>NW_025963802.1:2787500-4035000 GCF_023055435.1 Haliotis rufescens
CTCTCCCTCCCTCTGGGGCCACTGGTGGACTAGTCGTCTGAAGCATCGCACTTCTACTGTTGTGGGGACATCAGGCTCTGTGAAGGAGCTGGGGTATTCACACATGCCAGAATTGATTTAAAATATAAAACTGACTTTTATAGATACACTTGCTTGTTGCTTTGAATCCATGTTATAAACAAGATCATCAAAGAGTGTGTTCCTTCAGAATGGAGATTTATGCCAAAGTGTTCCTTGTTTGAATTTCCCAGAACATTTCACTTTTCATTTAAAGTTCATAACTTTCTTTTGTATCTGAAAAAGAAAATCAATTTAAGGTTTATGTTGATGTTCATTACATTGATCTCTTCCAAAAGGATTCCGACAAGTATTTTGTTGATTCCAGATAGGAATTTGAAGCAAACTGTCAGTTCAAATATACATAATTTCCTGCTCCAATTTGTAATGATTTCTTTCATGCTGAAGAACCTTTGCCAAGTGTAATGAGTTCTGGGGTGTGTGAAATATCCAGATGATGGCAAAATGAAGAGCTTTTTAAAACAGACGCATTTCACTGTGATGGAAGCTGTCAACATTCTGCATGATGGGGCCCCTCATCAGCCGGGGAGGAGAACCATCTCAGAAACAAAACCCCTTAGTTTGTATGCTGAGCACAGCCGCTGCAACAAAACACACTAATCTTAACATCATCTATTTGTGGAAGGAATTTGAGAGTTGAAATTTCATCACAATTGTACGATTTTAAAAAGTTTTCCAGTTACAGAAAAAGAGCATGTGATGTTTGAAGATGCAGAAATCATTTGTTCTCTTGTGAATCATGGCTGAAGAATATCAAGAGAAATGTCTGTGCTTTTATTTTCTGTCAACTGGTAGTTATTGATTCAGATGCTTTGAAGTATTGAAGGTATATAGTTTCAAGATGTGAATGTCTACTGATGCATTATTTGTAAAGGACCTGTTAGTATTACTAATGGACCTGTGTGTGTTTGTAGTGGACCGATGTGTGTTTTTTGCAGGGATTATACTAGAAATTATTAAATATGAGAGAAAAATCTCCTCTTGCAGGGGTAGAAACTAACATAATTAGTCCACTAGTCCTTATAATGATAACATATAGAAAAACCCTTAAAAATGGCAAATTTCTACTGGTCCTTATGATACCTTAACTATTGCGCAGTTTGGCAAGGACTACAGGACTAGTGCCAATTTCTAACGCTGCCTCTGGTACAAAAGCAATTAAATTTGTGATGAGATTTTGCTAATTATCAAAGAGACATTTCATCTTCAAACATTTGAAACTGTAATTGAACTTTTATGTTTGTGACTCAAATTATGATGGAACTGCTGTTAAAGGATTATCTACCCTATTTTCAAACACTTATTTATTCCACTGGAAATATTTAAAAATATGTGTATATTATTGGATCATGAGCATTGTCAACTGAAACGAAATACTAGTTGCATAAATATTTATGTATTTCTGTTCATTATCAACTTTATGAGGAATTATTCATGAGTGCAGTTGTGCGTTGTTTAGCAGATGTGTTTACCACGATCAGATGTTCATTTTGTTGGCATGCTGTAGACAACAAACTGCCATTTTCAGATTTCTAGGTGTTTGGCAGTGTGTGAATATATTCAAAGTGAGAGGACATGAAATAGCGACTGTTGTGTGTGGTGTTCCAGTTTACTACCGTTTGTTGCGGTTACAGTATCTGATAAATGATGATATGTAAATGATTTTTTATGAAACACTGTGTTTTCGTCAATTTCGTTGCATAATGTTTCATTTCCAATTAATTAGAAGAGTTCATTATGTGTTCATTAAACAATGAATATTGTTCCAGGTCCATTCTTTTGTTTAATTAGCAACAATAAAGTTGTTTAGTTCCTGCGGAAGGTGGCAGGTTTGCCATGTGAAGCAGCCAGCAAATTTTGATGAGTAACCCAAAGTTGATAAGACTGTTCATGTTCACCATGTTTATGAATTACATTTGAATGATTAAGTCACATTTTCCAAATCTGGAAGCAAACATATTGCAGCATATCCTAAACTCTAAATTCAACTTGCTGTTTGGCCACTAGAAATAGTTCAAAATTTGTAGTTTTCGCATGGTGGCCATTTTTGCAGGAGGGTTCATTTGTGAAAACTCTTCAACCAGTGTTGCCTTATCTTAAGGCTAGACAAATATCATCTAAAAATATGATAGTTTGTGATCTGAAATTTGTATGCAAGTATGGAGAAGAAGTTGTTATCTTCATTTACTTTTGGTTATTTTTCATTCCAAACTCCAAAATTGCCTGCATTTTGAAATTTTTGAAGATGAAAATGGAAAAAAGTCTCTCCGGCTGAAAGGGCTAACTGCAACAGCCATCCATGGTGTCATCTTCTGGGGAAGACTATCCTTCCTTTGCCACGAGGTTGATCCAAGATCAAGAAGACCTGTGATTGCCTTCACTGAGTAAAATGTTGATTAAATATGATTATGGATAACGGATGACTGACCCCATGTCACGTAGCCAAATACAGTAGGCATCTCTCATGAGAGAGTTGAGAACATTCGGAGGTATGAAACTTCCAAGGCTTCTGCTCTAGGTTCGTCATTGCTCATGAGCATAAAGACAAGATTTTTATTAATCATCATTATTGAATCAAGAAGTTGTCATCTATAAAATATATTGTCATTACTGTTACTTACCACATTCTAAAAATGCCAATCAAACAGTTCTTGTGAGAATTTATGTCATTTTAAAGCAGATGTTGTTGATTGATTTGTAACCAGGACATGTTACTTGTCTTGAGTTCTCTTTTTATGGCCAATATAATGCTAATTGGCTGAGGCAACTGAGTGAGAATATGAAGGCTGAACTTTGTGGAAAACTCACAAAAGGTGTGTTGTAACACGAGGACAGTGCACCTGTGTACAAGTCTATTGTTGTGACTGCAATCCATGACAGTGGTTTGGGACTCACTGATCGTCACCAGATTTGGCATCAGCAGATTTCCACTTCTTCCCAAACTTCAAGAAAAAAATGTCTGGCAAGCATTATGCAAATGATGACATCGTTTCTGCTGTGGAGGACTTTTCACACTACCAAGAGGAAGAGTTCAGGCACTCCAGCATCGTTGGCAGAAGCGTGTGGACCTTGGAGGGGATTGTTGTGACAAATAATTAGCAACCACCTCCATCAATACAGTCAATCATAGTTAGACTTAGAACTTTTCAGCCACCCCTCCGTTGTCTTGGCATAGATTTCAGTTCAAATGCCCCGATGGTTTGTCTCCAGAACTAATGGAACGCTCAGATTGTTAGGCTCTGTCACTTGGCTGGTTGCGAGTCATTACACCCAAACAACGTATGACATTGCACATGTTTTGAATCACTGATTTGCCTGAAGCCGAATCAATTATTCACAGGTTGCCATGTTGTACCATATTTAGTGCCAATTTTTTTTCCAAAGACAGCTGTGTAGAGGGGTGTGCACATTATGCACGCCATAATCACTGGTACATTGTGTACTGCTGAATGCTATTTCCGACTTTGTTTACAAAATAATATAATATACATAATATACATAATCTTAATCTCTGTATATAAAGCAATGCCTATCAGAACAGGAAATACAATTTAAATGGCTTATCACTTTCTGCAGTGATTTTTTTTTTTTATATCAAATTTCATTTTGTTATCACCTGTTTGTTTACCTGAATTCGCTGAAGGGATACGATGAAGTATCTTTCTGCACATAATACTCGAAAAATCGTTTTTTCGAAATACTGAATACTGCACTATACTCAAGAAAACATGGTAGTTAGAATATTGCGGACTGCTGTATTAAATAATATTCACTCACTGTCACAAGTTCTCCATGCTGATTGATCCAGCATCATATTTAACATTTCTGTGCTTTCACTCATCTGTTGGGTTGGACTAATCTCCCTTGGGTACAATGTGTAAAACCCATTTTTGGTGGTCCCTGCCCTCATAAGGCTGGAATATTGCTAAAAGACGATTAAATCTATATTCACTCACTCTCGAAGTCATTCCAGCTAGTAGTTTGAAGAAATTTAAAAAATGCAAACCTAGCACTTGTGCTGTATATGTGAATTAACTTCACAATATCACAGTAGTTGCTGATTCTTCCAAGCGTGTTGATTAAGGCCTGATTGTGTCCGATGTCAGGGCACACCTTGTGTGCCAATGAGCCAACCACTGATAGCCATATTACAATATTGCTTAGTGGCCCATGCTGTTCAGGGCAAGGCAGTTGGCTATCTGGCAACAATGAGATTAATCTGGAGAAGAAATCTATAGAAATTAATGTATTTTTGTCTTTATTGGATGTCATTTCACAAGGAGCTAATAAGAATTCTTCTTAGAACTATAAAACTCCTAATTCCATATTAGCATTTTATTCCAACTCAATGTTTCCGATTTATTTCAAAGTAACAGTTAATGGATTAAAAGTGGCATGTAGTTTTCTTCAATCAGTATCATTTATCATTACTCACTCAGTACCCTTGAAAGGTTCATGATAGAAAGACTCCATTCTCCAGCAACGCTCAGCAATGGTATCCTTTCAAAAACAGCCTCCAGCCATCAACCCATTTTTCTTGATTTTTCTCTCGAGAGACATGTATTTTGGGAAGCTTAGTTGCATTAGGTGTCGAAATGAAGTTTCAGCCAACATTTTTGTAACTTCACAAGACAACATCTTTCAAACGATGTGAATTGGCTGAGTTGTATTAGACTTGAGACAGAATGTTATGAACTGGTCTGTTGTGCTAATTGAATAGAAACAGACATTGCAGGCGTTGTGGTGATGCTTAATTAGATAATGCTTGATGCTATGACCTCCTGTAACACCTAATTAATCAGGAGGTTATCCAGTTTACATGTCTGACTCACACAGTAATTGGCCACTTAAGGTCCCCCATATTTCATTACTTCCTAAAATTGTCCCTTGGAATAACAGAGAGATGTACATAAAAGGGTTTGTCACCATCGCAGTGAGCCCAGCAAGACGAGGCTGTTCCAGTCTTCCTGTTCCTTCATTACAGTGAAGAGGTGGACAAACATGCCTGCTTCAGGTTTTGTCTGGCTATGTATTTATTCATAGTCTTTGTCTCATTATCGTGTGCCGTGCCGACTGAGAACCATCCAAAGTACCGTCAATGTCTTTGTTGTATGTGCAAGGAGATTACCAGGAGGATGAGATCACTGACATCAAAGTTCTACAACTGTTTCGGACTTTGTAGTCACAGGTGCCTTATGTTGAAGAAAGTAATGTTTCGAGGAAAATTCACAAAAATCTGCTTTTGATGTTGCAGTCTTTTTTGTCATTTTATCCCTGAATGATATTGTAGTTGCTTGTGAGATTGTGTTCAAGCAGTCTGGAAGAATGTCCCAGTTATATTTTATCTATTGATAAACTGATTTGAACGGTATCTGTCCAAAAGTTTTAACATCTTACTTGAAATTTTTGCAAATGTTTCACATTGCTATTTTTTACTTGAAAAGGTTCTATTTCATTTGGGGGCATTGGTGGCTTGGAAATCAAGGCGCAGCATTCCACTTAGCCATGCCAGGGTTGGATGATCATGGATTTGAATCCCAAATTATCCCTAGTTATTACCCTTCCCTTGGATTGTCTGTGCAATTCTGCTCTCTGGGTTTCACCACAGTGGTAAACATCTAGATCTGCTGACACACAGGACCGCCTATGTGGTCTGGAGGTAGAGTGTTCGCCCGGAGAGCGGAAGGTCCGGGGTTCGATGCCCGGCCCCGTCATACCAAAAGACGTTAAAAGATGGTACTTGCTGTTACCATGTCATTATGGGGCTCAAACAAGGACTGGTCGGCTATGAGTCAGTATACTGTGTCTGAGTGGGGTACCACTGCGGCTAGCACTAATAATTGGCATCAGTCCGGACTAGTACACATGCACGCACGCACGCACACACACACACACACGTCGCAATTTAAGTGCAATAATCTTGGCCGCGACGTTAAACCCCATTTCACCTCACCTGACACACAGTTATATTACTGAAATATTTGTTGGGAGCATTCATCACTCACTCACTCTGATGTGTTTTTCATGGAAATGAACTTCCCATTATTATTCAATATGTATATGCTTTTCTGAAACTTATTCATAACAAACTCCTCGAATTCCTTGTCTCACTGTCATCTGAGCTTTCTTCAGAATATGTAGTTTTCAGCTTTTGCAGGATTTTAGAATATATTCTTGGACAATGTCAAGAACATTGGTCATGGTTGACTTTATATCAGTCCTTATCGACAAGTGAGAAATAACCAACGTTTATAACATAACATCAAGAGGTTTTGTTAAATGCTGATTCGGCAGTTGTTGAGCCCAAGAAGGTATTTGGGAAATCCTGTTTAAGATAAATCTACAGGATGTTTTCTTTGAAATGATGCAGCAAACAACTGACATGCATTGTTTGAAATAAGCATGTCTTTATGTTCTGTCGAATTTCATCCTTCATCCTTTCAGGGGGATACTTATCACGTTGATGAACGGAATAGTTAACAGCTTATGACTCTTCTAGTTATGCACAGGGGCAATTACATGATGATCACTAAGATGTGATATGTATGTGACGTACTCGTACACACCTGCAACTCAAACAAGAGGGGGCACGGGTGGCCCAGTCATCTAAGGCGCCGCGATTCGCTGTGCAGAGTTGCGTCCCTTGGGCACGCCAGAAACCTATGATTGTGGGTTGTATCCCGGTTCGCCCCGATTATGTTTCTAGGTTTGTCAGTACCATACCCGTGCTCGTGGGTTTCACCGAAGTGGTCAACGTCTGAGACCTGCATCACTTCGTGCTTTCCGCCCACATTAAGCTGACATGCCGCGATATATAACTGGAATACTGTTAAAAGCGGCGTTAAACCCAACTCACTCACTCACTCACTCAAACAAGATGACCAGGCATCACAATCAAACACAAATCATAGTAGCAAGAAATGGTGGGATCATATCAGGAAGGAAAAAATATAGAAGGAACATCAACCATCAGTATTTCAAACTTAATGATAAAGAATAACCTTCATGTCCCACAGGGGTACCACATGAGATCTGGTTAGTGAGGATCGATGCCCTCACCCTCCTGTGGCCGCTGTAGGGTGTTCCATGGTTGGCACAACTCATTATCAGAGCTGCACTCTGGAGATTCTCCTCCCCACCTCATCCTCCATTAAATATTTACACTTGACAGATGTCTTTGTCAGTGTCAAACATGATTTAGATCGCAGATATCTTTTGATGGGGGTCCAAGACCATGATCTGAAATAGCCAATCGGCAATTGGTCAGGGGATATGTAAATTACACTCACCTATGGTGGGAAGTATCTGACTTGAAAGTGAGGTCCTTCACAGAAAGTGAGTAATCTTGAGACAGGATCTTGATGGTTCCTGGCAGAGGGGTCCATCTCATTCCATAGCTGTATGATGTGGGGCTTGCGACAAAAATAGTCTATTTGCGAGATTTTAATCTGTCTGAAAACCTTTGCTCAGCCAATACTAGCATTAAAAGTAGATCCCATGCAGGGCATAGGAACCTTGGCAGATGCACATTTGGAGCCAGTATTGATGAGGCAGCATTTTAGCTTCATAGTATTTGTTGTGTGGAATTAATCAGTCCTGGAAGACATTAATTATTATATATAATTATTATCATTATATATATGTATATATATATTGCTACATCTTTCAGTTTTATCTTCAGGGAAAAGTGATTACAGATTATATATTTATATATATAGTTATATATATATTACATACATCATATAGCTGGAATATTGTTGAGTGCAGTGTTAGACAACAAACAAACCACATTCTATGCACTTTGAGGATTAAGCAACAGTGTTTGTATCAATGATCCATGGAAAGTAAAATATCTTTTTCTCTTTCCAGATGAGGACAAATCAACAGATCTGAAAAACAGCGATGTTGGGTAAGAAGTGTTTTGAAATCCTTGTATACCTTCTGCCACACACACAGTAATAACACCGACACATAATACATGTGTACTTCTTCTGCCACACACAGCAATAACACCTGGACATGATACATGTGTACCTTCTGCCACACACAGCAATAACACCTGGACATGATACATGTGTACCTTCTGCCACACACAGCAATAACACCTACTCATGATACATGTATACCTTCTGCCACACACAGCAATAACACAGACACATAATACATGTGTACCTTCTGTCATATACAGCAATAACACCTTGACATGATACATGTATACCTTCTGTCATATACAGCAATAACACCTAGACATGATACATGTATACATTCTGTCATATACAGCAATAACACCTAGACATGATACATGTATACATTCTGTCATATACAGCAATAACACCTAGACATGATACATGTATACATTCTGTCATATACAGCAATAATACCTGGACATGAAACATGTATACCTTCTGCAACATACAGCAATAACACCTAGACATGATACATGTGTACCTTCTGCCACACACAGCAATAACACCTGGACATGATACATGTATACCTTCTGCAACATACAGCAATAACACCTACTCATGATACATGTATACCTTCTGCCACACACAGCAATAACACCTGGACATGATACATGTATACCTTCTGCCACACACAGCAATAACACCTGGACATGATACATGTATACCTTCTGCCACACACAGCAATAACACCTGGACATGATACATGTATACCTTCTGCCACACACAGCAATAACACCTGGACATGATACATGTGTACCTTCTGCCACACACAGCAATAACACCTACTCATGATACATGTATACCTTCTGCCACACACAGCAATAACACAGACACATAATACATGTGTACCTTCTGTCATATACAGCAATAACACCTTGACATGATACATGTATACCTTCTGTCATATACAGCAATAACACCTAGACATGATACATGTATACATTCTGTCATATACAGCAATAACACCTAGACATGATACATGTATACATTCTGTCATATACAGCAATAATACCTGGACATGAAACATGTATACCTTCTGCAACATACAGCAATAACACCTAGACATGATACATGTGTACCTTCTGCCACACACAGCAATAACACCTACTCATGATACATGTATACCTTCTGCCACACACAGCAATAACACAGACACATAATACATGTGTACCTTCTGTCATATACAGCAATAACACCTTGACATGATACATGTATACCTTCTGTCATATACAGCAATAACACCTAGACATGATACATGTATACATTCTGTCATATACAGCAATAACACCTAGACATGATACATGTATACATTCTGTCATATACAGCAATAACACCTAGACATGATACATGTATACCTTCTGCCACACACAGCAATAACACCTGGACATGATACATGTATACCTTCTGTCATATACAGCAATAACACCTAGACATGATACATGTATACCTTCTGCCACACACAGCAATAACACCTAGACATGATACATGTATACCTTCTGTCATATACAGCAATAACACCTAGACATGATACATGTATACATTCTGTCATATACAGCAATAACACCTAGACATGATACATGTGTACCTTCTGCAACATACAGCATTTACACCTACACATGAAACATGTGTACCTTCTGCCGCACACAGCAATAACACTTGGACATGACACATGTATACATTCTGTCATATACAGCAATAACACCTGGACATGATACATGTGTACCTTCTGCCACACACAGCAATAACACCTGGACATGATACATGTATACCTTCTGCCGCACACAACAATAACACCTGGACATGATACATGTATACCTTCTGCCACACACACAGCAATAACACCTGGACATGATACATGTATACCTTCTGCCGCACACAACAATAACACCTGGACATGATACATGTATACCTTCTGCCACACACAGCAATAACACCTGGACATGATACATGTATACCTTCTGCCACACTCAGCAATAACACCTGGACATGATACATGTATACCTTCTGCCACACTTAGCAATAACACCTGGACATGATACATGTATACCTTCTGCCACACTTAGCAATAACACCTGGACATGATACATGTATACCTTCTGCCGCATACAGCAATAACACCAACACATGATACATGTATACCTTCTGCCGCACACAGCAATAACACCTTGACATGATACATGTATACCTTCTGCTGCACACAGCAATAACACCAACACATGATACATGTATACCTTCTGCCACACTTAGCAATAACACTTGGACATGATACATGTATACCTTCTGCCACACACACAGCAATAACACCTGGACATGATTCATGTATACCTTCTGCCACACACAGCAATAACACCTGGACATGATACATGTATACCCTCTGCCACACACAGCAATAACACCTGGACATGATACATGTATACCTTCTGCCACACTTAGCAATAACACCTGGACATGATACATGTATACCTTCTGCCACACACAGCAATAACACCTGGACATGATACATGTATACCTTCTGGCACACACAGCAATAACACCTGGACATGATACATGTATACCTTCTGCTGCACACAGCAATAACACCAACACATGATACATGCATGTCCTTCTGCCACACACACAGCAATAACACCTAGACATGATACATGTATACCTTCTGCCACACTTAGCAATAACACTTGGACATGATACATGTATACCTTCTGCCGCACACAGCAATAACACCTGGACATGATACATGTATACCTTCTGCTGCACACAGCAATAACACCAACACATGATACATGTATACCTTCTGCCGCACACAGCAATAACACCAACACATGATACATGTATACCTTCTGCCGCACACAGCAATAACACCAACACATGATACATGTATACCTTCTGCCACACTTAGCAATAACACCAACACATGATACATGTATACCTTCTGCTGCACACAGCAATAACACCAACACATGATACATGTATACCTTCTGCCACACTTAGCAATAACACCAACACATGATACATGTATACCTTCTGCTGCACACAGCAATAACACCAACACATGATACATGTATACCTTCTGCCACACTTAGCAATAACACCTGGACATGATACATGTATACCTTCTGCTGCACACAGCAATAACACCAACACATGATACATGTATACCTTCTGCCACACTTACGATAACACTTGGACATGATACATGTATACCTTCTGACACCCACACAGCAATAACACCTGGACATGATACATGTATACCTTCTGCCGCACACAGCAATAACACCTGGACATGATACATGTATACCCTCTGCCACACTTAGCAATAACACCTAGACATGATACATGTATACCTTCTGCCGCACACAGCAATAACACCTGGACATTATACATGTATACCTTCTGTCACACACAGCAATAACACCTGGACATGATACATGTATACCTTCTGTCACACACAGCAATAACACCTGGACATGATACATGTATACCTTCTGTCACGCACAGCAATAACACCTGGACATGATACATGTATACCCTCTGCCACACTTAGCAATAACACCTAGACATGATACATGTATACCTTCTGCCACACACACAGCAATAACACCTAGACATGATACATGTATACCTTCTGCCACACTTAGCAATAACACCTGGACATGATACATGTATACCTTCTGCCGCACACAGCAATAACACCTGGACATGATACATGTATACCTTCTGCCGCACACAGCAATAACACCTGGACATGATACATGTATACCTTCTGCCGCACACAGCAATAACACCTGGACATGATACATGTATACCTTCTGCCACACTTAGCAATAACACTTGGACATGATACATGTATACCTTCTGCCACACACACAGCAATAACACCTGGACATGATACATGTATACCTTCTGCCACACTTAGCAATAACACCTGGACATGATACATGTATACCTTCTGCCGCACACAGCAATAACACCTGGACATGATACATGTATACCTTCTGCCACACTTAGCAATAACACTTGGACATGATACATGTATACCTTCTGCCACACACACAGCAATAACACCTGGACATGATACATGTATACCTTCTGCCGCACACAGCAATAACACCTGGACATGATACATGTATACCTTCTGCCACACTTAGCAATAACACTTGGACATGATACATGTATACCTTCTGCCACACTTAGCAATAACACCTGGACATGATACATGTATACCTTCTGCCGCACACAGCAATAACACCTGGACATGATACATGTATACCTTCTGCCACACTTAGCAATAACACCTGGACATGATACATGTATACCTTCTGCCGCACACAGCAATAGCACCTGGACATGATACATGTATACTGGGTACTCTGATGACCAAGTATTAAAAATGTCCAGTACATAATCAGCTGTCGAGGTGAAGACATAACACTGCCCATTTCAAATTGGGGATTGTGCCAACTCATGTAACAGCGCAAGGAACCTGTACAGTGTTCATCACTGACTGGCTGTCTCATTGGAACTTCCTGCTTTTGATTTCGTGGAAGTTAGATCACATGTCAATCAGTTTGAATTAGTTTGTGAAGATGACTAATGATTTTAGTCAAGCGAACTGCTATCACTCCTATAGTTGTCAGTCTACAGCCTTTTGTGTTATTGTTTTATAGTTTAAAGGAAGGGCTACTTGCATTAATTTCATTACCTATGTCAACACTCGCAATTATTGGGTGACACATTATTTTCACGATTTACAGCATATGATTTGGTTGGTTGGTTGGTTTGTTGTTTAACGCCGCACTCAGCAATATTCCAGCTATATGATGGCAGTCTGTAAATAATCGAGTCTGGACCAGACAATCTAGTGATTAATATCATGAGCATCGATCCACACAATTGGGATCAATGACATGCATCAACCAAGTCAGCGAGCCTGACCACCCGATCCCGTTAGTCGCCTTTTACGACAAGCATCTTCACCTTTTACGGCAAGCATGGGTTGCTGAAGACCTATTCTACCCTGGAATCTTCACGGGTCTACAGCATATGACATGATAAATATGATGACATATATCCTACAAAATAATCTGCATTTAAGAATGGACTTTCACTTTGTGTGAGTATGAAACTCCATAGAATAAGGGCCAAACTGCATGGACTGAACGTCAGAGTTTGCGACAAAAAGTGAAATTCAATTCTTATAATCTTTTATGTCACTATTTTATACCTCGAGGGATGTATTACACAATTCCATTTAGTATGTGTGACCCCATACATGTTTACCCTGAGAGCCATACAGCAACCAACTGATACACTGAATAATATAGTTCATTAAAAGGTTAAATGAGCATATGTATGCTCAATTGTCTCTACTGACACATCTTTTGTAGTTTGGTTTCAAATAATATCATCATTGGATGAAAAGGGTCTCTGAAGAACTACCTCAGTAAATGTGACAGTGCGTTGTAATACATTTACATCAAATACTGGACGTTAAAATGTCTAATGTGAGAGACGTGATGGGAGAGATTTCCGAAGTTGTTCATGAAACTGGTGATTACAAGTGTTAGTCATCATTGATCATTTAGACGTTCATTTAAAGGTGATTATAAAGGTGTCAAATAGATACTCACGTAAATTTATAGATTGCTGTATACTGTTACTTGTCTGTCTAGACACTGATTGAGTCAATAGTTTGGATGTGCAATTTCTTTGTTTAGTTCCCTTGGATAATCTCTCTGACTTATCCTTATGTATGCTAAAATGCTAGTTCAAGATTAACTGGTCAATATGATCAAAAACAATGCTTCTGTGTGTATTCGTGCTTTAGAATTCCTAGGGGTTTCCCCAGGAATGTGGAAGTAGTCTGTAAGTGTTTATGTTTAAAAGTATTATCTCATAAAAAACGTTTTTTGACATCAAAATGTTTCGATCATAACCTTATCAACATCAGTTTCTCAGTCATGTGACTAACCTTTCGTCCAATGGGAAAGCTAAGTAATATTAAAAAAATATGTAGTTGTAAACTTAAATACATATCACATTGCTGGCTTTCGAAATTCATGCTTGTCCGCTTGCCCGAGGCTACTAAATTATGCTGAGGACAAGTAAAAATCTCAATGGTGGTAGCCCTCATTAACTAATTGCATTTAAGGGCTATAATTCTGAACCAGTTCTCATTGTTTTGATTTTTCTAAAAATGGAATCATTTAATCTGTTCCCATTAACAATTTTTTTACAGGTAAAATTAGGCTTAGACCGGTATTTGATGTGACTGTCAGTCCCTTTGGACCGGCAAATAAAGTACCTTATAAAAATGTTTGTTGAACCAAACATTGGCAACATTCATATAAGTATATTTTTCCAAATGAAGTCAGCTTGTCTGTTACCATCAGGGTTTCCCCATGTCTATTTTTCGTGCTAGAAAATAACATTTTGCTTTGTTTCGAGGGTATAAATATATCTTTGTAGCGACTTAGTCTCAAGTCAAAGTGAAATATTCAAAAAAAAAGAGAGAAAATTGTGACTGAACTTTGTGTGAATGACATGTAGATTTAACGAAGTTACATCAGAGATGATGTCATTGCATTTGTCAGCTATGAAGGTGTACGTACACCACATTGAACATGAAGTTGGAAGAATGAAACCAGGTAATATTCACATGTTTTTTTATTTGTTGAAAGTTGGGACTGACAAAAATTAGAGAGGACTCATAATTATTAGAGTTGCCAGTCCACCAGGACTGGGATCTTCAAAAACCAGTGGGAACACTGCATTGGATTGTTACTTGTCCCAGGTTAGCGGACTAGCTTGAATTTCAAAGGCTGTATTCATTGCCTGGCACTGCCATGGTAATACAGCTAAACTGATGTAGGTTCTCTCAGATGTAGTACTACAGGATCCTTTCGGCATATACCAAGTTTGTCAACCGCAAATATCTCGTTCTGGAAAACTTGCCTTTCAACTTTTCCTTTGCAAGAATCAATCATCATGCTTTCTCTGCTTCATTGCTAACTCAATTTCTTTTGGTGATTTTTGTGTGAACTTCACTGATTTTGACATTGCTATTGAGAAGAAAATGGTATTTCATATTAATAACAGATTAGCTGATCATCTCATCAAAAAGCACTCAACATTCTATAACAGACTATTGATTTTAGATTTAGGCATGTGTTTTATTTGAGTTGTAATTAAACCTCCGGAAACAAATATCTGTTGAGGAAGTTGATCTCTTGATATCTTGTAAACACATCCCTCATCATTTGCTCAGCGTGTGCAGTGAATGCAGCGTCTGCCCGGAGTGCAGAGGATCAATGACTACATCCCCTTGATGCATCACTCCAAAAGACATTAAAAGAAGGTCCTTCTTGTTACCATGCCTTTTGGTCAGCATTAAGAGCATATGGCTAGGACTGGCCAACTTTGAGTCAGTGTACTGTCTAAGTGGGGTGTGCACGTTAAACTGTATCTCAGTGGGCTAGCTCCATAATACTGGCCTAAGTCAAAACTAGTAAATGCATCACGCAGAAACATGTTAAATAAACGTCAATGCAAGAGACAAACCAGCCTTTATTATTGCCGAAACAGATGGTTAAAGGTCGAAGGGCTGTGAAAATTATATGAAAGGACCACTGAAAATCAGTGATGACGCCTTTGGAAACCCATTGCACCTTTACCATGTCAGCATTTAGAAATGGTCAGCATGTTGGTGGGTTGTCTATGTGGCACTCTCATTCCTGGCCATAGTCGGTACCCATCTCATGATACAGGTGACTCATATTATGTTGTGTTCATCATCACCATTTGTCTGACATTTTCTCTACATCGTTTTCTCAGTCAGCGAGACACTTCATGACCTCAGGCCCTGATTATGACTAGTCATCTTGATTTATATCTTGAAGTGCATTCAAATGAATATGCATCTAAACAATAATACTGTAATCGACCTAATAAGCACCCAGGGCTCTCTCAAAATTGGAAATAGGGGGCTCTTATTAGAATATTATTTTGGTGAAAAAAAAAGAGTTGAGGTGAGTTGAAAAATAAATCTTTTGGTTTATGCTGACAGCCTGAAATTTTTATGTACAACAGATGTATTTTTCGAGATTTTAATTGGCCATAATTAAGGGTGCATATAACACACGAGTGTGTATTATATGCGAATGAATAAGTCTTTTGTACATTGATCAATCAGAAGCGGTGCTAATTGGGATTGTTCACTAGCCGATATATTAGCAAATATCGCCATGGGTGCTTATTAGAGTGGGGTGCTTATTACTCATTAAATTGAATATATATTGGTTGCGGTAATATTTTTTTTTCCAAAGGGCCCATGTTACAAGGAATAGTATTTTCTGAGTGGTAATGATCCTGATGCCAAGTAACAATGATACACACTGCCCTTCTCCAAATCATTGCAGACAGTTAATGGGTTATTGTCTGACATCTTGCAACTATTTTCACATCATTTGTTCATCATTGATTA
The DNA here is from genome assembly GCF_023055435.1 of Haliotis rufescens. Classification (NCBI taxonomy): domain Eukaryota; kingdom Metazoa; phylum Mollusca; class Gastropoda; order Lepetellida; family Haliotidae; genus Haliotis; species Haliotis rufescens. The sequence goes on from NW_025963802.1 coordinate 2,804,025, forward strand.
ATGCAAATTACAATGCGCCCAAGAGATGGCAGACAAAGTCTCTGTTTGTCATATCCAAACTAAATGAAGTAATACATCATGAGAAAGTATTGCAAGGCTCTGATTGTTCCATTTCCTGATTAGCCATATACTCAGCTGGCACAGTGAATACCTTTTTCCCTGAATGAAGAAGGACAATTAACTGTAGAGATGTCCCCTTCCCTAGAGTTGACACACAATGATGAGCGAGATTCTCCTTCCAGAGGTCTTGATTTTGCAACTGTATACAGCCAAAGTATTGCCTTATGATAGCTTATGAAGGTAGACAGTGAGTATTTACAAGAAAAAACTGTATATCAGGGGTTTTTTTGCATCAATAATTTTCATTGTGTAGTACCATTAGTTTAATTCTTATCTGCCTATCAGTTAAACAGTATTACAGTTATGTGTTCAGAAAGTCTGCTAAATATGGGCCCTGGTTATTTGCAACACCAAGTATCGTAATCTGTGCTATAACCCATGATCAACAGATCCTGGCTCAGTTCAGAAAAACTTCTCTGTCTCGCAAATTCTGCACATTAGACAATTGGTGCACCCTGCCCCCTTCCATTATGGGAGATCTTAATGTGACATGATCAATATACTCATAATGTGCTGCAAAGGTCTATACTGAGAGACAACTAGGTTTATTTCCACATTGCGTGATTGTGTAAGTATTGTACAATGACTGGTGCAGTGTGGCTGATTAAAGTGTACGACAACCCTGAGATCTGGGATGATAGCCAGCACAACATGTTCACAAGATTGATGTCAATGACAGTGACCAAACTTCTTGTAAACCTGGAATTACATTCTTTGTTCATTTTGATTACTTTCCAATCTTCAACATCCTGAATAATATCAAGACAAGTAATCAGAATAAATCACCTCCAAACATTGATGTACAAACAAGTAAAATGAAACAAGCTATCAGGTTTGATGGTAAGACAATCATGGCTGCGAATTCATCGAAATAATGAACAAAGCAAGTAATAAAGTTGTGTAGGATATGTAGCTTATCTATTCTTGTACTGAATTAATGAGTTTTCAAATACAACAGATCGCTCTTTGTACTTTTTCTCCTATGAACTATGCTTATTCTTTAGTTGAAATAAGTTCGAAATTACACATAAAAAACAATGAATATTTAGATGAAAGAGAATATAACATGTTCAATTATTGAAAGAAGTAAACGTACATAACACATGTTTTCCATTGCTTCAATAATGTTATCTTTGCTGTTTATAGCAGCAAGAGACACTGCTATTGCGAAAACTCATTCCAGGGGAATTTATACAGAAGTTTATGGACATGAATAAATATGAAAGTGATACCTTTTGTTATGAGCATACCGACATATGTTAGTAGGCCAAGTGAAGAAAACGTGACAACATTTTGCTGTGGACATACCGACATATGCTAATAGGCCAAGTGAAGAAAACGTGACAACATTTTGCTATGGACATACCGACATATGCTAATAGGCCAAGTGAAGAAAACGTGACAACATTTTGCTATGGACATACCGACATATGCTAATAGGCCAAGTGAAGAAAACGTGATAACATTTTGCTATGGACATACCGACATATGCTAATAGGCGAAGTGAAGAAAACGTGACAACATTTTGCTATGGACATACCGACATATGCTAATAGGCCAAGTGAAGAAAACGTGATAACATTTTGCTGTGGACATACCGACATATATTAATAGGCCAAGTGAAGAAAACGTGAAAACATTTTGCTATGGACATACCGACATATGTTAATAGGCCAAGTGAAGAAAACGTGATAACATTTTGCTGTGGACATACCGACATATGTTAATAGGCCAAGTGAAGAAAACGTGACAACATTTTGCTGTGGACATACCGACATATGTTAATAGGCCAAGTGAAGAAAACGTGACAACATTTTGCTATGGACATACCGACATATGTTAATAGGCCAAGTGAAGAAAACGTGACAACATTTTGCTATGGACATACCGACATATGTTAATAGGCCAAGTGAAGAAAACGTGACAACATTTTGCTATGGACATACCGACATATGCTAATAGGCCAAGTGAAGAAAACGTGACAACATTTTGCTGTGGACATACCGACATATGCTAATAGGCCAAGTGAAGAAAACGTGATAACATTTTGCTGTGGACATACCGACATATGTTAATAGGCCAAGTGAAGAAAACGTGACAACATTTTGCTATGGACATACCGACATATGCTAATAGGCCAAGTGAAGAAAACGTGATAACATTTTGCTGTGGACATACCGACATATGTTAATAGGCGAAGTGAAGAAAACGTGATAACATTTTGCTGTGGACATACCGACATATGCTAATAGGCCAAGTGAAGAAAACGTGATAACATTTTGCTGTGGACATACCGACATATGCTAATAGGCCAAGTGAAGAAAACGTGACAACATTTTGCTATGGACATACCGACATATGTTAATAGGCCAAGTGAAGAAAACGTGACAACATTTTGCTATGGACATACCGACATATGTTAATAGGCCAAGTGAAGAAAACGTGACAACATTTTGCTATGGACATACCGACATATGCTAATAGGCCAAGTGAAGAAAACGTGACAACATTTTGCTGTGGACATACCGACATATGCTAATAGGCCAAGTGAAGAAAACGTGATAACATTTTGCTGTGGACATACCGACATATGTTAATAGGCCAAGTGAAGAAAACGTGACAACATTTTGCTATGGACATACCGACATATGCTAATAGGCCAAGTGAAGAAAACGTGACAACATTTTGCTGTGGACATACCGACATATGCTAATAGGCCAAGTGAAGAAAACGTGACAACATTTTGCTATGGACATACCGACATATGTTAATAGGCGAAGTGAAGAAAACGTGACAACATTTTGCTGTGGACATACCGACATATGCTAATAGGCCAAGTGAAGAAAACGTGACAACATTTTGCTGTGGACATACCGACATATGCTAATAGGCCAAGTGAAGAAAACGTGATAACATTTTGCTGTGGACATACCGACATATGCTAATAGGCCTAGGCCAAGTGAAGAAAACGTGATAACATTTTGCTGTGGACATACCGACATATGCTAATAGGCCTAGGCCAAGTGAAGAAAACGTGATAACATTTTGCTGTGAACATACCGACATATGCTGAAAGGCAAATAAGGAAAAGATAATAACATTTTGCTGTGAACATTCTGACATATGCTGAAAGGCAAGTTAGGGAAAGGTGATAACATTTTGCTGTGAACATTCTGACATATGCTGAATGGCAAGTTAGGGAAAGATGATAACATTTTGCTATGAACATACCGACATATGCTGAAAGGCAAATAAGGAAAAGTTGATAACATTTTGCTATGAACATACCGACCGACATATGCTGAAAAGCAAGTAAGGAAAAGATGATAACATTTTGCTGTGAACATACTGACATGCTGTAATCCAAGTTAGGAAATGTGTTTGGTAATTGAGAGAGCCGGAGGATGAATGTGTTAGTGATATGAACACTCTTGGTATGAGGATGAGATGTACCCAAGGCTTGTAGAATGGCCATGATCTGTGCACCTGAAATCAACCCAAATAATAAATGGGTTTATAGTGAAACTGTCAGTATTTATGACACATAATGTGTAAGCAATAAATCAGCTGACTTTAACATCCTTGTAGTCAGTATTTGGTATTTTGGTATCAAGGGTGTCCCGACGGGGAGTTCCAGTTAAAATTGGTACCCAGCAACTTATTCTGGTTGTAAGAGGCAACGTAATGAACTGGGTGTCATGCTCTGTGAATTGATTGATGACTGTCATCGTACCCTGACAGTGGGAATTGTTGCTCACAATATCGATCACTGGATTGTCTTGTCCAATGCATATGCGCTTGCTTGCTTGCACGCACGCACGCACGCACGCACGCACGCACGCACGCATGTATCAAAGGTGATTGATAGATGGATTGTGTAGAAGTTTCAGATAATGAGAGCAAAAGTGTTTTAGTTGTATGCAGATCTGAGTAGAAAAAGAAATAACAGTTTCCATAATACTTATAATTCCGTCACAATCAAAAGAAGAAAGATAGTGGTTCAATATGCTATATTGAAAAAAGTGGATTCCGCCATTTTATTCTTATAGGGAAGCAAGACACTAGTCAAGGAGATGCTAAAGGTTATCTGGAAAAGAGTGCTATGGTCTTATGATTGAAAACCAGACCAAGAAAGAACATCAAATAACTTTGAATTATCTAATATTCCAGAAATGATTCAGGTTTTATTGCATTATGAAGTAATTTCTCAAGTATTCAAGTTTGATAATGAACAAATGGTCAGATTCCTCACAAATCTCTGGAGAGAAGAATATTGAAAACAAGACAAATAATTCCAACAATCTTATTACATGATCTAAATTATTAGAATTCCCCACGTTCTCATGATCTAGACAAAGAGGTGACAGACTTCATCAATTTTCAATATGGATTCCCTCGACGCTCATATACGTAACAACTTACATATAAGATGCTCACTGTTTGCACTATGAACCAGCCTCAGTACATCATCCAGGAGACAGAGTTAACTACATACCACCAATAAAAGCCTGCAATGCCACACTCTGTGCTAGATATGGTGTTTATGTGGGATAATTTAGTGTAGTAGTGTGAATCATGGATGATAGTATTGTGGCAGTTTGGAGGCTCAACAGTCCAAGACCCCTTCCACAGAGCGATACGGCGCTAAGACGATCGTAACTCCCATTCTTAAGCATTTGCTTACAACAGTCGTAGCTATTGGATCGCTTTGTGGAGTAGGCCTCGTAGCTTGTGGTGAGACCGACACAGTACGGCCTGTTAAAGGGATCAATGGTGATGTTGTAACAACCCTATACCGCAAGCAGTATGATGGATGAACAGCTTCCATGTGCTCGGTGCTGTGGAGAAGATTGCCAGAGATACCACTCTTGGTTTCATTTGGCTTGAAATTAAGTATCCACTGACAGGCTTTTGCTTTTATTTATGGGCAAATATGGTGAAAGTTGTATCAGAGATATTGTCTGTTGGAGTATGTCACCTTCAATATTCCTCTTTCATTTTTATATGTTGTGATAGATCTTACTTTTGCTATGGTGTATATTTATTCTGTTATCTCATCAGTTACTATGGCTGCAGCCAAGGATTTTGAAAATTGCTAGCTGTGTGTGTTTTTCACAGCCATGACCTGATGATGGAGCACCGGGTAAAAAAATGTGAAAGAATAAATTAAGTTTTTCTTCAAAATGAAATAAAATTAATCTGTTCGTCGCAGAATTTCTGCCGCAACTTTCTCCCATGTGGATAGTAATCTCTGAATGATTTAGCATATTGTATCCAATGAGCACTTACCATCGTCCTAAAACACACATGCAGGGAGAGCCTGACTCCCTAGGGGCTGTTTACCATCGCCCTACAACATGACATACAGTGAAAGCTTCATTAAACAGCCACATGAAACAGCATGTGACTATATATATTCTCGGTTGGAGTATGCTTACAGCGCATCTCTGATTCTGTAGATTCATTAATCATGCTAGCAGTGCTGTTACCAGATCATCACTATTCATCTCATCCTGAGGAAAATTTGGACATTATCCAATCATTTCAGTATTGAAACATATTTCATGCCTTGTCTTGTGAGAAGAAAAGTACAATATAGTTAATATAACATATATACCGTATTCGACGTAATAAGCACCCAGGGCACTCTCAAAATTAGAAATAGGGGGCTCTTATTAAAATATTATTTAGGTGGAAAAAAACGAGTTGAAAGATCGTAAATTTTGTGATTTATGCTGACAGTCTGAAATGTTTATATACGACAGATATATTTTTACAGGATTTAATTGCCCATAACTAAGGGTGCATATAACACACAAGTGCATATTATACACCAATAAATAAGTCTGGTATACATTGATCAATCGGAAAGGGTGCTGATTGAGATTTTCACTAGCCAATATATTAGCAAATATCCCTGTGGGTGCTTATTAGAGCGGGGCCCTTATTACGTTGAATACGGTAAAATCCATTGTTCAGAATCACATTCATTATATGAATAACTGTCAACTTGAAATATATCGCGGTGAGTAGCTGAAAGATTGCTGGTGTGGCATGAAGCAATAATTATTCAGTCACTACTCAACTTGAAATATAAAGTAAATCTTGAGGAGTTATCAGCAGTATGGTAACTTTACAGTGAAGACCTCTTACCTTGAAGCAGATGGATGCTTTTTCAGGTGAACAATTGATTTGCCTTTGCATGTGTTTGTGATGGGTGCCACTGATGGGCAGGATACACTCACCTTTTTGAGAACACCAGGTATCATCCCTATTTGATTGTGATTCATAAACACATGCTCATGAAATAGTCAGTACAAATGTCTCTGCTTTTGGGAGATTTCTTCTGAATATGGAAATGTTTTTGATGCTTTTATTTCCATATAGTGCCTTGGACTTTGAAATAACTTGGAGGGTGACTGTTGACTAATGTCATATTTTAAGATTGCAGGATTAGCATGTAGAGTTTGGAAATGACGTGCTGAATATTGTGATAAGAATAAAGACACTCTGTGGTAACGCTTGACTGATTGTTAGTTTTGTAATTAATTGGTACACGTCTTGCCAATCTCTTCTTAATGTACATACTTCTCTTTATGTTTCTTTGTTCACGTTTCTTTTGGCTGTGAGTATATGATGCCATGACCGATTAACTAAAGTAATAGAAAAGATTCAGGTGGTCCTTAACTTCTTTTGAGTAATATATAATGCCAAGAAGCAGAGGAAACACTTGAAAGTGTGGTCACAATACCATGACTATCGAACAGTTTCAAGGCATGTCATGAGGGAATCATTTTCAGTTTCTGAAGGTCAGTGTGAGTATAAGAGTATGTGATTAAAAAAATATTAAAAAACGTGTTTTGTCAGATAATCATTACACGATAAGATTTCAAATTTGTGTTGGTCCTTATTGCCTGCAGTAAATAAACATTTTGATTTATATGTCACAATCAGCTGCAGATTTTTAAATATGGGCCTGAAGAGTTTAGTCAGGGCCTGCAGCTTATAAATGCCGGAGGTCCTGATGGCAGCTTGGCAATTTTTTTATTTCATACACTGACTATACTCCACCTTTTTTTATGCATGCTAAACATGTATATATTCCTAATATTGATGGATGATTGGGTACTGTAAAACTAAACATAATAACACAATATATTGTGACTATTGTCAACAAAATTACACATTTGCTGAAAGCAAATTGCCATATAGAAAAAATTCCACCCTCTTCTGTCAAAAAGGTCTTTGCGTACTTATATAGTAAGCAGTGGGCAGCTTTGTCCCTGGTGTATACTGGTACTTGTTTTAGTGGCTCTGTTTCCCTCTGGTGGCAGTTAGTCGTCTGACAGCCAACATGGCTCACCCTGTAAAAGTTAGCATGACACAAGTTTGTGTGTAAGGACAAATATAGCATCTATTAAACATAAAACTAAGAGGATGTAATGCTGGAACACTGATGAAGATTACACTTCATCATAGTGATGTTCACTGAAGCCAGTTCTTGCCAACTGTAGCCACACTGAGGACAACCACAGCTGAACTCTGCCAACCAGTAATGGCCAACATTATTACACTTTTTGTTTTCTCCATTTATATGCTAATTATAACTATGGTTATGTATGATCCACGTACACTTTGTCCTTTTTTTCTTGAGAAATGTCTTTGTACTTCAATTTTCCTCATAAACAGGGGAAAAAGTTTTCAATTTACTTAGATGCCCCATTCAATCAATGTTTCAGTGACAAGCTACTTTCCATTAAGTAATGGTTGTTTCCCTCTTCCACGAAATGAGCAACAAGGCCTGGACATGGCTGATGTTGATATACCACAACCTCAAAGGACATGATCTTAAAATATCAGAGATGTTAGTTAAATACTTGATTTTAGTTATCTATCATTAGCCCAGGATTGCTTCATCCTAAGAAACTTTGAATTTTCAATCAATTACTGGTTGTCTGCCCAGCAGTTTACAAGTCTTACTCTCTGAAGTGAATGATTCTCCATGGAATCGATTTGGACAAGGATTCTGATACTGTCTGTCGCATGTAAGCGCTAATCATCTCCTTCGCAGGGTGGTGTCCTGTAGTTTCAGGTTCAGACCTCCACTAGTTGATGATTATTGTATTGTTCACATGCTGGAAAGTAACCCAATATGCCCACTGCTCAATGGCTCACGCTGAAAATCACCTATTTCATATTGGAGATTAAGTGAAGAAAAATTCGCCCTTGATGAAGAAAATTCCGTGTCATCCATCAAGACATTGCATGAGGAAAGGATAATATATTGTTTCAGAATAATGTAAATACTGCCAAAAGCATCAGAGCCAGTTTCATCCAAAAATTGATTTGATAATGAAAATATTGTTTTTCCATCTCTTGTCAAATATAATTAATTAAGTAGAGAGTCATGTTTTTTAGGATATTTGTCAAATTATATTACATTTTGGATGTAAAGAGTACGGTTTTTGCAAGAGTTGAAAAGTTCTGAGCCTAACTATGAAGGATGCATCGTACATCCTTAAAAGTTTGCATGTATTAAGTACAACACTTTCCATGCTTACAAGCTGCATTAGAAGCATGTTCACATCCAACCAGCAAATATCTGCAGGCATAGAGACTAGGTACTCTCTGTTGATGTACATGGACCAATTTAAGGAAGTGAATATATGGATGTCAACTCCCCTTATTATGAGGAACACAACGTTTCGGAGTATATGCTTACTCCTTCATCAGGTGATTGAATGCCATGAGGCAGAGAGCATATATATGTACTTGTAAGGACAACAAAATTAATAAGATAACAAGTGTCCAGTGTCCATTACCTATTACTTATCTATGAAACTAAGTACTGGCTTCATCCCTAATTACTGTAAAGTGTTGGCTTCCATTGTCTATTGTCAATCACCAATCAGCGCCAATTATCTGTTGGTTTCCCTTGTTAGTTTCTATTCTTTGTTCTTTTCCACCTTTTGTTATCTTCTCAATTTTGTTGTTTTGGAATTGTGAAGCTAAACCTTGGTGTTGATAAGCCATGACAAGTATTGGTGTGGAATTGTGAAGCTAAACCTTGGTGTTCATAAGCCATGACAATTATTGGTGTGGAATTGTGAAGCTAAACCTTGGTGTTGATAAGCCATGACAAGTATTGGTGTGGAATTGTGAAGCTAAACCTTGGTGTTGATAAGCCATGACAAGTATTGGTGTGGAATTGTGAAGCTAAACCTTGGTGTTGATAAGCCATGACAAGTATTGGTGTGGAATTGTGAAGCTAAACCTTGGTGTTGATAAGCCATGACAAGTATTGGTGTGGAATTGTGAAGCTAAACCTTGGTGTTGATAAGCCATGACAAGTATTGGTGTGGAACTGTGAAGCATCGACAGTGATTGATCAATTTGTTCCATGTGTAACCATTTTCCTTCAATAGCGATCAGCTGTACCAAAGTGCATCGTTTATGGTTATTGATTTATTTCAGTTATATATAGTAAAGCTGCAACTAAAATAACACTATATTGAAATATATGTTTCCAATCATTGTATCAAAATATTCTTTAAAGTTATGTTATTGAGTAATATTTAACCAAATCGCCAGTAGATTCCAAGAAAACGTGTGTACAGCTGATTACTGTTTCTGGCTTAGTTTACGAGACAATACATACAGTAATCTTACTCTCTGCATAAAAATAAGATATCCGTGAAGATCCAGTTTAGAACAGGTCTTCAGCAACCCATGCTTGCCATAAAAGGCAACTATGCGTATTGTAAGAGGCATCTAACAGGATTGGGTGGTCAGGTTCGCTGATTTGGTTTATGAATGTCATCGTATCTAAATTTCATGGATCAATGCTCACGGTGTCAGTCACTGGTTTTTCTGATCCAGACTCAATTTTTTACAGACCGCCATCAATATGGCTGAGTGCTGCGTTAATCGACAAACAAACAAAACTCTGCATATAAAAGAATGTCTAGCAGAACAGTAAATACTATCGAAACAGTAAATTAACATGTCTAGTGATGTTTTATCTTAAATTTCAAATCTTTTTTTGACCAAGTTTCCTTGTTATCACCTGTTCGTTTACTTGAATTCGCTGAAGGGATACGATGTCATTTTTCTCTGCGGAAGACACACACATTTTTATTGCAAATGGAGGGATATGTATGCGGTGGTGATGTGCTTCATTCCAGATCGCTTTATAGATGGGGTATATGAATTTTGAGGGATTTACAAGGGGATCGCCTTATAGCCGGGGTCACTTTATAGACGATGATATAGATGTTTCGATACATATGTACAACGTCTAGTATAATGTGTTTGCAGGTACCTGATGCTGGTGTACAAGGCTATGGCTGAGGCAGTCATGAAGGGAATCAAGACGTATGCCCACACTCTCAGTGTCACTCAGGTAGGAAGAACATCTTTCAGTGTTATATTTGAGATAACACTTTCTTAGTAAAGTACAGATTCTCATACATTTTTGGGTTGAGTCCCATCCAGGATTTGATCCCACACTGCCAGAGTGAGGCACCTAATCACCAGCACACAAAGTCATTGATCTAACCCACTTAGCCACCAAGGCTTCCACAAAGGTGAAAGTCTGACAACTGGTAGTCAAGATCACGGACTTTGTGTACCCCTCTGACAAGTGTAAATTACAGTGGCAATTACAAACTGGAGTATCACTGGAGGCAGGATCCCCTGAATTCTGTGGTTCTCTCAATGCAGTGTTTAGTGTGGGTACCTTTACCCAAGATTGATAGACAAGGTAATAAGAAGACAGCGATTAATAAAAACAGGATTGCAAATGGTGAAAATGGATGAAGCCTAGGGAAGCCTACCAAGTTGTTGCTCACTTGGTTGATTAATATACTGGTACCTGCACCAAAACATCACATTGAAAAAATAAAAGAAGTTGAAATTCAAAGGTCAATCCTTCAGTTACAGGTAGGAACTGTATTACTTGTCCATGTGCCCAGTGCAAACTGAATTTCTGCCAGTTAAGCTGTTCTCCTAAAGTACTTCCTTCTCCAACTGTCAGGGGTTGTCGGGTAGCCTAGTGGTTAAAGAGTTCACTTGTCATGCCGAAGACCCGGGTTCGTTTCCCGACATGGGTACAATGTGTGAAGCCCATTACTGGTGTCCCCCACCGTGATATTTCTGGAATATTGCTAAAAGCGGCATAAAAACCATACTGACTGACTCACTCACTCATTTACTCACTATATCTGTCCTCATCCTAACATCTAGTTGGACCTACTTTTTTTCTGCTTTCAGTCTAAATTTTAGAATTTAGTGCTGACTTTGGGTTTGTAAGTATGACCTATGCAAAGATGTGACCCTGATTCTTAGCATGGTTTGGAGTCTGTGTCAAGGTGCAGTGGGTTCTGAGACAGAGCTGTAGCAATTTGGACAAGTGAGACTTTGTGGTTTCACTAGTGTCAAACATATTGTCATCTCACAATATAAACAAAAGTATTGTTATACCCATTATGTTTCCTGTATTCAACAAGAATATGGATCAGGTTTATAAATCATATCATGCTATTCCTCTAAGGGTTCCATGACAGGATACGCCCAGAAGAATTCCAGGGCTAAATAGGTCCCTAGTTCCAATGATTGTAAGAAAGAAACTGAAATGGCCACATACAGTAAACTACGGTTATAACGAACTCATAGGGACCACTAGTTTTAGTTCGTAATAACCGTAGTTCGTTATAAGCATATATACAGCATATATGCAGCAAATGCCCGGGACTAAAAAATAAGTTTGTTATATCGGTCAGTTCGTTATAGGCGTGTTCATTATAAACGTAGTTTACTGTAGTATGTAATGAGTTGGTTGGGTTACTGCTTACCGAAGACCAACTCTCATGTGTGACCTGTCTGTAACTCAGCTAGTTGTGTGTCGTCATACACTAACAGCTTGGATAATTGCTCAAACTATTTACACTTGTTGACTGGTCTGCGCTCCTCATCTATCTAACTGCCACTGTGGTCTTGTGCTAGAGCTTCCGCCCGGGTTCGATCCCCGGCCGCGTCAGACCAAACGACGTTAAAAGATGGTACTTGTTGTTACCATCTCTGATGCTCGGCATTAAGGGTCTAAAACAAGGACTGGTTGGCTCGGAGTCAGTATACTGTGTCTGAGTGGGGTATTCATGTTAAACTGCGGCATGGTATCTCAGTGGGCTAGCACTAAAAATCGGCATCAGTCCGGACTAGTACAAGCAGCCACACACACAAACACTCGCACGTGCATGCACGTCGCTATATAAGTGCAATAATCTTGGCGCGACGTTAAACCCAATTTCACCTCACCTCCTCATCTATCTAGGCAGCTGTGGAATACCTGAGACATTACTGACAACAGGGTCACACCCCATTCACTCATTATATGACTGTTTGAAAACAAGTTTCATTTAGCAGAGGAGATCTTATTGATAGTGAAATTGTCAGTTTCTTGATATTTATGTTGGTGATGTTGCAATGCTGTTGCAGGCGAGGCTGAAGGCTGTCCAGACTCTCCATGACGACTGTGGTGACCTGAAGACTTCTTCTCTCCTCAACTATCTGTCTGATCGGTATGTAGTAGGACAAAGATCAATGGCAGGGTAGAATGCAGCAATCCCATTGGCATAAGATGCCATGCCGGAGGTGACATCTTTCAACATCATTTCTTCTACGATGCTGTTATGTTGGGGCAATGAATGGTTACAACACAATGTTGCATGTTCACCCAGGATTGAAATGGTACATCTCTGATGTCCACTGTTGTGATATTGCTAGAATCACTATATATTTCCTGAAGCGGCCTAAACCCAGGCCCTTTCACTCACAGTGTTGATGCGATGTTATCAAGGAGTGTCTGACAGATTTACTCACTGTAACCCTGATCAAACAACTTTTGAGCAAAAGTCATATGATGCTCTTTGAAATCTGCGTAGAAAGAACATGCTTGATTGAACCTTAAGGTTGTGAAATGACACCAAAGCCTAGAGCTGCGGGAATATTGCTCGACATGAAGAGAAAGTTGACTATTGGAAAGTTGACGTCATCCCCTTGTCATACAGTCTTGTGGAGAGTGTATTGTCACTCTGAACCCTGGCACGATGCTGTTACACCAAATACATGCTGTTGTTTGCCTCTATTGGGGAATTCAAAACTGATTACATACTGTGGGCACACACATGTCATTGGCCTGTTGGGAAGTGGCATTATTGGTTTTTAATCCAATTGGAAACAATTATATGAAAGTAGGAATTTCATTATGTCAGTTGATTCCACTCAAACCAGTTCAACTTGATAATTTGAACGTGTTCTGTTTATATTTTCTTCCTGTTTCAGATCAAGTGTCAAGTTTACTATAGAAGCTGTTGACAACTGTGGCAGGTGGGAGGGAATTCCGTCACTTAGTCACTTTATGTCATTTCTTCTTTACAACATATTCCTTTCAATCTGCATAAAACATTTTCAAATATGTGTTACAATCAGTTTTTAAAAATTAATTATTAAAGTCAAGGGCCCTTGTTATTGCCTAGATGTGAACAGTTCAGAGTTTAGGGGTTCCCTTAGTTTCAAACACTGCCAAGTATGGCAAGGAGACGTACTCCATCAAATGGATATGTCGTAGGACTCAGATCAATGGCAAATATTAGCCCATTGTCATAAGATATCATGAGATATAGGGAAACTAATTCCTGTAAATAAGACTGAGTGGTATAATGTTTTGCTTTATGCTGATTGATGAGTTAATGAATTGATATTCATTGTGTGTGATGCCATTGTTCATGATGATGATCCAACAGTTAACTGGTCAATTCTTTTGACTCTTTCAGGGTTTCAGATCAGTTCATGTTCTAGGACATTCACTCCTTATCTTCCAAAATGTGAAAGAAATCTGGATATTGTTAATAATTGGCAGAGATATGTCCTATCAAAAGTTGATAAAAACATAAAAATAGCCTAATATGAGATGCAGCAGGATCACAAGGGGTACATGCGGTCTTATGCATCCCACGTAAGGTTATAAAACCTAACACGGGATGCATAAGACCGCATGTACCCCTTGTAATCCTCCTGCAACAAAGTTATCTTACTAACATGTAAAAAAAAATTAAAAATCCAAAATTGATAACAGCTGTTAAACTGAACTGAGGTAAACTTGTGCTATGTCCCGTGACTTTCATTGACTTGGGGGGGGGGGGGGGGGGGGAAGCATGTGGCTTTTTACTTTGAAGCGGGGTATGAGGGATATATTCTGCCTTTCAGAAATCCATGTGCAGCCTGACTTCCTCATGGTGGGGTTTAAGGGATTTAATCCTCCGCTAAGAAATTTATTTCCTTCCTAGGCGAGATACATAGTCTTTGATCAAGATCATGTGGACCAATCAAATCGCTTCATTCTGACATGGAGGTATGATAATGCCATTTGTCGCCAGCAAAATCCCTCCTCTTTGTGTGACCCACATTCTTCTACATTTTCTTGACTCTGAGTAACATATAGAATAAACTGCTCATAATTCAGACTGATTATCTGTCACTTGGGAATATATATTACAAAGGCTTGCCTGGGACTGTAATAAGTTTGTTAGCTATTCAGTAAATAACCTAATGACAGTTTTGAAATTGTTTAGCTGACCAGATAGTTGACAATGGAGACTCAATAAGTTTCAGAAACAGATGTTGTTGTTGTTTTTCCAAAGTAACAATACTTGCCCCAACATTTGGTTCAGTTTTTATGTCTGTCGAACTAGCAAATATCTACGATATATAATGACTCATTAGCTTCTAATTCAAACAATTACCCAGCTAGTTCAAACTAATTAAATATTAAGCTTGACTCTTACCAATCAGTGAAGTCATAGATCAATAATCAATAGCAGAAATATAGAAATATGGTGCCAAATACTGTCATTTCTGCCACTAATTTGTCTCTATAGATATTTGATTAAACTCTTGTCTCGAGGCATTTAAACAGCTTGTGGGTGCACCTACCTCCACTTGCCTGCAATTCAGTCTACACGCATGCATTAACGTCAGATCGTTATTGAAATGATTCAATAACTCAACCAAATATTAGTAATAAAAGTGTGGGAAATGAAATTTGGTTGTCATATCAAAGCCAATTTCTTCCTCCAGGCCCAGCTCCCTGCGAGATGGCAGCCAGAGTCTTCTGGTGAAGGTTGCCACCATGACCCTGTATGACGTCCCCAGTTGCCATGGCAAGGGCCACCTCAGCTCCTTGGTGTTTGCGGAGTCCTTCCTAGACTCTGTCATTCCAGTCTCCGACCCAGGTGGGATTGTAGTATCCAACTAGACCCTGTAGCAACTGACAACTGAATGGTCCACTTGCTTGATGACCACTAGGTCGTAGCCTCATAGTCCTAGCTCACTTGCCTCACAGCCTCGTATCGCAATAGCCAAATAAGTCCACTAGCCTGATAGACCAGTATGCAATTGGTTCACTAGCCAGATAGCCCAGTATCCAAAATGTCCACTCGCCTGATAGCCCAATATCCAAAATGTCCACTCGCCTGATAGCCCAATATCTAAATTTTGCACTAGCCTGATAGACCAATATCCAAATGTCCACTAGAAGAAAGCCTGAAAGCCTAATAGCCAAATATGCTCACTAGCCTGAAAGCCCAATATCCAAATGGTCCACTAGCCTGAAAGCCCAATATCCAAATGGTCCACTAGCCTGAAAGCCCAATATCCAAATGGTCCACTAGCCTGAAAGCCCAATATCCAAATGGTCCACTAGCCTGAAAGCCCAATATCCAAATGGTCCACTAGCCTGAAAGCCCAATATCCAAATGGTCCACTAGCCTGAAAGCCCAATATCCAAATGGTCCACTAGCCTGAAAGCCCAATATCCAAATGGTCCACTAGCCTGAAAGCCCAATATCCAAATGGTCCACTAGCCTGAAAGCCCAATATCCAAATGGTCCACTAGCCTGAAAGCCCAATATCCAAATGGTCCACTAGCCTGATAGACCAATATCCAAATGGTCCACTAGCCAGATAGCCCAATATCCAAATGGTCCACTAGCCTGATAGCCCAATATCCAAATGGTCCACTAGCCTGATAGCCCAATATCCAAATGGTCCACTAGCCTGATAGCCCAATATGCAAATGGTCCACTAGCCTGATAGCCCAATATCCAAATAGTCCACTATACTAGGCCAGATAGCCCAATATCCAAATAGCCCACAAGCCTGATAGCCTGATAGCCTGTTAGCCTAATAGCCCAGTAGCCTGATAGACTAATTCCATAGGCTTGTGGACTTTTTGGCTACATGAAGTGTATCCTCAGGGATTGTAACATTAATGAACACTAATGGGGGTGTTCTTTATTTTCACTATTCAGAAAAATAGACTTTTAATTTTACTTTATACATGTTGTATCTTGATAAAATTAACAGATTTGTAACTTATTTAACCATAAGTGGACACAAAATGGCTAATCTTGAGTGATGGTAGTTGGTGCTGGGCGATGCCTGGTGGTGGAAGGTTTCACAAGGTAAGCTGTGTGCTATTAGTGTGCCAAAGCTTCTTCACTTACTTGGAGGTACAGTAAACTACGGTTATAACAAACTCAAAGGGACCACTCATTTTAGTTTGTTATTTCCATCGTTAGTTATACGCCTTTTGACTGTCAGACATCTTTTTCTAAGTCATGTGACATCATCTTACCCGATAAATAACAAAAGTGTGCACTGTACATGTACAGAATATATCCACTTCAATCAGTGTGTTACTGTTGTTAATTGAGGGTGTAATTTGAGGAAAAGGTGTCAGTACTTGAGTACATCAGTTGCCTTCAATTGTTTATTGATGCTTTGAACAGCAGCGTTTTGATTGGTGACACGTGAGGGATGAACAGTTTGTTATACACTTAAACATTAGCGTTGACAGAGTACACACGAGACCACAAAGTGAATTCGCTATATCCGTTGTTTCGTTATGAGTGTGTTCGTTATATCAATCAACTTTATATGATAAAACATATGGCAAATGGCCTGGACCAAAAGAACAGTTTGTTATATCCGTCAGTTGATTATGAGCATGTTCGTTATAAATGTAGTTTACTGTAAATGGACTGAAGGAGACATTAAGGTGGCCAGGAATACCGTGACTATAGAAGCTGATTTAGAAACTGTGAGAACCTCTTCCTTTCAGCCAGAGTTAGGGGCGGTCGGGTAGCCTAGTGGTTAAAGCATTCGCTCGTCGCGCCGAAGATCTGGGTTCGATTCCCGACATGGGTACAATGTGTGAAGCCCATTTCTGGTGTCCCCCGCCGTGATATTGCTGGAATATTGCTTAAAGCGGCGTAAAAACATACTCACTCACTCAGCCAGAGTTATACAGGTGTGGATTGTCGGCATGTTCATTGGAGATTAACAAAATAACAATTGTTTGCAGATTTCTGCAAATTTTAAATGGAATTAAGTCATTGCTGCTCAGTGTTTAAACATGTTATTGTCAAAATATTTGATTATTTGATTATTCAATTGGAATTTACTTTACATTTCTATTCATCATTAACTTAATAGTCAGAATTCATTTTGGCCAGTGGCCGTGGCCATTTTTTCTAGACATGTCTGAAAGATGATTATTCACCTGTGGGTGTTGCAGGCCAGCCAGAGACAATCAGCAGTGATGTTCTAGTTCTCACCAGTCACCTGCCAAGGTTCCAGATGTGGGCAGTAAGTGGCCAATCTCCATGCAGTGACCCCATGTCAGCCTGGACTACAGCAGACCGGAAACCCACCCTCCTGGACTCAAGCTGTGTCCCGATAAACTGTCAATCCACTAGCAACAAATTGCATCCCAGCTTCCGCCGTGTTATTAAATGAATTATTGCATCTTGTTTATCTTCTTTTAGTTTCACCATTGTTAAGTCCCTGTCCTTCACGTAGAAAGAGAAATGGATTAATTTATGTCTACAAGTTTTACAGGATATCAAATAAGCTATACTAAAAATCTTTGCCGAACATTTCCAAGGTAATTTCTAAATGTGTACACCGTGTGTTACTTTGTTGATGTAGAGCAGCAAGGCAGACTCGTTGGCAAATAAAGATATCCAGGAGAGACTGAGGTGTAAGAGCCTGCCTGGCTTCGGTGATGTGTTGATGCATGGGGAAGCAGTCCACCTGACAACTGGGGATGTGCTCACCTCACCTCCATGTCAAGGTCAGTCAGGCAGTTGGGTTGTGGGCAGCTTGTAACAATATTCTAACCCAATCACTGTGGGGATCAGCTGAGATGGGCTTTACACATTGTACCCATATGGGGAAAAGATCCCCACTCTTTAGCACATATGGCGAACATATCCCCGCTCTTTAGCCCATATGGCGAATAGATCCCCGGTCTTCAGCCCAAATGGCAAATAGATCCTCGCTCTTTAGCCCATATGGCGAATAGATCCCCAGTCTTTAGCCCATATGGGGAATAGATCACCATTTTTTAGCCCGTATGGGGAATAGATCCCCGGGCTTTAGCCCATATGGGGAATAGATCCTCGCTCTTTAGCCCATATGGGGAATAGATCCTCGCTCTTTAGCCCATATGGCGAATAGATCCCCAGTCTTTAGCCCATATGGGAGAATAGATCACCATTTTTTGGCCATATGGGGAAAAGATCCCCAGTCTTTAGCCCATATGGCGAATAGATCCACAGTCTTTAGCCCATATGGGGAATAGATCCCCAGTTTTTAGTCCATATGGGGAATAGATCACTGTTTTTAAACCCATATTGGGAATAGTTCCCTCATCTGTATGGGGAATAGATCCACGGTCTTAGCTCATATGGGAATATATCCCAGTCTTTAGCATGTCAAGCCAATGCATTAACAACTAGGTTACCCCACTGCCCCCATAACAAGGTGAGGTGCCAGTTGAAATACGCTGAAGCAGGGTTGTCAGTCATTCCTGGTTCAGGTTACTGTAAAACTGTAGCAATACTGCACTCATTCCAAGGGGATTCCAGGTTAGAACTGGTCTCAAGCAACGGCTGGTGAATTGGGATGGTGTGTCGTCGTACCCCACCGGCGAGGATTGTTGCTCACAATATCAATCACTGGATTGTCTGGTCCAGATTCAATTATTTATAGGCCACAGTCAATTAGCTGGAATATTGCTGAGTGTAGTGTTAAACAGTGGTTGAAACTAACAGTTTTAGTCCACTATTCTTTATAATTATAAAATGTAGCAAAACCCTTAAAAGTGGCAAGTTTCTACTAGTCCTTACCTATTGGGCAGTTTGGCTGTAGGATTAGTGCCAATTTCTAATGCTGGTTAAACAACAAACACACACACTGCAGTCATGGTGTAACTGTGTTTTGACCACCTGAAGAGAGATCAGGCAATCTATGGCATGAATTGATTCAGGGAGTCGCCATCATGTAGCCGTGATTGTGCTGTCAAGGGTGTAAAACCCATTTACTCATTTCTCGCTTATATTTGATGGCAAATATTTCTCTCTCCTTGGTTGTAAAGCATTATATATGTCTGACAAGCCTCATAAAGTTGATATTATTCGGCAGGACATTTGACATTTACCATTAATGATAATCCCAGCTTTCGACCAAGTCATTCCAATCTCTTCAGCTTCTTTGTTTGGTGTGTTTGCAGACTGTCTGTACTTGTATGAGAATGGCTTGATCGTCCAGGCCTCGCAGTATGGGGCGTTCTCTCTCATGGCCAGACATGTAAAAGGATTCTCCTTGTATGATGGGGTAGGTTATCTTGAGTTGATTTCACACTAAATAAATCAATTAACATGTTATAGTCATATCTTCTGCAGATATTGATATCATAAGTACTTCAGTTTAGTCCATGTCTGAGTGGTCCCAGTCCATTCCTCTGTGACTAGAAATGCTTGATGTTAATGTGACACCTTGAGTGAAGAGTCTGGCAGACAATATGTTTGTGTGACAGGACTCCATATCCAATGTTGCGTTCCTCATCGCTGACCTGGACGTGACCGCCAGGGCTCGACTGCCTCCTCATCTTCTCAGCTCCAACAACAGGCTGGTTATTGCAATTCCTCCCCGGAGTAAAGCCAGGAAGGCTCTCTTCCAGCAGGTAATACCGGCCTCCTGTAGCCAGCCAATGTGTCCTGAGTCTTGTTTCTACTTGTTTAAATGAAGGTGACATTTAAACTTTTCCAAGGGGTATTACACTCACTCACTCACTCACTCACTCACTCACTCACTCACTCACTCACTCACTCACTCACTCACTCACTCACTCACTCACTCACTCACTCACTCACTCACTCACTCACCCACCCACCCACCCACCCACCCACCCACCCACTCACTCACTCACTCACTCACTCACTCACTCACTCACTCACTCACTCTAACATGGCTGCTGTTCATGGTGGTGGTAGGATGGTACGCTATATTATCATGGTAGTTAATTTATAATGGATCGTAATGGCCCCTGTTTATTAACCTATTAAATATGTCAAATGCAAAGAGTTTATTGTTCTTTGTTAAGGATTGATCGATTGCAGATTTTCTTCACCGAGTTCGGTAAACAAAGTTCCTGTCAATAGCGATTCAAGGGCGAGTTACTCTATATTATTGCAGTATGGCTATTTTGTGGTGTGATATGTGTGGATTATGTGGTTTAAATTACTTCCTGGTTTGGATTATGCATAATCAGTATGCATTCAACCTGGGCTGGGTCAAGGGAGATCATCTAAGAAATGGGTTCTTTTCTAATCCATTTTGAATGGAGGTAGAGGTATTTCCACTCAAAAAACATTCCAGAAACTATCATAAAAAAGTAAACATGTATACCGTGACGAATCCTGTAATCGATCAAGCAATGATATATCGTGCTAAGATTTGCATAACTAAACGGTCAACAGGGGGTGTGGATTACGAGATTTACCGTTCCCATGATAATATAGAGCCTGTGATAATAGAGTCCTACTATATACTGTGTGTGCCCGGACTAACTGCGTGTGATACAAAGTCACTGCTCATACTGGAGTGCCTCACCCAGACTCCAGACTCCACTCCACTATTTCCAGACTCCGCAATTTCCAGACTCAACTATTTCCAGACTCCACTATTTCCAGACTCCACTATTTCCAGACTCCACTATTTACCAGCCACAATGATATTGCTGTATTGTTGTCTACTGCTGCATGAAGCATGATTGACTGACTCTGACTGTTGCAGGTCCTGCCTGTGTGGAAGGGGGACAGTGACATGCCGGAGGTGAAGAGACAGGAAACACTGCCCGAGGACCTCTCTGCACTGTGAGTCTCTTGTAACCAGTTCAATCAGTTTCTGTAATCTCCATAGAGCGAGGATACCAATGATATTTTTCTTCTACTTTCAAATATTTGGTGGGACATCATTGTCATTTAAACATGGAGAGGCAGTATTTGTAGTTTGCTCCCCTTGAACAAAATTGAAGGACAGTATTTGAGCTAGAAAGTTGCAAAAGCTTTGTGAAATTGTTTAAACCGATATTTTACAGTTAATTAAACAAATTAGTATTCTTTGAGGCCAAGGTCAGTGATCCTGTTTGTTGTCTGAATAAAGTACACTTCTCAACCCTGTATCACTTTTAGGAATTATGACATGGTATGAACTCCTATTATTATCTATCTGAGACTTAGGTAATTATGACCATGTGTTTACTGTCGTGTCACAGCCACAACCTGCTGCAGATCCAGCACACATCAGCTGAGAACATCATTGCCCCCATCAATACCATCACCTTCAAGCGAGTTCCCAGTGTCCTCCCACACATCAACAGGTAGACCAGACATAAGCTCAACTCTCATGCAGCAGATGCATTTAGAGGTTGTCATCAAGTGCTAAATTAGCACTTCCAGACACATGGTATCACATGACATGACTGGTGACATTATCAGTATCTTCTGTATCATGATGTCAGCATTTGTTCAAATCTGTGTCATGCAGATTTTTTACAATGTAATAATAACTATAATGGTTGTTGAAGTAATTGTTATTAAAGTAATTATTGTTGAATGAAAAGTCATTTGTAAGTTGCATGTGCAAAAATTCATTGGTAGAAATCTTCAAGCGAGTGATGTTTTAAATTGAACTGAACAATTTGATGAACAATGCATTTGATGTCAATCCATAAAAGTTCCATCAGCAAACAAAAGGTTGCTGGTGAAATTAATTCCTCTTCCTGGTGATATGTTGTATGATCTGTGGTGCAGGTTCTTGCCCCACTTCGTGGCAAGCAGTGTGGGCTGGCATCCCGTCCAGCAACATGATCTCAACAGTCTCCTCAAACAAGAGACCCCACCGCCATCGGCAGAGACAGAATGGGTATGCTGTACTCAAATGCAATTCAAAAATTATTATCGGTTGGAAGAAAATTAATCCAAATATGTTAGTTGTGGGAAATGCAAATCTTTATGACATATATCCAGTTATTGCTCCTGAAAGTTGTCAAACTCTGTGGGGCCCCGGGGGCAGTTTGTATCCCATGCACCCCGCTGCAAGAGGTGACTACCGTATTTTCTTGAGTATAGTGCACACTTTTTTTCCCAAAAACACAGCTGTGTAGAAGGGGGTGCGCATTATACACGAAGTAATGAGTTTTGATGTTTTTTCCCCAATGGAAAGACATTACCGTGAGCACGTAACACTGGAAATACCATGTCAACAAATCCATACTGAAGTTCGCAAATTATTCATGTAATTACACTGTCTGGCTATAAAAAGTGTCTTTGTATATCTGGACTTATGTTTTATTCAAAATTCTTTTTAATATTGTTTTAATTAAATCGTGTGTGAAGTGTTCAGAAGATCGCACAACTCACCGTTATTAACAGCAACCACGGTCAGATTACCGCTATTGACGCCTTGAAACGAACTTTAGTTGACAGAGAATGGATACATATATCATAAATGCCATACTTTGATTCGTTAAAAGTCATATTTGTTTTTGTTGGATGATTCTATGTCAACACGTAATTCTCGCGATCACGCGTTCACGTGCACGGGAGCCTTGACGGTGACTGGTCAGACTGGTTCCATGTAAAAAATAATACCCGGCAATAGCGATCAGCTGCTTCGCTTAGGGTTATTATTATTTGAAATATGTTTAGTAAAAGCTGCATCTAAATTAACAAGATATTTGAAAATATTATTCCTGATAAAAAAAATAGTTTCAGATACAACTTTTGCCGATCCTTTCATTAAACCCTGTAAAGTTATATCATTGGGTGTGTCTTGACCGAATCACCGGTAGATTCCAAGAAAACGTGTGTACAGCTGATTGCTGTGTCCGGCTTAGTTTACGAGAAAATACACAAGGTAATCTTAATCCCTGGATATAAAACAATGCCTAGCTGCACAAAAAATACAATTTAAACGGTAAATCAACATGTCTGGTGATTTTTTATCTCAAATTTCGAATTTGTACTGACGAAGTTTCTCATCACCTGTTCGTTTGCCGGACTTCGCTGAAGGGGTACGGTGTAATTTTTTTCTGCGCATAATATTCAAATTTCTTTTTTTCCAATATATTGAACCCGCTAGAGGGGGGTGCGCATTACACATGGGTGCGCACTATACTCAAGAAAATACGTTTGGAACATGTGGGAGGTCCAAGGTTAGAACTGGTTCCTAGCAGCAATTCTTGTTGTAACAGGAGACTTAATGGATCAGGTGGTCAGGCTCGGTGACTTGGTTAATAACTGGCAATGTACCCCACAGCATGGATTGTTGCTCACAATATTGGTTGACTGCCTGGTTCAGGCCGCCATCATATAGATGGAATATTTTTTAGTGTGTTGATAAACGGCAAACACACACACAGGTTGTTGGTTGTGAAGTGAAGGTGTCAGCAGATCCTGCGTGCTACCTCATCTGCTTGTGTGTCCTCTAAAGTGTGTAATTTCTCTCCCCAGATCCCGGTTACTATCCTGACTGGAGTGCCAGGCTGTCACAAGGAGAACCTAGCTAGAACCATCACCAGTTTCGACAAGGACAACACACGGTGAGATGACACAGTGAATCATGTATGTCGTTAATTCTTTGTACGACGTTTCAGAGCTTCCTGCTCCTTCATCAGGTGAAGAATAAAAGAAGTTGCTGCCATGAAAGATTGCCTTGTTTTCTTGTTCTCCCAACTTCTAAATACCTATTAAAGACTTCATTGCTGTTGATGCTAATTAATGTCTTATTACAACTTGAATCAGTGCAGTAGTCATGCTCATGATTTGTTTCGGGTCATGTTCTGCATTGATTTAAACTGGGAACATGCATCACTTGGTGCTTTAAATGTTGATTTAATCCTCTGTGTGTTAACAGATGGACGACAATCTGCCAGCCCCATGACAACAGTTCAGTATTTGACCCTGTGAGTCTCCAGAACTCCCTCACCTCAGCCTACTCTGCCAACCGCCGCCGCCATACGTCCGGCAACTACAAGAGAACCAGGGTTGTCGTCCTCACACCAGGGTGGGTAGATTCTCCACAGGTTGTATGTAGGATGTCAGGGTGGGTAGATTCTCCACAGGTTGTATGATGTATGTCAGGATGGGTAGATTCTCCACAGGTTGTATGATGGATGTCAGGATGGGTAGATTCTCCACAGGTTGTATGTAGGATGTCAGGGTGGGTAGATTCTCCACAGGTTGTATGTAGGATGTCAGGGTGGGTAGATCCTCCACAGGTTGTATGTAGGATGTCAGGGTGGGTAGATTCTCCACAGGTTGTATGTAGGATGTCAGGATGGGTAGATTCTACACAGATTATATGTAGGATGTCAGGGTGGGTAGATCCTCCACAGGTTGTATGTAGGATGTCAGGGTGGGTAGATTCTCCACAGGTTGTATGTAGGATGTCAGGGTGGGTAGATTCTCCACAGGTTGTATGTAGGATGTCAGGATGGGTAGGTTCTCCACAGGTTGTATGTAAGATGTCAGGGTGGGTAGATCCTCCACAGGTTGTATGTAGGATGTCAGGGTGGGTAGATTCTCCACTGGTTGTATGTAGGATGTCAGGTTGGGTAGATCCTCCACAGGTTGTATGTAGGATGTCAGGGTGGGTAGATCCTCCACAGGTTCTATGTAGGATGTCAGGATGGGTAGATTCTCGACAGGTTCTATGTAGGATGTCAGGATGGGTAGATTCTCGACAGGTTGTATGTAGGATGTCAGGGTGGGTAGATCCTCCACAGGTTGTATGTAGGATGTCAGGGTGGGTAGATCCTCCACAGGTTGTATGTAGGATGTCAGGGTGGGTAGATTCTCCACAGGTTGTATGTAGGATGTCAGGGTGGGTAGATTCTCCACTGGTTGTATGTAGGATGTCAGGGTGGGTAGATCCTCCACAGGTTGTATGTAGGATGTCAGGGTTGGTAGATTCTCCACAGGTTGTATGATGGATGTCAGGGTGGGTAGATTCTCAACAGGATGTATGATGGATGTCAGGGTGGGTAGATTCTCCACAGGTTGTATGATGGATGTCAGGGTGGGTAGATCCTCCACAGGTTGTATGATGGATGTCAGGGTGGGTAGATTCTCCACAGGTTGTATGATGTATGTCAGGGTGGGTAGATTCTCCACAGGTTGTATGATGGATGTCAGGATGGGTAGATTCTCCACAGGTTGTATGTAGGATGTCAGGGTGGGTAGATTCTCCACAGGTTGTATGATGGATGTCAGGGTGGGTAGATCCTCCACAGGTTGTATGTAGGATGTCAGGATGGGTAGGTTCTCCACAGGTTGTATGTAGGATGTCAGGGTGGGTAGATCCTCCACAGGTTGTATGTAGGATGTCAGGGTGGGTAGATTCTCCACTGGTTGTATGTAGGATGTCAGGGTGGGTAGATCCTCCACAGGTTGTATGTAGGATGTCAGGGTGGGTAGATCCTCCACAGGTTCTATGTAGGATGTCAGGATGGGTAGATTCTCGACAGGTTCTATGTAGGATGTCAGGATGGGTAGATTCTCCACAGGTTGTATGTAGGATGTCAGGGTGGGTAGATCCTCCACAGGTTGTATGTAGGATGTCAGGGTGGGTAGATCCTCCACAGGTTGTATGTAGGATGTCAGGGTGGGTAGATTCTCCACAGGTTGTATGTAAGATGTCAGGGTGGGTAGATTCTCCACAGGTTGTATGTAGGATGTCAGGGTGGGTAGATCCTCCACAGGTTGTATGTAGGATGTCAGGGTGGGTAGATTCTCCACAGGTTGTATGATGGATGTCAGGGTGGGTAGATTCTCCACAGTTTGTATGATGGATGTCAGGGTGGGTAGATTCTCCACAGGTTGTATGTAGGAGGTCAGGGTGGGTAGATTCTCCACAGGGTAGATTCTCCACAGGTTGTATGTAGGATGTCAGGGTGGGTAGATTCTCCACAGGTTGTATGTAGGATGTCAGGGTGGGTAGATTCTCCACAGGTTGTATGATGGATGTCAGGGTTGGTAGATTCTTCACAGGTTGTATGATGGATGTCAGGGTGGGTAGATTCTCCACAGGGTAGATTCTCCACAGGTTGTATGTAGGATGTCAGGGTGGGTAGATTCTCCACAGGTTGTATGATGGATGTCAGGGTGGGTAGATTCTCCACAGGTTGTATGATGGATGTCAGGGTGGGTAGATTCTCCACAGGGTAGATTCTCCACAGGTTGTATGTAGGATGTCAGGGTGGGTAGATTCTCCACAGGTTGTATGTAGGATGTCAGGGTGGGTAGATTCTCCACAGGTTGTATGATGGATGTCAGGGTGGGTAGATTCTCCACAGGTTGTATGATGGATGTCAGGGTGGGTAGATTCTCCACAGGTTGTATGATGGATGTCAGGGTGGGTAGATTCTCCACAGGTTGTATGTAGGATGTCAGGGTGGGTAGATTCTCCACAGGATAGATTCTCCACAGGTTGTATGTAGGATGTCAGGGTGGGTAGATTCTCCACAGTTTGTATGTAGGATGTCAGGGTGGGTAGATTCTCCACAGGTTGTATGATGGATGTCAGGGTGGGTAGATTCTCCAAAGGTTGTATGATGGATGTCAGGGTGGGTAGATCCTCCACAGGTTGTATGTAGGATGTCAGGGTGGGTAGATTCTCCACAGGTTGTATGATGGATGTCAGGGTGGGTAGATTCTCCACAGGTTGTATGATGGATGTCAGGGTGGGTAGATTCTCCACAGGTTGTATGATGGATGTCAGGGTGGGTAGATTCTCCACAGGTTGTATGATGGATGTCAGGGTGGGTAGATCCTCCACAGGTTGTATGTAGGATGTCAGGGTGGGTAGATTCTCCACAGGTTGTATGATGGATGTCAGGGTGGGTAGATACTCCACAGGTTGTATGATGGATGTCAGGGTGGGTAGATCCTCCACAGGTTGTATGTAGGATGTCAGGGTGGGTAGATTCTCCACAGGTTGTATGATGGATGTCAGGGTGGGTAGATTCTCCACAGGTTGTATGATGGATGTCATATACACATAATTAGTCCCCTGTTGATTATGCTTCATGAATCCAGTCGGTGACCTTAAGTCTGGTTTTGATTATTTACCGACCATGTCATCACAGTGTTGTGTTGTTAATTGTAATACTTGAGAATTATCTGTTTTGTGTCATTTACATTTTTATCATTCAGTTATTTAGATTGATATGGTGAGATAGAACTGACGTGAGGTAAAATGGGGTGTAACGTCATGTTCAAGAATATTGCACTTTTGCAGAGACGTGCATGCACATGTGTGTGGCTGCTTGTACTAGTCCGGACTAATCCTGATTTTATAGTGCCAGACAACTGAGATACCATACTGCAGTTTAACATGGTTACCCTACTCAGACACATTACACAGACTCCAAACCAATGAAACCTTGTTTTCTTCTCTAAATGCCAAGCACCAGGCAGGGTAATAACAAGTACCATCATTTAACTTCTTGGTATGACAAGGCCGGGGATCAAACCACCAACCTCCCACTCTGCTAAGACAACTTACAATTTTAAGAGACACAAAGTTCTCAATAGTTACATCAGAATAGCTTTAAGGGGAATATTGCCAGACAGTTTTGATATTAGGGCCATACATTTTCTTGATTTATTATATTTTGTATTTTAGTTACACTGACATCATCGATGTAGTCCACGCCATAGTCTCTCACCCAAACACAGAGGTCGCTGCACAGATCAGGATAGGTGAGAGTTTCTCCGTCATTCAAGGGGAGATCTGAAATTGATTTTGATAATTTGAGTCTTGTGGAAACTGTGTTTGAAAATGATGTGTTTCAGGTTCCTCTGGGTTGTGTTGTATAATCCCTTTTGTGTTGTTCCTTCCATATGATGAGATGCATATTCTCCAGGATGTGTTGTATGATAATTCCCTTTGATGTTGTTTATTACCTATATTGTACTGTATATTCCCTAGGATCCTAGGATAATGTGTGGCACTATATGTATGAGTACATTGCCTATACCGTGTTGTAGGTGCAGTGACAGCCTGCGTGGACCCTCTCAACACATTCATGGAACACAGGTACAACACATGATCACACACCAGACACCTGCAGATAAACACTTGCTTCTCAGGCTAGCCGACCTCTTTCAGTTTGGATGTCATTGTACCCAAGGTTGCATGTATAAATGATCACAATATCAACCACTGGTTGTCAGGTCCAGATTTGAACCCAGCCAATCTCATTAAAATCAGATCTTAGTTCTCGCTACCGCTAAACATAGATCTGAGGACATCCCATTTCGGGTCACGTCAGATCAACCTTGCGCAAACTTTGACTGACCAATGGAATGACCAATCAGAAGGCAGCTTTCTCGTGCTTTACGGCACTAATTTCAAATTGGCAACTACGCTTAGAAACATATTTTGACAAATTCTCAATTACATATTTGAAACCTGAACAAAAGAACATTCTGGAATGGCTAATAGATGGTCTAGATTGTATGGATTCAGTCGTTGAGCTCATAACTATCGTTCAGAGTTAAAGTTTTCGAGTTTGCATGATTAGAAATCACATTCCGACTGTCACTTTCATAATCTGGTAAGCGATGCTCTGATTGGTCCGATGAAAGGTCGTTCTGACGTGACCCCTAATGGAATGTCCTCAGATCTTTGTTTAGTGGTAGCGAGAACTGGGGTCTCATTTTAATAAGATTAGAACACAGGCACAATATGTTATATTTATAACACCATTCAGTCATCCACTCCTAGTCTGGGTTGGCACCCTGATGTACTGTAGCTCACATTGACTCCTCCCTGCTCCAGGTTGACGTTCCCCACTCTGTTGAACCACTGCAGCCAGGGCTGGGTCAACTGCATCGTCTTCACATCCTCCATATCCACCAAGGTAGGCAATGAACCTAGCCAACAGTGCTCCAACACATGTCTGTCTGTTATCCATGGGACTAGTGGAGATCCAGGTTAGAATAGGTCTTCAGCAGCCCATGCTTCCCATAAGAGGCGACTATGCTTGTCGTGAAGGCAGCTAACGGGATCAGGTGGTCAAGATCACTGACTTGGTTGATGCCGGTCATTGTATCCCATCAATGCTCATGATGTCAATCACAGGGTTGTCTGGTCCAGACGTGATTATTTACAGATCACCATCATATAGCTGGAGTATTGCTGAGTGCAGCATTAAACAACAAACAAACAAACTGAACCTAGCCAAGAATGCTCAAAATCATGTCTGTCTGTTATCCAAGGCCTGTAATACTATGGCTGAACTAGCCTTTGTTCCATACAAGTGTTCAGTTTGCTGTTCAGATGCTGCAGGTTTCTAACAATATTTGTTATTCATAAGATATGTTTGCTCTCAGGCTAATGTATCATTCATTTGGGTATGATGAAATATCCAGTATTTATCATTAATAAATGATGGAGGTAATGAGTGAGTGAGTGAGTGAGTGAGTGAGTATGGTTTTATGCCATTTTTAGCAATATTCCAGCAATATCACAGCGGGGGACACCAGAAATGGGCCCATGTTGGGAATTGAACCCGGGGCTGTGGCGTGATGAGATAACGCTTTATCCACTAGGTTACCCGACCGCCCGTGGAGGTTATGAATGAACAATATATTTAATCAACACTTATATATAATTTGTAAGGTTTAAGGTACCATTTATCACATGTTGTTATAAGCATTATATGGTGATCCACTGTTTGTGTCTGGTTGTAACCATGTGACAGCTGAGTCTGATTCCCACTGTAATCCCCTGTTGTCCAGAACGAGACGCTAGAGGAGGTTCAGAATCTCGTCCGGAGTATCAACAGCGATGTGGCTCTGCTACTGGCAGAGAGGGGCGTTGTCAGGAGGTAGGTACTCGGCCTGCTAGTCTTCCTTCCACTATCACAGATATTGACCATTGTTTTGGATGGAATTTGGTTTTTCGTGATAACCTCTTAGGATGTTTACTGTTTCCTAGTGAGATCCCATCCCAGGTGTGAGGTTTTACTGTTTCCTAGTGAGACCTCATCCCAGGTGTGAAGTTTTACTGTTTCCTAGTGAGACCTCATCCCAGGTGTGAGGTTTTACTGTTTCCCAGTGAGACCTCATCCCAGGTGTGAGGTTTTACTGTTTCCTAGTGAGGCCTCATCCCAGGTGTTAGGTTTTACTGTTTCCTAGTGAGACATCCCAGGTGTGAGGTTTTACTGTTTCCTAGTGAGACCTCATCCCAGGTGTGAGGTTTTACTGTTTCCTAGTGAGACCTCATCCCAGGTGTGAGGTTTTACTGTTTCCTAGTGAGACCTCATCCCAGGTGTGAGGTTTTACTGTTTCCTGGTGAGACATCCCAGGTGTGAGGTTTTACTGTTTCCTAGTGAGGCCTCATCCCAGGTGTGAGGTTTTACTGTTTCCTAGTGAGGCCTCATCCAAGATGTGAGGTTTTACTGTTTCCTAGTGAGGCCTCATCCCAGGTGTGAGGTTTTACTGTTTCCTAGTGAGGCCTCATCCAAGATGTGAGGTTTTACTGTTTCCTAGTGAGGCCTCATCCCAGGTGTGAGGTTTTACTGTTTCCTAGTGAGGCCTCATCCAAGGTGTGAGGTTTTACTGTTTCCTAGTGAGGCCTCATCCCAGGTGTGAGGTTTTACTGTTTCCTAGTGAGACCTCATCCCAGGTGTGAGGTTTTACTGTTTCCTAGTGAGACATCCCAGGTGTGAGGTTTTACTGTTTCCTAGTGAGACCTCATCCCAGGTGTGAGGTTTTACTGTTTCCTAGTGAGACCTCATCCCAGGTGTGAGGTTTTACTGTTTCCTAGTGAGACCTCATCCCAGGTGTGAGGTTTTACTGTTTCCTGGTGAGACATCCCAGGTGTGAGGTTTTACTGTTTCCTAGTGAGGCCTCATCCCAGGTGTGAGGTTTTACTGTTTCCTAGTGAGGCCTCATCCAAGATGTGAGGTTTTACTGTTTCCTAGTGAGGCCTCATCCCAGGTGTGAGGTTTTACTGTTTCCTAGTGAGGCCTCATCCCAGGTGTGAGGTTTTACTGTTTCCTAGTGAGGCCTCATCCCAGGTGTGAGGTTTTACTGTTTCCTAGTGAGACCTCATCCCAGGTGTGAGGTTTTACTGTTTCCTAGTGAGACATCCCAGGTGTGAGGTTTTACTGTTTCCTAGTGAGGCCTCATCCCAGGTGTGAGGTTTTACTGTTTCCTGGTGAGACCTCATCCCAGGTGTGAGGTTTTACTGTTTCCTAGTGAGGCATCCCAGGTGTGAGGTTTTACTGTTACCTAGTGAGGCCTCATCCCAGGTGTGAGGTTTTACTGTTTCCTAGTGAGGCCTCATCCCAGGTGTGAGGTTTTACTGTTTCCTAGTGAGGCCTCATCCAAGGTGTGAGGTTTTACTGTTTCCTAGTGAGGCCTCATCCCAGGTATGAGGTTTTGCTGCTTCCTGGTGAGAATTGATGAGTTGACTTGGTTGATGCATGTCATCGATCCCAATTGCGAAGATTGATGCACATGATATTAATCACTGGATTGTCTGGTCCAGACTCAATTATTTACAGACCGCCGTCATATAGCTAGAATATGGCTGAGTGTGTCATAAACAACAAACCAACCAACAAACTTTAGACTGTCATAACCCACTTTTATACAAATATATATAAACCTGGATAGGAATCTTCAGGCTAACACCCTCCATTTTACTAGCTTGGTCATTGCTTCCCTAATATTTTGCTATGTCAACCAAAACCTTGAAGTCGTGTTTTATTCCTTACTTACAAACTGTTGTGAAGGGTCCTTTGTACACAGTATACAGCTAGCTACATGTGTCTCTACCATATTTAACATAGCATTTGTGTAGTTTGTATCTGTGTGAAATAGTTTCAAAATATTGCTGCCCTGGTGGGTTAGTCTTAACAGTTACTAACTAGTTTCAAATTTCATTAGCTTAAATATATGACTTTTTTGTCAAGAAACACAGCTTGTGATTGGTTAAACGATAAGTTACAACCAATGAAAACATGTTTGTTATTCACAGTGTTTCAGCTACTCAAAGAAGATAAAGGGGTGATAACTCTGACCTTACAACCTTGATTTGTTACAGATATTAATTTGATTTTTGATGAACATATTGATGTTCAGAAATAGGAGTACTCATGTGTACATGATCAAATTTCAGCAGCCAGTTTGGCTAGGGACATTTCAAAATCTTTAGTTAACCAAAATTTTGCTAGCCATGGGCAAACGTGTTGGTATACTTTCATAGATATTATTTCGTCAGGTAGATGATCTGTATTTTTTGTCTTTGAAGAATTACGTAATGTTGAAATGCACAGCATACAAAAAATATACTCGTGCGTCTACAAATTCAACGATATTGTGTTCTCTTTTTTCCCTTTTAGATCATTGGCATTATTATTTTCCTCCTTTTTGAGAGTGTGATTTGACCCAGGCTCCGTACATTGTCTGTCTGTGATTGTGTTGCAGAAGCCCTGACCTGGAGCTCATCATGTCCGAGTCCAGCTTCCACCTGCCCCAGATGGTGGCAGCCAGACAGTGTCTCCACCCTGGCTGGTAAGTCAGCCACAGTCATGGCAAAACTCATGATATGGGATATTTTACTAGTGCTTCAATTTCCTTTAACTGTTTATTTTTCAAGATATTTTTAACTGAGAAGCAAAAGAAACTACACCTCTCACTCTCAGTTGATTTATCATATGTTTGATTGTCAACTGAAAATATCTTAAGTTAGCTATATTAATTTTTAAAAATTAACTGTACTGGAAATTCAAAGAATACTTCTGCATGGTTTTATTTTTGAAAATATGATTTGATTTAAAAAAATTCAAACTTTAAAAAGAATTGTGCTGTTTTTTTCTCCAGGCGCCAGGGCATCTACCTCCGAGCCGCCACCGCGCCGCCCATGAACCAAGAGGTCCTCCACTTCTCCAAACCCCTGGACAGGAACAAGCTTCACAAGAGTCTCAGAGGTGAGAGATACCAGTGGCCTTTATTGCTTGGTTCATGCTTGTGTTTGATGTTTGATTTATTGTGCATAAAGATCAACTTGATATCTGTACCTATTTGATATCCAGAATCACTATTTTATTCTGTACCTTGATCACATGAAGTGCCTGCATTGATTTGTTGCCAAGTATCTTCATTGTCTCTAAGATAGGAGTCTCCCTCTTAACTTTACTGAAAAGTTTCCATGCTTTAATTCACTAAAATCATAAGGATACTTTTCTGGTTCTAACAAACATATAGATTCTCTGTGAAGGTTCTGTCTTGAACTGTTGTTAAAGGTAGATATCCAATTTTGATGAAACACCAACAGCACATTACTTCAACATACTTATTAAACATTGTTTTTATTTCCAACTGTTTGTGACCACCTAACAAAACTGAAACAATGAGAAAGTAGCGGGTAACTTATATTTGAAGCCCAAATATAGAGCCACAGTTCTGTTATCTACAATCTGTTGAGGAGTAATCATGATGGTGTATTTCCTTGTCAGATCTTCATGGGAGGCTGAACAAACACAGGCTGGAAGACAATATCTACCATGTGGAGGGCAGACTGAGATTCACAGGTAGGTCACAACATCTACCACGTTGATGGCAGACTGAGATTCACAGGTAGGTCACAACATCTACCCTGTTGATGGCAGACTGAGATTCACAGGTAGGTCACAACATCTACCCTGTGGAGGGCAGACTGAGATTCACAGGTAGGTCACAACATCTACTCAGTTGATGGCAAACTGAGATCCACAGGTAGGTCACAACATCTACCCTGTGGAGGGCAGACTGAGATTCACAGGTAGGTCACAACATCTACCCTGTTGATGGCAGATGGAGACTCACAGGTAGGTCACAACATCTACCCTGTTGATGGCAGACTGAGATTCACAGGTAGGTCACAACATCTACCACGTTGATGGCAGATGGAGACTCACAGGTAGGTCACAACATCTACCACATTGATGGCAGACTGAGATTCACAGGTAGGTCACAACATCTATCCTGTTGATGGCAGACTGAGACTCACAGGTAGGTCACCACATCTACCACATTGATGGCAGATGGAGATTCACAGGTAGGTCACAACATCTACCACGTTGATGGCAGATGGAGATTCACAGGTAGGTCACAACATCTACCCTGTTGATGGCAGACTGAGATTCACAGGTAGGTCACAACATCTACCCTGTTGATGGCAGACTGAGATTCACAGGTAGGTCACAACATCTACCCTGTTGATGGCAGACTGAGATCCACAGGTAGGTCACAATATCTACCCTGTTGATGGCAAACTGATATTCACAGGTAGGTCGCAACATCTACCATGTTGATGGCAGACTGAGATTCACAGGTAGGTCACAACATCTACCACGTTGATGGCAGACTGAGATCCACAGGTAGGTCGCAACATCTACCCTGTTGATGGCAGATGGAGACTCACAGGTAGGTCACAACATCTACCCTGTTGATGGCAGATGGAGACTCACAGGTAGGTCACAACATCTACCACGTTGAGGGCAGATGGAGCATTGATGGAGGTATCAGAGTTGATTAATGATAGTTAACATGCCATGACCAACAGCAGTTTATAAATGCATTCTGGTCGGGTCCTGTTCTTGAGGTAACTTGATACTGTTATTGTCGGACTTGACACTCTGTGGGAGTAGATATGGTTCTAACCAATATTTCTGGGAGTTTCATACACTGATGGAAGCAATATCTGATCTTATGTAATATTGTGTCAACTTTGTCCCAGATTCCCGCCAGATAGTGGAGCTTCAGTTTGTGACACTTAGTGGCTTCCTGACCTCGTCGCCATCAGATGACCAGGCCATTCCTCCATCTCGGCAAATGAATGGCCAGCCTCTCCATGACTGTTTCCTCACCTTCAGTGGGTGTGGCCTGCAGGAGGACAAGCTCAAGGACTGGCTACGTCTCTGTGCTCAACAGGTAAGGCCGGGGTTTCATAACATAATGGGGGGCACGGGTGGCCCAGTCGTCTAAGGCGCCGCGATTCGCTGTGCAGAGTTGCGTCCCTTGGGCACGCCATAAACCTATGATTGTGGGTTCGAATCCGGGTTCGCCCCGATTATGTTTCTAGGTTTGTCAGCACCATACCCGTGCTCGTGGGTTTCACCGAAGTGGTAAACGTCTGAGACCTGCATCACTTCGGGCTTTCCTCCCACATTAAGCTGACACGCTGCGATATAACTGGAATACTGTTAAAAGTGGCGTTAAACCCAACTCACTCACTCACTCACTCACTCACATGTTTCATAACATAATGCCCCTGTGCTCAACAGGTGAGGCTGGGGTTTCATAACATAATGCCCCTATCCTCAACAGGTGTGGCCGGGGTTTCATAACATAATGCCACTGTGCTCAACAGGTGAGACCGGGGTTTCATTACATAATGCCCCTATACTCAACAGGTGAGGCCGGTGTTTCATAACATAATGCCACTGTGCTCAACAGGTGAGGCCGGGGTTTCATAACATAATGCCCCTGTGCTCAACAGGTGAGACCGGGGGTTTCATTACATAATGCCCCTATGCTCAACAGGTGAGGCCGGTGTTTCATAACATAATGCCCCTGTGCTCAACAGGTGAGGCCGGGGGTTTCATAACATAATGACACAGTGCTCAACAGGTGAAGCCGGGGTTTCGTAACATAATGCCACTGTGCTCAACAGGTGAGGCCAGGGTTTCATAACATAATGCCCCTGTGCTCAACAGGTGAGGCCGGGGGTTTCATAACATAATGCCCCTGTGCTCAACAGGTGTGGCCAGGGTTTCATAACATAATGCCCCTGTGCTCAACAGGTGAGGCCGGGGTTTCGTAACATAATGCCACTGTGCTCAACAGGTGAGGCCAGGGTTTCATAACATAATGCCCCTGTGCTCAACAGGTGAGGCCGGGGGTTTCATAACATAATGCCCCTGTGCTCAACAGGTGAGGCCGGGGGTTTCATAACATAATGACACCGTGCTCAACAGGTGAGGCCGGGGTTTCATAACATAATGCCCCTGTGCTCAACAGGTGAGGCCGGGGTTTCATAACATAATGCCCCTGTGCTCAACATGTGAGGCCGGGGTTTCATAACATAATGCCCCTGTGCTCAACAGGTGAGGCCGGGGGTTTCATAGCATAATGCCCCCGAGCTCAACAGGTGTGGCTGGGGTTTCATAACATAATGCCCCTGTGCTCAACATGTAGGGCAGGAGTTTCACAACATGACGTCTCCTTGCTCAACAAGTGGGACATGGGTTTTTACAAGTCAATAAAATACATACAGTGAAAAGTTCCTGGTTTGGTTAAATGGAATTACCCAAGCAACATTTACACTTACCGAAACATATTCCAACATGTTACATTATTTATTTCCACTGAAAAAATTGTATATGTCACATATCTATTGACAATGATGAAATTATAGACCATACGTGATTTGGCTGTTGACTACTACTATTTCCTGACTCTCTAACTGATGTGCTATCCTCCAAAGAAACCCGAGAAGAAGAAGCCGGTTTCTCGAGGAGGTCTCACCAAAGAAGAAATCTCCAGGATACATGTAAGACGTTTAGGATGTTATTTACAAGCTTTATCTGTCTTTGGTACCTAATGCTCACCATACTTACCTCCCTTGACTGTACCAGGATTCAATGGTCATGGATTTGAAATACCAAATTTACTGTTGATAATTGTTGGTATACCCATGATTGTCAGTTTCAAATTGGTAAATGTGTCCAAACTCTGTGACATTGGGCTTTCTTTAAAGCTGACCTATCATTCTATAGAATGTTTGAAACTTCCAATAAGACTTCATCATCTCCTGTTTACAAAGTGCCATGGTTGGAGTCCGAAAATTTGTATTTGATGAAAAAATTGGATAATGATCCCATAATTTAATTGTCTTGATGGAATGGAATTGTTCTGTTAACAGAAGACGCACCACCTTGAGGCCCTGCCCCCCGGCTGGTTCTACAACGGCACACAGTTCCTCAGCATGGGTGGGGACAAGTCCAGCACACACCCTAGTATCCTTCTGTTCCACAGTAGGAAGGAGACAGGCCACATGTCTGATACTGTATAAGGTTTTACAATGTTGTGGACTTCGCCTGAGTTTAAAATTAAATCAATTTTGTTTTGTTTATGACAATACTCAAATGGACATTCAAAGGAATGGAGTATGATATCCAGAGTAAAATGTTTTCACTATATATGACCAGAATATGCCTAAATACCTTAAAATCAAAACTGTTACTTTCCTTAATCCTGTAAAGATCTGGAAGAATTCATCACCAATTGGGTGAAGTCCAAGAACAATGAAATCTCTACCTACAACGCTCAGATTGAGGCTGAAGCTTTCACAGATCTGTTTGACTGATGATAGACACGTCAGTGTGGATGAACACTCTTCACCCTTCATTCTTCAACTGATGTAAACAGATGGCAATGCTTCATCACAACGTGCTCTGATAAATGTCCCTCCATTATCTCAGCGTGCACTTCTGAACTGACCCATTACCTTTATGCTGACCAATCAAACAATGCAGTACTGCCTCGGACAAGTATCTGACAGTTACATAGTGTGCTGTACCATACTGAGAACTCGACTCCGGTAGGAACAGATTTCTTAGAGGAAATAAGACTTTACATGTTTGTCACTGACTGTTTCTCTAGACTTAAGATCACCAGTGT
The DNA here is from genome assembly GCF_023055435.1 of Haliotis rufescens. Lineage (NCBI taxonomy): Eukaryota > Metazoa > Mollusca > Gastropoda > Lepetellida > Haliotidae > Haliotis > Haliotis rufescens. The sequence goes on from NW_025963802.1 coordinate 2,842,292, forward strand.
CTCTCTGTTCTGTGTTTCGGTAGACTTGAGATCACCAGTGTCTCTCTGTTCTGTGTTTCTGTAGACTTAAGATCACCAGAGTCTCTCTGTTCTGTGTTTCGGTAGACTTGAGATCACCAATGTCTCTCTGTTCTGTGTTTCGGTAGACTTGAGATCACTTTGATGACAACAGCCTCATATCTATCTAATTCTTTAAATTCTTTGTTTCTTAGACTTTTATTAAAAAAAGAAATGTTTGGTTTATGGAACCTTTGACCCTGAGAATATGGAGAAAAAGCCCATTTTCATTTTTTAGAAAAGGCATATTTATCACTACCTACCTGGAAAATGTTTAAGAATTTAAAAAAAATAATTTCAGAATCTGGCACCACAGTAACGGTATGACTTTGCCAGCAATACGTCTCTAATGATCTACAGGACAACTCAGTGTTGACAGGGAGAAGTAGAAACTCCAGCCACATCCATTTTTCTCCAAACTTTGTAAGCCAACTGTGAAAAAAAGGCCTTATGAGTCATGTAGTAAGGAGTATATTGCAAAGAATTGCCAAAAACCTGTCACGCTAGGAATGAAGTTATTGGAAATATTGTTTCAAAGACGTAGATGTGCAGACTGACTGTAGATGTTGTGCCAAATGTTCACCAATTGCTCACTCTCTTCACCATTGCTTGTGCTGTTGTTTACAACATGTAAATCCTGTGTGGGGGATTTTGTTTGATGGTGCTCACAGATATTGATATCTTAGCTGACTGCTCACATGATACATGTATATAATAGGCAGGGAAGCTGCTGTCACTCGTCCACGAGCCAGAAGGTGACCAGTGTTAAAGGTGATATCTGGCTGACTGACATGTTAGTTACTTTATAGTTTGCTTGTATTGTTAGTATTCAGTGAGACTGTATTAGACTTCCTGAACTTGATATAGGGTTTAAGAGGCTGTGACTTTATCCTCCCAGCTAAATTGGATCTGTGGACTACTGTCTGTAGTCTGCTGTCAGGAAATACAAATAACCTGATTTATCATGCCTCCATGTCAGAATGATGAGATCTGATTGGTCCACACGATCTTGATAAAATACTGTGTATCCCGCCTTGGAGGGGAATAAGTTTTTCAGCGGGGGATTAAATCTCATGCCCTACCATAAGCAAGTCAGGCTGCATGGGGATTTCTGAGAGGCGGAATAATTCTTTTACAATGTCATATTAAAACATGTCAGTAAGATAAATTCAATGTAGCAGGATCACAGGGGCTATATGGGGCTTTAAAACCCCATGTACCCCTTGTGATACCTGCTACATCTTATAACATGTTCCACTGTCACCAGGACATTTGGAAGTTTACACGGTAAAATGACTTATGTAGGAATCTAAGTTGAGGGCTGTTGCTAGCAGAAATGCAAAGACTGTTTTTGTCCAAAATTGGGATTTATTTTAGAGTTATTTTTTCCCTAATTTCGGGTGTATTTTAACATTGCATTCAATGCAATAATGTTAAAGCTCTCTTAGTATTGGTGCTGTCATCAGTGAAATACAAGTCAACCCTACAAAGCCAAAATGATTAATTCCAATTTGGGAATGTTTGCTGACGCTTGTTGCAGACTTGGGGGGTGAATATTGTCCTTGTAGCAGGTCTTGATAACTGAAATGGCCCACCTCAATTTTCCCATTTTTATTCCCCTATTCATTTAAGAAAAATGTCCTGGGCCCATTTACCACCATGGTTTCACGAAGAGACGGATTCTGAGAAAACAATGCACTAAATAGCCATTCATTCAAATTACACTCACAAGTGAGAGAAATGTGCTGAGTTGGTGATGAAAAAAGACTGACATCACATCCGAAATGAGGTTGTGAATGGATCCAGGGTGTTATCCTGGAATAAAGATACACCAGATAATGATGTGAATATGTGTTTCTATCCCTATGTAGCTGTTGCTGACTGTATTACCATTATTGTGATGTAGGAACACCGTTCATCAGAAAACAGTGAATCCATCCAAATTTTCTTGATGATTTTACATAACACATTCCGTCCAGTATTAAAATGAGTTACTGACAGAGTATTCCACCGTTGTGAGTTTTGTTAATTTATATTTTCCAAACTATATATTCGTTTGAAATATATTGTACTAACGTTAAATTGTTACATATGTTACCTTGATGAATTCTATTTGTGTTGAACAAAGACTGCATGTTTGAAATAAAAGATTGTGTGAAATCTATCTTTTGTATCTTTACTTAGATATAGAGATTTTGTTTTTACACTTTACTTATTTACCATGTAGTAAGCACCATGTACACTCAAAATGGAACAGTCTACCCAAGAGATCCAAAGAGTTATTTATCATTATATGATGTACTTATTTACACTCCGTAAAAAACACTCTATTTACCATTTACTGCTATCACAACCATCTACCATTATCACAACCATCTACCGTTATCACAACAATCTACCGTTATCACAACCATCTACTGCTTTCACAACCATGTACCGCTATCAAAACCATCTACCGCTATCACAACCATCTACCGCTATCACAACCATCTACTTCTTTCACAACCATCTACTGCTATCACTACCATCTACCGCTATCACAACCATCTACTGCTATCACAACCATCTACTGCTATCACAACTATCTACTGCTTTCACAACCATCTACTGCTATCACAACCATCTACCGCTATCACAACCATCTACCGCTTTCACAACCATCTACCGCCATCACAACCATCTACTGCTTTCACAACCATCTACTGCTATCACAACCATCTACCGCTATCACAACCATCTACTGCCATCACAACCATCTACTGCTATCACAACTATCTACTGCTTTCACAACCATCTACTGCTATCACAACCATCTACCGCTATCACAACCATCTACCGCTTTCACAACCATCTACCGCCATCACAACCATCTACTGCTTTCACAACCATCTACTGCTATCACAACCATCTACCGCTATCACTACCATCTACTACTTTCACAACCATCTACCACTTTCACAACCATCTACCGTTATCACAACCATCTCCTGCTTTCACAACCATCTACTGCTTTCACAACCATCTACCGCTATCACAACCATCTCCTGCTATCACAACCATCTACTGCTTTCACAACCATCTACCGCTATCACAACCATCTCCTGCTATCACAACCATCTACTGCTTTCACAACTATCTACTGCTTTCACAACCATCTACTGCTTTCACAACCATCTAGCGCTATCACTACCATCTACCGCTTTCACAACCATCTACCGTTATCACAACCATCTAGCGCCATCACAACCATCTAATCCTTCCACAACCATCTACTGCTTTCACAACTATCTACTGCTTTCACAACCATCTACCGCTATCACTACCATCTACCGCTTTCACAACAATCTACCGCTATCACAACCACCTACCGCTATCACAACCACCTACCGCTATCACAACCATCTACCGCTATCACAACCATCTACCCTTATCACAACCATCTCCTGCTTTCACAACCATCTACCGCTATCACAACCATCTACCACTATCACAACCATCTACCATTCAATGACATGATCTACAAGCAAATCCACGGACTACCTATGGGCTCCCCTCTATTTCCTCTCATCACTGAAATCTTCATGACATCCTTTGAAGAATCAGCCCTCCCCACAGCACCATTCCAACCCCTCTGCTGGTACCGAAAAGTAGACGACACATTCACCACCATAGCCCACCAGAACGACCCCACAGAGCTCCTCAAACATCTCAACGCCCAGCACAAGAGAATCCAGTTCACCATGGAGACCGAAACTAATCGACACCTTCCTTTCCTAGACATGTCCCTCCAAACAGCAGATGGTGGACTAAGAACATTAGTGTACCGCAAACTCCCCCCCCCCCACACACACACAGACCACAACATCCACTATAACTCCTGACGCAATCCCCAGATAAAACAAGCCATCCTCGCCACCCTCACCCGACGTGCCAAATCCATTTGCCACCCTGATGCCCTCAGCAGTGAAATGGACCATCTCAAGGAAACCTTCACCTGCCCACCTAGTCTCCAAAACCATCCGCAAGACCCCCAAGAACTCCTACCCCAGGCCCAAACCAGCTCCATCGCCCATCAGAATCACCATACCCTACCAAGGCCCTGTCACTCATCAGATTTCCCGCCTCATCAAGAATAAAGCCAACATAGATGTCACCTTCTCTAGCAGCAAGTCTATTAAGACCCATCTACAAGCAAATGGCAGAGGCACAATCAGCGCGAGTCCCAACCCCATAGGATGTATATACCAGATACCCTGCAACTGTGGCCACCAGTACATTGGAGAAACCCTTAGACCCCTCAACACAAGACTCAAAGACGTTGGACCTCAAACTCGACCAGAAATCCGCTATTTCCGAACACATCCTGAAGAACGTAAACCATAACATCATGTGGGAAGCCAACAAAGTCCTGTCTACCAACAACAACTGGCGACAAAGAAAACTACAAGAAGCCATTGACATCAGGAGACACCAGCCAGCCATGAACCGTGACCAGGGAACCTATCTGCCTAGCGCTTGGGACTTATTGCTTTTATCTTTGTCGGGGTATTGCCTAGCTGACTTCAATTTGCCCCTTGCAATGTCCATTATTACACCTATCAGTGCTAATCCCCACCCCCACCCCACCCCATTTGCCCTGTGTCCATTACCAATTACTTAACTTAAGTGTTCCATAGTTAAGGCATCCATTGTCTATTGTTAATCACCTATCAGCGCCAATCATCTGTTGGCTGCCTTTGTTGGCTTGTACCCTTTGTTATTTTCCACCTTTTGTTATCTTATTCATTTTGTTCTCCTTACATGTACATATATATGCTCTCAGCCACATAGGGGGGCACAGGTGGCTCAGTCGTCTAAGGCGCCGCGATTCGCTGTGCAGAGTTGCGTCCCCTGGACACGCCAGAAACCTATGATTGTGGGTTCGGATCCCGGTTCGCCCCGATCATGTTTCTAGGTTTGTCAGCACCATACCCGTGCTCGTGGGTTTCACCGAAGTGGTAAACGTCTGAGACCTGCATCACTTCGGGCTTTCCTCCCACATTAAGCTGACACGCCGTGATATAACTGGAATACTGTTAAAAGCGGCGTTAAACCCAACTCACTCACTCACTCACTCACTCTGCCTCATAGCATTCATTCACCTGATGAAGGAGTAAGTATATACACCGAAACGTTGTGTTCCTCATAATAAAAGATTTGACATCCATATATTCTCTTCCTTAAGATCTATATTGTAATAAAACGGGTCTTACCCCAGGAAGTGCATCAAATAACTTGAGCACCTTGATTAAAAACATGAAAAGATTTCGAAAATGTTTGTCGAGGCCGAGTTAGGGTTCACATGCTTTGCAAATCTCCCAGATTTATCCTGATTACGATCTTTGGTCTGTCAGAACCAAACACATGTTCATAAGTTTTACTGATGGGTGTAACCCCCCATAACATGCCACCATATTATTAAAGCTAAAATACCTTTCATTAGATATGTTCTTGTATATATCTTTATTTGATAAATTACAACGATAATGAATACAAATAAGGTTGATTAGTCCATGTCTTTTTGACAGATGAACTTTCTTTTAATGTTGAGGCCATTCACCCACTTGCCACCAAACTGGGGGCTGATGATGGCATACTTCACCCCTCCACTGACACCAATGGGGTACGAGGTCATCCAGTAGAACGAGGCAGTTCCAAGGTCTTTGCTGATCTTGTTGCCATTCTCCCACCGCCAGTCCCCGGAGTTGTACCGCACTCCCATGTAGAACCCAAGACCATCATCTACAAGAAGGGAGTGAATTATGGTTCAAGCCATCCAACCCGTGAAGATTCGGGTTAGAACAGATCTTCAGCAATCCATGTGTGTAGGCAAGTAACGGGATCAGGTGGTCAGGCTCGCTGACTTGGTTGATGCACGTCATCGTATCCGATTTGTGTAGATGAAACGCATGATATCAATCACTGGATTGTCTGGTCAAGACTCGATTATTTACAGAGCTGGAAGATTGCTGAGTGCGGCGTTAAACAACAAACAAACAAACAAACAAACACAAAATTGGCATTGGGTCCATATATCAAGCCTGAAATGAAATTATGGTACCTGCGTAGTTCTGGATGATATACTGAGTGACGAGGATCTGCTTGTGTACGGAGTTCAACACCAGAAGATGGTCGCCCTGTTCCATGCACCAGGCAGATGCAGCAGACCATTTTGCAGGCTGTTCGTTGACGAGGATGCACATGTCGGCTAGAGGTATGTGTATGTTGGGAGCAGGGCAGGGCCCGTCTGAACCTGTCACAGATTGAACAGGTTAAGTCCTTATCAAAGGAATGTTCCCAAACCCTCCTAAACTGGTAGTAGTCTCAGAACTGGCTCCTGTTGTATTGTAATCTATGAACACCTACCCGAACCTGTAGCGGTCTCAGAACTTACTGGAATTAGTTAACATCTACCTAAACTTGTAGTAGTCTCAATACTGGCTCCTGTTGTATTGGAATCGTTGACCACCTATCAGAACCTGTAGCGGTCTCAGAACTAACTGGCTCCCGTTGTATTGGAATTTGTTAACACCTACCTAAACTTGTAGTAGTCTCAGAACTGGCTCCTGTTGTATTGGAATCTGTGACCGCCTACCAGAACCTGTAGCGGTCTCAGAACTAACTGGCCCCTGTTGTATTGGAATTTGTTAACACCTACCTAAACTTGTAGTAGTCTCAGAACTGGCTCCTGTTGTATTGGAATCTGTGACCGCCTACCAGAACCTGTAGCGGTCTCAGAACTTACTGGAATTTGTTAACATCTACCTAAACTTGTAGTAGTCTCAGAACTGGCTCCTGTTGTATTGGAATCTGTGACCGCCTACCAGAACCTGTAGCGGTCTCAGAACTAACTGGCCCCTGTTGTATTGGAATTTGTTAACACCTACCTAAACTTGTAGTAGTCTCAGAACTGGCTCCTGTTGTATTGGAATCTGTGACCGCCTACCAGAACCTGTAGCGGTCTCAGAACTAACTGGCCCCTGTTGTATTGGAATTTGTTAACACCTACCTAAACTTGTAGTAGTCTCAGAACTGGCTCCTGTTGTATTGGAATCTGTGACCGCCTACCAGAACCTGTAGCGGTCTCAGAACTAACTGGCTCCTGTTGTATTGGAATTTGTTAACACCTACCTAAACTTGTAGTAGTCTCAGAACTGGCTCCTGTTGTATTGGAATCTATGATCACCTACCAGAACCTGTAGCGGTCTCAGAACTAACTGGAATTTGTTAACATCTACCTAAAGTTGTAGTAGTATCAATACTAGCTCCTGTTGTATTGGAATCTTTGACCACCTATTAGACCCTTTAGCGGTCTCAGAACTAACTGGCCCCTGTAGTATTGGAATTTGTTAACATCTACCTAAACTTGAAGTAGTCTCAATACTGGCTCCTGTTGTATTGGAATCTTTGACCACCTACTAGACCCTTTAGCGGTCTCAGAACTAACTGACCCCTGTGGTATTGGAATCTTTGACCACCGACTGGACCCTGTAACAGTCTCAGAACTAACTGGCTCCTGTTGTATTGGAATTTGTTAACGCCTACCTGAACTTGTAGTAGTCTCGGAACTGGCCCCTGTTGTACTGGACGTGGCTCCCAGAAGCTGGTAGTACTCTTCTCCCGGAGAGTCTGTAGATGCTGCCGATGCCGGGATCACCGTGTTGTGGAGCCTGCACACAGAAGTCAGTTGGTTGAAGAAGTAGGACATGCAGTTGTCCATCTCCAAGCAGTTCCGGCTGCACGTCAGACGGGATATCCCCTCATACCGGCGCACAGCGTCTTGTGTGGCCGCCATGTTGTCCATGTAAAGGAGGCGCTCGGACATACCCTGTCTTAGGCGCACAACATCTTCGGTGGCCGCCAGTTTGTCCGAATAAATACCGTGTGGGCCATTCACACAAAACAGGCACAATAAAAGTAATTTCATCTCGTTTTCTTCCTCAATATTCCAGTGTTTTCAGGCCAAGTTTACTATTTCTTTTCTAATAATTCACAGAACTGTCACCCGTACCCCAGTCTGAGTTTGTTGAGTGAGGAGAAACGCAGCTGTGTCAGTTTCTACCTGTAATGTAACAGTGTTGCTGATGTGAGGTCAGGATTAATTAGGAATCTTAATCAGCGTAGAAAAGTACCATTCTATATCGACAACGAACTTGTATGGAGTGAATTGACAAAGCACGTCTTTTGTATTACTTCATTACGGTATGGGAGACTATAGTCACCAGTGGTGCAAATCTCCATAGAGCAACGATGTAGTGCTCGATGTCTTTGATTAGATATTGATTTTGTATAGTCAACTCAGAAAACCATGCAGTTAATTTCCAATAATAATAATGAATTTACAGCAAGTGACTTTAATTACACCTGTGAGTGGGTGTCCTCCAAAAAAGTCATACGGCCCATTAGTCATACGGGTTAAAACAACATATGGTATGGTTGACTGCACCAACAGCTACCTTTGTAATACCCACAATTAAAGTGGAATGATCCAAGAAACTTTTAATACTTTTAATAATCTTTTAAACACCTCAGCATAGCATATACATTCACCACAGCACATATCATCATCAATGACCTATACTCCTCACAAAAAGTTAAGCAACAAGTATTATTTTCCGTGCAACATTCTCATCAGTGTTGAATGCCATCCATTGAGAACAAATTAAGGCAGGAGAATTACCTACGAATACTCGACTTAAAAGCCTTTTCCATGTAGATTTTCCTGATAACACTGATAACATCGCCTGAACACAACCACCCTCAAAACACACATGCAAAATGCACGACATGCATGTTTTACACACTTCACCAATGCACCCTGATTGCTTAAAAACTGCCAGCAAGGGCAATTTGTCGACATTAACACTTTAGACATGGCTAGGCGTCACTTAAGGCCAACTGAGGTTGCTCAGATTGTTGGAATGGTACTGTTGCCAATCATTTTAATGTTCACCGCAGTGTCATCTCAAGAGCGATAACTCGATACCATCAAACTGGACTGATGACAGAGAGATCACGCACAGGTCGTCCAAGGGTGATAACTCCTCGTGAGGACCGGTATTTAGCCACCCTAGCCCGGAGAAACAGGTTTACTACGGCCAGATCTCTCCAGAATGACCTTCAGAGAGTTGCAGGAAACAGAGTCTCAACACAGACAGTAAGAAACAGACTTCACGCTCAGGATCTGAGGTCCAGACGACCAGTACGACGTATCCCACTGCCTGCACACCATCGACAACAGAGACTTGCTTGGGCCAATCAACGCTGTAACTGGGGGGTCAATCGCTGGCGTAACGTTCTCTTCACAGACGAGTCAAGATTCTGCCTTGACTTCAACGATGGTAGGGCACGTGTGTGGAGAAACCGTAATGAACGATACGCCAACTGTACAATTGCTGAACACGACCAGTACGGAGGTGGAAGTTTGATGATCTGGGTTGGCATCAGGGATGGACACAGAACTGATCTTGTGGTCATCAGACGTGGTACCATGACTGGAGTACGGTACAGGGGCGAGATTGTCACACCTGTGATCATTCCCCTGGCACAACAAGCAGGTCCTAACTTCATCTTTATGGATGATAATGCTCGACCACATCGAGCAAGAGTTGTCACTGATCTTCTTCAGACCAACAACATCACGCATATGGACTGGCCTGCAAGGTCTCCGGATCTTAATCCCATTGAACATGCATGGGACATTCTTGAAAGGCGTGTTTATGGTCTTCATGTTCGTCCTCAGAATCTGGATCAACTCTGGAACAGGCCTTAAGGAGAGAATGGCAGAACATTCCACAACAGACACTTGATAGGCTTATCTGGTCAATGCCAAGACGTGAAGAAGCTTGCATTCAAGCCAATGGTGGACATACACGTTACTGAACATTGGATCATTGTTTCAAAACGACTTAAACTCAAATTTAAAGATTTTCGTCTTTCAGTGCAGCACACTTTGCACGACTGTTTTCATGATACTGTTTTTGATCATTTGTAAACCTGTTAGTCATAAACGCTTTTCAGTTCCCTTTGAGGACAATGTGTGTTTGTGCTCTTTCTTTGTATTGCTTTAGTCAGTTTTTAGGTATTGGAATATATGAACATGGACTGACACATAATAGATTTGTTGCTTAACTTTTTGTGAGGAGTATATAATTTGCAGTTTCAAATTTAGTGGTCAGTTGGATACAGATAACCAGCAGCATCCAGAAACTGAACACAGTTTTTCTGACCTACTTGGAGTTGGTCCCACAATCTGATGTGTCGGTTTTCCTTCTCGCGATACACTGGCTTTCTGCCTTGGGGAGCAGCACCAAAGTCAATTTGACGCATCTTGGCAGATTCAGACTTCTCAATCTGCTTGATCAGTTCAACAAAACGATAAATGTCTGGATGATGATGTGGCAGAGACTTGTCAAATAACTTCAATGTATATTATGTTTTCATAATAAAGAGACTTGTCAAATAACTTCAATGTATATTATGTTTTCATAATAAAGAGACTTGTCAAATAACTTCAATGTATATTATGTTTTCATAATAAAGAGACTTGTCAAATAACTTCAATGTATATTATGTTTTCATAATAAAGAGACTTGTCAAATAACTTCAATGTATATTATGTTTTCATAATAAAGAGACTTGTCAAATAACTTCAATGTATATTATGTTTTCATAATAAACTAATCCCAAGCTTTCTAATTAGTGGACTAATCCATTTTGACCAAAGGGTATATTCCTATTTTGGTTTTAACTAATCTCTCATTTGCTGAATAACTATTTGGAGTATGACAAATGGGCGTATGACTAATGGGACATGACCTGTGAGTGCGTGGGATGGCATGGTTTTACGCCGTTTTAAAGCAGACTGGGGTCACCAAAAATAAGCTCCACACATTGTTTCCATGTGGGGAATTGAACCCGGGCCTTCGAAACGATCGAACCGCTAGGCTACCCCACCACCCGTGCATCTGTTAGACTTTGTACAAATTAATACCCTCACTGAATTTCTAAATTGTGAGAAGTAAGCCGAAAGCGAGTCAATGTGATCCTCGGTCTGTTTACAGTAATACTACTCAAATGGTTCTCACCTGCAATGGGTGTTTTAAACTGTGGATAATAAGCCATTTGGGGACTATAATAAGCCATTTGGGGACTTTCGGATAAATCACTATGCCAAACCTGTAAAAGGTTGTGGTTAAACCGCTAACGTAAAATGTGTTAAAATACGCTTTTATTACCAGCCAGAGCCAGACGTCATCAAATTCTTATCTAAAACTAACAGTTTCGTCTGGAATACTGTAAGGGACATTCTCGCGATCTCGACCTTTGGAAACGAGATAAATATGCCAAAAACACGAGAATGCGAGATCGCGAGAACGCGAGATTTGGCCAAATCGATAGATTCACTGACATATTCTATTTACATCAGTAATCATGCAAGATATTTAACTTCATTTGTAAGTTGTTGACAGTATTGCCAAACACAATAAGGTCATCAGCAAATAGAAGTAGAAAAATATGAATAACTTCCGGATGTAACTGAACACCAAAACGACTCTTCTGTTCAATTTCCCTAACAAATTCGTTTATGAAAACCTGAAACAGACATGGGACCAATCATACACCCTTGCCTCACACCCATGAAGCAATCAAATGTACCCGAGACACTTTCGTCAGAACGAACTCGAGCCTTTACACTTCTGTACATGGATTGTAACAGTTTGCCAATTTTATTACTCAAAACTGAATGGAATTGAATGTTTAGAAAAATCTATAAATTCTACGTAAAATTTACCCCCTTTACATAAAAGAAAACCCTGAATGATAGAATTCAAAACAAAAATGTTGTAATAGGTGAGTAACCTTTTCCTTAACCCCGACTGACATTCAGGTATTTTGTTAAGTGTTGCGGCCCAATACACTCGTCTTTTGTTTAAAACATGTAAAAACTAAACTGAGGATACTCAGGAGGCTTTTCACCCTATAATTATCAGGAACAGAGGCGTCCCCTTCCTTACTGAAAAAGGAATGATTGTCCCAGTAGAACAACATTCCGGGAAAACAGCGTTTTGATAAATGACGTGTAATATAATTTCCAAATACAGTATTATTACAGCAGACGAATATTTTAGATATTCACTTAAAATGTCATCAAGACCACCTGATTTATTATTGTTCAAGGTACTGATGCTGTCAAAACATTCGGATCTGGTGATTTGGGGATCTAAAATGTCAGTTGCCAGTTCTTGCACATGTCCTTCATCTCATAATGATCATCCTGGATACCCACTTGTTCAGTGAGTGAGTGAGTTGGGTTTAAAGTGCCGCTTTGAATAGTATTCCAGTTAAATCAGCTTGATGTGGGAGGAGAGCCCAAATGATGCCGGTCTCAGACGTTTACCACTTTGTTGAAACCCACAAGCACGGGTATGGTGATGACAAACTTTGACACATAATCGTGGCGGACCGGGATTCGAACCCGCGATCATAGGTTCCTGGCGTGCCCACGGGACGCAACTCTGCACAGCGAATTGCGGCGCGTAGTTGACTGGGCAAAGTGCTGAGAATATAGCGACGAGAAATATTCCTCCTAGTCTTGTATATCAATAGGGTTGGGGCATTGCGGTCGTCCAGACACACGCTTTATCATGTCCCAGAAATGTTCAGTCTCCCGCTGCTGCATTTTCTAGGTCACTCCTTTCACATTATGCATTCTGGTCCTTCTTGATTTTACAGGGGGCACGGGTGGCCCAGTCGTCTAAGGCGCCGCGATTCGCTGTGCAGAGTCGCGTCCCTTGGGTACGCCAGAAACCTATGATTGTGGGTTCGAATCCCGGTTCGCCCCGATTATGTTTCTAGGTTTGTCAGCACCATACCCGTGCTCGTGGGTTTCACCGAAGTGAGACCTGCATCACTTCGGGCTTTCCTCCCACATTAAGCTGACACGCCGTGATATGACTGGAATACTGTTTAAAGAGGCGTTAAACCCAACTCACTCACTCACTCACTCACTTGATTCTACACAGAGATCTGTTCTCATGCAAACTTTGTTATAGTTAATAAGGTAGGAGTTTCTGAACGCATTTAAATAACGACACCGTTCATGATTTTACAGAGACATTCATCGTCATACCGTGTTGATTGTCTATAGTTACCGCTTACACGTTTCTTCAACGATATAGCGGCTGATCAGTAGCTTTAGTTAATGATGTACCAGACAAGTCTGTAAGAGAACACAGTGCTGCATTCTCTAATAGGTCTGTATTCTGTGCGGTTACTTAAGGGATCTGACTTTCTGGGTTTTTTTAAGAACTTCTATTATCTGGTTAATATTGATTGTGTCAAAAGTTATTTGCTGGCCTTTTCTAAAAGTGTCGTGAGAGAGATTTCCGGAGGTTAACTTTGACAAATATCAATAGACTTCAACCAAATTCAGTTTGAAGATGTGTCATGTGACAGGTCACATTTGCTACCTACTTGTGACCATCTGAGCTTTATTATCAATACCCTCACATGATGCAAAATACATGATATATACTCTGCAAAAAAAGAAACGCAAATGTAGTAAAATCTTAAACATCTTGCAGTGTTGCCGACATCTATACAAACTAAATACCAAAAATGAATTGGTTATTTCTGCATGGATAGGGATTGACTTGTGTGGAAAGAACAACCACGCGAGAGCCTTGCACCGAAACACACCAACATGACACACACGTGCAACATCCTTTATTTGCCTTTAAAACGTCGGGCTTTCCATTTGCATGCCGTTACAAATTTACAGCAAGTGAACAGCGAAACATGCTAGGCTGACGGAAGCCCAACGCAAAATCGCAATCGCCGGACTGCAAACAAGAGGTAGCACCAAGAACCATTACAAGACTGTGGAACCGTTATCAGACACACGGGACAACGCGTGACCTTTCCAGATCCGTTGACTTACAGGAAAGAACCACCACGGCCACCTCTACAACTACGGCAATACCAGGATTGCGCAGGATATCAGCCAAGACAGTGAAGAACTGTTTACGCGCTGAAGGTATTCGCGCTAGACGACCAGTTCGAGGTGTCATTTTGACGGACCTGCATCGTCGGTTCCAACGTCAATGGTGTCAAGGTCACACAGTATGGCCATAACTACTATGTAGACAAGTGGTTAAGTGACGAGTCACGTCTTATGCTTCGCTGTGCGGATGGTAGACGTCGTGTTCACAGGCTTCGCTGGGACAATATGCACGAAACTGCATACAGGAAGTGCACAAATTTGGTGGTGGCAGTGTCATGATGTGGGCAGCCATCGCCTACACTGGTAGAACAGACCTGGTGCAAGTTCTGGGGAATCTAACGGCACAACGTAACACGGATGAAATTCTTTGGCCACACGTTCTTCCAATTATGCAACAAGGGAAGGTCATTTTCCAACAAGACAACGCCCGACCTCACACGGCAACACTGACAACATCCTTTTTCAGGAATCACAACATCCAGGTCCTGCCATGGCCCCCCAGGTCTCCAGATTTAAACCGCATCGAACATTTATGGGATGCACTGAATCAACGACTGCGAGCACGTCAGCAACAACCACAGAACCGGATGAGCACTGTAGGCTGAGGGGGTGATTATTCCCCAGGTCACAAAATCGGGATCTGATTGCTTCAATGGGACGATGATGCCAGTCAGTTTGGACTCGAATTGTGGCCATACAAGATATTGAGGACAGATGACCTTCACCTTCAAAATCTACTGTTCCATGTGTGTCATATGGAATCTGGGTCAATGACAATGATGTGTGCCAATTTTGAACAATTAGTTATTTAATATATAAAATATACATCTAAAATCACTTTTTCGTTACATGTTTTTGCTGAGTATACATACGTCAAGGCTCGGAGCATTCACTTTACCACCCCCAGTGAAACAAACAGACATTCTCCTCAAGCAGTTGACAACAAGCATACTCTTCCAAGGACTGTTTGCAACAAGCATATTCTCTCAAGGACAGTTTGCAACAAGCATACTCTCTCCCTAAGAACTATTTGCCAAAAGCATAATGTCTCAAGTACTGTTTGCGACAAGCATACTCTCTCTAGGACTGTTTGAAACAAGCATACTCTCTCTCTCAAGGACTGTTAACAAGCATACTCTCTTCTCAATGACTGTTTGCAACAAGCATACTCTCTCTAGGACTGTTGCGACAAGCATACCCTCTCCACAAGGACTGTTTGCAACAAACATACTCTCTCCCCAAGAACTGTTGACAACAAGCATACTCTCTCAAGGACAGTTTGCGACAAGCATACTCTCTCTAGGACTGTTTGAAACAAGCATACTCTCTCTCTCAAGGACTGTTAACAAGCATACGCTCTCAAGGACTGTTTGCAACAAGCATACTCTCTTTTCAAGGATTGTTTGCAACAAGCATACTCTCTCAAGGATTGTTTGCAACAAGCATACTCTCTTCTCAAGGATTGTTTGCAACAAGCATACTCTCTTTTCAAGGATTGTTTTGCAACAAGCATACTCTCTCTAGGACAGTTTGCAATAAGCATACTCTCTTCTCAAGGACTGTTTGCAACAAGCATACTCTCTTCTCAAGGATTGTTTGCAACAAGCATACTCTCTCCTCAAGGATTGTTTGCAACAAGCATACTCTCTTCTCAAGGATTGTTTGCAACAACCATACTCTCTCTAGGACTGTTTGCAACAAGCATACTCTCTCAAGGATTGTTTGCAACAAGCATACTCTCTTCTCAAGGATTGTTTAAAAACAAGCATACTCTCTCATCAAGGATTGTTTGCAACAAGCATACTCTCTCTAGGACAGTTTGCAATAAGCATACTCTCTTCTCAAGGACTGTTTGCAACAAGCATACTCTCTTTTCAAGGATTGTTTGCAACAAGCATACTCTCTTCTCAAGGATTGTTTGCAACAAGCATACTCTCTCTAGGACTGTTTGAAACAAGCATACTCTCTCTCTCAAGGACTGTTAACAAGCATACTCTCTTCTCAAGGACTGTTTGCAACAAGCATACTCTCTCTAGGACTGTTGCGACAAGCATACCCTCTTCACAAGGACTGTTTGCAACAAACATACTCTCTCCCCAAGAACTGTTGACAACAAGCATACTCTCTCAAGGACAGTTTGCGACAAGCATACTCTCTCTAAGACTGTTTGAAACAAGCATACTCTCTCTCTCAAGGACTGTTAACAAGCATACGCTCTCAAGGACTGTTTGCAACAAGCATACTCTCTCAAGGATTGTTTGCAACAAGCATACTCTCTTCTCAAGGATTGTTTGCAACAAGCATACTCTCTTTTCAAGGATTGTTTTGCAACAAGCATACTCTCTCTAGGACAGTTTGCAATAAGCATACTCTCTTCTCAAGGATTGTTTGCAACAAGCATACTCTCTCCTCAAGGATTGTTTGCAACAAGCATACTCTCTTCTCAAGGATTGTTTGCAACAACCATACTCTCTCTAGGACTGTTTGAAACAAGCACACTCTCTCTCCTCAAGGACTGTTAACAAGCATACTCTCTCAAGGACTGTCTGCAATAAGCATACTCTCTTCTCAAGGATTGTTTGCAACAAGCATACTCTCTCAAGGACTGTTTGCAACAAGCATACTCTCTCAAGGATTGTTTGCAACAAGCATACTCTCTTCTCAAGGATTGTTTAAAAACAAGCATACTCTCTCATCAAGGATTGTTTGCAACAAGCATACTCTCTCTAGGACCGTTTGCAATAAGCATACTCTCTTCTCAAGGACTGTTTGCAACAAGCATACTCTCTTTTCAAGGATTGTTTGCAACAAGCATACTCTCTCCTCAAGGATTGTTTGCAACAAGCATACTCTCTTCTCAAGGATTGTTTGCAACAAGCATACTCTCTCTAGGACTGTTTGAAACAAGCATACTCTCTCTCTCAAGGACTGTTAACAAGCATACTCTCTTCTCAAGGACTGTTTGCAACAAGCATACTCTCTCTAGGACTGTTGCGACAAGCATACCCTCTTCACAAGGACTGTTTGCAACAAACATACTCTCTCCCCAAGAACTGTTGACAACAAGCATACTCTCTCAAGGACAGTTTGCGACAAGCATACTCTCTCTAGGACTGTTTGAAACAAGCATACTCTCTCTCTCAAGGACTGTTAACAAGCATACGCTCTCAAGGACTGTTTGCAACAAGCATACTCTCTCAAGGATTGTTTGCAACAAGCATACTCTCTTCTCAAGGATTGTTTGCAACAAGCATACTCTCTTTTCAAGGATTGTTTTGCAACAAGCATACTCTCTCTAGGACAGTTTGCAATAAGCATACTCTCTTCTCAAGGACTGTTTGCAACAAGCATACTCTCTTCTCAAGGATTGTTTGCAACAAGCATACTCTCTCCTCAAGGATTGTTTGCAACAAGCATACTCTCTTCTCAAGGATTGTTTGCAACAACCATACTCTCTCTAGGACTGTTTGAAACAAGCACACTCTCTCTCCTCAAGGACTGTTAACAAGCATACTCTCTCAAGGACTGTCTGCAATAAGCATACTCTCTTCTCAAGGATTGTTTGCAACAAGCATACTCTCTCAAGGACTGTTTGCAACAAGCATACTCTCTCAAGGATTGTTTGCAACAAGCATACTCTCTTCTCAAGGATTGTTTAAAAACAAGCATACTCTCTCATCAAGGATTGTTTGCAACAAGCATACTCTCTCTAGAACAGTTTGCAATAAGCATACTCTCTTCTCAAGGACTGTTTGCAACAAGCATACTCTCTTTTCAAGGATTGTTTGCAACAAGCATACTCTCTCCTCAAGGATTGTTTGCAACAAGCATACTCTCTTCTCAAGGACTGTTTGCAACAAGCATACTCTCTCTAGGACTGTTTGAAACAAGCATACTCTCTCTCTCAAGGACTGTTAACAAGCATACTCTCTTCTCAAGGACTGTTTGCAACAAGCATACTCTCTCTAGGACTGTTGCGACAAGCATACCCTCTTCACAAGGACTGTTTGCAACAAACATACTCTCTCCCCAAGAACTGTTGACAACAAGCATACTCTCTCAAGGACAGTTTGCGACAAGCATACTCTCTCTAGGACTGTTTGAAACAAGCATACTCTCTCTCTCAAGGACTGTTAACAAGCATACGCTCTCAAGGACTGTTTGCAACAAGCATACTCTCTTTTCAAGGATTGTTTGCAACAAGCATACTCTCTCAAGGATTGTTTGCAACAAGCATACTCTCTCAAGGATTGTTTGCAACAAGCATACATTCTTCTCAAGGATTGTTTGCAACAAGCATACTCTCTTTTCAAGGATTGTTTGCAACAAGCATACTCTCTCTAGGACAGTTTGCAATAAGCACACTCTCTTCTCAAGGACTGTTGCAACAAGCATACTCTCTCAAGTACTGTTTGCGACAAGCATACTCTCTCAAGGACTGTTGCAACAAGCATACTCTTTCAAGTACTGTTTGCGACAAGCATACTCTTTCTAGGACTGTTTGAAACAAGCACACTCTCTCTCCTCAAGGACTGTTAACAAGCATACTCTCTCAAGGACTGTCTGCAATAAGCATACTCTCTTCTAAAGGAGTCTTTACAACAAGCATACTCTCTCCTCAAGGACTGTTTGCGAAAAGCATACTCTCTCTAGGACTGTTTGCAACAAGCATACTCTCTTCTGATGGAGTCTTTACAACAAGCATACTCTCTCCTCAAGGACTGTTTGCAACAAGCATACTCTCTCAAGGACTGTTTGCAACAAGCATACTCTCTTCTGAAGGAGTCTTTGCAACAAGCATACTCTCTCCTCAAGGACTGTTTGCGACAAGCGTACTCTCCTCTCAAGGACAGTTTGCAACAAGCATACTCTCTCCTCAAGAACTATTTGCAACAAGCATACTCTCTCAAGTACTGATAGCAACAAGCATACTCTCTCAAGTACTGATTGCGACAAGCATATTCTCTCTAGGACTGTTTGAAACAAGCACACTCTCTCTCTCAAGGACTGTTAACAAGCATACTCTCTCAAGGACTGTTAACAAGCATACTCTCTCAAGGACTGTTTGCAACAGGCATACTCTCTTCTCAAGGATTGTTTGCCACAAACATACTCTCTCCACAAGAACTGTTGACAACAAGCATACTCTCTCAAGGACATTTTGAAACAAGCATACTCTCTCTCTCAAGGACTGTTAACAAGCATACTCTCTCAAGGGCTGTTAACAAGCATACTCTCTCAAGGACTGTTTGCAACAAATATACTCTCTCCCCAAGAACTGTTGACAAGCATACTCTCTCAAGGACTGTTTGCAACAAACATACTCACTCAAGGGACTGTTTGCAACAAGCATACTCTCTCAAGGACTGTTTGAAAGAAGCATACTCTCTTCTCAAGGACTGTTTGCAACAAGCATACTCTCTCCTTAAGGACTGTTTGCAACAAGCATACTCTCTCAAGGACTGTTTGCAACAAGCATACTCTCTTCTCAAGGACTGTTTGCAAGAAGTGTATTGTCACCTCAAGGACTGCTTGCAACAAGCATGGTGTCTTTTTAGTACTGGGCTATAGTTCTTATTTGGAACAAGAATTTCTTTGAGTCAAGAACTTGTAGCATAAACATTAAACAAATCCCATAAATCCAGATGAACTTGAAAGGACAACACAAGTAGTTTTTGTAATGTTGATTTTCAGTTTTATTTTCAGACTTTATAGTGTTATATCACAGATGAGCTTGCACAATTGTCCACAAAAATATCTTTTGTTTGGTTAAAACCATACAGCAGCTCTGAACTGTGCTCTGAATATTCATCTATACTTTATGCAAATGTAACTATTCTAAGTAAGTTTTTCTTTATAAAACCCAAACAACTGAATGTAAAACACATGCATGTTTCATAGATATAAATTTGGACTTCTACAGTATGTTCAAAAGGAAGTGAAACACAATCTGGTCAGTAGGAATCTCTATGGAACTTCCACAAGAATACCTGCAAGCAGCGGAAATATTGTTGGGGCAGCCTTAGCAATATTCACTCACTCACTCACGAGGATGAGTGAGTGAGTGAGTTGGGTTTAACACCGCTTTTAACAGTATTCCAGTTATATCACGACGTGTCAGCTTAATGTGGGAGGAAAGCCCAAAGTGATGCAGGTCTCAGACGTTTACCACTTCGGTGAAACCCACGAGCACGGGTATGGTGCTGACAAACCTAGAAACATAATCGGGGCGAACCGGGATTCGAACCCACAATCATAGGTTTCTGGCGTGCCCAAGGGACGCAACTCTGCACAGCGAATCGAGGTGCCTTAGATGACTGGGCCACCCGTTCACGAGGATGAAGGCAATGATGAGGCACATGCTACTGCAAACAGAAAGAGTGAGTGAGTGAGTGAGTTGGGTTTAACGCCGCTTTTAACAGTATTCCAGTTATATCGCGGCGTGTCAGCTTAATGTGGGAGGAAAGCCCGAAGTGACGCAGGTCTTAGACGTTTACCAGTTCGGTGAAACCCACGAGCACGGGTATGGTGCTGACAAAACCTAGAAACATAAGCAAACAGAAAGAACAAATACAGTCACTGTTACATCCTGTAAACAATCTTCCAGTGACTTAAGTGAACTAGGTGCCCTGGGTGCCTGGACCATATACCCCGATTGGGTCTCATGACTGGGTGCCTGAACTGGGTGCCCAGACAAGTAAAAATAAGTAGTTAATCAATACAGGTAGCCACGAGGTGAGATAAATGCTATTTGAGAACATTTTCTTCATGTTTTATATTCCTTCATGTTTTACGTAAGCTGAGATAGGCCACTCAAGGAACCTGAATAATGGATCTCATGAAACAAACATGTCCTGACTGGGTGCGGAGGTCAATACATACCGGTAGTGAGTGGGGGAATGAAGTAAGCATGTTAAGGCCTCAGTAAGCACTGTTACAGCCACAGCTACAGTTGATGTGATTCCCTACTCTCACTGCATGATGACACACATTCAATGCATGATGACACACATTCAATGCATGATGACACACATTCAATGCATGATGACACACATTCAATGCATGATGACACACATTCAATGCATTAGACATACATTCAATGCATGATGACACACATTCAATGCATGATGACACACATTCAATGCATGATGACACACATTCAATGCATGATGACACACATTCAATGCATGATGACACGCATTCACTTTACAATATCTTCAAAACGTATAAAACATAGATTTCCAGAGTGATGATAAATAAAACAGGAGTACAAAACAGTAAAACTATTTTTGATTTACAATTGAGAGAATGATTCAACATGGGATATATTTAACATTGTTTCTACGGGAACAAAGAAAGTCCAACTAAATAATCTCAGCACACTACAGAACAGTAAGGCTTTACACCCTGGGTCTTTGTGGAGACCCAACTCAGATCTTGTGATGAGTCAACCTCGAACAATTTAACCACAGAGTTACCCCAAAGTCACTCATAGACAGAAACAAACATACTGATATTAATCTATGTCCATACTAACATACCGGTAACCCTTTGATTAAACATATCACAACAGAGGAGTAGGTTTCATATTGATTTGACATGTTCCATCAATCATCAGCAAAATATCAGAACTGTACATGCAATGCTCAACAATAAATAAACATTCTCCAAATATAAACATCAGCAATGAAACAATGTATGTACACTTATTCAAAAATAAGTTTTTTTGGATCATAACAAACAAGAATACACTGAATATCTGACGTCCAGTCAACAGCTGCGAATAAAAACATAGAAAACTGACAAACACACGACATCCATACAAGCATACATAAGAAAATTCAACAAGACTGATACAAATACATCATTGATTACCTCTTGGTCAGATACAACAGACACAACATACATTAATTGAATACATAATTGGCTATGCAAAGGACAAATGATTGTACATGATGATTCATAGCTTTTCAAAATGAACGCTTACATAGGATAAAGATTTGAACTCCTTCACCAAATATAGTTTCTTCTGCATGTCCACAAAGTGACAGCTCAACACTATCTACACTGCTTGGAATACAGTCAGTTATAAAATAAATGCAATATCTCTACACCACCTCATAAGTCAATCCAAATGTGGTTTGATTTTGTTGTTGTTGTTTTGTTGTTTAATGCTGCACACAGCAATATTCCAGCTATATGATGGCGGTCTGTAAATAATCAAGTCTGGACCATACAATCCAGTGATTGACATCATGAGCATCGATCCACCCAATTGGAATATGATGACATACATCAACCAAGTCAGCGAGTCTGACCACCCGATCCCGTTAGTTGTCTCTTACGACAAGCACAGTCGTCTGAAAATAATTAACAACATATACCTGGGGTGGTGTTATCATGGTTATGTGAATGTAATTTCATAGCATTTCAAATCGTTTCATAGCATTTCAAATCGTTTCATTGCATTTCAAAAAATTTAAGAGAAGTTTCTCTGTTATGTTGTCAATGGCTTGGTGGGAAACAAGGTTGAAGAGTTAGGGGATACTGACAATATCAATCAGTATCTATTCATGATCTTTTTCTATATTGTTTAACAAAAATAAATTACAATTTGCAATAACCTGGTCAAGCAAATGAAAACACAAACTGGTCGCTAGCAACAAGCACTCAGCCAGACCTCAGGGAACGTGGAGAATTTCACACAAACACTTCGTACATCAGTATAGCAGCTATACATCAATACACGAGGGGAGCCTATCAGGACATCGCCACCAGGTGCCGCTTGTCCCCATTCCTCATTCCAGCCCCAAAACACAGATGCATTGTCAGGGCCCTAAACTACAGGTCTCTAAGATACAAATTGTCTGATTCAGAATGTACATATCCACAGTCACGTGACGTAATGTCCAACATACATTTGCAAATTGTCCGATTCGTGGCCGGAATGTACATATCCACTGTCATGTGACATAATGTTCCAACATACATTTGCAAATTTTCAGATTCGTGGCCGGAATGTACATATCTACTGTCATGTGACGTCATGTCGAACACAAAGACTCCCGCCACGATGTCATGTTCATGTGCTGACATCGAGAGATGCTACCTTTGTATTCTTGTGGTTTGTCCTGTGTCATGGTGGTCCTTTGTCAGCCATTACTAGGGTCAGAATTATTAACCGGGTTAATAAAAATCTTCTACCTTCATTATCTATTTCGTATGTGGCCACGCACAATGATTGGCCACACAGAACGATTGGCAACGCACAAAGATTGGCCACGCAGAACGATCTACCACAGGCGGGACATCTGATAATCATGGCTCTCCCTCTGTATGATACACACAATGAAATTATTAGATTTTCATTCATTTTTTTAAATAATGTGATTCAAAAGTCATCTATTTATTTAATATAAACAAAACCAACTATTCGCAATCATCTATGTACACAATTGTTGACAGATGTGGTTCACATGAAGCATGAAATTTTGTAGGACCTTGATATCACGTATCTGAATCAAGCAGAGAAAAGAACATCATAGCAAATGTTCTGACATGGGTGGGGCAACACATGATGTGAGGAGGGGTGTGGCAGTGAGGCAAGCAGAGATGAAACTCCCAAAGCCTTACAAAAAAACATACCATACATAACTAATAATTTCACACATACACTGCATCAGCTGTCGTGTTTTAAACATAATTCTAAAATCATATCTACTTCCATAACATAACACAGAATTCTTACTATATATAAATCTGTTTGTAAAGTGAGAAAGTCAGCTTCCCAGCAATAGTCATGATAATTGTCATGTTAATGTAAGGCTAAAAAAAAATAATAGTCTTGGTTCTCAGGCACTGCCCACGTCATCATAAAGTTCATTGCACGTTTCGTTTTTGTTTCCATTTTCAATTATTTTGTGCATTGTGTTGAAGTATTAGGATCTTTATAATTTAAAAAAAAATGGAAATGAAAACAAAACGTGCGTCAGAATTTATGATGATGTGGGTGGTGCCTGAGAACCAAAACTATTATTTTTTTTAGCCTAAACATCTTAGAAGCACAAAGCTGATAGAGTGAGCAGGTAAGGCCAATCACTGTGTTGTGACTCATATAGGATAAAGGCCAAAGTGAAAATGGTACATGTCATAGATATTATTTTTTTTAAATACTGGAAAAATAGCAAAAGTGTATATTTTTAAGTAAAAAACAACAAAACATCTTATTTTTATCAACCCTGGAATAACAAATGCCCTTCAGTAAAACCCACAAGCACAAGAAAGGAGCTAACATGACCGAGTCATAGCCAGGAATCAAACCAATGATAAGCAGATCCTGGCGTCTAAGGGATGCAACTCTGCACGACGACCACCTATGCTCCCCAACAAGCCCAATGCTGAAGGTTAACTGAACAGAACATGCATCCTATACCCAGGTGTCTTATGACTAGTAGGAAGTGACGAACAGGACGGATGGATGATCAAGTCCTTTCAAGGTCAGATTCCAACATGTCTAACAGTGTTATCAAGTCAATGATGCTGCTTGATAACATTGTTAGTTTCTACAGCTGTAACAAAAACTTTGATCATCCATACTATCTTGTCATTATTTACATATCTAAGTTATAAATATCACACAGTGGTCATACGTTAGCGATCATGGCGATTCACTACCGGTACAGAA
Source organism: Haliotis rufescens (assembly GCF_023055435.1). Classification (NCBI taxonomy): domain Eukaryota; kingdom Metazoa; phylum Mollusca; class Gastropoda; order Lepetellida; family Haliotidae; genus Haliotis; species Haliotis rufescens. Next base: position 2,867,077 of record NW_025963802.1, read on the forward strand.
ACTTGTCTGGATATTCAAACTCGGGATTACCAGACTATATATAACTGACTAGATCTGCTGAAGTCAAATTGTTTAATGCCGCAATATTTCAGCTATATGAGGGCAGCTTGTAAATAATCAAATCAGGACCACACAATCCACTGATATTGCGAGCAATGATGCACGATGTTGGGGTACGATGACACGTCATCAACCAGGTCACCAGGCCTGACTATCTGATACATTAAGTCGTCTGTAGACTAAAAATCTAGTCTCTGAAATGAACATATCGTACATAAAAAAACAGTTGTTCAGTTATCTTAATAAAAATATAATAAAAAGGAGCCCAGTGACTCTCTTCATTTCAGAGTGATCTAGACTTGCCAAACATTATAGACTTGCATGGGCTGTATTTGATATATATTTGTATCAGGGTCTGTAAGACAGACTAAGTCGTCTGTTACGACCAACATGTGCTGCAAGGGGCCAATTCTACCCCAGAATCCCCTTGAACTCCCATGAATTCTCCATGAATTCCCCATTTAGTTACCTTTTGCAGGCAACGGGTGCTGAGAACGCATTCTACGCCAGTTATCATACACTTTAACAAACATCAACTATTGTACAAACTGTTAGGACGCCCAGAATACAATTGGCTCTCATAATTCTAGAACATTGGAACATTAGTTGTTGTCAAGTTTCATTTTTGTCAAGAAGAGCAATAAAACACCTTCATGTGAGGCACATCGTCATCACACTGGTCCATCAGGGCTTGAAACAATGCTGATTGGTTACCATGGTAATTAATTTTTCCCATAACAATACTGTACAAGCAGAACAAGATTGACACGAGTGTAAACCATACAGCTCAACTTTAGATAGGGATATTCCTATTTTACTATGACACTGTATGATGCACCAACAAATTATTAATAAATATAATATGAAAATAGTTTACAATATCTCAATATCCCTGTCAAAAGCAGAGCAGTATACTTCAAAGTACACAAAAGCCCCTTGTCAGTTTGGTTCAAACTAGTCCAGGTTTACACTCGCATATGTGAATTATACTTCCTGAATTCAAAGACTAACATTGTACTCAAATATTATAATTAAGAGTGAGTGAGTATGGTTTTACTCTGCTTTTAGCAATAATCCAGCAACATCACAGCGGGGGACACCAGAAATGGGCTTCATACATTGTACCCATGTGGGGAATAAAACCCGGGTCTTCGGCTTGACGAGCGAAAGCTTTAACCCCCCCTATTATTAGGAAATATGCATCACTAATATCCAAATAACAATTAAGTTTCAACACTATTGACAAACTTATGTTGAATTCTGCTATTGAGCAACGGTTCTTCATCATATACATATATCAATGACAGTTAAAGATTGACATTTTGATTGAACAAACATCACCCCACCACTTTCACAGCTCATGAAAACTCATGACCCTATTCTATCTAAAAACATAAATTATATTTATATTTGAAGTTATCACATACACATCCATATCACACAGTATGTCAGAATTAGGAATTTGAAAACTCATCAGCCGAGGTTTTTTAAAAATCTAAAATTGTTTTATTACTTAAGGTACCATAAATTATCCACAAAATAACAGCATGGGCTGCATTTATCCTATACTCTCCTAGACACTCCCGTCATCAGTGAATCTGTATCTTCCTGACCCTCGTAGGCAATTCCACGGCGCTGACCGTCAGTGGCCACATTCCTCCTATGATGCCCGCCTGGATGGACACTCCAGTAGCCACAGCCAGTTCAGGGTCAATTGCCGTGTTCGGCTGTTTTCTAAAATAATCCCGTATCAATTCTCTAACTTTTGGTATCCGTGTCGACCCGCCAACCAACACAATCTCATCCACTTCATCCCGGGTAAGCTGGACAGCTTGTAACACCCTGTCAATAGGTTCTAAAACTTTGTTGAATAAATCATCATTCAATTTTTCAAACAACGTCCGTGGGATAGCTTCCTTGAACACTTTGTTTCCCAGGGAGTGTAGCGTGATGACGATGTCGACCGTCTGTTTGTAGGTGAGGTCCAGCTTGGCCTGTTCTACCTGCAGCCTCAGGGCTTGGAGATCCTCCTTGTTGGTCAGCTTCTGGCCGTACATCTTCTCGATCGCGTCCTTCAGGAACAGCAGCAGGCGCTGATTGAAGTCCTGCCCACCGAGTCGGTTATTCCCTAAAACAATCCCATACCATGACATGCCAAGAAAGAAATCTTGTAAGCGTAGATAAAGATCTGAACTGTAGGATTTGAATAGCTTTTGTCACATGTCAGTAGTACAATGAAAAGTAAAGTAAACAAGTTGAGATACCAGCATGACAAGTTTTGAAACTGAAACTAGCATTGTGTGTATCGTCAGTCAATAAAAACGTCTGCCGTGTCTCCAGTTCAGCATTTCCACAACTCTATTGTCATTGATTGGCATTTATTTCTGGCCTTGGGAATGCAATATTTCTGACGTATTTCTGGAATTAATACCGGTTTGCAAAGCTTAAAATCACATATTGTATCCTAGGCACATCTTTCCTGATGAATTTCCTTCCTCATTGACAACTTAAAACATGTGTGAAAAACATCACACACTGGCCCCCCTACTGCAGACTTGGACTTAACCACCACAAAAAATGTGTGAGGAACATCACACCTTGGCCCCCCTACTGCAGACTTGGACTTAACCACCACAAAAAATGTGTGAGGAACATCACACACTGGCCCCCCTACTGCAGACTTGGACTTAACCACCACAAAAAATGTGTGAGGAACATCACACCCTGACACCCCTACTGCAGACTTGGACTCACCTGCCATAGCCTGTGTGAGGAACATCCCACCCTGACACCCCTACTGCAGACTTGGACTCACCTGCCATAGCCTGTGTGAGGAACATCCCTCCCTGCACGTTGAGAAGGGAGACGTCCAGTGTTCCTCCCCCAAGATCCACCACCAGTATGGTCTGCAAGGTGGACTTCTTGTGAAGACCGTAGGCGAGAGCTGCTGCCGTCGGCTCATTGATCACACGGAACACCTCCAGACCTGGCAACCAGGGACAAAATCTGTAACAGCCTTGCTGACTGAACACTACTTCAATTAATAGATAAACCTACAGCTAACCTTGCTCTACACTGAAAAGACAGTTTGTTTATCTCCATTCCATTATCTCCATGACTAAATAAAAGGTGAACTCTTTGGTGTTAGCAAATATACTGAGTGAAGCGGCATGGGTTGAGTCTAGTGTTTTGAGTGGGTTATTGATCTGAATTGCGGAATCACCTAACAAAATATGGCGTTGTATATACTCAAGCAGTTTGTTTACACCGTAATACTTCACTCGAACATATGACAGGCATTGAAAGCATATAAACACGGCAACTTGGTAAGCTAACATGAGGTGGGCATCCCTAAAGAAAACAAAGCAAGTTTTGCAAGGCTCTACATTTCGCTCTACATCGCACGTCACCATTATGACGTCATATCGCTCATTGTGACGCAAAAGATACCACGTCACAATCGTATAGAGAAAAGTGCCAAAATTCCTGACAGAAGTTGTAAATAAATGAAACATTTTCGTCTTGTTCAAGCAGGACTAGCTACAAACTCTGGACTAGTATTGAAAAAATGAATTTCTAAGACTGGACAACCATCCTGCAACTGAGAATTGGAATGTGGTGCTGTTCTAGAACCGGCCTCACCTGCTAGTGCTGCAGCTTTGATGGTGTAGTTTCTCTGCATGGCGTCAAACTCTGCGGGGACTGACAGTATCGCCTTGGAGACTGGAGCGCTGAGATTAGCCTCTGCAGCAAGCCGCAGAGTATCCAGGATAATAGAGCCCACGTCATGAGGGGTGATCTTCTTCTCGGTGCCGTTCACCGTGACAACATAATGCACCATCCCCAGCTCATCAGCCTCCAGCTGCAAAAGAGGTCACCATCAGATTAACTCCCTTGTATAACAGAGGTCGCCATCAGATTATCTCCCTCGCATAAGAGGTCACCCAAGCACCTCACAGCGATATCCTGATCGCTGAGCTCTCAATACCATCGCTGTCACCAGTTAAAGCTCCCTACTGTGATAGGTGGCTACAACCACGCTTGGAGTTGAACTCGCAGCTGACTAACTGTTATGTTTACAAAAAAGTGATGACTGCTGTGACGCTGAATACTCTTACCCCTGCTAAATTATTTTCGTTGTTTGTCAATTTGAATTTCTGCTTCATTACATCTATCATTTAATTGGTATAGTAAGAATGTAAGGGGGAAGTTGATTTTACGTTTGTCTGCAATCTCGAACCAATCTGATCAAACAAACAAAAACGTAAATTCATCCGGGAAATATGGTCATTCGTAGACCAGTAGAAAAGTATAACATTTCTACATTTGGGGTTAGAGGGCAAATATCAAGATTCTTGTAATTGGCGTGCCCACACTGGTGGCAGCTATGTTATCTAGAGTGTATAACTGAGGTCACGATCAGATTATCTCCCTTGCATAACAGAGGTCCAAGCATGTTACACCTTTGTTACACTCTCGGTAACATCGCTGCCACCAGTGTGGGCACAGCCATTACAAGAATCTTACAACCATCTTCGCTACACACTGCCTCAATATCGGCAGTGATTGGGTTCACACAAAGATCATGCACACAATTGGGTTCATTTGACTTCCATAAGTTTGAGACAGTGTTCTACATGATGCAGTATGCCCAAATGTATACAGACACAGACAAAAACAGTATTACATCACAAGGGTTGCACAATAACATTCATTACACCCATTGACAATAAATAATTTAAGTAATTATCAAATCTTACAGTACACTACACTATTGCAATACTTCAGAAAACCGTCATATTTCCTGTGGGGACCCTTGAAAATAATTATTGGGGGTTCTCAACTTGTAGTATTGTAAGTCAAGGTAAAACCCTGTAAAAGCAACCTCATTTCAAGTTGACCAAAAAATAGACACACGAGCTGTTAAGTGTATTCACTGTTGAGGAGGAACATAGTGGACACCAGCAGCCCATGGAGTAGTGACGATGGTTGACAAAGCACTAGCCACCCAACACAAGAGGGAGCATCTTCCCGAGGCAAGTGAGTTAACTGACTATAAAAGTCCAGTTTCCACACTTGCCGAACTAGGCTGGTATTATGGAGTTACATTTTGGCTGGACTAACGAGTCTATGCATAGTCCAATCAAAATCGCGCACCGAAAATCGAAATCCGGTTCGTAAACTGTCGTGCAGATTTCGGTCGACTGCAGGATTTGCAAAGCATGTGCACCGCTAACTCGTTGTCAACAGATATTTTCTAAATCTTTTCATGTTTTTAATCAAGGTGCTCACGTGATTTGATGCACATCGCGATGTAAGACTCTTTTTATCACAATATAGATCTTGATTATCGATCAGATTGTCTTGACTGGGTGACACTGTTTTGTTTGAAGCAAATGCAAGTGATACGAGAGGTTGAATCTGATTGGTCAATAGGAGAGGCATAGAAAGGATATAACTCGTAATAGCCACTGTTGGCGCTACGATCGAGCCCAGGAATTCCAGCCTAGTTCGGCAAGGGTGGAAACTGGACTTTTAATGTCAGTTAACTCTCTTGCCTCGGGAAGATGAAGAGGGAGGTGACATTCTCACCTTGAAGGGGTATTGTTTCTGAGCCTGCTCTAGCTCCTCCTTGCGATACACTTTCCCTATGAACCTCTTGGCATCATACAGAGTGTTCTGTGGGTTGTGTTCCGCCTGGGCCACCGCCTTGAACCCCACGACCACACCCTCCTCACTGAAACAAACATGTGCTGATATTGTCAATGTGTCAATGTACATTTCCTCCTTTTGGGTGTTTTTTTGTTTGTTGAACACTCCACTCAATAAGCATGGTATGACTCCACCCAACGCACTCATATATAACGAAATTACGGATATAGGCAACTCACTTTGTGGTCCCGTGTGTACTCTGTCAACGACAATGTTTATGTTTATCACAAACTGTTACTCTCTGAGCTGTCCACACCTCACCAATCAGCCTATCAAACCATCCGCAGCCACATGCGGCTGTCCAACATGTTCAAAGTGGCAATAAACAACTGAAGGCAAGTAATTAATTGGATTAAGCACTGATGCCTTGTCCTCAATTGACACCCTCAATTAACAATAGTAAAACAGTAACTAGACTAAAGTCACCCTGGTGTATCATCAAAACTGTTTGAAAACATTTATGACATTGTGACAACGCTCAAATAGATTCATCTTTCAACCAATGTGTCAAATAAAATCCCAGATTTCAAGACTGATGGCGAGTGACTCTTGTGTCTAAATGTCAATGAAACTGTATTAATAATATGTTTACAACATGCCTTTACATATGTTATGTATTTACTAATGTTATATATTTTATGTTATTTAGGGGACTAAACACAATACACATCCAAGGCACACTTTTTCTTATTTACCGACTAACATGATGTGGTGACGTGAGTTCATCAGAGATGTCTGACAGTCTAACGAACTACGGTTATAACAAACTAAAACTTGTGGTCCCTTTGCATTTGTTATGACCGTAGTTTACTGTACTGACAAGCGGTTTACGTCAGATGTTGTGTGATGACATACCTGAAGGCGACGACGCTGGGAATGCACTTCTTCCCACTCTGCACCTGCAGGATGTCCACCGCGCCCGACACTGCATGATACACCCCGATACAGGAGTACGTCGTGCCTGGAAATCACAGGTGGCAGACGTTATCAATAATCACATGGCCGGCTTACTTATTTCACGACCATTGTACCTGAATCTTGTGGAGTACATCTCTTAACATGGTAGCCATTTCTATCCTCACCGACAATAGAAACACGCATATCATACAAGTTGGTCAATATATGAAGAATTACTCATATTCAAGAGATATTAGATTTGTCTGATACACAAACGAACATACTGTTCTGTTGTGTGAACCGACACTCATGAAAGCATAATTTATGATGTCATAGATCCATGACTTGACATGCACTATTTGTCTAGTGCAGAGTTAGCGTCTTAAGTTTGGAAATCACGTGCAGCATATCGTGCTAAGAATAAAGACACTCTGTGGTAAGACTTGACTGATTGTTAGATTTGTCATTAAGTGGTACACATTGGAAACATCTCTTCTTTACGTACATACTTTTCTAATGTTTCTACGGTTCGCATTACTTTTGGCGGTGAGTACATTTCCTCACTCTTTGATACACCCTCCCCAGACACCTTGGACACAGTGTTACCGACATGGTAGCTCGATGTGGGATCTACCAGCTGTATCAATGGACTGCTTGCACAATCCTGTTATCACATTAAAAAACTTATCGATGAGTTAGAGGTTTCAAAGTTTTCTTTTCCAGCAAAGCTCACTGGATATACATCTTTTATCTACTATGATGCCATAGTGACAGGAATGTTTAGCAATTTGTATAGGCTTTTAAAGGGCCAGTATGTAGACCGTTCTCAAGCTTTGTATTATGTGTGTGTAAACATAAGACGATAACCGCCGAGCTTACTCGGCTCTGCTCGTCTTATTCCGCGACAGGAGTTACTGCTCCAGTGACCACACCGCATAAGTGTAGGCTTATCATGTGACAAACTTTTCTCTTGTTTGTAAACAAACGCTCTTATTCTGAAATAAGAACAGACGGACCCATGCAATTCTTTCGGTGTCCTTAATATACTGTGTTGCATAATATACTACAACTGCGACAGTGAGGTGCATGATGATACAGCTTGTCTGTCAAAGTGACCGTATAGCTTGCTCTCTGTAGGGCTTCGATGACAGCTCAGGGAGCTGTACAACCAATATAAACAAAGGATAACTACGCAAATGGAAATAGTTTTTCATGTTTCAGGATATTTTCTCATTGAAAGTCAAACATTTAATGACATATGTTTATTTAAATGTGTAGATGAAAAACATGCAATATCGTGTAAGATGTGGCAGGGGTACTCGATGGTCGCAAGGCACTGTGGGCAGGTGATTGATGCCATGGCTTTACAAGGTATTTACATTGTTATCTTGGCCATAATAAGCACTGGCTTCTAATCCAGTAAAGCTGGCAATTGGTATTTTTTAACTTTTCTAACAATCACGACTTTCTCTTCAATTTGCCGTTAATGAAAACATGACCGAAGCGAGACAATTGAAAATTGAGTTGTGCATGAACTAAACGTGTGACATCACACTCAGGAATTATCTGATGAAAGATATAAATACACAGAACCGTCGACAAACTGTCGTTTAAAAGGAAACAACACTCCAAGTTTGAAAGTATTGAAATATGGATGAGCTTTTTCTTCGCAGATTCAAATTTTGCTTATTATGGACTACACTTTTGACTAGAATGACTTTTGTTCGGCGCTATTCTTGCTGCGCTGGGCAAGGTAACATCTATCGAAGGATCAAAGAACGAGGAGCGATATATCATAACAAAGGTATACAATAAAGAGCTGCAGCCAAGCTGATGTATGTTTTTGTTGTTGGTTCGTGCATACACAACTTGAAAGCATGAAGCTATCAGTCAACATCATATCTTATCTCACCTTACATTAAAATACTAGCTTCTGTTTGGCTAAGGAGCGGGCAATAATTTTCCATGTAGCCTTCTTATATACCCCGCTGAGAAATCAATTGGAAGATACCTTAGGTAACATGCTTATCTCGCATAAGTATTGTAGACCTGAAATGAACCGAAAGGAAGCAATTCGGTTTGCGTCATCTGCTAACTGTCAAATTGGCTGAATCAAAGCATTTTACAAGGTCAAACCTCGGATATATGTTCCAGGTCTGTATGAAGGAATGTTTGAGAGATATATTCGTTGTCAAACGGTCCCTTGAGATTGGTTGACAAAATATAATGTACAATAAGTACTACAGCAGTATCCCTTCAGAGACTTCCAATAAACAAACAGGTGAAAACAAACTTATGAATAAAAATATTATCACTAGACATAATGATTTACCATTTTAATTATATTTTCTTTACTGCAAGGCAATGTGTTATATATGCAGAAATAAAGATTCCAGTGTGCAGTTTCTTGTAAACTAAGCCGGGAATAGCAATCGGCTGCACACACTGTCTCACATTTCTACCAATCTCACGGTGATTCAGTTACAAAATACCAAATAAAATAACTTCAAAGAATTTTCATGCTGTGATTGGATGAATTGTATCTGAAACTATTATATTGTCAGAAATAATATATTCCAATATCAAGTTATTTTAGTTGCAACTGTTACTATATGTACATAAAATAATAATAACCACAAGCATAGCAGTTTGGAACAACTTATTCTATTTCTGGATATTTGTTACATATGGAACAATGTGGTCAGTTGCTGTTGAGGCCTCCTGTGTACTTGCTACAGCAAATGAATGAACACGAACTGCAAGTATCGAAATTACAACCGACAAACGTTCTATGTATAATATTAGGCCGTTACCTTGTTTGACATAAGGGAACAATATTCCATACATCTGCAGCTGTATAAAGGAACTTGTTCAATGTCTTGTGTCTTTGTAACAATGTAATATTTTAAGGTATATATACTGTTTCAAGATATCATAACCAATCTTCATCTCTCAACTGATCACGTAAGTTTGTTTCAGGTGCTTCACATAGGTGTCACATAGAGACTGGACGATACACAAATACACCGGTGGAGGAGAAAACGTGTTTTTACTGTAAGAAAGAAATCCATATTTTACTACACTGTCCCCTTTATAATGATATACGTTTTACTCTCTTAAGTAAATGTGTGGATAATGTTGTACTTTTAATGATTTTACAGATGTACAGAAAGTTAGTTTCATCTTAGCCCATCTGGATGTTGTTTTTCATTCCGCCAAAACCTGCAAACTTTTAATACAGAAGCGGAAACAAGTTTTATATTGTATTCGGTAATGGTTTTATTTTGTGTATATTTTATGATATTTCAATGGTATACTTTCTTGTTTTTTTAGTGATAACCTTTTAAGTGTATATAGTTTTATGTTTTGTGTATATTTTTAGTTCATATATAGTCTTTCGTAACCCTTAAAGGGTGGCTCACTTTTTATTGTATTTTGTATAGCATATTTTTACCCTGTACTTGTGAGGTGAGACTTAAATAAATTATCTGTCTGTCTGCCTGTCTGTCATATGTCTCATTGGTCAGCTAAGATAACACATGTGACAACAATGTCCATTATCACCATGGTTCATTAAAAAATCCATTGAGTTAGACAATAATGAGCAATCAATCAATGTTCTATCAGCTAATCCTTTGAACAAAGAATGTTGCTTTTACAGAGGCACTTTACACCCAGATATGGGTGGTTTACTCTCACTTTGCCAGCAGGCTGGGGAGATTAACTTGTACGGTCCAGTGACTTGCCTATGTGTATTCCGTCTGCTTTAGTAAACCTACACATATCAAAACTTACTTTTGACAAATCCACTGTGCATGATAACAGTGATTAAAAAAACAATGTGTTATCGGTTAATCTATTGATAAATGATTTCTTAGCAACTCTACAGACCATATTACATAACATGTAATACACTCACCACATCAGAACTGGATTTATAACCCAATCTTTGATTGAATAATTACCCCAGACACAAGAAATGCCAAATGCAACACACCGATTGCTAGCTATTCTTGACAATGTTGGAGGCAGGGGTGAACGTTATTGAGTTATTTTGCATATTCTTTGTCAGGTAATCTGAGTGGTTCTACCACTAATTATACCTGTGATGAAGTCACTGACTAAGCATCGAGTAAATGATGACAAATACACAGGTGTTTATACTTGACTACATAATTGTACATACACATTTGCACAAGCAGACAGATTTTGCAAAGTGAAAGGTTATTTAAAGCATCATATCTAATCAAATGCGAGGATTCAAGGGGATTTCCCCTTTTCTGTCAATGAAGTCCCCCAATTGCCCCCTCGTGGTCCAAAGCCAAGTTTGTAGGGTCACTCATGCTAATTCTGGCAAATATGTGGGATAATTAAAACAGTGCCGACAAGAGGACTGACAATTGGAGTGTTGTTTCCCTTTAAGACATTAACTTGCCATTCAACAGGTTCAAAATATCTTGAATTTATGTCCATAAGAAGCCCATTGATATAAACATTGATCTGAATGTCCACAAAGACAGGCAGATGTATACAAGGTCCAACATTATCAATATCAGATAATCTGATCAATTCCAGTTCATGAGATCACTAAATCTTACCTAGATCAATTCCAACTATTTTTGGTTTTGGTGGTGGTAAGTATCTCTGAGCCCAGTAGCCTGCCAATAACACGGCTAATACCGACGTTCCTGTGTGAGAAAAAAAAAGAAAAGAAAAGGTGTAATTTCTTGAGCGCTCATAAGTCATCACTTTGTCATCAATCCCAGAGAGACCTGTGAAGATCTGGGGTAGGATAGGTCTTCAGCAACCCATGCTTGCCATAAAAGGCGACTATGCTTATGGGATCGGGTGGTCAGGCTCGCTGACTTGGTTGATGCATGTCATCGTATCCCAATTGCGTGGATCGATGCTCATGATGTCCATCGCTGGATTGTCTGGTCCAGACTCGATTATTTACAGACCGCCGCCATATAGCTGGAATATTGCTGAGTGCGGCGTTAAACAACAAACAAACAAAACAAACAAAAACAATCCCAGACAAGACATTTATCTGCAAGCACAATTTACTTCTGGTATGAATGAGACAAGAAGTCAGCCAAGGAAATAATGCCATTTTCGTGTCATTACAAACATATGTCTATTTTATATAAAATGTCAAATTGGTCGAAGCGTGCGAACCTCCGTGGAGCCGGCTCGATCACTCGACTCTCGTGAAGTCTTAGCCGTCTCTTTCTCTGGCTGATCAGTGAACTCTAACACTCATTTTCAATCTGACCTTGATAATCAGTCAACTTACCAAGAATAATGAAAGCAGACCCCATAATCAGCTTTCAAGTCAGTTGAGAAACACTGCTGTTTCCATATGTTGATGTCAACGTGGGTTTCTCTCAGCTGCTTCCGGGTACAACGCCCCCTGGTTTAAGCCAAGGCAGATAACTCTAATATCTAGTCTTTAAAAGGCATTTTGAACTGAAACACATTGGAGAGAATTTATGGATGTCAACTTTCTTATTATGAGGAACACAAAGTTTTGGAATATATGCTTACTCCTTCATCAGGTGAATGATTGCTAGGATTCAGAAACTTAAATTAAAAAGAAGAATGAATCTTCACCGTTTACAAATAAAGCAGCCACACGACCGCACGATTCCACTCAGTGAACATTTAGAAGCATGTGGAAACGGAAACTTTTTAGTTTTCCCGCTATATAAGCTAAATTTTGATCATGAACCTACATTGTTTCAAAAAGAGAAACATTTCATTCATAAATACGCGCCTAAGTTAAATGGGTTATTACATTTTTCATTGGGTAACCAATATTTTTTCACTCATCCATTCAGCACTCTACTGGGGTTTTCCCCCAAATTAGTGAACATTTTAAGATTTAAAAAAAATAATGAAATAATATTTTCGATGTATATAACTGTTCTAAATATATAGGCTTGACTCGGAAAGTAAATTAGCTCGTTATTGTGTCTCGGAAATTAGCTCCTTTACGTTGAAAGTAATTTGGTTTTTAATATTTTCGGGGGGGGGGGGGGGGGGGGGGGATTTTACGCAAATACGCTGCTTATCTGTAGCTCTGGTAAGTACTATGCAGGTTGTGGGGGCCGATTACCCTCGTATTTTCTTAAGATTTGTAAAAACTATTTATCGTGGGTTTGTGAATGGAAAGTTGATATCGCTACAGTATACTCCCTAATAACGTAAGTGTCATACTTAAATTACCAGAAATGTAGGTAGAAACAGCGGGGAACAATCTCTGAAAGACCAGAAATCGTAATGATAACTTCACCGCCCGTATAGCGATTCGATAGAAAATACCAAAGAACAAGTCATCAGTGCCGCGTACAACACGGGAAGAAATTTAAAACATGACCAGAGATGCAGTGATTTTACGTGCGCATCAGAGCTGAGGCCAGAGGATACTGCATAAATTTACTATAAATGTTTATAGTTTTGATCCTGGAAAGTTGTCCGTGACCGCAAAGAAGAGTCTCTTTTCAGCAGAAATGGCCGGTCGTGTTCAGAATGGCCGCCGAAATATAAGAGAAATGTTCTAGTGCTGGGTGGTCAAACTTTGACCTAAAATTGTTTCCATTTCATGGGGCATACACACTGCTAGGATACACAGGAAGTTCAACCTGCTCAATCCTAGTATAAACAAACATCAATAGCAAGTTCTGCCGGTCAATGCAAGACACGAAGCACACTTGGCAACTTCGTACATTTGATCGAAAAACACTGCGCCGCAAAACCTACGTGCTTTCAAACGGCAAGGCAATAATTGTCAGAATTTATTTTCTAGATTGTTGAAGACTGGAAAGGTTTGTTCTGTGATCCGTTTTCAAAAGCATTCATATACTAATGCGTCTCAGCTGCCGACATTACTGCAAATGTAATAGTAATAGTAAAAATACTGTTATATGTACCGAATAAAAAAATTATAGGGAGTGGTGATTTGATGTTTCAGCTGTAAAACCACATATTGTTTTAAGGTATGGATATTCCTTAAAGGAATACACTTTGCAACAATGTATTATTTGTGGCAGACAAGTTCTGTATTTTCAACACTCTGAAGCATAATAATTTTTGTCAAGAATGTTTTAGCACAATTAATTATTTACGCTACAATCCCAGCACCCCACCCCAGAATACCAAATGGTAGGTCCCTTACTTAAGTCATTCTTTGAACTCTTACAGTAAACTAAAGCAGAAATTAACAGAGTTAACATTGATCCTTATTAGGTATTCAGTAAAGTTGCAGTTAGAATGTGAAACTTATTCCATGGTTTATTAACTAAACCGATGACTAAGTTTAAAGTCTACTGTGCACGTTTGTATTAAAGATAACACCTTAGAAAAGGTCATGTGAATTATATACTTACCATTTGAGACAGGTTATTGAAGGCGAGGCGTGGGAAAGCGAACTACAACATGTAACGACTCCTGTAACGGTCACTTTCTTTACCTGATTATATATTGGAAACAGATCCTTTCTTGCACGCCATTTTGTCAATGATCTGTGTCTACAATTGGTTTGTGCACGTGGTTGGCGATTGTTGCGGAAGCCAAAGATCGCGATCTTAGGGATTACAGTAATTGTAGCGATAGGACAGTGGAAGTGGAAGTGGAAGCAGGGCGAAGGCATAATTCCCTCAACTTTCATTGGGATTTTCCGACATTCCGGATCCATGATAGTGAAAATAATCCGCCATTCAGCCAGATTGCAGGAATTGCAATGAACACACACACACACACACACACACACACACACACACACACACACGCACACATTTATTTTGGGTAGACAGGAGTCTAATGCCAGTCCATCGCAGTAACGAACGAGAACCAGTTTGTTTTAAACTGTCTCTGCGAGGAGCTTTGACGCGGCGTCTGTCTACCTAAACAATTAAAAGCGCAAAAGATTGCGAAGCGTACTAACAGTGAAACCAGTTTACGAGGAGCGTTCTCTGGATTGTGCTTGCAGTTACCTAGCTATACCGAAATAAATATTTGTTTGCTAGGTTGATATTCTACTGCGTCGGGCCGTTTTTTTATATTACATTACACTTGGCTATATAATAACAATAAAGAATTCATTATATTAGCTCAGAGTATTACTGAAATATTTTCGTGAATGAATATCTTTATTGCCTCGATTATAACAAGTTCTTGGGGAACACAACACGGAAGTAGGGGAAAAACAACTGAAATCATTATACTGGAACAATGTAGTTTAACTTTACTTCAAAATATGCAAATAACAGTGGAAAATCTTAACGTTTGCTTTGGTTGTAAAATATAATATATTGCTTCCCACAATGATATTGTTGTCATAAATATGCCATAACGACGGAGAAGTAGGTATCGGTATTGGAGCCGAGCATATCGTTCTCTGTTAACGATATCGATAGCGGAACAAAGGGCAGTGTGATAATAGGTTGCACTTGAGAGATACGTAACGTGGCGTCTAGTGTTGAACTTGGGAGATCTTCGCTTGGGTCGAACTGTACTTCGAGATTTGCCTTTTGGACCAAGACAGCAGCTTGTCCGGACACTGTACGTGAAGCCCTACACTGAGACACACGACACTTCAAACAGGCGAGACGCTCGTACAGGTCACTCTGACCGCATTGTTCCTGCATAATGTTAATCAACCATGTATATCACATCGTTCCATTAACCTATAATATATGATAATATGTGTTAATGTATTCTTTGTTCACTGATGCGTGTCTTGAAAACATGATTGGACTCGTGTATTTGATTAATGTATGCTCATTTCTATAAACGGCCTTGAATCAATATCCTTGTTTACTTGGAGAAACACATTCACGCAGGTATCTGTCCGACACAGTTAACGGGCATACACTGAGTTGGCTTCAAGCTAAGTGTGATACGTACTAGCCTGTTGGGATTTATTATCAGTAACGTTGACCTTGTTCGTGAATGTACAGCGAATGTTGATATCGTCAGGTAATATGATCGACAATGCAAATAAGTGCACATTCACATTATCATAACGGGCATGCCAACCTTAAGACGTCATAGTGTTAGAGCAGCACTGCCAAGCTCGACGTTGGTTATTCCTGTATCATTGCAGCAGTGCCGGAAATGGTCCCATTTTAAATATTCCTTTGATGTGAATTGTGAGTATGGATCTGTTGAAAACGCCACAACAGATGCATCATTTGTTCTTAATGGGGGCTGTGGGGTAACCAGGTTCTCGTCACGCCAATTGTGGGAAGCCCATTTCTGGTGTCCCCGCTGTGATTTTGCTGGAATATTGCAAAAAGTGGCTTAAACCATACTCACTCACGCTTCTGAATGAAAAGAAGCGTGTATAAAATGTAACACAAATGCATACCTGGATCCCAACTAGAAAATGTCGGGAAAAGAGATCTTAGCTGTGACAACTACAGAGCTCCAGATAAGCTGCGTATCTGCGTGAAATACGCATAAAAACTACAGAAATACGCAGTAAAATAAAATCCAAGCGTATCAAATACGCAAGGAATATTATAGATACGCTACAAAAATAAAACTTGTGCGTTTCATCAAAATAGTGTTAAGTTACCCTGCGTATTCGATTAGCAAATCAGCAACTTATTTTGAAATTATAAACGGGCATTCCGTCAACCTTGCCAAACTCCACGATGACAGTTACATCATGATTATTTGCAATCACACTTTCTTGTGGAAGTATCGTGGTATTTTTGAGTCCCATAAAGCTCTAGAACCCACAGGACACCAGTTTGCAGGGACTAGATGAATAGTGTTTTTAAATATTTAACTTAAATACCCACATGTGTAAAAACAAGTGGGTAACAGAAATTTGAATACCCAGATAGAATTACTGATACCCAATGATTTTAAAATGCATGGGTAAAATACCCACAACACCAAAAGCTTATCTGGAGCTCTGCCGACTATATTTACATACGTCTGTACAATGTAATGAAACAGGTATTGAAACGTAGAGGTTAACTCAGAAACCGCTTCGAAGAAAATGTAATTGTGAAATCAGTAAATGGCCACATAAATCAATGAATAGTTCATCAATTATTTTGGAACACAGTTTTAGGTTACAATAAAAAGAAAATACACGAAAAAGTGCAAGTCAAATACGTTCAGGAGCAACAAGTGGCAGGCCCTATAACTAACGACCGTGCCGTCGCAGGCCCTGTAACTAACGACCGTGCCGTCGCAGGCCCTATAACTAACGACCGTGCCGTCGCAGGCCCTATAACTAACGACCGTGCCTATAACTAACGACCGTGCCGTTGCAGGCCCTATAACTAACGACCGTGCCTATAACTAACGCCCGTGCCGTCGCAGGCCCTATAACTAACGACCGTGTCGTCCCAGGCCCTATTACTAACGACCGTGTCGTCGCAGGCCCTATATCTAACGACCGTGCCGTCGCAGGCCCTATATCTAACGACCGTGCCGTCGCAGGCCCTATTACTAACGACCGTGTCGTCGCAGGCCCTATAACTAACGACCGTGTTGTCGCAGGCCCTATATCTAACGACCGTGTCGTCGCAGGCCCTATTTCTAACGACCGTGTTGTCGCAGGCCCTATATCTAACGACCGTGTCGTCGCAGGCCCTATAACTAACGACCGTGCCTATAACTAACGACCGTGTTGTCGCAGGCCCTATATCTAACGACCGTGCCGTCGCAGGCCCTATTACTAACGACCGTGTCGTCGCAGGCCCTATAACTAACGACCGTGTCGTCGCAGGCCCTATAACTAACGACCGTGTCGTCGCAGGCCCTATATCTAACGACCGTGTCGTCGCAGGTCCTATATCTAACGACCGTGCCGTCGCGAATGAGAGGTGTTTTGAGGTAGGTATCCGGTCTTCACTTGGCAAGTATTTAATACACAAGTCAGGCCGAAAACGTCGCTCTTAAATAGGTACAGACAGCCTTCTGGAAACTCTCTCATTCCGAATCTTCTTGAACGACCAAGCTTGCAATGTCTGGTTCCAACAACAAGGGGCAGGTAACTCTAATCACTTCCTGCCGCCACCAGTACCCTACATTTAACTGGCCCTTCAATCGTTTGCTGCCACTGATCACAATCACTACCAATACATGTACTTCCGTTTCGTGTGCGGTGTGGGTAGCCTATATGGCTGGAACGAGTCCAAATTTACTACCCAGGTACCCACCCCCCTATTACCCGACCCTTCCCGGTTACCCGCTGTGGGTCTCAAGAAATAGGTACAAATGTCCGATTGGGAATAGTTTGACCGTAGTCGTGGCAAAATGTATTTAGATACTGCATAAAACGATCTGGTCATGCATTCACTGAAGTTGACTGAAGTTTTATCTCTGTTCAAACATATAAAGTCAGAGGGTTTGCGTGCATAGTCAGAAGGAAATGCGAACATTAGTCACTGATAGTGTAACCTTGGAAGTTCTAGATAATTTTTGCCATTGAACAATATATCACGTGACTAACCACGGGTCCGGGTAGTCCTGTGGGTATCCGGGTCCTACGCAGGAACCACCCGATCCGGGTACCCGAGTTACCCGTCCGAGCCCTAGTAGCGTCGTGATTAAAGTTTTCACCATTCAGACCCGTGAATATCGGATGTAGAATAGGTCTTCAGCAACCCATGCTTGCCGTAAAAGGTGACTATGCTTGTCGTAAAAGGCGACTAACGGGATCGGGTGGTCATGCTCGCTGACTTGGTTGATGCATGTCATCGATCCCAATTGCGTGGATCGATGCTCATGATATTAATCACAGGATTGTCTGGTCCAGACTCGATTATTTACAGACCGCCGTCATATAGCTGGAATATTGCTGAGTGCGGCGTTAAACAACAAACAAACCATTCAGGCTGAAGGCGCTGGTTTGCATCCCCACATGGGTACGACGTGCAAATCCAACTTCCGGTGTCCCAATGTCGTATTGTTGCTGGAATATTGCCGAAAATGGCGTAAAACCATACTCACTACAGTTTCTACTGCCACAGATATTTCTTCCACATACCACTCTTACATTGGCATTGTCCTTGTAGGGGCGGTCAGGTAGCCTAGTGGTTAAAGCGTTCGCTCGTCACGCCGAAGACCGGGGTTCGATTCCCGACATGGGTACAATGTGTGAAGCCCATTTAAGGTGTCCCCCGCCGTGATATCGCTGGAAATTTGCTAAAAGTGGCGTTTAACCATACTCACTCACTCACTCTTTGTCCTTGTATTGAAGTGCTGGGGTTCAAGACTGGACTCTTGCAAAGATAAACTCCACCTCTTCAATCTCAGCTGTTTGTGGTCAGTGACCGCTTCCAACAGGATACCCTGTTCTTTCCAAATGCACCTCAAAATGTTGCAACGACAAAATCAATGGATGCGTTTCTTATTCTGTCATGTATTACTTTTTGTCTTGTGCTTGGCAAGTTTCTTTGAAATGTGTGATCAATTGCCAGATTCAAATTTTTCTCAAGATTGGGGCTTTTCAAGACAGGAGAATTCCTGAGTACAGAATTTACTCTTACAAAAGCTGCATGGCAGTGGTTATCCCAACGAAATTTTGTCCTTGGCCAACAAATTAGTCGTGAGAGGGGCCACTACTTTTGCATTGACGAGTTGTACCTGACCTTGACTGACTAGTAAGGGGGTTGATTTGTAAGTTCTAAGCCTTACAGGGAAGGAATTGGGTGAAAGTGAAATATTTTCTTATTAACTGATTAACACAAAAAAACATCAGTTGAGTCAACTGTCGGAAAACTAAGCAGAGACCTGTGACCTTTAATGAGGCGTTGAAAGCTAGTCTGTGCATTCTTTTAACCATTATGGCATAACCTTGTACTGATGAAGTTTATTTAGTGCAGGAGAAGCAAATTTTGGGATTTTGTGACGACATATTATTTCACTAATGGCTGCAAAACCAAGAGCTTGTTTACTTAGAACTGTAAGCTTAAATAATCTTTTTAATAAAACACCTAGCAACAATGTATTTTTTTAGCAGACAATGCCGTTTTTAAAACAGTCTGAAGCATGATTAGTTTTTTCAAGCATTTTCTGGTACAATTTATCCCTTTAGATAAATAGCATGAACGCCCAAAATCGTGAATTTAATCTGACAACTGTCTCAGTTGAAATATTGCCGATGTGACGTTAAATTTTAACTCACTCACTCACTCTGTTGTTCTGAAGTAAGGGGATCTGATTTTACATCAGGATTGCTGAACACCTGAGAATGGTTAAGCCTAGGGCCAGCCTTCTCAGCCAAATCATCACATGCTCTCTGGTAAACTCTGAATTGCACTTATCGATACAGATTCAATAGATGAGACAGTAGCAATGACGTTTGGTGGCTCATGTTCAGACCTGTCATAATATTCCTTTATCATATTCAAACGACACAACCGTTTTTGTTTTCCCAAGCCTTGAGTTTGGACAGTGAAGTCAGTTTCACGGACTTTCTTAGCAACCATTACATATAAAGGTATCTAGCTCTCAAAGGTTGACGGGGGCACCGGTGGCCCAGTCGTCTAAGGCGCCGCGATTCGGTATGCAGAGTTGCGTCCCTTGGACACTCCAGAAACCTATGATTGTGGGTTCGAATCCCGGTTCGCCCCAATTATGTTTCTAGTTTTGTCAGCACCATACCCGTGCTCGTGGGTTTCACCGAAGTGGTAAACGTCTTAGACCTGCATCATTTCGGGCTTTCCTGTCACATTAAACTGACACGTCGTGATATAACTGGAATAATGTTAAAAGCGGCGTTAAACCCAACTCACTCACTCAAAGGTTGACCGGGGATGGGCAATAACACAAAAGGACATTGCTAGGACTGAAATGTCAACCTTTGGAAGTTTTATGATGGTTGGCCTCAATTTCCAAAATGCATTCTGGCAAATGCTCTAGCCTTCAGAAGTCATAAAGTATACACATAGTCTTGTAAATTTAATCTGATTGACATTTAAGCCGCTGTTCTTTTAAATAGCTTAGTGATTCTCTAACCATGAGACCAAAGACTAACGCAAAGGGACTGAACCCTACTTCCTGAACTGACTCCCTAGCTGCAAACAACGAATCATCCCACTCCTCAGTTCTAAAGCAGTAAATCCTGATGATAGTTTTAAGTGTCCGATGAAATCTCTCTCAGGCACCTTGTGAGTTTGGGTGATAAGCACTAGATTTGATTTGTCTAATCGCCAACTCATACATGACCTAAAACAACCCTGACATGAAATTCGATCCTTGATCAGACTGATGAACTTTGGGTAGGCTAAGTAGAGACAGAGATATAATAGTGAATTTCTTCATTTACAGGTGAGACACTGTAAGTAGATGTGGTAACATCATCATGGATATCCATACCACATTACCTGACACTGTTCCACAGAGCGCTCCTATATCTGCCGACCAGGTGAGAAACAACGCAGGGGGATTCGGGTGGAAGGTGGACGACATCACCCGCCTCAAGCGCTTCCTGTGCCTGGGTTCAGAAGGAGGCACGTACTACATCTCACAGAAGGCGTTGACACAATACTATGTGGGGTGTATTGTGAATCTCATCAGTGAGGGAAAGGGAGTGGATGTGGTCAAAACCATCAAACAGTTTAGTCTGGAGGGACGCACAGCCAAACAGACATCCATCCTACGTGCTCTTGCTGTCTGCTGTAGAAGCACTGATTTAACCACCAAACAGGAAGCCTACAAAGCTCTGGGTGACATCTGCCGAATTCCGACATTCCTGTTCGAGTTTATTGAACGGTGTGAGAGTCAGGGGAAGACCACAGGATGGGGACGGGCGCACAGAAACGCCATTTCGGCCTGGTACAACAAGTTCAGTGACGACCCTGTCAAGCTAGCCATGCAAGTCACGAAATATCGACAGAGGAAGGACTGGTCGCACCGGGATGTCTTGCGACTATCACACACCAAACCCGCCAACGAGGCCATCGGTGTCGTCCTGAGGTATGCCGTCAAAGGACTGGCGGATGCCAAACAAATGTACGACAAACCGGAACTGGAATCTTCAGCTGTAAGGAAGGTCCTGCAGTTTCTGGCTGTTGTGGAGGAGGCCAAATCGTGTAAGGAGGAAAACAAGATGGTGGAGCTGATTCGGCAACATGGACTTGTACGGGAGCACATCCCCACATCGCTGCTGTCGTCTACTACTATTTGGAAAGAACTGCTTCAGAAAATGCCAATGACAGCCATGATTCGGAACCTTGGTAAGATGACCTCAATCGACGTTCTAACAGCCGGATGTTCCGAGGAAGATCTGGTGGTTCAGAAACTGACAGACCGAGACTCCCTGAAACAAGCCCGGATCCACCCGTTCAATGTGTTGGTGGCGCTGAAGACCTACTCAGCAGGCTGTGGAGAGAAGGGCAAACTAACTTGGACAAAATCTGATCGTATCGTAAAAGCTTTGGATGATGCTTTCTACATGTCCTTCAAACATGTATTGCCAACGAACAAGCGTTATCTTCTAGCAGTGGATGTGAGTGGCTCGATGGACAGCTCAGTGATTGGTACACCGTCAGTCTCGTGCAGGAGTGCTGCTGCCGCCATGATGATGGTCACGAAGCGGACTGAAGAGCCAGACAAGTCCACTGTTGTTGCTTTCTGTGATAAGTTAACCCCCCTTGACATTGGACATACAGATGATTTAGACACAGTGACAGGCAGAATAAATGACGTGAATTTCGGAGGGACTGACTGTGCGCTGCCGATGGTCTGGGCCAAAAAAGAAAAGAAGATGTTTGATGTGTTTGTGGTGTACACGGATAGTGAGACTTGGATCAGAAACGTTCATCCGTCTGAAGCTCTACGCCAGTACCGGAAGTGGAGTGGATTGTGGGATGCTCGTCTGATCGTCTGCGGAATGGCCAGCAATGAGTTCACAATAGCAGACCCGGATGATCCTGGGATGATGGATGTCGTGGGCTTTGATTCAGCTGCCCCAGAGGCCATGCGCTCGTTTGTCATGGGCGAAATTTAAATTCGCAGTGATGGTTATCTTCAGTAAAAGAAATTGCCATTTTCAGCTTAAACGTGCTTTAGAGACTGGTCATTTATATAATAATATAATTAAATGACCAGTCATTTATCAGTTAAATGTGCCTTACCAGAGCGGAAATAGTCAGGCATACTGACAATTAAGCTATTATTTCTTTTATTTGTATCAGAGTGTGCAAGAATGTGGATATTACACTCTTCAAAAAAAGAAACGTATAGTTAAAAAATAAGGATATTTATTAAGCGGATGTAAAATTATCTACACAGAATATGCGTGAACACAATCAAATGAAATTAGACACAGTGATCGACAAAAGCATTGTCATCATTGGCAACATTAATTCAGTTCAGTCATTGCACATGTGTAGCCACAAGGGGGCGTTATGGTCAGTACCTGGTCACACCACCTCTTGCAGCCGTCACTGCTCGACACCTCCTTGGCACAGATTGCACAAGTCGTCGGATTGTTTTTTGTGGGGAATTCTTCGCCATTCCCCCTGTAAGGCGTTGGCGAGTTGTGCCAGTGTGTGGAGACGCTGGAGACGTTGACGGACGCGTCGATCAAGTTCGTCCCACAAATGTTCAATCGGGTTGGACGGCCATGGAAAGACATTGATGTTCTCATTAACAAGGAAATTAACTGTTACACGTGCTGTGGGGGGCCGAGCGTTGTCATGTTGGAACAGCTCCCTCTGGCGGTCCAAAGTTGTGAGGACGCAGAATGTGGTCTATGTATCGGTTTGCTGTAAGATTGCCCTGGACAACCACTAACTGTGATCTACCCGTGTAGGATATGGCTCCCCACACCATGACATTCACTCCACCAAATCGGTCCACCTGTCGAACGCAGTTCGGCGCAAAACGTTCATGTCGACGTCGGTATGCGCGTTGTGTTCCATCCCGTCGTTGAAGAAGAAAACGTGACTCATCGCTGAACCAAACGCGTCGCCATTTCCTGAGATCCCATGCCTGAACTCTGCTGCACCACCGTACACGTTGTTGACGGTGTAGACGTCGCAAGACAGGTCCAACTATTGGTCGTCTCGCTCGAATTCCCACTTCCCTCAGACGATTTCTGATGGTTTGGTCGGAAATTCTTCGCATACCAGGCACTTGTTCTGCAGTGTCCGTTGCTGTAGCACATCGATTCCAAAGGGGATGCAAGCGGATGTACCGATCATGAGCAGGGGTGGTCACTCTTTGTCTTCCACTTCTGGGATGATCTTGAGTCGAATTAGTGCGGGTATATCGATCCCATAGTCGAGATATGGTGCTTTGGTGAACGTTGAAGTGTCTTGCAACGGCAGACTGGGACTCCCCTGCTTCCAAACTTCCAATGGCGATATTTCGGTCAGCTGCAGTTGATCTTGGCATTTTTCGATCTCCGTTCACGTCAGAAAATTCGTAATGAACTGATGAATTTTGTACGGTCTTTTATAGTCAGTGTCTCTGTTCTTGTTTCCAACACTTTGCACGTGCATTGTGCTGAAAACTTCTTCTGAAAGCAATTTCCGTGCATCCTTTGCATTTTTGCTGATAAACGTTTATAAAGAGCATTTTGAAATGTGTTTGTGCGCAATGCACAACAAACATGACATGATTAACGGGAATCCAACATAAGAATTGTCTTTATGACGATTGCTGGGGGAAAAAATCTAATTAGAATTCTCAAAACACCTATTTCGGAGGTTTCTTTTTTTTGAAGAGTGTATTATTTTTCATTTTTTCATTCACCTCTTTGTTGTGAAATGTCGGCCGCTTATTTGTACTTTGTAAAAAAGTCTTGACGTCTGTGCTTTCTATCATTTGGTTGGCATCTTGACTGTGTTGGCCTGCCGATTGTGTCGCATTCAGCGAGCATGAGCCCTTTCAAACTTTGGGGGCTAGCTGTGCACTGATGCAGCATTCTCCACAATCTCATTAAAATAAGATCTTAGTTCTTGTCGCTAAACAAAGAATTTGACTTTTATGCAAGCCCCATGCATTTCCCTCCCCAAGGGATTCCATATGCATTGTTTAGCATCGTGCTGACAACAACCACTCAGAAAAACAACAAAATTACGCAATTATTCAACATTACGAAATACCACGCCTGTCCGAAAATGAGCGTCTGCGAGCCATTGGTATGCTTGAAGCAGGATCGAGTCAACGTGATGCTGCAAGACAATTTAACGTCCACAGAAACACCATTTGGTGTTTATGGCAACGTTGGCAACAGACGAATGCAGTCAGAGACCATCCTCGGGGTGACAAGCCACGCGTAACCAATAATCGGCAAGACAACTGGATTCGAACAACACACCTACAAAATCGATTCCAGCCAGCAACAGCGACTGCAAGAATTGACAGGAAACCACCGTCAAGCACGTCTACAGTGGTGCAGACAACGGCCCCGCTGGACGGCCATGCAGTGGGGACAAGTTCTATTCACTGACGAGTCTCGTTTTCACCTCAGCCACAGCGATGGACGGATTCGAGTCTACCGACGTCGAGGTGAAGAAGATCGGTTCGGGGGCGGCAGCGTTATGGTATGGGGTGGGATTACAGCAAGACAGAGGACCCGTTTGATAGTGGTAGAGGGAAATCTCAATGGACAGCGCAACCGCGACGAGATCATCGGCCCTGTTGTTCTACCGTTTTTGCGTCGTCATGGCCCAGGCATTACCGTTCAACATGACAACGCCCGGCCTCATATTGCTCGACTTGTTCTGGATTCCCCTCAACAAAACAACGTGAATGTCATCCCCTGGCCGGCTCGCTCCCCTGATCTCTCACCAATCGAGCACATGTGGTATGAGATGGATCGGCGCCTTCGACGTCAACCACGTGTTCCACAGACACTCCAGGAACTTCGAAACATGCTCCAGCAGATATGGACAGATATCCCACAGGACTTTGTGCGACGCCTGGTCCATTCCATGAGATGAAGATGTGTTGCTTGCATCGCAACCAGAGGTGGACACACACTCTATTGATTTGTAAATTGACATTTTGGCATGTTCATGTTTATTTTATGAAATCACGCATTTTCTGAAGTCAGTATGTCAAATTAAGCCATCAGTATATTAGACATTCCGGAATGTTCATTTTCTTCAGTTTTCAAAATTTTAATCGAGAACTGGGTCAACCGTTTTTTTCAAGCGTAGTCTGAAATGGAAGCCTCCAGGTTCCCGTAAAGCTCGAGAAAGCTGCATTCTAATTGGCTGATGTCGACTTCTTGTTTGTCGTTTCACTGGTCGGTCAAATTTCGGGAAAGGTCGTTCTGATGTGATCCGTAATGGGATGTCCTCAGATCTTTGTTAAGCGGCAGGGAGAACTTGGGTTTGATTTTAATGAGATTGCTTTATCCCGGACAACTGTGAAGAACTTTACATTTACACAGTGCTATTTCTTCATACTCCATACATCCGGAATTTGGTTTTGTTTAAACAAATGTATTTTATTCTCATGACAAGGATTGGGCACAAGTTATCACAGCTTAGAACGCCCTCTCCCATAGATTTACATGTACGTATATGCTTATTTACAATTGATGAAATAAATACAGAAAGGAAAGATGAGAAATACCCGTGCTCGTGCGTTTCACCGAAGTTGTAAACCTCTGAGACCTGCATCACTTTCGGCTTTCCTCCCACATTAAGCTGACACGCCGTGATATAACTGGAATAATGTTAAAAGCGGCGTTAAACCCAACTCACTCACTCACTCCCACGCACGAATGTTTATGTCTGTAAAACTGAACACCAAAACACATCCTATGGCTTGCACGTGCCTCACGCAGTAGCACAATGCATGTGCGTAGGTTGGCATTCCTGATTTTGACACTTTCAAGAAAGGTAGATTTATCTCTGTGGACCATTATTTCTGTGAATCTTATTGAATCTGCTTATCATACACTTGTGATTTACTTGATTTCATGCATTGTTTGTGTATGAACTAGCGATGCGACGCCTGCAGTGTCTCCACGCTTTTGACATGCTTTAAACTGGCAGAGGTCAGCGTGCAGTGGCCCAAATGTTCCATTTTACACAGTCTGTGATTAGCAGATACTGGAACAGGTACCAACAAACCCAAAATATTGTCGTTCGACCCCGCCCAGGGCGTCACAGGTAAACGATTTATCCGTAACCAGGCACTAAAAAATCGAGGTAAAACGGCAAATCCATTTGCTGCAAACTTTCACCAGGCTCCTGGAGTACGAGTTACGGGTCAGACGAGTAGAAATCGTCTACATGTAGCTCATCTCCATGCTCGACTGCCACGTGTTGTGCAGCCCCTACCAAATCGTCACATTGCCAAGAGGCGTCAATAGTGTACACACAACGTCGAAACTGGGGTAATCTACAGATCATCTGCTGTCATACTTCACTATCGGTTGTAACGTGTTTCGAATTCATACAACTATTACCAGAAACTTCTGTTTCTTACTAATTTGGAATTTCAAGTTATGTCCGAGTTTCCCCTACTTTTTTTTAAGAGTATAATTATATTCATGCTTCATTCCGTGGCTTCATTCGCATCAAACTTGTTGCATTCTGTATCAATAGTGACATCTGTACCGTACAATACAATAGTTCTTCATGGCCTACAATACGAAGGTTTTTATACACATACCAGAGAGCGGAAGGTCCAGGGTTCGATCCCCGGCCGCGTCATACCAAAAGACGTTCAAGGATGGTACTTGTTGTTACCCTGTCTGGCGCTCGGCATTAAGGGGCTAAAACAAGGACTGGTCTTCTCGGAGTCAGTATACTGTGTCTGAGTGGGGTATTCATGTTAAACTGCGGCATGGTATCTAACTTGAATTGCGATGATGTCTACTAGTATTTTGTAATAAAACGATACCACCGAACTCTTTCTATGAGTTCTTTATGATCCTCTCCATTTGAATCGAAACGTTTTGTAGTTTTGAAGGTCCTTGCCGTTGTCTTTTCTGGCCAACACAATCATAACTAGCTACTATTCCTACAAAGTACTACAGTATAACAATGTTAATCTTGCAGAAAAAATTAAATGTGTACTGAATAATTAGATGAGTATTATTGCTTTAAGCAACTCAAACCCAAATATAAAAATATAAACCCTGGTATGCAAGTCCACGTGGCAATGAACAGGGCCATGTAAATTCGTGGACAATTAACATGAGGTGAGGTGAGGTGAAATTGGGTTTAACGTCGCGTCCAAGATTATTGCACTTATATAGCGACGTGCATGCACGTGTATGTGTGTGTGTGGCTGCTTGTACTAGTCCGGACTGATGCCGATTTATAGTGCTAGCTCACTGAGATACCATGCCGCAGTTTAACATGAATACCCCACTCAGACACAGTATACTGACTCCGAGCCGACCAGTCCTTGTTTTAGCCCCTTAATGCCGAGCGCCAGACAGGGTAACAACAAGTACAATCTTTTAACGTCTTTTTGTATGACGCGTCCCGGGATCGAACCCTGGACCTTCCGCTCTCCGGGCGGACGCTGACAATTAACATGAATAAATGATGTCAAAAAGAAAAGAAAAAAAAGAAGATACTATTCCACAGTCATATTCCAATGATATATATGATAAATAATATATAATAATCAGCATCAGCTGCAATATCTATCAAATGTTAGAGGTAACTAAACAAATTTAAATTGTGTCTGATGTTTTTGTCTACGAAGAGCTATCCCAAGTTGGCGGGTGCTAGGTCCCGTCCCTGGTGTCGGGTAGCCTACCCCCATCTTTGCCACCTGTGGTAAGCTGTTAGGGTCACACCCTTCAAAGGACGCCTTGCTTTCAGGCTGGCTGTATTGGTCGGGTTTTTAACGGTAGATGTTGAAATTCGCCTTCCTGGTTGTGTACGAATGTTTCGATTGATAACAGGAGCTGATTTGAATCTATAGTTCAATTAATGTAATGAGACGGACTTGTCTGGTTGTCAGCCTGCCACGGCCATGCCCAACCGTTTGATGGTACTTGTCACACAGTCGAGAAATGACACTTTATTATTTGCCAAACATTTGAGAAACTTCGGATATTGTTGACGCCCCCCAACCCCACCCCTCTAACGCACCCACAATTCGACATTGTGTCTGTTCATTTAGGGGGGCACGCCGCGATATGACTGGAATACTGTTAAAAGCGGCGTTAAACCCAACTCACTCACTAACTCACTGTTCATTTAGATACTGTCTCGGAGGCGATTTTTAGCGTGGGCTTCGCTCAATTGCATTATAGTCGTCGCCAGTCGAAAAAGAATCACGAAATTCGTTAATAATCGAGGTTTTGGATAAAAAAAATTCACTAATGTATATTTAAAAAACGCGAAGTGATACAATGCCTGAGTGGACCGCCGCATTTATAATATAGTCCCGCAGGAGTGAGTTGGTTTTAATGCTGCTTTGAACACTGTTCCAGTTATATGACGGCGTGTCAGCTTAATGTGGAAGGAAAGCCCGAAGTGATGCAGGTCTCCGACGTTTACAACTTTAGTGAAACCCACGAGCACGAGTACGGCGCTGACAAACCTAGAAACATAACCAGGGCGAACCGGGATTCGAACCCGCGATCATAGGTTTTTGGCGTGCCAAATGATTAGTACACATATGTGTTTGCATAATTACTAACGCATTGGAAAACCTTTTTCTAAGCCTTTTGGGAACAATGTACAATAGTTATTTTAACAAGAAGGCATTGCATCGATGAAAAGAGAGCAAACTAAAATATATAGGTCCTGAGGTGACTGCATATTGCGTCGACTATGCTTGTCGTAAGAGGTGACTAACGGGATCGGGTGGGCAGGCTCGCCGACTTGGTTGATGCATGTCATCGTATCCCAAATGTGTAGATCGATGCTCATGATGTCAATCACTGGATTAGGTCTTTGAAAGGCATTTAGAAGTGATACACATAAGGAAGAGTATTTATGGATGTCAACATAGTAAAGAAGTTCTCATCCATAAATTCTCTTCCTTAATCCCTGGATTGTCTGGTCCAAACTCGATTATTTACAGACAGCCTTCATATAGCTGGAATATTGTTGAGTGCGGCGTTAAACAACAAATAAACAAAAGCATATTGCGTATCAACGTATTAAAATTAAAACCGGTGTGCACACTTTGCGTAAATCCGTTCTTCAAGGAACACGATGGGGGATGTCTATATTAACCTGTGGCATGGTATCTCTGTCGGGCATAAGTCCAGACTCGTACAAGAAGCCACACTCTTTTGCATGCATGTTGCTATATAACTGCAATAATCTTGAACGCGACGTTAACCCCATGTTACCTCACCCGTCACACACAAGACAATTGGAGGGTGTATACCCATGCACTAAGTGAACTCAACCTTTCCCTGGTCAGTTGGAGAAGACAAAAACAAACAAGTTGATAGTGGTAAGGAGACATATTTTTATTTAACTTCCTTCCTGCAGTAAATAACTCTCAAATACAATTAAACAACATAAACCGATTTAGTATCGAAGTAATGAATACATTAATATACATGGGAGGACATTACTTTAGCTCGTCGACTTCTTCTCAGTATGGTCATGATTGGGCGATAAAGACTAGACGCCATTGTTAGGCCAGGCTTTTTTTTTATTTTGAGGATTACGGATTTTTCAGCCCAAAGTCCTGGGTTGGAGGAGGGGGAAATAAAGCCTGATGCGTTTCTTTAAATGCAGAATGCCTCTGGCATACTTTGTGAACATGTTCTGTGCTCAAAAGACCGCCATTTGTGACGATAAAAATTCTACCACTTACAACACGGACAATTGTCAAGGGAGGCTATTCATGTTCGGCTTCGAGATCAACAAAGATCGATTATGTATCTTTTTACTAGTTTACAACGGTAAATTCATCTGGTTTTTTTTCGTAAAAGGTGACGATAACAAATAAAATAACTGACTACGCAGCTATAGGCGGGAAAAAAAATGGAAATCTGATTTATTTATTTTTACATTTTCTCAAAAATTATAGTTGGTGGGTCCGTAATCCGTAAAATATAAAACGCCTGGCCTTTTGTACATTTCTCACATGAGTGACGGCGAGATGTGATAAACAAACAAATATTCTACAGTTTAAGTGACGGCGAGATGTGATGATAAACAAACAAATAATCCACAGTGCAAGTTTGGCGAAATGTGATGAAAAGTTATAAAATGTCAACACTCATCATTATAAAAACAACACACTTCGGGCCCCATATTAGGAAGGGGAGCCTTCTGTGAGATAGACATATTTGAACTAAGAATTAAAACATATACTACTCAAAAGAAGTTAAGAAACACCAAATGTCTTCAAATGACCATAGTTAATCTGTCATGGCCGGTGAGTATTGTAGCACACTGTCTTCTAATTGGGGCTGTTCTTGAACTTCTTTTGAGTAGTATATTGTACAAATCTGACGATTGTTATCGAGAACATTTTGAGCCTCCGTGATCAATACTGCTGTTGCTGTTCAGTGTGGAAGTCTAAGTGTCCGAGTAGTAAGAAGTTACTCCTAAATCAGCACACTTTATGTACACTGTTCTACTTTAATAATAATTCCCTATGTGTTTTAAAGCATTACAAGTGTTTTTGTTGCCGAAAAAACGACATAAGATGATCATGTGTCCGGCTATCATACCATAATTATTCGGTTTCATCCTCATCATTCTCACATCATTCGATTGCCCCTAAGAAGCTGGAGAAAATCGACATATGTGTCCCCTTCTTTCTCTCATTGATGAAATACACTACAAAACACTCATAGTTCATGTGAATGACATCGTCAACGCTGGCCGCACGGATATGCCTTTAACCATTTTAAGAACATTAAATGTGATTGCGTGAGTGAGTATGGTTTTACGCCGCTTTTAGCAATATTCCAGCAATATCACGGCGGGGGACACCAGAAATGGGCTTCACACAATGTACCCATGTCGGGAATCGCACCCGGGTCTTCGGCGTGACAAGCGAACGCTTTAACCACTAGGCTACCCGACCGCCCCCATTAAATGTGAAAAACAGAACAAAAAAATACTTCCCTCCCACAAGATTGAAAATGTTATGTGAAAATCGACTGATTAATTTTTGTGGTCTAAATATTCCCTTGTGAAGTAGTGAGCCAGGTGAGGATAGAAAGCCCCCACAAACAACAGCAGAAATAGTTCAGGCAAAGGAGTATAGCTAGGACAAATTTAAATGTAGGTTAAACATGTTACAGTTTACAGTTCAAACACTTATAACGCTTGTCAAACACGGAGGGACATAAGGTGAGCTATCACAAAGATATCCCTACCACTTGCTTTACATAACACATTGTAAGTGTAGAACAGTTTGATCACTGTGATAAAACCCAGAATTATTAAAAAAAACGAATGTAACGAGCAAACACAACAATATCGAACCAACTCTGCATATTTTACAAAGACAGGCTGGGCACCCTGTATATTAACCAAAGATTGTGTAACTATAAATGGTCGACAGAAGAACCACTAAATTACATAAACATCTTTAAAAATGTTTAATTATGCTTCGGAGCGAATTCTTTTGGTTAATTCTACAAACAGTATTTCCACTACTTCCAAAAAGTCTGCTTGGGTTTCATGAACTGTAACACGGTATCCACAATGAACTAACAAGAATTGTTCCCGGAAAGTCATATTTCGCCCATGACAAACGAGCGCATGGCCTCTGGGGCAGCTGAATCAAAGCCCACGACATCCATCATCCCAGGATCATCCGGGTCTGCTATTGTGAACTCATTGCTGGCCATTCCGCAGACGATCAGACGGGCATCCCACAATCCACTCCACTTCCGGTACTGGCGCAGAGCTTCAGACGGATGAATGTTTCCGAACCAAGTCTCACTATCCGTGTACACCACAAACACATCAAACATCTTCTTTTTCTGTTTTGCCCAGACCATCGGCAGCGCACAGTCAGTCCCTCCGAAACTCATGTCACTTATTTTGCCTGTCACTGTGTCTAGATCATCTGAATGCTTAATGTTCAGTGGGGTTAACTTATGACAGAAAGCAACAACAGTGGACTTGTCTGGCTCTTCAGTCCGCTTCGTGACCATCATCATGGCGGCAGCAGCACTCCTGCACGAGACTGACGGTGTACCCATCACTGAGCAGCCCATCGAGCCACTCACATCCACTGCTAGAAGATAACGCTTCTTGGTTGGTAATGCAAATTTGAAGGACATATAGAACGCATCATCCAAAGCTTTCACGATACGTTTAGTTGGCGTCCAAGTTAGTTTGCCCTTCTCTCCACAGCCTGCTGAGTAGGTCTTCAGTGCAACCAACACATTGAACGGGTGGATCCGGGCTTGTTTCAGGGAGTCTCGGTCTGTCAGTTTCTGAATCACCAGATCTTCCTCGGAACAACCGGCTGTTAGAACGCCGATTGAGGTCATCTTACCAAGGTTCCGAATCATGGCTGTCATTGGCATTTTCTGAAGCAGTTCTTTCCAAATAGTAGTAGACGACAGCAGCGATGTGGGGATGTGCTCCCGTACAAGTCCATGTTGCCGAATCAGCTCCACCATCTTGTTTTCCTCCTTACACGATTTGGCCTCCTCCACAACAGCCAGAAATTGCAGGACCTTCCTTACAGCTGAAGATTCCAGTTCCGGTTTGTCATACATTTGTTTGGCATCCGCCAGTCCTTTGACGGCATATCTCAGGACGACACCGATGGCCTCGTTGGCGGGTTTGGTGTGTGACAGTCGCAAGACATCCCGGTGCGACCAGTCCTTCCTCTTTCGATATTTCGTGACTTGCATGGCTAGCTTGACAGGGTCGTCACTGAACTTATTGTACCAGGCCGAAATGGCGTTTCTGTGCGCCCGTCCCCATCCTGTGGTCTTCCCCTGACTCTCACACCGTTCAATAAACTCGAACAGGAATGTTGGAATTCGGCAGATGTCACCCAGAGCTTTGTAGGCTTGCTGTTTGGTGGTTAAATCAGTGCTTCTACAGCAGACAGCTAGAGCCAGTAGGATGGATGTCTGTTTGGCTGTGCGTCCCTCCAGACTAAACTGTTTGATGGTTTTGACCACATCAACTCCCTTTCCCTCACTGATGAGATTCACAATACACCCAACATTCTGCTGCGTCAAGGCCTTCTGTGAAGTGTAGTACGTGCCTCCTTCTGTACCCAGGCACAGGAAGCGCTTGAGGCGGGTGATGTCGTCCACCTTCCATCCGAATCCCCCTGCGTTGTTTCTCACCTGGTCGGCAGATATGGGAGCGCTCTGTGGAACAGTGTCTGGGTGAAACACCACGGAGTTGCTGTGGAAGTCCATTCCAGTGTCTGATGTCTGTAGCCACTCGCGTCTGTAGTACCCCACCTGTTATGAATGAAAGGAATATATTTAATCATATATACATATAGAGATTCAATTTTGATAAAATTGGTATAAAGGAATTAATCGTCTTTGAGGAGTACAGAGAATTTAAGGATTGGTATACATTCTACAACCCAGTCTCCGCCCTCCTGTGTCTAAAGATTTAATGAACAGGTTCGCTTACCGGCAGGGGGCAACCGAAAAGGTTGAATGGATTTAGTTTCCGAATCGACATTCATGTACTATCCTCCAGTGTTTGTTTGTTTTATTTGTTTGTCGTTTAACGCCGCACTCACCAATACTCCTGGTATATGACGGCGGTCTGTAAATAATCGAGTCTGGACCAGACAATCCAGTGACTGATATCATGAGCATCGATCTACGCATCAACCAAGTCAGCGGGCATGACAATCCGATCCCGTTTGTCGCCTCTTACGTCAAGCATGGTCGCCTTTTACGGCAAGCATGGTCGCCTTTTACGGCAAGCATGGGTTGCTGAAGACTCCTCCAGTGTATGATATGTCCATGATAGTATGCAATACAGAATATAGACCTTTACCACATGCAGAGTTATCGATGATATGTAAAGTAATCGTCTGGCCCGATGAAGCCTTAGTGAGTGATCGAATGAGTTTAGTAATATTCCTGCAAACATGTGCTTATGTAGAGAATAGAACTCGGACTTCGGCGTGACGACACCCCACCCAAACCCAAACCCACCAAGCAGAACATGAGTCTGACACAGAACATTATTACAGGATACAGTGGTACCTTATTCATCCTCATAATTTGCAACAAATATAATAACAAAACATCAACATTTATGTTTTGGTAGAGTATGTAGATAATTATGTTAAACACTGATCTTAATAATAAAATATCCATACCGATCTCAAAAACAAGGTGCGATGCCCTGTGTCACACCTTCCTGGATAATTTCAGCTGCTCTGCAAACGGCGCTGAAGATTATGAGGTACGGCCGGACCAGACGTGCGACAACTTTTGGTCTAAGATGCCCACCTCGCTGTGAAGTGTTACGGTGGCGAGTCTACTTTATATACCAACCGTTTTGATCAGATTGTGCAATCATAGCTTCAACGTTCTCTTCGTCAGCCGACATTATAAATACGTTGCGGTTAATCGCCAAATATACCCACTACATTTTCTTAGCTTGCAGAAGTTAGTCACACCTAATACCATAATAACCAACACATGAATCAAAACTATTACTTTTATTACAAACTGATTTGTGTTTATGTATTGAAATCACGTTTCGTCGTTTAGCAACACGGACACTATTCTCGCAATGTTTATTTCCGTGTTATATGTACCTACAACTAGTTGTGGTTAAACGCAATGTGGTGTACCATTAACAAAATATATTTAATTATTTATATAAAATATCTATAATATTGTATCAATATATCATCGATGTATTTTTCTAGTTTATATGGCCTAATCTTTTTGACTGAATGATTATTGTCCAAATATAACCGATGAACTGATGATAGTTTAGGGTAAATTCGATAATGTGCAGCACGTCACTCAGTCTTATTCAGGGCTCGTAACTCGGTTAAAATTGAAGCGAAGCCTACTTCACTCCGATGTCGCAATGACATTGAATCCGCGGTTAACCGCGTCTTTTATGGCGCTTCAATGAATATGTGAAATCGGCACATGATACTGTTTTGTCATCACATCTGCGGTTAAAGTGCATCAGAATCTCTATATGAACACCAGGAGTATAGAATGTGGAGGACACACGGCCGATAGGTATCGCTGCAGAAATCAAGTACACCAAAATGAAAAATAAACATACAGACATTTATATAAAATAGCCAAATTTGTCGAAATGTCAAAAGTATTTCGTGAGCTTTATATCTAAGTATTGTTTAGGAAACAAAGATGATTGAATTGTTTGTTATCTTAATTTGACCTTTATACTAAATAGACACCGCAAAAACAATGGCTACGACAAAAACAGGGTTCACTCTAGGAATTTTCTCACATGGGGCCTTTATGTGAACATTTTAAATATCCCAGAGGTACGCCCAAACAGCACAATGTTAAAATGCCCATTGTATTTGAAAATGTGGGCCTTTTTTAAATTTAGGGGCTAAAAGCACAAGGACCCTCCCAAGAATTATCCCTGCGTATATGTGTAGGATATATAAATAATCACTTATGATTTTCATGGTAAGATATTAATATTCATAGAATTACATAATGTTCTAGAATAGAAAATAGTGTCCATGTGGCTATTCATCCTTCGCTCTATTCTGTCAAGTCAGCATATTTCGATCTCCAGAACAGTCGGTGACGTCACTTTGTACAATATCATGATGTTATAGCTCTAAATAAAGTTATCAGTCAGCTATTTCGTACTTGTGTTTTGTTGAACAGAATGCTTACTGGCAATTCTTAATTCAGACGATCTGACTACGTTTTCTACTAGAGTTGTCGGTTAACCGCGACACGCCCACTGTTGTGGGGTACCTGTATATAAGGAGGTACCGACCGGGGACAACTTCATGTTCGAGGTAGGCGACTTTGACCACTCGCTTGGTCCGGCCTTACCTCGTTACGGAACCAAGTCTTCTTGCTCTTGGATGATTGTTTCCTGTTTGATATCAGGACAGAAGAAAAATCAAAGGTATTATCTTTGTGTAACCTGTCACAGATATATGGTAATTATTAATTTTGTCGTTTCGTTTTTTAGTTTTTTAGATATACTGTATTTATTTGATGTTTCGTTTGATAGATATATGGTTATCGTATGTACATATAGTAACGTATGATAGACAAAACAGTATTTATTTGTTGTAAAGGGTTACATATATACGCTCATTATGTTTCGTCATCTGTTATATAGTACAGTTTGCTATTGCTCGTATATATAGAGGTTATCACGCGAGTGTGTGTGGGGATGGTAAATATCCTGCATTAGGAATAAACATTGTATTTAGCGAGCCTTGGCAAGCTAAATACATAGTGTTTATTCCTAATACAGGATATTTACCATCCCCAAACACACAAGCGTGATAACCTCTTTCTCATATAATGTCATTCTTTAATTCTGTGCTTCAAAATTGCTTTCTCTCTCTCACAATCATTACCGAAACATTGCGAGTTTTCCTGGAATGCGCGCATTAATATATATTACGTCATAGGGTAAGTGATGTGTCAGTCGGACAGTGACGGTAGCCAATATAGTTCCAACTGAAATCTGTTTCTTATACAGTGGCGAAGGAACATATACGCAAAACAATTGCCTTGTAATTGCCTTTCGCGGCAATCCATCGGTCTGTCCGCTAGAGTAACTGCCCTTTGTCAAAGGGAAGCTACTCTAACCCTAGTCTATGAGACGTCACGGCCACGGTCAGATGTTGTTGACAGTCGGTCTGTCTTGTCATAACGTTAAGAAGTGTAGTCAGATGTACACAAAGCGACAAAACGAAACAAGGTAACAATTCGAACATATTTCGGCCAAATCCAACTATTTTAATTTGTGGAGAAGGTTTCAAGCCGCAGAGGGTTACAACCACAGATATGGCTACTGATCCCGCTTGGCTAGGCCTCGTGCCCTCGCAAAATTGTTCGAAATGTATATCTCCAAAGTTGCTAAAACTTATAAAATGCCTTAGCTACGTCACAGTAAGACACTGATATTCAGTATATTAGACTGTTCTTTTGATAATGATAGCATTTATCCCTGTAGTTTATCCAGGTTCGGGATGGTTAATTCTGACTCGATCGCCGAATGACGAGGGCGACACCATGTTTGTTTATAAACAGCGAAAGTAGTCCCTACTTGACCTTTGATATTTGCATCTCTATCCGCATATGACCCCAACGGATATCGTTTTTATCCGTTGGCTTTATCCTGCCGAGAAACCTACCCATTGTATGATAAATAAGGTTATTAGTTGTATCGCCTGGCAATTAGTTATTGTCACGTGTTAAGGTTATGGGACGGTGGGGTAGTCTTGTGGTTAAAGTGTTAACCTATCACGCTAACGGTCAGTGTTCAATTCCCACATGATTGCAATGTGTGAAGCCCATTCCCTGTGTCCCCCGTCGAGATATGTTTGGAATACTTCCTAAAGCGGCGTAAAACCACTCATTCACATTATCCCTATATAGTGAAACCTCTTCAGTCGGGACCCCCTCAGTCCGACAAGCGCCCCGGACGATCAACGTTGAGAAGTGCTTTCGTAACTAAAGATAATGACTACTGTCACGTGATTTTGTTTCACTGTGTTGTAGATAGTGAGGGCACGCAACCTAAAATAAACGAATCATTCTGAATAATAAATATTAAATATTTGATTCACGCAAAGCGTCTAACGGGGTGGTATTAGGCAAGTGGTTAAAGTGTTCGCTTTTGTCACGATGAATACTTGGTTCGATTCCATATTCAAGTATTTTGTTGAGGTAATTGTCCGTCGCGATATTGGTGCATGAAAAACAAAATTAAAGCATTGCCACGTAACACACTGTAGGTTTGTGTATGTTGTATTATGAAGCATTAACAGCGTCTAATGTAGTGTTGTCACGTGCCCTTTCGATCAGCCGGAAAACGGAGTGCCGGTGTTCGATTCCTAGCCCCGTCATACTATACGTTAACAGATTGTACTTGTTATTACCCAGCCTGGCGCTCGGCATGGACTGGGGGGCTCGGAGTCAGTATACTGTCCATGGTAAACTGCGGCATGGTATCTCAGTGGGCTAGCACTATAAACCGATATTAGTCCGGACTAGTACATTTAACCATGCGATCCGCGAAGATCCGGGGTGGAATAGGTCTTCAGCATCCCATGCTTGCCGAAAGAGGCGACTTTGCTTGTCCAAAGAGGCGACTAACGGGATCGGGTGCTCAGGAGCGCTGACTTGGTTGATGCATGTCATTGATCCCAATTGCGTGGGTCGATGCTCATGATGTCAATCAATGGATTGTCTGGTCCAGACTCGATTATTTACAGACCGCCGTCACATAGCAGGAATATTGGTGAGTGCGGCGTTAAAAAACAAACAAACAAATAAACAAGCAAACATGCAGCCATGCACAAACGTGCGTGCGCGTCGTTATATAAGTACATCGAGGTGAGGTGAAATTGGGTTTAACGTCGCGTCCAAGATTATTGCACTTATATAGCGACGTGCATGCACGTGTATGTGTGTGTGTGGCTGCTTGTACTAGTCCGGACTGATGCCGATTTATAGTGCTAGCTCACTGAGATACCATGCCGCAGTTTAACATGAATACCCCACTCAGACACAGTTTACTGACTCCGAGCCGACCAGTCCTTGTTTTAGCCCCTTAATGCCGAGCGCCAGACAGGGTAACAACAAGTACAATCTTTTAACGTCTTTTTGTATGACGCGGCCCGGGATCGAACCCTGGACCTTCCGCTCTCCGGGCGGACGCTCTACCACAAGACCACGGAGGCGGTCATAAGTACATCGAACGCCACGTTTAGCCCCATTTTACCTGTTCCTTCTATATCATCAGGGGCGGTCGGGTAGCCTAGTGGTTAAAGCGTTAGCTCGTCACGCCGAAGACCCGGGTTCGATTCCCGATATGGGTACAATGTGTGAAGCCCATTTCTGGTGTCCCCCGCCGTGATATTGCTGGAATATTGCTAAAAGCGGCGTAAAACCATACTCACTCACTCACTCACTCTATATCATCAAATTCTCTGTTGTCCAGATGATGACCTGACTGCTGTTTTAACACTGACGAGCCTCGGCTACGTCCTCTGCTACTACTCACGTCGATGACCATGACCACATCGACTACACACAACGACTTCGTTAACGACCAACGACAATGAATTACGACTGCGACATAAGCAACCCATCTTCAGCCACGACGGTCCACGCTAACTCCTCTCACCAATTAGAAGAATGATTCCCAAATCATAATTCAATGGCCACAGGTCACTGTTCACAAGTCACCGGTCACAACTCACAGCTGTCAAGCCACAGGTCACAATTGAAGACCCCCTGACCTGTCGAATCACATGACCTCGTCTTTCGGAAGATAACGGACAATGAAAGATTTTTCATTTGTATCTGGGAAACGATTCTGTAATCAGTCATGGCTTCATTTCAATCTATTT
The DNA here is from genome assembly GCF_023055435.1 of Haliotis rufescens. Lineage (NCBI taxonomy): Eukaryota > Metazoa > Mollusca > Gastropoda > Lepetellida > Haliotidae > Haliotis > Haliotis rufescens. Next base: position 2,907,187 of record NW_025963802.1, read on the forward strand.
CATTTATAAATTATCATTTTGTTTGTGATATTTCTTTTACGTTTCCCCCTGAAACGAAATGCTTCATATACAAATTTCGAAATGTATGTATATTAATTTTATCATTATATTTACCTAATGTCAAGAAGACCATACGAATTATCTGTATCTATGTACTAGTATATATGCGTACTTTATTGTGCATATTTTCCGAGTGTGTCACGCTTGACAGTCTGAAGACAATTGACAAATAAACATTCGTCAACCGGATGAATATTGCATATGTGAAATTAATTCTCCGTACGTATGTTTAATGGAAGACAACAGTTCACTATCACATAGATGAAACAGTAATTGTTCTTGTTATCTATGTCATAGCAATCTATGTTCTGACCTCATCAATGTAATACCCCGTCTTCTTCTTGTGTTACTAAACGAAAGAAGCTCTCGTAAAATCCCTGTTTAGACATTGAAATGCCCCATTTACCATTGACCTGTTCCTTGAGGCTTGTACAGTCACAGACAAAGTGTAATCTATAAAACCCTTAGGTACACAATACAGTTCTCTCATCTTAAATACTCTTTGGTGGAATAGAGCTGGCTAGACGTGTAATTTTAAAATCTAAATTGGTTTTGGTTTCATACACTACATATATAGTCCAAGGTCACGGTGCCGAGCTAGTCCCTACTCCCAATCCAGAAAATGATTATTATACGTGACATTATTCTGGACGAAATGGATACTACATTAGTCAAATATTAAGTTAGATCAATATTGAGCAGAAGAACTTCGAACATGTTTGTTCTTTCACTTTAGCCCGTCCTCAATTTCTTCTAACTGACGCCATCAGTTAGACTAACATATAGTCTCTGAAATGAACATATCGTACAGAAAAAAAACAGTTGTTCAGTTATCTTAATAAAAATATAATAAAAAGGGAGCCCAGTGATTCTGTTCATTTTCATACTTATTTTGATACTGCAGTAATCTAGACTTGCCAAACATTACAGACTTGCATGGGCTGTAGTTGATATATTTGTATCAGGGTCTGTAAGACAGACTTGCCATCAGTGTCCAGACGTTTCCGACATTGAATACTCAACAACACAAACAACTCTGAACACGCATGTTTATTTCATTAGAGCTGATACTTAACTTCAACCTGAAGATGTTTCCACATAGAAAGTAGAAAGCTCCGTCATTGTATGTGCACATCTAGCTGCGGTTACCATATCACTGTGGATACGGCAGCTCTGTGTAGGGGGCCCGTGGAGATCCGGGGTAGAATAGGTCTTCAGCAAATCATGCTTGTCGTAAAAGGCGACAATGACTGACGGGATCGGGTGGTCAGGCTCGCTGACTTGGTTGATATATGCCATCAATCCCAATTGCGTGGATCGATGCTCATGATATTAATCACTGGATTGTCTGGCCCAGACTCGATTATTTACACACCGCCGTCATATAGCTGGAATATTGCTGAGTGCGGCGTTAAACAACAAACCAACCAACTGTGTCGCGACAAGTCAATATCAAATCGTTCATAGGGAGCAGAGATACGGTTGGCGCAGCCGGTACACACCATACATTTGATCTGTGCGCGAGTGTTTTACTACGATAGATCATTTTTTACTGTATGCTTCTATATTTTATCTGGCGGCCGCCAGATACTTCCACGGGTGGGATAAATATAGAGGTTTACAGGGGGAAATGATCTCACCAGTGGCGGGCATGGACCACCGTTCATTACAGTGTAGCTTCCTAAATACAAACTGATAGCCCATTGAACTGTATCAAAACTACATCCAACCAGAGGTCGGGTGTTTGTCTTCATCCTTATCTCATCTTCTCTGATTATTGGGTATAAAGTCTGAACGATGTGGTTGTCACATTCGCGTAGCCTCTGTCGAAGTACCGAGTTGTTTACATGTTGTTTATCTGTTGTTTACACGTTGTTTACGTGTTGTGTCGGGTTAACTACGTCTTTAACACCCTGGTTCCATGTAAACCACCAATCCACAAATAATGTTTTTATTGAATAAATTCTTGGAAATGCTATGTTTTTGTTTACGATTGTATGGAAACACATGTTAGAATTCAGAAGCTTTGCCCTTACTCTCTAACGTACAAGGAAGTGCCTTAAACTAGTGTCGGTTATCTCCCTTGGCCAATCGAGGCAGTTCCTGTTTCCAGTGCAGCTTGACATGGGCGTGTCAAGCGCTCTTGAATTGGTTTGTTTGTTGTATATGGCTGCAGTAAGCAATATGTCAGCTTTATGACGACGGCCTGCAAATAATCGAGGCTTGACTAGACAAATCGATGACTGATTATATGAGAAATGGCACACGCCGTCGCAATTAACTGATTCCCCGAACCTGACCACCCGCTTCATTTAATCTCGCCTAGTACAAAAAGTCATTCTCCGGCTGTCAGATGCCCCATTTGTCAGGTACCCCATTTGTCAGATACCCCATTTGTCAGATACCCCATTTATCAGATACCCCAGCTCTCAGATATCCCCGGCTTACAGATACCCCATTTGTCAGATATCCCGGCTGTCAGATACCCCATTTGTGAGATGCCCCATTTGTCAGATACCCCATTTGTCAGATGCCCCATTTGTCAGATACCCCATTTGTCAGATACCCCATTTATCAGATACCCCAGCTCTCAGATATCCTCGGCTTACAGATCCCCCATTTGTCAGATCCCCCATTTGTCAGATACCCCTTTAGTCAGATACCCCATTTGTCTGATGCCCCATTTGTCAGATACCCCATTTGTCAGATGCCCCATTTGTCAGATACCCCATTTGTCAGATACCCCATTTATCAGATACCCCAGCTCTCAGATATCCCCGGCTTACAGATCCCCCATTTGTCAGATCCCCCATTTGTCAGATACCCCTTTAGTCAGATGCCCCATTTGTCAGATACCCCATTTGTCAGATACCCCATTGGTCAGATACCCCATTTATCAGATACCCAAGCTCTCAGATATCCCCGGCTTACAGATTCCCCATTTGTCAGATCCCCCATTTGTCAGATACCCCTTTAGTCAGATGCCCCATTTGTCAGATACCCCATTTGTCAGATCCCCCATTTGTCAGATACCCCTTTAGTCAGATACCCCGTTTGTCAGATGCCCCAGCTCTCAGATATCCCCGGCTTACAGATACCCCATTTGTCAGATACCTCTTTAGTCAGATACCCCATTTGTCAGATACCCTAGCTGTCATATATCCCATTTGTCAGATACCACAGTTGTCAGATACCCCTGTTTCAGATATCCCCGTTGTGAGATATCCCATTCGTCAGATAACCCCGTTGTTATATACCCCAGTAGTCACATACCTTAGCTGTTAGATACCCGATTGTCAGATACCCCATTTGTCAGATACCCCAGTTGTCGGATACCCCAATTGTCAGATACCCGAGTTGTGAGATACCCCAGTTGTCAGATACCTCAGTTCTTATATACCCTAGTTGTCAGATACCCCAGTTCTTATATACCCTAGTTGTCAGATACCCCAGTTCTTATATACCCTAGTTGTCAGATACCCCTGTTTTCATATACCCCGGCTGTGAGATACCCCAGTTGTCAGATACCCCAATTGTCAGATACCTCAGCTGTCATATACCCCAGTTCTTATATACCCTAGTTGTCAGATACCCCAGTTGTCAGATACCCCTGTTTTCATATACCCCGGCTGTGAGATACCCCAGTTGTCCGATACCCAAGTTGTTATATACCCCAGCTTTCAGATACCCTAGTTGTCAGATACCCCAGTTGTCGGATACCCTAGTTGTCAGATACCCCAGTTGTCAGATACCCCAGTTGTCAAAAACCTCAGCTGTTATATACCCATGTTGTCGGATACCCCAGTTGTCCGATACCCAAGTTGTTATATACCCCAGATTTCAGATACCCTAGTTGTCAGATACCCCAGTTGTCAGATACCCCAGTTGTCAGTTACCCCAATTGTCATATACCCCAGATGTCAGATACCCCAGGTGTCCGATACCCCAATTGTCATATACCCCAGTTGTCAGAAACCTCAGTTGTCAGATACCCCTGTTTTTACATATCCTAGTTGTGAGACATCCCAGCCGTCCGATATCCCCGTTGTTTTATACCCCAGCTCTCAGATATCCCAGTTGTCAGATACCCCAGCTCTCAGATATCCAAGTTGCCAGATACCCCAGTTGTCAGATACCCCAGTTGTCAGATACCCCAGTTGTCAGATACCCCAGTTGTCAGATACCCCAGCCGTCAGATACCCCAGTTGTCAGATACCCCAGTTGTCAGATACCCCAGTTGTCAGATACCCCAGCCGTCAGATACCCCAGTTGTCAGATACCCCAGTTGTCAGATACCCCATTTGTCAGATGCCCCAGCCGTCAGATACCCCAGTTGTCAGATACCCCAGTTGTCAGATACCCGAGTTGTGAGATACCCCAGTTGTCAGATACCTCAGTTCTTATATACCCTAGTTGTCAGATACCCCAGTTCTTATATACCCTAGTTGTCAGATACCCCAGTTCTTATATACCCTAGTTGTCAGATACCCCTGTTTTCATATACCCCGGCTGTGAGATACCCCAGTTGTCAGATACCCCAATTGTCAGATACCTCAGCTGTCATATACCCCAGTTCTTATATACCCTAGTTGTCAGATACCCCAGTTGTCAGATACCCCTGTTTTCATATACCCCGGCTGTGAGATACCCCAGTTGTCCGATACCCAAGTTGTTATATACCCCAGCTTTCAGATACCCTAGTTGTCAGATACCCCAGTTGTCGGATACCCTAGTTGTCAGATACCCCAGTTGTCAGATACCCCAGTTGTCAAAAACCTCAGCTGTTATATACCCATGTTGTCGGATACCCCAGTTGTCCGATACCCCAGTTGTTATATACCCCAGATTTCAGATACCCCAGTTGTCAGATACCCCAGTTGTCAGATACCCCAGTTGTCAGTTACCCCAATTGTCATATACCCCAGATGTCAGATACCCCAGGTGTCCGATACCCCAATTGTCATATACCCCAGTTGTCAGAAACCTCAGTTGTCAGATACCCCTGTTTTTACATATCCTAGTTGTGAGACATCCCAGCCGTCCGATATCCCCGTTGTTTTATACCCCAGCTCTCAGATATCCCAGTTGTCAGATACCCCAGCTCTCAGATATCCAAGTTGCCAGATACCCCAGTTGTCAGATACCCCAGTTGTCAGATACCCCAGTTGTCAGATACCCCAGTTGTCAGATACCCCAGCCGTCAGATACCCCAGTTGTCAGATACCCCAGTTGTCAGATACCCCAGTTGTCAGATACCCCAGCCGTCAGATACCCCAGTTGTCAGATACCCCAGTTGTCAGATACCCCATTTGTCAGATGCCCCAGCCGTCAGATACCCCAGTTGTCAGATACCCCAGTTGTCAGATACCCCAGTTGTCAGATACCCCAGCCGTCAGATACCCCAGTTGTCAGATACCCCAGTTGTCAGATACCCCAGCCGTCAGATACCCCAGTTGTCAGATACCCCAGTTGTCAGATACCCCAGTTGTCAGATACCCCAGCCGTCAGATACCCCAGTTGTCAGATACCCCAGTTGTCAGATACCCCAGTTGTCAGATACCCCAGCTGTCAGATATCCCAGTTGTCAAAAACCTCAGCTGTTAGATACCCATGTTGTCGGATACCCCATTTGTCAGAAACCCCAGTTGTCAGATACCCCAGTTGTCAGATACCCCAGGTGCCCGATACCCCGATTGTCAGATACCCCATTTGTCAGATACCCCATTTGTCAGATACCCCAGTTGTCAGATACCCCATTTGTCAGATACCCCAGTTGTCAGATATCCCAGTTGTCAGATACCCCAGTTGTCAGATACCCCAGTTGTCAGATACCCCAGTTGTCAGATACCCCAGCTCTCAGATATCCAAGTTGCCAGATACCCCAGTTGTCAGATACCCCAATTGTCAGATACCCCAGTTGTCAGATATCCCAGTTGTCAGATACCCCAGTTGTCAGATATCCCAGTTGTCAGATACCCCAGTTGTCAGATACCCCAGCTCTCAGATACCCTAGTTGTCAGATACCCCAGTTGTCAGATACCCCAGTTGTCAGATACCCCAGTTGTCAGATATCCCAGTTGTCAAAAACCTCAGCTGTTAGATACCCATGTTGTCGGATACCCCATTTGTCAGATACCCCAGTTGTCAGATACCCCAGCTCTCAGATATCCAAGTTGCCAGATACCCCAGTTGTCAGATACCCCAGTTGTCAGATACCCCAGTTGTCAAAAACCTCAGCTGTTAGATACCCATGTTGTCGGATACCCCATTTGTCAGATACCCAAGTTGTCAGATACCCCAGCTCTCAGATATCCAAGTTGCCAGATACCCCAGTTGTCAGATACCCCAGTTGTCAGATACCCCAGTTGTCAGATATCCCAGTTGTCAAAAACCTCAGCTGTTAGATACCCATGTTGTCGGATACCCCATTTGTCAGATACCCCAGATGTCAGATACCCCAGTTGTCAGATACCCCAGGTGCCCGATACCCCGATTGTCAGATACCCCATTTGTCAGATACCCCATTTGTCAGATACCCCAGTTGTCAGATACCCCAATTGTCAGATACCCCAGTTGTCAGATACCCCAGCCGTCAGATACCCCAGTTGTCAGATTACTCAGCTGTGAGATACCCCAGTTGTCAGATACCCTAGATGTCAGATACCCCAGTTGTCAGATACCCCAGGTGCCCGATACCCCGATTGTCAGATGCCCCATTTGTCAGATACCCCATTTGTCAGATACCCCAGTTGTCAGATACCCCAATTGTCAGATACCCCAGTTGTTAGATACCCCAGCCGTCAGATACCCCAGTTGTCAGATTACTCAGCTGTGAGATACCCCAGTTGTCAGATACCCCAGATGTCAGATACCCCAGTTGTCAGATACCCCAGGTGCCCGATACCCCAATTGTCAGATACCCCATTTGTCAGACACCCCAGTTGTCAGATACCCCAATTGTCAGATACCCCAGTTGTTAGATACCCCAGCCGTCAGATACCCCAGTTGCCAGATACCCCAGTTGTCAAAAACCTCAGCTGTTAGATACCCCAGTTGTCAAAAACCTCAGCTGTTAGATACCCATGTTGTCGGATACCCCATTTGTCAGATACCCCAGATGTCAGATACCCCAGTTGTCAGATACCCCAGGTGCCCGATACCCCGATTGTCAGATACCCCAGATGTCAGATACCCCAGTTGTCAGATACCCCAGTTGTCAGATACCCCAGGTGCCCGATACCCCAATTGTCAGATACCCCAGTTGTCATATACCCCATTTGTCAGATACCCCAGTTGTCATATACCCCATTTGTCAGATACCCCAGTTGTCAGATGCCCCAGTTGTCAGATACCCCAGTTGTCAGATACCCCAGGTGCCCGATACCCCAATTGTCAGATACCCCAGTTGTCATATACCCCATTTGTCAGATACCCCAGTTGTCATATACCCCATTTGTCAGATACCCCAGTTGTCAAATACCCCAGTTGTCATATACCCCATTTGTCAGATACCCCAGTTGTCATATACCCCATTTGTCAGATGCCCCAGTTGTCAGATACCCCAGTTGTCAGATACCCCAGTTGTCAGATACCCCAGTTGTCATATACCCCATTTGTCAGATACCCTAGTTGTCAGATACCCCATTTGTCAGATACCCCAGTTGTCAGATGCCCCATTTGTCAGATACCCTAGTTGCCAGATACCCCAGGTGTCAGATACCCCAGTTGTCAGATACCCCAGTTGTCAGATACCCCAGTTGCCAGATACCCCAGTTGTCAGATACCCAAGTTGTAAAAGACCCGAGTTGTCAGATACCCCAGCCGTCAGATACCCCAGTTGTCAAATACCCCAGATGTCAGATACCCCAGCCGTCAGATATCCCAGTTGTCAGATACCCCAGTTGTCAGATACCCCAGCCGTCAGATACCCCAGCCGTCAGATACCCCAGATGTCAGATGCCCCAGTTGTCAGATACCCCAGCCGTCAGATACCCCAGCCGTCAGATACCCCAGATGTCAGATGCCCCATTTGTCAGATACCCCAGTTGTCAGATACCCCAGTTGTCAAATACCCCAGATGTCAGATACCCCAGCCGTCAGATACCCTAGGTGTCAGATACCCCAGTTGTCAGATACCCCAGATGTCAGATACCCCAGTTGTCAGATACCCCAGATGTCAGATACCCCAGATGTCAGATGCCCCAGTTGTCAGATACCCCAGCCGTCAGATACCCCAGCCGTCAGATACCCCAGTTTTCAGATACCCCAGTTGTCGGATACCCCAGTTGTCGGATACCCCATTTGTCAGATACCCCAGTTGTCAGATACCCCAGTTGTCAGATACCCCAGTTGTCGGATACCCCATTTGTCAGATACCCCAGGTGTCAGATACCCCAGTTATCAGATACCCCAGTTGTCAGATACCCCAGTTGTCAGATACCCCAGTTGTCAGATACCCCAGTTTTCAGATACCCCAGTTGTCAGATACCCCGGTTGTCAGATACCCCTGTTGTCAGATACCCCTGTTGTCAGATACCCCAGTTGTCAGATACCCCAGTTGTCAGATGCCCCAGTTGTCAGATACCCCTGTATGTCAGATACCCCAGTTGTCAGATACCCCAGATGTCAGATACCGAAGTTGCCAGATACCCCAGTTGTCAGAAACCCCAGATGTTAGACAGAAGAAGTAGAGTCCAGATATCTTGTCAAAACATGAGATTTACCTATTCTGGTGATGGACGAATCCTAATAGACTTACATCTATATAATTAAGATCAAATAAATAAAGACGTTTGAAGTTAATAGGCAAAGTAATCGATAGACCCAGATACAATAGGACTATATTGTTTTTATTTTCTACCCGTATAGAACCATTTGATCAAGAAAACAACTAAAATGTGTTAATTCTCACCTCAGCTTTTTTCAATTGACAAGTGTTTACTAGATTGTGCATCTGTGCAAGGTGTCTGACAATTGGGTTGTGACTGGTGTGTTTCAGATACTGCACTCGGACAACAAAGCAGTTTGGACAACAGATGTATGAAATTGGATTGATATTGAAATTTATATTATTGATGTCAGGGTTTAGGACAGAATTCATCGGCCGTACTGGGCCTGTTAATAACATACAAGACTTCCACAAGTCCCCAAGGCAATAATTATTAGTTTCTAATAATTTCTAGATTATGTAAATAATGAGAACAAGTAATCCCTATAAGAGACAGGTCCTGTTCACATCTCTAGACTTGCCTATTAGGAGGATATGATTACGAAACATCCATGGACTTTGGTTTCAGTATAGCCTTGGAGCAAGGCTAATAACATACATTCGCGAATATAAACATGAACGTGATGATAATCACACGAGGCACTTGCAGTGGGTATCAATATGAACACTGCTACAAATAGATGACACAGGATATGACTGTTGTTGGAAACTGAATGATCTAAATTTCGCCAAACGTCGCCACCAATTTTTCTGAGTTTTGACAAACATTTTCAGTAGACATGCACCATTTATGTTGTTACTAAGATATTAGCAATTGTAGCGTGTGGTGCAGACATCTTGGCTTTCTCTTGGAGGGAGTTTCTAAACGCACGTCAAGTACTATCGCACTGGACGATGTTGGGAGGAGTCATATATGTGTCCATTAATATAGTCATTCATGGGTTCTACTTATGGAAGAGCTTCGCTTCCTGTCTATATGACTGGATTGCTCAAGATTGTAGCAATGTCAAAATTTGTCGGCATGATAAGATTTCCAGATCTTTTTTGAATTTGTATACTGGTTATTGGTCTGTCCTTGAAGTTGAAAAATACGTAACTGAATTATTTTATTAAGTTTGGTTCGTCATTCCATATGTTGAAAATACAAACAAACACGTTCAAATGCAAGTTGATCGGGGTGTTGGTATGTACACAGTGTCATGGAAACAGTATTGAAGACAAGGGATCACCCTCCTCCCTGTGTCCCCCGCCGTGGTATTGCTGGACTATTTCAAACAGCGGCGTAAAACGACACTCACTCATTCCTTGTATAAAATATTGTTTATTCACAAAAAGTGTTAGGCCGTAGGCCTATTACACAGAAGTATTTACAGAGAGAGGGAGAAAAAAGAATTACCACTAGTTTACATATACATCCATATCCATACACATTCATACACATGCATATACACAAATAAATATTTAGACTGTATGTAATGAACGAAGTCGAAAAGCTTTGTAGACGTAGACTGCTAGATTTCGTATGATTTTAGAGTTAGTGGATGACATAAGAGCATTAAATTTATTTTTAGAAGGGGTTGTAAAATATTTAGGAGGAATGTATTCAGCTCTTAAATTATTATAAGCATTGCATACAAGCACAAAATGATATTCGTCCTCAATAAAATTCTGGTTACACAACAAACACAGTCTCTGTTCTCTTATTTCCTTAATATATCGACCGGTCTCAATTCTCAGCCGATGGGAGGAGCATCTCAACTGAGCAAGAGCAGCTCTGAATTTTGAAACATTTACTACCTTGATATAGCTTTCTAAGCCAAATGAACTTTTGTAAAGAGAGTAACTTTGGGATTTAGTGCTAGATGAAACAGCTGCATGCCAATCTTGCTCAGACGAGGCTTTTAAACGGTTTACAAATTCCAAGATAAAACTTCTACTATTATTACTAAATTGCATCTCCCATATGTAGCCAAAACCAAACGAACAGAGAATGTGTTTGATTTTAGAGACACAGTTGATCTTACCATTATTTACATCAAGTACTAATAATCTATAACATTTATTAACTAATCTATTTTCAGGCAAATGTAAAATTCTGTACCAATAAGTAACTACACGCTTATAAGCCCATATGTACATAGGATACCTTCCGCATTCCCCCCGAACCACATGATTTGATGAAGATTGTTTAACCCCAAGGAAGAGTTTACATGCTAGTATCTGGATTTGCTCTAATTCTTTGTAGGTATCTACACCCCAAATCTCGGCACCGTATAAAAGAATTGGAGATATTTTAGAATCAAAAACTTTGAAAAACAAGTCATAAGGAAGAGGTTGAAGCATTTTTAGAGATTTAATGACACCAAATAGGACCTTTTTAGCTTGTAAAGCAGCACTATTAACATGCAAAGACCAGGAGAGAGTTTTTGAAAGAATGGTACCGAGATATTTATAAGAACTTACACACTGAAGTTTTTTACCCTTGAAATACCACTTTTCATATTTTGATAAAATACCCCCGTTTTTAAATACCACTACCTTAGTTTTATCCAAGTTGACTGTTAGATGATAGTTACTACAAAAACTTTCCAGAGCTTTTATGCGTTTTTGAAGGCCATACACAGTATCAGCAATAAGTGCAACATCATCAGCAAACAACAATAGAAAAATCTGTACAGTGTCAGGGTGTAGCTGTACACCTGGAGTGCATGTTGATTCTATATACAAAGCTAAGTCGTTTATAAAAATAGAAAATAAGAATGGACTCATTACGCAGCCTTGCCGAAGTCCTAGAGGGCAATCAAAACATTCTGTAAAACAATTTCTGATCTTGTATGTCCCCCATTATAAGTCAAGCAGAGAAAGCTATGTCATCAACACAATTTTATCATATTAAACGTGTTTGCCTAATAAGGAATGTACTAATTTAGTTAGGGAAGCATGATTACATGAAATGTGTCCATAAACTTGTGTTTGGGGACATCAGCGCACTGTAAACGTTTTGTACATGCTGTTGGTTGTGCCCATGTACCATGAGACCTGCAATATAAATCATCTTGTCACTTGCCAACTATTTGGTACTGCTTGAACGTTGATATATCCATAATGAATATTAGACTATAGTGTTCAGCAAATCAATATACACAATGTCTAATTTCCTTTTAATCATTTCATTTATCTGGAATTTATGTATTTGAGCAACAGCTGCGGAATTCTTCTGTGAGACCACCCCCACCTTTCGACGCGCATACAACCGGAGACGTGCACATTCTCCGAAATATCTCAGTGTGACGTGTTGTTGTGCTATACCCATCTTGGCAGGGGCTGCTGTTTCTGTTAAAAATACATTTACCTGTAAATAGTAGAAGAAGCATGTGCACCACTTGTGTTATCTCTCAATATACGAGGACTGGATAAACCTGTGTGTCTGTGCCTGTCTGTCTGTCTGTCTGTCTGTCTGTCTGTGTCTGTTTGTCTGTCTGTCTGTCAGCCTGTGTATATCTGTCTGTCTGCCTGCCAGCCTGTCTGTCTGAATAGGTGCTTGTGCCTAAATGTCTGTCTGAATGAATGAGTGAATGAATGAATGAATGATCTTCACACATACTGACCATGATAATTTGTAAATACACGGAGCTATATACACATACTGACCATGATACTGTGTACCTACACGGAGCTATATACACATACTGACCATGATACTGTGTACCTACACGGAGCTATACACACATACCGACCATGGTACTACACGGAGCTATATACACATACTGACCATGATACTGTGTATCTGCACGGAGCTATATACACATACTGACCATGATACTGTGTACCTACACGGAGCTATATACACATACTGACCATGATACTGTGTACCTACACGGAGCTATATACACGTACTGACCATGATACTGTGTACCTACACGGAGCTATATACACATACTGACCATGATACTGTGTACCTTCAAGGAGCTATATACACATACTGACCATGATACTGTGTACCTTCAAGGAGCTATATACACATACTGACCATGATACTGTGTACCTACACGGAGCTATATACACATACTGACCATGATACTGTGTACCTTCAAGGAGCTATATACACATACTGACCATGATACTGTGTACCTACACGGAGCTATATACACATACTGACCATGATACTGTGTACCTACACGGAGCTATATACACATACTGACCATGATACTGTGTACCTTCAAGGAGCTATATACACATACTGACCATGATACTGTGTACCTTCAAGGAACTATATACACATTCTGACCAGGATACTGTGTACCTTCACGGAGCTATATACACATACTGACCATGATACTGTGTACCTACACGGAGCTATATACACATACTGACCATGATACTGTGTACCTACACGGAGCTATATACACATACTGACCATGACACTGTGTACCTACACGGAGCTATATACACATACTGACCATGATACTGTGTACCTACACGGAGCTATATACACATACTGACCATGATACTGTGTACCTACACGGAGCTATATACACATACTGACCATGATACTGTGTACCTACACGGAGCTATATACACATACTGACCATGATACTGTGTACCTACACGGAGCTATATACACATACTGACCATGATACTGTGTACCTAGACCGAGCTATACACACATACTGACCATGGTACTACACGGAGCTATATACACATACTGACCATGATACTGTGTACCTACACGGAGCTATATACACATACTGACCATGATACTGTGTACCTACACGGAGCTATATACACATACTGACCATGACACTGTGTACCTACACGGAGCTATATACACATACTGACCAAAATACTGTGTACCTACATGGAGCTATATACACATACTGACCATGATACTGTGTATCTGCACGGAGCTATATACACATACTGACCATGATACTGTGTACCTACACGGAGCTATATACACATACTGACCATGATACTGTGTACCTACACGGAGCTATATACACATACTGACTAGGGTACTGTCTACCTACACGGAGCTATATACACATACTGACCATGATACTGTGTATCTTTACGGAGCTATATACACATACTGACCATGACACTGTGTACCTACACGGAGCTATATACACATACTGACCATGATACTGTGTATCTGCACGGACCTATATACACATACTGACCATGACACTGTGTACCTACATGGAGCTATATACACATACTGACCATGATACTGTGTATCTGCACGGAGCTATACACACATACTGACCATGATACTGTGTACCTACATGGAGCTATATACACATACTGACCATGATAGTGTGTATCTGCACGGAGCTATATACACATACTGACCATGATACTGTGTACCTACACGGAGCTATATACACATACTGACCATGATACTGTGTATCTGCACGGAGCTATATACACATACTGACCATGATACTGTGTACCTACACGGAGCTATATACACGTACTGACCATGATACTGTGTACCTACACGGAGCTATATACACATACTGACCATGATACTGTGTACCTTCAAGGAGCTATATACACATACTGACCATGATACTGTGTACCTTCAAGGAGCTATATACACATACTGACCATGATACTGTGTACCTACACGGAGCTATATACACATACTGACCATGATACTGTGTACCTTCAAGGAGCTATATACACATTCTGACCAGGATACTGTGTACCTTCAAGGAGCTACATACACATACTTACCATGATACTGTGTACCTACACGGAGCTATATACACATACTGACCATGATACTGTGTACCTACACGGAGCTATATACACATACTGACCATGATACTGTGTATCTGCACGGACCTATATACACATACTGACCATGACACTGTGTACCTACACGGAGCTATATACACATACTGACCATAATACTGTGTACCTACACGAAGCTATATACACATACTGACCATGACACTGTGCACCTACACGGAGCTATATACACATACTGACCATAATACTGTGTACCTACACGAAGCTATATACACATACTGACCATGATACTGTGTACCTACACGGAGCTATATACACATACTGACCATAATACTGTGTACCTACACGAAGCTATATACACATACTGACCATGATACTGTGTACCTACACGGAGCTATATACACATACTGACCATGATACTGTGTACCTGCTCGGAGCTATATACACGTACTGACCATGACACTGTGTACCTACACGGAGCTATATACACGTACTGACCATGATACTGTGTACCTGCTCGGAGCTATATACACATACTGACCATGATACTGTGTACCTGCACGGAGCTATATACACATACTGACCATGATACTGTGTACCTACACGGAGCTATATACACATACTGGCCATGATACTGTGTACCTACACGGACCTATATACACATATACTGACCATGATACTGTGTACCTGCACGGAGCTATATACACATACTGACCATGATAGTGTGTATCTGCACGGAGCTATATACACATACTGACCATGATACTGTGTACCTACACGGAGCTATATACACATACTGACCATGATACTGTGTATCTACACGGAGCTATATACACATACTGACCATGATACTGTGTACCTACACGGAGCTATATACATATACTGACATGGATACTGTGTATCTGCACGGAGCTATATACACATATACTGACCATGATACTGTGTACCTGCACGGAGCTATATACATATACTGACCATGATACTGTGTATCTGCACGGAGCTATATACACATATACTGACCATGATACTGTGTACCTGCACGGAGCTATATACATATACTGACCATGATACTGTGTATCTGCACGGAGCTATATACACATACTGACCATGATACTGTGTACCTGCACGAAGCTATATACACATACTGACCATGACACTGTGCACCTTCACGGAGCTATATACACATACTGACCATGACACTGTGTACCTACACTGGGCTATATACATATACTGACCAGGATACTGTGTACCTTCACGGAGCTATATACACATACTGACCATGACTCTTCGTACCTACACGGAGCTATATACACATACTGACCATGATACTGTGTACCTTCACGGCGTTATATACACATACTGACCATGACACTGTGTACCTACACGGAGCTATATACACATACTGACCATGATACTGTGTACCTACACGGAGCTATATACACATACTGACCATGACACTGTGTACCTACACGGAGCTATATACACATACTGACCATGATACTGTGTACCTACACGGAGCTATATACACATACTGACCATGATACTGTGTACCTAGACTGAACTATATACACACACTGACCATGGTACTACACGGAGCTATATACACATACTGACCAGGATGCTGTGTACCTAGACTGAGCTATATACACATACTGACCATGATACTGTGTACCTACACGGAGCTATATACACATACTGACCATGATACTGTGTATCTGCACGGAGCTATATACACATACTGACCATGATACTGTGTACCTACACGGAGCTATATACACATACTGACCATGATACTGTGTACCTACACGGACCTATATACACATACTGACCATGATACTGTGTATCTGCACGGACCTATATACACATACTGACCATGACACTGTGTACCTACATGGAGCTATATACACATACTGACCATGATACTGTGTATCTGCACGGAGCTATACACACATACTGACCATGATACTGTGTACCTACATGGAGCTATATACACATACTGACCATGATAGTGTGTATCTGCACGGAGCTATATACACATACTGACCATGATACTGTGTACCTACACGGAGCTATATACACATACTGACCATGATACTGTGTATCTGCACGGAGCTATATACACATACTGACCATGATACTGTGTACCTACACGGAGCTATATACACGTACTGACCATGATACTGTGTACCTACACGGAGCTATATACACATACTGACCATGATACTGTGTACCTTCAAGGAGCTATATACACATACTGACCATGATACTGTGTACCTTCAAGGAGCTATATACACATACTGACCATGATACTGTGTACCTACACGGAGCTATATACACATACTGACCATGATACTGTGTACCTTCAAGGAGCTATATACACATTCTGACCAGGATACTGTGTACCTTCAAGGAGCTATATACACATACTTACCATGATACTGTGTACCTACACGGAGCTATATACACATACTGACCATGATACTGTGTACCTACACGGAGCTATATACACATACTGACCATGATACTGTGTATCTGCACGGACCTATATACACATACTGACCATGACACTGTGTACCTACACGGAGCTATATACACATACTGACCATAATACTGTGTACCTTCACGAAGCTATATACACATACTGACCATGACACTGTGCACCTTCACGGAGCTATATACACATACTGACCATAATACTGTGTACCTACACGAAGCTATATACACATACTGACCATGATACTGTGTACCTACACGGAGCTATATACACATACTGACCATAATACTGTGTACCTACACGAAGCTATATACACATACTGACCATGATACTGTGTACCTACACGGAGCTATATACACATACTGACCATGATACTGTGTACCTGCTCGGAGCTATATACACGTACTGACCATGACACTGTGTACCTACACGGAGCTATATACACGTACTGACCATGATACTGTGTACCTGCTCGGAGCTATATACACATACTGACCATGATACTGTGTACCTGCACGGAGCTATATACACATACTGACCATGATACTGTGTACCTACACGGAGCTATATACACATACTGACCATGATACTGTGTACCTACACGGACCTATATACACATATACTGACCATGATACTGTGTACCTGCACGGAGCTATATACACATACTGACCATGATAGTGTGTATCTGCACGGAGCTATATACACATACTGACCATGATACTGTGTACCTACACGGAGCTATATACACATACTGACCATGATACTGTGTATCTACACGGAGCTATATACACATACTGACCATGATACTGTGTACCTACACGGAGCTATATACATATACTGACATGGATACTGTGTATCTGCACGGAGCTATATACACATATACTGACCATGATACTGTGTACCTGCACGGAGCTATATACATATACTGACCATGATACTGTGTATCTGCACGGAGCTATATACACATATACTGACCATGATACTGTGTACCTGCACGGAGCTATATACATATACTGACCATGATACTGTGTATCTGCACGGAGCTATATACACATACTGACCATGATACTGTGTACCTGCACGAAGCTATATACACATACTGACCATGACACTGTGCACCTTCACGGAGCTATATACACATACTGACCATGACACTGTGTACCTACACTGGGCTATATACATATACTGACCAGGATACTGTGTACCTTCACGGAGCTATATACACATACTGACCATGACTCTTCGTACCTACACGGAGCTATATACACATACTGACCATGATACTGTGTACCTTCACGGCGTTATATACACATACTGACCATGACACTGTGTACCTACACGGAGCTATATACACATACTGACCATGATACTGTGTACCTACACGGAGCTATATACACATACTGACCATGACACTGTGTACCTACACGGAGCTATATACACATACTGACCATGATACTGTGTACCTACACGGAGCTATATACACATACTGACCATGATACTGTGTACCTAGACTGAACTATATACACACACTGACCATGGTACTACACGGAGCTATATACACATACTGACCAGGATGCTGTGTACCTAGACTGAGCTATATACACATACTGACCATGATACTGTGTACCTACACGGAGCTATATACACATACTGACCATGATACTGTGTATCTGCACGGAGCTATATACACATACTGACCATGATACTGTGTACCTACACGGAGCTATATACACATACTGACCATGATACTGTGTACCTACACGGACCTATATACACATACTGACCATGATACTGTGTATCTGCACGGACCTATATACACATACTGACCATGATACTGTGTATCTGCACGGACCTATATACACGTACCGACCAGGATGCTATGTACCTTCACAGAGCTATATACACGTACTGACCATGGTACTACACGGAGCTATATACACACTCACATGGATACTGTGTACCTTCACTGAGCTATATACACATACTGACCATGATACTGTGTATCTGCACGGAGCTATATACACATACTGACCATGATACTGTGTATCTGCACGGACCTATATACACATACTGACCATGATACTGTGTATCTGCACGGACCTATATACACATACTGACCATGATACTGTGTATCTGCACGGACCTATATACACGTACTGACCATGATACTGTGTATCTGCACGGACCTATATACACATACTGACCATGATACTGTGTATCTGCACGGACCTATATACACGTACCGACCAGGATGCTATGTACCTTCACAGAGCTATATACACGTACTGACCATGGTACTACACGGAGCTATATACACACTCACATGGATACTGTGTACCTTCACTGAGCTATATACACATACTGACCATGATACTGTGTACCTACACGGAGCTATATGCACATACCGACCATGGTACTACACGGAGCTATATACACATACTCACATGGATACTGTGTACCTACACGGAGCTATATACACGTACTGACCATGGTACTGTGTACCTTCACAGAGCTATATACACGTACTGACCAGGATGCTGTGTACCTTCACAGAGCTATATACACGTACCGACCAGGATGCTGTGTACCTTTACAGAGCTATATACACGTACTAACCATGATACATGGTACTGGGTTCTCATAAGCGTCTATGTTTTAGCTACTTTGATCACCACCAACCCCATCGTATAGGTTTAGGCTTTTTTTACTTCGCCTGTTTTCGTCTTTATTGTTTGTTTGTTTGTTTATTTGTTGTTTAACGCCGTACTCAGCAATATTTCAGTGACCGCGGTCTGTAAATAGTCGATTCTGGACCTGACAATCCAGTGATTGACATCATGAGCATCGATCCATGCAGTTGGGATATAATGACATGCATCAACCAAGTCAGCGCTCCTGACCACCCGATCCCGTTAGTCGCCTCTTAGTATGGTCGCCTTTTACGGCAAGCATGCGTTGCTGAAGAGTACTTCTACCCCCGGATCTTCACGGGTATATGTCTTTATCGATCTAGCTCGACTATTCAGCTGACACAAGAACCGGTGATCAAGCGAATCCGTTACCGCCGGTCAATAGTCCATTAACTATTAAAACAATTATTGAAACAGGAATAATAATAATGATCCGTTCATGTGAGCAGGGCGCGACATTGTCATATTTTTGTGTATCGCGTGACAATTGTGCACGGACTGCCCATGCTATCTGCACGTGCTCGTGATGGTCCT
Organism: Haliotis rufescens; assembly: GCF_023055435.1. Taxonomy (NCBI): domain Eukaryota; kingdom Metazoa; phylum Mollusca; class Gastropoda; order Lepetellida; family Haliotidae; genus Haliotis; species Haliotis rufescens. Next base: position 2,927,453 of record NW_025963802.1, read on the forward strand.
GCTATCTTCTTATTCGAGATGACGGACACTGAGTGTAGCTTTCACCTGTGTAGTTGTTCTTCGATCCACAAATACATTCCATTGATTCTATTGGCATTGAACTAGATGGATGGTTTGTTGTTTAACGCCGCACTCAGCAATATTCCAGCTATATGACGGCGGTCTGTAAATAATCGAGTCTGGACCTGACAAACCTGTGATTAATATCATGAGCATCGATCCACTCAATTGGGATCGATGACATGCATCAACCAAGTCAGCGAGCCTGACCACCCGATCCCGTTAGTCGCCTTTTACGACAAGCATAGTCGCCTTCTATGGCAAGCATATTCTACCCCGGATCTTCACGGGTCGGCATTGAACTAAAGCGAATATAGTCTAGCTAAGGAAGTAAAATATGTTCGTCTATCGAGAGGAAGTTTCCATAACTTATGTTCTCGTCCAGATCGTATTGTGAGATATCTAGATAGAGATAATCTGCTCAGAAGCGCATTGTTCAGTAACTGTTTTTCGTGTTGATGAATCTTTTCTTTCACCAGTTTTGACCAAAATCGTTTCTTGATGAAATTTGAACACATTATATAATCATTAACCTCGTCAGACAAATTACATTTGGAGACAAGACTAAAAATAGTTGATTTCGTGTCCCGCATGTTCTTATTAAGTAGTGTTGCCGTATATCTAAACTGTCCAAGTCGGACTTAAATATGTAAAGTTCTATCTATGTAGTTGTTACACAATGTTCATGCACTGTATGACACGCTGACGATCTTGTGTTACACAATCAGCCGCAAGCAACGGCAATAAAAGCACACACGCCATTTGAACATAATTTACGAGGCTGTCAACCCCCCTTTGGAACGCGGGATTTGGGACACCAGTGTTGTGCACGGGACCAAACATAATCGTATTTGGTACGCAGATTCACACTTGTAAAACATTTTATAATGGTTTTACGTACTAATTTATTTTATGCATTTTAGTTTTTCAAATTTATTCATTAATTTAGGGGCGGTCGGGTAGCCTAGTGGTTAAAGCGTTCGCTCGTCACGCCTAAGACCTGGGTTCGATTCCAACATGGGTACAATGTGTGAAGCCCATTTCTGGTGTCCCCCGCCGTGATATTGCTGGAATACTGCTAAAAGCGGCGTAAAACCGTACTCACTCACTCACTCATTAATTTAAATTGATTTTCTTAATGCTTTTGAGATTTGTGTAAAGTGGTATCGGGACTCGGGAGTGTGCAAAGAGACAGAAGGAAACAGATGGTATTTTGGATACAGCGGAGGATGGGTTGGCACACATATTTAATATATTAAATTATCAGGTGTTCTAAGAATCACGAAGGATCAATATTTCCTTAGCAATGTCCATGCATGGTTCGTGTGAGTTATGGCGAACTGTGGGAGAAGGTTCCGTAGTTACAAGTAGACTTGTAAATGTCATAGAGTGAGTGAGTGAGTTGGGTTTAACGCCGTTTTTAACAGTATTCCAGTTATATCACGGCGTTTTCACGTCGTAGACTTGTAGTACTTATGAACCGATTTCATTTGGTATTTGATTCCTGAAGACAAGTCCTGTTACAACTTCAAAACCTGAGTGAGTGAGTGAGTGAGTACCGGATATACAGATTACCAGGAACCAAGGCTTGTCGTAAGAGGCGATTAACCTGGATCTGGTGGCACGACTCGTTGACTTTATTAATTTCGTGTCACTGTACGAAGTTGCACATACTATAAACATTGGTGTTTCTCGTCCAGACTTGATTATTTTTACAGGCCTCCGTGATAAGCTGGACTGTTGATGAATGCGACCATCACTCACTCACTCACTCACTCAAAGCCTAGTTAGTTTCCAAGTCGTCTTTGCGTCTGGTCAAGAGCAACTTTTCCATTCCTTGACTGCCGATCGTATACATGTCCTTCTAGGCAATGACATGACGTTTTCAGACAGTAGGGCAGTCACTATCATCATCCCCTTCATGGCACTGTTGTTCTTTGCAAGACGAAAATAGATCCTCCTCGAGAACAAACTAAGTATCTCACAGTGTATTTATGGCTTATTCGATGTGAGGTGGTGATTAAACAAACAAAGATTAACGGATTACGCCAATAATCTCAGATGACATAAGCATGTAGCTGACACACTGACATACAGTTCACTGTCCTCTGTCGGCATCGTCGATGTGGTACCATGGCAACGAGGAGAAGACGTTCAGTCATGTTTGCTATGTGGATCGGATGAAGAAAGATGTCCGACAGCATCTGTAAATATTTACTGCACCATGTGAAGAGTTCTGAAGTGTCCTGGAGATCAATGCGTGACGTGTGAGGTTTGTTTTGTTTCAAACGTTTCATAACGAGCGAACTGTAGGAGAAGGTTTTTCAATTTCATGGGGTACTTGATGAACACAAATCGTGTTACAACTACGAAACTGTTGTGAGTGAGTGAGTGAGTGTGTGAGTATGGTTTTGCTCGCTGTTAGCAATATTAGAGATAAAGAATGAATTTGGCTTCACACGTTATAGCCACGTGGAGAATCGCACTCAGGCCTTCTGTGTGTCGAGCCAACGCTTTAACCTCAAGGCTACCCCACCACCTCTTTATGAATGGATGACAACTAAAATAAAGACAAAACGGAGATCCAACTTCACACAGCTCCCCCACTGAGATCCCCTACATAACTCCCCCACTGAAATCCAACCTCACACAAATCTCCCAGTGAGATTCCCACCTCACACAGCTCCCCCACTGAAATCCCACCTCACACAAATCTTCCACTGAGATCCCCACTTCACACAGCTCCCCCACTGAAATCCCACCTCACACAAATCTCCAACTAGAACCCCCCTACACACATCCACCACTGAGACCCCCACTGAAACCCCACCTCACACAACTCCCCCACTGAAACCCCACCTCACACAACTCCCCAACTGAGATCCCCACCTCACACAAATCTCCCACTGAACCCCCCCTACACAACTCCCCCACTGAGGTCACCTACACAACTGCCCCACTGAGGTGACCCTACACAACTCCCCCACTGAGATCACCCTACACAACTCCTCCACTGAGATCCCCTACACAACTCCCCCACTGAGATCCCCCTACACAACCCCCAACTGAGATCCCCTACACAACTCCCCCACTGAGATCCCCCTACACAACTCCCCCACTGAGATCCCCTACACAACTCCCCCACTGAGATCCCCTACACAACTCCCCCACTGAGATCCCCCTACACAACCCCCAACTGAGATCCCCTACACAACTCCCCCACTGAGATCCCCCTTCACAACTCCCCCACTGACATCCCCTACACAACTCCCCCACTGAGGTCCCCCTACACAACTCCCCCACTGACATCCCCTACACAACTCCCCCACTGAGATCCCCCTACACAACCCCCAACTGAGATCCCCTACACAACTCCCCCACTGAGATCCCCCTTCACAACTCCCCCACTGACATCCCCTACACAACTCCCCCACTGAGATCCCCCTACACAACCCCCAACTGAGATCCCCTACACAACTCCCCCACTGAGATCCCCCTACACAACCCCCAACTGAGATCCCCTACACAACTCCCCCACTGAGATCCCCCTACACAACTCCCCCACTGAGATCCCCTACACAACTCCCCCACTGAGATCCCCCTACACAACTCCCCCACTGAGATCCCCTACACAACTCCCCCACTGAGATCCCCTACACAACTCCCCCACTGAGATCCCCCTACACAACCCCCAACTGAGATCCCCTACACAACTCCCCCACTGAGATCCCCTACACAACTCCCCCACTGACATCCCCTACACAACTCCCCCACTGAGGTCCCCCTACACAACCCCCAACTGAGATCCCCTACACAACTCCCCATTGAGATCCCCCTACACAACTCCCCCACTGACATCCCCCTACACAACTCCCCACTGACATCCCCCTACACAACTCCCCCACTGAGATCCCCTACACAACTCCCCCACTGACATCCCCCTACACAACTCCCCACTGACATCCCCCTACACAACTCCCCCACTGAGATCCCCTACACAACTCCCCACTGACATCCCCCTACACAACTCCCCCACTGAGATCCCCCTACACAACTCCCCCACTGAGATCCCCTACACAACTCCCCACTGACATCCCCCTACACAACTCCCCCACTGACATCCCCCTACACAACTCCCAACTGAGATCCCCCTACACAACTCCCCACTGACATCCCCCTACACAACTCCCCCACTGACATCCCCCTACACAACTCCCCCACTGAGATCCCCCTACACAACCCCCAACTGAGATCCCCTACACAACTCCCCCACTGAGGTCCCCTACACAACTCCCCTACTGAGGTCCCCTACACAACTCCCCCACTGACATCCCCCTACACAACTCCCCCACTGAGACCCCCCTACACAACTCCCCCACTGAGGTCCCCTACACAACCCCCAACTGACATCCCCCTACACAACTCCCCCACTGAGATCCCCCTACACAACTCCCCCACTGAGACCCCCCTACACAACTCCCCCACTGAGGTCCCCTACACAACCCCCAACTGACATCCCCCTACACAACTCCCCCACTGAGATCCCCCTACACAACTCCCCCACTGAGATCCCCCTACACAACCCTCCACTGACATCCCCCTACACAACTCCCCCACTGAGATCCCCTACACAACTCCCCCACTGAGGTCCCCCTACACAACTCCCCCACTGAGATCCCCCTACACAACTCCCCCAATGAGATCCCCACCCCTCATCAATCATGTTATAACATCAAGCTATTAAGTACACACTATGTTCGACCACGTGTTCTCCCTGTTGACAATAGAGTATTTGTACACCCACCTGTAACTAGGACATGTGGTAAGTACATCAGGTAAACACGCTGAAGTAGGACACGATGCTCCCTGTATCGATTGTCTATTCCGTGTTGGGGTCGACCGACCACATTCAGGGGTTTGGTGGCTGGTGTTTCGAGTTTCAGTCGTGGTAACTGTAACTTCTTTTGATTTTTCAACACTTGGGTGCCATTTTTTAGAATAATTTGCCAGTGAATTATTTATTACTCCTGCGGTTTATTCAATTTTATCCCACATTGAGCAAAGTTTATGTTTTAGCTTCTCACGGCAGAACTAATGTGTCTGATGTAATACCCAACTTTCCAAGAAGAGTAAAAGTTGTTTGAATTGTTTGTATATATAAATCAATATTGTCTTTGGTAAACAATCCGCGGTTCTTATCGACGAGGATCATGCTTTGTTTCGAAGAGTAGTTTCTAGGAAAGTGCAAGGTTCAGCAGTCTCCTGATAATTGACGCTGACAACAACTGAAGGGCAAAAGAGTTTGTTTGTAATGGAATGGGAAATCGAAAGAAACATTGTTAAATCTAATTGTTATGTCTATTTAACCATTACTCATTCCTGCAACAGTTTGTAAAAGGTAATCTATGGCTTAGTGGCTTTTGTGGCTTTGTGTAAAAATATATTGGTTCAATGAAGACAGGGGTAAAAAATAGATTTGGCAACCACATGACCCATACCATGTTTGAAATGTAAATTTTGTGCCCCCCAAAAGCAAATTAATTAATTTCAAATATTAAATACCCATGAGCAGTTGTGTATTAAACGTGTTTAATCAAATTATATGTTTTTTAAAGTAAGACCATGTAGAATTATTCTTATTTACATTTCACTGATTGGTTATATAATCGCTCACTTCAGATACGTTCATATGAAAATGAAACATGATAAAATCATATGTGTCAATGCCTATGATTAGGCAAAATGTATATTGAAATTTTCAGACAACAGACATATTACCTGATAAATGAGACTGGATTTTAGACAGATTGGCTGAAATGAAAATCTCATTTTAATTTTGCTCTATTTTGATTTTACTTAGTAACTTATCCAAGTATGCAGTGTACGTGATATATTGGAAACAATCTTATGTTACCAAATGTCAACACGTCACTGATTACGAGGGCTGGTCAAAAAGTTCTAAGCCTGACTAACGTTCAACTATGGGCCTTTTTAATCTGTTTAGGCCGTGTGTGTGTATTAGTGACAGCCAGTTGAACGTTACAAGGGCCCAAATGGACACACAAATGGAAAAGAACGAGTACCGAGCAAGCAGCAAGGTTTTTTTAATTTAGAGAAAAATACTCCCCAAGAAATTCATGACCGCATGTCACAAGTGTATGGGGATAGGTGTCCTAGCTATTCCACTGTTACACGTTAGGCAGCTATGTTTAAGGCTGGGAGAACAAGCCTTGAAGATGACCCTAGGTCTGGGCGTCCCTTAACTTCCATCAATGATGTTTCAATCAAGAAGATAGAAACACTGATACACCCAGATAGACATATTACCATTGCTGAACTTGAGGAAGACGCAGGTCTAAGCCATGGATTCATTGAAACTATTACTCATGAACATCTACAGATGAATAAAATATTTGCTCCTTGGATGCCAAGTTTCTAAATTCTATATTGAGGCAAAAAGGACAGTCACTGACAGAGACAATTTAGAACTAATTGAGGAGACCACGAAAACATCCAAACTGCGTGGATCGACGCTCATGATATTAATCACTGGATTGTCTGGTCCAGACTTGATTATTTACAGACCGCCGTCTTATAGCTGAGCGCGGCGTTAAACAACAAACCAACCAACCAACTTGCATAAGTTACATTGATCATCGTGAGATCAAAATGGAAATGATTAAATTAAGAAGTCTAATTCATTCAGTCAATCTGTCTAAAATCCAGTAACATTTTTCAAGCAATATGTACATTTTAGACATTGACTGTGACAAATACATCGTCCCATGCCCCAACTCAAACTCGTTGTCTACATTCATCGCGCGCCGTCTGCTCTTTACCGTGCCGGAAGTGATGTCACAAATGGATTGTTATAAGCTGTGTCACTGGGTCAGAGAAATGAGGTGAAGGTGGTCGTTGTCTTATATAACAACACTGATGCTCCTCTCACGGACTAGTATACTATATAGGTCCGTGCTCCTATATAAGATGCTATTTCAGTCTCGCGTCCAATGGGACTGACTATGAGACTATAGAAGGTGGGGCTGAGTTTGTTGGCTGTACTGCCGTAGATGTCTGTTATTATGGTGAAGGGTATGTGCTGGTAGAGCAAGGATCACGATCGGGGAGAATCGGAGATGCGAACCCACGAAAGACAGAAAAAAGCAGAAAACGTTAAGGAAAACGTTAATGTCTTACCCAAACCATTACTCTGTTTTAATGGGCAGTTGAGTTCTACCACATTAGTAGTACCATTTGCAGCACTGGAAGTAGTGTTTGTGGTGGTGGTAGTAGCACCAGCAGTTGTCGTAGGTGTAGTTACAGTGGTTGTGTAGTAACAGATGCAGTTGGTATGTGTGGACCGTAGATGGAATTTCTATTACGATGCCTTAAAATTTTCTGAGAAAGCAAAATCTCACAAGAGAATCTTGAAACTGAATTGATTTAAATATGAGCAAAAGTCCGAGACTTTGCTAGTTTTATCAACGATTGTTAATTTGTTCGCAATTAGGAGTGATTGAAGTATAATGGGTGTCTCCGCAAGTGTATTCTCGTCACGACTTGACCTCTGCCCCTCCCTGCGCGGGGATGGTTGTAAAGAAGATGTCGTGTCAGAAGAAGCCTCTACTAACTACCAATCAAACCGCCGTTTTGGAAGGCCAGATACTCCGACATTGTCGTCACGTTATGCATGAGATATTAACCACGCCCCACATCAAGAGAAGCATGAGATATGCGGAATATACACCACCCGGGCGCCACAGCACATCACATAAACTGTATCCTTGTTCGATGGGTGGTTGGGTGAGTGTGTGCATGCGTGCGTGCAGTATTGCAGTTACATCAGCTAGTCAGCTTAATGCAGGAGGAAAGCCTCAAGTGATGCAGGTCTCAGATGTTTACCACTTTTGTGATACCGACGAGCATGGGAATGGTGCTGACAAACCTAGAAACAGAATGAGGACGACTGTAGGATTCGAACCCACGATCATAGATAGGTTTTGGGCACGTCTTAAGGACGCCACAGCGAATTGCCCCGCCTTGGACGACTGGGCTTCCCGAACAACCATGGGCTGTAGTCATATTACTTATATTCATGAAACATTAATTAACGTTAAACTGCCAAAGAATTCGAGCACTAGTTGTTTTATGCCACACTCAGCATGGTTCAGCTTCATGACTACCTGTTATTAGGGGCCGACCAGGTGATAATCTGGAGGGGGATTTTGAATGGAGAGTAGATACTTTTTCAGCTCCATCTGCAAAATCAGATATTTTTTAAAATTTGAATATGAACCTAAATATCAACCTTTTAAAAGGCTCCATAAAACAACGTATTCCTTGTGGCACAATTACATTTTTTAACAGTCTGAAGCATAATTATATTTTCAAGCATTTTCTGGGACAGTTTATTTAGAATAACGTTACATGAAACATTGCGACAACGTACAAAGCAACGTTCCCTCAACGTAACTACGTTACCACAGCGTAAAATACGTTATCACGACGTAACGACGTAAAAATGACGTATCACAGCGTTACCCCACAGCGTTGTGACAAAATAAACGGAAGTCCACAAAATAATGTTGCATGGACGCAATATCACAACATTGTGACAACGTAACCATAACGCTGTCACATAGTGAAACTTGACATTTTTAGCTTGGCAGACAGGCAACACACTGCAATCACCAGCTCTTGTGTTAGTTTCTTACGATCCATTCTTGACATTGTATTGAATGCCACATTAAAGGGTACACATAGTTCTGTTATAATATACGATATACTCTTCAATTTCTCAGGATATTACGGCTTAAACCACAGCACCCTTCAACCTTTCAGATCTCGACTAATTCATTTCCAGCCCTTATCTGCATACTTCGTCGCAACACACGACTTGATAAATAGCGTCCCTGTGAAAGCTGTCTGTGGACAAAATCTTGTAACTATTTACACAAAGATTGAAGTCATGTCAAGGACGGAGCTGAAATAAAATAACAAATGTCCGCACTGAAATGGGAGGACGTGCGAGAATCACTAAATGTCGTCGACTGGTGATGAATGTTCTTCAGATAGTGTGGAGTCTGTTACCTGCTCAGAATATTACACGAGATATCATCAGATAAAGAGCACACAGCGAATATTGTTAGATTATAATTAACCGAGTTGATCGACTTCTGTCAGTGTATTTAAATCACAGAATCTTTTCAAGAAAACAGGTTTGTTCGCCAGTCTCATATTCGTCATCAACAGACCCATTAAGATCCGGGGTAGAATAGGTCTTCAGCAACACATGCTTGCCGTAAAAGGCGACTATGCTTGTCGTAAAAGGCGACTGACAGAATCGGGTGGATGGCTCGCTATTCCAATTGCGTGGATCTATGCCCATGATATCAATCACTGGATTGTCTTGTCCAGACTCGATTATTAATAGACCGCCGTCAAAATGGTGGAATATTGCCGAGTGCGGCGTTTAACAACAAACAAACAAACCATTCAAACAGTTATACAGATAGTAATGTAACTAGGCAATTGGTTGGTTCAACCGATAATCTTGAACTTGAACACAACCCGGTAACAGATCTGCATGTTTTCAATCCGACAATTAAACCTTTCGGTTTTTTTCCGATAAGTAACAACTCTAATTGTTCTATCTCTACCCTGACTCGTATGAGTAGCATCTCTACCGTAGGTAAATGGAGAGGAGAGATGAGGTCAGTTCAATACCATGTCGATTTATTGATCTTCTGCCTTAGACTCATGGTTTTCAATTACGATGCAGTTACCTCCATAGAGGTTATCGCGCGAGTGTGCTTGGGTAAATATTCTGTATTAGGAATAAACTTTGCTTTTATCGAGCCTTATCGACCTGAATACATAGTGTTTATTCCAAGGACAGGATATTTACCATCTCCAAACACACACGCGTGATCAACAACCGCTTTATCATATAATGTCATTCTTCAAATCTGTGCTCGAAAAATCCATTCCCACCTCCCACAAACAAAATTAAACACTGCCTAAACATTACAAATTGTCCAGGAATTTGCTATATTACGTCAGAAGGTAAGTGATGTGTCAGTCGGACAGTGACAACAGTCAATATAGTTCCAACTGAAACCTGTTTCTTATATACAGTGGCGTAACTACATTCAGGCATAACAACAATTGGCAACATTAATTGTTTCTACTTGCCTTTCGCGGCAATCCAGTTGTCTGTTCGCTAGAGTAACTGCCCTTTATCAAAGGGAAGCTACTGTAACCCTAGTCTATTAAACTGGTTCCGCTGTTGGTACGCGACGCAAGCTTTGCGCGATTAACAGGTTTAGTAGACAGAAACCCGAATGACAAGGGCGACGCCATGTTTGTTTGTTAACACTGAAAGTTGTCCCTACTTGACTTTTAATATTTGCATATCTATCGGCACATGACCCCCAACGGATATCGTTTTTATCTAACAACCCACCAACATCTACGTCTTTGACTCGTCTGCTCGAAATTGACTCCGCGGATAAGTCGCATCTGCAAAAGAAGTTGTAGATTGATTGGTTTGTTGGTACGTATACAGACTCTGAAACAAATATGTTTAATACAGTTTAGACTATTTGGCAAGTCTATATAAGAGAGTATCTTGGCTCCTTTTTATTATATTTCACAATTGTAATTTAACAACTGTTTTTATCTGTAAAATATTTCAAAGACGAGATGTTAGTCTAAGTTAACTTAGAGCAGCATAATGTCTGGGTAATCACTGCACCGTGACTGCCTTCAACCTTCAGTAACTACACGGCCGACGTCACACACGCAATGCTCCATGTATGTGCTTTGTTTTGTAACAAGCCGAAAGAGTTTGCAACGATCCCCGAAAGCTGGCAAGGGCTTCAATCTGACGCAAGATCTTATTGTAAAGGTCTGTAATCCTGGGGGTTGGTGAAATACGATGCTCCCTACACTTGTGTACTAGCGATCTCCAAGGGCACCCCAACCGCTCAGGTGTAAACAGAGGCAAATACCTGTACCGGCACACGTTTGTATATACTGCATCCCAGATAGACTTGGGCAAGTCTCTAAGGCAATACTTAGTTTAACTCATAATGTCTAGATTATGTAAATAATAATAACACATTGTCCCTATAAGAGACTGGGGATTATTAGGATAGAATTACCACACATGGACTTATCTTTCAGTTAGCCTTGGAGCAAGGCTACATCCCAGAGGGCTGTGTCCATTTTGTATTGTATGGTGATGTTAATGTGTGTCATATGTTACATATACACAATGCACTGTTTCTAAAGGCTGTTCAGCATTGTAACATGCACACATGATCTTTTCATGATGTAGATGTCTTCTGGAAGTCAATTTGTGTTATATATCTACCAGTATTGTGTTATTTAAGTCTATGCAATTCATTAATACAAATTTCCGTTTTCCCAGAACCCCTTTAACTCGTTTAAGTTTCCTCTGCTCGGCAGGATTCCGAACTACCGACCACATCTTTTTCGGAGAGGATGATAGTGCTATGACGTCACAGTTATTCACTGACTTCCGGTGCAGCTCGGGGACATTCTCATTCTGCCAACATTCTGCCAACATTCTGTCTTTTTTCCGGGCTTAACGGAAAGAGCCGAACGTGAGACTTGGAATTCTTTTCTCCTCTGTCACGTGGCACGTACAGTGCTGATAGACCTTGGTATTTTTTATTGAATGGCAACGTAAGTATTGTCATCATATATGAATGTTGCTGTTTCCATTCTCGTATTTGTTACTGAGAAATAAATGGTTGATGATCTATTCCTGTTTTTATCTTGAAGGGTGCCCCCGAGTAGTATCCCAGACTAGAACCGCCGCGTAGAATCCTACATTAGAACCCCCTAAGTAGACTCCCAGAATAGAATCCTACACTAGAACCCCTGAGTAGAATTCCACACTAGAACCCCCGAGTAGAATCCCACACTAGAACCCCCGAGTAGAATTCCACACTAGAACCCCCGACTAGAATCCCACACTAGAACCCCGAGTAGAATCCTACACTAGAACTCCGAAGTAGAATCCCACACTAGAACCCCCGCCTAGAATCCCACACGAGAAACCCCGAGTAGAATCACACAAAAGAACCCCCGAGTAGAACCCCACACAAGAATCCCGAGTAGAATCCCACATTATAACCCCCGAGTAGTATCCCCGATTGAACCCCGAGTAGAATTTAACACTAGAACCCACGACTAGAATCCCACACTAGAACCCCCGAGTAGAATCCCACACTAGAACCCCCGAGTAGAACCCCACACTAGAATCCCGAGTAGAATCCCACATTATAACCCCCGAGTAGAATACCACACTAGAACCCCCGAGTAGTATCCCCGATTGAACCCTGAGTAGAATTCAACACTAGAACCCCCGACTAGAATCCCACACTCGAACCCCCGAGTAGAATCCCACACTAGAAACCCACACTAGAACCCCGAGTAGAATCCCACACATCGAACCCCCGAGTAGAACCCCACACTAGAATCCCGAGTAGAATCCCACATTAGAGCGCCCGAGTAGAATACCACACTAGAACCCCCGAGTAGTATCCCCGATTGAACCCCGAGTAGATTTCCACACTAGAACCCCCGAGTAGAATCCCACACTAGAACCCCGAGTAGAATCCCACACTAGAACCACGAGTAGAATTCTAGACTAGAATCCCCGAGTAGAATCCCACACTAGAACCCCAGACTAGAACCCCTGAGTAGAATCCCACACTAGAACCCCCAAGTAGACTCCTAGAATAGAATCCCACACTAAGATCCTACACTAGCCCCGAGTAGAACCCCACATTAGAATCCTGCACTAGAACCCCACACTAGAATCCCAAACTAGAACCCTGAGTAGAATCTCCCACTAGAACCTCCGAGTAGATCCCCACACTAGAACCCCCGGGTAGACTCCCAGAATAGAATCCCACACTAGAATCCTACACTAGCCCCGAGTAGAACCCTACACTAGAATCCTGCACTAGAACCCCCGACTAGAATCCCACACTAGAACTCCGAGTAGAATCCAACACTAGAACCCCCGACTAGAATCCCACAGTAGAACCCCCGACTAGAATCCCACACTAGAACTCCCGAGTAGAATCCCACACTAGAACCCCCGAGTAGAATCCCACACTAGAAACCCACACTAGAACCCCGAGTAGAATCCCACATTAGAACCCCCGAGTAGAATCCCACACTAGAATCCCCGAGTAGAATCCCACACTCGAACCCCCGAGTAGTATCCCCGATTGAACCCCGAGTAGAATTCCACATTAGAACCCCCGAGTAGAATTCCACACTAGAACTTGAGTAGAATCCCACACTAGAACCCCCAAGTAGAATCGCACACTAGAACCCCAAAGAAGAATCCCACACTAGAACCCCCGAGTAGAATCCCACACCAGAACCCCCAGTAGAATCCCACACTAGAACCCCGAGTAGAATCCACAGTAGAATCCCACACTAGAACCCCGAGTAGAATCCACACTAGAACCCCGAGTAGAATGCACACTAGAACCCCGAGTAGAGGGGACTGATTGGATCGGGTTGTCAGGCCCGGTGATTGTTTGTCAATCATACCCTGAGGGCGTGGCACCTTGTTCATGATATCAACCACAATAGTTTGTCTAGTTATTGACTCGGTCATTTCCAGGCCATTGGCTAAATGTGGAATATTGCAAAGTGAGTCGTTGAACAACCAACCAACAAACAAAAATATCCGGCGTTGACATGGTACAGATCTTCAGAAAATAGTTATGTCCAATCCATCTCAGACATGGAGCGACGTGGTATTATAAATTCAAACCATACATTTTCTCCAGTGTACATATAAATGTAGTTGTAAAACTTAAGTTACGAGAAGAGAAAACAGAAAAGAATCGCTTGTTGCATTTTAAATTTCAATTATTATTCTATTCTGGGAAAACATTTCATTTATTTGAAATAGGCAGCTTATCGCTTCCTTATTTCGGAGTTAATATACTCAACATATTTCTGTGGTCATGTGTGTGTAAATAACAATCTTGCATTTGTTTCAAGGTCACTTTTTAGGGATTATTTCTGTCACAGCAGCACCACGTTTGTATGAGGCCCATGGCGTCGTGCCAGACAGCAGCCACTGTATCTGCTCCATCCAGCCAGCTATTCTGGGGCAGCTATCTGGCTGGCCTGCAGAGTGGCAATATCATCTCACACAGACCGGGATTCCTTCAATGCAGACCGTTTTAACATGTAACGATTCAGCCAAAAGGCCACACGTACTGTTATCGATGTATAAATCTCTCCTTACAATATTTTATATATTTTTTAAGGAAAGTGATCTGTATACTTCACATTGAAACACGTTAACAGGATTTCATCGGATCCTTCCAGGGAAAATATATCGCGTACTTTGTTCGAAACAAATAGACTGCCGATATAAGACACAAAAATGTTACTCGTTTGTTTGTGTCGACTGAAACGATGTATTGTGTTGCCGATGTGTTAAGCATTGTATTTAAGACAATAACAGTGAGTGAGTGAGTGAATGAGCAATATTCCAGCAATATCAGGGCGGGGGACACCAGAAATGGGCTTCACACATTGTACCCATGTCGGGAATCGAACCCGGGTCTTCCGCGTGACGAGCTAACGCTTTAACCACAAGGCTACCCGACCGCCCCTCAAGACAATAACGTTAAAGCCCTCGTTCGTGTCATCATAACATGTAACATATGTTCTACTCGGGCGTTCTACTCGGTGGCACTGGTTCGGATCGTATCTAGGGCTTCTACACTGCATGGTGCTGACAAACGTAGAAACATTATCGTTGCTAACTTGGAGTCGAACCGACGATCATAGATTTCTAGCGTGCCCATGGGACGCACCTCTGCATAGCGAATTGCGGTGCCTTAGACGCCACACGTGCTAACTCCAGACTAGAACACCGTCTAGATTACCAACAGAATTGCCGTGTAGAATATCAAACTAGAATCCCGAACAGAGTCTCAAACTAGAAACCCCATATAGAATCCCAGACAAGAACCCCCGAGTAGAACCCCACATTAGAACCCCCGAGTAGAATCCCCGAGTGGAACCGAGTAAAATTCCAGTGTAGAACCACCAAGTATAATTCCACACTAGAACCCCCGAGTAAAACCTCCGAGTAGAACCCCCGAGTAGAACCTCCGAGTAGAACCCCCGAGTAGAAACGCCGAGTAGAACCCCCGAGTAGAATCCCCGAGGGGAACCGAGTTAAATCCCAGAGTAGAACCACCAAGTATAATTCCACACTAGAACCCCCGAGTAGAACCTCCGAGTAGAACCCCCGAGTAGAACCCCCGACTTGAAACGCCGAGTAGAACCCCCGAGTAGAAACCCCTATTAGAAAATTCGAGTAGAACCCCCGAGTAGAAACCCCGAGTAGAATCCCCGAGGAGAACCACCAAGTAGATCCTCCGAGTAGAACCTCTCAGTAGAAACCCCGAGTAGAAACCCCGAATAGAAACCCCGAGTAGAAACCCCGAGTAGAAACCCTGAGTAGAATCCCCGAGTGGAACCGAGTAAAATCCCGGAGTAGAACCACCAAGTAGAATTCAACACTAGAACCCCGAGTAGAAACATCTGAAACCAGTATCACTTCGGACTTTCCTACAACATTAGGCTGACACGTCGTGATACAGCGGCGCTCAACCCAACTCACTCACTCAATCACTCACTTCTGGTGAAAGATTCTACTCGGTTCTAATACGAGGTTCAACCGTAAGGTTATAGTTCTCATCAGAGACAATCTTGTTCAGATTGAAATGGATTGGGAACAGGTTATCCAACTTAGGACTCCTCTCCATGGTGCTTACAAAAGCTTGTACAGTAAATCAAGGAAAACAGAAAAAGAAGTGTTTAGATATATATATCCGAAGTTCGGATTGAACAATATTCCAGTTATTTATTGATGTAGGAGGTAAACCTTAAGTGACGCAGTTCGAGAAGGTTCACGACTAGGATGAAAGCTTCAAGCATGGGTCAGTTTCTCAAGAACCAATGATATTAGCGGAGTGAATTTGACCACCATTTCAAGCTTGACTAATCTACATACTTCCATTATGCGCGACACAAATGTCGTTGAAATCGTTAATTCAGAAATGTGTTGACACTTTTGCTGACACAGCAGTCTATACCAGCTTGTATGCGTCAGTAGACAACTAGTCATAGCACTGCAGATGGTGTGTTGATTTCCATGTATCGATGGTAAGCCTGAGGAAAGTCGGTCAAAGTCCACGTCACACACAGGTGTCGTTATCTACCAGCACAGGGCACAGTTGTTGTGAATCGAAGAAGGGCTGACACATCGAGCTGTTTGTTGTTGGGAAGACGAAGCCCTAGATCGCATGGTTTTCTTCGCGTGGGGTCTTGTTGTTTGTTGTTTTGAGGACAACGTCTGGGGTCACTCGGGTTGTTTGTTGGTGAGAGTGAAAACGGCCGTACAGCATGGCCTATGAATGTACACCACCAACAACACATAACCTAGGAATGATCAACAAAAACACACGACCTAAGAAGAATCTTCAACAGCAACACGCAACTTAAGAATCAATAACAACAGCAACACACAACTTCAGAATGTACACCAACAGTAACACACGACCTAAGAATCTACACCAACAGTAACACACGGCCTAAGAATCTACACCAACAGTAACACATGACCTAAGAATCTACACCAACAGTAACACATGACCTAAGAATCTACACCAACAGTAACACACGACCTAAGAATCTACACCAACAGCAACACACGGCCTAAGAATCTACAACAACAGCAACACACGACCTAAGAATCTATAACAACAGCAACACACGACTTAAGAATCTATAACAACATCAACATACAACTTAAGAATCTATAACAACAGCAACACACAACTTAAGAATCTATAACAACAGCAACACACAACTTAAGAATCTATAACAACAGCAACACACAACTTAAGAATCTATAACAACAGCAACACACAACTTAAGAATCTATAACAGCAGCAACACACAACTTAAGATTCTATAACAACGGCAACACACAACTTAAAAATCTATAACAACAGCAACACACGACTTAAGAATCTATAACAACAGCAACACACAACTTAAGAATCTATAACAACAGCAACACACGACTTAAGAATCTATAACAACAGCAACACACAACTTAAGAATCTATAACAACAGCAACACACAACTTAAGAATCTATAACAATAGCAACACACAACTTAAGAATCTACACCAACAGTAACACACAACTTAAGAATCTACAACAACAGCAACACACAACTTAAGAATCGACAGCATGACACGGCCTAAGAACTTCTACGCAAACAGCAACACGTATACGCGACCTAAACGACTTTACACATACAACAATAGCAACACACGAACATTATACTAACATCAATGCGCTTTACACATGTAGCACAACACGTTACACTAACATCACTCGTTGTACTAACAACATCACACTTCACACTAACATCACACGTTACACTAACAACATAACACTTCACACTAACAAGAACACACGTTACACTGACAACATCACATCTTACACAAAAACATCACACTTTACACTGGCATCGCTTTACACTAACATCACTCGTTGTCTAAAAACATAACACTTCACACTAACAAGAACACACGTTACACTAACAATATAACACTTTACACTAACAAGAACACACGTTACACTGACATCATCACATCTTACACAACAACGTCACACTTTACACTGGCATCGCTTTACACTAACATCACTCGTTGTCTAAAAACATAACACTTTACACTAACAAGAACACACGTTACACTAACAACATAACTCTTTACACTAACAAGAACACACGTTACACTAACAACATCACATCTTACACAACAACATCACATTTTACACTGGCATCGCTTTACACTAACATCACTCGTTGTACTAACAACATCACACTTCACACTAACATCACACGTTACACTAACAATATAACACTTTACACTAACAAGAACACACGTTACACTGACATCATCACATCTTACACAACAACGTCACACTTAACACTGGCATCGCTTTACACTAACATCAACACATGTACATTAACACCAAGTCATGACACGCTGTTTAGTTGTCACAAACTGTGTTCACAAAAAAATTCTAATCTTGAGATAACAATCTTCCAGCGAAATTAACACTGACTAAGACACAGTCCATATTTGTCAGGGAGATGTTTTTCATTTGCTACGGAAAGTAGACACAACATCACAACACATGGAAGTCGAGTCTATGGTCGATTGTTGCTGTTGGCGTAAAGTATTAGGTCGAGTGTCGCTTTTAGTGTCGTATTTGGCTGTTAATGTAAAGTCTTGTGACGTGTGTGGCTGCTGAGATAAAGTCTTATGACGTGTGTGGCTGCTGAGATGAAGTCTTGTGACGTGTGTGGCTGCTGAGGTAAAGTCTTATGACGTGTCTGGCTGCTAAGGTGAAGTCTTGTGACGTGTGTGGCTGCTGAGGTAAAGTCTTATGACGTGTGTGGCTGCTGAGATAAAGTCTTATGACGTGTGTGTCTGTTGAGGTAAAGTCTTATGAGGTGTCTGGCTGCTAAGGTAAAGTCTTATGACGTGTGTGGCTGTTGAGGTAAAGTCTTGTGACGTGTGTGGCTGCTGAGGTAAAGTCGTATGACGTGTGTGGCTGTTGAGGTAAAGTCTTATGTCGTGTGTGGCTGTTAGTGTAAAGTCTTATGTCGTGTGTGGCTGTTAGTGTAAAGTCTTATGTCGTGTGTGGCTGTTAGTGTAAAGTCGTATGTCGTGTGTGGCTGTTAGTGTAAACTCTTATGTCGTGTGTGGCTGTTAGTGTAAAGTCTTATGTCGTGTGTGGCTGTTAGTGTAAAGTCTTATGTCTTGTGTGGCTGTTAGTGTAAAGTCTTATGTCGTGTGTGGCTGCTGAGGTAAAGTCGTATGACGTGTGTTGCTGTTGAGGTAAAGTCTTATGACGTGTGTGGCTGTTAGTGTAAAGTCTTATGTCGTGTGTGGCTGTTAGTGTAAAATCTTATGTCGTGTGTGGCTGTTAGTGTAAAGTCTTATGTCGTGTGTGGCTGTTAGTGTAAAGTCTTATGACGTGTGTGTCTGTTGAGGTAAAGTCTTATGACGTATGTGGCTGTTGGGGTGAAGTCTTATGTCGTGTGTGGCTGTAAGTGTAAAGTCTTATGTCTTGTGTGGCTGTTAGTGTAAAGTCTTATGTCGTGTGTGGCTGTTAGTGTAAAGTCTTATGTCGTGTGTGGCTGTTAGTGTAAAGTCTTATGTCGTGTGTTGCTGTTGAGGTAAAGTCTTATGACGTGTTTGCCTGTTTATGTAAAGCTTAAAGTCGTGTGTGGTTGTCTGTGTAAAGTCCTAGGTGAAATTGGGTTATGAAGCACTTATATAGCGACGTGCATGCACGTGTGTGTGTTTGGGGTTGAGGGATAGGGGGTGGGGGGGGGGGGGGGGGGGATTGGTGGGGGGCTGCTTGTACTAGAACTAGAGCGGACTAATGCTGATTGTATAGTGCTAGCCCACTGAGATACCACGCCACAGTTTTACATAAATACCCAACTCAGACACAGTATACTGACTCCGAGCCGACCAGTCCTTGTTTTAGCCCATTAACGCCGAGCGCCAGGCTTAGTAACAACAAGCACCATCTTTTAACGTCTATTGGTGTGACCCGACCGGGGATCGAGCCCCAGCCTTCCGCTCTTTGGGCGGACGCGCTACCACCAGACCACGGAGGCGGTCTGAAAAGTCGTAGATCGTGTGTGGTTGTAAGTGTGAAGTCTTAAGTCGAGTGTCTGATTTTGTAGCTATTCCATCTCAGAGCCTGTTTTTATTATGTATTAGAATTTTAATGTGAGCATAATGTGTAATTTCGTTGCTGTTGGTATATACCCCAGTCTCAGGTGGCTATAGTGGAATGAATGGATTTAGTGCACATTAGTAGACAGTAACTGTTGTAATGTCAAAAATGCTAATTCAATTATACTGCCACGCCCATATTTACATTTAACACGACAGCACATACAGGCTTCAGACCACCCTAATAACTCTCTGTTTCTATTATAGTTTGAAAGAAATATTCTTTCAATGAGATACCCCTCTGTAAACTAGGCCAGGACTGACGTTGACAAAACAAATCCCAACAATATACGTTAAAAAAGAATAACCGGTATTCCTCTCCTACCCGTCCTGGTCTGCGTCAGTGAAAGAGGCCTATTGAGCTCCATGTGTTTAGCTGGAGAATCACGACCTCTATTTCCACACAACAGAAGATCGTGTTTGTAGACGTTAGGCACGGCCAACCATGACGGTGTTCTCGCTACGCATATTGAGCTTAAAGGAACAATGCTAACACCAGTGTTTGCAAAAGTCGGTTAATCCTTATCTGTCTGTCTGCTTAGGCCTCAATGTGTCGTATGATCTGGAGCATACAAACCAAGGGTAGAATGTATGAACGTCGATCCATGCATGTGGTCAACGATGGCAAACAACCTGGTGGACCAACACGAGAATTTCTTTTATCTGACATTTTCTTACCCGAGTTGGGGTGGTAGAGTAGCCTAGTGGTTAAAGAGTTTGCTCGTCACGTCGAAGACCCGGGTTCGATTCCCCACATGGGTACAATGTGTAAAGCCCATTTCTGGTGTCCCCCGCCGTGATGTTGCTGGGATATTGCTACGAGCCTTTATTTAAGTGTAGTAAAACGTACTACACGCGCTTATTGCAGACGTGAGTTAATTAATTACGAGAAGAAGATTCTTCACTCACTCACTCACTCATTGGATGGATGTGCAGTTTGCACAGTAATAAAGGCCAAAATGTATTACTGTCGTCACGTCAGCTCATCCTAAAACTGTTGAATATCAATTTCAGCTTCACAAATTTCATCCAATAGAAGCCATTGGAAGCAAATGCTCATATTATTTTGCTCCTGAAAGAAGAACGTTTATCTTTGTTTAGTTTTGTGAGGTATCACAAAAATGTATACTTTTCACTGACAAAATTACCCTGTTGACAAGTTCATCTTCATGAGGACGGATTAGTTTCCATGGTGATTATTTGAAGTAACAAACATGTGGCATATGTCATCGTATCCCAATTGCGTGGATCAATGCTCATGATGTCAATCACTGGATTGTCTGGTCCAGACTCGATTATTTACAGACCACCGTCATATAGCTGGAATATTGCTGAGTGCGGCGTTAACAACAAACAAACAAACAAACAAACTACACATCCATGGACTTTTCTTTCAGTACAGCCTTGGAGCACGGCTACCCACCCAACGTACAGAAGGAAGAGTAATTTCAGTTACAAATGTTTTCATGAAGTTCAGGCCTCCAGACCTCCATATTATTGAAGTAAATATATCAGATAAACCTCATTTACACAACTCTCATCACACCACCTTTTGTGGGCTATCGTGACCAATGGAAAGTTTTACAAGGGTCTAAGGATTACCCTATTTTGACATGATATTGCCGTTATCGGTGGACCGAAGGCTGATAAACAGAACTTGTTTACAAGCTCGGGTCCAAAGTCCAGCATCTCTCGCAGGAGGTATCTGATATTTCTGTCTCTGGAATCCACCACAGGCGCATGCGCAAGGAGGAACTGATCCGTCAGCGGAGAGATGCGTACTGTATATGCTGCTCGCTTGGTGCCGTACCTCACTGAACTTCTCACTGATTTCTCACAATACTATAAGACTGTTTCAATTACAGAAATTTCATTGCTTGCTTTATCCATCTTTTATCCCAGAAAACATTCGCCGTGGTTCATACGATAAATGTGTATTTTTCTCTCAAACTGTTGACATTACTATATGTGGGAGCTTAGGGACAGGTCAATGTTAAGAATAATTAGTTTGTTTTGGAAATGTAGATAGATCGATGTTTCGACATTATATAACACTGGTTCTAGCATTGATTACCATTCAGCCTCCGTCAATGGGCGGAGTTGGGTACACATGTGTTGGGGGGCATGACATCGATAACTATCTTACTGTATTGATGACTCGGGATTATATCATTATAATGCCTTCGCGCTATTGTTGCAGTTAATTCTGGCCAGGAATCATTGGCCGGTCTGAAGGCGCATCTTGTGCTTGTACAACTGACGCAACTGTAGGCCATTACGCAAAGTTAGATATCAACCATTACATCTGGTTGAAGTCTGAGAAATCACTTGAATATGATTCTCTTAGTAGAATCAATAGATTCAAGTGATTACATCGTTATTGAATGTGCTTCATAGACAATTCAAGTTTGTATATCAATATTATTCTATACAATAACGTGGGCACCAAAACTATGAATCGTGTCTGTAAATACCGGTTGATCTGACACGTGGGGTGGGGGAGTTAGGTTCGGTAATTAATGTGTGTTTGGGGGTTAAGTTCGGTAATTAATGTGTGTTTGGGGGTTAGGTTCGGTAATTAATGAGTGTTTGGGGGTTAGGTTCGGTAATTAATGAGTGTTTGGGGGTTAGGTTCGGTAATTAATGTGGGTTTGGGGGTTAGGTTCGGTACTTAATGTGTGTTTGGGGGTTAGGCTCGGTAATTAATGTGTGTTTGGGGGTTAGGTTCGGTAATTAATGTGTGTTTGGGGGTTAGGTTCGGTAATTAATGTGTGTTTGGGGGTTAGGTTCGGTAATTAATGTGAAAGTTACAGAGGGCAAAAATACAACATTTCAGGGCTGGGAGTTATGAAGTAGATGGGGATTATGGGATTGAGAGAAAGGGGTGGGGCGATGGCTAGGTAAGTGGGTGGGTGGGTGGATGGGAAGAATGGGATGGAGAGAAAGGTGTGGCGCATTTGTCTAGGTAGGTGGTGGTGTTATGAAGGAGATGGGGAGTATGGGATGGAGAGATGGGGGTCGGGGGATGGCTAGGTAGGTGGTGGTGTTATGAAGGAGATGGGAAGAATGGGCTGGAGAGATAGGGTCGGGGGATGGCTAGGTAGGTGATGGTGTTATGAAGGAGATGGGGAGTATGGGATGGAGAGATAGGGGTCGGGGGATGGCTAGGTAGGTGGTGGTGTTATGAAGGAGATGGGGAGTATGGGATGGAGAGATGGGGTCGGGCGATGGCTAGGTAGGTGGTGGTGTTATGAAGGAGATGGGGAGTATGGGATGGAGAGATGGGGTCGGGCGATGGCTAGGTAGGTGGTGGTGTTATGAAGGAGATGGGGAGTATGGGATGGAGAGATAGGGTCGGGGGATGGCTAGGTAAGTGGTGGTGTTATGAAGGAGATGGGGAGTATGGGATGGAGAGATAGGGTCGGGGGATGGCTAGGTAGGTGGTGGTGTTATGAAGGAGATGGGGAGTATGGGATGGAGAGATGGGGTCGGGCGATGGCTAGGTAGGTGGTGGTGTTATGAAGGAGATGGGGAGTATGGGATGGAGAGATGGGGTCGGGCGATGGCTAGGTAAGTGGTGGTGTTATGAAGGAGATGGGGAGTATGGGATGGAGAGATAGGGTCGGGGGATGGCTAGGTAAGTGGTGGTGTTATGAAGGAGATGGGGAGTATGGGATGGAGAGATAGGGTCGGGGGATGGCTAGGTAGGTGGTGGTGTTATGAAGGAGATGGAGAGATGGGGTCGGGGGATGGCTAGGTAGGTGGTGGTGTTATGAAGTAGATGGAGAGATGGGGTCGGGGGATGGCTAGGTAGGTGGTGGTGTTATGAAGTAGATGGAGAGATGGGGTCGGGCGATGGCTAGGTAGGTGGTGGTGTTATGAAGTAGATGGAGAGATGGGGTCGGGGGATGGCTAGGTAGGTGGTGGTGTTATGAAGTAGATGGAGAGATGGGGTCGGGCCATGGCTAGGTAGGTGGTGGTGTTATGAAGGAGATGGGGAGTATGGGATGGAGAGATGGGGGTCGGGGGATGGCTAGGTAGGTGGGTGGTGTTATGAAGGAGATGGGGAGTATGGGATGGAGAGATGGGGGTCGGGGGATGGCTAGGTAGGTGGGTGGTGTTATGAAGGAGATGGAGAGATGGGGTCGGGGGATGGCTAGGTAGGTGGGTGGTGTTATGAAGTAGATGGAGAGATAGGGGTCGGGGGGTGGCTAGGTAGGTGGGTGGTGTTATGAAGGAGATGGGGAGGATGGGCTGGAGAGATAGGGTCGGGGGATGGCTAGGTAGGTGGTGGTGTTATGAAGGAGATGGGGAGTATGGGATGGAGAGATGGGGTCGGGCGATGGCTAGGTAGGTGATGGTGTTATGAAGGAGATGGGGAGTATGGGATGGAGAGATGGGGGTCGGGGGATGGCTAGGTAGGTGGGTGGTGTTATGAAGGAGATGGGGAGATGGGGTCGGGCGATGGCTAGGTAGGTGGTGGTGTTATGAAGTAGATGGAGAGATGGGGTCGGGCCATGGCTAGGTAGGAGGGTGGTGTTATGAAGGAGATGGGGAGTATGGGATGGAGAGATGGGGGTCGGGGGATGGCTAGGTAGGTGATGGTGTTATGAAGGAGATGGGGAGTATGGGATGGAGAGATGGGGGTCGGGGGCCGGCTAGGTAAGTGGTGGTGTTATGAAGGAGATGGGGAGTATGGGATGGAGAGATAGGGGTCGGGCGATGGCTAGGTAGGTGGTGGTGTTATGAAGGAGATGGGGAGTATGGGATGGAGAGATAGGGGTCGGGGGATGGCTAGGTAGGTTGGTGGTGTTATGAAGGAGATGGGGAGTATGGGATGGAGAGATGGGGGTCGGGGGATGGCTAGGTAGGTGGTGGTGTTATGAAGGAGATGGGGAGTATGGGATGGAGAGATGGGGGTCGGGCGATGGCTAGGTAGGTGGTGGTGTTATGAAGGAGATGGGGAGTATGGGATGGAGAGATGGGGTCGGGCGATGGCTAGGTAGGTGAGTGGTGTTATGAAGTAGATGGGGAGTATGGGATGGAGAGATAGGGGTCGGGCCATGGCTAGGTAGGTGGTGGTGTTATATGAAGTAGATGGAGAGATGGGGTCGGGCGATGGCTAGGTAGGTGAGTGGTGTTATGAAGTAGATGGGGAGGATGGGATGGAGAGATAGGGGTCGGGCCATGGCTAGGTAGGTGGTGGTGTTATATGAAGTGGGTGGAAAGTGTTGGATGGAGAGGTTCGGTGGATGGGTGTGAAGTAGATGGCGAGGCTAAGAGCTACTAAGAATTGGATGATGAGGGGGTGGAGCCGAGAGAAGAGCCAGTGTTTAGCGTTGCTTGGGTGGGCATGAAGTGGCGGAAGGAAGGAATTAGGAATTAAGGTCGTTATGCGGTGGGAGCGGGGATTGATGACTTGTAATTGATAGGTTGTTGTTCACGGAATTGCAGGGGCGGGTGTCACGTGTACATACAACATGGTCCCTGGTTCAAAATAGTAATATGTACATCAAAGATACAGTATGGAACATTAAGCGATAGTCAGTTAAGGCACACCATTGTCGGGCCTTCACAGGTTGCATTAACCGAGTACTCGTAGCGCCAGGCCTTAGAAGCTTAGGGAGCACAATCCTGGGGTAGATTAGGTTCTATCCAGGGGGAACAACTGGCCCATGATGTGTGCAGGTCACCCGGAACACATACGTAAAGGATGATAGGGACAGAAGAGCTATATGTTTACTTGCTATGATTCAGGGCCCACTTTCACAAAGCCATCTTAGCGCTAAGATGATCGTAACTCCCATACTTTAACATAGGCTTACAATAGTTGTAGCGCTAAGATGCTTTGTGCAAGTGGGCGTGGTCAGGACATTTGTTGCACTTCCGTGTTTTATTCAGTTTAATTGGAGGGGAGGGGGAGGGGGATTTCTGAACATTGTTTGATTGAACGTCATGGTTGATTAGCTCACTGAAGATCCGGGTTAGAGCAAACAAACAAGTGGCTTCAATACCAACAAAACAATCTTACGCCTTAGATACACCATTCTCTCAAACCATACTGACATGTATGAAACCTGTACGGCGAATTAAATGTTCAACGCTGTGTTAAACCCAAATCACTCACTCACTCTTTGCCAAACTGCATATCACGCCAATGTAACTTGGGCCGTAGCATGAGGATATTTATAACACGTCCATGCTATAACATAGATAGACAATAGCCGTAACAGTGCAATGTTTGTAACGTTAAGACGTTTACACAGATTTACAATTGACGTAACAGTGGAATGTTTGTAACGTCAATACTTTAACACAGATTTACAATTGCCGGAACAGTGTAATGTTTGTAACGTCAAGACTGTAACACAGATTTACAACAGCCGTAGCACTAAGATGTTTGTAACTTTGTCAGATTCCATTTCAAATAATATATGACAACTATTTTCTATGAAAGCAAGCCCTGTTCAAGTAGGCCTCAGCCCTTGTAGCGTTAGAACCATATCTACACATTTACATAAAAGACGGCCGTAAAAGGCGACTATGCGTGTCGTAAGAGGCGACTAACGGGATCGGGTGGTCAGGCTCGCTGACTTGGTTAATGCATGCAATCGTACCCCAATTGCGTCGATCGATGCCCATGACATCAGTCATTGGATTGTCTGGCCCAGACTCAATTATTTACAGACCGCCGTCTATTGCTCACTATTGCTGAGTGCGACGTTAAACAACAAACAAACATAAAAGACGGACTCAAAAAGTCAATTCTTACATCTTTATTTGGTATATACAAAGCTTAATTTACATAGAAACATTAGTAAGAGATTCGGGAGGAGCAAGCCAAGATTGACAAATATTACAAATTGCTCTCAAGTTATCTGCCGACGTATGTACATTGCGAGCTTGATCAATCAAACCAAAACTGACCTCTCCACCTGGAGTATGTTGGCATGAGTATACAATCCACATAGCTTTATTATTTCTTACAATAAAAACAATATGTACATATCAACACGCATAAAACTACCAAATCAGCATGTCGCTCTTTCAAACAAAACAAAAACTAGGGTAGTCGCAAAACATAACAACATTTCATTATTTGTTCTGTTATTAATGAGTTGCGGTATCTACACGTCGTCAATCACAGATGAAGGGGTTAAGATGTCAAATAAAATTGACGTTGCCTGGCAACGCCATTGTCACGTGTCACGTTGTATACAGCTGGCACTAACGTCCCCGAGATCTACAAAGTATGTACACTGTAGGGCTTATTGGGATGATTTACCAGTAAAAGTGTCAAGCATCATGCACCGCTAGAAACGGAACGAAATATGGATAGTAGCTGCCATTATAATGCTGGGTTAAAGCTAACATATTTTAACTGGTAAATTATAAACACACGGCAATAGTTGCAGTCACGGCACAGAGAGCGCAAATGCCACAGTCACAACAGTGCACCAATTTGATCAGTGCCGGTATCAGATGTTTGTTCTCTGAAAGCTATAAGACGCAAGCACAGTTCTACATCTACAGGAATCACAAGCGTTTCAGAGTACTACCACATCGGGCCGACCACACATTCCCTTGCTCTCCATTCACACACTTCAGTTCACGGTCAACTGAAATTGTCCTTCATCAAAGGGAGACAACACAGCCCGCTACCTATCACAGTTAGAGTTGTCTCCCCGGCCTTCTGTTAGTTATTCCTCCCACCAGCACATCATCACAGACAGTTACGGTAGTTTCAGCATACATGTAATTCCAACAAAGGGGTTCAGGAGTTGTCGACTTCTTTGCGAGTATGGGTGTTCAGAAAGACTTCCGGATAGACAGTCCATTATGTCATGCGCAGTGTACCGGAAGGCACAGGATGGAGCTGAGAAATGGCGGCAGCTAGAACGTGTCATGTCCACTTCCTTTCCCAACAAGAGAAGGAGAGTATTTTGCATTGTTCGCCAGCCAAAGAGGGCAAACATATTATGACCATTCGGGCGTCAGTAGCAGATATATACACATAGTTAAATGCTGCCATTTGCAAAGTAGTATTTACAGCGCCATCTAGTGTGCTTTTCCTCATACACATTCCTGCTTTTTCGTGTTTCTCAGTCGCATAGCAACGGCAGCAACAAGAGCAGCGCCCTTTCCTGAACCGTCGTGAGATAGCTGGAGCCGGAACTGAAAGTAGGGATATGGAAGGTTATTCCCTAGTAACACAATAACTGATATGTTGTACCTTCAAATTTAACGTGGTTTAGACAATGGAATCAGAATGGATTATCCATGTGGAGTAAATGATAATGGGTCAAACCAGCAATAGGACCTGACCGCGACTAATTAATCTAATGTTCAATCAATGCATTGTTTAAAAAAAGTTCAAAGAAAGTGTGAAGTGTGTGCAACGTTCAACAACATCTATCAATCCAAAATACTGTAAGATTTCCTGTATGTTTATATATAACCTGTTCACTATATCTGACAGTTTCCATGTTGTGGGATGATGCATCTGTGAGGAGGCAGAGCACGTACCTTCAGTCCGGGTTTGACGAGCTCCTGCATCTTGAGACTCATGAGGTTGTGGAAGCGGGGGTGGAAGCGGTACAAGGACCCGTCTACTGCAATTGTCATGTCACTTTTGTTCTTCTTGTTGATCAGAGTGGAAAGCCCTGCAGAGGCGAGAACGCAATCAGTACCAGACAATGAAGAACTGCTACACAATCAGTACCAGACAATGAAGAACTGCTAAATCAGTACGAGACAATGAAGAACTGCTACACAATCAGTACCAGACAATAAAGAACCGGTACACAATCAGTACCAGACAATGAAGAACTGCTGCACAATCAGTACCAGACAATGAAGAACCGGTACACGATCAGTACCAGACAATGGAGAACTGCTACACAATCAGTACCAGCCACTGAAGAACCGGTACACGATCAGTACCAGACAATGGAGAACTGCTACACAATCAGTACCAGACAATGAAGAACTGCTGCACAATCAGTACCAGACAATGAAGAACCGGTACACGATCAGTACCAGACAATGGAGAACTGCTACACAATCAGTACCAGACAATGAAGAACTGCTACACAATCAGTACCAGCCACTGAAGAACCGGTACACGATCAGTACCAGACAATGGAGAACTGCTACACAATCAGTACCAGCCACTGAAGAACCGGTACACGATCAGTACCAGACAATGGAGAACTGCTACACAATCAGTACCAGACACTGAAGAACTGCTACACAATCAGTAACAGACACTGAAGAACAGGTACACGATTAGTGCCAGACAATGAAGAACTGCTACACAATCAGCACCAGACAATGAAGAACTGCTACACAATCAGTACCAGACACTGAAGAACCGGTACACGATCAGTACCAGACAATAAAGAACCGGTACACAATCAGTAAAAGACAATCGAAAATCAGTACACACTCAGCACCAAGCAATGAGATCAGAGAATCGGTAAACAATCAATATAAGATAATACACAGTCACGGCACAATTAGTGACCAGTCAGAGAATATTCAGCGATCATTCTAAAGAGGTAGAGCTGATAAACCCTCAAAGTAGATGTGGACGTTCTGATAGTTACAATGTTTCGTTTTTCTCAAAAAACTACAACTCATATCTCACCGCCCTACATAGCCTAAGACCAGACTGTAAACCGGATATGGTAATCACGTGACCGGAAGTACTCACCAGCAGCTGAAAGGAATGCAGCTCTTGCCGAGATGAGGGTGCAGACGTACTTGACGATCTTACAGTCTTCTGTCGTGTAGTTCTCCACACCAATCTCGTCAAGGACCTGTTTGGTGTTGCGGAAAAATTCGTCATGGTCGCTACAACATAATCAACAATAGGTGTGTGAGAGATTGTTCAGATAACCACCAAAGTAGGATTAATTCTTTGCATAAATGAGACGTCTTGCAGAGGATGACTACTAAAATAGAAAGAAGTGTAAGAATAAGAGAGCTTACCTTTCGATTTCCGAGACGTATTTGGTGTAGAATTTGCCCCTCTCGAATAAATAGCAATCTCTGTCTGCCCCGCGAAAGATGAGACCTTCCATGGCGAGACGCTCAAGGACAAGTCTGACAATCTCTCCCATGTACATCCCTGAGATCATCTTCTCTAATCTGGAAACAAATATCCGCCATTAGTAACCCTCAACCAAACTGCCATATCCTTAGGTTCCCTGTAATGTAACGCATTGTGTGCGTGTGCGTGTGCGTCTGCGTGTGCGTGTGCGTGTGTGTGATTGTATCTCTTTGACGACATGTGTCTTCATCACGTGAGATATTATTAACCAAAATCCCAAAGGTATCAAGTCGTACAAATTCAGATTCCAATCATATGAAAACCCGCAGTTTCAGCGGAATATTTAATCAGTGAGTTTGTCAGTATGAAGCCTTTCCGGAGAATATTTGATCCATCAACCGACTTCTCAGAATGTCCAAACGTAGTTGAAACGATAAAAAACAGAGGGATAATCAACAGAAAGCTATTAGTTTTGTTCTATTTGAATATTTGACGTCATATCCTCATGTTTCTCGCACAATGAAATGGCGCTTTCCTTTGAACATGGATTCATATACTACTCAAAAGAAGTTAAAGGATACCCCAGTGTTTCATATGACTGTGGTGAACATTTCACGACTGGTGGATACTGCATCACGCAGCCTTCCAATCGTAGGTGTTCTTTAACTTGTTTTGATTGGTATATACAGTGTTGGGGTTCATCATACAGTAAACTTCGGTTATAACGAACTCAAAGAGACCACCAATTTTAGTTCGTTATAACCGTAGTTCGTTATAAGCATATATACAAAAATGGCCGGGACTAAAAAAAAGTTACTTATATCGGTCAGTTCGTTATAAGCGTGTTCGTTATAAACGATGTTTACTGTATATATTGTTTCATCTTAGTCACGTGTATGTAGGTTTCAACGTACACTTGTTTCCCGGGGTTGATGGAGAATGTGTCCAACTCGCGGTCGTATTCAGTTCGGAGAAAGTCCAGACAGCCATTGTCTCCGAACGCGCCCCACTCAGTGTTGATGATGACCTGAAACAGACATCAGCCTTATGTCGATTTCATAGGGTATAGAGAACAACCATCCTAAACATATGTTCCCCGAGGCTTATTACTGTGCAACAGCTGCCCTCCCCAGAATCAAAACAAGCCGCCATTGTCATGCTTCCCACAAACAGTCCTCTGGTCGATGAGCTTATAAAGTTGCGCTATACATATATCACAAAGAACACATTCTGTTCATATTGTGTCAAAGGTATTTCGACCACACACCCTTTGCCTGTAAACAAATTCCTTGTATGTATGTATGTATGTATGTGTGTGTGTGTGTGTGTGTGTGTGTGTGTGTGTGTGTGTGTGTGTGTGTGTGTGTGTGTGTGTGTGTGTGTGTGTGTGTGTGAGGAGTGTGTGTGAGTGTGTGTGTGTCTTTGTGTGTGTGTGTGTGTGTGTGTGTGTGCTTGCATGCGTGCGCGTGCGTGTGTGTATTTAATGAGTGAGTGAGTTGGGTTAAAGGCGGTTTGAACAGTTATCCCTTTATATCACGGAGTGTCAGCTTAATGTGGGAGGAAAGTCCGAAGTGATGGATGCATATGGCATAGTTTGACACGTGACATACCTGTTCCGGGTGGTCGTAGTCCCCGTCCCACAATCCAACATTGTCCAACTTCTCCATGTAGCAGGCGTTACATCCGGTTCCTGTTACGAAAAGAGGAGCTTCGTCAGTTTTGTTTCTTCCAAAATATTTTATTTGTTATCACTAAACACATTACTTTATCAAGAAAAACAACAGGTTTGTATGAACATATTTACCCAAAATAAGTCCGATTTCGCATTGTCGGTCTGTGTGAGCAGCTGACATCAACGTTCCCACGGCGTCGTTGACGATAGCGACTATCTCAACGTCACAATTCTGTAACACAAGTTCACGCCAGTCACAAACTAATACCAATTTTGATATACTAACACGAGAACATACGTCTAGAAATGATTACAGGAAACTTGTAAATGGGAATATGTATAGATACACAGTTGAAAAGCTTATGACCATGGTTTTAAGCAACACCCAGCCAAATAAAGGCGGGAATACCAGAAATATTGTATCTCCTCATACCGTTCTGCGTAGGAGCGCTTCATGCAGCAGATGGCATATGTTTTCACCCACAACACCCTCACACCGGAAGCCCTTCGTCCATTTTGAAAGCCTCGCTTTGGCCAGTCCTTCCTGTCTGCAGGGAAAGGAGAAGGTAAACCCTAGGGGCAGCCTCTGTCCAACCAGGTCGTGATCCCGAACAAACTTCCCGATGCAGTCAGCGATGTGATCGAACAACTACAATAAAATACAAGTCCATCAAAATACCTTCACCCATATAACATAGTGATGCAGATAGAATATGTAAAGAAAGAAAATAACATAATGATCAAACAGCCCCATCCTCCCCATCCCCACCACCCCCATCCACGCACCTGCTGTCCTGTGCCGAGCATGATTCTCTGGGGTATAAGGTAGGTCTTGCTTTGGATGTCCACATCGCCCTTGTTCAGTTTTACCAGCAGCACCCGGAAGTTCGTGCCGCCAAGGTCAAGGGCAAGAAAGTCACCATTTTCTAGAGAAAAGGACATAAATTTATTCTTGAAAATGAAGAAAACAAGGACTGATCTGATGACCAAACGAAGGTGAAATACAAGTAAAAAAATTATTCGCCTGCAGTGGCCTTACTCCGGTACCCGCAATGTTCTTTAGCAAACTGCTTTGGCAAAGTGGCCTCTGTTAAAATCTTAATGGGTGTAATTTAATTCGAAATTCAAATGACTTTTCTTCAATGTCCCTACTCCAACACTTCCTCAAAGACCTTACTCCTATGTCCTTAAGGCTTTACCTGAACCATCCGGGAGGGATCTGACAAACGTTGGGAACATCTTGATGTCGGCCACATGGTGAGTTTGTTCCTTCAACCCATTGTTCATCTCCTGGTTCAGCAAATGCATCACACGCTTGTAGGTCAAGGTTGACAATTTGAAGCCCTTGACAAAAGCCTCAATCTGAAAGAAAGGGGAAAATGAATTAAGACCATGTGCAAACGCCAATAAATGCAACAAGTGCAACAAAGGAAGGGGGCCATCAAATACTCAATATGAATAAACATGGAAACTGCATATTTTCAACAAAGGCCATACATTGCATCAAATAACCATCGAGGCGGTTCACTTTTAATTTTATATACAAAACACGACCCATTATGCAGAGTGAAGCTATGTCTCGTAACACGATGGGCGTGTGTACGCCTGGCGGCCTATATGGGTCAGAGGGACACACAAGGCAGGGGGGTTCCAGTTGAAGCGTCGTCCTTCATGAAGGTCATCAACAGTCTGGTCCTTGACCCGCGTTGCCAAAAGAACCCGTACCTCACACACGGGTACACGCACACTTCAACTTCAACTCAATCGGACAAATAACCATGATGATCCCTTCCTCATGGCGAAACTGCATGTTTTTTAAATAAAGGAGGACTTCGGTGGATAACAGAGACTGAATATATTCTCTGGCGTTGATGTTTTGCATTTAAGGTTACTATGCACAGTTACTATGCTTCATAATGCATTCAGTGAACGGCCAAACACCCTTGGAAACACCCAGGTTCATGGAAGCACATTTCTCCAAATTTATAAGCTATATAGGGAAGGGTTATATTCCTAATAACATATAACCCTCGATGCAATGAGTTTGTTTGTTCGTTTGTTTGTTGTTTAAAGTCGCATTTAGCAATATGACAACGGTCTGTAAATAATCGAGTCTGGATCAGACAATCCAGGGATTAACATCATGACCATCGATCTCCGCAATTGGGAGACGATGACATGCATCAACACAGACCACCCGACAACGTTAGTCGCCTCTTACGACAAGCATTGGTACGTCTTGACCAGTGACAGGGATGTAATTCAGCCTCTATAAAGAATGCCGTCAAGTGTGTACGTCACCTGTTTGTCGTGCTAAATCGGGCCCTCTGTCAGTGAGCAATGTTTATTCATTGCTATCACTTCTCAGTCGATTGGCGACGAAAGGGGAAATCAAAGAGGTGGATGTGGAAGACCATAAGAAAGTCTCGTCTTACACAATCTGTGATTGGATTTTCCAAGAATAAACCGTTAATTAGGTTGGATTATGGAGTGAGCTGTCGAGCAGCTGTTAAGATGTCATACTACGTAGAGACACACTGCAAGGCTTCTGCAAGTCTCGAAATGTCGATGGTCAACCAGTTAAGCCAAAGTGTGACAGTAACACATCCAATGAAGACACGAGTGAGTGAGTTTGATTTTACGCCGCTTTTAGCAATATTCCAGCAATATCACGGCGGGGGACACCAGAAATGGGCTTCACACATTGTACCCATGTCGGGAATCGAACCCGGGTGTTCGGCGTGACGAGCGAACGCTTTAACCACTAGGCTACCCAGCCACCAATTTAGTGTTATAACACTTTGGGGGTAAACCAGATTCCTGCATAAGAGAGTCAAAATGGGACACTTTTCAAAACAGTAAGCGACTGAATAGAATATCTATCACACTTGTCTAACTATCTGAAGTTTATAACTTTATATTTAAAAAACGCTTACGTGCGAACAATGGAACTTTTTCTAAAGGTTCTATATCACTGAACCCCCTGAATGTCCCCTGCATTTGATCGTCATGTAAGTCAATTGTGAGTTGGATAAACACCAATAGGTTTCTTACCTCGCAAAAACATTCTGAATCAACGTCGCATTTACACATCCTGTTAATTTCCAAACTCATGTTGACTTCTGTCCGGAATATCCACTGGGCCAATCGTTTTCAGCAAAGGGCGAAAGGGTAGGAAGTCGAGCGCTGGGTCAGTGGGATATTCCGTTACCGAGCAGACTGAACAATAAGTGTTATCTACGTAACTCTTGGTTTTAAGCGCCAGACCATGTGACTTGTCGTTCGGCCTTGACCCCCTCGCGTGATACACCAGTCTCGTCAGTAACCAACAAGCCCCTCCCCCCTGCCAGTCGACGAACCTAACCTTGTATAATAACCGGATTTGTTTTACAACATCAGTCTAGAAAACCTTGACATACTCGGTAGCTGTACCTCGTCCAAGTTCTACTGAAGCAATGCACCAAGATCACATTTCACAGGCGCATAGAACTTATATATTGGATACGTATAGCGAAACTCCCTGACATCATTTCATTGTGGCTTAAACAAGCATGATCCACAAAAACAATACCAACCATCCGTTGGGCGGTTGGAGCTTCATGCATCGTTTCGTTAAAGTGAAATTTTCATTTAAAATCACGTTTAGAAAACCCATTATTTGATAACCATACCACACCAAATGTAAAATAAAAAGGACAGAGTGCATTTCCCTCAATCAAAACCCCGTGATCACAATATAGAAACAGAACATGCACGCCACATTGCGTAAGAGTTCTACTACTATGACATGCATCAACCAGGTCAGCGAGCCTGACAACCCGATCCCGTTAGTCGCCTCTTACGACAAGCACAGTCGCCTTTTACGGCAAGCATGGATTGCTGAAGACCTATTCTACCCCGGATCTTCACGGGTCGAACTGTTATCTGAATCAGGTTACACTCGGGTAAAATTGTCAATGCCTGCCTCTCTTATCGCCACCAGCGCTGAATGGGTGTCATGTTTATTCAATGGAAATAGGTTTTACTCTAAATTCTCTTATCAATATCTACACTATTTTACACAGTTATTTTTTTTAATTAAACCCTTCAATGCTGAAGCATGTACCATTCATAACTTTTTCAGGTACACGGGTCGCCGAGTTGTCCAAAAAGGCGCCGCAAATCGCTGTGTAGAGTTGCGTCGCTTTGGCGTGCAAGAAACCGATGGTCGTGGGTTCGAATCCCAGTTTCGCCAGATCATGTTTCCTGGTATGTCAGGACCATGTACGTGTTCTTGGGTTTCACCGAAGTGTTAAATGTCCAAGATACTGCATCACTTCCAGCTTTCGTCCCACGCCAAGCTTACCCGTCGTGATATAACAGTTTCCAAAGCGGCGTTAAAATATATTCACTCAATCACTCATTAGTGCTCCATACACATTGTTTATATTGTAAACATGCTGGGGAATTGGATAAAACCGGTTTCAAACAATCCACGTATGCAACTTAATTCGCTGTGCATAGAACAGCTTGAACTATATATAACTCGATAAGTTTGACATACGTAGAAGGTAAACTTGTTCTTTTCGAGTTTGATCATGTCCCCGTAAGCCAACACTGTACATCCGCTTGAACATTGATTCATATATATCACCTTACCAAGAGAATCAATCACGCATGCGCAGTAGCGGTACACTGCTGGAACAGCAGCCTATGCATACACGCCGTGTTTACACAGTAGGTATAGAACTGAAGCTTCACATTGCGTCAGACAGCCTGATGAAAGACTTGTCAAATTCTGGCAAACATATATCACACAGGTTCATTCACATTCGCTGAAGACATCGACTCTTTCTGGAATTGCACGTGAATGTAAGACACATTGATGACCTCTTGTTTTCATCAATAATCTACTTTTACCGTTTTCCCATTTTCACAAACGATATCATTCCCCGATCAAATTAAACATATGATGATGAAATATAGCCCTGTTTCAATTTAGTGTTGAAATTTTCAGTAATGAGGTTCGATAAAACTTCAGAATAACCAGCCAGACGAAACAGATTCCATAGGGCGTAATGGCAAAAAGCGGTGAAAACTACATGAATGGTTGCACAAAGCGATCGTAGCGCTAAGATGATCGTAACTTTAACATAGGCTTACAATAGTCTTAGCGCTAAGATCGCTTTGTGCAAGTGGGCCCAGGTGTTCGCGAAAAGGGTAGACATGCCCTACCCTCCCGGCAGCACCCGCAACTCACATAAGGATCAAACTGTGACGTTGATCAATTGTGTTGCTGCCGTCGGCTGCGGGTCAAGGTCAAGTATATATCCATAACCTGGATAATCGATGATGGCAACAAATACAAAGAAACAACACATAACACCAATACCTTTTATGGCAGACATTCAGGGGGTTCAGTGATATAGAACCTTTAGAAAAAGTTCCATTGTTCGCACGTAAGCGTTTTTTAAATATAAAGTTATAAACTTCAAATAGTTAGACAAGTGTGATAGATATTCTATTCAGTCGCTTACTGTTTTGAAAAGTGTCCCATTTTGACTCTCTTATGCAGGAATCTCGTTTACCCCCAAAGTGTTATAACACTAAATTGGTGGCGGGGTAGCCTAGTGGTTTAAGCGTTCGCTCGTCACGCTCGTCACACTGAAGGCCCGGGTTCGATTCCCTACAGGTTTACAATGTGTGAAGCCCATTTCTGGTGTCCCCCGGCGTGATTATATATATTGCTGAAAGCGGCGTAAAGCCAAACTCACTCACTCACTCCACCTAAATTGTATTTCATTCGTACAATAAGGCCCTTTTTCTATATACAAGCACTGAATACTCTGATTGAAAAAGAGACATCACAGAACTTCTCATGAACGTCTATGCCAAACTGGCAGCGGGGCTGTGGCGAACGGTGTTCAGGCCATTTTCATTTTAGCACTAGATTTGAAATTCAGTGACGTGTGAAACAAAGACATTGTTAACTGCTAAACTGGGTTTGCGGACATGATGCGTAGTGGTTGAGTCAACTTTGCTGGGACGGCTAATAAACCTGAGACTAGTGCCTCTTTAAAACGGCGTCCATCGGCAACTCACTCTGTAAGGTCGTCTCACTGTCGAATCGAAATCTTCGTATTTATAATTTGGAAGCGAGAGCATTCGCCAAGGAAATCCATAAGCGTTCCGATATCGAGTTATGAGTGATCGGCAGCCATTTTTAGGGATCGATGAACTGTTTGTCATTTTTTCAGAAGTTGGTAAGTGTCAGTAAGTACAAGATAGTATATGGATGATCCCTTCTTTAATTTATTATGATCGACGTTTCGGTATAGATCCTTATACCCGCAAGAGTGACTGGTGCTTGACAACGGGATAAGGATCTATACCGAAACGTCGATAATAATAGCATAAAGAAGGGATCATCCATAAAATATCTCGTCTTAAAGTGGGCTATCGATGTGTTCATACAGTTTTTGTTTCAAAGGGATTAATTTGATACAGGTATCAATCGGAAAATATACATATCTTTTTAATCAATTAGAATCAAGCATTTTTCAATGTCATGGTAGAATCACAAGTATTAGTGATTATTAGGATTACAAGTTTGTTTGCTTTTTAACGCCGCACTCAGCAATATTCTAGCTATATGACGGGGGTATGTAAATAATTGAGTCTGAACCAGACAATCCAGTGATTGACATCATGAGCATCGATCTACATAATTGGGAAACAATGGCATGCATCAACCAAGTCAGCGAGCCTGACCACTCGATCGTTACTCGCCTCTTACGACAAGCATAGTCGCCTTTTACGACAAGCATAGTCACCTTTTACTACAAGCATAGTCGCCTTTTACGGCAAGCATGGGTTGCTGAAGACCTATTCTACCCCGGATCATCACGAGTCAGGATAACAAGCAGATTCCTATGCAGAACGATGTACGGCCACTGCGATGTTGTTGAAATTGATACCATTATCTAAACAAATCAATGGCTACTTAATCAATGAAATTTTCATAGATACACATGTCTGTATATGTGTATGTATGAATCATAATGTTTTGTCATTTAAATATTGCATTTGATCCGTAATGATATATTTTCAGAAATAAATATCATCTTATCTATCTTATCTTATCATATATGTAATCCTCCGAATGTTTCCATTGGCCGAACCACGAATTATATTGCTAATATATCACTGTAGGGTAATTGGGACGGATAATTAGCAGTAGTCCTGCACCATGACCGTGGAATATATTTATTTTATGAAAAAATAATAATCTAGAAATGCATACAAAAGCAAGTCTAGCCAGCTCAAGCTAGCTCTATTCCACAGCATAGGGAATTTTTATTATTTTTCGAGTCAAGAAGGATATTGTGTAATATAAGATTTCAGAGACTTAATGTTTGTCTAAATAGTACTATGTGAACAAGCACTAAACACCCTGAGGTAACCAGCAACACTATCAACGTCATAAATAAACGTAATATAAAACCGTCGTGTTGTGTGTCCCCGTTTCGGTAGTATCAGATGACCGCGATGTCTCGTGGTTCCTCGCGTGAGACGGCGGGGCTTTGCTGTGGCACGTATATATAAATAGTCCTAACAGCTCGGGGCAGTGGGACAGGAAGGCAGGTGCGTGGTCACTGCTGGCAGAAGTCTGACCAGAGGTCAGCGCAGCGTTGGTATTTCATTCGCAAGCA
This sequence comes from Haliotis rufescens, assembly GCF_023055435.1. Lineage (NCBI taxonomy): Eukaryota > Metazoa > Mollusca > Gastropoda > Lepetellida > Haliotidae > Haliotis > Haliotis rufescens. The sequence goes on from NW_025963802.1 coordinate 2,966,848, forward strand.
GCGTAGTGAGGACGGCGTGGTCAACAGTTGCCGGCTACGCCGTACAGTAGGGGGATATGAAAGACCTCAATGGGTAACAATGACACCATTAAATCACAAATACATATACATATTTAAATACATATCAGGTATTTACTAGACTTTCCACAAATCTCAAAGGCAATAATTATTAGTTTAAATCATAAGTTCTAGATTATGAAAATAATAACAAGTTGTTCCTATAAGAGACTACTGTCCACATATCTAGACTTATTTGGAGGATAGACTTACAATACATACATGGACTTTCCTTTAATATAGCCTTGGAGCAAAGCTAGATATTGACGTGCTTGAATAGATTTTGTCGACAGATGGCACTGCTTGTCATGTAAATCCCAAACTGTCTGCTTGTGTTGTCGTCATGTTTTACTAATACAACTCAGCAAAACTTTAAAAAATCTTTTAGGCCTACACAACCAGGGGCCAACTAAAATCGGATAAATGGTTGTTGATATCAAATTTAGTACATGATTGTATTATATAGTTTTTTTTATAGTATTACATAACCTTATATATTTGAAAACGGTCATTACGTGCTCCTGATTCTATAGTGTTATAGTACTGTTATTCCACCACGTCACCTATGTCATGGTCATATTACTGTTATTACTTGGCGTCATGAAATGGTTAGAATAACAGGCAATGTTGTATCAGGGTCCCTCTATGGTGATATGGGATCAAGTTGCCGATGACTCACTACATTGAGACGTGGGGCACTAATCTATAGAGCCGGTGGTATTGTTTCACCTAATCCCTGCGTAAGTGTGCGATTCGGTTTAAGAATGAATTAAGGTCGAGTTGGTCTTTGATGACAAACTAGCGTGGTTCAGAATTCTTGATTGTCCTGATCCACGGCTGGCGTGGCTCGTTAGTTGTGTCGAATCTAACGATAGACTACAATACACGGGCTTTAATGGAGATCTGTCAAGGGTTCCACCAACCACAGCGCTGTAATAGAACCAGCTCATTCTGAGTATATACTAAACTAGTCAATACGTGATAGCAATCGTTGACCTTCAAATACAGGATGAGTTGGCATTTTTTTAATAACGTCAAATGAAATATAACAGACCGACTATCATTTCACTTTATACCTTGATAAACAGCTAAAAGTATAAAAGAGTCATATGCTAGCTTAATGTGGGAGGAAAGCCCGAAGTGATGCAGTTCTTAGACGTTTACCACTTTGGTGAAAACCCATGAGCATGGGTATGGTGCTGACATACCTAGAAACGTAATCGAGGCGAAACGGGATTCGAACCCACAATCATAGGTTTCCGGTATGCCCAAGGGACGCAACTCTGCACAGCGAATTGCGGCGCCTTAGGCGACTAGGCCACCCATCACCCCATATATACATGTGCTAAGGCTGGTAACGCACTATTGTACAGTTTCACGGATACATCAACCTGTCGTGGTTTATTATATTACTGTGATTTATATCCACTGTATAACAACGTTGATGGCCCTGCCATAACAATGGTGGGCGTATTTAAGAGCGCATCCTATAAAATGCACTTAGCTAAACAATAAAACTAATAGACTTCTGAGGTCATTAAATGACTGTACTTGTGAAAACAGCACATGTGGCAAATTGTGTTAATTAATAAAATATAAATCAAGATTATACGTATTTTAGAACATTTTTTTTATAGTGGGAAAAACATATTAGTAATAAATTATGTTTTCTGGATCCAATTTTCTCTTGGGTCCCAGGTTAGTGTGTGAGAAAGTGGGTTTGATTTTACACCGCCTTTAGAAATATTCCAGCAGTATCACGGCTGGGGACACCAGAAATGGGCTCCACACATTGTACCCGTGTGGAGAATCAAACCAGGGCCTTCGTCGTAACGATCGAACGCTTCAACCACTAGGCTACCCCTAGTTGTTAGCCCCTCAGTGTTAGAATTGGTCCCCAGCAACATATTCTGGCAGTAAGAGGCCACACAATGGAGCGGCGGTCAGTCTCGTTGACGTGACTGAAAGCGCCTTATCGTATCCCGACAATGGTGATCGTCCGTTGCTCATAATATCAATCACTGGTTTTCCTGGTCCAGACTCGATCATGTTCATCATAGCTTGAATACTGCTCACCGCGATCGTACGAACACACGCACGCCTTTTAACAACATAGGAAACATGGCAAACACGCCGGTTCCAGACAGCGTTACTATGGATACGATATCCACAAGTTTACATTATATCGTAGGAGTCACTTGGTCGAAATGGTAACATCGTTTTATGGATCGTAGCGATGTTCCTTTATAATTCAAACAAGAAAGACATACTTCGTTTTATTTCGTAGAACCTCTTTAATCCAGACTGTGTTTTTTGTCATCTGGATGAAAGAGGTTTATCGGCCAATGGAACACTAAATCAGAACGTAATGTCATAAGAAGCGAGTATGTTGAGGTTCGGTAAAGAGAGGCCGATGTATACGAGCGCCGTATTTGTTTCGACGTCACATTCGTGACCAACTCGTGTTATTCCGGGACAAGCCGAACTGCTTCTTGCAGGTTACGGAAAGGGGCGAGTGGTGACGAATGTCGGCGTCACAAACATTTATTCTCCGAAATAAAAATGTTTTAAGAATCTTACTGCCTAAAATTGTGTTTAAATATCTCATCGAAAGGGGCAAGAGAATCTCTTCATTTTCAGATACTGCTATGTAATTCCGGATAATTCTAGACTAGACCATTATAGATTCGTCTTGTGTCAGGGTCTGAGTGCGAGACAAGGAACTCCAAGCAGCACGTACTCGCAGAAACACGTTATTTTCTGAGAGCACGGAGAAAAAAAAAGCTGAAATGACAAACAGCGTGGCACCAATGGTGTTCGTCAGTCCCGTGCCACGTGCTAAATATATCCAGACGTACCAGGGAGTGTAGACTTGCGCAAGTCTCTAAGACAATTCATATTGGTTTAAATAATAATTTCTAGATGATGTAAACAATAAGAACAAGTTGTCCCTATAAGCGACTACTGTCCACATATCTTGACTTATTAGGAGGATAGAATTACAACACATCCATAGACTTAACTTTCAGTGGAGCCTGGGAGCAAGGCTACGGGGAGTGTAATGGTATACATTCCTCCCGGGGGTCAGGGCACATTACCCGGCGACTGTGTCACAGAACAGTGGGCCCGCATGACACTGGAGTGCGACTGTACGATCTAAGCTGTAGAGCCCTTCGACAATGTTCACAGCGAAATGGTTATATAACAATTTCCACTAACAGTTCTTTGTGCCAAATAATCAGCTTATGATATATAGAAATCTGTATGTATCTTGTAAAATATTAGGTAATGTATTGATGCATTATGTACATTATATGTATATTTACCTTCTATGCTTACAGTTATAGTTACTCCCAAATGTAGCTAGTTTGTACCCCGCCCAATGAGGGTGTTCCGAACAATACATCCCTGAGTCATGGCTTCATTTGATTTTATAAATAGTTATAAATAAACGACTTTCCGAAATAGCGTAACCAATCATAAGACAAGTTCTATCTTAGAAACAGTCATGTACATTCTCCTGATTCTACTGTATTTGTTTGTTTGTTTGTTGCCGCACCCATCTGTAAATAATCGAGTTTGGACCAGACAACCTAGTGATTGACATCATGAACATCGATCCAGCATGGTTTGCTGAAGACCTATTCTATCGATTCTGTAACCGTCTGTAAAGCTATCGTAAATTTAGTATATGTTTGATTACTGAATGACATGTTCATAACCCCTTGGGTTCAATACAATCTTAACACAAGGAGTGTGAAAGTTGGATGTAGCGCCGTTTGAGACACCAGTCAAACAACATCGCCCTATTTGGTTGATGTTCATCACTGAACGGCTTCTGGGTAGTCAAGGACAATTTAACGCTGGTTACTTCAAAGTCTTCAATCTTGATTGTTTGGGGTTTTAAATTTGCCACGCGCAGTTTTGCTTGACAAATGAACAAAAAGATTTTTAAATAAAACGAAAGCTAGTGGATTGCCTCAAACCTTTTCAGGGCTCCAAAATGTGCTCGTCTTGAGTCTAATTTAAAGTTGTTTGTGTCGTGACTCGATAGAAAAGCTATTCAAACTTATAAAGTCAAAATAAGACGAAATGACAAACTGAAGAAAATATTGCGCAGTACAAGATGAAAACACAGATATTATATTCTGACTACTTCAAACAAACAAGTTTTTATACAACCATGTGTTCTACAATACAGACTCGGATGTCATCTGAACACGCTGTTACACTATTGAAGAACGACATTACTGGAATGGTTGTTATCCACGGCTCGAACATTGTTGGTTTATTTTGTAAATGCCAGAGGGCAGAGGGCAGTAATTGGCAGAGGAATCGTTAATTATTTCCTTTAGCATAATAATGGACGTGGTATACTTCAATCTAATAACATATATGTCATGAGTGAATTTAACGCATGGGCCAGCATTTCAGTTATATCAGGGCTTGTCGGCTCAATGTGGGCGAAAAGTCGAAAGTGATGCAGGTTTTAGATGTTTACCGGTGAAGACCAGGAACACGGGTATGAGGGGGTCGCTATATTGGTGGGGTGAGGTGGGGTGGGGTGGGGTGGTAGTGGTGATGGCCATGAAAAAGTGACACAGTTCTATTCGTTTATAAATTTTGAACTTTAGAGTATTACACAGTGATCCAAATTATTTTGGGATTTTACATTTATTTCTGAAAATCATTATGATTAAGGCAACATTGCATCATGCAGTATGACAATTTTCGATATTTATAGAATTAACCAAAATCAGAACGTAAACAAGTACACGTTTAGCGACACTGGTCAAGATTTTACTGCAAAAACGAAAATTCTTTCCAAAAGTGAAAGTGAAATTAAATTTAAAAAATTCGTGATGAAGAAATGTTTTAATTTTGTACTCTTGATGCCGGGGATTAATACACAGCGCGTCAAAAGGACAGCCATGAATGCAATCACATGACAAAACCATCCACATAAAATAATCTTCACATTTCCAGCCGTGAATTAAATAGTTTAAAACAATGTTGATTAATAATGCCACGTGTTTAATCGAACTATTTGTTGATCTCTTTATACCCGGGTTGTGCTATATTGCCAGGTCTCGCACACATTTCATCAGATCAATATAGCTACTGCGTTGCAGCATTACACCATATACAGACAGCAGCCTATGTGTGTGTCGGTCGTATCGTCAAAGTCGATCCATGTGGGTTTTTTGTGGTCGAAAATTGTTTCATCAGAACATCAACAAACTGTAGGACGAAACGCATTTTTTAAATCAGTCAGGTGGAACCAAGCGCGAGGGACAAGGGCAGGATAATATATTCGACCTTTCCAGGCGAATGTGGAGGTGTGCCAGCCACACACCCTAAACTGACCAATCAGAACACAGCATCGCCATAGCACGATAACACGATGTTTTTGATGCAGAAATATGTAACTAAATATGAAGTAAACAAATAGAGGACATTGAATATATATTTGCCAATGTTTAAGTTGTGTTTGTGTTTCATTTAAGGCATAAATGTATATATCAAGTGACCCTAGGCTGTGTGTACATTCAGTATATACAAAGCGTATACCATTGACCCACATATGCCCACATCGCGCCTTGTTGTATCGGAACAGTCAATAAAACACACAACACGTTCAATATGGAATATCACACAATATCTTACAACATCATAGAACAACATAAAAACATAAAACAAGCAAATATCTATCTCTAAGACGCTTAGACCTTGACCCATCCTCCAAATGTTTTGGTTCGGTCTATAAATAGATCCATATTGAATGCGACAGCACCCGTGTTTTCGGTTGTGTACGACAAAACAAAAGCTACAATCTGTCAAAATTGTACATAGACTTACCTTCTCATATTTCGAGAGTTGATCCGGCGTGGTAGGCATGTTCAAATTCAACTATATTCCTCAAATGTGAAGTTTCTATTTCCTGAATGCAGAGAGGTGTCTCGTCCCACTCTTAAACGGAGCTGTCTGCTTCGGTAGCCGCAATGCATTGGCCTCGTTTACTTCATACATATTCATAAGCTCATGAATAGTAATGAGCTTTCTGGCACAGCCTGTGTGTTGTTCACCGCTGGGACTGGGATCCGCGCTGACCTCGCGCTGACGTCACGCGCAGGGGTGAAGGAGGGAAGTGGGAGGGTGAGTTGTGGAGGGAAAGAGGGATAGGGGGAGTAATACGAATGTAGGTCGTTATTCAGACAACACACAGCGGTGACATTTTTGTGGGAATCTGATCGTCTGGCGCATGTGCTGTAATTCGCCCGACACAAGTTGTGTGGATTTTGTGCCTACATGTTTATAAGAACTTCATGCGTATTTCCTAAATGGAGATATTCTATACAGCGATTATTTATGATGTCTCATGTGGAATATAGGATTTACAATGTACATTCATGTAATTAATGTGGACGAAAGACAAGTAATGACGATCTTCGAGGGTGATGGGGCAGCTCAGTGGTTAAAGCGAGGTGAAATTGGGTTTAACGTCTCGTCAAAGATTACTGCACTTATATAGCGTGTGTGTGTGTGTGTGTGTGTGTGTGTGTGTGTGGCTGCTTGTAATAGTCCGGACTGATGCCGATTTATAGTGCTAGCTCACTGAGATACCATGCCGCAGTTTAACATGAATTCCCCACTCAGACACAGTATACTGACTCCGAGCCGACCAGTCCTTGTTTTAGACCCTTAATGCCGAGCGCCAGACAGGGAAACAACAAGTACCATCTTTTAACGTCCCCTGGTATGACGCGGCGGATCGAACCCCGGACTTTCTGCTCTCCGGGCGGACGCTCTACCACAAGACCACGGAGGCGGTCTCAGTGGTTAAAGCTTTCTAGCTCCAGCCACGTCGAAGGCCGGGTCGATTTCCCATATGGATACAAGGGTGCGCATCCCTTCCCCATTTCTGAAGCATACTAGTCCTGTTGACGTATATACAATATAACTAACTATTTTTTTGTTTTCAACAAAAAAAACAATTTAGGTTCAAATTGTAAATTTAGTTTGTTTTTAAATGTATGTTGGTTGGTTGGTTGGTTGGCTAGTTGTTTAACGCCGCACTCAGCAATATTCCAGCTATTTGACGGCGGTCTGTAAATAATCGAGTCTGGACCAGACTATCCAGTGATTAATGTCATGAGCATCGATCCGCAATTGGGATCGATGACATGCATCAACCATGTCAGCAAGCCAGACCACCCGATCCCGTTAGTCGCCTCTTACGACAAGCATCGTCGTCTTCTACGGCAAGCATGGGTTGCTGAAGACCGATTCTACCCCGGATCTTAATGTTTGTACAACCCCGCCTCCCCACATACCACATAGGATACAAAGGAGACTGTTGATACTACTTGATAGTTGATAGATTGTGCTAGTTTATACTCTTTGAAATAATAACATTGTATAATTGTTGATAACATGTGATAATCAAGGTTATATTGTAGTTGATCACCTTGAAAATTCTTACTGTCTGATCGTTAATTGATACCTTCTGATACTAGTGATCAATTCAATATGATAGATGCTTTTCTGTGATAGGTAATACTGTATGGTATTTAGTAGTTTGATACCCTGTGATAATATACTAGCCACATAAAGAAACTGTGCACGGAGAAAATATATTCTGGATTGAAATACAACACAGCAAGAACAAAATGATGCAGACGCTGTAGCAGCTGAATGATCGGACCATAAGAAAATGTCAACAGGACCTGAACAACATCTGTTACGATGACGTCAGAAGATCAAAATGGAGTAGGGGGTCAAACGACAAAGTCAATAACGGATATTACCACCCTGTGCGTGAATCACAGCAGTGCATCGGCGACGCATGGAGTCCACCAAATGGGCATGGAAGGCCTGGGGAATGGCCTGCCATATCCTTCTCAAATCCTGTGCCAAGTCACGGACGTTATCTGGAGGATGTGGAAGACGACGCAGACGGCGCTCCATTTCATCCCACACATGCTCTATTGGGGAGAGATCTGGAGAAATTGCAGGCCATGGCAGTAACATGACATTGTTATGGTGAAGGAAATCCATTGCGACCCTAGCCGTGTGAGGACGAGCGTTGTCCTGTTGAAATGTCAATCCCGGGCCATGACGTTGCAGGAAAGGAATGACCACAGGCCTCAGAATCTGATCTCTGTAGGCAACACCGGTGATATTGCCCTGAACAACCACCAAAGGGGTTCGGTGCCGTGCTGTTATCCCACCCCAAATCATCACAGAGCCACCTCCAAAACGATTCCTCTCCACAATACAGTTGCGTGCATAACGTTCTCCCAAACGCCGGTAGACACGTTGAGGCCCGTCACTGTGGGAAATGTTGAACCTCGATTCATCTGTAAAGACAACATTTCTCCACCATATTCGAGGTTGGCGAACATGATTTCGACAACATCTTAGATGGTTGACTCGATGACGGTGTGTCAGGATGGGACGTATGGAAGGGCGTCGTGGTCGAATCCCGTACTGACGTAAACGATTCCTGACAGTGTTGGGATGGATACGGCGCAGTCCAGGAATTGTCTGGGACGTCGTTACTGCCGTTTGGAACCTGTGTCGGAGATGTGTAACTCGAATCCACCTGTCCTGTCTTGGCGTCGTTACTCGGGGACGTCCTGAACGTGGGTGGTCGGCAACGTCATTTGTGTTCTGATAACGCCTCACCAATGCCGATATCGTGTTACGATGGCATTGGAAATGTGTTGCCACCTGTTGTTGCCTCATTCCCGCTCGGATCATTCCAATGGCTTCATGACGGTGTGCAGCTGTCAATCTTGGCATGATTTGCTTGTGATATGCCTGTGTCTGCGCCTGAGAAGTTTTGAATTTTTGAATGACCACAGATCATGCTTTCCAAAGTGACAGCGAATTTTGAGTTGCACATGCTGTGTACAGCTGCACAGGATGCACGTGCAGTAACACATTGCACGTCCATAGGCCCCCATCAATGACGTCATATCGCATGGCACGTGCATGAGCGTTTGAATGTCTCCAATAATTGCTGTGTTCAAACCTATCTTTCATATATGGACGGTGTGCCCTTATATCTATATTTTCTCCGTGCACAGTTTCTTTATGTGGCTAGTATACTTACTACATTGCAGTTGATACCAGGTCATAGTCAATATCCTGTGTTGGTTAATACCCGGTGACGTATCCCAAATGCGCAATTGCGTAGATCGATGCTCATGATGTCAATATTGCCTAGTGCAGCATTAAACAAACCAAGAAACAAATAATACCCTGTGATAATTAATATTACATGTCAGGTTATACCATGTTATAGTTACCCTATTATATGTAATACCTGATCCTTGCCTTAATATAGCGAGTATTGCATAATAGTTTATACCAACCGGTTATTCGTATCTTATGTTTATTAATATTTCATAATATATGATAGGTATAAAGATACATGGCAACTGATAACGTATGATAATTGTTACTAAATTAAATCCTCGCCAGTCTGAATCTGTGAATTCGGAAAGGGACGGTTACTGTTGTGAATAGCGCTATGGATACAACGTGACATTGTCCAATCTCGTTATGCGTTAATCTGAACGAAATCTCTGGGAGTTATGCCGCCCGCTTTCACTGTATATGATAATCAATCATGGCTTTTTCAATTATTTCAAACAAAGTGCCCTTGCCAGGTTAATTAAGAAAACATATATTTTGTCCAAAATTGAGGTTTAGTTTAAATGTTTTCTTTTCAAAGAATGCATATAATTTCAACATTGCATTCAATGAATTAATGTAGACCCTTAATTTCTTCTTTATTAGTCAAGTCAACTAAAACATACAATGTTTTAAGCAAAGATTTAAAGTTGAGACATAGAGATTCAAAATTTGGCATGCTAAAATTATTTCTTCATCATTTATAAACCATTATTCTAAATATAAGTCTGTACTTGCACCAGAAAAATATATTATGGAGTTATGTCCACATGAGGATCTTATCTGCATATTATGTAAATTCCGATATCTGATCCATAAGTAGGGTATTCAACAGTTTCGTTACCGTGACAAAGTCAATACTGATTAACTTAAATGCAATAAATGTCATCACAATATAACTGAAGATGACTACCACTTCCTTTAAGTCTCTCCATTTTATATGGAAAACAGAAAGCTCTACATCCTAAACTACTACCACATGTATCCACCACGAGCAATGTTCAATCAACTGGTAGCAACAAAAAATGTTGAGCTAAATAAACATGTTGCAATATATTTAAAAAGAAATTTGCCTATGTAATGTAACATAAATATTGTTTTGAGATAGTATGACAGTTGTACCACCTGTCCATGTTCATACGTTTTATCTCATGTATTGTACTCTTGGCCATGTGGCCTTTGATACCGAATAAACTTCTTCTTCTCCTTCTCCTTCGTCTTCTCCTCCTTCTCCCCTCCTCCTTCTTCTCCCCTTCTCATTCTCCCCTCTTCCTCCTCCTTCTTCTTCTCTCCTTCTCCTCTCTCTCCTTCTCTCCTCCTTGTTCCCCTTCTCTCTCCTCCTTCGCTCCTCCTTTTCCCTCTCCTTCTCTCCTCCTTCTTCCCTTCCTTCTTTTCTCCTCCTTCTCTCCTCTCCTCCTTCCTCTTCTCTCCTCCTTCTCCTAGTTCCCCTTCTCCTCCTTCTTCTTTCTCCTCCTCTCCTCCTTCTTCCCTTCCTTTCTCTCTCCTCTCCTCCTTCTCTCCTCTCCTCCTTCTCTTCTCCTTCTTCTTTTCCTCCTTCTTATGATGTGATGTACGAGTTGACACTATGTGGTGGCTGATACCTGTTGATCCTATGATGCAAGTGTTCGGCTTGAACATAAAGCGAAACTGTCGGGTGAGATATCTTATCCTTGAGTAGAACAAGCAACACTGTCACACCCTTATGTATGTCCGTAGTGGGTACTATATAGCGAATATACGAAGCCACGAGTGAAAATATCTCCTTTCCCTAGTCACGAGATGAGAGAAACATGATATTTCAGTGGACACATTTTGCCACGAGTGAAAATATCTCCTTTCCCAAATCACGAAATGAGAGAAACGCGATATTTCACTCGAAACATGACATACTAGTATGTACAAAAGTAGTTCCGTGTGTGTGAAATCTTGAAAAATATATACAAAAGTAACAGAAAATATGTGAGGTCAATTCTTTATCATACATATAGATATGATAATATACAAAATCAACTTCGGCAAAAAACTTTTTGAAATGTACGCCGCTGAAAGCGAAAGAATACACGCTGGTCAAATAACAAAAATGGCTCTTTGCGAAACGATTAAAACGAGTTAAATGAGAAATTTACAGTTTATTACATAACATTTTCAAGAGAATAGAAAACGGCAAGAAGCGATATTAACTCCAAAAATGACCATCTGTCAGTATTTTGAGTTGTCAATGTGGAACTAACGTAAAAGGGAAGTCATCAGTTTGTGTTCGGGCTAGACACTTACGAAAAAGGGGAGACAATTTGCGTGGAGTTAACTCTTCTAAAATAAAATAAAAGGGACAAAACCCTTTCAATATTCATAAGAAACCTCTGCCAAAAGGCAGAGTCGATTGTACGATTCCGACTATATCATGAGCATGTGTTTATGGATTACTATTAAATAGGAATGATGCCAGGTTCCCCTCCTGTGCCACCCGTCACAAACACATGCAAAGGCAAGTCAATTGTGCATCTGAAAAATCACGGTAACATAATTATGGAACAAGTTGAAATATGGATTTGCATAGGACATCGCTTTTGTCACTGATGCGCCAAATTTGGAAATGTCCTCCACATGTCCACCATAAAACGTATTGAAAGTTTTACTGAGGCCTTGAATGTTGTAACCTTGATCAAACAACCTCTGAGCAGGAGTTTTATGACGCTCTTTGAAATCTTGGTTGAAAGAGCATGCTCGATTGTACCTAAATAGTAAAACACCAAAGGCTGGAGCTGCAGGAATATTACTCGACATAAACGGAAAGTTGACTATTGGAAAGTTGAAGTCATTGTCACTCTGAATCGTTATGCATAGATCTAAATATTGAACAGATAAAGCGGTCTCACCGGTCCTTTATTTCTAGTAAATCAGTGGAAGGGAATTTCATTGTTTCCAAACGATATCAGATCATCGATATGCCTGAACCTTAAGTTAAACTTCTTTGCCAAATTAATGTTATGCTCACTGCAATGAAAATATCACTTTTCTCAACTTCAGAAAACTCAGTCCTTCACACTGAATACTAGTATATAATAAATTAAGTTGGCAGAGTAGAGCGCAATAACAACCTACACTGTCACGGATGACGTCACGCCGTATGTACTTGGTATGTGATAACAATGTCGCACTCACCGGTCTCCTTCCCGACGTTCATATACACGCCACCTAGTGCAGTTATCCCCCTTTATTAGATGATACAAGCTCAGAAATACCACTTTACACTCAGGGTAATGCAGGGGTGACACAACAGGGTCTCTCTCTCTCTCTCTCTCTCTCTCTCTCTCTCTCGTACTGTTTAGGTAAATATAAAGTATCAACAGGCCAGACCTCTATTATTCACATCTATATATGGTTTGGTAAGTCTAGACATCTTTAAATATAATGTTAAATACAAATGTTAGCCTAGTAAACGTCCATTCCAGTGACTATGTTAATCCATACAGGTCTCAGACGGGTGTTCTGTGCCTCTTCACATACTATATATAGTCATAAGCTATTAAAATTGAAGTGAGGAATGATAGTTTGTGAGTAAATTTATAAACTCAGTCGCTAAATATAGGCAGGTTTTAACATAGGCGACAATACTGCATGATGTCGACAGAATGTTTATACCGTGCGCTGCAGTCAGGAGGTTCTATCTGACACACTGTAATACAGTCAGCACCACACTGCCACCAGTGGGTGGAGCCAGTAGACTGTCTGAATGAATATTGTTATACACCGCATTCCAGATTTGACACGTAGTTGTTTCTGGACCAGATAAAAAGAACAAAAAACAGTTGGGTGAGCAACTATCTGGAGTTTCCCAAGCTTGGTATTCCCGACTAAGTGGATTTAATCGGAAAAAAAATTGTACCTGATCTGTTAGTCACATCTGTCCCGTTATAGTAAATGACATCAAAAATAGCTTTTCATTCCTCAGGGACGACTCGGCTAATCCAGATATGAAAGCCCTGGGATTACACTGTTATTACTGGGGATGAACGTGGGTTCGAATCTCACAATCCTCAGCACGATACCGGCGCTCCTTGTTTTACCAAACGTCTATGACGTGTGTCGCTGCGAGTTTTCTTCCACACTCAGCTGAATTATACCACGACCAGTAGCCACACATAAAACACGATCGCGGTGATATTGCAATGCTGATACTATAGTGAGTGAGTGAGTATGGTTTCACGCCGCTTTTAGCAAAATATGCAGCAACATCACGACGGGGGACACCAGAAATTGGCTTCACACATTGTACCCATCGAACGCGGGTCTTCGGCATGACGAGCGAACGATTTAACCATTAAGCTACCCGACCGCCCCTGATACTCTAGACCTTTAGTGTTGAGGAAATTAAAAAATGAACACTGAAACAAATTAGAAAATATTACCACATGCATTATTTCTACCAACCTTGAACATATAGTGAGTGAGTGAGTGAGTGAGTGAGTGAGTGAGCTAATTCGATGTTTAGCGTCGAATTAGCAATTTTACATAAATTCGCGACTCTGGGTTCAATTCTCTGTCTGGTATAATGGCAATAGATCATCCTGAATGTTTCATGATTAGGCAAGACCTGTTGTTGACCTATACCTTTGTAACGAGAATGGTACGATGGTATAGTGTTGCAAAACCAAACGACACAACATTAAATTCAGGATATAGCTAAAGATAGCGTTAAAACTACAGAACATTATATAAAATAACCTTACCCTGGGGGAACAACATTAGGTAAAAGTCGAGCGTTGGCAGAGAGTGTCCTTCCCAACAGGGTGGGTGTGGCAAGTCGCCTACAGTAGGCCAGATGCCTGGAGGGTGATAACGGCAATGCTCAGGGTCAGACAGCTTCTCGCCTACGTCATTGTGACGTCATTAGTGTGGTGTAAATGAAGTTGTAACTGTGCAAGGTGGTATAAAATTAGTTATATTTGCCCCTGTCCTCAGTATCAAAATAGCTGTTGAAGGCCAGCCGGAGTCTACGGCATATATAGTTTCATACAAGGCCGCTCTCTAACGCTCTATGTCTTTGGTATGCTCAGAATAACGGAATGAAGGAATTGTCTTGGCTGTCAAATATTCTCATGATGATGATGATGATGATGATGAAGATGATATAATTAATCCCCGCAATGATATCACAGTCCGCCTGAATCGGGCTCCGAGTTGTGTTCCTAATTTCATTTAATGTTTGTTTGTTTGTTGGTTAACGCCGCAATCAGCCATATTCCAACTATATGACGGTGGTCTGTAAATAATCGAATCTGGACCAGACAATCCAGTGAATAATATCATGAGCATCGATCCACGCAATTGGGATCGATGACATGCATGAACCAAGTCAGCGAGCCTGACCACCCGATCCCGTTAGTCGCCTTTAACGACAAGCAGAGTCACTTTCTACGGCAAGCATGGGTTGCTGAAGACCTATTCTACCCCGGAATCTTCACGGGTCATATCAAATGTGTGTTTACTGGTCATTTAATGACGTTACCTTAAACAGCGACATACATACACAAGATAACTTTGATCCAGAGGATCAACACCGCGCGAAAAAGTTATGTAGCATATCTACCTATTGATGCAAGTACCTATGTAACCCAGAAGGTGAAACAAATAGTAATCTGCATGTGGTACTTTCAGAATCAGGAATGAGAAAATGAAAAAATGCAGTTTAAATGCATAATTAGGTAATTATTAAAATAGAAAACAAACATTTTATGAAAATACAAAACTAGTAATATGTTTTCACATCAGTGACCCTCAGAAACATTAGTTATTATTTTCAAAGAACAAGGGGTATTAAGTTGACACAATCATAGTGGTATACATGATAAATGTTTCAAATTTTAACTGAATGGAATGGCATAAAAACACTTTTGTTGGTACATCACATGTGAGCAATATGTGTTTCATTTTCTATATTTGAACGGCTGGACGGGATGGGATAAAGGTGAACGATGAACTAGATCAGTGCAGACATGCATATATATTGGGTTTTTTTTAAAATAATGAAATTCACGACGTTGTGAGTGCGTAGTTTTTAAATAACCGTGAATCATATTCCATAGTTTCTTCCATAATGCTTAGCGTACCGCATGTTTACTCCTGTAGCCTGACACGTCAATTATTCCCGCTGTACAAAAGTGCTCATATCTCGCTACACGGAATCAGGCTCAATGTTTCCGCCTGTCCCATGACAGAGATCGACTCCTTTTGGTCACTGAGCGCGACAAACACAAACGTGTTTAGTGTAATGATTTACAGTTACGAATGTTTAAAATGCATTTGCCTTTCGTATGTACACATATGATTATACATATGTGAGATAAATAAAGGGTTTCCATCAACAATTGTTTTCATCTATCTAACAGTTACTCATATCATATATTTTGACTGCCTTTGATCACAGCCCAACTAACTGAAAACTTGTTTTGTGGAATAATTTACAGTTACGAATGTTTTAAAAGATAATTATTTATGTATTTCGCATGTACACATACCATTTATTATACATGTGCGAGATAAAGATTAGGTTTCTTATAAAATTTTGTTTGCATCTTTCCAGCTGCATGTATTACTCATACACATGGCGCCGTGCAATACCAAGCTCGTCGTCCAATTTCCGCTGAACAGGAATCCGGACCTGTCTGAAGTATTTAAAATATGTTAACAGATGACACGTTAACATATTATTGTCACACGAGGACGGCATGGGAAAGACAGCGTATAGTTTATTTTACAGGTTGATTTAGGTCTACAAAGAGAGATGTACTCCAACATATTATATAACAAATCTACATGTCAGCGTGACCCTGGTTTCATGGTCAGTTACAGGAAGGGACGGTTCAGACAAGTACTCAACCGATCTATTATAACCATGCGTACCACTATGGCAAGGGATTCATCTTACGTCTATATGCTAATGGCGTTTATTAAGTAACAGTCGTCCGGCCAGCAGAGATAAAGTGACAGCTGTCGCGAGCCTGACCAGAGCTACACGTTACTGTCTCCGTCCTGGTGATATATATATCTCATTATATTCACAATATATAGATATATATCGTGTGCTGATTGGTTCGTGGTGTGATTGTCTTCTACATATATATCGTGTGCTGATTGGTTCGTGGTGTGATTGTCTGTCGTAAGGAGCGACTACGCTTGTCGTAAGAGGCGACTAACCGGATCGTGTGGTCAGGCTCGCTGACTTGGTTGACGCGTGTCATCGTATCCCAATTGCGTGGAATCGATTCTCAAGATGTTAATCACTAGATTGTTTGTTGTCGTTAGAATACTTAGTATATAAATTAGGTAAAATGTTTCATCAGCCAAGCTGGGATTTCCGAATCATGACGCTTACTGGTCACATCGTTAGGTTATCCACTATGACGTGTCTCGTCATTGAACAATGGAAAACTTCAAGTAGCCAGTGTGTGAACGGAGCTGGTGCCTCCTCCATAACATCCTCATGCCATTTAGTTCCCTCATCAGCATCCCGACTGCCATTCATTACCTTCTCGACCCAATACCTGAAACTAAGCCGCACGCCAAACAGATAATAATAGCTTTTCATTTTGGGAATAGAAAAAATATTTATTTCGTCAATATTGTTAATCATTTTAGAGAGTTGCAGTGGATGTTTTTGGGGGGTTTGACAATTTGAAATCAAAACGGACAATTCTTTCTGTCTTTTGGCAAATTTCGTTTTAAGCAAAACTACGGAACCCTAGAAGGGACAATGCGACATTATCAATATGTCGCATTGTCGCCCTAACAAAAACAAGCAAAAAGTGTCAACATTCACCAAAGCGCGACAACGCGACATTTGGTCATTTGTCGCATTGTCACGTGGTCGCTCTTTGAATGATATTTTTTAAATTTTCCAATACTCAATGCGACAACGCGACATTTTCAAGGTCCAAGAATGTCACATTGTGGATTTGTCGCCTAATCCAAAATGTGCGAAAAAGGCGCTAAAATGCGCGACAATGCAACATATATATAATGTCGCATTGTCGCGCTTTGGTTAATTTTGACACTTTTTTTTTTTTTTTTTTTTTGTAATTGCGAGACTGTGACAATGCGACAACGCGACAATGTCCCTTCCAGGATTCCATACAAAACAGTTAGAGAATTTTTCTGATATTATCTGGGCTGGTGTTTAAAGTACACATAGTGCGTACTAAGGTCATGACTGTGTCGTTAGGTGTATTTATGAGAGTTTAGTAAACATGTCAGTCCTCTTTCGTCACACTGACAAATGATGCCAGCATCCACACAATCTCATGCTCGGATTCTCCATCGTTATGGTGAGTGAGTGAGTGAGTGAGTGAGTGAGTGAGTGAGTGAGTTTGGTGTAACGCCGCCTTGAACAGTATTAATGTGGGAGGAAAGTCCCAAGTGATGCAGGTCTCACACGTTTACCGTTTTGGTGAAACCCACAAGCATGGGTATGGTGCTGACAAACCCAGTAACATAATCAGAGCGAACCAGGGTCCGAACCCAGCGAGGTTTCTGGCGTGCCAAAGGGACGCAATATTCTGCAGAGCGAATTGCGCTCTTTAGATGCCTGGGCCACCTGAGCTCCAATGTTCCTCAATGAAAATGTTCAGACATGTGCAGTTATCTCACCTTAATTAAAATACTAACTTCTGGTTGGCGCGAGCAATTATTTTCCATGTAGCCCGCTCGTGTAGATCGCTCATGTAACCTGCTATGAAATCAATCGTAACACACCTTAGGTAACTTGTTTATCTAACATACGTATCGTTGAGTTGTAATGAACCGATGTTTATCCGAATCCATTGGGTAAAGGGAAATAAGTCGGTTCGCTTGCATCGTGTGCTCGCTGTCAAAATGGCAGAATCAAAGCTTTTTCACTCGGAAATTTCGGACATATATTCCGGGTCTGTGTGAATGTATGTCAGTGAGAAAAATTAGTTGTCATCAGATCCCTCGGGGCTTATGGTGAGAGGTACCATCATCTGACATGATCTCACGTACCGTTCGTGACCCACTCGTGTAATTCCGGGACAAGCCGGACATGACAGGTTACGGAAAGGGGCGAGTGGTAAAGAATGTTCAAACAAGAAAAATGTGACCTCGTATTACGCCACGATTTTTTTATTTTAAATTTTATCCAAATTCAGTTCAGTATGATCATCAGTACTTTTAAGGTGAGCTAACTTGACAAACGCGGCCATTGATCAAACTATGCAGTTACATAGACGGGTGATCGGTTAATGACCTATGTAACCCTTGTGTAGAATTCGTCCACATCCATCGCATTAGGGCTCATATCACCACTCTATTTTAAAATTTCCCATACTTCGGGTTCAAACAAATAATTTTCCATAATATATCAAACCGACGAATCAGAAGACGATTGAGCTGCGTCGTGAATGAAGATCAATGTCACTCGTACCTCCGTTAGGCCTTACTGTTGCTATCAGTGTCGTACTCGGGCAACGGTGTAGCATTGATTGAAGAGGTTACGTACAGGGCAACAATATAAGAGTTTGGTTGGAGATGTTGCCAATGGATGACGTACAGGGCAATAATGTAGCAACGTGCTCGAATATGTTGCCAATGGATGACGTACAGGGGCAACAATGTAGCAGTTTGGTTGAAGATGTTGCCAATGGATGACGTACAGGGCAACAATGTAGCAGTTTGGTTGAAGATGTTGCCAATGGATGACGTAGAGGGCAACAATGTAGCAGTTTGGTTGAAGATGTTGCCAATGGATGACGTAGAGGGCAACATTGTAGCAGTTTGGTTGAAGACGTTGCCAATAGATGACGTACAGGGCAACAATGTAGCAGTTTTGTTGAAGATGTTGCCAATGGATGACGTACAGGGCAACAATGTAGCAGCTTGGTCGAATATGTTGCCTGTCGATGACGTAGAGGGCAACAATGTAGCAGTTTGGTTGAAGATGTTGCCAATGGATGACGTACAGGGCAATAATGTAGCAACCTGGTCGAATATGTTGACAATGGATGACGCACAGGGCAACAATGTAGCAGTTTGGTCGAATATGTTGACAATGGATGACGCACAGGGCAACAATGTAACAGTTTTGTTGAAGATGTCGTCAATGGATGACGTACAGATCAACAATGTAGCAGTTTGGTTGAAGACGTTGCCAATAGATGACGTACAGGGCAACAATGTAGCAGTTTTGTTGAAGATGTTGCCAATGGATGGCGTAGAGGGCAACAATGTAGCAGTTTGGTTGAAGATGTTGCCAATAGATGACGTACAGGGCAACATTGTAGCAGTTTGGTTGAAGATGTTGCCAATGGATGACGTACAGGGCAACATTGCAGAATTTCGGTTGAAGATGTTGCCTGTGGATGTATGTTTGTTGTTTTACGCTGCACTGAGCAATGTTCTAGCTATACGACGGCTGTCTGTAAATAATCGAGTCTGGACAAGACAATCAAGTGATTGACACCATAAGCATCGATCCACGCAATTGGGATACGATGACGTGCATCAACCAAATTAGGGAGCCTGACCATCCGATCCCATTAGTCGCCTCTTACGACAAGCATAGTCGCCTGTTACAGCCAGTGGATGACATACAGGGGCAACAGTATACCAATTAACTTGAAGATACTGTATGTCGTGACGTACAGGGGCAACAGTATACCAATTAACTTGAAGATGCTGCATGTTATGACGTACAGGGACAACAGTATACCAATTAACTTGAAGATGCTGCATGTCATGACGTAGAGGGGCAACAGTATACCAATTAACTTGAAGATACGGTATGTCGTGACGTACAAGGGCAACAGTATACCATTTAACTTGAAGATGCTGCATGTCATGACGTACAGGGGCAACAGTATACCAATTAACTTGAAGATGCTGCATGTCATGACGTACAGGGGCAACAGTATACCAATTAACTTGAAGATGCTACATGTTATGACGTACAGGGGCAACAGTATACCAATTAACTTGAAGATACTGTATGTCGTGACGTACAGGGGCAACAGTATACCAGTTAACTTGAAGATACTGCATGTCATGACGTACAGGGGGAACAGAATACCAATTAACTTGAAGATACTGTATGTCATGACGTACAGGGGCAACAGTATACCCATTAACTTGAAGAAACTGTATGTTATGACGTACAGGGGCAACATTATACCAATTAACTTGAAGATACTGCATTTCATGACGTACAGGGGCAACAGTATACCAATTTACTTGAAGATACTGCATGTCATGACGTACAGGGACAACAGTATACCAATTAACTTGAAGAAACTGCATGTTATGACGTACAGGGGCAACATTATACCAATTAACTTGAAGATGCTGCATGTCGTGACGTACAGGGGCAACATTATACCAATTAACTTGAAGAAACTGTATGTTATGACGTACAGGGGCAACAGTATACCAATTAACTTGAAGATACTGCATGTTATGACGTACAGGGGCAACAGTATACCAATTAACTTGAAGATAATGCATGTCATGACGTACAGGGGCAACAGTATACCAATTAACTTGAAGATACTGTATGTCATGACGTACAGGGGCAACAGTATACCAAATTTACTTGAAGATACTGCATGTCATGACGTACAGGGGCAACAGTATACCAATTAACTTGAAGATACTGTATGTCGTGACGTACAGGGGCAACAGTATACCAATTAACTTGAAGATACTGCATGTCATGACGTACAGGGGCAACAGTATACCAATTAACTTGAAGATACTGCATGTCATGACGTACAGGAGCAACAGTATACCAATTAACTTGAAGATACTGCATGTTATGACGTACAGGGGCAACAGTATACCAATTAACTTGAAGATACTGTATGTCGTGACGTACAGGGACAATAGTATACCAATTAACTTGAAGATGCTGCATGTCATGACGTACAGGGGCAACAGTATACCAATTAACTTGAAGATACTGTATGTCGTGACGTACAGGGGCAACAATATATCAATTAACTTGAAGATACTGTATGTCATGACGTACAGGGGCAACAGTATACCAATTAACTTGAAGATATTGTATGTCGTGACGTACAGGGGCAACAGTATACCAATTAACTTGAAGATAATGCATGTCATGACGTACAGGGGCAACAGTATACCAATTAACTTGAAAGTACTGCATGTCATGACGTACACTATTGCCTAGAAGTTCATTCCCCTTACACGCATGGGCAACGCGTTACGCAACCCTTGTGCACCCCGTTGGTCACTCGCGTGGAACCCGTCCGCCGTAGATGTGATTTTGTTGGAAAATATGAGTACTGTTGTGGCTTCTACATGATGTTTTGCGATGGTGTTAAGAGAATACATGATCCTGTTAAATGTTATTGCTATTCACATGCTTTTTGTGATTTGACATTAAACGTCTGTAGTACGACTTTCAGTGATCATGTTTATGAGGTTTGGCGGAGCATTGTTTTTATTTGACCTTAATTACTTTATGATGGTTGGGTCTATGTCTCAGCTCCATAGCCGTGACGCCGGGAAAGGGCAGCATTTAATTAATGAGAGTAGGTTATATCATGGTGGATACACTTTGGGGAGAGGGTTCTACTAATTACAGTACCACAGGAAGAGACGGTTAGGTCTACTATCGCCCACAGTGCACTTTGCCTACAGTATTATCAAAACGATGTTATGCACCAGTGACTGTCACTAATGAGCTCCCATTACCTTCAGTATGAATGGACTCTCCCACTATGAGAGACTGAGAAAAAAAACCTTGATGAGTGATAACAATTTTATTTATAATTTGCAACAAGAAAAACATTACAAATCATGACATCAAGACATCACTTGATATGACCATGTCTCACTCATTAAAATAGCACATCACTGCGTCAGAAAATAATAAATATTGATTAAATGTCCACTCTTGTCCCTGCATCATGTCTCACTCATTACAATAGCACATTAATAACTTGTCATTCTCCATTGATCATGTCTTTCACTCAGTCAAGCTTAATGATGTGACCAGCAACATCAAGGAATTCAATGGGGCTTTTCTGTCCATTGGATAGCTGATCTTTCAGTCTCTGCAGTCTCTGGTCAAGTTCAACATAGAGTTGTTTGCGAGGAGGGGGCGCGCACCAAGCTGGAACTGTACGAGTTTGTTTCTCTCGGTCTTCTCCAGTTGCTGCAACACTCGGATCAAGGCGAAGATGTTAGGATGGGCACGCTGGACCGTCTTGTTGAGGTGGCTGTGCCATCCTCCTAGATGATTGTTTGTCCTTGGAGCTGTGTTGTCACTGTGGTTCCAAATGGATGGCTTGAACCGGGCGTCGTCATCCACCCATATGGTTACCATGTAACTGGGTCATCTTGGTGCCAATGAGTCCATGGATTACATACAGCTGATCCCAGAGGGCTGGACACGAGTAGAACGTACCATCCATATGCAGTGATGTCAGCCGTTACAAGTGGCGCAAATTCAAATCTGTTGCAAAGCAGAGGATTCTGTCCTCTTGTCCATCATCAATGCAGAGGAAGCGCTGACCATCTGTTGTTGTCTTCCATGTGTCGGGCAGGTCAACCTGAGTCAAGGACCGTGGTGGGGTAGGTGTTGTCTTTCTTCGTCGACGGTACAACCCACTCTTCAGCGTGTTGTAGGACTGAAGGGTAGCAGCTTCTTCTCTGTTCAGGGTTTGCAGCTCATCATTTTGATGGCCTGAACCGGCGTTGTCTCTTCCTGGACTCGTCCTCGGAGATTGCTAAGGAAGCTGGTGTTGGCCTCATCTTCGGGAGGATGGTTGTGGGGGGTACTGTTTCGGACAAAATCCCCAACAGTTGTACATTTGCCAAGCCACCCGGTATCGGCACACTTCCAGTGTACACAGGTCTGACGGCGATTGTTCAGTTCTGTACCCATCAAGGAGACGTTAGCGCGGGGTTGTGTGTAAGATGGCCGTTGCATAATGGCCGCCAGGAGAGGTAAACATTGAGCTAAAGCAGTGTTGTTTTCACGGGCTTGTTGAATAAATTCCCAGCGCTACTGTCAATATATCCTCTTCTGGATCCTAGATACATCATTTTGGCATTTACAATATAGTTTTTTTCAACGTACATTAAATGGTTCACTTGTCATAACTTTTAGAGTATTTGTCAATTGTGTTGAGCTTACAAGCAATAATTGCAATTTGTGGTGACATGTCTCATTAAAACTTGAAGCCTCATTTAAAACATTAACTAATACGATAGTGAATAATAATATTCAAATCGTATTAAAATACAATAACAAGATACATATGCAACCCTAAAGCCTGTGTTCCATATTCAAAGCCAGGAGAAAAACTGATTAAACAAAGGGAAGAAGCTTGCCCTTACTTATATGTAGAGACATCATCTGAATATGACTATATATGTAAATGTTACGATACTGTAACTATCTTCACGAATTATTAAAAAATGGGAATAAGGTTCACGGAGACGAAGGCTGGAGATACAATAGGATATTCGATTTTTTAGATGATAAAGTACATTATTTGATAATAAATTCAGTTATTGATGTCTAAAAACCGATTTGCTATATTAATAAACATTTCATGATAAAATAAAATGTGATATAAATTCATTCTTTGGTATCCATAAATGAATTATTGATATCAAATAAGGAATGAATAGTAAAAAGGCGCCCTATATATTGTTCATTATGGACTGTATTAAGTAACGCGATTGCATCACTGTTGTAGCGTTAATTGCTAGTCTTTTTTCTGCATCATCATTTCTTTCATCTTATGAAAAACTGTTTAAAAAATGGCAACTTATAATTAACCAAGGTAATAATACTTAACCGACCTGCGTTTATTTATCTCTCTGTCGTTATTATCGGTAACATTTGTCTACTTTTAATTGTATATACTTATCCCATACATCGTACTGATTAGGAATAACAAATCATCGTAAGATATATGTACTCCATATACATGCAGCACAACGGTACTTTAATTCTACAGCACAGAAAATCGTTACCCCGAATTACTGTGTAACGGTTCACCCTTTGTTATCAGACGTCATTCAGACAAATAAGTCAGGTGTGACAGTTATCACAATCTCACCGGTTATAAAGATCTGATACATGCCGACTGACACTCTTGATGGGTCAGTGATTAAGACAGCAGATCAATACACACGCTTCCTATTCAGCATGTACGTATAATTACATGGCTGCGTGTATGCATGGTATGTATGATTACGTGTATGTAAATTATGTGTGTGCGTTTGT
The DNA here is from genome assembly GCF_023055435.1 of Haliotis rufescens. Taxonomy (NCBI): domain Eukaryota; kingdom Metazoa; phylum Mollusca; class Gastropoda; order Lepetellida; family Haliotidae; genus Haliotis; species Haliotis rufescens. Next base: position 2,991,380 of record NW_025963802.1, read on the forward strand.
GTTTGTAAATGTATGTATAAATGTATGTAAGCCTAGATTACAAAATAAATGCTTCGGTCGTTTAAAGCCAGAAGGCAGAGGTATTGCCGGGAAAGAAGCCTACTAGAACTGAAACTTCTCTCGCGGATTTTTTTTTAAATAAGGCGAGTTGAGCCGAGAAAGCTTAGGGATTATCGGCTGTTGTGTGAAGACAATGCTTCAGAAAGATCGGCGTCCTGTCCCTGTGAACAAACCTACAGATTACGGATTGAACGACAAAATTGTCTGTCTGGTTTCTTAATGCTTAATTACTTTTGCTGGAGAATAAGTTTCTTGTACAAGCGTTATAAAACATGTTAACATCAAAATATATGAATGTTGAAGCTAGGCTTCACTTCAGTTTTCCTTGATTTAGCAGGGCCCTCAAACTGAAAAACAACCTAACTGTTTATATTACTATATCCTGCTATGCTCTACATCTAACAAAGCTGTACATTACTATTACATCAGGCCTTAATCTTATCTTTATTTAAAACTTTCTCCCTCTGCAACACAATCCATATGTTCTAGTATTATATTTAATATATCCGTATTTACATATATACATCATTTATAATCAACATATATACCTATAAATCTTTACTATACTCAATAATGTAATGTAATGTAGGGGCGGGCCGGGGAGCCTAGTGGTTAAAGCGTTCGCTCGTCACGCCGAAGATCCGGGTTCGAATCCCGACATGGGTACAATGTGTGAAGCCCATTTCTGGTGTTCCCCGCCGTGATATTGCTGGAATATTGCTAAAAGCGTCGTAAAACCAAACTCACTCACTAATGTAATGTAATGTAATGTAATGTAATGTAATGTAATGCAGTAAACTTTTCCCCCACAATTAAGCATGGTGGTTTATATCTATTAAGTATATCATTTATTATTCAACCCGACCTACCCCGTCGATGAAATACAGGACTGCGATGTTGACGTAAAACTTTATGATGATAATATATGAATGTTAATGCAACAAGCCCTGCGTGTGAAGATAAATTTAAATACGTTTGACACAATAACATATTGCAACACCCTTTTTAACGGTAAAATTTAATACATTTAAACGTTAGTAGCATATAACCGTTGAAATTAAAAGGTCTACAAAAAGATGTATTTCTTATAATAGAAGGTCCATAAGGGTATTTAGTGAAGTAACTCGTTATGAAAAAATAGTTCTCTTTATATTCAATACTGGACATTTCCCCACAAACCACTTTTTGTTTGTTTTTGGTAAAATTTAATAAGAGGGGGTTTAGTGGGTGACAAGAGGTATCTTTTCAGAGGGTTTGATTCTGACACTACCCACTATTTACTGGAGGATATTGGAAATGAGTATAGACTGTCATGTTGTCTGACTGCAGATAGGATTTGTTATCTTAGCAATCACTGGGGGTTTCACATTAGGGGTTGTGATTTTTACAATTGCCCAAATGGTCCCGCTGCGTATTGTTGCTTAGTGATGTCAAAGGTAACATTTTATTTTTAGGGGAAATTGGTAGTGAATACTTAATACCATATATACAGGATATCTTCATGATGTTGAGCCCTTTCTTTCTCTGTGTGTAATTCTGATGGAAAGAAGTCACTCAAGAAGTTCATGCGTTCCATGGTAAAAGAAGATCAGACTTGGTTAACATCCGTGTTTATCTGTGACAACTTCCCACTGCTGACATTTTAGTGAACTTGTCAAGTGGGGATGAATTTTGATATTCATATTATTATAATCAAGGTCATTATAATCGGTCAAACTGTAAATAAATGTGTGTGTTAAATCATAACATTCAATCGGACTGTTCCCTACACCCATCAATATCTTAACGAATGCACACTACCTTAACACACCTATTTCTGTACTATTTAACAAACTGTGAACTTTGAAGACATTTTCGCGTATTGTAATATCAAGGTAAAAAATCATATCTATCTCTGAAATCCACGAGCATAGTTGCTGTCAAACATAAGAACATAATTAGGGCGGCCAGTTTTGACTTGTCGTGTGCCTTAAAGTGAGTTTAAACATGTCAAAAGTGATTGACCCTACATATAGGGTCATTTACTCAAACCTTGTAACTGTCAATCGTCTTAACAGGACCATAACTTTTGTTATATATCGACTCCCTGTCTCTATGTCTTAGTTGTTAATCGGTAACTGCGGTCCAAATTTATCAACCTATTCATCTATTGTTGCAAACTTGACTGATTTATTTACACAATAAAAATTCTAATTGATCATGAACTACTGAGGCAGTCAAGCACCTGTATAAGAAATGTAAAAGCAGCCATGTTACACGTAGTCCAAAAAGCTGGCAATTATTTCGCCGTAATATAACTGAAAAATGCTGATGTTACGTGACATTTAAACTTACCCACAGACAATACATTTTTCGAGAGAGTGTAGCACAATTTTATTAAAGTTTTATTTACGATTTGATAAACTATAATAATATGAATATTAAAATTCATCATCACTTGTCAAGTTTACTAAGATGTCACCAGTTGGAAGATGTCACAGATAAACAAGGATTCTAACTAAGTTTGATCATCACAGGTTTATCCCCAATTTGCCAGCACACTGCAGAGGATTAATAGTTACTGTGAGTGAGTCAGCATAGTTTTACGCCGCTTTTAGCAGTTACTGTGTTTATACAAGCACAGAAGTCATGCCATAAACGCTCACAGTAGTTAGTGAGTACACTCAATTGAGGATTTTAGGAGTATCCATCACAACCTATGAAAGCTAACATGCGAATAATCTCAGTTCACTGACATTTAATAATTAAGGCACTTGCAGGGACCAGTTAACAAGTAATCAGTGAGATAGTATATAAATACTGGGAACGCTTAACAACTTCATTATTAATAGACAAATGCACCTGTGAATGGCGTGGTAGCCGTAGCCTTGTACACATCAAGGTTTGTAATACTGAGTAAAACAAAGACGAGGTGCCAGCCTACACTGGAAATGCTGTATGCTGCATGTCCAGCCTCCATCAACACCTATAGTGATCTTTGAGCCTTGCGCATAACCATTGTCATGACCTGATTGTGTGACTTCCTTCCATCAACTTGAAAGGATTACCCAACAGAGAAAGAAAGGATTAAAATCCTAAAGATATCCTATCAACACGGTATAAGTACACACCACCAATTTCCTCTCATAGTAAACTGTTACCTTTGGTATCCCCAACAATACTCACCATGGTCATTGGGCCAATGTAAAAATCACAAACCCTAACGAGATTCTGTCTCAATGGTCACACCCGGTGATTGTGAAGATCTCAAATTCTATCAACAGTGAGACAACGTGGCTGTTCATATTCATTTCCAATATCCTCTTAGAACTAGTGATAAATGTTAGAGTCCCACACTAAACTTTCTCTTAATAATTCTTACAAAGTACCAAACAGAAAGTGGGGTGTGGGGAAATGTGACATATTCCTTCTGAAATGATAAGACATAAGTAGCGGTGACTGTTCTATCATAATTGTACTAACTTAAGAATAAGAATAAATTTGGCGAACGAAAAACGTTTGATTTGCAGTCACCTGGAATGACTCGCGTGGACAAAACTTAAAACGAATATGTCCGCAATCCACAAACAATCACTTCACTAATGGCGAACATTTACCAACCCGCGACAATTGTGTCAACTCGGGGGTTCCCCTAGCAATAAACTCGCTTCTAAATTAACTACTGTTCTACTGAAGTAAGACAAGTTCTATGGATGAACAACTTCTTTATTACAATTAGTGCGACGTTTCGGATCCTAACACCTTTATCAAGCAAGTGATGGATAGTGCTAAACAACATACATACTGTTCTACTGTCGGGTAGCCATAATGGCTAGACTGGACCCTCGTGGAATGGTTCATGCCATAAAAGTCCAGCAACCGAGCACTAATTAAGACGGGCCGACCTTGTGTTTATGGTCTGGTGAACACAGGTAAATGGCCGCTCATTAACTCAAGATTCACATCTCACTGTTTTGATTTATCTCACTATTCATTTGATATATTTGCCAACTTCAACTGGAACCTGGTCCCGTGTTACACGCATGGCACACGCGTTAGCAACGAGTGACCCACGCGTGATCCACGGGTTGCACGCGCGTGTTCAACAGGTGCTCAACCCGTGTGCAACCCGTGTCACATGCGTGTTACATGCGTTCTCAAATGCACTTTTTTTGCAGGGGAATGCACTTTTAGGCAGTAGTGTACAGGAACAACAATCTTATGGAAGATACACCCATTATGTATATTGAATTGCACATTCCTGAGATAGATTTACACACGTATTCTACAATGACATACGCTTTATCACCGACATACAGTTGAGCTCTGGGGATGGTGCAGGTAGGTTTTTGGTTTGGTTTGTTGTTTAACGCTGCACTCAGCAATATTCCAGCTATGTGACGGCGGTATGTAAATAATCGAGTCTGGATAAGACAATCCAGTGATTAATATCATGACCATCGATCCACACAATTGGGATACGATGACATGCATCAACCAAGTCCGCGAGCCTGACCACCCCATCCCGTTAGTCGCCTTTTACGGCAAGCATGGGTTGCTGAAGACCTATTCTACCCCGGGTCTTCGCGGGTCGGTGCACTTAGGTTGACGTATCACGTTCATGTGCGGGCGGTCGGGTAGCCTAGTGGTTAAAGCGTTCGCTCGTCACGCCGAAGACCCGGGTTCGATTCCCGACATGGGTACAATGTGTGAAGCCCATTTCTGGTGTCCCCCACCGTGATATTGCTGGAATATTTCTAAAATCGGCGTAAAACTATACTCACTCACGTTCATGTGCATGAGAAGCTTCGTCCCAGTTGCTGGATAACAGAAAGAGCGCCAGCTTTCATAAAATTACAGCCTACCACAGTTTAATGACTTGGAGGTGTGTTCAATCGCTTGACTGAATTCCTCCCCACCGAGACGTTGTAAACAGCTGCTAGAAATAGCGTCTTTGTTCAGGGTGATATTGGATTCTAAGGGCGAAATACCTGCTCTGGTTTTAAAACGTGTCGTAAAACTAATAATTTTCTTGTCTGGTTCTCGAAGAATTAGGTCAGGCTTCAGATTGGGCAAATTCCACCTGATAAAGACATTTCTCCAAATGTTCGTCCACGTTCACCCCGGTTGGAGATAGGTTGTCGTGAAGACGCGCGTGGGGTTATCATTCAACTGATAAGCAAGTCGGTGAGAAAAATAACACAAAATGTGTTTTAAAGGGTTCGCCCGTTGATTTGAAATAATCTCCTTTCTAAACACTGACAAGGATGGATAGACGCCAATGCACAATCACGACTTGTATCAAGATTGCTCGGAGCAGTTTCATTTAGGCATCGAGTTCCTTGATACTCATTGCACGTGGTGCACAAGGAACAGTCCATTAACAACAAGGGTTGGGCGAATGTTTGGCTAAATGAGTGCTCTGTGGAATGCAAACACAACAGGCGTTCAGTGCATCCGGGTGTCGTTATGTTTGACATCAAGAACCACCAAGGCCAATGAGTGAGACGTTGTTGGCGTTCCTGGACATAGTGTGCAAGAGACTTGCTGATAACGGCAAGAATCCATACTGAGTAGCTCAAACGTCAAGCAGGGGTATATATAGCAGATGTGTATATATTGAAACACACCAAACTGTACTACAGCTAGTGGGTGTTTAAACTCGCCAGACTGTACTACAGCTAGTGGGTGTTTAAACCCGCCACACTGTACTACAGCTAGTGGGTGTTTAAACTCGCCACACTGTACTACAGCCTGTGGGTGTTTAAACTCGCCACACTGTACTACAGCTAGTGGGTGTTTAAACCCGCCACACTGTACTACAGCTAGTGGGTGTTTAAACTCGCCACACTGTACTACAGCTAGTGGGTGTTTAAACTTGCCAGACTGTACTACAGCTGGTGGATTTTTAAACTCGCCAGATTGTACTACAGCTGGTGGATGTTTAAACACGCCACACTGTACTACAGCTAGTGGGTGTTTAAACTCGCCAGATTGTACTACAGCTGGTGGGTGTTTAAACTCGCCACACTGTACTACAGCTAGTGGGTGTTTAAATTCGCCAGACTGTACTACAGCTAGTGGGTGTTTAAACCCGCCACACTGTACTACAGCTATTTGGTGTTTAAACTCGCCAGACTGTACTACAGCTAGTGGGTGTTTAAACCCGCCACACTGTACTACAGCTATTTGGTGTTTAAACGCGCCAGACTGGACTATAGCTAGTGGGTGTTTAAACCCGCCACACTGTACTACAGCGATTTGGTGTTTAAACTCGCCAGACTGTACTACAGCTAGTGTGTGTTTAAACCCGCCACACTGTACTACAGCGATTTGGTGTTTAAACTCGCCAGACTGTACTACAGCTAGTGGGTGTTTAAACCCGCCACACTGTACTACAGCGATTTGGTGTTTAAACTCGCCAGACTGTACTACAGCTAGTGGGTGTTTAAACCCGCCACACTGTACTACAGCGATTTGGTGTTTAAACTCGCCAGACTGTACTACAGCTAGTGGGTGTTTAAACCCGCCACACTGTACTACAGCTAGTGGGTGTTTAAACCCGCCACACTGTACTACAGCTAGTGGGTGTTTAAACTCGCCAGACTGTACTACAGCTAGTGTGTGTTTAAACCCGCCACACTGTACTACAGCTAGTGGATGTTTAAACTCGCCAGACTGTACTACAGCTAGTGTGTGTTTAAACCCGCCACACTGTACTACAGCGATTTGGTGTTTAAACTCGCCAGACTGTACTACAGCTAGTGGGTGTTTAAACCCGCCACACTGTACTACAGCTAGTGGGTGTTTAAACCCGCCACACTGTACTACAGCTAGTGGGTGTTTAAACTCGCCAGACTGTACTACAGCTAGTGGGTGTTTAAACCCGCCACACTGTACTACAGCTGGTGGATGTTTAAACTCGCCAGACTGTACTACAGCTAGTGTGTGTTTAAACCCGCCACACTGTACTACAGCGATTTGGTGTTTAAACTCGCCAGACTGTACTACAGCCTGTGGGTGTTTAAACTCGCCACACTGTACTACAGCTAGTGGGTGTTTAAACTCGCCAGACTGTACTACAGCTAGTGGGTGTTTAAACCCGCCACACTGTACTACAGCTAGTGGGTGTTTAAACCCGCCACACTGTACTACAGCGATTTGGTGTTTAAACTCGCCAGACTGTACTACAGCCTGTGGGTGTTTAAACTCTCCAGACTGTACTACAGCTAGTGGATGTTTAAACTCGCCAGACTGTACTACAGCTAGTGGATGTTTAAACTCGCCACACTGTACTACAGCTAGTGGGTGTTTAAATTCGCCAGACTGTACTACAGCCTGTGGGTGTTTAAACCCGCCACACTGTACTACAGCGATTTGGTGTTTAAACTCGCCAGACTGTACTACAGCTGGTGGGTGTTTAAACCCGCCACACTGTACTACAGCGATTTGGTGTTTAAACTCGCCAGACTGTACTACAGCCTGTGGGTGTTTAAACCCGCCACACTGTACTACAGCGATTTGGTGTTTAAACTCGCCAGACTGTACTACAGCCTGTGGGTGTTTAAACCCGCCACACTGTACTACAGCGATTTGGTGTTTAAACTCGCCAGACTGTACTATAGCTGGTGGGTGTTTAAACTCGCCAGACTGTACTACAGCTAGTGGGTGTTTAAACTCGCCAGACTGTACTACAGCTAGTGGGTGTTTAAACTCGCCAGACTGTACTACAGCCTGTGGGTGTTTAAACTCGCCAGACTGTACTACAGCCTGTGGGTGTTTAAACTCGCCAGACTGCACTACAGCTAGTGGGTGTTTAAACCCGCCACACTGTACTACAGCTAGTGGATGTTTAAACCCGCCACACTGTACTATAGCTAGTGGGTGTTTAAACCCGCCACACTGTACTACAGCTAGTGGGTGTTTAAACCCGCCACACTGTACTACAGCTAGTGGGTGTTTAAACCCGCCACACTGTACTACAGCTAGTGGGTGTTTAAACCCGCCAGACTGTACTACAGCTAGTGGGTGTTTAAACTCGCCAGACTGTACTACAGCTAGTGGATGTTTAAACCCGCCACACTGTACTACAGCTAGTGGGTGTTTAAACCCGCCACACTGTACTACAGCTAGTGGGTGTTTAAACCCGCCACACTGTACTACAGCTAGTGGGTGTTTAAACCCGCCAGACTGTACTATAGCTAGTGGATGTTTAAACCCGCCACACTGTACTATAGCTAGTGGATGTTTAAACCCGCCACACTGTACTACAGCTAGTGGGTGTTTAAACCCGCCACACTGTACTACAGCTAGTGGGTGTTTAAACCCGCCACACTGTACTACAGCGATTTGGTGTTTAAACTCGCCAGACTGTACTACAGCTAGTGGGTGTTTAAACACGCCAGACTGTACTATAGCTAGTGGGTGTTTAAACCCGCCACACTGTACTACAGCGATTTGATGTTTAAACACGCAGACTGTACTACAGCTGGTGGGTGTTTAAACTCGCCAGACTGCACTACAGCTAGTGGGTGTTTAAACAATATAGCTGAGGACCGTTTATTGTGTAGACCACGTTAGTATTAGTGCTTACACCTGAAACGGCTAAGCTCCCCGAGACGGTTTTCAATGCCTAATGACACAAGTGCTGGAATGACATTGATGACAAGACACAACCATCATGGTCAGCAGAAGTTAGATGGTAACCCCGATACTGTAACACAACCGCGAGTGATGTTTTATTAACTCGTGAATGTCCAGGGTAGAATAGGTCTTCAGCAGTAAAAGGCGACTTTGCTTGCCTTATGTGGCGACTAACGGAATCGGGTGGTAAGGCACGCTGACTTGGGTGACGCATGTCATCAATCCCATGCGTAAATGGATACTCGTGATGTCAGTCACTTGGCCGTGCAATCCTGATTATATTTATAAGCCCCTCATATCTTCCTTCGTGGAACACAGTACGGGTACTGAATACCTATTGCAGCGTGTAATGTAATAGTCACGTGAACTAATGACACTTGTGCATTCAATTCCCGCTTGGATTCCTTCCAATACCGGCCTAAGGCGAGTTTCAAAATTTCGTGGTTTTGAATCCCGAATTCGCACTGATTATCATCCTTGGTTTGTCAGCACAATATCCATGAATGTTGGTGTCAGCTGAGACCTGCGCCAGTTTGGCATTGCTTCACATTAAGCTGCCACCCGTTATAGAAGTGCTGTCCAAAGCCATGTTGTGTAACGGAGGCTCCTATGTCATTTATATTATAGGGGTGCTGAGGTAGCCTAGTGGTTAAAGCGTTCGCTCGTCACGTCGAAGACACGGGGTCGATTCCCCACATGGGTACAATGTGTGAAGCCTATTTCTGGTGTCACCTGTGGTGGTACTGCTGGAATATTGCTAAAAGCGGCGTAAAACCATACTCCCTAACTCATATATATTTTATACTAAATTTACTTCAGCTGGGCATATAACTTTATAAAACCCGGGACCAAGGATCGTAATCGTAGATTCGAACATAGGATCAGCGGATCCTGTAGCGGCCTCATCACACTGAGTGAAACAACAGACCCATGTAACAGCACATATAACAATTCATCGTCAAAGGTTCTTTTTGCGATAACATTCAGCAAAGTGAAACTTGAAATAACCACACATAAATGTACGCAGACCGGTTTTCTTGTACGTCTGCCAACTTCTAGCAATATCCTCTGATCCGAGCCCCGCACAGAGGGCGCTGCAGCGGTTATGAAACATTATTTATAGCCCAATATTGTATAGAAATACGGTTAATCTGTGTTTCAAACTACTTAATATATCAGGTTATCTCAGTTCGTAAGCGGACGTAAACATGCAGGGGGAGAGGCATATTAAATTTCATTGCAGGGAAATTGGGCTGAACGTTGATCAGAAATCAAAACATATGACTTTAGAATATTGAGATGTATCGATTTCACGTGATAAGACAGGGAGTCAGACATGACAGCAAGTCGGGAGAACGGTGGGGCGAAACAGACATGCAGTGAGTTTGGTGCAGGAACTAAATTTAAGAAATCGGTCAGTACGTCAGGTTACCATAGCAACAAGACCTGTTTACTGCGCAGCTATTTCATGGCTTCATTTTCTCAAGAAATGTGACAACAGAATTAATAAAATACACCAGCTTATCTTCCTCAAATATTCAATCATCAGTTGTCCTGGTTCAGAATTGTTGGATAAGGAAGAGAAAAATGCGATGCTGTTATTTCTACATGTTGATTGGCACAACTGATACCTGCAGCTTGAAAACACATACACACATACTCGTAATCTTAGTCATCCGTCAGTACCCAGTGTATGATTGTTTTGCTATAAATAGACCGCCTTCGTTGTTCAGTGGTGGAGCTTCCGCCCGGAGGGCGGAGGGTCCGGTGTTCGATTCCCGGCCGCGTAATACCAAAAGACACTCAAAGATGGTACTTGTTGTTACCATGTCTGGCGCTCGGCATTAAGGGGCTAAAACAAGGACTGGTCGGCCCGGAGTCAGTATACTGTTTCTGAGTGGGGTATTCATGTCAAACTGCTGCATGATACTATCTCAGTGGACTAGCACTACAAATCTGCATCAGTCCGGACTAGTACATGCAGACACACACACGTGCATGCACATCGCTATATAAGTGCAATAATCTTGGACGCGATGTTTAACCCCATTTCACCTCACCTCACCTTAGCTATAAATAGCCTGGGCCTATTCACTCCCACTGCTTCGTTTTGAGGAAAATAGCCGTATAGAATTGAGTGAGTGAGTGAGTATGGTTTAACGCCGCTTTTAGCAATATTCCAGCAATATCACGGCGGGGGACACCAGGAATGGGCTTTACTCATTTTACCCATATGGGGAATAGAACCCGAGCCTTCGGCGTGACGAGCGAACGCTTTAACCATTAGGCTACCCCACCGTCCCCCGATAAGAATGGAAATAAGTACAAACTATGAATAATGTTACCTCGTTAAGTCGAACACCACTATCGACACGCTTGTTTCGATCTACGGAGTTTGGATGGCTTCCAGGACTGCGAGTTATTGAGAACGTCGAAAGGCGGAAATGTGGCTTAATTATCATTATACATTCTAAACACGCTATTAAAACAAGCTCGTTATTAAAAAAGAAGTCTAAACTTGAGAAACAGTATACTCACTGACTCAACGATTTTAAATCCCGAGAAATGTACACACACACACTGTGTTTGAATTAATGTGTGTGATGACGTGAGGGAGTACACCTGTGGTTTAACAGTGCCTTGAAAAATAATTTTCAATCACATCCCAGTGTACCATCTTGAAGTGAGAGGGCAGCACGACGTGATGCGTGGCGGTGACGTTTACGCCAGAAACTCACGAGTGCGGGTTTGGTGCCGGCAAACCAGGGATTGTAATTCGGGCGAATCTGAGAATAGAACCCATGATATGCTAGCCCGTGAATAATGAGATGCAGCCTCGTGAAAATGGATTAACGTGTGTGTGTGCGCGTATGTGCGTGTCCGTGCTTGTGTGTGTGTGTGTGTGTGCGTGCGTGCGTGCGTGTGTATTTCTCGAAAAATAAATGCTTGAAAATAACAGTTATGCTTTTCAGACTATTGACAAAAAGATTTCTGCCACAAAACATATTGTTGCAAGATGGATTTTTTTTAAATATTTAGTCTCGCAGTTCAAATTAAAAAAAATATCTGGTTTTACAGCTAGTCTTCAGCATGGTGTCATAAACACCTGAAACACTAGGCTACCACGCCGCCATATATACTAACGGCCAAAAGAAACTGTGCTTCATATAAAGATTAATAAAACTACATATGCATGAAGATATCCCCCGACGTTCACGGTTTGCACATGCATGTTAATGCACAGCGCACAGTTTGGATGTGAAACCCGTGAAACTCACACACGTGGGTTTTGCATCTGGACAGTACACAGTGAATGTTTACCTGTCAGGTGCTCATAAACACACTGTTGTTTAACAGTAAATAACGCTTACGCAATAACACGGCTTGTTGAAAATCAAATGCAACGTCTACGCGCCGTGGGTATGCTGCAAACAGGAATGGCGCAAAACGTAATACAATATCATCTCTTTGAATACGTTATCTACAGCAGGGCAACACTCGTGGCTTGCCAGGGCCCGGTCGTCAAGGTGTGACGTCACGTCAACAAGGCAACCATGTTCGGTTGGTGCATCTACGGAAGCGACACCAAATGATGGCCACTTCCGATTTTGACATTGTTAATAGGGTTGTTATAACACCCATCTTTTAGGGCGTGTCGGTCTGTCTCCTGTAACCATATATTGGTTATATGAATTTGTTACGATAAAACATTGATCAGAGTGAGTGAGTGAGTGAGTGAGTTTGGTTTTACGCCGCTTTTAGCAATATTCCAGCAATATCACGGCGGGAGACACCAGAAATGGGCTTCACACATTGTACCCATGTCGGGAATCGAACCCGGGTCTTCGGCGTGACGAGCGAACGCTTTAACCACTAGGCTACCCGACCGCCCCTGATCAGACGAATGACCAAATATTATCTCACTATTTCAATAACACATTTATACCACTTTATATGAAGCACAGTTACATTTTCCGCTAGTATATAAGAACAAGCGACTGATTCGACAGTAAAGTGAGTGAGTATGGTTTTACGCAGCTTTTAGCAATATTCCAGCAATATCACGGCGGGGAACACCAGAAATGGGCTTCACACATTGTACCCATGTCGGGAATCGAAGCCGGGTCTTCGGCGTGACGAGCGAACGCTTTAACCACGGCTACCCGACCGCCCCGACAGTAAAGAGTACAATGACGTGTTGACAGGGTAAAATGACGTGTTGACAGGTCATCGGTTTCAGTTTTGGTATTACATCGAAGACAAATTCAGATGAAGAACCTGTAACCAACGTCTCTGAACCTGTTTATGTCTCTTATTGGGATTAGTCAAATGTCGGTCGAGGGTCTCGTTCCTGCAACAACCATCACGAATGTCATCTTTTGAGTCTCGAGGGCGTGACAGAAAAAAATAAATAATTCGAACAGTGATTTCCGTGGGCCGAGACTTAATTAATTCTGTTACTTCATCTGCGAGAAGCACCGAGAGCCAGCGGCACTTCCGGTGCGAGAAATGTCGGTTAATGAAGCAGGGATTACGACCTGAATAAGGCATTCCATCATAATTCTGTCTGGTGCTTCGTGCTCATCAGTGCAGACTCTTTCACCACACCATTCAGAAATAGATGCGCCAGACAGCTCATGGCGGGAGACATGCTGTAATATCGATGAGACAATTACAACATTTACATCACCAGCTGTACATGTGAACCAGAGTGATATAATGTTGCAACATTCCACCTGTATTAGGGAGTTGTCATTTACCATAGGGGGTGGGTGTGGGTGGGTGGGGGGATTGGCCGGTGAGATTTGGGGGGGGGGGGGGGGGGGTGTATGATGGGGGTCATGGAAAAATGACACAATGTGAGAGTAGGTTGGGGTTCTCCCTACATTTACCACAACTATATTGGAGAGGGCATGAATCAATGACACGGTTTTTTTCAAATATATTTTTTATAAATGTGAACTTTATTTAGGGACTGGTCGTTAAATACAGAGGGAGCGAAGGAAAGGGGACATGACAACATGTCACCTAAATGAGGGTGGGGTGTCGGTGGGGTGTGGATGGGAGACAATATGATATTGTGCTGAGACCAATCCTTCGGTCCCACCCTAGATGATTTTGATATGAAATATTTCAACAGGAGTCGATATAAGTTTAAAAAACAAGAGGCTTTCTAAAGATAACGAATTGACATCAAATGTTCTCCTAGAGTATTTTTATTGTTATGTGTGAATATTAAATGTCTTTGAGATGGTTCAATAATTGCAATAAGTTTTCTTCAAAATTCATCCGACCTTGATGGGACTCGAACCCACAATCTTCGGCTCCGGAGGCCGACGCCTTATCCATTAGGCCACAAGGTCGCCTGATTAGTTTGGACGCCGGCAGTTTACCGGGCGCAGCTTGTGGCGCTAATTGGCTCCGACTTCCGGCTGTAGGTCTCGCTTCACTGATCTCGCTGCTTCTTCGATCCTTAGGGTCAGTTGTTGTAAGGGTCAGGGCAGCTTACCCCTAGACTAACATTTAGTCTCTGAAATCTTATATTACACAATATCCTTCTTGACTCTAAAAAAATAAAAAATTCCCTATGTTGATTTGTGGAATAGAGCTAGCTTGAGCTGGCTAGACTTGCTTTTGTATGCATTTCTAGATTATTATTTTTTCATAAAATAAATATATTCCACGGTCATGGTGCAGGACTACTTACCCCCAACTCAGTCCTAAAGGGATATGTTTTGGTAGCTAGAGGAATAAAAATAAAATATGATAAGTCCCGACCGCAATGTGGCCATTCTCATAAATACAGAGTATTTGATGAGCAAAGCCATAATCTTAACCATAGAGGCATGAGAGACAGAATGCCTGTAACCCTTATTTGATAATAATCTTTTCAAGTCTTCTATTTCAAGATGCTGTATCATGCAAGTCACTGTTTCGTATTCGTCTTCAGCAACCCATTCTTGCCGTAACAGGCGACTAACGGGATCGTGTGGTCAGATTGGTTGATCCCAATTGCGTAGCCCGTTGCTCATAATGTCAGTCACTGGATTGTCTGGTCAAGACTCGATTATTTACAGACCATACAGCTGAAATATTGCTGAGTGCGGCGTTAAACAACACACAAACCAAACTCCCCCCACCTCCCCTCCCCACCCCCCCCACCCCCACCCCTGCACATTAAACATTATGTACCTTTATTTGAAAAAAATAATACAACATTAATTTAGGTTTATTGCAATAACCTAAACTGACGAGCAAAAGAAAAGTTACCAACCAATATTAATAACTGTCAAGGAACGTACTTGTATTGTCAAAAGACATGCATATGTTTAACATCATTACAATATATGCCGGGATTGAGAGCAAAAAGGAAGGTATTATGTCCACAGTCTTGAGGATGGGGTGGGTGTGGGTGTGGGTGTGGGGGGTTGGGAGGCACGGGTGGCCTTGTCGTCCAAGGCGCCGCGATTCGCTGTGCAGAGTTGCGTCCCTTGGGCACGCCCCGATTATGTTTCTAGGTTTGTCAGCACCATACCCGTGCTCGTGGGTTTCACCGAAGTGGTAAATATAAACGTCTGAGACCTGCATCACTTCGGGCTTTTCCCCCACATTACTCACTCAATCTCAATTGAGGATGGGGCCAGTTGTTCAGTATTCGTTCAACCATCAAGACTGATATCAGCATATGGAACTCCATTTAATCCTTCACTTGTCAGTCAATATCGTATTTGTCCACCACGGGCGACAATGCACGCCAAAACTCGACGACGAACAGAAGATGTGCACTAGAAATGGGATTCGACGCCATTCTTCCCGGAAGGCCTGTGCTTACTGATCATTGTTGTGAGGGCGACCTGGTCGTGCTCTAATTTGACGGCCACGCTAGTCCCACAACTGTTCCATAGGTGATAAGTCTGGTAATTGTGCTGGCCAAGGCATGACGTATTGAGCCTCGTGTTATCTTGTCCGGGTCCGTGGATGTTTTCAAGAACGGTAGTACAGCAGTGCGGTGAGATTGATCAATTTAACGCTGTCCTGTGATTTTTCCTTCCAAAAACACCAGATCTTACTTGACATGGCTACAGATGCCACCCGGTACCATAATGCCGCCACGTTCGACATAATGATAATATAATGACGTCATCGTGACAATACGATTCCGCAGATGGAGGATGCGACTACGTAGCGTGGGACGAAGCCCGAAAAGATGCAGGTCTCAGGCGTTTACCACTTCGGTGAAACCCACGAGCACGGGTATGGTGCTGACAAACCTAGAAACATAATCGGTCCCGTGCACATCGCTACTGACACATGTGACGAATTTATCATTACAAGGACACAAGTTAAAAATACATATTTTCTGTAATATATATATGTCACATTACAATATTTAGTAAACCTTGGGACTGCCCTCGGACGAAGTGACGTCGAAGTGACGTAGCATTAACATTATGACGTCATGAAGTCTGTACAGGCTGAACAGACAGCTAGATTCTTTAGCGAGTAATATTAAATATAGGTATATGGCCATCCCATCCAATTTCTTTTGATATCAAATATACCAATATGAGTCGTAAACGTTTAAAACTAGCAGGCTTGCTGAAGAGAACGAACGGAAAGGCATCTGCACATGGAAATGAAATGTTTTGTTAGAATAGTTTTATTGTATGTACAATGTTACTGAATGTCATGAAGAAGTTTTCTTTAAAAATTCAAACGACCTTGATGGGACTCGAACCCACAATCTTCGGCTCCGGAGGCCGACGCCTTATCCATTAGGCCACAAGGCCGCTATACGGAATTTTGTTAATGACTCAAGCAATGATTGTATTGTGGTGGACTTTACGTAAATGTGTGACACTCCGCGTGTCGGACACAATAGAAGCAAATGTTACATATAAATACAGTATTGGGCGCAGCTGGTGGCGCTAATTGGTTCAGGCGAACAGCTGTAGGTCTCGCTTCACTGATCTCGCTGCCTCTTCGATCCTTTGGGTGAGTTGTGCTTGTGGTTTAACGCCGCCAGACAATCCAGTGATTAACATCATGAGGATTGATCAACGCAAATGGGACACGATGACTTTCATTAACCAAGTCAGCGATCCTGACCACCCGATCCCGTTAGTCGCCTCTCACGACAAGCATGGGTTGCTGTAGACTTATTATACCCCGGATCTTCACAGGTAGGACTTTGTTTTGAGGTGGACTTTTACAATCGAGGGACTCAGCAATATTCAAGCTGTATGACGGCGGTCTGTAAATAATCGAGTCTGGACAAGACAATCCAGTGATTGATATCATGAGCATGCACTTGATTGGAATACGATGATATAACCAGGGGGCGGTCGGGTAGCCTAGTGGTTAAAACGTTCGCTCGTCACGCCGCAGACCCGTGTTCGATTCCCGACATGGGTACAATGTGTGAAGCCCATTTCTGGTGTCCCCCGCCGTGATATTGCTGTAATATTGCTAATAACGCCACTTCAACGTCCACCACAGCACCATTTGCCGCCTATGTGACCGATACACACAGTTCAATTCCACTGCAGTCCGTCCGACAACCGGAAGACCAGTTATCGTCCCTGTTTTGCAACAGATCTATCGACAGCGACGCTTGCGTTGGTGCCATATCTTACAGCCCTGGAATTTGAGAAACTGGAGACGAGTGTGGTTTAGCGATGAATCACGATTTCTTCTTCACCGGTGAGATGGAAGACAAGAGTGTTTTGCCCCACATTTTGTACGTGAGAGAGAGAGAGAGAGAGAGGGGGGGGGGGGGGGGGGGGGGCATATCCTACACCACGAGATCTGACCTGGTTGTGGTTCAGGGAAATTTGACAGCAAATCGCTACATGAACAAAAAATTTCAACCTCACTTTCTTCCAATCATTTACCGCCAGAGGGAGCTGTTTCGACAGGACAACGGTAGACTACCTTCATAATGCCAACATTAACGCCTTGCCCTGGCCGTCGAGATCTCCAGATCTCAATCCAATCGAACACCTCTGGGATGAACTCGATCGACGTGTACGTCAACGTCAGAACTTGCCGCGGACACTCCCACAACTGGCCAACGCGTTACAAGCAGAATGGCGCAAAATTCCGCCGGACAGAAATCGTTCACTTATCCAGTCAGTGCCGAGGAGATGCAGAGCCGTGATTGCTGCCCAGGGCGGTCACAAGGGATACTGAGTTCAGCGCAACCTTGTGGCTTTATGTGACATGACAATGAACAGTTTTCAATGCATTTGTACAACGACAACATGCGACTATCGAGCTCCAAAATTTCATATTGGTATCTATGATATTATATTAAATATATCGATTTTATTAGGAACAATAAATTTACTAAAAATCTACTTGTGCGTGTCAGAAGGTAAGTGACCGTCGAATATTAACAAAAGTCAACATAGTTCCAACTGAAACCTGTTTCTTATACAGTGGCGTAACTATATGTAGGCAAAAGAACAAATTGCTTACAGAAATTGTTTCCACTTCCACCGGTCTGTCCGCTAGAGTAACTGCCATTTATCAAAGGGTAGCTACTCTAACCCTTGTCTATGAGACGTCATATTTGTTTAGAGTCTGCCTATCCTGTCATAACGTTAAGAAGTGCAGTCACATGTACAGGCAGCGACAAAACGAAACCAGTTAACAACTCGGACATACTTTTCTCCAGATTTTTCCGATGGTTAATTCTGACTCGATCGCCGAATGACAAGGGCGACCCCATGTTTGTTTTTAAACACTGAAAGTAGTCCCAACTTGACCTTTAATATTTGCATCTCTGTCCGCATATGACCCCAACGAATATCATTTTTATCCGTTGGCTTTATCCTGCAGAGAACCTACCCATTATATGATAATAATTCAATATCTAATTGTAATCAGTAATAAATCATTATTCAATTCTATTTCTCTATTGTTTTTGTCTACGAGTTAACCGTGAATTGTGTCCACAAGCATTTTGTCTTTTGTGAGTGGCTACGAATTCTCCATGGCTAAGAATTGGTTTGGTTACAGCTTCATCAACAGCTGCCTGTAAGTGTGTTAGCTGTGTGAGACTTGTAGGCCTTGCGTGCTGAGTCTCTGTGAGTCGGCGAGTCGATGTGGCAGCTGTGTGAGTCAGTGACCTTTGAGTGTGGCAGCTGTGTGAGTCAGTGACCTTTGAGTTTGGCAGCTGTGTGCGTCTGTGACCTTTGAGTGTGGCAGCTTTGTGAGTCAGTGACCTTTGAGTTTGTAAGCTGTGTGAGTCAGTGACCTTTGAGTTTGTAAGCTGTGTGATTCTGTGACCTTCGAGTGTGGCAGCTGTGTGATTCTGTGACCTTTGAGTGTGGCAGCTGTGTGAGTCAGTGACCTTTGAGTTTGGCAGCTGTGTGAGTCAGTGACCTTTGAGTTTGGCAGCTGTGTGATTCTGTGACCTTTGAGTGTGGCAGCTGTGTGAGTCTGTGACCTTTGAGTTTGGCAGCTGTGTGAGTCTGTGACCTTTGAGTGTGGCAGATGTGTGAGTCAGTGGCCTTTGAGTGTGGCAGCTGTGTGAGTCTGTGACCTTTGAGTTTGGCAGCTTTGTGAGTCAGTGACCTTTGAGTGTGGCAGCTGTGTGAGTCAGTGACCTTTGAGTTTGGCAGCTGTGTGAGTCAGTGACCTTTGAGTGTGGCAGCTGTGTGAGTCAGTGACCTTTGAGTTTGGCAGCTGTGTGAGTCAGTGACCTTTGAGTGTGGCAGCTGTGTGAGTCAGTGACCTTTGAGTGTGGCAGCTGTGTGAGTCTGTGACCTTTGAGTTTGGCAGCTGTGTGCGTCTGTGACCTTTGAGTTTGGCAGCTGTGTGCGTCTGTGACCTTTGAGTTTGGCAGCTGTGTGAGTCAGTGACCTTTGAGTGTGGCAGCTGTGTGAGTCTGTGACCTTTGAGTTTGGCAGCTGTGTGGGTCTGTGACCTTTGAGTGTGGCAGCTGTGTGAGTCTGTGACCTTTGAGTGTGGCAGCTGTGTGAGTCAGTGACCTTTGAGTTTGTACGCTGTGTGATTCTGTGACCTTTGAGTGTGGCAGCTGTTTGAGTCAGTGACCTTTGAATGTGGCAGCTGTGTGAGTCAGTGACCTTTGAGTTTGGCAGCTGTGTGCGTCTGTGACCTTTGAGTGTGGCAGCTGTGTGAGTCAGTGACCTTTGGGTGTGGCAGCTGTGTGAGTCAGTGACCTTTGAGTGTGGCAGCTGTGTGAGTCAGTGACCTTTGAGTTTGGCAGCTGTGTGCGTCTGTGACCTTTGAGTGTGGCAGCTTTGTGAGTCAGTGACCTTTGAGTTTGTAAGCTGTGTGAGTCAGTGACCTTTGAGTGTGGCAGCTGTGTGATTCTGTGACCTTTGAGTGTGGCAGCTGTGTGAGTCAGTGACCTTTGAGTTTGGCAGCTGTGTGAGTCAGTGACCTTTGAGTTTGGCAGCTGTGTGATTCTGTGACCTTTGAGTGTGGCAGCTGTGTGAGTCTGTGACCTTTGAGTTTGGCAGCTGTGTGCGTCTGTGACCTTTGAGTTTGGCAGCTGTGTGCGTCTGTGACCTTTGAGTTTGGCAGCTGTGTGAGTCAGTGACCTTTGAGTGTGGCAGCTGTGTGAGTCAGTGACCTTTGAGTTTGGCAGCTGTGTGGGTCTGTGACCTTTGAGTGTGGCAGCTGTGTGAGTCAGTGACCTTTGAGTTTGTACGCTGTGTGATTCTGTGACCTTTGAGTGTGGCAGCTGTTTGAGTCAGTGACCTTTGAGTGTGGCAGCTGTGTGAGTCAGTGACCTTTGAGTTTGGCAGCTGTGTGCGTCTGTGACCTTTGAGTGTGGCAGCTGTGTGAGTCAGTGACCTTTGAGTGTGGCAGCTGTGTGAGTCAGTGACCTTTGAGTTTGTAAGCTGTGTGATTCTGTGACCTTTGAGTGTGGCAGCTGTGTGAGTCTGTGACCTTTGAGTGTGGCAGCTGTGTGAGTCAGTGACCTTTGAGTGTGGCAGCTGTGTGAGTCAGTGACCTTTGAGTGTGGCAGCTGTGTGAGTCAGTGACCTTTGAGTGTGGCAGCTGTGTGAGTCAGTGACCTTTGAGTTTGTAAGCTGTGTGAGTCAGTGACCTTTGAGTGTGGCAGCTGTGTGAGTCAGTGGCCTTTGGGTTTGGCAGCTGTGTGAATCAGTGACCTTTGAGTGTGGCAGCTGTGTGAGTCAGTGGCCTTTGGGTTTGGCAGCTGTGTGAATCAGTGACCTTTGAGTGTGGCAGCTGTGTGAGTCAGTGGCCTTTGAGTTTGGTAGCTGTGTGAGTCTGTGACCTTTGAGTGTGGCAGCTGTGTGAGTCAGTGACCTTTGAGTGTGGCAGCTGTGTGAGTCAGTGACCTTTGAGTTTGGCAGCTGTGTGAGTCAGTGACCTTTGAATGTGGCAGCTGTGTGAGTCAGTGACCTTTGAGTTTGTA
Organism: Haliotis rufescens; assembly: GCF_023055435.1. Classification (NCBI taxonomy): domain Eukaryota; kingdom Metazoa; phylum Mollusca; class Gastropoda; order Lepetellida; family Haliotidae; genus Haliotis; species Haliotis rufescens. Next base: position 3,012,480 of record NW_025963802.1, read on the forward strand.
AGCTGTGTGATTCTGTGACCTTTGAGTGTGGCAGCTGTGTGAGTCAGTGACCTTTGAGTGTGGCAGCTGTGTGAGTCAGTGACCTTTGAGTGTGGCAGCTGTGTGAGTCAGTGACCTTTGAGTGTGGCAGCTGTGTGAGTCAGTGGCCTTTGAGTGTGGCAGCTGTGTGAGTCAGTGACCTTTGAGTGTGGCAGCTGTGTGAGTCAGTGGCCTTTGAGTGTGGCAGCTGTGTGAGTCAGTGACCTTCGAGTTTGGCAGCTGTGTGAGTCTGTGACCTTTGAGTGTGGCAGCTGTGTGAGTCAGTGACCTTTGAGTTTGGCAGCTGTGTGAGTCTGTGACCTTTGAGTGTGGCAGCTGTGTGAGTCTGTGACCTTTGAGTGTGGCAGCTGTGTGAGTCAGTGGCCTTTCAGTTTGGAGGCTGTGTGAGTCTGTTATCTCGGAGCATGTAAGCCGTGTAACTCTGTGAGTCGTGAATCTGTGACCCGTCAGTCTGAGAGCTGACCGGCATGTGAGTCTGTGATACATGCGAGATGTGAGTCTGGTAGCCTGGGAATCCGCAAAGTCTCCTTACAATTTCATGGTCGTATATGACTGAATCTAGCTCGGCACCAATGACTAGAACGTGCATATGTCTGTGCGAAGGTCTGAGAGACCCTGACATCACACGGCCTTGACTAAGATGTTTATCAGAGAATTTTTATACAACCAAGGGAAACAGTATTTCATGATGAGAGTGTCAAACCACCTGCTATTCATTTTTTAGCGTATTCTGTCATGAAGGCAGCTCACTGCATTCGCCATGTCCATAATTACCCGATGATGCCATTTCCCCAACGGTTTAAAATAGTTCCTTAACACGTAAACAGTCTCGTAGCAGAGTCTTGAAGAATTCGATCTCGTTTGTCCTTCGTGATCGTCTACATGTGCCCAGACAAATGCATCTAGAATAACACTTCAAATCAATCACCTGCACGATCTATCACGTGATACGAATGCATTGTGACACGTGGGGTGCACCTAGGTGCAGATCAAGCGTTGTCCTCCTAGGAACCTGTTGTTGTGTCTGGTGTCTGCAGTGAGTTGACACGTCTTGTCCACGTGGTGTCAAGGACTGACTAGGGTACATGATGACATCCACGTCAATGGCTGTACCTAAAAGGGGCACTAATCTCTGGCTTCTACCCGGCTGTCTTATCACTTCGCTCGTCACGCCGAAGACCCGGGTTCGATTCCCGACATGGGTACAATGTGTGAAGCCCATTTCCGGTCACCCCCGCCGTGATATTGTTGGAATATTGCTAAAAGCAGCGTAATACCATACTCATGGTTATAGTATCCCCGCCGTGAAAGCATTTGCGGATATCAGATTGCGTGGATGATACGATGACTGAGTTTGTTTGTTGTTGTTTAACGCCGCACTCAGCATTATTCCAGCTATATGACGGCGGTCTGTAAATAATCAAATCTGGACCAGACAATCCAGTGATTGACATCATGAACATCGATCCACGCAATTGGGATAAGCTGACATGCATCAACCAAGTCAGCAAGCCAGATTTCCCGATCTAGTAAGTCACCTCTTACGACAAGCATGGTCGCCCTTTACATCAAGCATGGGTTGCTGAAGAATATTCTTACCGGGATGATTGAGAATGATTTGGATCCCATTCCTGTGTTACATAGCTTGATATTTTATCATGTCATGTAACTATGTCATGCCGATAGACCCGTGATATTAAAAATGAACATATGATTTATGAGAGGCCGTATATGAAACCCCATTTGCCATTGCATATGGTTATTGTATACTATCGACTAGCGGATGAACAAGAAGCTAAAGTCATCAATTTCCAAAATATGTGCATAAATCAAACAAGGTATATGCCTCATTGTATACAATATGAAGATTTTTCAGTCAAGTTTTAAAATAACTGAATTACTTATGCTTAATATAAATTGCTTTTTATTTTGCACATTGACTGTCACATGTTTTGGTAGGATGGTAGGCAATGCTCATGTGAAATCAGTTTATTTTACATGTCAAAATAGTGTAAACGAAAATCGCAGAATATCAAGCAAGTGACATGAAAACTTCGTCACCATTGCCGATGCGACCCAGAAGGTGCCTTCATCTCCTTATCAATTCCAAGATAACTGTATTTCGTATTATTTTGTTGATCAATGTGACGACACGCCTTCATACTATCCATAAATGCGAAAAATGCGCTTACAGGTAGCGCAGCATAGGTAGCGAACTGGTCGAGATTTCTGGGATTTCATCCAGGTATTGACGGGGAAAAGGCAACAACAAAGAAAACGTCCCGTCTCGGAACATTGCCAGAGACAAGAGTCCCTTATAGACCGCGTTGTTACCAATGGATTAGTCTGTCTCAAAATTTCTGAACCATATTATTTTCCCTAACTGTATTGCTATAGCTCCAAAAGAATCAGGGGCACGGGTGGCCCAGTCGTCTAAGGCGCCGCGATTCGCTCTGCAGAGTTGCGTCCCTTTGGCACGCTAGAAACCTACGATTGTGGGTTCGCCCCGATTATGTTTCTAGGTTTGTCAGCACCATACCCATGCTCGTGGGTTTCACCGAAGTGGTAAACGTCTGAGACCTGCATCACTTCGTGCTTTCCTCCCACATTAAGCTGACACGCCGCGATATTACTTGAAAACTGTTAAAAGCGGCGTAAAACCCAACTCACTCCAAATGAATCAAGTCGAAATGTTCCGCAGGTTCAGAATCTTTATTTCCCATCTCACTGGGGCGTCTTTTCAATTTAAATTGGGTTGTTTGTTTCTATCAAAATTATATAGTTTCAGAAACTAAGCGTTAGTTGAAGGAGTGCACGCCAGGGCGCCATGAGATATTGTGAAGTCAGCATGTATTCGGCAGGACAAGCGGCCACTTACTTAGAAGATGAATTATCCTTTTTATATCAATATTTCAATTTGATATTGTCAATTACTTTCATGATGTCGCCTAGTATTTGCTGACATTCCTAATTATATTCCTGACATCAGGAAATAATTAGGGATATCAATAAATAAATACTGTAATGTAAAGAATTAAGGATATCAATGAATAAATACTAATATCAGGAAAGAATTAAGGATATCAATAAATAAATACTGATATCAGGAAAAGAATTAAGCATATCAATATATATATATATATCCATATCAGGAAAAGAATTAAGGATGTCATAATTTAAGGATTAAATAAATACGCTTATGTAAAGAAATAAAGATACAAATTAATAAATAATGATCTCAGTTAAAGGATTTACACTATCGTATCCCCTAAACGTAAGGAATCGAACCCGGGAGTTAGGTTTAACTACTGACCCACCTGTCAGTCCCGATTCCCACGCCCTGTATTGGGAGAGATGGGTATCTTTGTTGCTGGCTCAGCCGTCGTAGTCTGTGTTCAATTCCCACCATCGGTATAGAACGTGTAGTCCATTCCGGATCACCACCACGATGGCGGATACTGTGAATGTGGGTTTTGTGGTAGGATATTAATTAAACATACACATGTACTATTACAAAGTATCTGTAATGAACTCTTTTATTGCGCAATCTTTGTTTGTTGTTTAACGCCGCACTATTCAAACTTTGTGACGGCGGTCTTTAAATAATCGAGTCTGGACCAGACAATGACATCGACTGATGTCATGAGCATCTGTCCATGCGATTGGGATACAATGACGATACAATAGCGAGCCTGACTATCCGATCCCGTTATTAGTCGCCTTTTAACGCAAGTATGGGTTGCTGAAGACCTATTCTAAACCGGATGTTTACGGGTACATTGCGCAGTGGGTTATACGTAGTCATGTATAACAAAGTTGGAGGACATTGTCAGATACATGTATAGCAAACTGAAATGAAATCTTTATTTAAAAAACGAATAAATGAAAGCGGGTATTGCGAAATGGGATCCAAGGAAGTCAGGTCATGTGAAATCGGATAAAAAAATTCGAGTCATTCAAAGTTGTATGAACTGATGTCTGTGTCACAACAACAGCGAACAATAAAGACAATGCCTAATCTGATAAGACTTGTACAATGACCAGCTCTTGCTCGCACTGTACGACCGCAGACACACAAAGCATGCACTGTCACACCTGACCAGTAATAAACATTACTTGAGTTTACAGTCGATCACGCCATGCATGTTATCATCTACAAGTACTGATATGTTATCTAACATGTTTCAGAGTTGTTATTGCTCACGGTCAAGAACCTCCCTGGCACGGTGCCAATCTTTAAGCCGGACCTGTGCACCAAATAATGACCCAGTGCCGTTGTAAAGAAATATTTGGACTCCCATAGTATTTGTAACCCCCGGTACTTCTACGATAAAAAGATCATAGTAATTGGACCCCCCATCCCAAAGTACTACGGCTCGTCTGTGGCTATTGGACCCCCTCACCTAAAATAATTGGACTCCCATAGAAATTAGATCCCCATAGTATTTGGACCCCAATTTGATTTAAACCAGCACAGTGACTGATCAAAACTATAACATATCCAAAGTTCGAATTTCGCCAGGGCAGCGGAACTCTGTACGTGGCGGGTACTCGTTTTATATTCCGCGAGGGTAGGGTACAATGTTACACTGTGGTTTACAGCAGTGTCCTACTTCGTTATCCTGATATAAGGACTTGATTGCAGGTGAATCTATACTGAACCAAATTAAAAACTTCACAACCCTAAAATTTTAACATTTTGACCAGTTATCATTGTGGGCCCTTATTGTGTATTTAGAAGATAAATACTATGTGTGTGTCTATTTCCGGGATTTGTCGAGTATTTGCATCTTGGAAATTCATCTCGAGACCCGAAAGCGTTTTTGTGCAGGTGAATCGATCAAAATCATGTGCACAGCACTATAGTGGCAAATGTGTTTTTTCACGTGCAACTGGTCACGTGGCCATAATACCGCACGTGTTTTCAGCCATACTTGTTAGCAGTCATTAACAAAAAAAGAAAAACACAAGAAAACAAAAGTCTTTACGGCCATTTGTCATGCCACGCCTTTCAAATGTGCAACGTGAACGTGCCATCGGCATGTTGCAGACGGGAACGTCCGTAGCTGAAGTCGCAAGGACGATGGGTTGTAGTCGACGGACTGTTTATGATTTACAGACGCGTCTACAGCAAACAGGTACCACCGCTGCAAAATGGTGCCAAGATCTAGCAAATTCTGTGGTTGGTTCTGGAGAGTGCGAGGGGCGGTCGGGTAGCCTAGTGGTTAAAGCGTTCGCTCGTCACGCCGAAGACCCGGGTTCGATTCCCGACATGGCTACACTGTGTGAAGCCCATTTCTGGTGTCCCCCGCCGTGATATTGCTGGAATATTGCTAAAAGCGGCGTAAAACCAAAATCACTCACTCACTCACTCTTTGTACCTTGAAAACTATTTATTACAGTATCAATTTTAGACAACCTAAACTTGCCCAATCAGCTGGAGTATTACATATTTTACCTTTCTTATGTTGGCGATTTCGTTTTCTCATTAAGGAACGTATTTCACTTTTTATCCACTGTGGATCCTTTGATCGTATGGTAACAATTGTATTGGGAATATGTGTATCACAAACGTTTATTATTCGAAACTTAAGTTCATTAGTAATTGTGTTCACATCCACCGATGAGAATGATAAATCACTATCAATATTCAGCAAGTTAGTTTTGAAACCATCTACGTCTGGTATGGAATAATAATAATAAATTTTACGTATAAAGGAATGAGATTTAGGGATTATTTCTTTTATGGTTACGAAAATTGGACAGTGGTCACTATAAACTGGATTAAGTATTCAAACTATAACAAGCTGATCCATATATTTGACATACATACAATCTCTAACAAAAATAGCCACGACACCCCTTCGAGTAGTCATTATATACAGATACAGAAAAAGATAAATAGATAACAATCATAACTGTCTACAAAAGATCCTCAGAGATTGAGGGGGTCCAATAGCCACAGACGAGCCATAGTACTATAGGTTGGGGGGGGGGGGGGGGGGGGGGGGGGGGTCCCATTAATATGACCTTTTTTTAAGGGGGGGTCTCATTAATATGACTCATTTTATCGTAGAAGTGCAGGGGGGTACAAATACTATGGGAGTCCAAATATGTCTTTACACCGTCACTGTTACTGGGTCAAGAACGCTCAGTGACCTGGCGGCAGGGTTGTACTGGATTGTTGCTCCGTGGTCCGCACTGCAATGACCCATTTGCGCGTGTCCCACATTGATTAGACATAATGGCGCAATGTTTTCATTCTACATTGAGTATTTGATCGTGGCATATAGAAAAACAAGGGTCCCACTGACGACTAGGTTATGTCATCAGCAAGGAGAACAGATCTATACGAATATACCTAATAAGTGCTGGATTGAATACGACTGTTAGAGTATGGGAAGGCTATTGCCCTGATCATGACTGGCTTGAAGACATTGTTCTTGCCGAGTCGCTGCAGTGAAGTCAATATTATTATTCTGTTGCGTTCCAACATTGTGCAGAATCATGTTAAAGTTCGTGCAAATAATTAGTATAGCTCAGGATCACTGCAGTACTGTCAAACAACGATTACCTAACTTCTACAAGGTCACCGCAGTACTGTCAAACAACGATTATTTAACTTCTGCAAGGTCACTGCAGTACTGTTAAACAACGATTACCTAACGTCTACAAGGTCACTGCAGTATTGTTAAACAACGATTACCTAACGTCTACAAGGTCACCGCTGTATTGTCAAACAAAGATTATTTAACTTCTGCAAGGTCACCGCAGTATTGTTAAAAAACGATTACTTAAACGTCCACAAGATCACTGTTGTTAACATAATATCTGTGGGTAGCTCTCCCAGACACGCCCTGGTATAACTGAAACAGTGTCAGTACACTCACACACTCACTCACTCGTCAAACGGGCGCCCTCGTGGAGTGGCGCGCATATCTCATCCATTGTCGGATTACAGGAACATTGCTAGGATCGACATAAAACTCACTCTCTCAAACTTTTCAACTCATGGTCTTCAGATTGTTCTTAAGATTGTACCATATTTTACCGCCACCGCTGGTTGTTACCCGGATGTACTAACGATAGGTTATACTGGGTAGATGGTCTCTGTATTTTCGCCCTGATGAAGTGGTAAGCATCACTGATATGCGTCCGTTTGGGGAAACCCGTGAAGATCCGGGGTACAATAGGTCTAGAATAGCAACCCATGCTTGCCGTAAAAGGCGACTAACGGGATCGGGTGGTCAGGTTTGCTGACTTGGTTGATGCATGTCATCGTATCCCAATTGTGTGGATCGATGCTCATGACATCAATCACTGCATTGTCTGGTCCAGACTCGATTATTTACAGACGCCGTCATATAGCTGGAATATTGCTGAGTGCAGAGTTAAACAACAAACAAACATACTGAACCCTTTCCCATATGAGTGAAATGACGTTCACGGCGATATGACACAGAACACACTCTCCACCTCTATTTTGATTATTTTGTAACAGATCAGCGGGTGGAGGTTGGGGTGGGGGCATGCATTACGGTCAGCATCCAATGTAAGAACAAATACCGCTCAGCTACCAGGCGGCCTTGTGGCCTAATGGATAAGGCGTCCGCCTCCGGAGCCGAAGATTGTGGGTTCGAGTCCCATCAAGGTCGATTTTTGACGAAAATGTTTGCTTACGTTGCTAACTGCTTTTCCCAGATAACTGCTGCAGATTGTGGTATTCGGCAATATGGATGCCGTGTGGACTTCTACAATAGCACTATATATGTACAATATTATATCATGTAAATGACAATATATATCAACTATGATCTTATTAAGATAACACCACAGCGTCACTTTATAGAAACTCAAAACTATTATCTTTACCGATGCGCTACGATAGCCGAGTCAAGTATGCAGAAACCCCCGGCACATGTTCAACATACGACGAAGAATTTGTGGGCATGTTTGCAAGGATTTCCGACCCGTGAAGACCCGGGTTAGAATAGCTCTTCAGCCACCCATGCTTGTTGTAAATGTGAGTGAGTATGGTTTTACGCCGCTTTTAGCCATATTCCAGCAATATCTGGGGACACCAGAAATGGGCTTCACACATTGTACCCATGTGGGGAATCGAACCCTGGTCTTCTGCGTGTGCTGTAAAAGGCGACGAGATTGGATGGTCAGGCTTGCTGACTTGGTTGCTGACATGCAAGTCACCGTATCCCAATTGCGTGGATCGATGCACATGATGTCAATCACTGCATTGTCTTGTCCAGACTTGTCCAGCTTATTTAAAGACCGACGTTATGCAGCTGGAATATTGCTGAGTGCGGCGTTTAACAACAAACAAACAAATTTGTTTTGTTTTCATAATGTTTTTTGTATACTTTTATATTATATTAAAAAAAATTATTTTAACTGAAATGTGCCATATTCTCATGCCTGAGTCTGAAGTCGCCTCTTACGGCAAGCAAGGGTTACTGAAGACCTATTCTACCCCAGATCTTCACGGGTCGTATACCACTATGATTGTGTCAACGTTACATTTGTATTTAAACTGAAATGTGCCATATTCTCATTCCTGATTCTGAAGATCCTACATACAAATTACAATTTGTTTTACCTTTTGTGTTACATGTGTGCGCTTTATAACAGTATAGGTACTTGCTACAATAGGCAGGTATGCCATAATCTTTCCTTGCGCCGTGTTGAACCTCTAGATCAATGTCATCTTGTTAGGGTCAGGAACCCTTCTCCGATCAAACACCCCTTCGCGATCTTACTGTTGGACTCCCCTTGCTCAACAAACACCTAATTACCATCGTTAGGGTTAGGCACCGTTTTATGTGTCATGCACACCCCATGAAGATCCTGGTGAGAATTGGTCTTCAGCAACCCATGCTTGTCGTAAGAGGCGACTAACGGGATCGGGTGGTAAGGCTCGCTGACTCGGCTGATGCGTGTCATCGTATCCAAATTGCGTGGATCGATGCTCATGATGACAAACACTGGATTGTCTGGTCCAGACTCAATAAATTACACAGCGCCGTATATACCTGGAATATTTCTGAGTCCCTCGACTGTAAAAGTCCACCTCAAAACAAGGTCCTACCGGTGAAGATCCGGGGTATAATAAGTCTACAGCAACCCATGCTTGTCGTGAGCGGCGACTAACGGGATCGGATGGTCAGAATCGCTGACTTGGTTGATCAAAGTCACCGTATCCCAGTTGCGTAGATCGATGCTCATGATGTTAATCACTGGATTGTCTGGCCCATACTCGAATAGTTACATACCACCGTCATATAGCTGGCATATTACTGAGTGTGGCGTTAAACAACAAACGAATATATAAATTATGTAAAATGATTCATCAGCCTTTCTGAACCGGAAACCTAAAACTAAGCTTCACGCCGAAAGAGAAAATAATAGCTTTTCATTTTGGAAATAGAAAAAATATTAATTTCGTCATAATTGCTTATCATTTCAGAGAGTTCCAATGGATGTTTGTTTTTGGTTTGACAAATTAAAAGGGGCAATTCTTTCACTGTCTTGTTTAATTTCGTCTAGTGTCGCTAGACGAAATGTCCAATGCAATTTCCCTTCCTAGAGGGGGCATTGTCGCGTTGTCGCGTTGTCGCGTTGTCGCCCTTACAAAAACAAGAAAAATGTGTCAAAATTAACCAAAGCGCGACAATGCAACAATGGGTCAACGCGGCATTTTGGCAATTTGTCGCACTGTCGCGTTGTCGCATTATCGCACTTTGAATAATATGTTTTTTTATTTTACCAAAGGGCGGCCATGCGACAACGCGACATTTTTCAAGGTCAATGTCGTATTGTCGCCCCATCCAAAATGTGTAAAAAAAGGCGTTAAAATGCGACACGACGCAACAATGCGACATTTTGATAATGTCAATCACTGGATTGTCTGTTTCAGACTCCATTATTTACAGACCGCCGTCATATACCTGAAATATTGGTGAGTGCGGCGTTAAACAACAAACAAAAAACAACAAATAAACAATCAAGGTCCCCTTACCTGTATCCTGCCTCGTTTTGAGAAGTTAGTTCTAATGGATCGTCATCCTGAATTGTTTTCTTCTGTGGTAAGCTACTAACATCATGTATTTGCTGAGATAAAGTTAAATGTTTTCATTTCGCTGCAGATATGGTGATTGCCTTTTCAGGTAAGTCTGTCGGAATTCCAATTTTAACGTGCATTCCTTCGTTTTGAACTTCTTTTTTTTCGCGGGCTCTTTTCCTAACTTTTAGAGAATGTAAAATGACTGTATGGTACATTATGTCACTGAAGTCTTTGAAAGTGACAATTTCTGCACAATGGCAATGAAGAATAATTGTTGAGTACATGACCTTTAACAACATGGTGTAAAGTGAAGTAAACATGGTTTAAATCGACGTCAACATGGTTTAAATTGAAGTAAACATGGTTTAAAGTGACGCCAACATGGTTTAAATTGAAGTAAACATGGTTTAAAGTGAAGGACTAGGTCTACACAACTTGAATGGCCAACATTTGCGATACAAAACGTACCGTTAAGCCATATATCATTGGAAGGGGCCATCTAAGACAGGTATTAATTGTCTATGTTGCCATGGTGACAGAGGAAAAGCCAGCAAGTTTGCCTTCTTGACGAATAAATGACGAAATATCTGACAGTTTCGAGCGTTTATCAATCACATGAAAACAGATTCGTACAATTTAGGGTTTGCTGAAACCTACGTTATCCTTCTGCTGATAATTATTATTTTGTGGTGTGGGGGCACGGGTGGCCCAGTCGTCTAAGGCGCCGCGATTCGCTGTGCAGAGTTGCGTCCCTTGAGCACGCCAGAAACCTATGATTGTGGGTTCGAATCCCGGTTCGCCCCGATTATGTTTCTAGGTTTGTCAGCACCATACCCGTGCTCGTGGGTTTCACCGAAGTGGTAAACGTCTGAGACCTGCATCACTTCGGGCTTTCCTCCCACATTAAGCTGACACGCCGCGATATAACTGGAATATTGTTAAAAGCGGCGTAAAACCCAACTCACTCACTCACTCACTATTTTGTGGTGTGGACTAACTACTGATCGCCCAAATACCAGTACAGTCACTTTATTTTGAATGGCTGTATTTCAAGGACTGTATTTTTTGCGAATTGGGGAATGTGCTGAGAAAAAGTGAGTAGATGTTGGGGGTCCTTGACATGTGAGCGCCATCTGGCCATCTGGTGCAGGGCGGTTTTTGCCTGCTTCCTGAGTACAACACGCGACCTCGACACAGTGTGAGCCAGGTGACGGCATGGGGGTTCCATTGTTGGTGCGTGCGATGCTCGTGTATTTCAGCATGAGACGTTCCACACTTGATGTTTTTCTTGCGAGTTGTCTTGCATCCTGTGCAAGGCCGCGACATACATGCATGTGCTCGACGCAAAAGATTTTTTAAGACGGAGCCTTCTGCCAGGAATGTTCTGCAGTTTTTCTCATCATGTCCTATTAATTCTGTTAGCCAACCGCTGGTCTTTTTACAAAAATCTAAAGTAGGCCATGAACCAGGAGGCTGTCCGTATTTCCCCTTAATTTCCCAGCTCCCACCCGCCCTGAATTTTCATTTCGACGTGAAATAATAAAACGTTTTCGTATGTGGAGAGTAATGCCCCCAGATATTGGTTGGTTGGTTGGTTGTTTTGTTGTTTAACGCCGCAATCAGCAATATTCCAGCTATATGACGGCGGTCTGTAAATAATAAAGTCTGGACCAGACAATCAAGTGATTAATATCATGAGCATCGATCCGTGTAATTGGGATCTATGACATGTGTCAACCAAGCGATCCTGACCACCCGATCCCGTTAGTCGCCTCTTAAGACAAGCAAAATCGTGTTTTACGGCAAGCATGGGTTGCTGAAGACTATTCTACCCGGATCTTCACGGGCCCATCTCCAACATCAAGAGTGAGTGAGTGAGTATGGGTGGAGGTTGGGGTGGGGGCTTCCATTAGGGTCAATATACAATGTAAGAACAAATACCGCTCAGTTGCGTGGATCCCTGGATAAAGTGGTGTTTATATTGTCAGTGAAGGTCTCTGGATAAAGTGGTGTTTATAGTTTCAAGGATGGTTTCTGGATAAAATGGGGTTTATGTTGTCGAGGATGGTTTCTGGATAAAGTGGTGTTTGTAGTGTCAAGGATGGTTTCTGGATAAAGTGGTGTTTATAGTGTCAGTGATGGTTTCTGGATAAAGTGGTGTTTATATTGTCAGTGATGGTTTCTGGATAAAGTGGTGTTTATAGTGTCAGTGATGGTTTCTGGATAAAGTGGTGTTTATAGTGTCAAGGATGGTTTCTGGATAAAGTGGTGTTTATAGTGTCAAGGATGGTTTCTGGGTAAAGTGGTGTTTACATTGTCAAGGATGGTTTCTGGATAAATTAGTGTTTATAGTGTCAAGGATGGTTTCTGGATAAAGTGGTGTTCATAGTGTCAAGGGTGGTTTCTGGATAAATTAGTGTATATAGTGTCAAGGGTGGTTTCTGGATAAAGTTGTGTTTATAGGTCAATGGTGGTTTCTGTTGTTTCCATCATAAAAACCCCGACTTTCATAGCCAATTAACTCCCTTGCCTCGGGAAGATGTAATAATAATTGCAAATACATTAACAGGTAGACACCTTCGTGAGTATTACATTGAATATTTGTATACCATATGCGATTCTGTAGGCCGTATAACGCTTGTATTTACCAACATGAAGCAAGGTGAAGGAGACATTTATCCAAATAGCTCTCGTTCATGACTCAGCATTTCAAGTCACAGATAACGAAAGATCACGACCTTGCCTTACATTTCCTCTGCAATGTTGATTCATAAACGCTGCGTTATCGTGTGACATGTCTGCATTTACAGTTCACACAATAAAACAACTTAAGTTAAGTAAACGCAACTTTGACCCGTAATTCTTGGAGAAACCTAATATGCACGTATCCAAATGTTTTCAACGACAATCCAGTTTGTACACGGAGGGTTACACCGTCTAGCTTTACTATACCCAGTACACGGAGGGTTACGCCGTCTAGCTTTACTATAGTCAGTACACGGAGGGTTACACAGTCTAGCTTTACTATACCCAGTACACGGAGGGTTACACCGTCTAGCTTTACTATAGCCTGTACACGGAGGGTTACACCGTCTAGCTTTACTATAGCCTGTACACGGAGGGTTACACCATCTAGCTTTACTATAGCCTGTACACGGAGGGTTACACCGTCTAGCTTTACTATAGCCTGTACACGGAGGGTTACACCGTCTAGCTTTACTATAGTCAGTACACGGAGGGTTACACCGTCTAGCTTTACTATAGCCTGTACACGGAGGGTTACACCGTCTAGCTTTACTATAGCCAGTACACGGAGGGTTACACCGTCTAGCTTTACTATAGTCAGTACACGGAGGGTTACACCGTCTAGCTTTACTATAGCCAGTACACGGAGGGTTACACCGTCTAGCTTTACTATAGCCAGTACACGGAGGGTTACACCGTCTAGCTTTACTATAGCCTGTACACGGAGGGTTACACCGTCTAGCTTTACTATAGCCAGTACACGGAGGGTTACACCGTCTAGCTTTACTATAGCCTGTACACGGAGGGTTACACCGTCTAGCTTTACTGTACCCAGTACACGGAGGGTTACACCGTCTAGCTTTACTGTACCCAGTACACGGAGGGTTACGCCGTCTAGCTTTACTATAGCCAGTACACGGAGGGTTACACCATCTAGCTTTACTATAGTCAGTACACAGAGGGTTACACCGTCTAGCTTTACTATACCCAGTACACGGAGGGTTACGCCGTCTAGCTTTACTATAGCCAGTACACGGAGGGTTACACCATCTAGTTTTACTATAGCCTGTACACGGAGGGTTACACCGTCTAGCTTTACTATAGCCTGTACACGGAGGGTTACACCGTCTAGCTTTACTATAGCCAGTACACGGAGGGTTACACCGTCTAGCTTTACTATAGTCAGTACACGGAGGGTTACACCGTCTAGCTTTACTATAGCCTGTACACGGAGGGTTACACCGTCTAGCTTTACTATAGCCAGTACACGGAGGGTTACACCGTCTAGCTTTACTATACCCAGTACACGGAGGGGTACACAGACTAGCTTTACTATAGCCTGTACACGGAGGGTTACACCGTCTAGCTTTACTATACCCAGTACACGGAGGGGTACACAGACTAGCTTTACTATAGTCAGTACACGGAGGGTTACGCCGTCTAGCTTTACTATAGTCAGTACACGGAGGGTTACACCGTCTAGCTTTACTATAGTCAGTACACGGAGGGTTACGCCGTCTAGCTTTACTATAGCCAGTACACGGAGGGTTACACCGTCTAGCTTTACTATAGCCAGTACACGGAGGGTTACACCGTCTAGCTTTACTGTACCCAGTACACGGAGGGTTACGCCGTCTAGCTTTACTATAGCCAGTACACGGAGGGTTACACCGTCTAGCTTTACTATACCCAGTACACGGAGGGGTACACAGACTAGCTTTACTATAGCCAGTACACGGAGGGTTACGCCGTCTAGCTTTACTATACCCAGTACACGGAGGGTTACACCGTCTAGCTTTACTATAGCCAGTACACGGAGGGTTACACCGTCTAGCTTTACTATAGCCAGTACACGGAGGGGTACACAGACTAGCTTTACTATAGCCAGTACACGGAGGGTTACGCCGTCTAGCTTTACTATACCCAGTACACGGAGGGTTACACCGTCTAGCTTTACTATAGCCAGTACACGGAGGGTTACACCGTCTAGCTTTACTATACCCAGTACACGGAGGGGTACACAGACTAGCTTTACTATAGCCAGTACACGGAGGGTTACACCGTCTAGCTTTACTATACCAAGTACACGGAGGGGTACACAGACTAGCTTTACTATAGCCAGTACACGGAGGGTTACGCCGTCTAGCTTTACTATAGTCAGTACACGGAGGGTTACGCCGTCTAGCTTTACTATAGCCTGTACACGGAGGGTTACACCGTCTAGCTTTACTATAGCCAGTACACGGAGGGTTACACCGTCTAGCTTTACTATAGCCTGTACACGGAGGGTTACACCGTCTAGCTTTACTGTACCCAGTACACGGAGGGTTACGCCGTCTAGCTTTACTATAGCCAGTACACGGAGGGTTACACCGTCTAGCTTTACTATACCCAGTACACGGAGGGGTACACAGACTAGCTTTACTATAGCCAGTACACGGAGGGTTACGCCGTCTAGCTTTACTATACCCAGTACACGGAGGGTTACACCGTCTAGCTTTACTGTACCCAGTACACGGAGGGTTACGCCGTCTAGCTTTACTATAGCCAGTACACGGAGGGTTACACCGTCTAGCTTTACTATACCCAGTACACGGAGGGGTACACAGACTAGCTTTACTATAGCCAGTACACGGAGGGTTACGCCGTCTAGCTTTACTATACCCAGTACACGGAGGGTTACACCGTCTAGCTTTACTATAGCCAGTACACGGAGGGTTACACCGTCTAGCTTTACTATAGCCAGTACACGGAGGGGTACACAGACTAGCTTTACTATAGCCAGTACACGGAGGGTTACGCCGTCTAGCTTTACTATACCCAGTACACGGAGGGTTACACCGTCTAGCTTTACTATAGCCAGTACACGGAGGGTTACACCGTCTAGCTTTACTATACCCAGTACACGGAGGGGTACACAGACTAGCTTTACTATAGCCAGTACACGGAGGGTTACACCGTCTAGCTTTACTATACCAAGTACACGGAGGGGTACACAGACTAGCTTTACTATAGCCAGTACACGGAGGGTTACGCCGTCTAGCTTTACTATAGTCAGTACACGGAGGGTTACGCCGTCTAGCTTTACTATAGCCTGTACACGGAGGGTTACACCGTCTAGCTTTACTATAGCCAGTACACGGAGGGTTACACCGTCTAGCTTTACTATAGCCTGTACACGGAGGGTTACACCGTCTAGCTTTACTATAGCCTGTACACGGAGGGTTACACCGTCTAGCTTTACTATAGTCAGTACACGGAGGGTTACGCCGTCTAGCTTTACTATAGCCTGTACACGGAGGGTTACACCGTCTAGCTTTACTATAGCCAGTACACGGAGGGTTACACCGTCTAGCTTTACTATAGCCTGTACACGGAGGGTTACACCGTCTAGCTTTACTATAGCCTGTACACGGAGGGTTACACCGTCTAGCTTTACTATAGTCAGTACACGGAGGGTTACGCCGTCTAGCTTTACTATACCCAGTACACGGAGGGGTACACAGACTAGCTTTACTATAGCCTGTACACGGAGGGTTACGCCGTCTAGCTTTACTATAGTCAGTACACGGAGGGTTACGCCGTCTAGCTTTACTATACCCAGTACACGGAGGGTTACGCCGTCTAGCTTTACTATAGCCAGTACACGGAGGGTTACACCGTTTAGCTTTACTATAGCCTGTACACGGAGGGTTACACCGTCTAGCTTTACTATAGCCAGTACACGGAGGGTTACACCGTCTAGCTTTACTATAGCCAGTACACGGAGGGTTACACCGTCTAGCTTTACTATAGCCTGTACACGGAGGGTTACACCGTCTAGCTTTACTATAGTCAGTACACGGAGGGTTACACCGTCTAGCTTTACTATAGCCAGTACACGGAGGGTTACACCGTCTAGCTTTACTATAGTCAGTACACGGAGGGTTACACCGTCTAGCTTTACTATAGCCAGTACACGGAGGGTTACACCATCTAGCTTTACTATAGCCTGTACACGGAGGGTTACACCGTCTAGCTTTACTATAGCCTGTACACGGAGGGTTACACCGTCTAGCTTTACTATAGCCAGTACACGGAGGGTTACACCGTCTAGCTTTACTATAGCCTGTACACGGAGGGTTACACCGTCTAGCTTTACTATAGCCTGTACACGGAGGGTTACACCGTCTAGCTTTACTATAGCCAGTACACGGAGGGTTACACCGTCCAGCTTTACTATAGCCAGTACACGGAGGGTTACAGAGTCTAGCTTTACTATAGACCGTGCACGAAGAGTTCGACAGAGAGTTACACTGTAAAACTTTACTACAGCCATGCACAAGCATGAGTGTCTGAATGAGTTCGGTTTAACGCCGCTTGGAACAGTATGTATCTCAGACGTTGGTTTGGGTTTGGTTTGTTGTTTAACGCCGCACTCAGCTATATTCAGCTACATGACGGCGATCTGTAAATAACTCTTAAACGTTATCACGCACAGAGAGGAAGGCCAGTGCATGATTTTCAAAGTACATTGTTAAGTACTAACACTTAACGTTAATACACCCTTATAATAAAACCGCACCTTGACCCGCAGTGTAAGTAGGCCACTACGATATACGACACCAGCTTCTATGTGGGTCGTTGAAGAGGCTATGGGTGAGGGGGGAGACTGGTTTAGGAGGTCGTGATTATAGAACATTGTTGTGTGAGGATTGGGCTGGACACTGGGATGTACGACACAGACTTATACAACGGGTCCAGAAGCCAGGAAACGCTTAACTTGACCCTGGAATTGCAGCCTGTGTTGTTTCGTAACAACTCCATCGTTGCCTGAGCTAGGTTTTCAAATATTTGTGTTAGAGAAACATTGTTAGAGAAACTGTAAGCTTGTACTGGTATGACTGCACCTAAACACAGGAAGACTAAAATCCAGTTCACTCAGCTTTGGTTCAGCCAAGGTCAATATGTACATACATATCGAATATGCCGCGTAAATTTGATAATTCATACTTAAATGAATTAACGATGTTTCATAACGAACATGAATTCTTTATCTGGCAAGCCTAACTCACACTTACATTTATCGTTATGGCACTGATTTGCTCTGCTTGGTTTCCTCATCCGTAAATATGTTGCGTACATCACAATTTGTCAGTGACAGGATCATTTGCTCCATGACATTCGATATCGGGAGAAAGGGGTTTTGACAGTTGGACACTGTTTCCTTATGACTGTTCGACACTGTTTCCTTATGACTGTTGGACATAGTTTTCTTATGACTGTTGGACATTGTTTCCTTATGACGGTTGGACAATGTTTCCTTTATGACAGTTGGACGTTGTTACCTTATGACAGTTGGACAATGTTTCCTTTATGACAGTTGGACATTGTTTCCTTCTGACGGCAGATGGACATTGTTTCCTTATGACGACAGATGGACAGTTTCCTTATGACAGTTGGACATTGTTTCCTTATGACAGTTGGACATTGTTTCCTTGTGACAGTTGGACATTGTTTCCTTATGACAGTTGGACAATGTTTCCTTATGACGACAGATGGACATTGTTTCCTTATGATGACAGTTGGCAATTGTTTCCTTATGATGAAAGATGGACAGTTTCCTTATGACAGTTGGATATTGTTTCCTTACGACGACAGTTGGACATTGTTTTCTTATGGCCAAAATGGACATTGTTTCCTTATGACAGTTGGACATTGTTTTCTTATGGCCAAAATGGACATTGTTTCCTTATGACAGTTGGACATTGTTTCCTCATGACAGTTGGATATTGTTTATGACAGTTGGACATTGTTTCCTTGTGACAGTTGGACAATGTTTCCTTATGACGACAGATGGACATTGATTCCTTATACCAGTTGGACATTGTTTCCTTGTGACAGTTGGACAATGTTTCCTTATGACGACAGATGGACACTGTTTCCTTATGACAGTTGGCAATTGTTTCCTTATGATGACAGTTGGATATTGTTTCCTTATGAAAGTTGGACATTGTTTCCTTGCGACGACAGTTGGACATTGTTTTCTTATGGCCAAAATGGACATTGTTTCCTTATTACAGTTGGACATTGTTTTCTTGTGACAGTTGGATATTGTTTCCTTATGACAGTTGGATATTGTTTCTTATGACAGTTGGACATTGTTTCCTTGTGACAGATGGACAGTTTCCTTATGACAGTTGTATATTGTTTCCTTATGACAGATGGACAGTTTCCTTATGACAGTTGTATATTGTTTCTTATGACAGTTGGACATTGTTTCCTTGTGACAGTTGGGCAATGTTTCCTTATGACGACAGATGGACATTGATTCCTTAAGACAGTTGGACAATGTTTCCTTATGACAGTTGGATATTGTTTCCTTATGACAGATGGACATTGTTTCCTTATGACAGTTGTATATTGTTTCCTTATGACAGTTGGACATTGTTTTATGACCATAATGGACATTGTTTCCTTGTGACAGTTGGACATTGTTTCCTTATGACAGTAGGACATTGTTTCCTTATTTCTTTGTGACATTGCTTCCTTGTAAGTTATACTTCAACATGGGGAATTATTTCCATGCGGCAGTATGGCACTGAGGACATAATAAAAACAAGACATGCATTGTCATAATATAAGTTTGTTTTGAGGAAAGGTGTTGTTTACTTCCTCATAAAACTAAGACATTGTATCCATATGTTACTTCTTCCTTGTGGCTGTAGGACATCATTTCCCTGTGCCAGTGGTTAGTCTCTATGTGCTATATCGGCATGTTCATCGTGACACTGTTTCCTTTCCTTCTCCAATGGCTACAGTGAGGCAAGACTTAAACAAGACAAGCACAGCATCTATGGCTGTTGAATGTTTATTTCATCTCCATCACATGACAATTCCAGCAACCTTCAAACAAATGTAGCAGTTTGTGATTATGCCAAGCATGTTGCAAACATAACTGATATGCATATAAATAAAGAGCCAAAGCTAACAATATCTATTTCGATTGGCAAGTAGCTATTATCAGAATAGTGCTGTTGACACATTCGATACAAATGAGTCACTCTGTCCTGCTAAATACACCTGTTATCTACATGTGCAAGAACCACTCGTATACCATGTTGTTCATGTTATCATTTCAATATCAATATGTCCTAAACGTGGAGAACTCACCTCACTATGACCCTCATAAACAAGAGACAATTACCATGTCACTGTGCCACTTATTTACACTGAAGTATCTTTGATTGTAAGGGACCGGTCATATATTTCATAATATATATCATTAATATTGGCGAGTCCCCTCTTTCGCTGTCATTTTTCCATGACCCTTCCCCCTTAATTTCTCTCACACATACCTAAAATAAATGCCCAGTCCCTATAAATAAGACCTGATAAAATATGAAAATGTTAAATAAAAATATTTATGTATCTATTCATCATGTAATCCCACTCAAATAAAAAAAACATCAAAATATATGTAAGGATGTAAGGACATAAATCCTGTTCTTTGCGACATGGAACACAAAATTTGTGAAATCAAATCCTTCAATAAAAATTGTAAGAACATTTCTATATTTCAGGGTTTTTTCAACTCTGACATGAAATTTGTGTGATTTTGGACTTTGCCCCTTAAAACTATGACTATGGAACTTGTTCTTTTAAATCATGACTAAATAAAAAAAATACAACACATTTTAAAATACAAGGTGTGAGAAATGCTTGATTTGATTGATGGCAAATTCGTTTTGTTACTGGGTTGCAAGATCGTTTACAAATATTTTGTATTCTCGTGTTTCTTTATTCGGGTCAGGGGTGACAAAATATCTGTGAAAATGATTTTAGTTGTTGCTTTTTACCCCTTTTTCTCAGCACTTTGGGTTGGCACAACCGTAAACCAGCTAAAAAAAACACCTGATGATGAAATATGGCTTGATAGCATTTGTTTTAATTCTTCTACATCAAAGTGAGTGAGTGAGTGAGTTGGGTTTAAGATGGCTTTTAACAGAATTTCTGTTATATCTTGCCATGTCAGCTTAATATTGGAGGAAAGCCCGAAGTGATACAGGTCTCAGACGTTAACCACTTTGGTGAAACCCACAAGCACAGGTATGGTGCTGACAAACCTAGAAACATAATCGAGGGAACCGGGATTCGAACCCGCAATCATAAGTTTCTGGCATGCCCAAGGGAAGCAACTCTGCACAGCGAATCGCAGCGCCTTAGACGACTGGGCCACCCATGCCCCCTTCTATATCATAGTGTGCCAATGTACAAAACTAATATCAAATACAGTGAAACCCTTAATGAGTATCATAGCATTCCCAATAGTCCAGGGCCCACTTGAACAAAACGATCTTAGCGCTAAGACTATAGTAAGCCTATGTTCAAGTATGGGAGTTACGATCATCTTAGCACTAAGATCGCTTTCTGCAAGTGGGCCCTGATTAACAAAATTATTGTTCACAGCAACTTTGTTTTGTATACAGATAAGTGTCTCTGTTTCCAGTGTAAGTGTCTGGTGGGTTTCTGTTTGATGGGTCCGGAGTAACTTACAAACATGGCAACCACCTGTATCATTAGAGCTGTGTACAACCTATCACTTCCTTGTACAGCCTATCACTTTCTTGTACAGCCTATCACTTTCTTGTACAGCCACAGCTGTTGAATATCCTGGTGAAACTGAACCATACTGAAACCAGCAACACATTATGACAAAACCAGTGTCAAATAGCTGATTGTATGGAGAAGATAAATAAATCAAGAACAAGATCATCCTGCTGTCAAGTGCTGAGGGAGAATCTATTTCATCTTTGGTGGCGATCTTGATATTTTATTCAGCAGGGTCTGAGATATTAAAAATAATAACTTGAAAATATGACCCAAAATCTTTTTCCTTTTTGTTGAAAGAACTTTACTGGATGTCCTGATAAAAATTACTTGTGGATGCTAACATGAGTATTTGTTTTCCTGCTTTCAAAGTACAACTTGTAAACCACTGAAAGATTCCTTAAACCGCTAGTTTTGTTCTTTGTGCTTGTGGGGCTGTCTGTACGACAAATGTGAGTGAGTGAGTGAGTGAGTGAATGTGGTGGTTTAATGCCATTTTTAGCAATATTCCTGCAATACCCAGCGGTAGAAACTAACAGTTTTAGTCCACTAGTCCTTATAATGGTAACATAGCAAAACCCTTAAAAATGGTAAATTTCTAGTAGTCCTTCTGATACCTTAACTATTGGGTAGTTTCACAAGGACTGCAGGACTAGTGCTAATTTCTACCGCTGATATACCACAGCGTTACAAGATATGGGTTTCTCACACTATACCCATGTGGGAAATCGAACTCGGGTCTGACAAGCAACACTTTAACCACAAAGGTACCCATCACCCCTAAAATAACATGTAGTTTTCATTACAAACATCTATTTCTCTGAAACAGTTTATTTATGTTACAAAAACACCAAATAATTTACTTCCTACTACAAATTTGATGTTCTTGTACACTGGAAATGCACCATCTATACACAAAGACCATGACATTTTATGTACAATTCTGAAATAAAGTGAATGAACCAATGTCAGTAAATAAAACTCACTTGTCTATACAATTATATTTACAACAAATCTGGAAGATTAACACCATTCTTTCTATATAATACATGCACAATAGTTGTATCACGCCTCAGCAAATAACAGTAACAATCTCTGTATGACAATCTATCGATCCTGATCTAAGAATGAGTCAAGTTGACCAGACCCTTCCCTTCCCTAAAACCCGACTTTACTTTTCACAAATAACCAGACTTAGCAACACAAAACAATGAACAAAATAATTACATGTTTCAAAATAACAATACAAATACTTGGTACAAAATAATGAAAGTATATTGGTAAATAAAACTTATCTTTAATATAATATTTACAATGCACATGTGTTTTAGTGTCTTATTGTTATTTTTATGATCTTAATGGCAGTATTCCAGCCCCAATAAATATAGATGGTAAATAAATGTTGTTAATAAATGATACAAAAAAATGAATAAAAAAACAAAAATAACTTACCATGGGTGATAACACATAATAGACCCTTAGTTAGCACTAAAAAGCTGTGTGTAAAAATAAAACTGTAAACAATAGGGTACAATGTCACTGTGTACATTTAACGTAAGGTCAAGGGGTTCACGTCAGGACTGGAATGGCTGGATTTAACCCTGATCATTAAAGGTGCATGATCATATTTACATTTTCGTTTTCAGAAAAGATGAATATTTTACCTACAAATCTGTTTTTCTTTGCCAGCAAAGTATGTTTTAGTAAACAATACGCACTCACCCATTATTCTTTGTTCACTGCAGAGTGAGTGAGTGAGTATGTTTGTTTTTTTGTATTCCAGCAATATCACGGAGGGGGACTCCAGAAATGGTCTTCACACATTGTACCCATGTGGGGAATCAAGAGCATCGATCTACACAATTGAAATACGATGACATGCATCAACCAAGTCTGACCACCCAATCCCATTAATCGTCTCTTACGACAAGCATTTACATCAATCCATGGCATTAAATACAAAGGAAATCGTTTGCAATTTAATAGTTGACAATCATACTGGGATTTTCCTTTTATGCCCAATATATTCAGCTCATGAAACCTTGTAAGTTTGACCTTGCACCCTTAAATAAACTAATGGTACATAATCTTCATACATATATATTTCATCTGTATTGGAAATTGAAATTTTGGTTTTATCTCTTCTCTAAACGATACACAGCAAATCTGACTCATTACTGCTACTTTCCTAACACTTTCATGATGACATCCTCCAGAGAGACTATAACCATACCTTGTGTGCCAACAAAACAATTATAACAACATTCAGAGAAATTGTCAGTCTCTTAACATAATAGCCATCACAATACAATATAATTATCTTATAATAATACAATAATATTGGTCAGGATGGTAGTGTGTCAAAAAGCAAAGTGTTTTGAGGAGACTAACAGGCAGAGATAACTATTGCCGTACACATCAGTATGGGCAGGATAACATACACAATTATCTTGTATTCACACCTCACACACATGCCTACACACACACATATGTACCCACACATACTATGTTCCCCATGTATCACATTCAGAGATCACTAATGGTGCACCCTAAGTGTTGAGTGTGCATAGTAAACAAGGCAAGGAGAGGGACCGTCTCAAAAGGTCATGGGCATGACATTTTTCGGATTGGATCAGATTCAATTCAAAATAAACATACTTGAACATTAGTATTGTTCAAAGACAACAGTCCTGTTTCACAAATCGATCTTAGAGCTACGACTGCCGTAGGTCAGTGTTAAAGAACGGGAGTTATGATCTACTTTGCGCTAAGACAGCTTTGTTGAACAGGGTCGTAACCAAAAGTATTTGTTATACACATTATCTAAGAAAATAATGTAAGTTATTATCAGAAATAATAAACAATGTCAGTGTTGTTCATACATTAAGTAAAAATAAATGTAATAATACAGTTATTTGAAAATGGGAATGAACAAAATACTTTTTTACTTTTTCTTGCTATAACAAAATGTAGAGAAAACCCTCCACAAAACATGAACAGAAATTGGTCTAGCCATATGGAAATATCCTTTGAAACATGATATATGTTAATATCTTAAGGAACAGAATTTATGGATGTCAACTTCTTTAATATGAGGAACAACGTTTCGGAGTATATGCTTACTCCTTCATCTGGTGAAGGAAACCTTGTGTTCCTCATAAGAAGTTGACTTCCATAAATTCTCTTCCTTATGTGTATCACTTCTAAATGCGTTTCAAAGACTTGTCAATATCTTATGAGACAGTCCCAACATCACATCACCCCTGTTGTTCAGACTGTATAACAACTGCATACTGAAACAATAACATTATACAAATCACTGGGAAACAGCTGTAACACAGCGGCCGGCATTTCATATATACATGGACTACTGTGTCGTGGTCACCCTAAAACAAGTGTACAAAATAGAAATTAGTAGCGGGACGATACACTGATGCATTGGTAGATCGCGATTTTTTACTTCTTAATGGAAGTATTGATCACAGTTGCACATTATGTAAAAAGTATCAATTTTTACCTTTAATAATGTTACACCAAACACTAATTACAAGGGAAAACGAGTAGTGAAAATGTAAATATTTTTATCCATTGCGCGATACTTGACACTGCCAACTGTAAATCATTAGTGTGCCAGGTATTTGGCCATCCTGTCTATGAAAAAGATGGCTTATGCAGTACAGATAAGAGCACATGTAAGTATCGTGATACGTATTGTATCAAGAGCAAGGTATCGCGATACGCATCGGATAGTTGGTGTATCGTCCCAGCCCTAATAGAAATATGCGGTTTATCTTATCATAACATTGCCTGGTAATATGTACCAGTGCAGACACCATGAGGCTTGATATGACCATAAATTACCACAGGTAGTGTCAATTACCCATCACTGATTCAAAACCAAAGTTCTACAGAACAGTAAAATAATTTTAGAAATTATTTATAGATGATATTCAAGTGTAAGATTAAACAGGTAAATTCTTCGGTAAAAATTCTCAAAAAGTATCAAAAGCATAAATATTTGAGATACTGGCCTCAGTGAAATTAACATGTCAAATTTACTTAATTCAAATCATTACATTGTGCTCATGAACCAAAGTCTTCTCACATCGAGTATTTACCATCACAGGGAATTGCCTGGCCCCCTATCAACAAGTTATCTTTGATCCAGTGAGTGTAAGTGAGGTGGGTAAAGGTCGCACATTATTTCAGTAAAATTAAGGCCTGTCAGCTTAATGTGGGAGGAAAGTCATATAAATCCACGAACACTGGCATGGAGCTAACGAACCAAGGGTCATAATGCGAATGAATTAGATCCTGTAACAGCTAAGGGATACAACTCTGCTAGCACCTATGTGTCCATATCCTTTTTAAATGGCTTGTGTATGTTTGTTACGTACAGAGTCTTAGCACATATACAAAAGGTTACAAAGGTCGCTGGGTTATTCTGCACAGCTATCCCGGGGTTATGACTATCATAAGACTCTGGTAAAGCATAGGAGATTAGAAACACAAATTGCTATGAAAAAGCATGGGATTATCTGGGTCTATATATTTTTTCAAGTCCAAGGGAACAACTTGGAGGTCCAAGACTTGCGACACGTGGCTCGGTTCCACTGATTTCCAAGAAGACTGCTTTAGCCTATCATAGATGGAGAGATCAATGTTCGATTGACAAAATTCCACCACTGAAATTCACAAGACTGAGTGTGTTTCTCACTAGGATAGAAATAGCAGCAATATGACATCAATGCTTTAATCTTTCTATAAACAATTATATAAACAAATACTAATTCTGTCCCCAATTACTCGCAACGTGAATTAATTGTGTTCAGTCTCCGTTTAAAAGTGTAATTTGTAAAGACGCAATATTTTGTGTCCTGTGAAACCCTGAACGAGTCAGAGATGTAAGTCAGTGAGGGAGTTGGGTTTTAGGGAAATATTACCAGCAGTCCAATCACATCAAGGCAAGGAACTGTGTTTTCATTGGTTGTAGGGGTCATTTGAAGCTTTTTTTTTACATATGTCCAATAAGCAAAACAGGGGTCAGGGGGCTTATAAATAACAGTGAGCCTGCTTGTATTTTGAATCTGCATCAGATGTTTGATCGTTAGACTTGCACAAGCCTCTAAGGCAATAACTATTAGTTTAAATCATAATTTCTAGCTTATGTAAATAATAAGAACAAGTTGTCCCTATAAGAGACTGGAGTCCTTGTACCGTCCACATATCTAGACTTGCCTATTAGGAAGATTGCTACACATCCATGGACTTTTCTTGCAGTACAGCCTTCGAGCAAGGCTGTTTGATAGTAAGCTAGTGCCATGTACATTGACAATATGCAGTTCAGGATCTAGAGAGTTTAACAATCTCAGATCACAGCCTGGAGAATGAGATCAATACAAACAAGTCTCTAGTACTTCAACCACAAGATCTTCAAACTTGAAAATTTCCATGAGTATTTAAAATTCAACAATTCTCCTTATTCATTAATCTGATTCATAATGCTCACGATGACTAGCTTCGGTTTTCGCGTCCTAACAATACACAAATAATCATGATGAGATGTATCCATGTTTCTGACACCATCCGTCTAGTTGTTCTCTTGGAATGACAATTATTATGAGATTCTGAAGCTAATGAGCTGCTAGGATGTCTTGATAAAACCTGTGAATGCTCCGAGATGTGGTTGAATGTTACAGGTGATGAGTGACAGAAGCGTCCCTGACATTCTGTCAGATACTATTTCCCCAGCTACTACTCTACAATACAAGTATATTCTCTGGACCTCCACTGACTGTACAGGTATCAACACTTACTAACAGTGTACCAAGCAAGATACATCAAACAATACCTTTCCATGATGCGGAACACATAAACATGACACTTTGTGGAAATAAAAACCAAGGACAATTCTGCCATTGGGGGCAAGGGAGGTAACTTTCAATCCACCAATTTTCCATAATGGTTTCTTTTGTTTGTCCATGTGATCAGTCAGAAAGCACCTCATTTCACACCATCCACTAACTCCCTCATCTACTGCAAACAAAACAAGTCACATTTTGCCCTGTAAGCATAAAATGCACGGTAAGTTCTTGTCAGAGTAGTTAAAGGGAGACAACTCCAACATATGAAATGTATCTTGAAATGACAGTGGAGAATTATCTGGGTCAACTTCTCAGATCCATTGAATGCATTTATCATGATACACAAGACTCGACAACTGTATGACAAGTTTCCACTAAAACAAGTGACAAATGCCAACAGTGTCCCTTGGAGATATATCTTGCTTAGTACGCCTCATTCTGACTTCACCCACAAATAGTAAAACCATTTTCAGCCAAACAGACATCTCCCTCTGCATGTGTAAGTATGGTAACTAGACCCCACTTGGCTATTACTTTTGATATGTACAAGATCTGGTCGAATTACTACCCAGTGAGGAGGAACATCTACCCACTGCGGAAGAACACTCTATTCAGTGAGGGAGAACGCTCTATTCAGTGAGGGAGAACTCTCTATTCAGTGAGACAGAATGCTCTACCCACTGCAGAAGAACACTCTATTCAGTGAGGGAGAACGCTCTATTCAGTGAGGGAGAACGCTCTAATCAGTGAAACAGAATGCTCTAGCCACTGCAGAAGAACGCTCTATTCAGTGAAAAGGTACGCTCTACCCAGTGAAGAAGAACATTCTACTCTGTGAAAGGAAAGCAGCACATTGGTTGAGCTGTGCAAGTACACCCTAAACAAAAACACAACAACTGGTGGCAACAGTAACAACAAACAACAACAACAACGTCGTACCAACCACCTGTCTGTATATCCATCAAGTGACTGAGTTCACCCGATGCCATCGAGAGGTGGCCCCAGTTGGAGGAGCTCCAGCATAAAACAGTTCCAACGTACAAGAGTGGCATCGCAGAATACAACCTAAATTTACACCATAAATTATGTGTTTCAATGCTCAGTCATAAACAAAGGTTGGCTTTCATGTAAACACTCAAAGTCACTGCTTGCAATACAGCCCCTGTCAAAGCGACTGTCTTATAACTGATAATCACAATATGATCCCTTTCAACATATTATATCCCAAGTACATGTCCAAGCCATTCAAACATAGATCTCCCATTGGCACTAGTTTTACCAGCCCATCTATATTGGCCAAGCACACATGCACACACCGCAGAGTCGAACATAACCCTCAAGGCTACAACTAGGAACCATCAAACCAGATGTGTAGCCAACATCATTAAAACGATCACCAGCGAATGGTTCTATCAAAACTACCCTTTCACAGCCCATCTAAACAGTTGAAGGCTAGCGTTGGTCGTCCATAAAGATGTGACATCAATTGACACTACATGTATCCTGACGTTGTTCTTGCAGTGTAGTCTGTCACTTCTTGTGAAGAAATAGTGTCGTTCTCTACACTCCACACAGTTGGAAAGCCAAGTGTCTGTATCAGTGCCTCCTAGGTTTAGTGAATATACAGATGGTCCGTTAGAAGCGGTACATCCAGCACTCACAGTCTGGAACAACATCACAAATTAAGTCCTAAGTTCCCATAACATTAATCCTGTAGCGTGAGGCCTGTCACACCATCAGCAATCCGTTTCGCCTTCTCATCGCGAAGTCTGTTGGCTACCGCGGCAACCAAGGCTGCACCCTTCCCGCTCCCGTCATGGGACAACATAAGCTTGAACTGAAACACAGTAACATTGAAGATTTCATGTGATCAAACAGTGAGTGAGTGAGTATGGTTTTACGCCGCTTTTAGCAATATTCCAGCAATATCACGGCAGGGGACACCAGAAATGGGCTTCACACATTGTACCCATGTCGGGAATCGAACCCAGGTCTTCGGCGTGACGAGCGAACGCTTTAACCACTAGGCTACCCGACCGCCCTGTGATCAAACAGTCGATACTGAAATAGAATAATTATTCTTAAAGTGTAACTTTACATGAACACCCAATGCCATTTAGAAAGTGGTCAAATGTAACAGATGTTATATTTGGGATAACTTTCTTTATAAAGTACAGATTCTCGTACTTCTTAGGGTTGAGTCCCGTCCGGGATTCAAACCCACACTGCCAGAGTGAGGCACCTATTCGCCAGCACACAAAGTCAGCGATCTAACCTACTCAGTGCAAATGAGTCCTGGACTCGAATCTGTACTCTTCAAAAAAGAACTCGAATCTGCACTCTACAAAGATATTGTTATCCCAAATATAACATTTATAACTCGTAACTTTATACTTTTAGCATCAGTCCGAAACTCTAGCCCCAAGTCCATCATGTAAATCACCTGTTGCAAAACAAGTTAACAATAAAAAGATTCAAACCTTTTTACATAAATGTCTTCAGGTAATTTCAGTGTAGAATATTGAGTGGTATTGTCTGACAACACAGCAGTCAGATGTTGTTTTTATTTATTAAATTCTTAGTAATTCCCCTATTTTTCTTGAGTTCTTAAACAGAAATAGCTATCACTACCCATGGATATTTCTAAGAGTGTAGTGTGTACACAAGCCAATGTCTGGTCTAAGGGAGACAACTCACTCTGACATCTGGAGCCAGCTTCTGTACTTTTTCCATCATGAGATCATGGAAGTGAGGGTGGAAGCGGTAGAGTGACCCGTCCACACCCACAACAACCTCGGGACGTCCCATCTTGTTCAGAAGACATGCGATACCTTTAAAAGAACGACCAAGAGATGAAAAAACAAGGATAACAAGAACTGTAGCAATAGACAAGGCAGTGAGTGGGGATGTGAAATGGGGTTTAATGTTGCATCAGGTGAAAGATTATAGCAAGTGTGAAGGAAAGGGGCTGACCGCTTGTACCAGTCAGCCCTTAGGCCAGTTTTATTGTGCTAGCCCATTGAGATACCATGCCACACTCAAACATGGATATCCCTCTCAGACACAGTATACAGACTCCAAGCCGACCAGTCTGTATTTTATCCCCTTAATGAGGAGGGTCAGGAAGGATACCAAAAAGTTCTACCTTTTACCCTCTTTTGGTATGTCGCTCCCCCAGGATCGATCCACTGACCAATCAGTAAATCCACCAGACAAGGAGGCAGTTCCAGGTAGTGAGTGAGTGAGTGTGTCAGCAGTATACCTGACATGTTCTGTTTGTTTGTTGTTTAATGCCGCACTCAGCAATATTCAAGCTATACGACAGCGATCTGTAAATAATCGAGTCTGCACCAGACAATCCGGTCACTGACATCATGAACATCGATCCACGCAATTGGGATACTATGACCATCTTCCCGAGGCAAGAGAGTTAACTGACTTTAAAAGTCCAGTTTCCACCCTTGCCGAACTAGGCTGGTATTATGGAGGTACATTTTGGCTGGACTAACAAGTCTATGTATAGTCCAATCAAAATCAAAATCCGGTTCGTAAACTGTCGTGCAGATTTCGGTCGATTGCAGGATTTGCAAAGCATGCACACCGCCAACTCGCGATGTAAGACCTGTTATATCACAATATAGATCTTGATTATCTATCAGATCATCTTGACTAGGCGCCGCCATTTTGTTTGAAATGAATGCAAGTGATGGAATCGGATTGGTCCATAGGAGATGCTTAGAAGGGACATAACTCATAATAACCATCGGTGGCGCTACGATTGAGCCCAGGAATTTCAGCCTAGTTCGGCAAGGGTTGAAACTGGACTTTATAGTCAGTTAACTCTCTTGCCTCGGGAAGATGTACTATGACATGCATCAACCAAGTCAGCGAGCCTGACGGCCCGCTCCCTTTAGTCACCTCTTACAAGCATAGTCACCTGTTATGGCAAGCATGGGTTGCTGAAGACCTATTCTACCCCAGAACTTCATGGGTACCTGACATGTAATAGCAACCAGAACACAATTAGTCCACAATGGCAAACTAGTGTTAGACAGCTTGAGCAACGATCCATCCAGCAACACACAATCAGTATTCCAGTAAACAGTATTCCAGTTATATCCCGGCGTGTCAGCTTAATGTGGGAGGAAAGCCCGAAGTGATGCAGGTCTCAGACGTTTACCACTTTGGTGAAACCCATGAGCACGGGTATGGTGCTGACAAACCTAGAAACATAATCGAGGGAACCGGGATTCGAACCCACAATCATAGGTTTCTGGCGTGCCCTCAGCGAATCGCGGCGCCTTAAATGACTGGGCCACCCGTGCACATAGACAGCTTATGGCAAGCATGGATGTTTGGCCCCAGAATCCTCATGTGTTACACACAAAGATAAAGTCTAGACTGCTTCAGATACGTACCAGCGGAGGCTAGGTATGCGGCTCTAGTAGACACTGCCTGGCAGACATACTGGGCTATGCGACAGTCATCTTCCGTGAATTCTTCAATGTTCAGCTCATCAAACACCTGCTTTGTGTTCTTGAAGCCGTCATCTACATCACTGAAATTTAAAGACAGAAGATGTATCTACAACATAGTGTTATGGACTGGAACTGACCAGAAAATGGAAAGCTCTGAGAATGATTTATTGTTTAGGTTTAGCACTATACAAGCAGAATTCTTATATTTATAATTATTGTCATTATTATTATTATCATCAAATGTCATAATAAAAACGATTCATTTAAAAATATCCAAAAACCCTATCCTTTCTCACCTCTCAATTTCAGATACATATTTTGTGTAGAAGCGCCCCCTTGTGGAGAGTTCCTCCGAGCCGCGACCTCTGAACAGTAATCCATTTTTGCGAAGTCGCTCGAGGACCAGCCGAGCTATCTCCCCCATGTACATCCCCGAGATCATCTTCTCGTATCTGCAACACATGGTTTGGGGGTAAGTGGGAATAGCATACTACTTACATCATTTACATCACTTTGTATTGGCAAAAGATTTGTGTTGTAATATACTGCTATATAGGGATCTGTATTGAGATACACACTGTGATATATTGGGGGTTTACAGTGTTTGACAATGATTGACACTGTACCTGCAGATCCTTTTTTCTACCTTCCAAAGTAAATATTACAACGTCAAAGTCAGACGCTTCCACTTGGTTGTCCGGGACACAGGAAACAACAACATAAGAGAAAAAGCACTTCCACATTTCAGCAGTTTTGCCAATCAATTTCGAAGGAAAACATAATTTGTGAATGAATTTCTGATTGAAGTCTAGGTTAAACGATATAAATAATAACGAAATCTATTATATATTTTTAACCTATACACCAGAAACTATATTCCAATACACACCGTTTGAAATGTACACTGGTAATACCAAAGGATCATATCAGTCTGCAACTTTAGTCACAAGTCAGACACCCGAGTCTAGTAAAATTCTGTTCAGTCTAGTAAGCTCATAATAACACTAAATTCTACTGAAAATGGAGACCAACATCTAGTCTCTGAAGTGAACATATCTTACAGAAAAATTTGTTTGTGTGTGTGTTAAATTATCTTAATAAAAATATAATAAAAAGGAGCCGAGAGACTCTCTTCATTTTCAGATACTGCAGTAATCTAGACTTGTTTAACATAAGTACTATGACGAGTTCCTCTGGATTTCTAATTATTAATCTGGAGTAGTGCTGCTTTATTATGTCGTTTGGTGGGAGTGGTGCTTAATTTTCAATAACAACATTTCCTTCGTCAGTGTGTGATCAAGTCCAAAGATATTGCTGGCCATATGGGCTAGCTTGCCTGAAACATTATTGGCCAGTCCAAATTCCACTAGCTTACATATGTGCCAGTTTATTTTCATCTAACATGGGTTTTCAAAGTTGTAACACAGCTTGTGACTGGTTAATCTTCAAATTTCAACCAATCAAAATGTGTTTATTATGCTCAGTCTTACATTGACCAGTCACTCAAACAATATAAAGGGGGATAACTCTGATCTTGCAACCTCACTTTGTTACACATATCAATTCATTTATTTTATTTTATGGCCGTATTGAAACGGGAGAGCATACAAATATCACCGTAAACATTTCAGCAGCCAGTGGGGCTGGGGACATTTCACTATCTTTAGCCCAACAAAAATATTGCTAGCCACAGGCTATCAGGATCACAGCTCTTTCGCACATGGGTAATAAACGTCTCTGCGCTTACAGCATACTTATGCATGGAGTACAGCGCCACATAAATGGACTATTATTACTACTACTACTACTACTACTACTACTACTACTACTACTACTACTTACATCTGTTTGCCACTATTGATGGAATACTACTACTACTACTACTACTACTACTACTACTACTACTTACATCTGTTTGCCACTATTGATGGAATACTACTACTACTACTACTACTACTACTACTACTACTACTTACATCTGTTTGCCACTATTGATGGAATACTACTACTACTACTACTACTACTACTACTACTACTTACATCTGTTTGCCACTATTGATGGAATACTACTACTACTACTACTACTACTTACATCTGTTTGCCACTATTGATGGAATGCTTGTCCACCAGACGGTCATAATCAGTCATCAGGAAATCCAGTGCACCGTCATCTCCAAATGCTCCCCATTCAGTGTTGACGATAACTTCCTTAGGGTCGTCGTAATCGGAATCCCAGAGTCCACAGTTCTCCAGCTTTTCTATGTAGCACGCATTGGTTCCAGTGCCTGAAACATACAGTCACATACAGTCACATAGTCACATTCACTCACATAGAGTCACATACATTCACATACACTCACATAGAGTCACATACACTCACATACAGTCACATTCACTCACATAGAGTCACATACATTCACTCACATACAGTCACATAGTCAAATTCACTCACATAGAGTCACATTCACTCACATAGAGTCACATACAGTCACATAGTTCCATACATTCACTCACATAGAGTCACATACATTCACTCACATACAGTCACATTCACTCACATAGTCACATACAGTCACATTCACTCACATAGTCACATACATTCACATACATTCACATACACTCACATACAGTCACATACATTCACTCACATAGTCACATTCACTCACATAGAGTCACATTCACTCACATAGAGTCACTCACATACAGTCACATACATTCACTCACATACAGTCACATACATTCACTCACATACAGTCACATACATTCACTCACATAGTCACATTCACTCACATACAGTCACATTCACTCAGAGTCACATACAGTCACATTCACTCACATACATTCACTCACATACATTCACTCACATACAGTTACATAGTCACATTCACTCACATACAGTCACATTCACTCACATACAGTCACATTCACTCACATAGTCACATACATTCACTCACATGCAGTCACATTCACTCACATAGTCACATTCACTCACATTCACTCACATAGTCACATACATTCATGCACATACAGTCACATTCACTCACATACAGTCACATTCACTCACATAGTCACATTCACTCACAGAGTCACATACACTCACATACAGTCACATACATTCACTCACATACAGTCACATTCACTCACATACAGTCACTCACATAGTCACATTCACTCACATAGTCACATTCACTCACATACAGTCACATTCACTCACATACAGTCACTCACATACAGTCACATACAGTCACATTCACTCACATACAGTCACATTCACTCACATAGAGTCACATATATTCACTCACATACATTCACTCACATACAGTCACATTCACTCACATACAGTCAAATACAGTCACATTCACTCACATACAGTCACATACATTCACTCACATACAGTCACATTCACTCACATACAGTCACATTCACTCACATACATTCACTCACATACAGTCATACAGGGATCAAACCAACCTTCCTACTCTGGGCAGACCCTCTATCGACTAGACCAATGACAACATTGCAGTAAGTATCGTGGAAATCTGAGGAAAGGGAGTTAACTGACTGTAAAAGTCAAGTTTCCACCCTTGCCGAACTTGGCTGGAATTCCAGAGTTGCATTTTGGCTGGACTAATGCGTCTATACAAAGTCCAATCAAAATTGTATAACGAACTAGACATCCCTTTCATAAACAACATGGATTTCAATGTGCAGATTTCAATCGACTGCAGGATTTGCAAAGCATCTGTACCATCAACTTGGCATCAACAGATATTTTCGAAATCTTTTAATGTTTTTAATCAAGGTGCTCAAATGATTTCCTGCACTTCACGAGTGTAGACCCGTTTTATTACAATATAGATATCGTTCATTGATCAGATCGTCTTGCCTGGGTGCCGGCATTTTGTCTGAAGCAAATCAAGTAATATGAGAGGTGGAATCTGATTGGTCAGTAGGAGGGACATAACTCGTAACAGCCACTATTGGCCTTATGATTGAGCCATGAAATTCCAGCGTCTTTCGGCAAGGTTGAAAACTGGACTTTTGTAGTCAGTTAACAGCCTTGCCTCGGTTGAGAGGCAGGACAATCAGGAGATAAACATACAGTGTTTTCAATGTACATCTAGGTTACCCTTGGTAAGCGCAGCATGAGGTTTCAAATGGTAAATATAGTAAGTAATGGCTGGATCTACAAATATAATCTTCTGCGGTGATGTGGTCATCAAATCAGCTGTTCCTATGAGAGGTGATTACTGTGATTTGAAACCTCTATCAGAGGTGGTTACTGTAATTTGAAACCTCTGAAAATCAGTCTTGAGTCATTTCCAAATTCATAGTAGAATATAATTGGTTAACCATCAACATTCTCAGGATGTATTTTGGATCATGTTTTATATATTGAATGTATTTGACATTCTGAATGTTACAGGATTTTAAACATAGTGATAGCAAAGCAAGACACTGAAAAGTAATTTATGTATTGACCATACACAAACAAAATATCACCATTAATTTTAATCAATAGCACAGCCAGTGAGTATATCAGTATTATCAACACAGAATGGTGTCAATATCACGAACACTGACCAATACATATTGTCCATCTGTGACACTAACACCCACGCCCAATCAGAAGTATTGCTTATTGTATATATACAGCGAAGTCACTGCCTCGTTCTCCCACACATCCCACAAGGCAACAGCTGATGGAGATCAATATGCCCTTGCTTACCTCCAGTATTTTTCACATTTGTAATTGTAAGCTAACCAGCAATAAATCAATTGAAAACACATGTTTACAATATCAACGTCATACAATGATGAAGTAAGTTAAAAAGGACCACAGTGTTGAATTAATGGTAATCTATTATGTACTGCTGAGTCTCATGCTCTCATAATCAATTATACTGATCAGTTAAAAAAATAGCAACAATAATATACTAAAAAAGCAAGAATTTCTATTTGACATAGCTTTCATAAGACAACACATGTTTATTTTACAGTTTACAGGTTTTTAATAAGGACTTAGTCGTGGTAGATTGAAATGAAATAATTTAATCTGACTATCGTTAACGTTTTTGCATATAACACAGAGTGGGCTTCTCTGTTTAGCAGGAGCATAAATACAAAATCTATTCATAGTGCACGATACTTACTGCAATGTTGTTTTTGCCATTTCTACCTGAGAACGTAGATTTTGCTTTTGGTGTTGGCAGTCGCCAGAGGCTATACTCAACGTTTGGTTGTATTTTTAATTTCCTAATCCAACAAATGGAATGGAGGAAAAAATAAAATACAGTTCACATATTTTATCTTCACTCTTTGCCTGTGGATTTTAGCTCAGGTAGGCTGTTTAATAACTTTACAGAAACAAGAAGCAGGTTCCAAGCAATGAAAAACAGACAAGACTTCTTCCTAAATACATACAACTAATACCGTATTCGACGTAATAAGCGCTCGGGGCGCTCTCAAAATTAGAAATAGGGGGCTCTTATTAGAATATTATTTTGGTGAAAAAAAACATAGTTGAAAGATAAATTTCGTTGTTTATGCTGACAGCCTGAAATGTTTGTGTACGACAGATATATTTTTCCAGATTTTAATTGCCCATAAATAAGGGTGCATATAACATACGTGTGCGTATTATACCGAATAAATAAGTCTTGTGTACATTGATCAATCGGAAGGGATGCAAATTGGGCTTGTTCACTAGCCAATATATCATCAAATATCGCCATGGGCGCTTATTAGAGCGGGGCGCTTATTACGTCGAATACGGTAAGCCAATCGGAGAAAATACAGACTGTCGTGTAAATGTTCTGTCAAGACCCACACTGGAAACAGACTAAGGATCTCTGAAGTGCCCCGTTAGACAACATCCAGAAATGAGACCATCCCCCTGGTACAACACAGACCCTGCTGACAAGTTCCAGGCTACTCACCAAGAATAAGACCAATTGCACAAGACCGCTCACTGTGGGCACAGGACATCAGGGCTCCCACAGTGTCGTTTATCACAGCTAGACATTCCACATCTATATCCTGCATCACAACACAAGGTACTATCAGTAAGGTGAGCTGATGGGAGGTGACGTGAAATGGGGTATAATATCGTGATCAAGATTATTGCACTTATATGACGATTTGCGTGTGGGCGTGTGTTTATACCCGTCTGGACTAAAGCCGGTTTTATAGTGCTAGCCTAATGAGACACCATGCCTCGGTTTAACATGGATACCCCACACAGACACAGTACACCGATTCCGAGCTGATCAGTCCTTGTTATATCCTCTTAATGCCATGCCATAATTCATACAACTAACTATCTACAGGGGAGGTGAGGGACTCACAAGGACAAAATGTTCATAGACACCAGTAAAGAGAGGGTCATTAGTTAGTTAGCCTTACATCGTCTACAAAAATGTTTCTTGTTTATCAACTTGTATAAAGTGTTGCATCTGTCCAAACAAAACACTCCACTCGCTGTAGTATATTATCGCAAGTTGCTACAGTCAAAATAGAAACTAGGCAATGAGATTATCAACTGAGTGTCAAAATAACATGGCTGTATTGTACTGTAGACTATTCTTATCATCAGGCTTTGGTGTCCAGATCAGATAATTGTCCTAAATTACAAATTGTAATTTGTGAAAGATGGCAGGTGTGGATACAGCATGGTACATACCCCACGTCTCTTGATGGCTTCATGGAGCAGCTGGACTATATCGTTGCCCTCCACCCCCTCACACTTGAAGCCCTTGGTCCAGGTGGTGAGAATGGCGTGGGCCAGGCCCACCTGGCGGCAGGGGAAGGAGAAGGTGAACCCCAGGGGGAGGGGCTTGTTCAGGAGCTGGTGCTCCTTCATGAACTTGAAGATGCAGTCAGCTATATGGTCAAACAGCTGAAACAGAAGGGGTATTGGATACACAGGGTGATACAGGGTGATACGAGGTATATTAATAATCACTCGTACAGTGCTTCTGGGGGATTGTACAAGGTATATCAACTTACAGTGCTGACCACTGAAGGAGTATAGGATACACAGGGTGATACGAGGTATATTAATATACACTCGTACAGTGCTTCTGGGGGACTGTACAAGGTATATCAACTTACAGTGCTGACCACTGAAGGAGTATAGGATACACAGGGTGATACGAGGTATATTAATATACACTCGTACAGTGCTTCTGGGGGACTGTACAAGGTATATCAACTTACAGTGCTGACCACTGAAGGAGTATAGGATACACAGGGTAGATACGAGGTATATTAATATACACTCGTACAGTGCTTCTGGGGGACTGTACAAGGTATATCAACTTACAGTGCTAACCACTGAAGGTGTATAGGATACACAGGGGGAATTGAAGCTCATGGACACATCATATGTGACATCATAGATCCATGACGCAAGATGCTCCATTTGCCCTGTGCAGGATTAGTGTGTCAAGTTTGGAAATCATGTGAAACATATCGTGATAAGAATAAAGACACACTGTGGTAACACTTGACTGACTAGTTTTGTAATTAAGTGGTACACATTTGAAACATCTCTTCTTAATGTACATACAGTAACCTGTGGTTATAACGAACTCAAAGTGACAGCTAATCTTAGTTTGTTATAACCATAGTTCGCTATAAGCATGTACAGATTACGGACGGGACAGAAAAACAACACTTCTTTATATCCATCAGTTCGTTATAATGAGTGAGTGAGTGAGTGAGTATGGCTTTATGCCGCTTTAAGCAATATTCCAGCAATATCACGGCGGGGAACACCAGAAATGGGCTTCACACATTGTACCCATGTCGGGAATCGAACCCGAGTCTTTGGCGTGACAAGCGAACGCTTTAACCACTGGGCTACCTGACTGCCTCCAGTTTGTTATAAGCGTGTTCATTATAAACATAGTCTACTGTACTTCAATGTATGTTTCTATTGTTCGCATTTCTTGTGGCGGTGAGTATATATCTGCAGTACGCCTGGAGCCTG
Source organism: Haliotis rufescens (assembly GCF_023055435.1). Lineage (NCBI taxonomy): Eukaryota > Metazoa > Mollusca > Gastropoda > Lepetellida > Haliotidae > Haliotis > Haliotis rufescens. The sequence goes on from NW_025963802.1 coordinate 3,052,263, forward strand.
TGACCAACCTGTGTGCCAGTCCCGAGCATGATCTGCTGGGGGATCAGGTAGATCTTGCTCTCCATGTTCACTTCCTGCCCCTTCAGGGAGATGAGCAGCACCCGGAAGTTGGTGCCTCCCAGGTCCAGTGCCAGGAACTCACCCTGCTCTGGAGACAACATTATTATTAGGCGTTGAATCATATATCCAAATGTCGATTTGCTCCAAATGTTTGCCCTATGATAGTACTATTCCGATAGGAATTTAAAATCACCGACGGTCTTGTCAATACTATGTATAACAATTGATAGTTTCAGTAGACATAATTAATTATAAATGAAACCTAATTTTTATGTGTCAGAAAACTTTTTTTTTAACGTTTTTACGAATTTCAAACCTGCTGGGTATTGAGTATAACGATTGCGACAACTTCAGATTAGAGTTACTTCCCTTTGTTTTGAGTAGCAGCAGGGAGGAAAATGGGCGACTTTGACATTGTCAGCAATACTTAATCATTTCTATTACAATGATTAACATAATTATTAAGGTTTTATACCATCGCAATACTATTGCAATAGGACGTTCTTGCTTTTTTCGGTTCCATAAAGACAGGTCCCATACAAGTCAGTAAATGTTTTATTATAAAACATAGACACAAAAGTTCAAACAGAGACACTTGACTGGCTCAAGTTTGGAGAACACCACTGTCAGTTACTCAGGTCAATGCCTGCTCTGACGTAGAGGCAATATGCGTTTCAGTCAATGACATGTGACCGCTTCTCAGTCAATGAATATGGTGGAAATCTTTGCATTATATAATACATAATCACATCATGACTCAATCACTGTCATATCCTACAGCTATGGGTGCTTATTACACTCTCTAGGTGTTTTACTATTGGTTTTACTGACTTTTATCAGAAAAATTTGGGTCAGTAGATATGTAAAAATGAAAAGAAAAGAAAAAACATTTTAGATGGGGACATCTTCATATATCGTGATATCGATATGTGGCGATAACAAATATTACTGGTGGAGTTGTATCAATGCAAATTTATGAATAACGGTAGTTTGGACAATGAGAAGGCAGAAATTTCAATCTTAATCATTTAAAGGATCATTCTTGTATATATTTGTCATTAAATAGATTAAATGCAGGTCATTTATACCTATACACACATAGAGTAATCAATTTTATTATTAATGTGATATGTCGATATATTGTTATACTCTTGAGTCAAAACATCGTTAATGATACCTCCAATTTCGAATACTTATATATTTAATTATTTATCTATTTGAATATATTTCTTGAGTGAATTGTTAGTTATTAAAGGATTCAAAATAATAAGTGTTTATTATTTTCCACTTATAATTTCTTTCAGGGCAGATGGAATTCATAAACCAATTTCCCCCAAAAAGTCTTGTTCTATCTTACTGCTTCTGCATAATTCAACTGACCTGTTCCGTCAGGCACTGATCGAACATAGGTCTGGAACATCTTGACCTTGGCGTCAGCATTGGTGTCCTTGCCCAGGCCTTGGTTGAAGCTGTGCAACATTTTGTCCATGACTGTCTCGTAGTCTTCATCTTTCAGGATCAGTGGTCTCACAACAGCCTCAACCTGCAACACAAGACACCATGAGAACAGACAAGGGATTCAGAAACTGTGAGAACAGATAAGGGATTCAAACTGATGACTGACAGAGCCTCAACCTGCAACACAATACAGTGTGAGAACAGACAAGGGATTCAAACTGATGACTGACAGAGCCTCAACCTGCAACACAATACAGTGTGAGAACAGACAAGGGATTCAGAAATTGTGAGAACAAATAAGGGATTCAAACGGATGACTGACAGAGCCTCAACCTGCAACACAATACAGTGTGAGAACAGACAAGGGATTCAAACGGATAACTGACAGAGCCTCAACCTGCAACACAATACAGTGTGAGAACAGACAAGGGATTCAAACGGATGACTGACAGAGCCTCAACCTGCAACACAATACATTGTGAGAACTGACGAGGGATTCAGAAACTGTGAAAACAGACAAGGGATTCAAACTGATGACTGACAGAGCCTCAACCTGCAACACAATACATTGTGAGAACTGACGAGGGATTCAGAAACTGTGAAAACAGACAAGGGATTCAAACTGATGACTGACAGAGCCTCAACCTGCAACACAATACATTGTGAGAACTGACGAGGGATTCAGAAACTGTGAAAACAGACAAGGGATTCAAACTGATGACTGACAGAGCCTCAACCTGCAACACAATACAGTGTGAGAACAGACAAGGGATTCAGAAATTGTGAGAACAAATAAGGGATTCAAACTGATGACTGACAGAGCCTCAACCTGCAACACAATACAGTGTGAGAACAGACAAGGGATTCAGAAATTGTGAGAACAAATAAGGGATTCAAACTGATGACTGACAGAGCCTCAACCTGCAACACAATACAGTGTGAGAACAGACAAGGGATTCAGAAATTGTGAGAACAAATAAGGGATTCAAACTGATGACTGACAGAGCCTCAACCTGCAACACAATACAGTGTGAGAACAGACAAGGGATTCAAACTGATGACTGACAGAGCCTCAACCTGCAACACAATACATTGTGAGAACTGACGAGGGAATCAGAAACTGTGAAAACAGACAAGGAATTCAAACTAATGACTGACAGTAACATAAGACAGAAGCAGAAGCAGCAGCAGGCGTATGGTGTAACCCACTACATTAGAACATCATCATCATGGATACAAAATGGAGGTGGAAAGTCTACATGTACCACTTTACAACATATTACAAATCCCAGAAAAAGTGACTGAAGTGCCACTAGCTCTGAGAATACCTGTAAGGATTGAACCTGCATCAACATCAACAGCACACAGTTCTACAATTGAACAGAATACCGGTACATCCAATGTGAGAAATCAACTTTCAAATGTCAACATTGTTCTGTAAATAACATTTTCAAAATAACTAAATATGGAAAGAACAACTTAGTAGATTTCTTTAGCAATGAAAAATTCATGTTTCCAATAAATCATTTTCAAGATGAAAATAGGGAATAATCAAGGCATGTTCCCATAATCTTAGGTTAAAAAAGATGAAGTATATCCTAGATAAGCATGCTATTATGGGCATAGCAAAAAAACTCCAGGTTCAAGAACCCTCCCAATCATTCTGTCACTCCCATAAACTCAAACCTCAGAGAAGGGTCCTAGAAACATTCCTGTTGTCATGAACAGCACCCCAGGTTAATCTGTCACGTCAATAATAATCTCAACAGGGTGAAAGCCTACTTATATGACTACTCAGATCTATATTTGCCTGTTCCTAAACATGAGCTGTATTTGTGCACGTCCCGGACTAGGGATGACTGGTAGATCCTCTAACCTTCCCCTGTGTCCTGAATCTCCACTTTTCTTGGAACAGATCCTGTATAGGATCACGCCATCAAGGATGTAACACTGTACATTTACAACGTATCATGCTTCATTTGAATTACCCAGAAATTAGAATTTTGTGTTAAATATGCTTATGGAAATACCTGTTACCATGGTTACTGGATTGTGGAATGTGTAAAACAAACTTCTTTTAACTTGGAATTCTAAAGGATGATTATAATGGTCATTTTATCAAAGAATTCAAAGAAATCTAACAACATTGAAATAATCTCATCTGTAATAAATACACTAAAACCTTCCTAATCCGGACAATAAAGCTTCCTTCTTTTAGGGTTTGTTTGTTTGTTGTTAAACGCCGCACTCAGCAATAATCCAGCTATATGACGGCGGTCTGTAAATAATCAAGTCTGGACCAGACAATCCAGCGATTGACATCATAAGCATCAATCCATGCAGTTGGGATACGATGACATGCATTAACCAAGTCAGCGAGCCTGACCCCCCGATCCCTATAGTCGCTTCTTACGACAAGCATTGTCGCTTTTTACGGCAAGAATTCGTTGCTGAAGACCTATTCCACCCCGGATCTTCACTGGTCCTTCTTTGAGAGGCATTTAGAAGTTGGAGTACAATAAGGATAAGATATATGGATGAACATGTCACACTTGCCTCGTCAACGGTGTTAAAACCTACACCGAAACATCGGGTCTGATTGTGGTTCATCATTTTTACTGTTTTTACTTAATAAAGTTTCCAGTGAGATTATCCCGACTATGAAATATCCAGATTAATGAATCATGGATACATAGTAATGTCTCTTAAACTATATTAAATTCTAAATAGTAATTATATCATATATAACATTCTAAACAGAAATTATATTATATATAACATTCTAACCTGTAATTATACCATATATCATATACAACATTCTAAACAGAAATTATATCATAAGCAGCTGCTTAGGTAAGCTATTCTGTAAGGTTATTAATGAAAGAATAATGGAACACATGGACAAAAATCAATAACAAGACCACTGTCAGTCTGGATTTAGGAAGGGCTACCAAACATCAGATAATGTATTTGTTTTTAAAACATTAATAGTTTCTACAAAAAGTAAAAAGAAAAAAACTATACACTTGCTTTGTAGATTTTCAAAAGGCCTTTGATTCAGTTGACAGACCACTACTCCTAACAAAGGTATTATCAAATAAAATCTCAGGAAACATATTTAAAATAATATCATCACTATACAGTGATATCTCTTATAAAGTGAAAACTGACAAGGGCATTTCACAATCCTTTAAATCCAACATTGGGGTACGACAAGGGTGCATTTTGTCTCCCACATTATTTAATATATTCCTCAATGACCTTCCACATTATATCAAATCTGATAGCAATAATATAACACTCAATGGTTTCAACATTTGTCATTTGTTGTTTGCCGATGATTTAGTTCTATTTGCCGATTCCCCAAAAAAGCTACAGGTGTTACTTGATGGACTAAAGGTATTTTGTGCCACAAATAACCTAAAGATTAATAGTGATAAAACAAATGTTGTAGTGTTTGGACAATCAATTAAAACAGAAGAAAAGAATACTTGGACCATAGGTGATACAAAAATACTAGTTACAGATAGTTATAACTATTTAGGAATACGTTTGAAGCAAATGGTAAACTTAAAAACAGTGCTAAACCTCTCTTGAAAAAAGGCCTAGGGGCCTACCACAAGCTACAGTCCACCATTTTTAACCAAGATATACCAATAGCTCTTGCTTGCAAACTATTTAAAACATTAATCGAGCCAGTAATTTTATATAATAGTGAAATCTGGGGTGTAGAATCAATCCTCCTGAACAACTTTGATTCATTTATCCCCGAAAAACTGCAGCTCAAATTTTGTAGATCCATATTAGGTGTCAACAAAACAACACATAACTGGGCAAGCCGAGCTGAACTAGGACTCTACCCCCTTATCTACACAGTATTAATCATTTTTATCACCATGTCTGTTCCTCCAAAAACATAATACTTCAGAACGCTTTTACAGAAAGTACATATTTGGTGAAAAAACGATTAGGATGGGTTTACCAGCTATATCTATTCTTAGGAAAACACAATTTGAGTATTTCAGCTTTCCTATCACCAATATTCAAAGAGACAATCAAATCTAAATTCAACTCCTTCTTCAAGGAATCTCTTCAAGATGTAAATACAACAAGAGGCACAGGAAACAAACTTAGGACATATAGGATAGTTAAAAATGAAATAAAATTAGAACCCTATCTCAGTCACTGTAAAGTAAAAAAATATCGAGTTCACTTTTCTAAACTAAGATTAAGTAACCATAAATTAAATATTGAACTTGGAAGACACACAAAGCCACCAACCCCACTACATCAGAGGCTATGCTCTACATGTTCAATCATTGATAACGAAAAACATTACTTACTTCACTGTATTAAACACACTCGAGAAAGAAATATACTCTTTGAAAAATTATCCAGACAAAATGTAAATGTAAATGTCCACAGTCATGAAGACAAATTATTTCAATACATCCTGTCAAATAATGAAGCAGTCAATATCAACTGCATTTGTTTCCACATCTATAATTTCAAACAATAAATACCCCTTCATAATCAACCATTGACATTTTATGTATAAAAATATGTAATATTGATTATTTTGTTTTTGTATGTGTCTACAGGAATGTAAATTATGTATGTCTGTATATATGTATATATAAATCATAATGTCTTGTCTTTTAAAATTGCATCTGTCCCGTAATGGAACGTTTCTGCAATAAATATTATCTATCTATCTTATCTATCTATATAATATTCTAACCTGTAATTATACCATATATCATATATAACATTCTAAATCGTAATTATATCATATATAACATTCTAAACAGTAATTATACCATATATCATATATAACATTCTAAATAGTAATTATATCATATATAACATTCTAAACAGTAATTATACCATATATCATATATAACATTCTAAATAGTAATTATATTATATATAACATTCTAAACAGTAATTATATCATATATCATATATAACATTCTAAATAGTAATTATATCATATATAACATTCTAAATAGTAATTATATCATATATAATATTCTAACCAGCAACAACAACCTAACAGCAAGTGTGAGAAGACATTAAGCATATTCATATTTCTTATCAGATTAAATGTTATAACTTATTATTAATGTATTTTAACTTATACTCAGATCAACTTAATTTCCTGGGTCACATGACCATGATGACAGACAAAAACTAAATTTCAAGGGTTTTTTGTGAAACGTTTCTTTATACCATGAATAGTTTCTACAAAAAATATAAACTGTTACAAATAACAATAACTGACTATATATCATGAAGCCAGCAATGTCATGGTAAACAGTGACGAACACCTCCTTCGTCATGTCCGTGATGTCTGACACATAGCATGTTTTCACACAACGATATTAAGCATTGATGGTATTCATGCTGATTAATTGATGGAATTAATGGAAATCTCATGAATCTTCCACCACAAACACACACTACCTTCGTGTTTACTAACGTTCTTTCATAAGTAACCTTCTCTCTGATACTTTCAACAGGCATGTTCAAACGCTTCCCGGCAAACTGCAGGAAGTGAGTTTTACCTGTGTTATTCAAATACTCGTTGAGCTCCCGCACCCTACATCACAGACAAATAACATTCTTGCGGGCAGCGCACAAGTCGCAGTGTCGTCATGACCTTTGACCCAGTGCGTATGCGTGAAGAGTAGCGCGTCCTGTTATTGTTACTACCAGGTACTACCATCCCTCCACCTTCCTTCTTTCTGTCCGACTTTACAGGGTTATCAGGGGTCAGAGGTTGTCATACTCGAGTGCCCCACTTACAGAGAGCGAGACTAGCTATGGGGCTATCATGGGGGAGGTATCACAATTTGCAACAAAAATCTTTTAAGTATATTTAGTATTTTTCCACTTCCAAAATAACTTTTGTAAGCTGACATTTTAGTGAATCAAGAAATAGAAAAGTTAATTTTGTTAAAATTAAATTTTTCTGAAGTCTTAATGAAAAGTAGGCAACTCCTTCAGTAATAGAAACTAACAGTTTCAATCTACTAGTCCTTATAATGATAACATATAACAAAAACCTTTAAAAGAGCAAATTTCTGCAAGTCCTTATGTTTGGCAAGAACTATAGGACTGGTGCTTATTTCTATCACTGCTCCTTGCAATAATGAGTTGGTTTTAAGACCACTTCCAACAGTATTTCAGATGTAACTCAGTGGTCTGAAGGTGAATCAGTGATGATAACCACTTTGGTAACCATGGTTACACAGTGGATCAACTAACAATCATAACCAGCGAGAAAATGGGATTCAAAGTCATGATCTTAGGATTCTGGCACAACCAAGGGAAGCAACTCTTCAGAGCAAATTCTGGTTCCACAGAGGACTGAGCTCAACCACAAAACATTTGCCAGCAGTAGAAACTAAGAGTTTCAGTCCACTAGTCCTTATGATGATAACATATAGCAAACCCTTTACAAATGGCAATTGTCTGTCAAATGGTAATGAACAAAAACAACATGAAACTGTCCCGCGAGGCACGAGTTGAAATAAATAGATATTTTATAGCGGCCTACACATAGGAAATGGACATAAACACTGTGAGAGTGTCCCCAGTGACGTGGTCCGTGTAAACACTTGTCTAGATAGGCTATGTTCATTCACAACTCACACCCACACCACATGACAAACACCGCGTCTGCTGACAAAAACCGTAAACAGTCATAGAAGTCTCATGGTATCATCATGACTCAGCAGGTCAGATACAGAGCTACCAAACAATATTTCAATAAATTACTAAAGTCATGAAGTTCTTGTCCTTACCGGGGTGAAATGTGATCTTGTGAGGTGAGGTGAGACAAGTCTCGTGAACTTAGGGGCTACATACATTCAACTACCAAAGCATCAACCTTTTAGGACTTCTCTTAATTACTAACACTGCTGAAAGTGTACAAAAGAAATTTCCAAAAAAAACTTTAACCACTTGATGTGATGATAATAATAATAATAATAATAATAATAATAATAATAATAATAATAATAATAATAATAATGTCCATTTATAATGCACCAAATTCCATTCACCTAGTGAATCTTCATGGTACTACATGATTCTTATTACCGAGGTCAATGGATCAGTGTGCACCCATTCTCATTCTCAGCTCCCTGGGGAGGATATACAAAAACATACTACTGTTACTCAGTGTACACAAAATCCGTAATCCCCCAAAATATAATCCAAGTCACTAACAGACCTGTTGACTGACCCTGCAAAACTTATTAACATTTCTTACTCTGAATTTAGAACAATAGATTTCCTTCTGAGCCATTATAATTTGCAAAATTCAAGATATTCTAAAATCTAGACCTACCTGAATTGAGTTTGACAATTATAACCATCACTACTATGGGAATAACCTGATCAGGCTTGCTTGTAGCACTGTACTACCCTGCAGGTGAGATTACTAGCCATCAGATGACGTACGAGTGGCTTTTGTAATGATTAAAGTAAAGATATTTGATCAGAAATGACTGGAAATAACTTGTAAACATATCTCCAAATGTAACAGCTGAATTGAAAGATTTTCAGTCTGAGGGAAATATGAGACAGTGGCCATTTTCAATCCTGTATAAATGTACACATGCTAATGAGACACGCTGACAATATGACAAGACTTAACATGACACGGCAGGAAGTTATAGGCAACGATCCACACCAACAGGTATGTTTCCAGCGTTAGAAATTTGCACTAGTCCTGTAGTCCTTGCAAACTGCCCAAAAGTTAAGGTATCATAAGAACTAGTAGAAATTTGCCCTTTTTAAGTGAGTGAGTAAGTGAGTGAGTATGGTTTTACGCCGCTTTTAGCAATATTCCAGCAATATCACGGCGGGGAACACCAGAAATAGGCTTCACACATTGTACCCATGTCGGGAATCGAACCCGGGTCTTCGGCGTGACGAGGGAACGCTTTAACCACTCGGCTACCGGACCGCCCCGCCCTTTTTAAGGGTCTTACCATATGTTATCATTATAAGGACTAGTAGACTAAAAGTGTTAGTTTCTACCACTTGTTTACACGTCATCACCCAAGTCACAAAGCCTGACCACCTGATCCACTTAATCACGACTCTTACAACCTGCAGAGGTTGCTAGGGACCTATTCTAACCCAGAATTCCCATAGGGGCAAGACTGCAGGGATGACAGCGGTCTGTCTTCTAGACCCTAGAAAATATAAAACTCTTTCCAACTCTATCAAATGTTGAACTATCTATACCACTAATTCCAAGAGATCAGGTATTAAATATCTCAGCACCTTTATCAAAAGTTGCGAAGTGTATATATCAGCGGTAGAAACTAACAGTTATAGCCCACATGTTTTTATAATGATAACATATTGCAAAAAAGGGCTACTAGTCCTTAGGATGCCTTAACTATTGGGCAGTGTGGCAAGGACAACGGGACTAGGTTCAATTTCTAACCCTGCAGATATACCACTTTATATATATATACCACTAACTCCAGAGTACCGTATTCGACGTAATAAGCGCCCAGGGCGCTCTCAAAATTAGGAATAGGGGGCTCTTATTCGAATATTATTTTGGTGTAAAAAACAGAGTTGAAAGATAAATTTTGTGGTTTAAGCTGACAACCTGAAATGTTTATGTACGACAGATATATTTTTCCAGAATTAAATTGCCCATAATTAAGTGTGCATTTAACACACGAGTGTGTATCATACGCGAATAAATAAGTCTTGTGTACATTGATCAGTTAGAAGGGGTGCTAATTGGGATTGTTCACTTGCCAATATATTAACAAATATCGCCCTGGGCGCTTATTACGTCGAATACGGTATCTTAAAAAAAACATCCCTGGCAGTAGAACGTCGATACTGTCAATATCTACATGCGCACTTCATGCAAACATGGCGCTAATGCTTACATAAAGAGATTTCGCAGCTGTTCCATTAGGTTTCATTGAGCAGGTTATGAGTTTAAAGAAACAAAATTGCCATGTCAATACCAAAAACTGGATATAAGAATGAATCAACAAAAACACATCTGTCCCTTAATGTAAAAACACAAAAATACTTGTGTTGTACGAACGAACACCAGTGACTTTAAGTGAACATATCAATAACATTAGGGTGAGTGAGTGAGTTGGGTTTTACATGGCTTTTAACAGTACTCCAGTTATATCACGGCATGTCAGCATAACACACGAGTGCGTATTATATATGCGAATAAATAAGTCTTGTGTAAATGGATCAATTGGAAGGGGCGCTAATTGAGAATGTTCACTGGCCAATATATTAGCAAATATAGCTGTGGGCGCTTTTTAGAGCGGGGCGCTTATTACGTCAAATATGGTAAGGCAATTTGGCTACTGACACTTTAGAACAGTTCGTGCTATAAACAGTCCCTGTTTTGAGTGGCTATGACAGTATTGGACGGCTAAAATGGCCTCTTGACTTGAGAATCAGGAAACTCTATATTTCCTCATGTTTACATGTATTTCCAACACTGCAATGTTATTATGACATACAGCTAAAATATTTCATCTGACCACAATGCCTGTCCCACCCATCTACTTCCTGGTTGTCGGCTATTGCACCACGCACACAATCTGCCATACAGGAAGTGCGCCTGATCCACCGACCTGCGACATGGCATGTACTCACTGGGTCCAGTTGCCGTAGTAACACACGGGAATACACCTAATTTTGATGATAACAGAAGACTGCTGATTCGTAACATGTTAAATCAAAAACCTGCAGGACAAAATATTGTCTTTGTTGACAGACTTCAGTGGTAGAAACCACAGTTGCCTATTAATCATGTTAATAGCTTGTGTTCATCAATGTAAAAAAGAATCTTTAATGATCTCAAAGATTTTAACTTTACATATTCCTGCTTTTAATGCCTGTATATGTGTGAAAATATTAAGGGGTGCTAATTGGGATTGTTCACTTGCCAATATATTAACAAATATCGCCCTGGGCGCTTATTATGTCGAATACGGTATCTTAAAAAAACATCCCTGGCAGTAGAACGTCGATACTGTCAATATCTACATGCGCACTTCATGCAAACATGGTGCTAATGCTTACATAAAGAGACTTCGCAGCTGTTCCATGAGGTTTCATTGAGCAGGTTATGAGTTTAAAGAAACAAAATTGCCATGTCAATACCAAAAACTGGATAGAAGAATGAATCAACAAAAACGCATCTGTCCCATAGTGCCAAAACACAAAAATACTTCGAGAATATGGCAGGACCCCGTTGTACGAACGAACACCAGTGACTTTAAGTGAACGTATCAATAACATTAGGGTGAGTGAGTGAGTTGGGTTTTACGCCGCTTTTAACAGTATTCCAGTTATATCACGGCGTGTCAGCTTAACACACAAGTGCGTATTATACGCGAATAAATAAGTCTTGTGTACATGGATCAATTGGAAGGGGCGCAAATTGAGAATGTTCACTGGCCAATATATTAGCAAATATAGCTGTGGGCGCTTTTTAGAGCGGGGCGCTTAATACGTCAAATATGGTAAGGCAATTTGGCTACTGACACTTTAGAACAGTTCGTGCTATAAACAGTCCCTGTTTTGAGTGGCTATGACAGTATTGGACGGCTAAAATGGCCTCTTGACTTGAGACCCAGGAAACCCTATATTTCCTCATGTTTACATGTATTTCCAACACTGCAATGTTATTATGACATACAGCTAAAATATTTCATCTGACCACAATGCCTGTCCCACCCATCTACTTCCTGGTTGTCAGCTATTGCACCACGCACACAATCTGCCATACAGGAAGTGCGCCTGATCCACCGACCTGCGACATGGCATGTACTCACTGGGTCCAGTTGCCGTAGTAACACACGGGAATACACCTAATTTCGATGATAACAGAAGACTGCTGATTCGTAACATGTTAAATCAAAAACCTGCAGGACAAAATATTGTCTTTGTTGACAGACTTCAGTGGTAGAAACCACAGTTGCCTATTAATCTTGTTAATAGCTTGTGTTTATCAATGTAAAAAAGAATCTTTAATGATCTCAAAGATTTTAACTTTACATATTCCTGCTTTTAATGCCTGTATATGTGTGAAAATATTAACCACTGTGTGTTAAGTGAAAATATTAACCACTGTGTGTTAAGTGAAAATATTAACCACTGTGTGTTAATGCACTATGTTTTCACACTCTCATATCAACCGATTAGTGTCATGATTTTGAAAACTATAATGCTACCATATGTTTAATGGATATGTGAAAGACATATAATAGCAATCAACACCACCGAACTGAGGTCTTGGTAAAAGTGAAAATTACTGACACAAACTAAAATCTTGTTAAAGTACTGTAATTTCATTCATTTCATATATATATTTATATATATATAAATGTCTGAAAAAAACTTGGGTAGGTTTATTTATCCATGATGACTGATCACAACCTTGTAATGGCCAAAAAATAAATCCAAACGGATATTTGATATTTGTTTTTTAACGCCACACTCAGTAATATTCCAGCTATATGATGGTGGTCTGTAAATAATAGAGTCTGGACCAGACAATCCAGTGATGGACATCATAAGCATCGATCTATGTAATTGGGATATGATGACGTGCATCAACCAAGTCAGCGAGCCTGATCACCCGATCCCGTTAGTCGCCTCTTATGACAAGCATAGTCGCCTTTTACGGCAAGCATGGGTTGCTAGAGCCCTATTATAAGCCGGATCTTAACTGAACAATGTTCCAACTATATGTGACGGCCTGTAAATAGTTGAATCTGTAACAGCCAATCCAGTGATTTTGTAAGCAACAATCACGTCATCGGGTACGAGTACACTAAATCAACAATCGTGACCACCAATCCATTTGGTCCAACATGACCAACATAGGTTGATGGGGAACTATTCTTACCTGGAGTCTAGACTCTAGGACTGTGAACCAGTTGGACTTTTACGTGTCCATTAGGCTTACGAAAAGGGCATCCTGAGGGCTAGTAGACTTGCAGGTTTTTAGGGGATCACTATTCAGAACATAGTATTTGGGGTTGATTTCTACTGCTGCATGGTGTCTTTGTCTCCATGTAAACTGACACTACCAGAAAATTCCTCTACACAACTGACAGTAGAAGCTATAGCCTTGCTCCAGGGCTGTTCTGCAAGAAAAGTCCATGGACGTGAAGTAATTCTATCCTCCTAATAGGCAAGTCTAGATATGTGGACAGTACTCGTAAGGACTCCAGTCTCTAATAGGGACAACTTGTTCTTATAATTTTCATAATCTGGAAATTATGATTTAAACTAATAATTACTGCCTTAGAGACTTGTGCAAGTCTATGGAAGCTACAGTAACATACCTTGTGAAATGGTAGGACAGCAGACATCTTGTTTCACAGACTTACATTTTCAAAAAGTCCCACAGTTCTGATATAACTGCTGACATGAAGTGTTAAATACCACAAAGGGAGTTGTCATTATTTCCACCATTGGCTTCGACCCAAAGCCAGATATCAATCTAGCACAACATCAAAGGCACAGCAACCTTTCTTGTATTAATAAAGGGTTACCGTCCCCCTCAACATGTGAGCGAGCAAGCGTTTAGAGATATTTACCTACCCTGTTATGAACCATGTGATACTGTACGAACAATGTCTGCACTATATATCAGGCAACTTCTCAATAGCCTTGGAGTGTCTTATATATAATCAAAAATAGTCTGTCATCATGATTACATTAAATGGTGATGTATCATCAAATTTAAGTGACTTGAAATAGGCTAACATTAGTAGCAATTCTAAACATACAGAGATATGCCCATCAGCCTCAGGGTTTGAAGTTCATCATCATGAAAGTCAAGGGTTCATGACTTTATGGGATAAAGATTTGGGGTGCCTAGATTCAAATACCATGGGAGGAGTGTGCAAAACAATTTTTTTCACATTACTAGCTAGCCGGGTTAGCTGGATAATATTTTACTAGCCAATTTTAGATTTGAGCAAGTACTAAAATTTTTTTCACTACCAAATTTTGTTTGTTTGCTGTTTAACGCCGCACTCAGCAATATTTCAGCTATATGACGCCAGTCTGTAAATAATAAAGTCTGGATCAAACAATCCAGTGATCGACATCGTGAGCATCGATCCACACAATTGGGATACGATGACATGCAGCAACCAAGTCAGAGAGCCAGACTACCTGATCCCGTCAGTCGCCTCTTACGGCGAGCATGGGTTGCTGAAGATCTATTCCACCCTGGAACTTCACTGGTCCACTACCAAACATAAGGTGAAATCTGGTTGCAGAAAAAGAAAGATTATTTCAAGACTCAAAAAGGTTTGAACTTCCATCTGTGTCAGTATTAGACAGGTTTCTGTCACCAGTGTCAAACTAGGACTCACAATGACAGTACGACACATATTACAGCAAATCTGACATCAGCCATATAAAAACTAGCTATTACCATTTTGACAAGAACCATTTTGACAAGAATTCACATTTCATTAATCTGAGCCAGGTAGTCTAAGTCTTAAAGGTATCTTGACGGCGAGAAGATTCAGTATTCAGGGTAGTCAACTTTTCTGGTTAATTTCAACCATAGAAATATAAACCAGAGGAACTAACTACCCAGAAATGCAAAGTTTTATCGGTCATCGACCATTACCCCTTCCTCAAAATGTTATGACTAGTCTTGTCAGCTGTCAGATTACATTCTACCATAGAAAATCATTACCAAGACATACTGACAGTTTGCTAAAATCCTGGGTGCAAATTGGCACTAGCCCGCAAACTTGAGTCTTTGGTTACCTGTCTAATGTTGAGGGTATCCCAGAACTAAAAGAGTTTTTAGGGGTGCCCTTATATGTCATCACTCTTCAGGTTAAGTTGCATCCCAGCAACAGTAGCTATTGTGCATGTATAGCACTGATTGTCCTAGTACAGTAGCTATTGTGCATGTATAACACTGATTGTCCCAGTACAGTAGCTATTGTGCATGTATAACACTGATTGTCCTAGTACAGTAGTTATTGTGCATGTATAGCAGATTGTCCTAGTACAGTAGCTATTGTGCATGTATAACACTGATTGTCCTAGTACAGTAACTATTGTGCATGTATAACACTGATTGTCCTAGTACAGTAACTATTGTGCATGTATAACACTGATTGTCCTAGTACAGTAACTATTGTGCATGTATAACACTGATTGTCCTAGTACAGTAACTATTGTGCATGTATAGCACTGATTGTCCTAGTACAGTAACTATTGTGCATGTATAACACTGATTGTCCTAGTACAGTAACTATTGTGCATGTATAGCACTGATTGTCCTAGTACAGTAACTATTGTGCATGTATAGCACTGATTGTCCTAGTACAGTAACTATTGTGCATGTATAACACTGATTGTCCTAGTACAGCAGCTACTGTCCTTGTCAACAGCAGGCGACATATTGAACGGTTCTGTTGATTGCATTCAAGGTCGAAAGTGGAGAAATTTCAATATCAATACAGAAAACACAAACACAGCCCTGGAAATATTGCCAATTACTGATACATGCAAACTGTATTGTTAAGTTTAAATAATTGAAACAGTTTGCCTTCCAGTGATAAATATTCGACAAGGTGAATTGTTTGGTAGGTATTTCTTTAAAGCTGACGGATGACAAAGTAGACATGAGTTTATGGGTAAGAACTTCTTCTTATACTGTAAAGGTTGGCGGTGGTGGTGTTGATTGCCACATTTCTTAGAAGTTGACAGCATAAAGAAGTCGTTATCGATAAACTTTTGTCTACTTCGTCATTCGACAATGTGCCTGCTCTATTATATTGTGTGCAGACATAATAAAATGGAAACCTCAGTCTCAGTCTCAAATGATTATCTCCCCTTGTCAAGAGGAGGTCATAGACACATGACAGCAAGCAGTGTTTTGACAGATATAAATGTTAAAAGCCTTCAACAG
The DNA here is from genome assembly GCF_023055435.1 of Haliotis rufescens. Taxonomy (NCBI): domain Eukaryota; kingdom Metazoa; phylum Mollusca; class Gastropoda; order Lepetellida; family Haliotidae; genus Haliotis; species Haliotis rufescens. The sequence continues at coordinate 3,068,755 of NW_025963802.1, forward strand.
TGTTCACGGTATGTTTCGTGTCAGGGTGCCAGATAATTTTACATTGAGTATTTACTCTCATGTTATCCTTCACAATGGGTGTTGATAGTTTTCTGTGGGTATTCAATATATCTTTGCTCACTTTTATCCAGTCAGGGTATCTTAAAGCAATAATAACCAATTTGGGAAATCATTTTGCTTAAATGTCTCCGGTGAGACGTTGTGCATTATTCACTGCAGCAGAATTCATACTCATCTGATGCCTGATGAAGATTAGTCCATCTCCAAAACCCCCGAGAATAAACTAAAGGAATCCAAGTCAAGTCTGGAACGATTTAGCAAGTCTAGATTGCCTCAGCTCTAGCCTGGGCTTTGTTTGGATTGGATTTTATATTTTGTAGATTTATATTTTGAAATAAGATAACTATATTTTCTGGTTAGTCTAGAAGAAGATCTGTAAAGAAACAAAGGCACACATCTTGGAGCCTTTCCTTGCCAAATGCCATGGAATCTCTTACGATTTATTCATTTATTGATCAAATTAATTACCAATCTTTTGCTACACATCATCACGAATGATTGAGAATATGTAATTGTAATATTTTTATAGTAGTGTTCGCTATGTTTGTTAAATTTAGGACCTTTTCAATGCCTTTTATTGAAGTTTAGGCCTCAAGTCATATCAAATTAAAGGCCTATTCATAGCCAGACTGCCAAGCCTATGTGATCCTTGTAAACTATGACAAACAGACCTTTCTGCTTGTTGTCTGATACATGTAGTACCATCTTTTCTAAAAAATATTGTAATTGCTTCAACAGAAACGTCAACACAAACTTGTGTGAGGAGATTCCAGGGATAGACTCGGTCAACTGTCTGTAAACCCAAGAATAATAAAAATCCAGTAAGACTTGTTGTTTTCTAATACAATCTAGCTATTTCACTTAAAAACCACTTGTCAGAAATAATCTGAACTGAAATGAAAAAGCTATATTTGGCCAACGGTGTCAAACAGCAGGAAACGCTCTTGCATCATATTACAGAGCTGAAGTCTGGAAATATTACCCTTGAATTTCACAAGGTTAATTACATCAGAATGCATTTACTTGTATGGAGTCAGTTTAATGCTGCTTTTGATGATTTTATCACGACATGTTAGCTTAATGTGGGAGGCAACAGATGCACATTTATCTCTTTGGTGTTCAGTGAGTGAGTGAGTGAGTGAGTGAGTGAGTGAGTGAGTGAGTGGGTGGGTGGGTGGGTGGGTTTGAGTGAGTGAGTGAGTGAGTGAGTGAGTGAGTGAGTGAGTATGCTTTAACGCTGCTTTAAGCAATATTCCAGCAATATCACAGCGATGTGACACCGATTCACCCATTGTACCCATGTGGGGAATTGAACCAGGGTCTTTGGCATGATGAGCGAACATTTTAACCACTAGGCCACAAGCTGAAATTTGAGTACGACACTGACATTCCAAGGATCATAATCAGGATGAGATTCAAACCCATAAACCTAGGATCCTGACACCCCTAAAGTGACACAATTGTGGCTCTTGTTATGACAAGGACGCCTCGATTTTCTTGCTCAATATTACACACTGTAATAGGTGCTATTGTCATGGAAACATAATCCAAAACCATGCACCCTTGTTCCAGCATTACAGCATTAGAAAGGGTTAAATGAAATACCAGCGATGGAAACTAACAGCTTTAGCACACTAGTCCTTATAATGATAACATATAGCAAACACCCTTAAAAAGGGCACATTTCTACTAGTCCTTAGGATACCTTAACTATTGGGCAGTTTGTCAAGGACAACAGGACTAGTGCCAATATCTAACTCTGATTTGGCAAGTCTAGACTGAATACGGCTCCTGATATTCAGGATTGTTCTGGGCTCCATTTGGATTATATTTTTCGTATTGTGTAGGTACATAAAATAGTATTTCTGGGACCAAATATCAGTCTAGTACATTATAGCTTATTGCATCACCAAACACAGGCAACACAGCTAAAAGGTGTTTTTCTAATTCATTAGAAAGTGAAACAATACAAAGCCGTCCAGCAACAGATGGTTAGTCACGTAAAATGGACAGTATTGATCTCGTCTATTTCTAGCAACGCAAGCATGTTACATGTAATAGTATTCTGTGGAAATTCCAATACTTGCCTTCTTCACACCAGCTTTGTCCGACACAGTGTATTTCCATTTCTTGGCTCGAAGCTTTAATGAATCGGTACTCTGACATCCTCCCATTGGTCAGATTTTCTTACAATCCACAGACCCTTACACAGAATTCAAGTCAGCTAATATATCGTATAGTAGGCCAGAAAATCTGGAGATATTACACTTTCCTTCCCACACACGAGTTCCACGTCTTCACGTCTGCTATGGATGTTCACGTCTGCTGAATGCGCTTGTCAAACCAAAAATCAATACAGCTTTGACGAAACTCTTGTTTTATTTGACATCAGTTTCCCATGATGCTTTGCCTGAATGGTGTCCTTGTTAACCTTACCTGTGTGGTAACCTGACTCAATGATGTCATACAGGATCTCAGGGGTGGGGGTGGGGGGATGCGACACGTTTACCACAGACGGCTGATATATCAACACATATCCCGCTCTATTAGGATATTGTCCACATAACAATACTATATAACGGAAATAGGATGTAGAGAAAAGCACAAAGAGGTTTCATTCACAGGTGGGACATATTGATTCAAGAGAAGCCTTGGAGTGTCATGAGGAGCAGATGCTCGGTGTCTATTAGAACATTAACAATGCACGTACATGTAGTATGAACTAGACATTTAATATTGCTCATTTAATTTCATATGTCTAATTGTCATGTTAATCGCATGGTTGATTTTATGTACAGATATTTTGGAGCCCCTTTTACACCTGAGCTACTGAATGTACAGAAACTGATTGAGTCGTATTACATAAGTACAGCTGGTAATATGTGTCACATACTAATCTGTTTTGTTAGCTGATAAATATAATGTAGCATCTGCTGCAGATTGTTTTATTCATTAGTATTTGCTGTCAACATATTATTTCATGGGGACTATTAGAAGTACAAGTTTTTGTATACTATCCCGGGAGCTGAGAATGAAATACACACTAATTCACTGACCGGGGTAATAATGTTGTACTTGGCGCATGCATTAAGGTGTGGATTTCACTATTTGGGCTTGTCAAATATTTTGGCTAACTTTTCCTGGTGTGAAATAATAGACTATGACATATGATTGCAACGTGTCAAGTAATTCAATATATGAATGTCATATTGGCATGTTTGGGTCATGCTGCCATGAAGATAAAAATGAAAAATCTACTTCATATAAAAAAACCACTAGGCAACAAAAATGTTGCTACTTTCCACAAAAAGTTAATTTCTAGGGATGGTAGATATTTATACAGATTTTATCAAATTCCAATTGCCTGGATAAATCAGGCATAAAAAAATATATACTGTATTCGACGTAATTAGCGCGCCGCTTTAATAAGCGCCCACAGCGATATTAGCTAATATATTGGCTAGTGAACAATCCTAATTTGCACCCCTTCCAATTGATCAATGTACACAAGACTTATTTATTATAATACGCACTCGTGTGTTATATGCACCCTTAATTATGGGCAATTAAATTCTGGAAAAATATATCCGTCATATATATATAAACATTTCAGGCTGTCAGCATTAACTATGAAATTTACGATCTTTCAATTCAGTTTTTTTCCACCAAAATACTATTCCAAAAGAGCCCCCTATTTCTAATTTTGAGAGCACCCTGAGCGCTCATTACGTCAAATACGGTAGTCCATACCTTGTAAGGACTGTCAATCAGTTCACTCATAAACAGGGTTTTAACCTTGATTTACAAAAGTTATTTACGGTAATCATAACAGATAAACTATTCTCTGTAATAGTAAACATACAGAAAAATAGTTTGATTAAAATATATTCATGCCAGATTGTCACCACTTAACCTTTGATAGCCTAAGTGCTTCACCTAATGGCACAGTCTCCTCAGCATCTACTGAGGGCTTTGTCACACACATAAGCACAAGATAATTGATAACAAGCCCCAACTAGGCCCAAACACTGAGTAAGTGAGTGAGTATGGTTTTACGCCGCTTTTAGCAATATCAAGGCGGGGGGACACCAGAAATGGGCTTCACACATTGTACCCATGTCGGAATTGAACCCAGGTATTCAGAGTGAGGAGCAAACGCTTCAACCACTAGGCTACCCGACTGCCCCCAAAACACTAAGCTTGAGGACCTGCTATTCTACACGTTCCCTGTATTTCAGTGAATTTCACTGACATGAGGCGGTTGAGACAGTCACCCTGACATGGAGGTGTGGTCACCTGACAGTGACTCATTGGCCAACTCCACTTTGTACTGTCAACCCTACAATAAATATGTCATAATTCACATGAAATATTCGTGCTAATTCTTAATCTTACATAATATGTCTTAAAGGATTTTCTATCTCAGGCTTCAACTCATCTCACTAACTGCATATTTGTCACAGACAATTAAGCCCAAATATATTCACGTAATTTCAGTTTCACACGGCTGTCTAGCAGCCTGTCCCAGCATAAGACTCCATGTCAACCTGACACAGGAAGACTTCTTTCAGGCGGCTAGACACATTTGCTTTCTTCTTTTACAAAAAGAACAAATTTATTAAAAAAAATGTTTGATTGAAAATAACAATCCAAATAGACTTTTTTTTAGGTCTTTTGAGCATGTGTTTGGCGTGTTTAGGATATTAACTCCACTTTATTTCGATTTTCCTGCCCGATAGCATATTGACCAAGAAATCAGTTACATAATAACAAATTGATTTGACTTTTGTGTACCCAAAATATCAGTCATGATAACAATTACAAATATTTCCTGTCAAACCATATAAAAATATATAAATAGGTCTGAAAGGATTCACTGATACCTACGATATCATAGTTACTTAGGTAAAGTTTTTGAGATAATTAATAAATGTATGAAGAAAGAGGTCTAAATAAGTATTTCAGCGATTTCATCATTTCTTCCTATTTGATGTGGTGTATCGTGACAACTAGGAACATCCCATTTACTCACATAACCGGTTAAAATCTGTGCAAAAATATTTTGAAATCATGAAAACAGTTAATTAGTTTCAGCAAGACGAGTGCCTAGTAATCAGTTCGTGATATTTCAAACTGTCACGTCCCCAAGAGCAATCGATTTTATAAACACTGCACGCATGGTAACCTAATCGAATAACGTCTTAAAGAACAAAAATGAAATTTAAAATGTCCTAATCATAATTTGTGTACGTTTATTTCAGTAATTGTTGACATTGAATCCAAACACAATCGTGAATCTAAATACAACAAATTTCATCAGTGAGGTCTTCAGATCTACACATTTCTTGCAGTGACGCGTCATTTGACATAATCCGGCAACCACAGTCCAGACAGTCACACTGACCTGGAGGTGTGGTCAGTAACATCAAGTCTCATTGGCTGATGCAATCCCTCACACAGCCAACCTGATAATCGATATGTGGTTTGGGCAAACTGCCAGACTCTGCTGGCAAGCAGCCAGAATTACAGCCTCAATGGGGATAATATCAAAGGTGTGTCACTGTCCTTACTTTTGATTGGCTGAGGACTACTGTGAGTCGTCCTGGTCCTGGTACTTGCTCACACCATGGCCCCCCACCCCTACATTCCAGGCATGGTCTAACACCAAACTGACAGATTCTCGGGAAGTTTTTATTTGTCATTCTCAAGTTCATGGTACGAATTTAACCCAGCACAAAAATCTGCTCATACCAAAGAATAATACAGTTAACTATAAAAAAAAGGGTCAATAACTTCTTTGTTTGATGTTTTCATGTTAACAGGCACCCGATGAACGGATGTGGGCATATTGGTGTCCTTTCATAGGTACTGTCCATATTATGGCAGCAATGTTGTTGTTTGTTTGTCTTTTGTTTAACGCCGCACTCAGCAATATTCCAGCCATATGACGGCGGTCTCTAAATAAACAATTAAGGACCAGACAAACCAGTGATTGATATCATGAGCATCGATCCACGCAATTGCGATCGATGACATGCATCAACCAAGTCAGCAAGCCTGACCCCCGAATCTCGTAAGTCGCCTCTTACCAAAAGCCTAGTCGCCTTTTACAGCAAGCATTGGTTGCTGAAGACCGATGGGATATGAAGTGAGGTGTTCCCGCCCTGTGCATGCGCAGTTGTGTTTTCTGTGAGGGATAGTGTTTCCCTCACAACTATTAGATATGTTGGCAGTGAAGAGCACTTCAGTTGAAAATGTATAAAAATTGTGTGGTGTGGTTCTCTGTATAAACAGGAATTTAAGGCTATGATGTAACAGAGGTAAGGTATTCGCAATAATTATTTGCATGTAACCTCCGATGACAGCTTGAATGATTGACATCATGAAAATTAATCGAATTTGGGTTAAAAAACAAACCTCCCACTCCCAACAAAGCCCAGTGCAAGATGGTATCATGCATGGCGTCACCTTGTACATGATCAATGTGGTCCTTGATAATCACGCCCTTGCAGCAAAGTGTGATCAAAACAGGTTGATATACCATATTTGCTGTAAAATATGCACCCTGGGCACTGTGAAAATAGACAAAGGTGTGTTTATTAAAACCATACACAAGATGGATTTGTGTTTTCAGAGATGGAGCATCAAATCCTAGTGAATCAAATACGAAACAAAACTTATAAATACGTTATTGAAATATAATTAATGCATATATTATAACTATTAGATAAAACGATTGCGTATCAGCCAATCGCCAAGGTCCCTTACCGACAGTAACATACTGATAGATGCCAATTGAAAAGCACATCGAGCCTAGTTAATGTACATTTGGTACCTTAATTAGTTGCTGATTGGTACATTGTAATTATAACGATCGAGCCTTTCTTACAATGCTAGGTTTTGCAAACATAAAATGGCTTCCCCCAGACTACTATTCACATAGTTTTAACTGATTTACAGGGATAGGTACGAAGCAGGTTTTAAGACAAATACCCAAATGTCAAGAAACAGGTGGGTAAAAAAATTTGTGAATACCCTCTTAAACTTGTGGATACCCAATAAAAATGGCTAGTCCAATCAGAGAAGCTGTATGACAGCGATCTGTAAATAATTACGTCGGGACCAGACAATCCAGTGATTAATAACATGAGCTTCCAACCACGCAATTGGGATACGATGACATGCATCAACCAAGTCAGCGAGGCTGACTTCCCGATCCCGTTAGTCGCCTCTTACGACAAGCATAGTCGCCTCTTACACCAAGCATAGGTTGCTGAAGACCTATTCTACCCCGGATTTTCATGGGTCATGAAAAAACACAGCAAAAGAGGTGGGGTTGCCAAAATTAATCACAACAATAAAGGAGTGGCCATGAAAAAATTATAGTTTTATTTGTTTAAACAATTATATATTTGATCATTGTTTAGGACTTAGTAATTTATCATAGGGCAATACAGACTTGCCAAATCATTCTAGACCTGGGTTGAATTTATTTTTTAATTTATTCTCTAGGGTCTGTTAGACGGACTATTAAAAGTTGTGTAAAATCCCTCTGTCACTAAACTTGACAAAGTACATGTGACATACAGGAATATAAGTGCTCAATATATTGTAACCAGTTTGTTGAACCTCAAATACTTTATAACTCAATACTGGTTACTCCTTGTTCAGTCACACTTTGTTACACAATCAGTAGGACAGTGCACAAGCTGGGCTCTCGCACACACAAAGCCATCCCCTTTGTAGCTGAACAGGATCAGTCATGCATGGAATCTTATCCAACTTTGATCAAGATAGCACATTGACATATATTGAAGAGCCACATGCCAGTCTGAACACTAACTGTTGCCTATCTGCCTAACTGTTGCCGATCTGCCTAACTGTTGCCGATCTGCCTAACTGTTGCCTATCTGCCTAACTGTTGCCTATCTACCTAACTGTTGCCTATCTACCTAACTGTTGCCTATCTACCTAACTGCCTATCTCTTCCCGCAACACACACGCACACACACACTAGATACAAAGATTGTGATGTTGTGATTGTCATGCCAGGACAGATTAACTATAGAATTATGAAAGAATAACCGACAGGGATATTGCATACTAATGACTTTAAAAACTCTCCTAAATCATGCTTTAACATGTTCGTACATATTTAAGAAATAAACGACGAGAGGGAGTTGTTTATCGTACAAAAAAAAACACTGCAGGGAGAATAAACCATGAGGTGCACTGTACATTTCCCTCTCAAAAGTAACGTCCAATTTCCGACTCCATCAAGTCACAAGTGCATGTTCGAATGTCCAGAAATGACATCATGAAAGAACAATGTTAGTTGATTGATTGTTTGTTGTTTTACGCCGCACTCAGCAATATTCCAGCCATATGATGGTGGTCTGTAAATAATATCATGAGTATCGATCCAAGCAATTGGGATCAATGACATGCTTCAACCAAGTCAGCGAGCCTTGACCACCTGATCCTGTTCTTTGCCTCTTACGACAAGCATATTCGGCTTTTACGGCAAGCATGGGTTGCTGAAGAGCTATTCTACCCCGGATCTTCATGGGTCATGAAATAAACAATGTTTTGTCTTTCATTGTTCTTTGCAATTTATTGCGTAGCTATTTTATATTATCAAATAAAAGTAATTCCTCATGAAGAACAGGACCCACTTGCACAAAGCGATCTTAGCGCTAAGATGATCGTAACTCCCATACTTTAACATAGGCTTACAATAGTCTTAGCGCTAAGATCGTTTTGTGCAATTGGCCCCTGGTCTTCACAAGCCATGCTTGTTGTAAGATTGATAAGGTCCGTTCCATTCAAAATCATTATATGTTAGAAGTCTGTCATAAGCTGAAGAGTAACAAGTGCCCAATTTCACAACACCATATCATTTATTGTTATACTAACACAAATGTCAACCATCACCAGACTGTAGTGTCATACCAGTCAATTCACAACAAAATGAGAAAATACACGATACACACGGCATAGTCTATAAGAGTCCTGGCCAAACAACAAAGGAAGCAACCATTTAACCTTCAAGGGGAGCATTGGATTGTTTTCAAATGTACTGGTATAATCCAGCCCAGTATAAACAAAAACAGTTTATTGTATATTTGTAAACATCACAAAAGAAATGAATTTTATCTAACTGCATTGAGTATCCAAACAAAATTTAATGTAAATTGTGTGTCAATTCTAGCAAGTTAAGCCAGTAAACTTAGAATTATGGGAAATTAAGATTTGCATGATTTACCGTATTTGACATAATAAGCGCCCAGGGCGCTCTCAAATTTAGAAATGGGGGGGCTCTTGTTAGAATATATTTTTGGTGAAAGTTGAAAGATCGTTAATTTCGTGGTTTATTAATTGGTATTGTTCACTAGCCAATATATTAGCAAATATCGCCGTGGGCGCTTATTAGAGCAGGGCGCTTATTATGTCGAATACGGTACTTATAAGGCAATCCGAGATACTCCATTAAAATATTAGTGTTTGGTATTAAAGAACATGTTACCTTTTACACATAATCACAAGAAATGACTAAAATAATTCACATATTTGTGTATTGCAAAAGTCAGGTGAGATCGTGTACCAGCGCTGTGATCCATGAACTGCTACAGAAAGGTCATTCATTACACTCCCCACACACAATACAGAAGCCAAGCGACTAGAGTCAAATTCCACAAAGTCATTCCACAGACAGGAGTCAAATTAACCATCACCCAAAGACAAGCCTTGCTCCAAGGCTGTACTGAGAGAAAAGTCCATGGATGTGTAGTCTGTCTTACAGACCCTGATACATTTATATCAACTACAGCCCATGCAAGTCTATAATGTTTGGCAAGTCTAGATTACTGCAGTACCAGCAAATGAAGAGAATCACTGGGCTCCCTTTTTATTAGATTTTTATTAAGATAACTGAACAACTGTTTTTTCTGTATGATATGTTCATTTCAGAGACTATATGTTAGTCTAATGGATGTGTAGTAATTCTATCCTCCTAAAAGGCAAGTGTAGATATGTGGACAGTCTAAGGCTTCCAGGCTCTTATAGGGACAAATTGATCATATTATTTACATAATCTAGAAATTATGATTTGAATTAATAATTATTGCTTTAGCGACTTGTGCAAGTCTACCCATAGACCCGTGACTTAAAAAGTACTACATATTTGGTGTACATCAACAACATTAACCAACACCACGGCACACAACTCGGGGCTAGAGCTGTGCAAAGGCTAGTCCTTACGTCAGAGCTTTACAGGTGTTGCTGCTGGGGAAATGCCACCACAGAATACCTATCACATTAGCCAGTCAGTTCAATGCTCTTCTGCAATCCTCCGAACCCTTCTGTTGAGTAGCTTGTATGGCTGTACCGGGCCCAGAAGAATCAAGTCTTACAAAATAAGAGAGAACTGTTGAATTAATAACATTGTTCGAAATTAAGGGGTCCTTGTGGTTTGCTCTGTAGAATTTAAATATAGGGAATCTCTAAATGGTTACCATATTTGACGTAATAAGCGCCCAGGGCGCTTTCAAAATTAGAAAAAGAGAGCTTTTATTAGAATATTATTTTGGTGAAAAAAGAGAGTTGAAAGATAAGTTTCGTGGTTTATGCTGACAGCCTGAAATGTTTATATACGACGGATATATTTTTCCAGAATTTAATTGCCCATAATTAAGGGTGCATATAACACACGAGTGCGTAATAAATAAGTCTTTTGTACATTGATCAATCGGAAGGGGTGCTAATTGGGATTGTTCACTAGCCAATATATTAGCAATATAGCCGTGGGCGCTTATTAGAGAGGGGCGCTCATTACGTCGAATAAGTAACTTTGATCATGAGGGCAGTGACAGGCGTCCCGAAATAATGTTTACTCCCAACAAGCAAGGCGGACAGATGAATCATTAGCGTTACATCCTGCCTGGTAAGTAACAGGGCCCCATATGTAACTATATGCTAGAGTAGGTAACCATTATTATTTTTGTCAAATAATGTATGCTTCTTCAATGCTTACCATGCTTACAACTTCATAATCACAAAGGCAGCTCTTGATCCAACGTTAGTGAGTCATATACTGATGTCTCGTAGAAAATTGTCACTGTCAGGTTAGCATTGAAATTTTCCACTAGACGTTGGGCTGGTGGGAATAAATTTTACCTCTCCCAACAGAAACTTTACCAGCCATGGAACAGTAGGCAGGCAGGTATTTCAGACACTCCGATGACATGACCATTCTCCTGCTTAATTCTGAACACTGCTAACAATATATTCAGATGCTATTTATTTATTCTCAACGTTATTCTTCTGACCGAGTTTATGCTAAAAAGGCACATATATTGCTTTTCCATCTCACGTACTCTGTTAACTAAGACTGTCATGTGACAGGAATAACCAAGCCACTATTCCGTGCCTTGGTATTACTGGTAAACATAGAGAGGTATTACTGGTAAACATACAGTGGTAATACTGGTAAACATACAGTGGTATTACTGGTAAACATAGAGAGGTATTACTGGTAAACATAGAGAGGTACTACTGGTAAACATAGAGAGGTATTACTGTTAAACATACAGTGGTACTACTGGTAAACATAGAGAGGTACTACTGGTAAACATAGAGAGGTCGGATTAACCTGAACACTGCCTGGTCCCTGATGAATGATGCAAGTTCAGTGGGGATGTCATGGTGGACATGTGCTTGACCTGGATAAGGTTCTCTATTCAACAGCTGCAGAGGGAGTGGCTGTGTTGGCACACCTTACCCTAGGGGAGGGGTATGTGAACATGTGCGTGTGGGGGGTGGGGGAGAGAGCGGGAGGAAAGAGGGGAGACAGGGAGGGTGTATTAAAGAGGGGGAGAATGAGACTCCTGGCACAATCTCTGATGAAATGTACTGATGTTCTACTAATCAACATGGCTTACATTAAGTATAGATAGCTAACATAAACATAGAGAGGTATTAACCTAGGGGAGGGGTATGTGAAAGTGTGCGTGTGGGGGGTGGGGGAGAGAGCGGGAGGAAAGAGGGGAGACAGGGAGGGTGTATTAAAGAGGAGGAGAATGAGACTCCTGGCACAATCTCTGATGAAATGTACTGATGTTCTACTGATCAATATGGCTTACATTAAGTATAGATAGCTCACATAACCACACATAGCAGGAAAATCATCACAAGAATATTGCCACACACTTCCCCCTAGTCTGTCTTACAGACCCTGATACAAATATATATCAAATACAGCCCATGCAAGTCTATAATGTTTGGCAAGTCTAGATCACTGCAGTATGAAGAGAGTCACTGGGCTCCTTTTTATTATATTTTTATTAGGATAACTGAACAACTGTTTTTTTATGTACGATATGTTCATTTCAGAGACTAGATGTTAGTCTAACTTCCCCCTTCTACCATAGATGTCTGACGCCCCCCTTCACCAGTCAAACTGTCTACTGATAGCCACCTTGTGACTTAGTCATTTGTTATCATGAATAGAGTCCGGAATTCAAAACGCAGCGATAGAAACAGTTTCAGTCAACTAGTCCTTATCATGATAATCTATAGCAAACCCCTTAAAAGTGACACATTTCTACTAGTCCTTATGATGCCTTAACTATTTGTCAGTTTGGCACGGACTATAAGGCTAGAGCCAATTTCTAATACTGAAATGTCAACAGCAGTCAAGAGAGCAATGGCATAATGCAAATGTTTCAATCACCATGATCAACCTCAAAGATCATGGACGTCTTTAGTTAAAGCTGATGATTATTATTTTACAAATGTCAGAATACATAATATCATACTCTCCCTTTTTGACTCACCATCAAGAAATACTGATTAATTCCTGTGAAAGCCATTTACAGGATTCCTGCTCGCATTATATATATCTTCATACAAAGTACTGAATTAAAATCAACATTATCCACTAGAAAACATTTAATTAGGAAAAAACCATCATTTTAGAAAAAGTAAAGTTTAAATATATGAGAATAGCACATGAAAATGTTATAATTAATTCACTTGATAAATTTGCTTTGGAAAGCCAAATGAGTCTGTGACATGACATAACACAACACGACAACCCATTGATCAAATCAAGCCAGTCAAGAAGCCATGCTTGTGAGACAGACAGACTTCATATCACCAATCATGCTGTCCGATCTTCCTTTGCCACCTCACATCGATACATGTCTAATAAAGATGACACACATGGAAGGCATAATTTGATTTGAGTCAATATCCCCATCAATTTCCCTTCCTGAGTTGAATGAAACACATTGAATATGGGTACATAGTACTACATACCATTTTAATTCTGGTCTCAGCATCGTATTTAGCACTCCTTTGAACAGCATGGTTACGTTGAACATGGCGGTGCTTGTTCTTCTCCATCGGTATCACTAATCACTTGTAAATATTCCTTGATAAACTCCACAGAACACAATGATATGTCGACCTCGATAGAGGAAGTATTCCGACCCTTTCACTGGATCAGTTGGGTAACACTGAAGAGCTACTTATAAACAAGGTAGCGTCTTACACACTCAATGAGTTGTCGTCATTCATTCATCCAGCCTGCTATTTTTAGCTCAATAGCTAACCTGCTGTTGTAATCTGGACACCTCTCGATTCCTGGTCATCAATGTTATGGGGTAAATGTTGGCTGGTTTCTTTCGTAAAGCAAATAATGGCTGGCAGTCATGATGTCATGTTTGTTCAGTGAAAAACAAGACAACCCAGTTGTACAGGACAATGTCGGCATGTGTTTGTAAGTGTAGGACAAGCAGAGGTCATACTGTGAATCAGCATTCATTACCACAACAGCCAAGTGATCACACTGATACACTTCACTTCCCAAAGTGAATATTCATGTCCTTCACGTCATTGTTAGAATTTTTGTATATGTTCTCTGACTGTTATTTATACATCGTGGTTTGTAATAATAAATAAATTGATAGACATATTAATTAGGCTAGGCCAATATATTTTCTCCTGTTACATATTTTCAGTCAATATCATGAGGCTGGAGGTAGAATATATAATACACATAAATGGTGTCTGACTTTCCTTGAACAGTGTTGAAATAAATATCTTTACCCATCATACATTCAAAGTTTTAATGAAAAACACAAAACAAAACGGTGATAAACATGACAAATTGGTTGTCAATAACAAATATCATTTGAAGCTATCAACCCATTTCAACAGAAAATATCAATCTAAAAGAATTCTGTGTTTGTTTGTTTGTTTGTTGTTTAACGCCGCACTAGTTTTTATGTGAATTATTAAGTTGATATACAATAACAAGTAAAACCATCTGTCATATGAAATACACATTGAAAACAAAATTATACAAAGACCACTTATCACATACATGTATATTAATCAACTGCGTTTGACATGCAGTAATTATAATTAAATATCATGGCTGTAACACGTCCAGCTATGAGCTTATCAAACCAATCCAGAAACTTGAAATTGTTCATTATGAAACCCACACTCACCACCCAATACAAAGGCCAATTGTAATTTCAAATCAATGGGAGTTGTACTGCATATGACCTCTATATGCTCAATCTGGTGTTATATTTACATCTTTGAAAATATCTACACAAGTACATGTACAAGAGACACCATAAAAGGAATTAGTTGCACTGGCAATGTTCTAGACTTGCATCTAGTCTCTGAAATGAACCATCTTACAGAAAAGAGTGAGTGAGTGAGTGAGTATGGTTTTACACCGCTTTTAGCAATATTCCAGCAATATCACGGCGGGGGACACCAGAAATGGGCTTCACACATTGTACCCAAGTTGGGAATCGAACCCGGGTCTTCGGCGTGACGAGCGAACGCTTTAACCACTAGGCTACCCGACCGCCCCCTTACAGAAAAGAACAGTTGTTAAATTAGAGTCATAAAAGATAACAAAAAAGAGCCCAGGGACTTTCTTAAATTTCAGATACTGCTGTAATGTTGACTTGCCAAATAATATAGACTTGCATGGGCTGTATTTGATATATATTGTTTCAGGGTCAGTATGGCGGACTAGCAATGTTCATTACATTGATCTGCACATTTTATCTGCTCACAAATTCAAAACAAATGAGTAGGAGATGTCTGTGCTACCATTTAAAAGGCATTGTTCAATCTTCTTACCATGATAAAATCATTATGGTACGAAAAGAAATAACCACTCCATGTAAATACTATTCTATCAATCAAACAACATGACCCGTGAAGATCTGGGGTAGAATAGGTCTTCAGCAACCCATGCTTGCCGTAAAAGGCAACTATGCTTGTTGTAAGAGGCGACAAATGAGATCGGGTTGTCAGCCTCGCTGACTTGGTTGATGCATGTCATCGATCCCAATTGCGTGGATCGATGCTCATGATATCAATCACTGGATTGTCTGGTCCAGACTCGATTATTTACAGACCGCTGTCATATAGCTGGAATATTGCTGAGCGCAGCGTTAAACAACAAACCAACAAACCTATCAAACATATTGAAACTTTCCCATTCCCACTAGATATTGATAGACATTTTCAACAATGCCCTTAATATATTTTTGATAAGCAAAATAATAAAGCTTTTATCAAGCCTAATTATTTCACAAGGTATAAACTGCCCAACACATATGAACTACTCAGTACAACATGACCTTGGAGCTCTATTCTGACGACCTTACATTCCATAGGGCACAAAATAACTTCAGTAATGAACAGAGCAGGGAAAACAGATATGTTTTGGGAACATCGGGGAAAGTAGGCCACTTTGAGGAAGCACTTCACAACATGTGCTTTGTTATTTCAACAACAGGTGCAAGCACAGTGCTCATAGAATATCAGACAAACGTCATCGGGACCTGCAGCTGTCACCAACAACGTACATCCTCATTGGACAATATGTTTCCAACTGAGTTCTAGCCTTTATTACTGGGTCAATATAGGATATTATAATCATGGAAATAAATATACAAAGATATATTGAAGTGTTTGGGTTTCTTATGCTTTGTGAATATACATGATACATACCATGTATGTATACTGATAGAAAAGGGAACATATAGACATAATGATGGCTATTGGTTGTTGTCTTCAATACCTTTCCAACTGCAGTCTAGTCTTTATTACAGGATCAATATACAATGATATAGGACATAATAATCATGGAAATAAACACTGGAACAAAAATACTGAAGTGTAATGTTTTCTGCTTTGTCCCTGAGACATGTTAGAAATTCTATTTCAAATTAAATAATGCTTACTTCAGTTCATGCATAAATTATTGTTGTTTTGTTTCACGTCTCTCTCACATCCGAAATGCCCAGCGACAAGCGTGACAAGAGAAACTATATATGTTATTGTTCAACTTTTATGAATTGTGATGCTAGGATGATTATTAGGATACTTGTTCACCAAAAAGAAAATTAATGTTTCATATCTCATGATATCTGTATGAACAAATATTGATAAATGAAAATGACTGAATGAAGATTATGATTTTGAGTTTAAAGAAATACACACATAAAAACAGACACTTTACAGATCTTAAATTATCTATGCACAGGCAATCTCATTAAAATCAGATCTTAGTTCTCGCTACCACTAAACAAAGATCTGAGGACATCCCATAAGGGGTCACTTCAGAACGACCTTTCATCCGACCAATCAGAGCATCACTTACCAGATCATGAAAGTGACTGTCGGAATGTCTAATCATGCAACCTCGAAAACTTTAACACGGAGTATTCCGAAAGATAGTTACGGGCTAAACGACTGAATCCATACAATCTAGACCATATATTAGCCATTCCAGAATGTTGTTTTGTTCAGATTTCAAATTTGTAATCGAGAATTTGTAAAAATATGTTTCGAAGCGTAGTCACCAATTTGAAATTAGTGCCGTAAAGCACGAGAAAGCTGCCTTCTGATTAGCTAATTTCGACTTCTTGTCAGTCATTCCATTGGTCGCTCAAAGTTCGCGAAAATGTCAGTCTGACGTGACACGTAATGGGATGTCCTCAGATCTTTGTTTAGCGGTAGCGAGAACTAAGATCTGATTTTAATGAGATTGGTGCTCAGGTAAGTTGAGGTGAAATGGGGTTTAACGTCAATAGGAGGGACATGGAAGGGACATAACTCATAACAGACACTGGTGGCACTGCAATCGAGCCAGGAAATTCCAGCCTAGTTTGTCAAGGGTGGATACTTGACTTTTAGAGTCAGTTAACGCCCTTGCTTCGGGAAGATGAGGTTTTCGGACATCATACGTTTTCAGGTGGCCATGTTTATCACAATAACTGGTGCAATAATACAGGGTGTAGCATCACACAGACATTGTAAATACTCAGATGATATCTTGTTCTTAGAGAAAGTTGTCTTTTAAAAGTAAATGAGATGTTTTACAGTTGTTCATGTTATTAGAGAGAAAACTCTGAATGTTTCTTAAGCGTCATAAAACCCATAACACGAGGATATTTGAATCTAGGGATGCCCTAAATCTTAAAAAAATGTACAACATATATGTTAGGTCAAAACCCCTTGACGTTTGGATGCTTAATTTTACAAACTGTTATTAATATATGTAACATGTCATCATTGGACAGGGGACGTAACCCAAACCCACTTCCCTCGACACACTGCGAATCAACCTAGGGTGTTGGGGTGGACAAGGACACACAGGTACAAGGTGAACCTGTAGTGTTTAGGCGGAGGTTACTCACCTCAAAATATATCCAACATAGGACTCAAAGCATTTACTGTGCTCAAAGGACTCCAATTTACTAAAAGCATTCAACATATTGAATATGCCAAGGGTGTTTTCAAGCATATCACCAACTGGAAAACTCCCCTTTGAAAAGGATTGGTGCACAGGGTACATTTTCCACACACATGTGAACATCATTTTGATATAGTGAGAAGCTTCAGGACAAACAAGTACAAGACGGCTAGTTAAATTGTCATGAACACATACGTAAGTGGATGCAGTTTGGTGGAGATGACAAAAAGTGGAGTTTTATAAAGCTCTAAACAGAATATCAGTTATACACCGACATGTCAGCTTGATGTCGGAGGAAATCTCAAAGTTAGGCAGGTACAAAGAAAGGAGTGACAAAGATGTTTGCTACCTTGATGAAACTCACAAAGTTGGCTGTTGACCTCACAATCCTGGCATGACTAAGGGACATAACTCTGCACAGTAAATTGCACCACAAAAACAACTGGGCCACCCTAACTCCCTGTCAAACAGAATCCTCTCTATTCTAATACCATCACTGATACAGAAAGTCATAGTGGTAGTCACATTTCTTTTCTATTTCACTATAGCTCCTGGCAGCGTTTCCCTATGACATAGAAAGTATGACTCGAAGACACAAGCTGCTCAGAAATTCAATAACGATTTTAGATGGCTGTGCATTGTTTTATATAATCAATACTGCAAGAAGGATTAATCCTTACTATTTACTTTTTAATCAAACAAACCATCTGTCAAATTGAAATTTTATCGGTTTATGACGGACGGCCATCTGAAACTCTGACTTCAGAGATAAATCATGTGTAAAATTCAGGACATTTCAGAATTCTAAAATGTCCTCATATACATGTACACTTCTTAGTGGACATCCCATTACAGGTCACGTCAGACTGACCTTGCGAACTTTGACCGACCAATGGAATGACCAATCAGAAGGCAGCTTTCTTGTGCTTTACGTCACTAATTTCAAATTGGCGACTACGCTTCGAAACATATTTTGACAAATTCTCGATTACAAATTTGAAACCTGAACAAAAGAACATCCTGGAAGGCTAATAGATAATCTAGATTGTATGCATTCAGTCATTGAACTCGTAACTTTCATTCGGAATACCCCGTGTTAAAGTTTTCGAGGTTGCATGATTAGAAATCACATTCTGACTGTCACTTTCATAATCTGGTAAGCGACACTCTGATTGGTGGGATGAAAGGTCGTTCTGACGTGACCCCTTCTGGGATGTCTTCAGATCTTTGTTTAGCGGTAGCGAGAACCAAGATCTGATTTTTATGAGATTGGTATGACACGTAACTCAGGCCACACTTTTTAAGATTTTGTTTAACTGATTCATTCCAGCTTTTCCACAGAAAGTTGGTTTAAACATGTTAAACAAAAATTAAAATATTTACTTATTCACATGAAAGTCATTCTGCCACGGAGTTAGAACTTCAGGTGGCCTCTTGAATCAATGATAGTAGACATGGAACTTATGTAAAATAATAACATTATAAATTGTATAAGAGAATCCATATTACTAGGGGGAGACATAATAAGAATAAATATTTTATTTTTAATTCATTTCTTAGACTGGCTGCTTTTCCATAGGGGCGGCGGGCCCATGAAACAAAAAAATAAATGATGTGTGGCCTCCGTGTTCAAAATGAGGTGTGGAAGACAAGGGGCGTAAGTAACTTTCTGACCCAAACGTTAAACGTATATGTGATGGGAATCCCTTGGTCAAATACATTAACATAAAACTTACTGGACCTCAGGGTCCCCTTAATTCCTAACCAGGCGTAGAAATTTAGTGTCATGGTGGAAGGAAGGCTCAAAGTTATGCAGGTAAGTAAGGTTGGTTGGTTGGTTTGTTGTTTTACGCCGCACTCAGCAATATTCCAGCTATATGACGGCGGTCTGTAAATAATCGAGTCTGGACCAGACAATCCAGTGATTAATATCATGAGCATCGATCCACGCAGTTGGGATCGATGACATGCATCAACTAAGTCAGCGAGCCTGACCATCCGATCCCGTTAGTCGCCTTTTTGACAAGCATAGTCACCTTTTACGGCAAGCATGGGTTGCTGAAGACCAATTCTACCCCGGATCTTCAGGGGTAAGTAAAGTAAGGTCAAGCTGACAAACCAAGAATCTTGGATTTGAACTCGGGACCATGTAATTCTGGTTCGACTGGGAACACAACCCTGTACAGGGCCTGATGAAGATGACTAAGTGTGCTCTTCTAGTGTGCCAACCAGAATACTTTCACAATAAACAAAATAGTATATTTGAAATTCTGTTCATTAAGTATGTTTATTAACCCTCAGTTTGTCCACTTTACTTGTGCAACGTACATTTATCACTGGTTTCACATGATATCAATCGTCACAAGGCTTCTAAGTGTCTCTTAAAGGCACCAGGTACTAAATTTAACTGTGCCATAATGAATTTAACCACTAGCACTTTAAGACAAGAAATTGTGAATTCTGCTAACACTGACAAGTACAGCTTTCCAAACTGCTTGTCCCCAAGCCTGAGAAAAAGTCGTCCTCATTAAATAGTAGTTTTTGAGAGCTACAACTCTGAACCAGTTAACGTTTCAATCTTACTACAAATTGGAACTGAAGAAAACTAACAGGAAATGTAAACATAGTAAACAGTGTTGTCTTGGTTACAAACTCAGAGGACTTGTGAAATTCAGTTTCCCCTAGTCCTTCCGATTAGTCTTTAAAAAAATATAATTTCTAACCCTGATACAGTAAACTACAGTTATAACGATATAACGAACTGACGGATATAACGAACTAACTTTTTAGTCCCGACTATTTGCTGTAGTTATGCTGAATATATGCGTATAACGAACTACGGTTATAACGAACTAAACATAGTAGTCCCTTTGAGTTCGTTATAACCGTAGTTTACTGTAAATCCTAACCCTCCCCGCCCAAGTTCTGACAACAGTCCTACCTTCTCGTCTTGAGTCTGAGGCATGAGTGCCAGGATCGGCCAGAGCAGAAGGGCCAGCAACTCCACCAGCTGCACCAGGACAGCGAACACCGGCTCCGGGACAATGCGAGCCACATACTGGACAATGACACTGACCGCTGGCTTCACCAACTCATCAACGACAAGTCTCGTCTTCGACAGTTGTTTCCGTGCAGAGAGAACCACCATGACTCTAACCTACCAGCACTGTCTACAAAGTGGGCATCAGTTATGCAAGGTAGACAGACGTCAGAGGGTTGACAGACGTCAGTTTATACACAGCTGTCACAGGTGTTCCAACACTGACTAATCTCATGGACCTCAACTCCAGTCAAATAAGATCACAGTGATCAATAAAGTTGATTATTCATCAAAAACACATGTATTTCAACCAACAAAAAGCTTTTGAATAGTAGTTAAATTGATAAAAAATAGAAACTGCAGACTGTCAAGTTAACAACGTGAGAGCCAGAGAGAGAGAGAATTGGGGAGATGGAGCGTGGAGAGTGTATCTCAAATAGGGGGCGGGTTTAGGATCAAAGAGTAGTCTCTACACCAACTGGAGGCAGGGACACTACCATGTGACACAGGAGGATTGATGTATATTTTCAACACATCCCTGTCACCTAACACAGGGTCTGTTTGTTCAGAACTAGACAAGCAGAACTCAAAATATTGACAGTTTTTTACCCATATGTTAAAACCATGTTTTGATATAGGTCAAAATCATGTGAAGGGCTAGTCTGACAAACAGAACCATCTGAAATGTCCTCCATCCTACAAACTGTAGAAATTCAATACATTAATCATGTGTATGTATGTCCAACAATACCATTGTCAAGATGTTGACAGCTGTTGTGCGCATGGAGCATACAGTAAACATGACAGCAGTGTCACAGCAAGGTTGTTTTTATTCAGATATATGAAAATAAACAACTTGTACTTTTAAGAGTAGTGACAGTGAGTGAGTTTGGTTCGACACCGATTTTAGCAACATTACAGAAATATCACAGCAGGGACACCAGTAGTGAGTGAGTATGGATTTATGCCGCTTTTAGCAATATTCCAGCAATATCACGGCGGGGAACACCAGAAATGGGCTTCACACATTGTATGTTGGGAATCAAACCCAGATCATCGGCGTGATGAGCAAACGCTTTAACCACTAGGCTACCCGACTGCCCCGGACACCAGTAGTGAGCTTCACACACTGTTCCCATGTGGGGAGTCACATCCCATACTGACTAGGGATGGAATATATATATTCTGGTAATCACATCCAATACTTTGGATGTAATGAATGGAACAGAAAATAATCTGTTACGGCTCGATAAATACACCAGTCAACTTGACCACTACCATCCTATTTCTGCTGGCCCAGATGAGTGGTCAGTGGGGATGATCATCTGACCTGGAAACTACCTTTATAAATATTTTTGCAAGATTATGGGCTGAAAAAAATTGTCAACCAGTCAATTATTACTTGTGAGTGTTGAGTGTTATATATAATGAAGACTAGTGACTTTCATTTCTTTTCAAAATTGAAATATGTTCTGTTAAACATATCTATGTATGACTGATGATTAACTTGATAAATACATTAAGCATGAGTGAGGTGAGGTGAAATGGGGTTTAACGTCGCATCCAAGATTATTGCACTTATATAGCGACGTGCATGTGTGTGTCTGCTTGTACTAGTCTGGACTGATGCCGATTTATAGTGCTAGCTCACTGAGATATCATGCCGCAGTTTAACATGAATACCCCACTCAGACACAGAATACTGACTCCGAGCCGACCAGTCCTTGTTTTAGCTATTAATGCCGAGCGCCAGACAGGGTAACAACAAGTACCATCTCTTAACGTCTTTTGGTATGACGCAGTCGGGTATCAAACCCCGGACCTTCCGCTCTCCAGGCAGACACTCTACCACAAGACCACGGAGGCGGTCTAAGAATGGGTGAATTGAAATTAGGCTTCAATGTCGCGTTCAAGATTATTGCACTTACATAGAGACGTGCATGCATGTTTATGATTTATAGTGCTAGCTCACTGAGACACCATGCTACAGTTTAACATGGATACCCTACTTACTCAAGACAAAGTGTACTGACTCCGAGCCAACCAGTCCTTGTTTTAGCCCCTTCATGCCGAGCGTCAGCCATGGTAACTACAAGTACCATCTTTTACATCTTTTGGTATAACACGACCAGAGGATAGAACAACAGATCTTCCGCTCTCTGAACAGACGCTCTATCCACTAGACAAGCTAATGATTGTAAATTGTATGTAACACTTCACCCATTGGAGGAGTGGTCTTCAAATTTGGCTGGTAGATTCTACTGTTTGCTGACATTTTGACTGGTATATATTCCATGAATGTCAACCCTCTCTGCTAATTAGATCGCATTTTGAAACAGCTTAAATTAGTTTCCTCTTCATGATGTACACATGTTAGATCTAGTGCTCGCTGTCGATATAGATTGTAGAGACCGATAATCAGTAACTAAATATCGATCAATTATCAATAAATATTGGAGAAATAACTTTGATCAAATTGAGCAAATCTACAAAATGCTCTGAAAGAAAACAACATATTTCATGTCACTGGTGAGTGTTGACAGCTATGCATGGATTACTTTGTGGACATTAAAGACATAAACAAAACATTGCTTTCCGTCTTCAGAAACTGACAATATAGCAAAACCCACTTCAGTAAATAATTTTTTTATTTAATCGCAATAGTTTATGTAACATATTATCAATGACACAATTTTCATTTCGATAAGCGTTAATATTTCTTCCCTTTGATCATGTTGATAATAATTCTTATTAGAGATTTTTTTAGCCAGCCCTAGTTACCGGTAGATCAGCATGATTCGTAAGTAGCATGGCATGAACATAGTGCCAGAACTACCACCTCAATACAGTCAGTGCTGACATACCATCAAACCATAAGCCCGCCTCATCAAGTATTGTTTCTGGTGTTACTGGTATTGTTTCTGGCGGTAACAAATTATGCATCGATGCAACGCTTTTCTAACCAGTGTCCTGTAGAAAAAGGTTTAACAACCTTTAAATTGGAAAGGTTAGAGAATGAAAGTTATTTTTCTTCACAATCAACAAAGGCTAGGCTTGGCAACCCCCAGTGACTGATAGCATGAGCAATGAGTCATGACATGCCATAAATGTACATCCACACACAATCAGCCAGGGTACACATTGTAACTATCTGCTCTGTCCAGCATCCTCCAAGGAGGACAAAAAATATTAATATGATCCCTAATTTCTTCAGGATGTTTCCATTTTCCTCATGCAGTGATCTACGGACCTGCAATTTACAATGCTGAGTAGTGCCCCTTTGATGTGATACGATCAGAAGCTAGATTCTTTCCAATTATGAACCTTGGTTTATCACCATAACATTGCTTGTTGGATTAACTAAACTGACAAGCAGTCTGTATCACATTCAGTTTCTTCCCACAAGGTGACATGTTGTTCAAAGTGATGGCCCTCATTTCTTTGTTTTTTAAAAGAATGTTGTGAGACTAACAATGTTCAGATGACATAAAATAGTCCCAAGACCTTCCTGAATACTGTACAATTGTTCAGCAACACTCCTAACAAGTCTATCATGTTTCTGTAACAATGCTGCAACTCAGTCCCGCAACTCCCCAGTCCCGCAACTCCCCATTCCATGCTAGACAAGCCAGTGAGATCACGTTCAGTTGCACCCATCAATACCTGAAGGCAGGACAGTACAGGTGTGCAGTATTACCAGTATACCACAATTTGAAACACTAATGAATATGTATCTTTATCACAATATGTTTGGAAAAATATGGGTATATTGCGTGTTTCAAAATCATACATATTGTAGAAATTACACCAGGAACACGGGATGAAACAATGTGTACATTCTGACATCTATAGGTCTGCAGTGCAATCAACGAACCCAGCTGACACTAGAACACAGAGACACGATCGGTTCAGCCTTCCGTAACACGCCATCTCGCTCTCCATCACCACCCAAAACTAACTGCCCCATTAGTTCACACAATTATATCATAATATCATAGAATCTATACACATACACAACACAGAATGTCACAAACTTAAGGATACTACAAAAAAACCTTGAGCATCAAATAAAACTGGAGGGAGGTAATGCCATCATTGAATGTAAATAATATATCTGATATAATATAATCGCTAATACATTAAATTACCATCGGAACACACTCTGTGGAAGACCTAGAAAGTTGATAACTGCAGATTTGTTATCCCCCGCATGCCAATGAAAGGAACAGCTGATCGTGGTAAACATGTGACATTGTCTGTCAAAAGATCTATAATTGTACTCGTGCATAATTCCTCCTGAAGTCGACAATGAACAGAAATACATAAATTATAATGTAATTGGTATTTTATTTCAGTAGACAATGCACATAATCCAGTAATATACACATATTTTGAAATATTCTAAGTGGAATAATTCATGTTTGAAAAAATAGGATATGCGAGGAAATATCTTTATAATTTAGTCACATTAATTGCAACATAGTTGGAGTCACAAATACCGAAAATCAAATACAGTTTCCACTGTTTGAAGACAAAATATCTCCGTAAATAGCAAAATCTCATCACACGCCAAAAAATCTCATTGTTATCGGACCAGGAAACCAGATTTTCTCTTGTCAAAAATTCCAGAAAAAGCCCTGAAAACATATCTATTACTTTATCCTTTGTGATCAAAGCAACATCCAACAAAATATGAAATTGTCAAAAATGTGTGTGCGTGTTGGGGGGGGGGGGGGGGTGGGATGGAGGTGTTGAAGAGAAAAGGGTTTTTTTTCACTCAGGCTCATAACCAATTACAGATGAAAGAACACAGGCAACACACATATATTGTGGTACATATCGCAGTACATACAACATTATTGCAATAACTTCATTGCAATTGAGGTCATAACCCTTCACTATGATTCAGGTATTGCAAACTTGGCAGATTCGAGGTCAGATGCATTTTATGTGGGTCAAAGATTATGTCAGTTTGACCAATGCATTTTAAGTCAATTCAAATTACTTACAAAACAATCATTAATTTATATATATTTTCATCTGAAATATTTAACATAATCAAATAAAGAAATTAATCGACCTTACCTGTTTACTAACATCTGCCCACCTTGATTCACAAAATGGTGGTTAAGAGTGAGTGAGTGAGTTGGGTTTAACGCTGCTTTTAACAGTATTCCAGTTATATCACGGCGTGTCAGCTTAATGTGGGAGGAAAGCCAGACGTTTACCACTTCAGTGAAACCCACGAGCACAGGTATGGTGCTGACAAACCTAGATCGGGGCGAAGCGGGATTCGAACCCACAATCATACGTTTCTGGCGTGCCCAAGGGACCCAATGCTGCACAGCGATGATGGTTAGGAATAGAACATCTAATGAAAACCATCATTACAAACACTCAGAGTTTGTTATCCAGAGGCTCAAATAATGTCCACAAGGTCATATGAATGAAAATATTAACACCATCAAAAGTACTGTACGCGATCACCACATCACAGAAAACCAAAAGCAGACAAATATGGCTAGCACATGGTTTTCTTTTGGTTTGGGAGAAGGAAAACGTAAACTTGATGAAGTTACAATAATTGTACACTACAGGGACAACGCTGAAAACATAGGGGACCAGTGGAGTTTCTCAGCTTTTGATCCAGGGTCAGGTAACTCTTGCTTGATTTTTCAACCCCTGTGGGTGTTCAGCATTAGATTAAAACTATGTTGATGAATAGAATAGAAAATCTTTAAATGGGTGGTTCAAAAATGTCTTGTGAGACAATAATTTATCTAGGATTCCAAACTAAGTGCTAGTGTGTCATACAGACCCTGAAACAAATATATCCAACACAGCCTATGCAAATCTATAATAGTGGGCAAGTCTAGATTACTGCAGTTTCAGAAAATAAAGACAGTCTCTGGGTCCTTTTTTATTACATTTTATAAGATAATTTAACACACACAAAAATTCTGTAAAATTTCTGTAAAAAGTTTTTACTGTCATTTGCTACAGACTATAGGCTGTCTGAGCAGACCCGTGAAGATTCCGGGGTAGAATAGGTCTTCAGCAATCCATGCTTGCCGTAAAGGGAGACTATGCTTGTCGTAAAAAGCGACTAACGGGATCAGGTGGTCAGGCTCGCTGACTTGGTTGATACATGTCATCGATCCCAATTGCGTGGATCGATGCTCATGATATTAATCACGGGATTGTCTGGTCCAGACTCGATTATTTACAGACTGCCGTCATATAGCTGGAATATTGCTGAGTGCAGCATAAACAACAAGCCAACCAACCAACTGTCTGAGCAGGGCCAGATCAAAATCATGTTTGAACTCACAAACATCACGGAAACAGTGCTATTCTCTCTTCTTGAATTTCTGTCACAAGGTGGAGGCAAATGGGACAGGACAAGACAAGCTTTAGACAACCATGTTAAAACAAATCTGCCATCAGAGTCTACATTACCATGATCACAGGGGAGGTGAAATGGGGTTTAACGTCCAGATTATTGCACTATAAGGAACTCTTGATTATCATGCTTCATATAGAATACTAAACGACCTCCCATGTAATACCAATTTTATGAAACGAGTGATTAGTTCTGGTATCTGATAAGCGAAAGCTTGCTAACTGGATGTGTCATAATTCAAACCTGATTCCCCAAATGTCTCTGCTGACCTTAGTAACTGAAAACAATTTCTCATCAACCCTTCACAATGAAGCTAGGGGCGACCTCATTCATCTAAAACTGACACACAGCTAGCTTCTGTCATAACACTGACCTAGACGAGGTGTTTTTTTAGATAGCCCTAACAAAACCATGCTACCAGACGTGCCACATTGACAGACATGAGCGGAAAGGATTTGACAGGATTACCCAAAAGTGACGTGAATCTTACGCAAACATTTGACAGGTCGCAGAAATGCTGCTTAAAAAATGACAACAAAGCATGTCCAAACAAATGCAGAAATATCTGCAGGATATCTTTAAAGCACTGACCGAATTTGTCATCTCGACCTTTGGAGGAAACCAGACTTTGTCTTCAGATTTATGTGGACTGAGAGCGTGCTGTTTGATATCAGGATAATATTCAAGCACAGAAGCTTTTGTATACATGGAAAACTAACAAAACCAAAGTGATATTTACTAGGGCTGCAACAAATATGCGATGAGGTGAATAAGATACTTATCATGAATATATGGAAATGAATATGAATATTTATTCATGAATACAGTAACAGGTCATCAGTTGATGTATTATCTATTATATTCAGTGAAACAATAACAAAATAATTTTTTGAACATGGTTTGACCATGTTGACATTGACAGTGTTAATGATAAGTATAATATTATACATCAATATACTGCACTTATCCAGGTACCAGTATCTGCTAAAATACGACAATGACCAGTGACCACATAACTGTCAAATTAAATATATAAGAAGGCTGCCTTTTAAGAAATCTACATATGCATATAATTAGTTCTCATAGATATTTTTAGGTAAAAAACTCACTTTATATCTTTTGTAAATTTTCGATTTGTGTGTCCTTGAATAACGAATTTAATGCATGAAGGGATACGGTTCGATTCACTGAATACATGAGTTAATCGTAAAGGCCCTAATATTTACTATCTCCATTTATGACATTTAGACATTTATGATTACAATTAATACAAACAAGGATTTATCTCAGATTCCTAACCAAGAGTCCCCTGGCAGGCAACTTGGGAAAAATTGTTAATTTGTTCGAAATTGGGAATTTTTTAAAAGTTCACATTTTCTTAAATTCAGGAGTATTTTGAGATTGTTTTCAATGTAATTATATAACAAAGCATTAACACCTGTTCCTATTTATTGGTTGTTATAAGTGAATACAGGTTTCTATGAAGCCATAAACAGAGCTCCAGATTAGCTGCGTATCTGCGTAAAATACGCATAAGAAATGCAGAAATACGCAATAAAATAAAATCCAAGTGTATCAAATACGCAACGAACATTACAGATACACTACAAAAATAAAACTTGTGTGTATCATAAAAATATTGTGAAGTTACCCTGCGTGTTCGATTAGAAAATCAGCAACTTATTTTGAAATTATGAACGGGCATTCCGTCAACCTTGCCAAACTCCACAATGACAGTTACATCATGATCACTTACCATCACACTTTCTTGTGGAAGTATCGTGGTATTTTTGAGTCCTATAAAGCTCTCGAACCCACACGACACCAGTTTGCAGGGACTAGATGAATAGTGTTCTTAAATATTTAACTTAAATACCCACATGTGTAAAAACCAGTGGGTAGACTCTAACAGAAATTTGAATACCCAGATAGAATTACTGATACCCAATGATTTTAAAATGCATGGGTAAAATACCCACAACACCAAAAGCTTATCTGGAGCTCTGCATAAAATTAGTTATAGGGTTCACTCTAGGAATTTTCTGACATGGGCCCTTTTTGTGAAAACTTCCAATATTCCAGAGGTACACCTACACCTGTCAACACTGCAAATTGTTAAATTGCCCCATTGTTTTCGAAAATGTGGGCCTTTTCAAATTAAGGGGCCCCACCCTAGAATTATCCCTGTAGTTATAGATATTAATACAATTATACATAGTACATGAATTGAGAAATGTTTAGTTCTAAATTGGGAGTTATTACTGACATTTGCTGCAGACTTGGGGCCGAATATCAAGATATGTCCCTGACAAACCAGATCATGTATATATTTTATGATTACAAACCAGATTTTATACACAAGGGAAACAGGTGGTTTCAGCATGTAATATGGCATCAACATCTGACATGAATAATTTAATGAATGAGTAAGCAAATCAGGACTAAAGCACACTAAACAGCATGTCAGTCACATGACAGCATGTCAGATGGACATGGAATGACATCCATGAGATCAGTTGATTACACAGTGTCTCATGTGTCCATGGTCGGCACTTGTATATCTCATGATGGCATCTAATCATGTGGAGAATATCATGGAGGTATCCATACAAATTTTAATTGAATATTTACATCATGAATACAAATAAGTTTTGTTAGGGACACAATATATATTTTTTTTAAACTGCATAAAAAACTGGTACAAATGTTTTCTCTGGAAGGCGACGTCATATGATATAAGTTCTTTCTACAACCCATTTTTGGGTGGGGGTGTGTGGTAAATGCTTAAATAGACCCCCTAAATCTTAATAATCATTTGGGCAAAATGGGATCTGGCTAGAGATCCACACTGACCTTCATGCTAAGCTTTGATATTTTTTTGGGACAAAATAGAAAGAATATGACCATATTTTATAGCACCCTTAGGCATGACAGGGAAAATGGCATACAGAAAAACACAAGAATCAGCACTTATTGAACATGTTCACAGCTCCAGATAAGTTTTTGGTGTTGTGGGTATTTTACCCATGCATTTTAAAATCATTGGGTATCAGTAATTCTATCTGGGTATTCAAGTTTCTGTAACCCACTAGTTTTTACACATGTGGGTATTTAAGTTAAATATTTAAGAACACTATTCATCTAGTCCCTGCAAACTGGTGTCGTGTGGGTTCGAGAGCTTTATAGGACTCACAAATACCACAATACTTCCACAAGAAAGTGTGATGGCAAATGGTCATGATGTAACTGTTGGCAAGGTTGACGGAATGCCCGTTTATAATTTCAAAATAAGTTGCTGATTTGCCAATCGAATACGCAGGGTTACTTCACGATATTTTGATGATACGCACAAGTTTTATTTTTGTAGCGTATCTGTAATGTTCGTTGCGTATTTGATACGCTTGGATTTTCTTTTACTGCGTATTTCTGCATTTCTGATGCGTATTTTACACAGATACGCAGCTTATCTGGAGCTCTGATGTTATATATCCATGATCAATTACTTCCAAGAACAACTTGTCATTTGTGAGATCAGATTTGTTCTGAGGCAATACAATGTTTCTGAGGGTCAGTGGTGTAAAAATTGCACAATAAAGTGTATACACAACAGGGCGGTAATGATTCAGCAATACCTACTATATCAAGGATACTAAGGTACACACGATACTTGAACCGCCAGTTTGTGAGATCACGATATGCTATTAATAGAACAGGAACTAAGAGTTACCACCCATTATGGCAGAATTAGCACAGCGTCACCTGTAGGCATGGAAGAACACAGGGATGTGGTAGCTGATTACTAACTGTTACATTTAATAACCATCCCTTCATGTTTTGTTCTTATGGTTCTCTTTGCCTGAGATAACATAAAATAAATGTATGAAGAAAGAGGTTTTAGAGCTGTGTTTCAGTGATCTCATCATTACTTACTACTTGATGTGGTGTACAGCGTTAGAAATTGGCACTTGTCTTATAGTCCTTACCAAACTGCCCAATAGTAAAGGTACCATAAGGACTAGTAGAAATTGGCCCATTTTAAGGGTTTTGCTAAATGCTATCATTATGAGGACTAGTGGACAAAAACTGTTAGTTTCTAACCCTGGTGTAGCGTGATACAAGTGGTATTGTCGGTCTGTTTAATGATACGAACCGTATCGCAAGATATCAGGCGATACTAAGCTCTAATACTCAATGTACAGAGACTGACAATACTCAATAGAGGCCTCAATGGATGCTATATTCATCTTTCTTGCAATAAAAACTGAAAACAAGCTCAGTGGTGTTTTCTCATTAAAATACTATGTCATGAAACTTCAATTACAAGAGATGTTTACTGTTAAAATGTTAAAAAATTCTTCAATTTTACTCTTCAAACCAATAGACATCACTTAAACTATAAATTGTATAATCAGTTTCACTGAATACACTATGACCGGTTGCATCTAAAATTTATGAGCAATCAACAGGAAGAAATTAGACCCGACAGTGACGAGATGTATAGTAATGTATCGAAACACACTGGCTATATGTTATTTAATCTTGATATCTGATACAGATATTGTCTGATAGAAGTTAGATTATCACACCGATTCCAACCAACAGTCAAAATAAACCCACTTCCGCTGCATGTGCGAGGTCGCAGGGTGCAAATATTTGTGCGAAACATGAAAACATTGGCGGCTCGTGACTGACAGTGAGTGAAATCGTGCCAGATATTGATAATAAAGAATAGTTTACTTACAGCCGATTTGTCTACAGGTTCAATAAATGGATCTCTCCTTCGAGATGAACGTCTATCGGGTCGCGACTCAGACATTCTTTTTGCCGCCTTCGTTTTGTCAAGGTCAGTCGGTCATTGAGGAGATACTACCATTCGGACGACTCCTTTCAATATTGTTTACTCAGTCGCCGTGACCTTCTACAAACCAAGGTCAAAGTCAAATTTTCTTCCAGATTTCCCGAGAAATACGTGGATGTCGGCACACAACTCAGATTCACAAGCACACGATTAGCTTATGACTAATTATAAACAAGGGATTATTTTCTGGACAAGTGCCAAATACACATATAATTACTGCACGCCTGTTTGGCTAGATAGGCCCAATGTTATAATGGATCACTGTCTATTATGTAATAGAAAATGAGAAACGTCCCAAAAATATCCCGATGACGCAATAAAGAGTCAATTGATCAGTTCGTTTTTTCTTATACAGGCTGAATATTAGTCGTATTATCTCAAGAATGTGATGTTTACAACAGCAATAAGGAGGTACTCATTTACATCATGCAAAGACGTAAGATATATCTATATATACGTCTTTGCATCATGCATTTATATACACACAGAATACCATTGTACAGTATTATCAAGTACATCTGCCCTACACGTTTGTAGATAATAAATTTAACATGGTGTTTATTATCCCATTTTAATTTAAAAACAAATGCATAGGCCTATGAAATATTTTTCTTATTTGTTTGGAGGGGAATAACACATAACCATGCAACAATCCATAATAAAATACAGATAGATTTACTTCTCATCCATTTACTTATATATCAACCCCCTTTTGTGGACGCGAGAGTCGGGGTCTATTTGGAGTGAGTGAGTGTGTTTGGTTTTACGCCGCTTTTAGCAATATTCCCGCAATATCACGGCGGGGGACACCAGAAATAGGTTTCACACATTGTACCCATGTCGGGATACGAACCCGGGTCTTCGCTTTAACGCTTTAACTACTAGGCTACCCGACCGCCCCGGGTCTATTTGGAGGGTATTCTGTGGGTACAGCAGTGTGATACGCGGGACGAATATAAAATCGTATTTGGTAGGCAGATTCAACATTTGAACAAAAATGATGTATATAAAAATTCGTTCATATCATTTATTTTTCCGATATTTTGTCAGTAATTTAACTTCTAATCGTGCCCTTTTCTCAATATATTTTGAGATTTGTGTTAAGTAGTATTGAGGATTCCGTCGTAAGCATAGTCTGCACTATGACTGTGGAATGTATTTCTATTTATGAAAACAAAACTAATCCAGACCTACATACAAAAGCAACTCTAGCCAGCTACAACCAGCTACAACCTGATCTATTCCACAAATTATCATCAGGAAAATGATTTGTTTTAATTCTAAAGTGAAATGTATTTTGTAATAATTTTTTTATAGACTATATGTTAATCTAGGTTAAGCAATGACACTCAGAGTGAAAAATTAGATAGTATTCGGGATTCAGGGGAGCGGGGTTGGCCCCCTCATCCTGCGGCAGACCAACAACACTGTTGGAAGAAACGAGAAATACCTTTGTATTACCGCGTGGGTGTGCACGTGGGTTGTACGGAATCAACAACAAAACATTTACGTCATAATCACCGACACATGTCTGAACCTTGATCAAGGTTGATCTGTTTTGGAAGCTATAGCAGAATATATACTATATATAGCATTTTAAACCCTGTGTGTGTGTGTGTGGTGTGTGTGTGTGTGTGTGTGTGTGTGTGTGTGTGTGTGTGTGTGCGTGTGCGTGTGCGGAATATATGTCATATATATATCACCGACACATGTCTGAACCTTGATCAAGGTTGATCTGTTTTGGAAGCTATAGCAGAATATATACTATATATAGCATTTTAAACCCTGTGTGTGTGTGTGGTGTGTGTGTGTGTGTGTGTGTGTGTGTGTGTGTGTGTGTGTGCGTGTGCGGAATATATGTCATATATTTAATCATTAAACTTACATTTTTACCTTCTAATACTTAATTCAAATGTTTCATGCCTGTCCATTTAGATGTTTGCCCAAACGAACTCATTCCATACCTCTCTCCGTGAAGATTTGATTTTGACGAGATTGTTTATATTTTAATACCAATTTTAGTCAAGTGAGCTTATTTCGTGGAGCGTTGTCACTATCTTACTTTTCTACATTTCATCTGAAACCACAAAGCTCCAAGAAGATGACACTTTGGATGGATGGGGGTACCTGGACATTAATATAGGCACCGACCTATATAGGCTAATGGACATGGGCGCGTTGTTTTATTCCAGGTATATATGGTCGTATCCTACTTCTGGTCGCAGCACACGCTTGCCCCGGGAAGATGGGATGAGCGCTGATATGGTGTCATTTTTGCCCTTTCACTGTAGCTTCTGCATGTATTATCATTGAATTGTAACTGCAGTATGTCAAGTAAAACATGGTGTATATCGCGGTGTACTGTGACGTCAATTTGACGCAGATACAACCTAAGACCTACTGCATGTCGATAGTGTTTGTTTGTTGTTTAACGCCGCACTCAGCAAGCATGGATTGCTGAAGACCTGTTCTAACCCGGATCTTCACTGGTGGCATGTCGATTGTGAGGCTGCCAATCCTCGTTTAGATTTCGGGGTCTATTAAGAAGGTATTCGGGAATCATCAGACATAAATAAAATACTATATCCTTTCGATATTTTCTGTTAACTTTAAATCGCACCCTTTTATGACCGTGTGACATTCTGACTTTGTTTTAGTGAATTATGACACGAGTCTTTGAGATTTGTATAAAGTAGTATTCGTGATTCAGGGATCACCAAATGAGACTCGGCATGACTGAGAGAATGAGACCCAAAGTGGAAAGTTAGATAGTATTTGGGGTTTCAGGTAGGGGTGGTACCCTTGATAGTGCCATGACCATCACGATGAACGTGTAAGTTTGGTCCCCTATACACAGGCAGTTATTTATTCACCTGTGTGAAATAAAGTAAACATCTTGTGAGGATGTCTGTTCTTCAGACACTTTATTGCCTTTCGTTTTTCCTCCATAGCACTGGACACGCCTAGAGCGTCTGCCCAGAGAGCGGAAGGTCGGGGGTTCAATCCCCGGCCGTGTCATACCAAAAGACGTTAAAAGATGGTACTTGTTGTTACCCTGCCTGGCGCTCGGCATTCAGGGGCTGAAACAAGGACTGGTCGGCTCGGAGTCAGTATACTGAGTCTGAGTGGGGTATTCATTTTAAACTGCGACATGGTATCTCGGTGGGCTAGCACTTTATTATCGGCTATTGGTCCGGACTAGTACAAGCAGCCACACAAACACACATTCGCGGGCGATTGCACTTCGCTGTATAAGTGCAATACGCTTAAACCCCATTTCACCTCACCTTACCTCAACTCACCTCTTCTACTGCTGTATGAACCATTCACCATCCTTAGTCTGTCTCACAGTCCCTGAACCGTATCAGTTTCTCTCCCACCAAGCTGTAATTCAAAAGCCCTAAATGAAGCAAGTCTAGATTTTCCTCAGGCTCTGAATCTCCCACCTTACTGGGTCTCCTTTTCAATTTTAATGGAGTGTGTTTTTGATTCTATCAAAATTAAATATTTTCAGAGACTAAGCGTTAGTCTAGACCAGTACTGTATAAAAGTACTGACACTGGGTCTGACCATATATATTGAAGCTGCTATTTTTTGTATTACAAGTCCCTTAAACTATGATGATGACGATATGCACTATACAAAAAACCTGGCTTAATTTCCAACATCTGGGATACAACAATTATAAGGTGGCAATGCGGTACTACATAACATACACGTTGTCAAGGTAACTGGTATTCCAACGTTTGGGTTTGGGTTCCAGTGCTTCACCATTGCTGGGTATTCCCTGATATTCACGAGCAATATTACCCCCACAACTATTTCCCTTTGTTTTGGTCTGAGCACGCCCGGGGTGTATGTCAAAGAGGGACTTCTATACATATAACCCGTGGTGGGTGCCAACTGTGGCTTGGCAGCGAGTCAGTTCTTGAAGTCAAACATCAGACACACGTCAGGCCTGTTTCAGGTATGTATACCGTGATAGTGATGCAACAATAAGCTTGTTGAACGAAAACACACATATACTGACGGGGGAAGGAAATGCAACTGCGTCGATTTTATTAATAATGACGTGCGCAGACTGAACATTTTGCAACCTAAGCTTGACCCAGGGATTACCCTGGGCTTAAGAGTTGTGAGAAAAACAACAAAATATTTATTTGTGAATGAAATAGAAATTGCGTTTTTTTTTAGCTGGCAGCGTATATTCGTTTCCTCTGCTGATGGATATTACTGCATAAACTGCTACTTTGTTCAGAAGAAATAATTAATTCATAAGTGAGTGAGTATGGTTTTATGCCGCTTTTAGCAATATTCCAGCAATATCACGACGGGGGACACCATAAAGGGGCTTCACACATTGTACCCATGTGGGGAATCGAACCCGGGCCTTTGGTGTGTCAAGCGAACGCTTAAACCTCAAGGCTACCCCGCCGCCCCAATTAATTCATAAGCAGCTTTATACATGAGGATTTCTTTTCATATCAAGACACGAATGTAAATTAACGTCAGTCTTAGAGAAGGCCTACATTCACTGTTCATTACGATTGTTGAGGCTGCAGCTAATTGAACACTTTTTTGGGCGCCACCCGTGAGTAGGGCATCCATGCAGAACCGAGTAGCGTCTGCCTGTCTCTCTCCTCGAGGAATGTGTGTTTCTTCCATGTAAACGAGTTGATTTCCTCTGTTGCAAAAGCCATTAGAATATGGTGTACTGTGATAAATATTATAATTAATCAAAAGCATAAAGTACACATAAAGAAGTAAGATAGGAACATTAATTACAAAACAATTAAGAGTTATAATTAAATAAAAGAAGATCACAAAGACTTTAATAAGTACTGGGTAACATAAACATTAACCTGTATATAATAACGTAAGACTTGTTTAAAAGGGCGATATTATTTGGAATAAAAGTGACGTCGAGAACAATGGATATAAATTTCACATGTCAATATTCTGAACATTCGTCACCACTCGCCCCTTTCCGTAACCGGAATAACACGAGTTGGTCACGAATGTATTCTGAACAGTGTAGCAATATAACTTCTTTGAGTGGCATTTAGAAGTTGGAGTGATGAAGTAAGACGAGTTCTATGGATGAACAACTTCTTTATTACAATTAGTGCGACGTTTCGGTGTAGATCCTAACACCTTAATCAAGCGAGTGATGATAATCGCTTGATTAAGGTGTTAGGATCTACACCGAAACGTCGCACTAATTGTAATAAAGAAGTTGTTCATCCATAAACGTCGCACTAATTGTAATAAAGAAGTTGTTCATCCATAGAACTCGTCTTACTTCAGTGTAGCAATATGACGTCAAAATGCTTCAACTGACCAATCTGCTTTGAGAATATTTTACACGCATATGTCCAAATAGGTTAACCTCGTTCTCACACAACATTTAGGGATTGTTCATGGCGTAGATACCACATCCCGTACATTACACGTCGTCAATTCTCCAAAATACTGCCTTTTATCAAAGCGTATTACAACACGTATGGCTGTGCGTGTGATACATCGCACGCTGACACACTTCCTCCGATCACAGAACACACTGGCCCGCACGTAGACAAGCGTACTGTGTGCCACCTAGACTTGCACAAGTCTGTAAGGTCATAATTATTAGTTCAAATCATAATTTCTAGATTATGTAAATAATGAGAACAAGTTGTCCATATAAGAGACTAGGGTCTACCAGAGACCATATAATAGATAATCTATTATATGGTCTCTGGGTCTACTAACCACATATCTAGACTTGCATCAGGAAGATAGAATTACTACACATACATGGTGAGTGAGTGAGTGAGTATAGTTTTACGCCGCTTTTAGCAATATTCCAGCAATATCATGGTGGGGGACATAGAAATGGGCTTCACACATTGTACCCATGTCGGGAAATCGAACCCGGGTCTTTTGCATGACGAGCGAATGCTTTAGCCACTAGGCTACCCGACCGCCCCACACATACATGGACTTTTCTTTCAGTATAGTCTTGGAGCAAGGCTATCTTCCACCGGTCAGCAACAGTTTAACCACCCTTCGAACGCCGCCAAGTACTGTTTGATAATATCCTGATTAGTATAAAGTATGACAAGAATCCGGGTGCAGTAATACATGTCATTGCTTATCTTCAGTACAAGGTCCTGTTCATAACTAACTGGCGGATCCAGAAATGGCGGATCCAGAGAGGATCCTACTCTCCCACCCTATTTTCATATTTAACAGGAAGTCTTTGATCACCGCTCATGGTGGATTGTCTGGTCCAGACTCGATTATTTACAGACCGCCGCCATATAGCTGGAATATTGAGTGCGGTGTTAAACAACAAACAAACAAACAAACAAATCATCACCGCTGATTTACTGTTAAGTGTTTGCTTCCATTTGTCCATTACTAATCACCTATCAGCGCCAATAAACTCTTGGCTTCCCTTGTTAAGTTTCCACCTTTGTTATCTTATTACTTTTGTTCTTACGTGTACATATATATGTCCTCTACGTCACAGTATTCATGCAACATTACTGATGAAGAAGTAAGTATATACTCCGAAACGTTGTGTTCCTCATAATAAAGAAGTTAACATCCATACATTCACCGTGCTCTCGTGCAGACCCACTCCCTTTTTTCAAGATCCTGGATCCGCCTGTGACACGTGCTGTACAGCGGGGGTTTAATACGTGGCTGACATGGCCCAGGTTGCATGAGCTTATCTTGCGTCACTGGACAAAATCAAGGGTTCAGAAACCAAGCACTGGTCGGGTGAAGCTATATCGTGGTGCTTTATTCAAACAGTTTCGAAATCATGTTTTAATATTTCGTTTAGCGTGAAATGTGTCCTTATAAGTATAATATTTATGAAAAATATCTATATTTTAGAGTCGCCTTGAATTAATGTATTTCTATGAGACATTGTTTTCCTACCAGTAACGTCTTGCTAATAAAAGCGACAAAACCCTTTCCATATCCAATACAAACCTCTGCTAAAAGCAGAGTCGATTGTACGATTCCGGCTGTATCATGAACATGTTGTTATGAATCAATGTCAAATAGTGATGATACCAGGTGTTCGCGAAAAGGTGAGCGTATCCTGTCCCACCGGTGGCACCGTCACAAACACATGCAAAGACAAGTCAATTGTTCACCTGAAAAAACACGGGACCATAGGCACAAGTCAAGATTTAAAGGGAATTGCATCGCGCATCATTTTTTAAGATATTGTACGTACGCTTCAGTGACTATTGAAAACACAATTATTTGTCGAGTTTACGTTCTTCAAATGTTCAACAGCTTCCAACATATCTAGGTGAGGTGAGGTGAAATTGGGTTTAACGTTGCGTCCAAGATTATTGCACTTATATAGCGACGTGCATGCACGTGTATGTGTGTGTGTGGCTGCTTGTACTAGTCCGGACTGATGCCGATTTATAGTGCTAGCTCACTGAGATACCATGCCGCAGTTTAACATGAATACCCCACTCAGACACAGTATACTGACTCCGAGCCGACCAGTCCTTGTTTTAGCTCTCCGGGCGGACGCTCTACCACAAGACCACGGAGGCGGTCTCCAACATATCTAGGACATATTGTCGTGTAAATGTTGTTATCTGCGACATTGTCACCCTTGTGTTTGTGTCACACAGAGGGAGTTTTGGCGCCGTATTAAAGTCTCACATCAAGGGGTTCCTATGTTGTTTCGTTTGCCTTGTCAAGGCAGCATACGGGACTCAAACAAGTGTCGTTCCGGTATTTATTTCGGCCTGACGTTTATTCTTGGCCTTATTTTGAATCAACTTTTTGTTTGTTTGTTTTTTCTTGTTTCAAAAGTTCCTCCTCGGTGTCTCTTCATTGCGTTGGTTTGACCGGCGTTTATTATAAGAATTACGGCAGCTGTATAGGGTAGAGTTTTGTGGAGCATATAACATGTTACTTTAAATTCACACAATTAAAGTGCTGAAAGAACCTTTTGCTGTTTAGGTTATTTTGCGTTTCCTTTACAGAAAATCGGACTGAATCGTGGGATCAATTCAGGAGCATCACAATTGTTTTCATCTGTGTTTACACATTAGGCAAGTGCTGAGCTTGTACCTTTTGTTATATATTTTAAAAATATACATAATATTGTTTGCGTTTCCAAGACATAACGTCGAGGATATGTTCAATGAGAGTAGTGCTTAATTCAGAAGCTGTTACATAATTAACTTTGCATTAAAAAAATAAGACAATTACCCAACTAGTGTTTTTTTGTTATAATTAATTTTTAGATTGTGCGTTTTCAAGGTGAAAACAGATTAGACTTCTTTCAAATGTTGTTTTGGTTCGTTTCCGGAACTAATAAACGAATTAATAGTTTTCATAAAACTATGTATATATGGCAGGCAACGTTTGCTATTTAAATTTTAGGTCTTGCGTTTCCCTGGCATACATTTCAACCGAGGATAGAGTTTGTGTCCAGTGCCAAATTAACTATCTATTCATTGTGAAAGCTGGATTTCAGTTCAAACGTGAATAGGTCTTGGTTTAATACTATAACCAATACATTTCACCTTATACCGATTTAGGACATGCTTGGGTTTATTGGGTGTTGGTGCTTCTGTTGGACGATACAGCACGATTCTCATCTTTGATTCCTAACTTTGATTGCATATACGTTTGATGTAAAAAGCAGATTCTATGTGATTGTCATGTGGACGTATGAAACATAGAAACTATTACGGCTTCTGCGTACAAGATAATTCCAGCAAATATCAAGCATTTCATATTAGTGTTGACATTGATAGAAGTACGTCACTTTTACTTCCTGTAAACAGAAAGGCACTCGGTAATACATTCGGATCCTCTCGGACAACTACGCCCGACTTTAAATCGGAGCATACACTCGGAGATATGTATGTGCAGCTGTCGAAGTTCTGACTGGCTAATGCAATGAAACCGGAAGTAGAATCAGTCGGGGGGAAAATGGCGGCGAGTGTCAGTGGGACTGTTTTGTCTTCCCTCTTCTACGATCAAATAAACAGTCCCGGGGATCAAGTATGAACATGACTTCCGTTTTATAATACTGCACACCACCAGTAGTAATGTATCCATTAAGTAAACATACTCGTAATGCCGATTTTTCTGTAATTTCAATGTGTTTAGCAAAGTAGAAATGTAGATGTAAGTTATCCTATATTTAGAACTGAAATAATGTGAATCATGGTGATGACATGCAGTTTATATTCCATACAGGCCACAGGTCAACAACACACTGGAATAATAGTTAATACTAGTTTATTACTTTCTCTATGAAACTACGTATTTTGTTAAGCTGAAGACCTGTATGTCGTCAATATTACGGGAGGTGTGACACTGAGTCATCGTATCTGATAAAACATTGATCAGATCATACTTTATGGAACGCCAGTGTGTTCTAAACCATATAATAAATCAAATAACATGGTTCACACATGGCTGCATCCTATAATAGTAAAATAAATGGTCAGGGGTAGCCACCATCGACCAGCGGTAGAAACTAACAGTTTCAGTCCACTAGTCCTTATAATGATAGCATATAGCAAAACCTTTAAAAATGGCAAAATTCTACTAGTCTTTAGGATACCTTTACTATTGGGCACTTTGGCAAGGACTATAGGACTAGTGCCAATTGCTAACCCTGAAGTCAAATGCCAAATATTCCACATTTCAATGTTGACTAATAACATTTTTGATTATGGGTAAAACAAGTAATTGCTTCCAGATGTTCACTAGTCTCGGGACTAACAGACTAGTGTCTGTGTCTAACATTGCAAGTACATTGCTTTTCAGAGCTTTATGATGTACAATTACTGCATTTGAATATCGAATAATATAGATTATTGCCTGTTTCACTGAATATGTGTACTCAGATTCATAATTTGTTATTTTTAACGGTTGCCCGGCAAATGTCATTGTGTTTCAGTTAAGAGTTTTCAGACTTTTTTGGCATTACTGAATCGGGTCTTAGTGAAAATGGTGTCTGGCTTATAAAGAAAACTACCAATTAATTTCGAGATTACAGAAAGTAGGGTTTGAGAAAATGTTCATTGCATGTCCATTAGTATTGCATTATGAAGATCCGGATTAGAATTGGTCTTCAGCAACTCATCTTTGTCATGTGCCGCCTCGGTGGTCTTGTGGTAGAGCGTCCGCCCGGAGAGCGGAAGGTCCGGGGTTTGATCCCCGGCCGCGTCATACCAAAAGACGTTAAAAGATG
The DNA here is from genome assembly GCF_023055435.1 of Haliotis rufescens. Classification (NCBI taxonomy): domain Eukaryota; kingdom Metazoa; phylum Mollusca; class Gastropoda; order Lepetellida; family Haliotidae; genus Haliotis; species Haliotis rufescens. The sequence continues at coordinate 3,111,147 of NW_025963802.1, forward strand.
GTACTTGTTGTTACCCTGTCTGGCGCTCGACATTAAGGGGCTAAAACAAGGACTGGTCGGCTTGGAGTCAGTATACTGTGTCTGAGTTGGGTATTCATGTTAAACTGCGGCATGGTATCTCAGTGAGCTAGCACTATAAATCGGCATCAGTCCGGACTAGTACAAGCAGCCACACACACACATACACGTGCATGCATGTCGCTATATAAGTGCAATAATCTTGGACGCGACGTTAAACCCAATTTCTCCTCACCTCATCTTTGTCATAGCAAGGCAACTAACAGGATCGGCTGATCAGGCTCCCTGACTTGGTTGATGCATGTCATCATATCCCAATTGCGTAGATTGACGCTCATGATGTCAATCACTGGATTGTCTGGTCCAGATTTGATTAATAACAGACTGCCGTCAAATAGCTGGAACATTGCGCAGTGCAGCATTAAACAACAAACAAACAAAGCATTGCAAAACTTGACAGTGGTATTTATGTTTATTATCCAAAGCACAATGCTTTCATTAATTCTTCTTATGAAAACATGCACACATTAGCTGATAATATTATTTTAGAGGTTTAAAGGGACAACCACTTAGAATGTACACGAAAATATTTTGATACTGTGATAAGAAAAGGCATTTTGTAAGCCATTGCATCAAACTCTTCCTTGTTCTGATTATCCCAGTGGCCTTGTCTTTAAGCCCAAGTAACCATGGTAACCTTTTCCTCTGACCCCATGACTATTTTAACTATTTTGTGTGGTGGGGTGGTTTCTTGTTTCTTGACTTTGAATTCCGTAACCCTGCCAAATGTTTGTTCAAATGGCATATGCTATGCATGCAATATAGAGAGAATAAACACATGTACTGTTGTTTGTTTTTTCAGGAAGGTTATCTTTTAGGGAAGATTGTCAACCATGTTCAAGATAAGATTAGTGACTCCCAGATCAGCAACTGCAAAGTGGAAACTGTCATATGTAAGATTTCTATCAATTGAGTAATTGGAAATATCATAGATTATGAACACAATGCCATTAAGAAAGTGGTCAAATGTTATATTTGGGATAACACTTTCTTTGTAAAGTACAGATTCTTGTACTTATTTGGTTTGAATCCCTCCCGGGATTCGAACCCACACTTCCAGAGTGAGGCACCTAATCGCCAGCACAAAATGCTGGATGTTTATGGTATAAATATAAAATCAATACTGTCTTATCATGCACAGAGGTAGTGGGGTAGCCTAGTGGTTAAAGTGTTCGCTCATCACTTCGAAGACCCAGGTTCGAATCCACACATGGGTACAATGAGTGTGAAGCCCATGCTGGAATATTAAGTGGCGTAAAATCATACTCCCTCACTATTCATGCACTTGATGCAAAACGTGTATCTTGCAATGAACAGGTTAAGAAGGATGCTAATGATGGTGTATATGTATTAAGATGTATGCCCTCTCTCATCTTACCTTGTTGTTGCACAGATGTCTATTCCTACTTGCCTTGGCCCAATGAGGACCGACTTTACAACTCAGCCGGACGAGTGGATCCGACCAAAGCAATGACGCTCTTGCAGGGCAAACACCAGGTAAGAAGGTATAATCCATATAGAATGGGGTGGTGGAGTAATCATATGGTTAAAATGTTCACTCATCACAATGAAGACTGAGTTCAAATCCCCACATGGGTAAAATTGTGAAGCCAATTGTTGTGTCACCTGCCCTCATATTGTGTCACCTACCCTCATACTGTCACCTGCCCTCATATTGTGTCATTTGCCCTCATATTGTGTCACCTACCCTCATACTGTCACCTAACCTCATATTGTGTCACTTGCCCTATTATTGTGTCACTTACCCTCATACTGTCACCTAACCTCATATTGTGTCACTTGCCCTCATATTGTGTCACCTGCCCTCATATTGTGTCACCTGCCCTCATATTGTGTCACCTGCCCTCATATTGTGTCACCTTCCCTCATATTGTCACCTACCCTCATATTGTGTCACTTGCCCTCATATTGAGTCACCTTCCCTCATATTGTGTCACCTACCCTCATATTGTGTCACCTGCCCTCATATTGTGTCACTTGCTCTCATATTGCGTCACCTACCCTCATATTGTGTCACCTACCCTCATATTGTATCACCTGCCCTCATATTGTGTCACCTACCCTCATATTGTGTCACCTGCCCTCATATTGTGTCACTTGCCCTCATATTGTGTCACCTTCCCTCATATTGTGTCACCTACCCTCATATTGTGTCACCTGCCCTGATATTGTGTCACTTGCTCTCATATTGCGTCACCTACCCTCATATTGTGTCACCTACCCTCATATTGTGTCACCTGCCCTCATATTGTGTCACCTACCCTCATATTGTTTCACTTGCCCTCATATTGTGTCACCTGCCCTCATATATTGTGTCACCTGCCCTGATATTGTGTCACTTGCTCTCATATTGTGTCACCTGCCCTCATATTGTGTCACCTGCCCTCATATTGTGTCACTTGCTCTCATATTGTGTCACCTACCCTCATATTGTCACCTGCCCTCATATTGTGTCACTTGCCCTCATATTGTGTCACCTGCCCTCATATTGTGTCACCTACCCTCATATTGTGTCACCTGCCCACATATTGTGTCACCTGCCCTCATATTGTGTCACCTGCCCTCATATTGTGTCACCTGCCCACATATTGTGTCACCTACCCTCATATTGTGTCACCTGCCCACATATTGTGTCACTTGCCCTCATATTGTGTCACTTGCCCTCATATTGTGTCACCTGCCCTCATATTGTGTCACCTGCCCTCATATTGTGTCACTTGCCCTCATATTGTGTCACCTGCCCTCATATTGTTAGAATGTGGCTTAAAACTATACAAATCCTCCATAAGGCGGTCAATGAATTCACAGCTGTAAGGTCTGCTTTAACCATGTTTACATAAGTTTACTCTGAATAAATAACTTTCTTGTAATAATACCAAATCAGAAAAAGATCAATACGAATATTTTATGAACAAGATCATGTAACATTCAAAATGGCTACAAGACAAGTCATAAGAGGAGATGCTATTATATGCCTGTACCAAATATATAAATTGCAAGTGATTCCATTGCATTTGAGTGCTCAGCAAGCATATTCCCAATCTCATTAAAATCAGATCCTAGTTCTTGATATAGCTAAAATAAATCTAAGGACATCCCATTATGGGTCACGTCAGAACGGTCTTTCATTTGACCAATCAGAACATCACTTACCAGATCGGAAAAGTGACAGTCAGAATGTGTTTTCTTACCATGCAACCTCGAAATTGTTTACACTGGGTTTTCTGAATGACAGTTACGGGAGGACTATCTCTCGCTTCAAAGGGGTACAGATTTGAAACAAGACTTTCGATAGCTGGTGGGAAACTGCCATTTAGTATCGACCATCTTTTAGACATTCCAGAATTTTGTTTTGTTCAATTTTCAAATTTTCATTGAATATAAAGTCACAAGTTTTAAACAAACACCGTAAAGCCCGAGAAAACTGCTTTCTGATTGTCTAGTGTCAACTTCATGTTAGTCATTTCATTGGTCGATCAATGTTCATGAAAGGTTATTTTGATGTGACCCGTAATGGGGTGTCATCAGATCTGTGTTGAGTCAATGGTAAAGAGATTTCGTATTGATGTGAACGATTGTTGTATTAATGATTAAATAAGCAAACTGTGAATTATGTTTATTTATGAGAATTGAATTTAATATGTTTTTCTGCGTTTGTTTGGGCGTAAACCTAAACCTCAATGGGCACCCTTTAAGTAAATTCACTATGCAGATTTACACAGTTTGCACACCAGTATTTATGCCTCCATAAACACTAAATATTGAAGTAATTTTAAAATAAATTGCTTGCTTTTGTTCCAGGATTTGATTGGTTGGTACAAGTTTCGCCGGAATTCAACCCTACGTCCGTCACTGAGAGAAACTAACCTGCATCGTAACTTGATCGAGAGTCTGCCAGTGCAGGAAAACAGCAACTTTCTCTTCCTCCTGTGCTCCACCTCCCTGTCCTACAATAAGGCCACCCACACTTTCGATCATGCCCTACTTCGTAACCACAATGGGTAAGTCGACTTCACCCCCAATTACGGTCGGGTAGCTTTGTGGTCATCTTCCCGAGGCAAGAGGTGTTAACTGACTTTAAAAGTCCAGTTTCCACCCTTGCCGAACTAAGCTGGAAATACTGGGCTCGATCGTAGCGCCACCAGTGGCTATTACCAGTTATGTCTCTTCTAAGCCTCTCCTATGGACCAATCAGATTTCACCTCTCGTATCACTTGTGTTTGCTTCACACAAAATGGTGGCGCCCGGTCAGGACGATCTGATCAATAATCAAGATCTATATTGTGATAAGACGGGTTTTACATAGCGAAATGCATCAAATCACGTGAGCACCTTGATTAAAAACATGAAAAGATTTGGAAAATATCTGCTGACAACGAGTTGGCGGAGCACATGCTTTGCAAATCCTGCAATCGACCGAAATCTGCACGACAGTTTACGAACCGGATTTCGATTTCGGTGCGCGATTTTGATTGGACTATGCATAGACTCGTTAGTCCAGCCAAAATGTAACTCCATAATACCAGCCTAGTTCGGCAAGGGTGAAAACTGAACTTTTATAGTCAGTTAACTCTCTTGCTTGGGAAGATGCTTAGTGGTTAAAGCGTTCGATCGTAACGCCGAAGACCCGAGTTCAATTTCTGACATGGGTACAATGTGTGAAGCCCATTTCTGGTGTCCCCCGCCGTGATGTTTCTGGAATATTGCTAACATCAGCGTAAAACCATACTCACTCACTCATTCATCCCCAATTATCCTTTCTATGTTGTTGTATACTTTGGACTCGTTCACACCTTCATCTCTTGTATAAAAAAATTAGCAGGTGGGATGGGAGACGATAACGTCTAAAGTCCTGACACCACAAGATGTTTCTGGATGTATGTGAGTCAAGATGTGGGATATCTCCCACTTGTTTCTATCATGAAAGACCGCCTCCGTGGTCTAGTGGTAGAGCGTCCGCCCGGAGAGCGGAAGGTATCGAGGTTTGATCCCCGACCGCGTCATACCAAAAGACGTTAAAAGATGGTACTTGTTGTTACCCTGTCTGGCGCTCGGCATTAAGGGACTAAAACAAAGACTGGTCGGCTTGGAGTCAGTATACTGTGTCTGAGTGGGGTATTCATGTTAAACTGCGGCATGGTAATTCAGTGTGCTAGCACTATAAATCGGCATCCGTCCGGACTAGTACAAGCAGCCACCCACACACAGACACACACGTGCATGCAAGTTGCTATATAAGTGTAATAATCTTGAATGCGATGTTAAACTCCATTTCACCTTCTATCATGAAAGAACAGTCTCATTGGCTATTTTTGTCATTGTGTCATTTAAACCTGAGTCGAGACGATTCTATGGTGACGAATGGGTCCAGGGTATTTGTCAAAATAGAATTGAGATTTATTACACTGGATAATTGAGAACAGTAGAGTTCTTATTTTGAATCATTGTATCTTGTTTCTAAGGCTGGCTATCGATATAGATCATAGAGATCAATAATCGCTAACTAAATATTGATCAATTATCAATAAGTATCAGAGAAGTAACTTTGAGCAAATGTGCCAGAAACTCTTGAAATAAATCAACATATTTGAAGCCACTGGTGAGCTGTGTCACATTTACCCCGGTAAGCATGGATTAGTTTGTGGACATTTGACATATAACAAATACAGTAGATTTCCACTCGACAAAACCCGTGAAGATTCTGGGGTAGAATAGGTCTTCAGCAACCCATACTTGCCGTAAAAGGCGACTATGCTTGTCGTAAAAGGCGACTAACGGGATCGGGTGGTCAGGCTCGCTGACTTGGTTGATGCATGTCATTGATCCCAATTGCGTGGATCGATGCTCATGATATTAATCACTGGATTGTCTGGTCCAGACTCGATTATTTACAGACTGCCGTCATATAGCTGGAATATTGCTGAGTGCGGCGTTAAACAACAAACAAACAAACAAACCATCCTCGACAATTGACATGATTGACAATGACAAGTCTGTTTAGTAAATCTAACCATTATTTCATTGCTATAGTTTATGTAAGTTATTACAGCTGACAACAATTTCATATCGATAATTGTTAATATTTCTTCCCATCGATGATAATTTTAGCCAGCCCTACTTTTTTTCTGAAGACCCATTAGTGACACCTGTTGTTGCTCCGGTTACTTTGATTACTGTATTACTGAGGACTTTATTGTGCTGTTGGTTTGATTACAGCATACATTAGGTCTTGCCTATATTGATAATAAAAGACCATGTGAAGATCCGGGGTAGAATAGGTCTTCAGCAACCCATTTTTGCCGTAACAGGCGACTATGCATGTCATAAGAGGTGCTAACAGGATCAGGTGGTCAGGCTTGCTGACTTGGATGATGCATGTCATCGTATCCACATTGCGTAGATCGATGCTCATGATGTCAATCACTGGATTGTCTGGTCCAGACTCGATTATTTACAGACAGCATCATATAGCTGGAATATTGCTGAGTGCTGCGTTAAACAACAAACAAACAAACAATCTGATAATAAAAAGTGATCTCAAGCACTTGTTCTGTTACAGTAAATTCCAGAAGGTTGCGATGAGAGTGATCAACTTGGGAGACACCACGCACACAGAGTACAAGACTCGAGGCAACCTGACCGTCAACCCCCAGGGGGGCTCTCTCACCACAGTTATTAACCAGTTCCAGTAAGACCCCTTCCCCAAATACTTGCGTGACCACTAACCACACATTTGATATGACCCGTGAAGATTCCGGGGTAGAATAGGTCTCCAGCAACCCATGCTTGCCGTAAAAAGTGATTATGCTTGTCGTAAAAGGCGACTAACGGGATCGGGTGGTCAGGCTTGCTGACTTGGTTGATGCATGTCATCGATCCCAATTGCGTGGATCGATGCTCATGATATTAATCACTGGATTGTCTGGTCCAGACTCTATTATTTACAGACCACCGTCATATAGCTGGAATATTGCTGAGTGCGGCGTTAAACAACAAACCAACCAACCAACACATTTGATATAGTTCACAGTATATTTCGAGAGGACCCAAGGAAGTACATTTGGATATTTGATTTTGTGCCCAGGGTCATGCCCAGGTACCCAGAGTCATGGGTAATGGCCTGACTTTCATATTGGAATTTATTGCAATAATTATTTATGTATTGCAATTCGTACCTCAATATATCTGATATTTTGCATGTGTTCTTTTCATTTGTAATTTGTTATGAATAAGACCTGAATAAAAATAACCCAAATGGACCAATACATCAGGCATTTCCCCCTCCCCCACATTTGTTACTACTTCGAAGTCGTTGACCATTTTGATGAATGTTGCTTTGGTCTCAAAGCATCCAGAATAGATACATTATAACATATTATTTGCCAACAAGATAAAAATATGCGTGATTTTGAAAAATGCAGTATGTCGGTATTTTTGGAATGTATTGTGTGTTTAAACAGCAGTTCACCCGGATTATGTTTCTAGTTACCAAAGTGGTAAATGCCCGAGACCTGCATCATTTTTGGCTTTCCACCCACATTAAGCTGACACGCCACGATATAACTGGAATACTGTTCAAAGGGGTGTTAAGGCCAACTCACTCACTCTACTAGGTGATTGAGTTTAGGCCTTCATCCAACTCTGTGCATACATGCCTTATGACTGAAATGCTGAAATATACATGATAAAGCTGCATTAAGTCCGACTCACTCTTTCACTCAAACTATGAGTGGGTCTGATGGTAATCATCTCACCTACAGGCGGGTTGCATGACTTCCAAGAGTTGATTATACTTTATAGCTCTCCTGGTGTGAAGTGAAACTTGTTTGGACATAGACCAGACATAGACAGTTTGAAGTGTCATGCATTTCTGATCTGATCAAATTCCATTTGGACACATTCATGATTTCATCCACACTTGCTGGTATATTCTTGTATATCAATACCAAATTTGAAAACAATCTTGAATATACTTCAGTGTAAGAAGTTGGCACTAGTCCTGTAGTCCTTTCCAAACTGGCCAATAGTTAAGGTATCATAAGGACAAGTAGAAATTTGCCGTTTATAAGGGTTTTGCTATATGTTATCACTATAAGGACTAGTGGACTAAAAACATTAGTTTCTACCGGTGATCTTAGGGGCATTTTGGATGACATATGGTCAATATTCTTGAAAGTGAATGGATCTGAAACCCTTATTCAACATGCATCTGCTTCAATTCATTTTGGGGATTCAAACAGACATTCTGCCGTCATGTAGATGGAATATTGCTGAGTGCCCTGTTAAACAACAAACAAACATACAGATATATATTTTTGCTTCTAGTGGGTCTTGCAGTGCATATTAATTGCGTCCATTCTCAATTTACATATAATGTAGGTACTTGGTGTGGAGGAAGCAATGTTATGTATACATCCAGTAAAACCCTGCATGTGGAAAACATTCTAACAGATGTAACTGACAATCCACATGATTAGTTGTGAGGGTAACCAGCGTTAGAAACTAACAGTTTTCGTCCACTAGTCCTTATAATGATAACATGTAGCAAAACCCTTAAAAATGACAATTTTCTACTAGTCCTTATGATACCTTTACCATTGGACAGTTTGGCAAGGACTATAGGACTAGTGCCAATTTCCAACCCTAACTGACAATCCACATGATTAGTTGTGAGGGTAACATGTCATCTGTTGTTTCCTGTACATAGGGGTGAGTTTGTGTCTGGTTCTGGTGCCATGTTGGAGATCAACAAGATTCAGGGAATGTCTACAAGCCTCCACACAAGACTACAGGTATGTCCCCCTCCACACATTGTGTGGATTGTTGTTGTATCTCCTCTTTCTCCTCCCCTCTCCCTCTTTTAACCACCACCCTCCTCCACCACCCACCCTCCCAACCTAGTGACTTTAGAATTCAATCACTATGATAACCTGGATGATGAAGTATTCGCAGGTTATGATGAAGGATCAATTGCTGCTTCTTAGACCGTGAATTTTGCCACTGCTTGGAAGTCTTTCTCGAGTATAATTCATTTCTGTCTACTCATTTGCTGATCATCATGATACAAGGGTAATAGGCCCGTATGATAAGAATGGATTGTATGGAGCAGGAGACGAAAACTGATTCATCAAAACCAAATTTTTCTCTTTCATATCCTCCCTCCTTCCACAGGGGCTTTCGCAGGAGGTGGAGAAGAGTGAGGAGAGCCTGTCAACTCTGGAGGAAGAAGTCAAACTGATGTCATACCGACTCCTGGAACAAGAGGAGAAGATGAAAGCGGAGAGAAAAGCTGCACAGAAACCCCCAAGTCCCACGCCAGCAGAAGTTGTCTCCCCTGTCAGCCCAGTGGCAGCCCAGGCCTTCAAGCTGAACACAGGTCGTAGTGAACACAGACTGAGAGTCAGTATCAGCGAGACCAGCCGCAGACCCAGGCAGATCAGCATTGAAGGCAAGTACATTCTATTGAAAATATTTTTCGGACCTGATATGCAATACAGATACAGATATTGGGGACCTTATTTTTCAGTATTTTTCGTCTAAGGTGCCGCGAGTCACTTTGCAGAGTTGCGTCCCTTGGGCATGCCAGAAACCAATGATTGTGGGTTCGGTACCCAGTTCGCACTTTATTATGTTTATTATGTTTCTAGGTTTGTCAGCACCATACCCATGCCCGTGGGTTTCACCGAAGTGGTAAACGTCTGAGACCTGCATTATTTCGGGCACATGGTAGACACAATTTTATGGATAACAACTTCTTTAATACTGTAAAAAGCGATGTTGTTATCCATAAAATTGTGTCTACCTTGTCATCCGTCAACTTCTAAGTAATGCCCATCAAGCAATTTTTTCCTCCAACATATATATAACTAATATAACTAGAATTCTGTTCAAATCGGCGATAAACCCAACACACACACTCACTCACTCACTGTTCAATCATGCTGATTATAATTTTTACTACTTGCTACGTTTGAGTGAACACCGATTTTTTTCATTGTCTTTTTTGTGGGGAAGTGGCTGATGACACATATACCTGTACACCCATACACCACGATTTCATACAGTAGCAACATCATATTGGTGCATTGTCCCAAATAATGTATGACATCTATTGCATTTGACACAACACATGTTCATTTTGAAGATGTTCCAACAAAAGATTGACTGAGCTCGTCTCAATTTGTGATCAAGAAACTCACATGTGCTACATTTGTGACCAACTCGTGTTATTTCGTGACAAGTTCGTGCCTCTCTCATGGCCATTTTTGCGACTGGGAACCGACTAGGCACAAACGGGCATTGTTAAAAGAATTGTCAACTTGTTGAATAATGATTCACGTATATTTACCCCATGACATATATCGTCCAGATGCTATTAAAACACATTGGGACTTTAAGAATTTATACTGTATGATTGAACACATTTAACTGTATCTTAGGTATATTTTTAGATGGAAGACACAAGTAAAATAAAAAATTATTCATGAGAGATTCTTTGACTGAAGTACTTGTAGTCTTACCCATATTTCGAGGGGTTTGTCATATTTTTGCACATAACATTCATGGATAGAGAGACGAGTCTTCTTGCAGGTTACGGAAAGGGGTGAGTGGTGACGAATGATATTTCTAGCCTAATGGTTGAAAGTGTTATTAACGCTACTCACTCAATCCCTCTTGTTACAGATGATGAAACAGATCGGCCCGAGGCCACAAAACGAAGTCCCGAAATCTGCTTGCTTGACCTGGAAGAGAAGGAGCAGGAAATCAGAGTTGATAGTGCAATCTTACAGCCTTTTAATAATGACAGCATGGACGTTGATGCGAGCAGAGGACAGGTGCAGCGGACCCGGTCGAGGAAAGCCAAGTCGGATGGTGCTGATGAGAGTGCCCAACTAGAAACCCCTCAACAGGGACAGACACAAGCTTCTACTGGAGAGACCACAAAGAAAGACTCAGACAGCGGTCAATCAAAAGATGCCTTTTCATTTGTGAACAATATTTTAGAAAAAGAAATAGAGCAAGTAGAGCCTTCAACTAGCAAACCAGGCAGTCATGAAGTTGGTAAGCCAACTGTGAAACGAGAGGCTAGTCTTAATACAAACAGTTCAAATGTTACCGTTGCTCGGAGGCCGCATTCACGAGCTGAGGCCCAAGCTGCAAGGTCGCGGAAAGCCGAAATGGGAGAAACAAGTGGATCGACTGCCAGGGTAGGGTCCCCATCTCCGAGAATTCGACAGCCAGCTAAAACAACCACTGTTACTGGTGCTTCAGCAGCAGAAGTCAAAGGTGAAAGGTCAAGACCTCAACGAGTGAGGTCAAGGCCAGGTCAGGGTGTGAGGGCAAGGTCACGTGAAAGTCCTTCAGGAAGCCAGAGATTAGGGACAAGTATTCCGAATGTGACTAGGACAAAGTCTGCTAGTCCAAGTCACTGTAGAGCCCCTGCTAGAAAGACCACATGTGAGAATGGAACAGACAGCGGGAGTGTGCTCGATGACTCAAAAGTGTCCTCATCTCCTGTGTTTTAGGTGTTTTGGATTCAGGCTAATTCTGCTCATTCCATGGTATAAGAAGTGTTATATTTTTACTCCCCCAGTCTGTAGAGTGTGGCTAATGTCTGCTTTAAGGGTTGTCTTTTCAGTGCACAGGCAAGGTAATTGTTATCTTTCAATCAGGCCGGCCCAATATATTTTCATTCATATGAGAGATTCATGCCAAGATTCAGGAGGCAGGAAGTATTGGAAAACTGTTTTTTGGTTTGATTGGATGTTAATTTCCAATTGACATTAAAACAATGAAAACCACACAGAATGATCTCCCAAAGAAGCATATTTTTTGTCCAACTTGGCATTATTATTTTATTATTTTTTAACTTAAGGCAGGCTCATGAAACAAGAAAATATGTTGGACTAGCATTTCTTGACATTTACAGACATCGTGCTTTTTGTCTATGTTCTCATCATGCAGTGGTTATTGTTCTGTGGATGACATAGTGGACATTCAAATTCCATTGAAAGTCTCGCAAGGAGAATCACATACTGAAACCAACATAACCTTGCCTGTGTCTGGTTTCATGAAGCAATCAAGCTTCATACAATAATACTAGCATTAAAATCAAGGGGTCCGCATCATAACTCTAGTGTTAGAACTAATATTTAGTGACCCCAAGAGCTAACCTCAAGGACCTGTAGGTCTATGTTAAGGTATTGTAGTTACAGTCAGCGGGACCAGGACGGGTCGGTTGTTAACAACGCCTGGTAGTCCAAGAGGTCATCTTCCTGAGGCAAGGGCGTTAACTGACTATGAAAGTCAAGTTTTCACCCTTGTTGTACCAGGCTGGAATTTCCAGTATCGATCATAGCATCGATCAATGTCCCTGTTGACAAATCAGATTCCATCTCTCATATCAGATGCATTTGCTTTAAACAAGATGGTGGCGCAAAGGAAGACCATCTGATCGATAATCAAGATCTATTTTGTTATAAACCGGGTCTTACCCCGTGAGGTGACTTAATCATTGATTAAGAACATGAAAAGATTTGCACAAATCTGTCGATGCCCAGTTGACAGTACACATGCTTTGCAAATTCTGCAATGGACTAAGATCTGCATGTTGAAATCTATCTTGTTTGCAAACCAGATGTCTTGTTCGTTACCCAATTTTGATTGGACAATGCAGGGACTCCCAAAATGTATCTCCGGAATTCCAGCATAGTTTGGCAAGGGTGGAAACTGGCCTTTTATGGTCAGTTAACACCCTTGCCTCAGGAAGATGCCAAGAAGTATGGTCAAGATTGGTCACATGGCACTTCAGGAAGATCAAGGACACTCAAGATCAGAAGTATTTTAACTGTACTGACATGAATGTTATCACATACCTCAACAAGTGATTGGTTTCTTGTGTATTACCAGTGCCAAGCAATAATTATTCTTTTCGGTACACAGTTCAATTTTTGGCGCTGATGCGATGTCAATTTGTATCACCTTCATCACAAGTGGGGATCAAGGAATGAAATTCCACTCAACATGCTCAGAGACATGTTCATAAAAAAAATGATTTCCTGTTTGACTGTCCTTCATGGAGTGATGCATTTCTCCAATTGAGATCTTCATATCGTAACTTTTAGTTATCTAACTTTCATCAAACTTTTACTGCCAGTATGCCTGAGTCATGTTCTAGCGAATAATAATGATATGAGTATGGTGTGTTGATACAGGGGACCCATGAAGATTGGGGGTAGAATAGGTCTTCAGCAACCCATGCTTGCCGTAAAAGGCGACTATGCCACTATGCAGAGTTACATCCCTTAGTTCTGCCAATGACCCTGGTCATGAGAGTTTCAGTATTGTGGCATCATTCTGCGTGAATTTGGGCTTACCTCACACATTAAGCTGACTCATTGTAATTGAAAGGAAATAATGTCAAAAGCGCATTAAACCTCACTCACTTAAAAACTATGATGCACTGTTGCATCAATCAGTCCAGCACATGAAATAAATTCATTGTCAATATTTCCATAGAGTGGCATATTGTGTGTTACCACCACCCCTCGATATATGTCATTAATATCAACAGGGCATCATGGGAGAGTCCCGAGCATTGAAAACCACCTGGCTTGTTATCCCAGGGCTAGCAATGTTACATGTGGACTAGTAATCATTCAATAGTCCATGTATAATTTTATTCCTGCAATAATGATGATGACAAGTCTCTAAGTTGACACAGAAATTATTGAGGCAGTCTGGTAGCCTAGTGGTTTAAGCGTTCGCTTGTCATGCCGAAGACACGGGTTCGATTCCCAACATGAGTACAATGTGTGAAGCCCATTGCTGGTGTCCCCCCGTCGTGATATTGCTGGAATATTGCTAAAAACGGCGTAAAACCACATTACTCACCACTCACGGAAATTATTTGCAATATCTACACAGAAACATGGCAGTCATTGTTATACAGAGGTTGTATATCCATGAAACTATATCCCTTGTTCATCATGCCAACTTCTAAATGCCACTTAAAGAAGTAATTGCAATAGCAGCCTACTCAACAAGTGCCACATTACTTATTAACAGACTTTGCGTTTCATCTCATGATAGAAGGGAGAGGAACCTAATGTGTTGTGAAGTTTGAGGGAAGTTATCGTTGATTTGGCTTTTCGGAATGAGGAATTTGAAACCTCACCCTTTTGTGTTTGATACCACATAATATATTATAGGTATCAAACGGTAAGTTTATTTTATACCTGTAAACAAAAGGACATGTTGATGCTACCTGTAATCTTTAAGACATCCTTGTCTACAGAAAGACTTGTTAAATTTGCTAGCTGTGATTATGATAATTTGAAACACGCTAAATATTACTTGTTGGAAAAAATGCTACTTGTTTCATTGATAATTTTTGGAAACATGTTGAATGCTACACATAACCATGGTAGTATAACATCTGATGAATGCTACCTAAAACCTTGGTAAGTTGAAAGACATGTTGAATGTTGCCCATAACAGAAAGACATGTTGAATGTTGCACATAACAGAAAGACATGTTGAATGTTGCACATAACAAAGACATGTTGAATGTTGCCAGTTACAGAAAGACATGTTGAATGTTGCCCGTAACAGAAAGACATTTTGAATGTTGCCCGTAACAGAAAGACATGTTGAATGTTGTCAATAAAAGAAAGACATGTTGAGAGAGAATGTTGCCCATAACAGAAAGACATGTTGAATGTTGCCAGTAACAGAAAGACATGTTGAATGTTACCCATAACAGAAAGACATGTTGAATGTTGCCCATAACAGAAAGACATGTTGAATGTTGCCCGTAACAGAAAGACATGTTGAATGTTGCCAATAACAGAAAGACATGTTGAATGTTGCCCATAACAGAAAGACATGTTGAATGTTGCACATAACAGAAAGACTTGTTGAATGTTGCACATAACAAATACATGTTGAATGTTGTCAATAAAAGAAAGACATGTTGAGAGAGAATGTTGCCCATAACAGAAAGACATGTTGAATGTTGCCAGTAACAGAAAGACATGTTGAATGTTGCCCATAACAGAAAGACATGTTGAATGTTGCCCATAACAGAAAGACATGTTGAATGTTGCCAGTAACAGAAAGACATGTTGAATGTTGCCCATAACAGAAAGACATGTTGAATGTTGCCAATAACAGAAAGACATGTTGAATGTTGCCCATAACAGAAAGACATGTTGAATGTCTTGTATTCTGTAAGTAGTGAAGAGTTCTGTTCTTTCAGTAACACACAGAACCATGTTTTATCAGGCTTAGAAAGGCAGCATCAATGAACCATGCACATCCTTGTGTGGACCCATCAGTGTATCTTCTTGGTGAGATTTGCCCGAATTAATGGACAAATTATTTGTTGTCAGATGCAAATGTCATCTGAAGCTATAACCCAAAAATTACATCTAACAGGAAAATGATCATTTGTATTCATGTTTTGAAACACAAATAAAAATATAACTGTTACACCAATGTCCTTACTGGGACAGAATGGCGAGTTCTTGGAGACAAGGAATTCACCAGCAGGACATCATAATAACTGAAGCTGATAATTCCAGTATTTTCTGGTCCATGTGTGAATGTGTGAGTGAGTGTAAGATTCATTGGTCAGTATATTTGTTTCATGACATAAAATGTGGCATTATCTGGTCATGGTTTTTTTTACAAGTGTATCTGTGCATGTTTTTATTTGCTTAGTGAGCTCAACATTGTGGTTTATGAATTTATTCTTCAAAGGAAACCTTTTTGACAGGTTTGATTGAAAAAGATCCTGATCATGTACTGGTGTTAAGACTTACAAATTGTTTCATGTATCATAAATGTTAATAACAATCCAAGACCTCTGCCAATGGATATTTTCACATCCTGTTTTGTTGCAGTCTATAAATCCAGGCCTTTAGAATGTTTAAATATTTTAAATATCGCAAAATTGTAAGAGTAAAAGTTTAGTGACAGTTGTCGTCCAAATCCAATATATGTGTCTTGTTTGATGTATAAAATATTATATAATGTCATAAATGGAAGAGGAACAAGATCAGACCAACTTAATATCTTGTTATAGGCCCCATGGGGATTCCGGGATAACAACAGGTCTCTGTGACCTATGCTTGTCCCATGAGGATTGAGTGGTAATAACTCTGGGTGATTTGACGGGTTGAATGTTTTTTGTCGCTACATGACCATACTCAATATCAATCACTGATTTACCATCCAGGTTGTGTTATTAACAGGACAAACTGATATTGATGGCATTTATTAACCAGTGAAAAAACCTTGTAAAACGTTTTTCACAAAAATATACCATAAGCGTTTTCACAAAAATATACGACTCAAGAGATGTTAAGGACCACCTGATTATTTTATATTTCCTATGGTAATATGAAAGAATCAGTTGTTGTTTAACTTCTTTTGTGCAGTATAACAACAATCCCCAAAACCAACATATTTGTGCCTGGCCATAATGGCATCATTAAAGGAAAGTAAGATAGCCTTCGACTTGTTCATGTTGATTTGCTCACAAGGTATGAACACAGAATTTGTAATCATGTTTTGAACTAATTGTGTCATGTTAAATACTTTGTCCCAAGGTGATGCAAGTTGTTGGGACAATATGACTTGAACTGATACTCTAGGGTTGCATGGTTGTGCCTAAGGCTACAGTGAAGATTGGTTGCTATGGTTGCAGTAACCATGGCAGCACTGCTGTGTTGACTGGTGTTGATAGACAGTAAGGACATGTAAACTGGGTTTTATTACACATCAGATACGTTTATAATAATGAGATTAAAAGTTTCCTGCTACACACTACTTGTATAATAACTTATTTAGTCTTTTTATGTGTACATGTGTATCATTTGCCTGTGCCAAACATTTCTTAGTTTCTTATCCTGTAATAAAATGTTTTTCACATAACCGACCTTGTATTTTATCTCACAAATCAAGAGGAATAGTCCTTGTCAGGTATTTTTACATGTCCAATCCATCATCTTGACTAGTAGACAACATGTACGCCTATGTTCTTCCTTTGTAAATCTAGGTTCCTGTATATATACACCTTTATGAAGAAAGCTAGATTCACGTATGTGCACTTTTATGAAGAAAACCTAATTCTCGCATAAACACCACTGGCTGGTTCACGCATGTACACCCTTTAAGAGGAAAGTCAGATTCACATATGAACACCTTATGAAGACGAGGAAATCCAGATTCACGTTCATACGCCTTGAAGAGGAAATATATACACAGTAAGCAAGATTCGCGCATATACTCCTTAACAGAAACGTTTATTTTACTGGTACAGCTTAAGAGTAAAGTCAGATTCACGCTCGTACACATCAAGAGTAAAGTCAGATTCACGCTCGTATACCTCAAGGGTAAAGGCAAATTCACGCTCGTACACCTCAAGGGAAAAGGCAGATTCACGCTCTTACACCTAAATGAAAAGTCAGATTCACGCTCGTACACCTCCAGTAAAGTCAGATTCACGCTCGTACATCTCAAAGGAATAGTCAGATTCACGCTCGTACACGTCAAGGGTCAAGTCAAATTCACGCTCGTACACCTCCAGTAAAGTCAGATTCACGCTCGTACACGTCAAGGGTCAAGTCAAATTCACGCTCGTACACCTCCAGTAAAGTCAGATTCACGCTCGTACACGTCAAGGGTCAAGTCAAATTCACGCTCGTACACCTCCAGTAAAGTCAGATTCACGCTCGTACACGTCAAGGGTAAAGTCAGATTCACGCTCGTACATCTCAAGGGTAAAGTCAAATTCACGCTCGTACACGTCAAGGGTAAAGTCAAATCCACGCTCGTACACCTAAAGAGGAATGCCAGATCCCACGAATGCACCTATGTGTCAGAATGGCTGAATGTGTGCCAGACACAGGCTCGCCCTGGCCGAGACTCGCTTATTTAGAGTCACCATCACTCTCTTTAGCTGGACAGTTTATACAGAAGGGACGACATCGACATCGTCAGGACATCACGTGGTTGTAAGCGATGTGAGTCAGAAAGACGTATGTAAATGATCTGTCATGTGACATTTGTGTTCATCGAACAGACTAGAGCATGTGCGAACTTTCACATCGCTCATCATGATGGTTAAGGAAACACCACAACACTGACTTATGTATGTTTTGAGAATGGGTTTTACCGTATTCGACGTAATAAGCGCCCCGCTCTAATAAGCGCCTACAGCGATATTTGCTAATATATTGGCTAGTGAACAATCCGAATTAGCACCCATTCCGATCGATCAATGTACACAAGATTTATTTATTCGCGTATAATACGCACTCGTGTGTTATATGCACCCTAAATTATGGGCAATTAAATTCTGGAAAAATATATTTGTCGTATATAAACATGTCAGGCTGTCAGCATAAACCACGAAATTTATCCTTAAATAATATTCTAATAAGAGCCCCCTATTTCTAATTTTGAGAGAGCCCTGGGCTCTTATTACGTCGAATACGGTAATTCTGTTTGATCGCTGTATGTACACATGACATGCTACTTCTATTTACAGCACCAACTGTACAGCACAAACATAACACGATTTGTAATTTTGTTTTCCATGCAATGACAATATATTTGAACGAATTTTGGTAATACGAGGGACGTTCAATAAGTTTTGCAACTTGGGCATTTGTGTTTACACAAACAATGTCAACTTGTGGCAGGTGTGACACTAGTCATAACATCAGGTTGACACGTGTCATAACAAGTTCCTGACACAACAATAAGTTAGATGTAATGGCTTCATTCACATAGGGGTGGTCACAATCATGGATTCTCTCAAACATGAACAACGCGCTGTAATAAAGTTCCTTATCAAGAAGGGATGCAAAGCAAAAGAGATCCATGATCGCATGTGTAATGTGATGGGTAAGGGTGTTCCTGACTATTCCACAGTTTGCCGTTGGTCTCTACAGTTGAAAAGGGGTAGGGCGTCCATAGACGATGACCCAAGGTCAGGCAGGCCTTCAGATGTCACCCAACCGGAAATCATTGCTGCTATAGAAAGAAGAATTTTGTCTGACCGACGAGTGAAAGTATCTGAACTTTCTAGGGAATTTCAAACATCGGTTGGAACTGTTGTAACCATTATTCATGAGCATCTTGGTATGTCCAAGGTATCTGCAAGATGGGTACCTAGAAACCTCAGAGCTCAAGATCGCCATCAGAGAACTGAAAGTTGTCGAGACTTCCTGGATCTCTATACTGCTGATGAAGCTGGATTTCTTTCTCGTCTTGTGACAGGCGATGAAACATGGTTCCACCACTGGGACCAAGAAACTAAATTCAAAACCATGCAATGGAAGCACCCCAATGCTCGGCCTCCGGGGAAGTTTCGCACTCAACCATCGGCTGGCAAGGTAATGGCCACCATATATTAGGATGCAAGAGGTATATTACTGATTGATTACATGCTACCAAAAACTACAATCAATGGACAGTATTATGCTAATGTAATGAAAGAATTGCGAAAATCTATTTACCAGAAACGCAGTGGGATGTTAACACGTGATATTCTACTTTTGCATGACAACGCTCCGGTTCACAAGTCGAGAATTGCACAGGCCCCTATATGTGAATGTGGATCCGAACAGTTAAATCACCCACCCTACAGCCCAGACTTAGCCCCCAGTGACAATTTCCTGTTCCGGCAAATAAAATCTGCCCTACGTGGAAGACGCTTCCAGGAAGACGAGGACATAAAGGCTGCCACAGAGGCGTGGTTAGAGGGACAATCTGCGGATTTCTATAAAAGTGGTATTAAAAGCTTGAAGGACAAATGGAATAAGTGTATTGAGGTGAATGGAGATTATATTGAAAAATAAAAGTGCAAAAGATATTCTGCGACTTGGTCTTATATTGAAGTTGCAAAACGTATTGAACGCCCCTCGTATTTACAAGATGATACTATGCAGCATTTACTATATTATGTATATACATGTACAAACTCTTCTCAGAAAATACGCTTTATTTACAGTTCTGTATCCATGACAACGCATCCACTCCAACCAGTAATAACAGTCACTCAGGAAGATGGTCGCATGTCAGACAAGTCCGGGAACCTTTCTGAGAAATGACCTGTGGCTTCTTGGCTTCTGTTTACGTTGTTTCCTTGGTTTAAAAGCTACCGTCTTCTCCTTTTCTGTAACTGAAAATGTAATTAAGTTTGTCATACTGTGCAGGAACAATCTACAATCTATATAGACAAGATGGACAGAGAACAGCGCGGGAACCCGTGGGATTAGAATTGGTCTTCAGCAACCCATGCTTGCTGTAAAAGGCGACTATGCTTGTCGTAAGAGGCGACAAACGGGATCGGGTGGTCAGACCCACTGACTTGGTTGATGCATGTCATCGTATTCCTTAGATCGATGCTGATGATGTCAATCACTGGATTGTCTGGTCCAGACTCGATTATTTACAGACCCCGTCATGTAGCTAGAATATTGTTGAGTGCGGCGACAACAAACAAATAATTCACCAAGGTAACGAACACGTGAATAAACGTTAAAACGAAGAAAAGCTCTTTTTAACTCTGGTTAAGTTGTTATTTGTAGAATGCACATTTGGCCAAATTCTGTTTTATGAAATTGTGTAAGTGAGTGAGTAGGGTTTAACACTTCTGGTTTTCAGTCACACGAGGAAGACCTAACTACTAAAGTGACGCCGACCGTCCACAATCGTGGTGAAGCTCACAGACACCGGTATGAGTCAAACCAAAGGTTATAGTTATAGAGAATCCAGGATTCGAACCCACTGTCAGCAAATACACTGACACCATTAAAGGATTAAAATCTGCACTGCAAACATCAACGGCAGGAACACCCATGCCCCTTTTATGAAATAACAGATGAATGAATAAATATTTGACGTGTACTTACTGACAAATGGTTTCTTGTTTGTGTCCTGTTGTGACTGCCAAATAGACATCACATGACTCATCTCCGAGGTCACAAGGTCATCACAGTTCTCCACGGCATCATAGAACTTGTCAACCTTGGCCATGCCTATCGTCTGCTCCTGGATGATGGCAGTGTTGGACAAGATGGATGACGGCGTGTTCTAGGGTGCCCGGATGGAGTGCTGCCCGCAGTTGGTGGAGATGAATCTGTTGGCACGCTCCTCCCATCCTTTCACCTTCCTCGTCTTCACGTCGACGACCGCCCACTTCCACTGGTAGTCACGGTGGGCGTCCAGTAGAGAATTTGCCTGAAGAAATCATGGAATGAATTATGAAAATTACGTCATTAAGGGATTTCAAACTAAAGTTGTGATGTATTTGATTTGCAGTGGCCAGAATTCTCCGGGTACTCGTAGGCCATCGAGGTAGTTAACAAGTTTCGACGTTCGTACAGTTTGGCCCTCACTCAATGAAGGTTTATACTTCAATGAACTCACACAACGTGAAAGTCAATTCTTAGAAAGAACACAAAAAACACACATCACAGTAAAATGACGTAATCTCGCCCACCCACTACAGTCATGATTTCCATTGTGTTCTACGTCATAGAAAGGATATGACGTCATAATACAAGATTTCCCATATGTTCCTGGCAAGTCGTCTACGGAGAGGTGTTGCGTGGGTAAGCTAGCCTATTATGCTGTTTTATGTAGATGTACATGAAATAAAGTTCAGCATAATTTTGTGTAGACATTATTAGTTGGTTGGTTTGTTGTTTAACGCCGCACTCAGCAATATTCCAGCTATATGACGGCGGTCTGTAAATAATCGAGTCTGGACCAGACAATCCAGTGATTGATATCATGAGCATCGATCCACGCAATTGGGATCGATGACATGTATCAACCAAGTCAGCGAGCCTGACCACCCGATCCCGTTAGTCGCCTTTTACGACAAGCATAGTCACCTTTTTACGGCAAGCATGCATGGGTTGCTGAAGACCTATTCTACCCCGGAATCTTCACGGGTAGTAGACATTATTAAGTCGTAGTACTAATAGACACACAGTAGACTGTTAACCGGGAATACTAGGTGAGGTGAAACTGGCCCTCATTGTGTAGACATTATTAAGTCGTAGTACGAATAGACACACAGCTAGTAGACTGTTAACCGGGAATACTAGGTGAGGTGAAACTGGCCCTCATTGTGTAGACATTATTAAGTCGTAGTACGAATAGACACACAGTAGACTGTTAACCGGGAATACTAGGTGAGGTGAAACTGGCCCTCGTTGTGTATCTTCAGGTTTAGTTGAAAACATAGGACATTACTGAGAATATATAACGCCACTAAGAAATTTTGCATTCAAACTGTGATTTGAACTTCACTATTTCGATCGGTTTCATATATACGTTAGGGTTAAGTTAGGGGATGATGAATATTTTGGGGATTATTATTATGAAATTTGTTCTCCGTCTTGACTACAAAAACATCCCCCAAAATATTAATGTCTCCTAACTTTTTTGTTCGTTACATATGCGCTGTAATACTTCAATATTTTTATTATTAATTACCCAACAGAAGAGAGCACCGTATAAGCGACTCGCCTTTGCCTAATTATATCTTCTTCTGTCAATTTCAAACAAAATATTTTTTGAAAAAGGTTTAATGACATGGATTAACGTGGTGTAAAAATTCCTCGCAATCAGAATTAGGGACTGGCACCAGTCGTAGGGAAATGGTTCTATGGATAAAATACTTCTTTATTACAACAGCGTTATGAAGCAAGTCATGTACAGCTATGTGAAGTGAGAAGATTATATACATGTGTTTACAAAGGTTAATTGGTGAGTGACTATGGTTTTATGAACCTTGTAGCAGTATTTAAGCAATTTCGCGAAAGGAGACACCAGAAATGAGCTTGAAGCATTGCTCACATTTTGGGTATCGAACCCGTGACTTTGGCGTGACGAGCAATTGCTTTCACCACTAGGCTTGCCCACCTCCCCATAATGTTTAGGTCTCCATACGACTCATATTATGGACTAAATCTGGGATGTTTTCTGGCTGTATAACATCATAAAGTCCATGAACTTAAATGAGTTATTAACGCTGGAAACGGCTGAGAAATGATCCGAAAACAGCCAGTCTAGCACAACTACTTTCGTCAACAAAATGAAATATTTTCAGTCAGCCGAAATTATCTAATATCGATGTAACTTAGGGTTCTATTAACTGATTCGCCCCATGTGGATTCCGGATTCCAGCAACCTATGCTGGTAAGAGGCGATTAAATGGGTCGGGTTGTCATGCTCGGTGACTTGTCTGATTGGGTGTCTTCGAATTCCAATACGTAGATCGACGCTCATGATGTCAATCACTCGATTGTCTTGTCCATGCAGACTCGATTATTTACAGACACCGGCCTTAAAGCTGGAATATTGCAACAACAAACAAACATTCACCGATTCGGAAAGATGTATTCATCTCATCTGGGGCACACTTAAGCATCCCCGAAGGTAATGAATAGTGTTGACAGTGTTGAATAACAGATAATGTCGACTTGAGTCGACCCATGTGGGCCGGATGGTCACAGTGTATGACCTGGTCATGAATCTCATCGTTGCTTATGCTATCAACCATTGGTTTACCTGGTCCAGAATCGACTTTACAGATCATTGTGATATAACTGGAATAAAGCAGTATTTGGCTTAAGACAACTCTCTCTCCCTCTCTCTCTCTCTCTCTCTCTCTAGCTCTCTCTCACTCTAGCTCTCTCTCTCTCTCTCATTCGAAGCAGCGTTTCATTCCTCACAATATAAAGTATTAACGTCTCTATATCTGCTAGACGACGAAACGTATATAACAGACAATATAAACACTGAGTGCGCCAGCAAATATATTCCAGTTCCATTTCACCTTTAAGCCATCTATAGAAATGGAAAGAATTGCTCTATTCATGTTTCCGACCCGAAGGATATTTCCATTTGCAAAAGAGTCTCATAAAACCCCGCGGTGAACGCCTGGCGTTGTTCGAGTAACGTGTTCCGTATAGCCACGTATGACAGATGACTATAGGCGATATAAACATGCACCACTCAATAGACACGATCCATTGTGACATATCACTCATATTTGAACATATCATTTTTCTGTTTATTATTGTCTCGCAATCTCCAGGGTGTCACGTGACTAGCTTGAGTCGAAACAGAGATAATCTCAGCGTGGCCACACGCGAGATTAATTGGGGGATCTTACACGAAGTTAACGCACCGTGAGACTGATATCCCCCTCCTGACGTGGGAGGAGATTCGAGAGAACTCCCAGTGTCCGTCGCGAGGGGACAAAATGTCGCGACCGAAGGGCAAGGTGAGTGTGCAGTTTGGTTATATCAATGTAGTTTCATTTAGAATTCTTATAGCGCCATTAACAAAGTCAGTGATATATCTGGCCTTGTCTCCCAGATTAACCTTACATGTTCACAAATGTAATAGATATGAGATTGTAACAGCGATTCTTACACGAAGGGGTGATACAAAAAATGCTGATGTGTTGAAGTGTCATGGTTTGGAATACGGGTACGAGGGCTGGTTAAAAAGTTCTAACTATGTAGTACATTGTTTGAGTTGTTCATTGCAAGTGTATTTGGTCTGAGGCCGTTCACATTTCAGTAAAAATGTGCGTCTGAAACAAAACTCGGCATCATAGCACCCACGTGTTGCACCAAGCATGAACAGTTATTGGATCACTTTAGATGAATCCTAGTTTAGCTTTAGTGAGTGTTTTTTGAAGGTTAAAATACATGTACCATTTAATGTTAGGCAGATGTTGGATTACACAGTATACTGTATTTATGAAAAGGCCCTAAGCGGTGACAAAGCTTACGCAACATGTTTATACACAATGTGTACATTATACATTATAAATACATGTATATATATGTGTGACGTCAGTCGGTGAGTGCACGAGGAATGACGTAATACATTGTGCACCTCGGCATGCAGTTATCATTTATACTATACACGGCGGAACAAGCCGATTAAACTCGGAATGTTTTACAAATTGCAGCGCCATCTGGCGTTCTTTATTGTCAACGTCCTTTCGTGCTCACTGACGTTCTTTATTGAAAACGTCCTTTCGTGCTCACTGACGTTCTTTCGTACATATTGTTCTTTCTTTTCTTATGACGTCTTTTCGTAACATTTGACTATTAATATTGTATTTTGACCTTTAGTAGTAACATTTAGTTCTTTTTTCGTAATATTTGACCTAAATTGCGTTCTTTTGTCCTTGTTTTTTTGGACCGAATGGCCGCCCATGGGTTATGGATGTATTCGATCGAGGAAAGGGGAATATTGGCAAGTTCGGTAATGACGACTATTCTTGTTTGTAGGAAGGCTAGGTAGGGATAACGGGTGTGTTCCAGGGTAGGGGTTTGGGAGTATAGGTATGCTGAAGCGTCTGTAACGTTGTGATGCAAATGCTTGTATGTCGGAAGGCATGGGATATTGATTAAACGGATGTTATCGGGGATATATGTTGGAAAGAATTCGTCAGGGGCAGACTCCATTTGTCAATCCAACTAGTCGGAAGTTCATTTCGGATTAGTAGTTTATGGAAAATAACTAGTTTTTTTTGTAGAAAACCACGTAGGCCTAGACCACATGCATTTGTATTAATCTCGGACGATCTATATAACGCACGAGGGACCGTGTCTAGCCCCGGTGTGGGATTACAGGTGTGTTCGAGAGAAAGATTCAGCAATATGGGTATGTTGGTGCGTGGAAGGTTGGGGATGAGGATTACAGGTGGTGTTCGAGAGTAAGGTTCAGCAATATGGGTATGTTTGTGCGTGGAAGGTTGGGAATGAGGATTACAGGTGGTGTTCGAGAGTAAGGTTCAGCAATATGGGTATGTTGGTGCGTGGAAGGTTGGGAATGAGGATTACGGGTGTGTTCGAGAGTAAGGTTCAGCAATATGGGTGTGTTGGTGCGTGGAAGGTTGGGAATGAGGATTACAGGTGTGTTCGAGAGTAAGGTTCAGCAATATGGGTGTGTTGGTGCGTGGAAGGTTGGGAATGAGGATTACAGGTGTGTTCGAGAGTAAGGTTCAGCAATATGGGTGTGTTGGTGCGTGGAAGGTTGGGAATGAGGATTACAGGTGTGTTCGAGAGAAAGATTCAGCAATATGGGTGTGTTGGTGCGTGGAAGGTTGGGGATGAGGATTACAGGTGTGTTCGAGAGTAAGGTTAATGAATACTAGTATAGGAAAATGGTGGCGGGTGTGGATGTGTTGGGACATTTGTGTGTGTTGGGGAATGGGGGATAGAATTTTATGTGTGTCTGGGGGTGGGAGTTGAGAATATATACCTATGCCCCCCCTCATTAAAGAAGTACACTGACATACATGTATACTTGCATCGTGCTGCTTACATAAGTATTCCAGCAATCACGGTAGTTATATAATTGGATGTGAGGGGTGTATATTTTAAGTAAGCTGATGAGTAGTGTGAGAGATCCGGATGTACTTCGAGACAATGTTGTCAGTCATTGGGTGTATGCTTGTAATATACACAGATGATCTTCCCGAGGCAAGGGAGTTAACTGACTGTAAAAGTGGAAACTGGGCTTTTATAGCCAGCTAACTCCCTTGCCTCGGGAAGATGTACACACATATATATATACAATCATGTTCAACATGTTAGACTTATAATGTTAAGCTCAATCTGCATGCCTTGTGCGTGATACATCAGTTACCCGTGATGATCCGGGGAAGAACAGATCTTCAGCAACCCACCCTGCCGTTAAAGGTGACGATGCCGACTAACGGATCGGGTGCTCAGGCTCGCTGACTTGGTTGATGCATGTCATCGACGCTCGTGATGTCACTCACAGGATCACTGGCCCAGACACTAACATTTACACACCGCTGTCATATAGGTGGAATATTGTTGAGTGCGGCGTTAAACAACAAACAAACAAACAAACAAACAAACAAGCAAAACATCAGATGTACTGCACTTCATGGGTGTACTATTAAAGCTATTACTTATCCTGATACCCGCAACTATGTGTTACTATACATGGATACACGACACGTTAATCCGATCAGTGCGAGCTACGGATTAACGTCTAAGCTACCTGATTTCCATGTTGTTCATTTGGAACTCGAGGGAGTTGTACGCCGGTTGTGTTTTGTCTCCCGGATACAGAATGGTAAATACAAACAATCTTTAGCATGTGTAACATTGTTCTAAATACACATTCCTAGGTAACATGAATATACCGTAATATGTCTCATAATGTTTACCACAAATTAACCTTAGCACAATCAATGTTCAATGTTTGTTTTGTTTTTTAACGTAATATTCCAAGTAACGGACTGTAAGTAATCGATTCTGGACCAGACAATCCAGTGATTGACAACAAGAGCATCGATCGACGCAATCGGGATACGATGTATTTTGTTTTAGTTCACAAGAACAGGAATATTCTTCCAACATACTAATGCATGTAACTTGTTGTGCACGTAGCACTTGCTAGCTTTCAGATATACTGATGGAAATGAATAAGCGAACAGTTAGTTTTAGACACAGTAAAGTGATATGCTATCATGGGTGCCCAGCCTTGTGTACCAAATACACGTTGGAAACAATGCACACAAACACATCTCAACATTGGATTCTGACGTGTTGAATTTGTAGGCGCGCTATTTCAAATGTACTGACGAGAAAGTTTATTTCCCTATATATTTCAGTGTCCCCTTATTCCATCAGTATATTATATTCATTGATTAGCAACTCCTCATTCAAATGGATACGCCGCAGTTTTTACTTTCCGAATTATACATGTGGCTTTAGACCCGTGAAGATTCCGGGGTAGAATAGGTCTTCAGCAACCCATGCTTGCCATAAAAGGCGACTATGCTTGTCGTAAAAGGCGACTAACGGGATCGGGTGGTCGGGCTCGCTGACTTGGTTGATACATGTCATCGGTCCCAATTGATATTAATCACTGGATTGCCTGGTCCAGACTCGATTATTTACAGACCGCCGTCATATAGCTGGAATATTGCTGAGTGCGGCGTTAAACAACAAACCAACCAACCAACCAACCAACCAACATGTGGCTTTACATGTGCCGTAGTACAATCGAAGACGAATGAAAAAATACCTTCGATTTCTCACCTATGACATGGGTATATCTAGTGTATGTATCATAATCTAGTATAAAAGGGTTGCAGACACGCGCGTTGTCGCGGTATGACTGATTGTTATTGATATAGACTATGGTATCAAACATATACTACACACAGGTTGCTCGGGGTGTGCTGGGTGTCAGCTTCAAGAGTTTCTGGAGTAGGTCGTGTGAAGGCTGTTGTGTAAAGGCTATGTTTACTTTCTATTACTTCCCGTAATACTATTTATGAAAGCATTAACACATACATACCAGAATAACTATTTTTCGTATCAGAGTAATGTGAAAAACATTTTACTTGACTAGTCATGACACAGTGTTATACGACTAGTTATGACACAGTGTTTATACGACTAGTCATGACACAGTGTCTATACGACTAGTCATGACAGTGTTTATACGACTAGTCATGACACAGTGTTACACGACTAGTCATGACACAGTGTTATACGACTATGCATGACGCAGTGTCATACGACTATGCATGACACAGTGTTATACGACTATGCATGACACAGTGTTATAGGACTAGTCATGACAGTGTCATACGACTATGCATGACACAGTGTTATACCACTATGCATGACACAGTGTTATAGGACTATGCATGACATAGTGTTATACTACTATGCATGACACAGTGTTATACGACTATGCATGACATAGTGTTATACGACTATGCATGACACGGTGTTGTTAGGAGTGAGCAATGGAGAGTGTATGATTGGCGGTGGATGTGATTGGGCCGGAGGTGAGTGGATTGGGTGAGTGATTGGATTGATTGGTAATGAGTGAGAGCTTTGAGTGAGTAATCCGGAGTTCACAACACCAATCACACGTCTGTGCCACACGAACACAGAGGGGATCAGTCTGGGTTAGAATTGGTCCCCATCATCCCATGCTGGTCGCAAGTAGCAAGTGTATGCATCGGGTGCATACCCCAGTTGTCAGATTTAGTTATTTCTATTTACATGTTTTTACATGTGTTTGGGAATCATTAATACTACCTATGGTAATTAACATTTATAAATAAAAATATTCAAAAGAAAAAGGTTGCACGATATAAATCTATAAGAAAAAGATGCGAAGAACATACCAAATCAACATCAAATGTCATTACCACAGTAAT
Organism: Haliotis rufescens; assembly: GCF_023055435.1. Lineage (NCBI taxonomy): Eukaryota > Metazoa > Mollusca > Gastropoda > Lepetellida > Haliotidae > Haliotis > Haliotis rufescens. The sequence goes on from NW_025963802.1 coordinate 3,140,518, forward strand.
TGTTTGATAAGCATTTCTTAGAAGTTGGCGGATGACGAAGTAGACATTAATGTTTTATGGACAACAACTTCTTTATTATACTGTAATTACAATTACAGTAATTTATTTAAAATTCTTCTCAGAATTAGTTCTACTGTAAGTTGCAGTCTGGTTCATTAAAGTTTGCTAATATAGAGCTTGATTATGTACTCAATACGAAAGGGCACACCGAAATGAATACGTCCCAATTTTATAATGTACAGGTTTCTAAACTGTTTTGCTTTTATTATAATAAATGTTTAACATGTGTATGAAGCAAAATGAACTTTGAACTAATAACTCCAAAATAGGAATCATAACCAAAATGAAAACAATGTGTTTTAAGGATTTAATATATCTTATTGATCGTGTTTGAAACACAGCAGTGATTTTATTTTCATAAATATATTAAACTTGTTGAAATATTGATGTGGCTATTTAAGCCTATGAAACACAATTAAAGTATTTTCATTTATTTATTATAAGTCTTAAGTCTTCAATTCTAATGAGGTGTCTTACAAATAGGGTATGTGACTTGGTTGGTGAATTGGCACGTACCCGGTCGACGTGGATCGTTGCTCACACTATCAATCACTGGATTGTCTGGTCCAGACTCGATTATGTACAGGTAACCGTCATATAACTGATATATATTACCCGTGATACTTTAGTCTGTCTCCCAGACCCTATAGAGAATAAAGCTTTATAGCCTCGGTTCTGAAATTAAGCATTATTCTAGGCTCCATATCTATCAGTCTGTCTGTTTGTCTATCTATCTATCTAATTTGTTTAATAGCCTAACTTTATGTCTGGGACTAAATGTTTGTGATACAGGCCCGCTGACATGGTTGGTTGTTTGTTTTTGTTTAACGCCGCACTCAGCAATATGCTGACATGGCTGACATGGTTGAAGCATGTCATCGATCCCAATTGCGTGGATCGATGCTCATGATATCAATCACTGGATTGTCTGGTCCAGGCTCGATTATTTACAGACCGGCGTCATATTGCTGAATGCGGCGTAAAACAACATACCAACCAAACCAACGAACGACTACAGTCCATGTTGCGGAGATGCTATTCAGTATTCTCTTGTGTTTGCTGGGTACATTTGAGTTTATGCATTTCTTTTATGTCGTTTTACTTTCAATAAAAAAAATGCATACTTCAAGAACAAATGGTTGTTTTAATATAACAGTATGTGGAATACGCGTATGTAATTCACTGTCCCTTATTAACGCTCAAATTCAAAGGAAGACCTTTATCTTTCAGTCCAACAGACGGCGTGCCAAAGTAAAGGTAAGTAGCAGTTATTTCCCTTGACGCGCTCTCATCACCGGAGCGGTCCATTTGTCAAGTTTGTCATAGCGACGAAAATGGCGACGAGAAGCCAGTCTAAAATCGCATCCAGAGCAAGTAAAGCATCTCTGCATGGATCATCATCGAATTTGTCCTCAGCTAAGACTGATGGAAAACATAAGAAAAAAGTGACAGTGGTACACTTTGATTTTGTTGTATTCCATCAAATATCATGATAAATAATATACATATCTGAAGTTTCATCCGTAGCTCAGGATGTAAACAAAGACTGTAACAAGACTAAATAAATTGAGATTCATCTGACAACCCTAAATTAGATCTTGTATCAACGTGATATGAATATTTGTTATGAATGGTATCCTTCTACAACTGTTATATAATGCTTATTGTGCAACTGACTGGGACCACCTGTTGTTTCAATATTCTCTAAAACCAGAGCTGAAACAATGATTGACAAACATTCAAGTCTTTAAAAGAACCTGACAAATAGGGCTAATTTATATATATATTCCGAGTAGAAACCTGTATTTGGCCTCATGACATGTTAACTGTGTATACCACCTTCTAAATCAGCACGTTATTTTTTATTATTTATTAATGACGTTGCACATCATCTTATCATCATATCATATCTGTACGATTGTGAAACATGTATCATGGAGTCAAACCTACAGTGTATAATCTTCTACATACTGTATTACCAGTAAAGATAAATAACCAAAATATGGTGTATCTTTCTTTTTAAGGTTTTATAATAATTTCCTTGCACTATAATAACACTACAAAACAGGTGGTTGGATCCAAACTGTACATGACAGACTGATTAAGGCAACATTCCTCTTCTACATGTGTCTGTAGCACCTTTTCTGATTGTCTAGGACGGTGAGGCAGATGAACGGGAAGGAGCCCTGGCCTTCAAGGTGTTGACAGCAGACCAGACCCGAGAACTACAGGCACTCAGTATAGAACACATACAGATGTAGGTAGCACAGATTAATTACGGTTTGGTGTTGGTATTTGTTTGGAATCATCAGGATGCAGGATCTGAATGAACATGTTACAAGTGGAGAAAATCATGTTTCAAGAACATATGCATGAGAAGATGTGTAAGGAATCATTTCGAGATGGGATGAGTCCAAAATTACTACCCTGGTACCCGACCCCCTATTACCCGACCCTGCCTGGGTACCTCTGTAGATCTCAAGATTTGGGTGGGGGCACGGGTAGCCAAGTCATCTAAGGCGCTGTGATTCGCTGTGCAGAGTTGCGTCCCTTGGGCACGCCAGAAACTTATGATTGTGGGTTCGAATCCTGGTTCGCCCCGATTATGTTTCTAGGTTTGTCAGCACCGTACCCGTACTCGTCGGTTTCACTGAAGTGGTAAATGTCTGAGACCTGCATCACTTCGGACTTTCCTCCCACATTAAGCTGACACGCCGCGATATAACTGTAATACTGTTAAAAGCAGCGTTAAACCCAACTCACTCACTCACTCAAGATTTGGGTACAAAATGTCCCATTTGGGAATTGTTTTACTGGAGCCCTGGCAAAAACTATTATGATACACATGTAAAATGATCTGATCATGCATACGCTGAAGCTTTATCTTTACGCCAACATATTAAAGTCAGAAGGTGCAAACATTAGTCACTTGTAGTGTGACCATGGAGTTTTATTGTTATATTCATAAACAATATATCGCGTGACTAACCACGGATGAAGGTAGTACTTAGTGTACCTGGGTTCTACTGAGGTTCCACCCGACCAGAGTTACCGTCCCAGCTCTAGAATCATTTGTGTGTATTGTTGCCGCAATATTGACTTTCAGGAAAAACATGAAAAAAATATATATCATATTTTGCCAAAGATTGTATTATTCACAAGATGGCTATTATTGTTGTTTTCTTGAAGGAAATTATGCGACATATTCAAGCTAGACAGTCACTCAACGGACCTGCGGGAGGCTTCCATATTAGACTTCTACACAGCGTCTGTATGGTGGGGCAAGGAGAAGGCATTCTCTGTTCAGCAGCTGTCAGGCTTCTTCACACTCGTACACACACTCTTCGACAATGTCAAAGGTGTTGTACATGTTGTATGTTATACAATTATTAGTGATATTGATATGATGATCAACTTTGCAACCTATTTATCTGTAAAGGGTCAGCTGATGAACTTTTCAAAGTCTAGGTTTCAGGAGTGAGTTTCACTGTATTTTCATATTTACATTAACACAGATAAATAGCCTTTCCCTGAATTGTTGTTAGTATCAATTCAAAATGTAAACTTCAGTATTTACCATACAAAACATCTGCACACAATACCTGCTGGACAACCACTTGAAATAAATTAAACTGTGACACATGTTAACTAAAACTGAGCACATGGCAATAATATTCAGATAACTTTATGAAGAAAAAAATCTATTTTCAGTAATGTCTTTGATACAAACAAATCAGTAAAGTAAGAGATAAGAAAAAGTCTTTAAAATGACATTTTGAGGATGAATGTATTGTTACAGAAAATCAGTGATATGTGATCATTTATCAGTGGTTGATAATCTGTGATGTGTGATAATTTGCGTCTGTTTCCAGAGAAACATGTATCATTGGTTGAAAGTCTGTGATGTGTGATCATTTGCATCTGTTTCCAGAGAAACACCTATCATTGGTTGAAAACCTGAAAGAGATGAAGAAGATGCTTGTGGGTATCGGAGCTGAGAGTGGACCAGACATGCAATACGGAGGACTGGAGTTCTTTGATGTGAACCAGGCCAAAGAAATCACCAACTATCTATACACCAGGTGAGCAGCAAACGACTCGGAACACTTCTCTTCTCATCTCCTGTACAATCCTTTAAGACAGCTGGTTTAAAAATGAAATGGTTAATTGAAGATTCCAAGGATTTTATGGATCTGATTCACCATTGATTCTTCTTGCAGATGAACTGCTTGCTAAATTAAATATGTTGATGTATAAGAGTCTTTACTGTCAAAATTTGAAGTACCGGTACCCTTTGTATAGTGAAAGGCATTTTTTCCAGTATGCCAATCCCAATATCTGAAATAACGAATCACAGGTTCATAGTAATACCTTTTTAGTGACTTAATGTTGTAAAACAGTAGTTGTCCACAAAGTGAGGTCTCCAGACTCATTTCACTGCATACTCATCTTTGAACATACTCCAAGTAAGGTGTAGGGGATAGAGTGTCGTCCCAGAAAGAAGAAGGGGATAAAGCCAGGACTGGTCAGCTCTGTGTCAGTTTCTCTGAGTGGGGCATCAATGTTAACCTGTGGTATCTCAGTGGGATAGCACTATAAAATCACAGAAGTCCGGACTAACACAAGCAGACACTCACAAACATGCATAAATGCTATTTAAGTGTAATAATCTTGGACCCGATGCTAAACCCCATTTCAACTCACCAAGTAACATTACATATGTATAATTCCATTGAATACCCTACCTCTATTACATCATTGCCAATATTCTTGTAATGAGACGTCCTCTTCACTGTCAGTCATCCCAACCAGTTGTCAGGTAAACCTCACCCCGTGCCAAATGCCCATTTCACCTCATCAATTACTTTATACATGTATATTTGTTTCCCAGCTTCTTCCAACACTACACGCTGCACGAGTACATGTTCTCAACACTCCAAGCTGAGGAAATCATTGGGACAGATGTAAGTACAAAGTAACTGCCAGGATACAGGCAGGTATGTAAGCTTGTAAACCTACAGAGGATGTTTGCCACTGTACAAATGGGTTCTTCAAAACACTGGAATACCAGTTATGTATTGGAGAAAACACGCTCACGAGGTTTTGGTAGACAGAGCATGCCCTGGGGAGAGGGAAAAACCAAGGGGGCGAAGAGCCCCCTTGGTTTATCCCTCTCCCCAGGGCATGCTCTGTCTACCAAAACCGAGGGAAAGTGTTTTTCCATACTTATAAACCGAAAAAAGAAACTTAAAACAACATTTATCAACATTTTTATGTTTCGAACATACTTTCCATGAACCTTAGGAAACGCACGTAAAATATCTGTTGCTGGCGTACGGATCTTGAAAAGGACATTCTAAAAACCAGTGAGGCTTATCAACACCTCTGTAGCCTCGTGGTACACTCACTGGGCTACAGATATGAAGGTTGCGAGTTCGATCCTCGGGAATATAAAGAAAGCATTTGTCATTTGATTTTACATTTCACTACATGTTACAATCTGAACAGAAGTTATATTAATAAAATACCCAGGACATTATATAAAATCCCTGGGATATTATGGCAAATATGACTTGAATATCCTATAAAATCCCTGGGATATTATATAAAATCCCAGGGACATTACAACGTCCCTTTTTATGAGATTTAACCCGACTGGAAAGTATAACCTCACAATAGGTTTTAATGCCTATAGAAAGAAGTCTCTTACTTAATAGCGATCCCAATGAATAGGTTTATAAGAGGAGTTAATTTAACCTAAATCCTGTCACAAGGTGTTACTTTGAAATAAAACCTGTTATGAGTAAAACTCCTGATCCTGTTAATCCGGCTTTATTACCTTCAGCTGAACTGGTTACAGACTGGAATCATATATTTCTGTTTCATATTTTAGTAGTACATCCAAATAATGTATCCCTTCAGTAATCAGTTGATAGTGAAGTGTTTGATCATGCGACATGATGTTCCAGCTGGACGTGGAGGTGGCCAAGGCAGCAGATGTCCCGTTTCCCCCTCCCCTTGACGAGGGTGTGTCTGAGGAACACTTCACCCAGTACATTGCCACGCCCCCTCCAACACCGGTACCAGAGGTACTTTGGTTTACTGTTACATATATCTGACACATGGACTTAATAAAGAGTTCATGGTCTGGTAACTCAATCACATCTCTGCAAACCATGTCACACTATCTTTAGTAAATTATGGTTCTGTGAGATTTTACCAAGACAAATTTTATTTTGGAATAAGACTTGGTTTTAATAACTGTATAAAATTTAACCGCCACAAAGTAAAGTGACACTATAGAGTGTGCACTTTATATAAACACGAGGATGTTTTATTGCAGCCAGTGGAAGCTACGGCTGATGAAGTGAGCGAGCTGCAGATGGATGAGAAGACGACGGAGAACATCTTCTCTGAGCTGTCTGTGGAGGATGTGAAGGAGGTCATCGAGAGTGTTGCCAAGGAGATGCTGGGAGGGCTCCAGGTATGTATACCTGAAGCATGGGGACACTTGTAGATGACTCCTATAGATACTCTGTTGTATCCCCCATAGTGTTCTATCAACTTCAGGAATAAGGACACTTATAGGAGGCTTCCATAGATACTTTGTCGTATCCTTTCTTCTCTCCTGTCATAAACCAATGTTCTATCAACCTCAGGCATAGGGTCACCTTTAGGAGGCATCCATAGATACTCTGTCGTATCCTTTCTTCTGTCATAACCCAATGTTCTATCAACCTCAGGCATAGGGTCACCTTTAGGAGGCATCCATAGATACTCTGTCGTATCCTTTCTTCTGTCATAACCCAATGTTCTATCAACCTCAGGCATAGGGTCACCTTTAGGAGGCATCCATAGATACTCTGTTGTATCCTTTCTTCTCTTCTGTCATAACCCAATGTTCTATCAACCTCAGGCATAGGGTCACCTTTAGGAGGCATCCATAGATACTCTGTCGTATCCTTTCTTCTGTCATAACCCAATGTTCTATCAACCTCAGGCATAGGGTCACCTTTAGGAGGCATCCATAGATACTCTGTCGTATCCTTTCTTCTGTCATAACCCAATGTTCTATCAACCTCAGGCATAGGGTCACCTTTAGGAGGCATCCATAGATACTCTGTCGTATCCTTTCTTCTGTCATAACCCAATGTTCTATCAACCTCAGGCATAGGGTCACCTTTAGGAGGCATCCATAGATACTCTGTTGTATCCTTTCTTCTCTTCTGTCATAACCCAATGTTCTATCAACCTCAGGCATAGGGTCACCTTTAGGAGGGCTTCCATAGATACTCTGTTGTATCCTTCAATCAAATTTCTAACAAGACTACAAGAGCCAACAGAGCTTAAGATCACTTACACTTCACTTCTCCTTTTAGATACATGCTTGCAGGTAAGCATTAGTTTCTAACACTGCTTCATCAGCTGATTATCAGATTTGTACAATGACATTAACTGTAGCTCTAATTTCAGAGGGGCGGTCGGGTAGCCTAGTGGTTAAAGCGTTCGCTCGTCACGCCGAAGAACCGGGTTCAATTCCCGACATGGGTACAAACTACAAAGTGTGAAGCCCATTTCTGGTGTCCCCCGCCATGATATTGCTGGAATAGTGCTAAAAGCGGCGTAAAACCATGCTCACTCACTCACTCACTCACTCTAATTTCAGACGGAGGTTGCAGCCAAACTGAGAGAGAAGGAAAATCAGCTGATTTCTAAGATCAACAAAATCCATCGGGTGGCAGAGACATGAAGCATATTTTTTATCGATAAATCCACTTACACTGTGATATACGTAACCCAAAGTATTCGGCGGAAGAATTAATACAAAGGAACTCTGAATATGTTTCGGATCTAATGTCAGCAGGATGTGTCATCACATTCATAATGTGACTCCTATTTATTTAGTGCAGTCATGAGAGTCTATATATCACCATTTTGTAAATAAAAAACTTACACCTCGAGCTGTTGTGTATTATAACAGAACCATGAGACTTGTTTCAAAAGCTTTACTTCCAAGACAAGCACTCCACAAGCTTTTACATATATACAAGGATCGGTCGCAATGACAATCTTTATAATGTGTCATTCACGAATTGTAATCCAAATACATGAGACATATATTTTCAATATTAACACAAACAACACAGTGTCTTCACTGGTTATTTGAGACATGCCAGGCCAGGCTTGTAACCTCACAGAATATGTTCCAAGTATTTGAAAGTTAACTTACTTAAGTCCTTGGGACCATTAAAATACTAGTATATCCACTGATGTATAATTTGAGACAAAGGGAGCGACAGAGTAAGACATAAGTGCCTTATACCGATTCTCTTGGTACAACAAAGGGACATCTACGACGAAACATCAAGGTTAATGGATTTTGAGTGATTGAGGTTTCACTAGACATAAATGTCTCGGTTAATGTTCAACTGACAATCTGCATTTCCCGGTTCACACTGCAGGACACAATTCACGTCTCTATTTCGCCATTCCGAGGATGGACTTGACCATAGTCCCGATCCCGTCGTAGATCTCGTGTACAGCTGTCTCGCACATGTAGGCTGGGGTTGTGACTATCTTGTTCTTGCTGTCAACATGACATTCCTAAGCAGGGTTAAGGTCAGAACAGAATCAACTATTTTCTCAAGTTAATTAAGAGCTTTATAGCTCACTTGATCTTTTATGGAAATTTGTATTAGATCAGAAAGGTCAGTCATAGATAAAGAAGAATATGCAAAAGAAATAACAGATTTCTACACCATGCTAACAGCACGTTCATAAAACTAAATATTCATTAATGAACATTAACTATTAAAATTCCTGATTGCCATGGCATTGAAAACAGCACATGAAGGTCAAAGGTTGAAGCCCAAAATAGACGTGAATGCTTGCGTGATCGGCAAAAGCAGTCATGTCTGAATATGACTGAAGTTATGTAAGCAGCTTTTAGAGGCAAAGATCCACACCATCAGATCACGATGACCCACAATCAGCCAATCAGAGAGACTACAAAATCCCCACTTTTATGACAAGCATGACCAACTGGGGCTCAATTCTGACCCAACTGCCTCCGTGGTTTAGTGGTAGAGCATCTGCCCGGAGAGTGGAAGGTCCGGGGTTCGATCCCCAGCCACGTCATACCAAAAGAAGTTAAAAAATTGTACTTGTTACCCTGTCTGGTATTCGGCATTAAGGGTCTAACACAAGGACTGGTTGGCTCGGAGTCAGTATACTGTTTCTGAGTGGGGTATTCATGTTAAACTATGGCATGGTATCTCAGTGGGCTAGCACTAAAAAATCGGCATGAGTCGGACTAGTACAAGCAGCCAAACACACACACACACACACACACACACACATGCATGCACATCGCTATAAAAGTGTAATCTTGGACCCAATGTTAAACCCCATTTCACCTCACTTTACATCTATTCAGACCCAGAGACACCACGGGTGTTCTAGTTCTGGCTGGATGAGAAACCCAATCCAAAAAGGACAGTCATTATCAGAGCAAGACTAAGGCGTATCAAGAATAAACAGTGTTTAAAGAACAATCTGAAACTCTACCCATAAGGGAGACTGAAGTGAGCTTTATCAAGGATACAGTAACATTCTTCTTGATGTGTCTGGATCCCATGGCCTCGATGGCTCCGGCTGTTCCAGCATATGGGAACCTCCCTCCTTCCTCCTGGTCAGACCCAACGGTGACCTCACAGCCCGGTAGAACCTTAGCAGCCAGCACAGGGGCAATGCAGCACAGTCTACAACAACAGTTATCATACCTCCAAGTCAGAATGATGAGATCTGATTGGTCCACGTGATCTTTATAAAATACTGTGTATCCTGCCTTGGAGGGGAATAAATTTCTCAGGAGGGTAATAAATACCTTATACCACACCACGAACAAATCAGGCTTCAAATGGATTTCTGAGTGGCAGAATAAATCTTTTATACCCCGCTTCAAAGCAAAAAGCATTACAACAGCACAATCTAACCTCAGCTCAATCGAACAGCTATTTACTGTCAATTTTGAGTTTGTTTGAATTATTTTACAATGTCATTATAAAACATGTCATTAAGATAAATTCGTTGTAATATCACTCGGTGTACACTGAGTTTTACGCGTCCCTCATTAAATGATGCTTGACTTGACCATCATGAATTTTGCGTAATTATTTAGTTATATTTTATTCAACAACAAATATGTCAAACCATTCCACATTATCTGAACACTATGGATAATCTGAGGAAAAAAATGTCTGGATTACCCGATTGGTTTGGCTGCAGTGTGGAACTCCTGCAGGACTCTCTCTACATCCGAATCTACAGACATCGCCGTCCCTTCCGTCGCAAACGTAGATCTGAAAACAGTACTAGCTGCAGTAATAGATTAACTTCTGTAATAATATGAGGCGTGATAATAACAAGAGATGGACTTGAGGCAATATTTTTATGGAGGATTGGTGTGGATGGTAAGACGCATGCATAGGGACAAAACGCTAAATAATGATACTCTTCATTCTGTATTGGTACTTTTCCTTTCACAAATTGTTTTCAGGGTCTTCACAGATGATCTTCTCAAACTAAGTTTAATATCAAAAGTTATTTTCGAAAAAAGGTAAAAAAACATCAGTTCTTGTGTTTCTGTAAGAGAACAAACTCTGAATTTTCTTTAATCTTATTCATTTCAAAAACATTTTATAAGAAATCAAAATCAGATTGACCTTGATAAACTCCATATATTCCTGTTCCCTTTTGGCCCATGACACAGAAATATTGCATGAAAATATAACTCAATTAGTCAGTCCCAGGGGTCCGTGTTTTCATGGCTTAAGAAAGATTAATTGGATGCAACCTACAGGTTTTTGGCTGCACCAAATCCACCTGGGAAAATGACAGCATCAAAATTCTGTGCTTTCAAACCCGAGAGTGCTTCCACCTTGCCTCTGGCGATCCTTGCTGACTCCAGAAGGACATTCCTAGACAAACAATACAGCAACTGACATCCTTCCATGTAAGTTTAACAGGAAAATACTTTATGTATATATAGGCATCATAGGCTGCATGCACATAAGGGATGGATGGGTAGCCTGGTGGTTTAAGTGTTCCCTCGCCACGACTAAGACCTGGGTTTGATTTCCAACAGGGGTACAATGTGTGAAGCCCATATCTGCTGCCCCTGCCAATATATTGCAGGAATATTGCTAAAAGGGGCGTCAAACCCAACTCACTCCCTCTGCCACAAAATATTAGTAACAACTATTTCTTCTCAAACCAATAAGAGTCAAAGTGCAATTGATACATATTTTTAAATATTTCATCTAACGTGTCTAATGCAGCAATACCTTACTGAACATACAAATAAAAACAGGAATAAATGCCGTCTGCACTCAAAACTACTTTTGGACTTTCAGATTTTGTCTTGTATGATGAGTGGGAATTCAGATAGCACAAGTTGCTGTATTTGATATCTCACCTGTTTGGTTCCATGGGCTCTCCCTTGGTGTGGTTGACGACATGCATCTGATTCTTGTCCGGGGCGAACATAGATACATCGGCACCTCCTCGGCTTAAGTGAACCAGTATGCTGCAGAGACGTGTTACAAGTACAAGTGAAGTACCAGTAATAAGTATAAACTCTTCACCCTTTTTATGAAAAAATCAACGTTATAACTGACTTAAGATATTTCTATTATTAGCATCAACATTCTTTAAGAAAAGAGAAAGAATAATGTTTACAGATAAGTATAAACCTTCACATATAAATAAATAAATAATCTGGTAAGTATATCCAGGATGAGAAGGATCATTTGGGTAAGTGGTGCTTAGGGTAGGGGATTACAATACAGCATTGTTTATCAAAATATATTTGCCACATAATAATTTAACATGTAAATGTAATAAATCAATATTCAAGTCTATTTGTTTTGTCTACGAGTTCACTGTGAATTTTGTCTTCAAGTTGGGAGTGTCTACGAAGTCTCCATGGCAAGAATTAGTTTGGTTACAAATTCACCTACAGCCTGTATATAATTAATATTACTTACGCAGATGCTTCATGTACTTCACTTCCATCATACACACCACACCCAGACAGGACCTGAAAATAGACATACAGTATTCGACGTAATAAGGCCCCTGCTCTAATAAGCGTCCTCGGTGATATTTGCGAATATATTGGCTAGTGAACAATCCCAATTAACACACCTTCCGATTGATCAATGTACACAAGGCTTGTTTTTTCGTGTATAATACACACTTGTGTGTTATATGCACCCTTAATTATGGGCAATTATATTCTGGAAAAATATATCTGTCGTATATAAACATTTCAGGCTGTCAGCATAAACTACGATATTTACTATCTTTCAACTAATAATATTCTAATAAGAGCCCCATATTTCTAATTTTGAGAACGCCCTGGGCCCTTATTACGTCGAATACGGTAACTGTTCTTGACATCTCGGACAATATACAGTGTAACTAACTATTTTAACTTTATCATGTAGCTACGTAAAATCAGAATGGAAACAACTTTGGATTCAGGTAAACCAATGATCAGCTGATAATGTATCCAAGTTCAACGGATGGTTGCTGTCATAGCTATTGTAATTCCTGTATTGTCTCCTCTCTAAATTCTAAGAAGGCCCCGATCCACAAAACGTCGAACTCGTAAGTCTACTGTTTAACTGTTTTAACCGGTTAAACTTCCAACTCTTACTTTTAAATACTTTTGATTTGATTTGCCAACTGTAAAACTCTGCCTGTGTTTCTTACCACGGCAACTTTTGTTCCAAGTACCCCCGAAGAATGGATCAGTCTACTGGTACTAGTGTTGATAAGTCCATGTTTCAAAGCTGACACAGCATTCCTTGCAAACATTTTGCTTACAACTGAGCGTTTCTCAGGTTTGCAGGTGCCCGACCGGTGCCAAATGTCGATGCGAGTGGTCTCCCTTGAAGACAACTTTACCATCAGAAAAGTAATTGAATGAACTATAGCCTTTATTCGAACAAGCAACCTAAACTTCATCAAATACAAATATTTTTCCACGGTTAAAAAGAAATAGATCTACCAACAACACTGTTCTATTTACTATTAACACTCATTAATGAAGTATCAAATATTAATTTCAACTGATAGTGAGTCACATAACTGGCATTGTGATCACTGGAATTAACTATGGTGGTGCTTTTGCGGATACCATATAGAATTACGCATGTCTGATATAGACATTGTACTAATGCACGCTTAACACATCTTGCTAAATGAAAGTTTCTATATATATCGAATGTTTGAGAATATATATGAAATCATCTCTGAGAAAAATTATCCAAATATGTATGAAATATAGAAAGTACCAAGCAGTGGCTCTGAAAAGTAGTTTTTAAAAAGGTTCTTGAAATATCACTGAATAGTTCAATCCATAGGTATGGCCAGTACTGATGAAGTTTTATAAACCTCCAGTGATGTCATCCTATTGTTCTCTGGTCGGATTAAATCTCATAAACAGGGACGCTGTAATGTCCCTGGGATTTTATATAATATCCCCCAGATTTTATAGGATATTCAAGTCATATTTGCTATATAATGTGTTATAATATCCGATGGATTTTATATAATGTCCTGGGTATTTTATTTATACAACTTCGGTTCAGATTGTAACATGTAATGAAATGTAAAATCAAATGACAAATATTTTCTTTATATTCCTTAGGATCGAACACGCAACCTTCTGTATCTGCATCAGTGAGTGTACCACAAGGCTACAGAGGCCCTGATAAATCACAGTGTTTTAAGGATATCCTTTTCAAGATCCGTACGCCAGCAACAGATATTTTACGCCCGTTTCCTAATGTTCATGGAAAGTATGTTCGAAACATAAAAATGTTGATAAATGTTGTTTTAAGTTTCTTTTTTCGGTTCATAAGTTAGATAAAACACCTCCCCTTGGGTTGTTAGTGATATTTAAAACCCTTTCCCTCGGGATGCGGGTTTTAAATATCATAACAACCCTCGGACGTGTTTTATCCTATACATACAAAATCCTATAGACATGTACATGCTGTATGGTAGCAAGGATAACATATCTTTTCAAGTTATCTCTCCTTGGGAAGATATATAACTATTCGTAATCCAACAGCAAACATATTTGATATGAAAATTGCACCAACCCACCTCTGTATAGCTCTTATGGGATTTTTGTTTAGAGAGAATGTTTTTGGTTTCTTTGTCAAAAGAAACGTATCGGTAAAGGATTATCTACTACCGTTGTGGTGGGAAAACTATGTACACCTCGGTCCTGTGAAGATCCAGGTTAGAATTGCACTTCAGCAACCCATGCTTGTTGTAAGAGGTGACTAATGGGATCAGGTTGTAAGGCTCTTGCTTCATGAGCATAGATCTACACATATGGGATACAATGACATGCATCAACCATGTAACCAGTCCCCAAGTTATGACCAGTTAGAGCTGCTAGGACCAGTTCTAACCCAGATCATCATGTGGGTTGTTCGTATGGACAGGATCAATTCTGATTCAAACAAACTTCTTTGTCCAGTAAAAAAACCAAATGAGCATAACATTGAAAAATATTTATTTCCAAAAATTGCATGAATCATAAATATACTGAAGTTACAAAACTGAATATCACACGACTTCCCCCACATGGTTACATAGCAACCGTTGCCATGTCAACAGGAAACATCAGCAGGAACAGATAAAAATATATTCAGCAGGTAATATATAGATTCATTTGTTACAATACCAACTTGAATATGCTCAGGACTATACACTGTGTGTTGTATGAAACATGGGTGTGACGACAGAACAGTGTTGGCCACTAAAAGCAGTGACACAAAACAATAAATATACTGTATTATATTTAGCAGTGAATGAGAATACATGCTTAGTAATTATTTAGCATGAATGTATCAACACTTTCAGAACTTTGTAAGCAAATACGATGTAATACAATAATGAGTTATGATTCATATATGAATGTGGTACCATGAAGCTGATACTGTCCTCTAACTATACGAGTCAATGCCAACGATTCTGAGGGAACACCCACACCTGTTGATATCATATATTCCAAACAACTTGTCCCAGAACATTGTTCACTTCCCCATTCTTATTTGAAACAGAACTTGAAAATGTAACAATGATTGAAATGTATAGGAGCCTTACAATGGAATACCATAAGGTCTATGAGAAAATTACCTTTTGAAAAAGAGAGAGTAAAAATCAAGACTTAGTGGGGGTGTTTTTTATTTTCAGCCAATGGTATACCTGCTGTACATCTTATGTGTTTTCATCTGTTCTCTCATATGTGAGTTTAAAGGTTTCAATAAATATCCTGCCATATTTTCTACCTCCTTTTGTCATTTTGCCCATATC
This sequence comes from Haliotis rufescens, assembly GCF_023055435.1. NCBI lineage: Eukaryota > Metazoa > Mollusca > Gastropoda > Lepetellida > Haliotidae > Haliotis > Haliotis rufescens. The sequence goes on from NW_025963802.1 coordinate 3,155,977, forward strand.
ACAGCTTAACACTTACAGAAATATATAAAAGAGATTTATTTGTATGTATCACAGATCAGGGTTAAAGCTCAGAATACTCTACAAAGTGTAAGTACACCATAGTGACAGTAACTAGGAACATAAAATAACATTCATTCAACGAATCAGGTCTTCAATGTCCCTGGTTCTCAAAAACTACACGATCTGCTGCCACAATTTTCACCTTGAAAATATAAAATAAACATTCTGATCTCTGTGTTTGCAAAATGTTCTAATAAAAACCTTAACATGTCCGCCTTTTCAAACAATAATCAAAGCTTGAGAAGCAAGTAGTTGTTCAATCTTTCATCCTCAGTGTTGGAGAAAGGCCTAAATTTTGATTCAAAAAGGAGTGAGTGAGCATGGTGAGTGAGTGAGTTGGGTTTAACACCACTTTTAAGAGTATTCCAGTTATATCGCGGCGTGTCAGCTTAATGTGAGAGGAAATCCTAAAGTGATGCAGGTCTCAGACGTTTACCACTTTGGTGAAACCGACGAGTACGGGTACGGTGCTGACAAACCTAGAAACATAATCGGGGCGAACCAGGATTCGAACCCACAGCGAATCGCGGTGCCTTAGACAACTGGGCCACCCGTGCCCCCCGCCCCGATTCAAAAAGGAACATACAACACTGGATAACAACTTCTGGTTAACAGCATTGCGGTGTACAATCAGACTCTCACACCATTACCAAGATGGCATTCCAGTAAGTATTGCATGTATCATTCCATCTTGATAACGGTGTGAAAATATATTTTTTCCTATTTACTCACCAGCTTCTAGAATGCAAATCAAACAAATATATTTCCTTTTAACAGACTTCCCATTTTCAAAAGAGCTGTTTCTTTAAAGATAATAGACTAACAAACACTGAAGTAAAATAAATCCAATAAAAGCGAGGTATATCATATCATCTCAGATGATCTTCATGTAAAGAAGGATATTTCAACATATGTCATTAAATGAATACAATTTCAAATACCAGATGATATATGCAATATTTACTAGCACATAGTAAAACGATAAATAATAAAACCAACAACGATGAATGTGAGATTATATTTGTCCTATATTCATGAATCATCCAAATTCTGCCGATATTGGTACATGTATTATCTTCATGTATCAAAATTTTCATAAGTAAAAAACAATTATAACCTTTTATCAATGTACATTTTTACTTTTCATGTGGCATTCTATAAATAGAATATACTAAATGTTACAAATATGTTTGTGATATTACATATGTACAGATCCACAATTACTTCATTTTAACATACCGTATTCAACGTAATAAGTGCCCCGCTCTAATAAGCACCCATGGCGATATTTGCTAATATATTGGCTACTGAACAATCCCAATTAGCACCCCTTCAGATTGATCAATGTACACAAGACTTATTTATTCACATATAATACGCACTCGTGTGTTATATGCACCCTTAATTATAGGCAATTAAATTCTGGAAAAATATATATATGTCGTATATAAACATTTCAGGCTGTCAGCATAGACCACGAAGTTTATCTTTCAACTCTGGTTTTCCACCAAAATAATATTCTAATAAGAGCCTCCTATTTCTAATTTTGAGAGTGCCTTGGGCGCTTATTACGTCGAATACGGTATATATTCTGCCCGATAATGACATAATGTTCTGTATGCTGGGGTTTTGTAAGTGAGTACAAATAGCTGAACAATTAGCTGAGCAGATGCGGATATAAAGGAAGTTAATAAACTACACAAGATTGGCCAAACTTCAACCTTGACATAACAAACTCCAGGCATTAGTATCAATTCTACCTTCATTTCTTACATAAAATAGATAATTATTAGACATGCATGTACAAAGGATAATTAAGATACATATTTCTATACACAAGTGATTGTTACTATCCTGAATACTGTAAATCTTGAAATTAATGCGTCTCCAAATTAATACGACTGCTGGCCCCTGACAAAAAATGTGACTCAATATTAATGCAATGTCCTCTCCTCCCCCCATCCCCAGTGGAATGATGTCCTCGCCTTAATTAAAAAGTGTGCAGTGAGGCCGTCTTATCGTTGATAGTCATTTTGGAGACATAAATGCAAAGTTTAGTTAATGTGAGCAAAGACCACTTGCATGTTTTCGTATTTATTTCATGATCGCGTTACATTACAGCTGCTAGCTGTGGGCCGAACATATCAAGTCCATTGTTCTTTTTATACATATTTATTCAAAGTTCATTTCAATTACTTGGCTGGCATATAGACACAACGTTCTCCATCGCCTGTGAATACATTGGGTTAATACGTTGCGCAGTGGAGACGTGTGTCTATTTTAAGTCAGCCAATGAAATGAGGCTGTTTGTCTCACTGAAGTCGAATGAGTCCCCCTGTGCATGAACGTACCCTATATTGGTCAGGATATACACATACCCGAAAAATTGCATTTAGTATTGATAAATGAATTGATTATGACTTGATGAGCCAAAATAAACAACCCATTGTCAACAACTCGTACTTGCATGTAAACACTATCATGCACTCAACACATTTCATAGTGAGTGAGTAAATAATTAATGCTGCATCACCAATATCTCCGTCATATAGTGACAACACACGTCACAGACAGCTTCAAGTTGCATAATGAACTATGTAAACAGTATTGCTTCATAACAGCAGCAGAAACACTTTAGTACGTGTGACACGAAGTATGAGACAACGGCAACCTGTGTACGACTATTCTACGACTAGCACAGACCAATGGACCAATGGACGGGCATCTCCTGGCAGCAGCAACATCATTCATATATAAGTAAATGCATTAACGTAGAAGACATTTCCTTTAAAGATGCAAGATCATATTTGTTTACAATCTAAGGTCTATGTGGTTTATCTGCAGACTCTGATAGAGAACGTTTTGTCCACACATACGGCCAAACCAAGTTCATTTTATGGTTTACAGATAGTCAACAAGCCCAGATTGAGGCAGGGGACTATAGTTAGTGCTTATTTTAGGTTTTGAATCTCTTGTATTACGAGGTAAATGTTCAAAATAAATAAAAACAAAAATATTTGTGGTATTTGTTTAATATTGTCCTTAAAATAAACACAGATATTGTTCGGACCTATAAATTATTCACATTAAGTCAAGAATGAAATAAATAGGAATACACCGATATAAAATATGACAGCTGTAATTCTGAGTACGTTTACCACAGCTGCTACAGGGATCTTCTTGCAGCTCCTCTGATCTGCGTACATCACCACTATATGTCACAACTATGTTCTGATTACGGAGGTATCAGTGAGGAACCCAGTCTAGGAATCTCCCCTCCTGTTTCATAACTAGTTCATAATATTTCATAATATTTCACATTTCAATATATTTCAATATAGTCAGGGAACTATACACAGGGCTTTATCTCCCCCTGCTCAGAGGCTGACAATGAGTCCCAAGTCTGCATAACAGGTCAGAAAATTCCCAAATTTTCATCAATAACTTCCCACTCCATGTTAAAATTGTGAGGACTAATATCATGTCTCGTTACACTGTCATGGAAGTGACATGTATTTCACTGAGAACAGGGCCAATAATGAGGAAGAGTTTTTAATGCTTAGTTTTACATTGTTGCATTGAATGCTATGTTAAAACACATTTGAATTTAAGAAATTAAGAACATTAAAAAAATCCCAATGTTGAACAAAATAACAAATATTTCCCCCCAATTTGCCTGCCAAGGGCACTTAGCTAAAAATCCTTAGGATAAATCCTGGTTATAAAACAGAAAACTACGTTTATAACAAATAGGCTTATAACGAACTTACGGATAAAACAAACTATATCTTGGTCCCGTCCATTTTCTGTATGTATGCTGTATATATGCTTATAACGAACAAAGTATATAACAAACTAAAATTAGTGGTCCCTTTGAGTTCGTTATAACCGTAGTTTACTGTACTAAAATTCACCTCAGGACAAAAAATGGAGTTTGTAAACTTGCATTTATTTAACCTACGATTCTTTCTTTATTGAAAAAGACTGAAAAGTAGGTTTGTACACTCAAGACAAATCTGTTGGTACTGCTGACAACAAAGATTGCTACAAAATACAGTTTCATAGGTTTACTTTTCGTAATGGCCACACAGGATCACTATTTGTGTGCATTCTTTACAATATAATGCTGTAAAACATGTGTGCATGCTATAATTTTTTTGTGTAAATGAAAACAATATTTTTTCTGTACCAAGGCATAAGGTGGTATGACGGATTATGTAACATATCTGTAATTATATGAATGATCCCTCACTGCTAATGGCGGAGTATGTGACATATCTGTAATTATATGAATGATCCCTCACTGCTGATGGCGGAGTAAGCGACATATCTGTAATTATATGAATGATCCCTCGCTGCTGATGAATCTTTCTGCCCTGTATGTACAATCACCAAATACGCTCACTAAACTGATCTAGTGCAAGGATGCTTCTTGACATCGTCCACGCAGGAAGAGAACAGCAACCAATCCAGTAAGCTGAACTTGTAGTTCTACACAGTTTTAGGTCATTGTAGCACAAAGGTGTAATCCGGTACTGGCTGATGTCTTCATTGAGTTCGTACGTTATGTTCAAATCTGTTCAAGTTCTTCACTTGTCCACCACATAGGAATGTCATCATGTGCAGGAACATTGACACTACTTTACGAATGTCAACACGTGGTGAAATGTCGATGTGTAGGAATGTCGTCACATGAAGGAATGTCAACATGTAGAAATATAGACACTAGTTTGGGATCAATGACACATGTAGGAACATTGCCGTGTAGGAATATTGACACTAGTTTAGGATCATCGACACGCGTATGAACGTTGCCGTGTAAGAATATTGACACTAGTTTAGGATCATCGACACGCGTAGGAACGTTGACGTGTAAGAATATTGACACTAGTTTAGGATCATCGACACGCGTAGGAACGTTGACGTGTAAGAATATTGACACTAGTTTAGGATCATCGACACGCGTATGAACGTTGACGTGTAAGAATATTACACTAGTTTAGGATCATCGACACGCGTATGAACGTTGCCGTGTAAGAATATTGACACTAGTTTAGGATCATCGACACGCGTAGGAATGTTGACGTGGAAGAATATTGACACTAGTTTAGGATCATCGACACTCGTAGGAACGTTGACGTGTAAGAATATTGACACTAGTTTAGGATCATCGACACGCGTATGAACGTCGACACATGTCTGAACGTCAGTATAGGTAGAAATGTTAACACGGATAGCAATGTCAACATTATTAGGAACATCTACACATAGTCATCAATGTGGAGCATGTAGAATTCTTGTACATGCTCAGTACAATCATGTCACAGTCAGTGCCAGGGTTGTCTCACGACTCTCCTGGTAGACATCTTCTGGATGTCCTTGCACACTTCAGACAAGGCACATATTGTGGTCATGATTCTGATTGTTTTCACGCTAGGTTGGTGCCAGCTAGAAGACACAGAGCACTTCTATTGCTGCAGGACTCCTCCTGAGCTTCCAACTCCTCAAGGTGGCACCAACATGTCTTTGAAACACACCATTACAATGTCTATAGTTTCATTTTTCTCCTTTTGACTGCAATTTGTCTTTCACCTTCCTAAAGACGCCAGAAAGTCCACCAGCTGTGATTTTCCTGAAGTTGGTGTCATTGTTGGATGCAACGGTATGGAGGTCCTGGTCGCTGAAGTCCACGATTCTCTGGTGAATGGTGTCCTGGAACGCCTCGTCCGGCTCAAACAGGAACTCATTCTCACGGAACACTCGGATCTGGTCGATCATCTGACTGATGGATCTGATACACAACAAAAATAACAAACCATGTTAGGGCGACTTAACATATCTGAAATAGACTGGGAAGTCTGACATACATTGCCAAGCTATTCAGTTTACAAAGACACCCTTTTATTCCCAAGGAAATGGTCTGGATGAATTGTTTTCAGATCAATTAATCATGGGTACAAGGGTATCCATTGTAAACTGTATATAGTTAGATGTTCCTAACAGAATTTATAGCTGGGTTTCATAAAATACTCAGGGAGCAGTGGTTTAAAGCTCTCTGAACACATTCACATAGAAAGCAGTTGGAGAAATACAGAGGGTCAGACAGTTTTCAAAAAGTTGAACAGAGACCATGCTCATAGTCTGTTTTCAGTCTAGGTCTACATTATGCTATTTGTGAAAAGAAGAGATTGTCTTTGTGTAATTCGAGTTGGCAACTACAGCTAGCTTGACATACATAATACAAGTTGCATTAGAAAACAAATAGCTGTTTGAATAACTGGAATCTAACTTGATGGAACTGTCACCCACACCTTTTAGACTTTAAATATTAACTTATCATTTTCTGAGTCAGTACTGAGGCTGCCAGCCCCTTCTGTTACATACGATCCTGGGGTCTAACTAGGGGTATTCAGGACTCAGCAGTGTGGTAGGTGGGACGAAAATAAAATCATTTTTGGAATGCAGATTTGACATTAAAATCATGGTGTATGTGTGTGTGTGTGTGAGTTGAGTTTAACGCCGCTTTTAACAGTATTCCAGTTATATCGCGGCGTGTCAGCTTAATGTGGGAGGAAAGCCCGAAGTGATGCAGGTTTCAGACGTTTACCACTTCGGTGAAACCCATGGTGTATGTAAAAAAGTTCCCTCATACATTTTATGTTTTCTACATTTTTGCAACTTCAGTGGCATCCTTTAATGACCTAGTAGGTTTTTAACATTCTGCCTTTATATGAGATTGGTGTTTAGTACTCAGGACTCAGGGGCAAGCAATGAGACTCAGATGGTTGGTATTGGGGATTCAGGAGAACCGGGTGTTAGCCCCCTCACTATTACTTACTTCAACAACTTTAACACCATTAAGAACAAGATAGAAGAGACATATAAATTAAGTTCAATGAAAGGCATGTACCAACCTCATCTTTGTCCACTTGTGCATGCCATTGGCCAGTTGGAAGCTTCCTATCTCCAGCTGCTGCACATGTAACAGGAAGTACAGCACAGAGGGAATTGTTGGACAAAGATGGCTGTCCTTCTCCTTCATCAGGCAGTTCTGCTCTCCTTTAACTTGAACCTGGGGACGCAGGAGAGAAAACTGTCAGTACTAACATATATGACACTATCATTCTTAAGGGGTGCACCAATTCACTGAAAGTTTGGTGGATCATGATACTCTGTGCCTCTGTACAAAATGATACACATATATATGGGTATATATACTGGGGATGACATGTCAAGAAGCATGACATTGTAAAATACTATTATCTGCAGTTTGGGTGGGACGAGTCCATATTTACGACCCCGGGTACCCGACCCACTATTACCCGACCCTACCTGTGTAGGGTCTCAAGAGTGGGGAACAAAATGTCTGACTGGGAATTGTTTTACTGAAGATTTACCGCAGATTTACCGCAGATTTACCGCAGATATTTAGATACATTTAGATATCAAATGATCAGATCATGCATGCACCGAAGTTGAATGAAGCTTTATCTTTACTCGTACATATACAAGTCAAAAGGAATGTGTGCATTGTGGCACAACATTCTCTGAAAGACTCGATCCTACCTTGATCTTCTCTAGGTCCTCCATGATGCCGCCACACTTGGATGGCAGACTCTTCCACGAGGGCAGCTGACGCACGATGAGGTTCTCCAGGCCGTCCAAGATGGCCAGACATGTGGAGAAGTTGCGGATCTCGGCACACAGCTGTGCCACCTGGATGAACTTGTTCAAGATGACACACTGACTCTTGGTTGACGTACACGTGACGATCTCCGCGGCGACCCAGTGAGCAACTTCCTGGTTGTAGGAAATAATGCGCTGAATGACCGAGTCGAACTTGGTGTCGGAAACAAACAGACTTGTCACTTCAGGTTGACGGTTCTTCCTGCAAGATTAGAGATGCATGTCATCAACTGAATTCTTCGCAAGGGGGATTTAAAGATATTAAAGATCTAAATTCAGAAACACATTGCTGTAACACATTGATATGATTGATCAATCAAAGAAGCATTAAACCCAAGTACCTCATAACCCATATTTACATTATCCATATATCTTATCCCTCTATGAACTGTCATCTTCAAAAAGACCTAATGAAGGAAAAAGAGTGAGTGAGAGAGTGAGTGAGTTGGGTTTAATACCGCCTTTAATAGTATTCCAGTTATATCACTTTAACGTGGGAAGAATTTAAAGCCTGAGCTTTTGTGAAACCCATGAGCATGGGTATGGTGTTGACAAACCTAGAAAAAGAATTGCAAAGAACGAGCCTGAAGAACTGTACCTAATGCATCATAAAGGTTGGAATCCATATACAGTAAAGTACGGTTATAACGAACTCAAAGGGACCACTAATTTTAGTTCGTTATAACCGTAGTTCGTTATAAGCATTTATACAGTATAACTACATCATATAGTCGGGACCAAAAAGTAAGTTCGTTATATCCGTCAGTTCGTTATAAGCGTGTTCGTTATAACCGTAGTTTACTGTACCTGGTGTTTCTATATACAAATTAAGGTTTGTTTGTTTGTTGTTTAATGCCGCATGCAGCAATATTCCAGATATATGATGGCTGTCTCTAAATAATCGAGTCTGGACCAGAAAATCCAGGAATTGATATCATGAGAATCGATCTACATAATTGGGATACGATGACATGCATCAACCAAGTCAGCGAGTCTGACCACCCAAACTCAGTAGTCACCTCTTACAGCAAGCTTTGGTTGCTAAAGACCTATTCTCTACCAAGATCTTCACGGGTCTACACATTAACGAGCGGGAAAATCTAACTCACACTTGCTCCTCATGCTCTGCTATCAACCATCTACCAGGAGTAGTGTTCATTTGTTCATTTGAGGAGTCATCAGTGATTATATGTATTTGAATTTTTGTTGTTGATATATCTGTTTGTGTATTGTCGTGAAGGTAGGCTCACCTCTGCATGGACGGCGTCCGCAGCCCAGGCATAGACAGCGACACGCCCACACCCTGGGCCTTCGAGTTGAGGTAGTGGATGGGGTGGGTCAGCATGAACAGGTCCTGAAACACATCACATAGGTCATATCAAGGTCACACAGGTCACATATAGGTCACATACACCACACAGGTCACGTCCCTCGGTTTTATCCCGATGATGAAGGTTTTAAATTTGATAAAAACCCTTGGATGTGTTTTATCCTACACAAAACTAACATGCAGTGGATGTGATCCTTCTATCCTGAAGATGCCTACCTGTTCCATCAGCGTCAGTTGTTCGGCAAGGTTGCTGGGTGAGAAATCCATCATGGAGAACGCATCTGCTCGTCGTGTGAATGTGGTCGGGGCGGCAGTGATGTCCGTCATGCTTCTCGCATTGCGAAACTTCTCCAGGTCCATGCTGAGGTCGGGCAGACTTGGTCGGTGTTTGGGAGTGACCTTCACCTTCGACCCTGATCGAAAAGAGTCCCACTGAAAAAGGAAAGAGGTCGTCTAAACTTTGGGCTAACCTGTGTATTGAGATTAATGGAGTTTAATTAGAAACATCCACAGGATCAGAATATACCTCTCATTTACAGTAGTTTCAGAAGACATTTGGAGGAACCCAAAATATGTGAGTGTTTTTGTAATCATTCACATCAGTTATTCAGAAGAAAGGGAAGCAGTATTTTCCCCCCAACATCGTCATATAGGTTTTAATTATATAAATATTTAAATAATTGATTGGCATTGATTGCACTTTCATTTTACTTTCTTTGTCATTGAAATGATAAATATCATCTTTTATATCTACTCTGACACTGGTGCTTGCAATAAGATCAATTTTGCCACAATCAAAATTGTTTCAGTGAGAAAATGAATTATTTTCAGTACCATACAGTAACATGAATAAATGAGTGAGTGAGTTTTATGCTGCTTACAGCCATATTACAGCAATATCACGGCGAGGGACACCAAAGATGGTCTTCACATTTGTACCCATGTGGGGAATAAAATCGATGTGATATCTGATTTGTTACTTATAAGAAACTGATCATAATGAAAGTGTTATTCATCTGAAATGTTGAGTATGACACCCAGACTGCAGTGGTACTATTGAAAGCAAGCATTATTAGAATAATTAGAACTGTTGTGTTATGGAGCATGACATGAAATGATGAACAACATGCTGAAGTGGTGCTAGATGCGGTCTGTTATTAATTCTGTCAGTTATTAATCCTGCCATTATTAATCTTCCTGAGGCAAGGAGTTAACTGAATATAAAAGTCTGGTTTCAACCCTTGCTGAACTAGGCGGGAATTCTGGAATTACATTTTGTCTGGACTAATGAGCCTATGTATAGTCCAATCAAATTCATGTAACGAACTAGATATCCGGTTCGTAAACAACATGGATTTCAACATGCACATTTCGGTTGACTGAAGGATTTGCAAAGCACGAGTACAGATAGATAGTTTGCAAATCTCTGCATATTTTGTATCAAGGTGCTCAAGTGATTTGATGCACCTTGCGAAAGATAAGGCCCGTTTTATTACAAGATAGATTTTGATTATCGATCAGATCGTCTTGACTGGGCCGCCATTTTGTTTGAAGCAATTGCAAGTGATATGAGAGGTGGAATCTGATTGGTCAGTAGGAGGGACAAAGAAGTGACATAACTTGTAATAGACACTGGTGGTGCTATGATCGAGCCTGGAAATTTCAGCCTTGTTCAGCAAAGGTGGAAACTGGACATTCATAGTCATTTAACTCCTTTGCCTAGGGAAGATGTCCTGTCTTTTATTAATTCAGTCTGTTATTTATAATGTCTGTCATTAATACTGTCTTGGCACTGTTCAAGCTATATGATGTCAGCCTATAAATAAGAGTCTTTACCAACCAAACCAATGATTGATATCATCAACAACGTCCAATTCCTTTGGGGTACGATGACACATAAAGATAGCGAGCATGACAATCCTAACCATGAAGAGGTCTCTAACACCCAGCATAGGTTGCTGGGGACCAATTCTAACCTGGAATCCACACAGGTTGTACAGCATAGTAATAAAAGAATAAAAGACCATGAAGACAAAATGCAATCTCATTAAAATCAGACCTCAGTTCTCGCTACCGCTAAACAAAGATCTGAGGACATCCCATTAGGGGTCACGTGACTACTCACGTCAGAACGACCTTTCATCCGACCAATCAGAGCATTGCTTACCAGATTATGAAAGTGACAGTCGGAATGTGAAATCATGCAACCTCGAAAACTTTAACTCCGAACGATAGTTACGGGTTTCACAACTGAATCCATACAATCTAGACCATTTATTAGCCATTCTAGAATGTTCTTTTGTTCAGGTTTCAAAACTGTAATCGAGAATTTGTCAAAATATGTTTCGAAGCGTAGTAGCCAATTTGAAATTAGTGCCGTAAAGCACGAGAAAGCTGCCTTCTGATTGGTCATTCCATTGGTCGGTCAAAGTTTGCACAAGGTCAGTCTGTCGTGACCCGTAATGGGATGTCCTCAGATCTTTGTTTAGCGGTAGCGAGAACTAAGATCTGATTTTAATGAGATTGGACAAAATGATGTCCAGGAACGTAATAAAAATCCTTCTAGAGTGGCATTATAAAACTCATAGGTTTGCATTTGTAAACAGACATTTACATTATTTCATGACTTAGTACACATGGAAAGAAAGATGTGAAAAAATAAGGGAGTGAGTGAGTGAGTTGGGTTTAACGCCGCTTTTAACAGTATTCCAGTTATATCGCGGCGTGTCAGCTTAATGGGGGAGGAAAGCCCGAAGTGATGCAGGTCTCAGACGTTTACCACTTCAGTGAAACCCACGAGCACGGGTATGGTGCTGACAAACCTAGAAACATAATCGGGGCGAACCGGGATTCGAACCCACAATCATAGGTTTCTGGCATGCCCAAGGGACGCAACTCTGCACAGCGAATTGCGGCGCCTTAGACGACTGGGCCACCTGTGCCCCCGAAAAAATAAGGGAAGCTCCTGATGAACAAAGTTTACTGCTATTTTGAAAAATATTAATATTTGCTCGTTAGTGAAGTTTGACCCTGCTTAAGTAATTTTGTTTTTATTACAGCCATCATATACAAATTCTCCTACACACCTTTATGGCATAGGGTCGTCATGATATGGCTGAAATATTGCCAATGTGACGTAAAGCATAAACTCACTCACTCACTCACTCACTCACTCACTATGGCACAGGGTTATTGAGCGGTCAGATATTCTATTGGTTCCATTGGACAGAGTGTTCATGGAAATAAAAAGTCCATCAACACCACAGTGAACCAAGAATGACCATCTTTTTGTACCCAGGAATCAAACCCAGGAATTCAGCATGCCCACAAGGCTACACCACCACCCCTGAACACACTGACACAGGGGTACACATAACCATCAAACTTAAATATAGAACAGAGGAATATTGTCGGAAATACGTCAGTTTCCTGTCATTGTTTGCCTCTGGGAATAACAATGTACAACACTTCACAACAGGTACAAGCGCAGTGAGTTGTCATGCACAAAGAGTGAAGGCTATGCAAGCATGGACCCACATCTAAACACAGTATCACAAATAACACATTTTATCATGAATGGCAATGTAAAGTATGAATAGCATTGTTTTAAATTTTGTACTAAATGATGAAGTCCAAAGTGAAAGCCAATTTTTGTAATTGGTATTGAGTAATACAAGGAATCCTCATGAGCTTGTGCTCAACTGGGGGCATGTGCTGGCTTTCCTCCCATATTGAGCTGATACACCATAATGTTACTGTCATGGTTTGACACATGTGGTTGACACATGTGGTTTGACACACGTGGTTTGACACACATGCTTTGACACATCGTTTGACACACGTGGTTTGACACACATCGTTTGACACACGTGGTTTGACACTCGTTTGCACACATGGTTTGATAATCATGGTTTGACAACAACACGTGGTTTCACAACAGCAAGTGGTTTGACACTCGTGGTTTGACAACACATGGTTTGACACTTGTGGTTTGACAACACATTAAATAGCATTTCATTTACCTCAAGGTCACAGCTTAATGAGAGAAGTGACGCAGGCTGTACACCTTACCACCTTGATTAAACCCATGGGTAACAAGAACCGACAGACCTAGCATCCTAAATACGACAAATTTAGCATTTGAACCAGTGATAAGTTATCCTGGTGCAGCTAAGGGATGCAACTCTGACAAACCCAAATAGAGAACAGACACAGTAAATCAAGATTGTATACACGGGGGTGACAATTCCCCTGACACAAGAGGATGATCTAAGAAGAGTGAGATGATGCTTCAGCATTATGCTACATTGTATCCTACATGGGCTACATGCACAGACCAGGAACAAAGCCAGACAGACTACAGCACAAGCTTCAAACACACTTTACCTCTTCTAGCATCTCGGCTCGGCTTCGCTACAGATTCAAGAAGGAAGTCCACGTGAGAAACACAACACAGACAAGGTCAACATGATTATAATCCTCACAACATTAATGTTGGTGATTTTTCTGACATTTTGCCCTAATTTAAAAATGCAGGCAAATGGTTTTTTTCATGAATAGAATTCAGGCCACAATGAACTAACTACAGTGAAACCATATGGTCATGGGACTCTACAATATAATTTAATTTTTTTTTTTATTGTTTTAGCCATACTCAGCAATATTTCAGCTAAATGATGGCTGTCTGTAAATAAATGAATCTGGACCACACAATCCAGAGATTGACATCATTAGCTCTGATCTACACAATTGCGATACGATGACATGCAGCAACCAGTCACCAACCCAGTCGCCTGTTACGACAAGCTGGGTTGCTTTACAGGGAACAAGAGTTCCGATAGAAGACCATATTGATCATCCAGAGACATCCATCATCTTAGTGATAGATCAAACTGGAGTTTTGTATACAAAGTTTCACTGTGCTAGATCTCTTTCAGAAACGAGTTGGGACACACAAAATAATTTAATCCCATTCTAGAAACGAATGATCCAGCTTGTTAAAAATCGAAATGATTGCAATTATTTTTGTCATCAATTGAAGTATTTTTTGTCATGTGGGCATAAGTTTTGGCCATAGTTACAGATTATAGTCAGCACCACGTGAGGATAATATTCATGTGGTTGCAAAAAGTTGAATGCATATAAAAGAGAATATCAAGATTAACATCTGCAACGTTGGTGGACCGTTGTAACGTCGTAATAAGTGATGACATCTAGCTATGTGAAACAGGTTCATATGTTCCATTCAAAGAAGACATAAACCATATTATGTGCTTACACCAACATTAGAAAGTTAATAAGAAAGTGCTACACTTTATTTGAAACAGACACTTATAGATCTAACACAGAAATTCAAAACACACAAAACCTCATCACTAGATTTTCATACATTTGGTGACAATATTACAAACAAATCTGGTGCCAAGAAAGAGAGTAACATATAACATGGTGTAACGATAACAAACATTACAAACAATGAACGAGATGAAATCTGTTTATAACAGAGGCCTAGATTGTATCAGACAGTTGTGAATCTTAGCCTGGCAAAAGAATAAGAGAGACACCCACAAATTTAGCTATCTGTGAACATGGTCATGTGACGTGTGTCATGTGATCTCACCTTCTTGGATGTCTCCAAGTGGACGAAGCAGGTAGACTTCTCGTTGTCCTCTGTCTCCCCAATGGTCTCTCCTAGCAGCTCCGAGGTGGGGCCAAGTTGACATGCTTGCATCAACTTCCGTAAACTACTCCCACTGTCAGGGTCGGCTGAATTCACCTGCACAAACCATGGCAACATCAACTGATGGCTTCTCCCGTCCTTGTCTTCTCAACATACACAAATAGTTGTAGACCTCTAGTATCCCTGTTTACGTACATGTTTCCTGACAAATGCTTTGAGCCTCCGTATGGGAGAATAGTTCTTCAAAATATTGTACCTACAGATAAAAGTATTTACGTACAAGTTCCCTGACAAATGCCGCCAGCCTTTGTTTGGCGGCACTGTTCTTGTAAAGCTCAACAAATTTAGTTGCACACTGCTAATATGCCTCTTAAGCCTAGTTTCAGAGGGTTGATATCCAAATAAGGAAAATATATGAGTGAGTGAGTATGGTATAAGCCACTTTAAGCACTATCACAGTGGAATTCAAATAAATAGTTGTATACAATTAGTATCAGTGTTAACAAAGATGTTCCCTAACAAAATATACATGTGTAGTATGTGTTTGAGAGCGTTGTTCTTCTAAAGATACATATACATAGTTGCACGTTACTAGTATTAGTGTTTACGTACATGTTCCCTGACAAATGCTTCCAGCCTCTGTACAAGAGCATTGTTTTTCTCAAAGTCGATGGAGTAAAATCCTTCAAGCCAGAAGTGGAGAAGGTCGACGGCACGATGCATCACTCTCACAATGTTGCCGTCAGATTGGTTCGATCTGAAATATGATTTGCAAGTTACAGTAATAACGCAAACTGTATTAACTTGTCCTGATGAAAGTCTGTCCTCATCAACGCATTGGTGATACTCCACTTGTCTCAAACTCCCAACAACACTGTTATCAACGTAATTAGAGGTTTGGTCAAATGTGAGTCAATGTTGTGTCGAAGATTATTGAATGTATATAGCGAGTTGTCTGCATGTGTGTGTGTGGCTGTTTGTACGATTCCTGACTAATACCAGGTTTATAGCGATAGCCCACAGAGATACCATGCGTCAGCCTACTGATTCCTAACCGATCCATTCTTGTTCTATCCCCTTAATAACAAGCACTAGGCAGGGGAACAACAAGTACCATCTTTTACCGTGTTTTGGTATGACGAGGCCGGAAGCGAAACACCCCATTCTGTTCTCTGGGCAGATGTTCTATCCACTAGACCACAGAGGCAGTCCACTGTAATTTGAATTTCTTCTAAAAAACTGCATCCCAAAATGAAGTTCCTGACATGAAAAATTAATTTACTGAAACATTGCAATGGGGTGTGCGAGTCTACCTGCAGGCGGCGATGTAGCGCGTGCGGATGAAGTCGAACAGCTGCTCTGGAGCCAGGAAGTAGCGGAAGGTGTAGAGGAACTGGTGGATGTAGCCGTCACTCAGGGCCGACCTGCAACACAACTCACAGACTAAGGCACAGCAGCACTTCTCATACAGGGTATAATATCTCCTCTGTTTCAGGTACTCCAGCAAATTTCTTAATCAATATTTTGATTGTTAAATATGGTTGTGCATCCTCTATATCTCCAGCGCTTGCATTTTGGTAAACCTACACAAACCCCCGCCTTGACCCATCCACAAGGTTTTCGCAATCTTAAATTACCTGCCCTTGATTTTCATTAACGTTCTACTGACCAATTAAACGTCGAGAAAAGGAAAAAGGGTTACTCAATTGTCTAGAAACTAAAGCCCTTGCCAGTTTTATGGACATGAAGACACACTTTCCATCAAAAAGATTTTTTAGGGCTTTCTGTTACGTGTCAGTCATTTTTTCAACATTGAATTTCTCGCAAACTCGTAATTAATGGGACTGGCCACCATCATGCCAAGGGCAGGTAATTTAAGATCAGAATTTTTTTGGGATGGGTCCAGGTGTTAGTGTAGGTATACCGAAATGCTAGCCTTGGCGATATAGAGGATGATGGTTGGGAGGATCTTGTATGAACATTTACAAACTATTGAGTAAATGTATGCCCCACTCACGAAGTGAAGAGGTAGGCCATGAGACCCTTGGGATCCCCTGCTTGTAGGACCTGCACCTCGCACCCACTGTGGGGTTCCCGCAGGGGCTGGAACTGCAGGGAGGGGTTCTCCGTGTAGGGCTGTAGCACCAGCGGCTTGTTGTCGGGGGATACCAGCAAGCTGTACAGGTAAGAGGGGTCCAGTCCATACAGCTCTGTCAGCAACATCTGCAACAACACTCACATCAACATCTGCCACAATGCTTACATCAATATCTGCAACAACGCTTTCATTGACAACTGCAACAACGCTTTCATCGACAACTACAACAACGTTTACATCAACATCTGCAACAATGCTTTCATCAACAACTGCAACAACACTTACATCAACATCTGCAACAACACTTACATCAACAACTGCAACGAAGCTTACATCTACCTATGGAGAGTGAGTGTTTGAGAGTGAGTGAGTGAGTGAGTGAGTGAGTGAGTGAGTGAGTGAGTGAGTGAGTGAGTGAGTGAGTGAGTGAGTGAGTGAGTGAGTGAGGTCCAACACTGCGTTGAACAGTGTGTCAGCTTCTGGCAGGTTCATATCTAAGACTTGCGCTGATTATGATCATTGGCTTATCTGCTCTGTGGGTTTCGCAAAAGGCCCAGTAAACATCTACTCCATGCATTACATCAGGCTTTCCCCACACATGAAGCTTATATTACTGAATGACGGCTCACTACTGATGTAAATCACACCTCACTCACTCACATGGAAAACAGTCTTGGGCTGATAAAAGTGCACTGGTCACCAAGTATCAACAGTGAATCATTTACGTCAACATCAACATGTTTTTGAACCAAGTAGAGACATATGCTATTTGATAAGATGTAATTAGTTTTGGGGAAAACCTCATATTTCAAACTGATACCCCAATTAATTAATAAAAGCGGAAACCCTACTTGAAGAGCCCATTCAGTCGATAGATATTATCGGACTGGTATTACCGACATGTTGTCCATTTGAACTCAGTGACCTGTGTGGGACGTATATGTGGAAATGAGCATGACAGTCCATAGGTCACATGACCGTGTCACTTCCTGTGTCGGATGCCACACACATTCCTGCATCTAGATATACTTGATGAAGGCCACCAAGCCAACACGCTCTCTGTAGTCATGAAGGAAGGGCTTGGCAAGGCTTTAAGGAGGACCTCTTTGAGAAGCATAATTATCAAAATTGATTTTCGGGTTAAAAAATGTTTATTCATTTTGTGTGTGTTTAAAAACAGTTTGAGAAAGATATTAATCTCTGAGAATAGTAATGGTTCATATATGTGCCTACCCATTAAATTATAATTATATATCCCTGTGTCATGGGTTTTCGAATGCTTAAGAAACATTCATAGTTTTCTCTCTAATCACATGAACAACTGTCAAGCATCTCATTCACTTATAAAAGACAACTTTCTCTTTAATAACAAGCCATTATCTGAGTATTTACAATTTCTGTGTGATGCTACACCCCCTGTTACAGCATGAGTAATCACGATAAACATGGACGTCTGAAACCTATGATCCAACAATATGATATTAAGATTATCAAACCATAATAACAAGGAGATATTCCCCATCTCTAGTATAACATTTAGCAACTCTCCATTTTATAAATATGTTGATTATGCATCAGTATAAAATGCCAATGATATTTTGTATTCAAATTAGCAATGTTGTCATATACTTAATCTATAAGAACTAGGTGTGTATATACACTGATGACGAGAATGCAGATGGCACTCACCTGTAAATGAGTCTTGCAGAGTTCCAGGAACCGTATCTTCTTGGTCATCTCAGACAAATTCTTCAGCACCTGACTTGTCTTTTGATCCACACCTGGGAGTACCAAGAATATGTAAATAATGGTGAAGTCAAATCATGCATTACAATAAGTGTTCAAAAGAATGACAGTCTGGACTGCTAGGGTTCGTGAGGTTTAAGAACCTAGTTCCCTCCCTTGCCTGGTAAGTTACCTTTCTCCGCCTTGAAGGCAGGTTCGGTAAGCTTCTTGTAGAATCTCTGTGACGTCTTCCTCTCCTTCCTCTGTACCGACAGTTGTTGCTTGATGGCCGACAACCTCTCCTGCAGGAGGTCCTGATTGTCTTCCTCCTGCTCCTGCAATATATATGGCATATCATAACATGTTAACTAGGTGAAACGTGGCAATGATAAAAAGTTATCTAGGTGATATATGTCAATAACATTTTATCTAGGCAATATATGGCAAGGACACGTTATCTGTGTGCTATACGACAATAATAACATGTCATCCAGCTGACATATGGCAATGATAACAAGTTATCTGATAAATGAACAACAATAACATGTTATCTAGGCGATATAAGAATGATAACATGATATCTGTGTGATATATGGTAAAAATAACACGTTATCTAGGCAATATATGGCAATGGCATGTGATTTGTATGTGAAATGACAATGATAACACGCTATCTGTGTGATGTATGACAATGATTACATAATATCTAAGTGATATACAGCAATAATAAAATGTTATCTAGGTGATATAGGACAATGATAACATGTTATCTGACTGATTAACAACAATGACATGTTATCTGAATGATATACAGTAATGATAACATGTTATCTATGTGATATATGACAATGATACCACTTTCTGTGTGATACACATCAATGATAACATCTCATCTAGGTGATGTATGGTAATGATAACATGTCATCTAGGTGGTATAAAGTAACAACATGTTATCTAGGTGATATAGGACAATGATAACATGTTATCTGACTGAATAACAGCAATGACATGTTATCTGGAAGACATACAGTAATGATTTCCTGTTATCTTAGTGATATATAACAATGACACTTTCTGTGTGATACACATCAATGATAACATCTTATCTAAATGATATATTTGACACTGTTATAGGTGATTTATACCAATGATAACATGTTATCTGAATGATACACAACAATAACAGGGGCGGTCGGGTAGCCTAGTGGTTAAAGCGTTCGCTCGTCACGCCGAAGACCCGGGTTCGATTCCCGACATGGGTACAATGTGTGAAGCCCATTTCTGGTGTCCCCCGCCGTGATATGGCTGGAATATTGCTAAAAGCGGCGTAAAACCATACTCACTCACTCACTCACTCACAACAATAACATGTTATCAGGGTGATGTATGACAATGACAACAGGTTATCAGGGTGATATACAGCAATGATGACATGTGATCTTTGCAATATATGACACTGACGACATGTTATCTAGGTTATGTACGACAATGATAAAACATGTTATCGGGGTGATACACAATAATGGTAATATGTTATGTAGATGACATACAACAACAATAACATATTATCTGGGGGATAAACAAGAATGATAACTTGTTATCTGGTGACATTAGACAATGATAACATCTGAACAAAATGATATACAACAATAATAAAGGTTACCTGGGTGATATACACCAATGATAAATGTTATCTGGGTGATATACACCAATGATAAAAGTTTTCTGGGTGATATACACCAATGATAAATGTTATCTGGGTGATATACACCAATGATAAATGTTATCTGGATGATATACAACAGTGATAACAATGTAGTCTCGGGGGTGGGTGGGGTGTGGGGATAACAATGTTATCTGGGATGAATGAATGGAATAAAATAAAACAACTTACAATTTGTTGCATAAAGGTCTCCACCTCTGACGACATGCTGAGTTGAATGACTGCCCAGTGGTATACGACCTGGCCCTTTTTCACATAGACCTGGAGATACTGCTGTCCTGAAGACTTGCTGTTGGAGTCCGACAGTCGATTAGGGTTATGTAATGATGAAGCCGAGGAGCTTTTCTGACCAGATTTGTTAAGTTTAGCTTGAGAAACCTTATCCTTCACATTTCCATTCCCACGGTAGGAATTACGGCTGTCTTGGGAGATTCGGCGGTCATTGTTGTTTTGCTGCATAATCTTTGCCGATGTTCTTCGTACATTATTGCGGAAATTAGTCTCACTATCCGATTCATATGATGACTTTGAAACCATATCCCCTCCGGAAATATTTGATAATGAACTATTCATGCGATCATGATCTCGACCCACTCGTTGAGATATTTCCTGTTGCCTATCGAGAACAGGCTGATGAGATTTGTCGTATTGCTGTGCAGGATAAGAGGCTCTCTGTGACGGCATAGACGTCTGCCGTTTAAAGGCGTCACGAGGTAGGGAGTTGTATTTGTAAGTCTCAAAATTAACACTTGGATTTCTTGAGGAGGAGTCCAGATTGAGGACTGGCGTCGCAGATAAGGAGCTCGCCTTTCTACTCGGCGGCCGGTTGGAGTGGTCAACAAACGTCTCCTGTATCGAACCTCTGTGGCCAATGTTCGAGTGCCTCATATTGACCCCTGGTAATATCTCACTGTAAGCAGGAGAATGGCTACTGCTTCTATCCACAACATAATCTCTATGCCGAAACTGTGGGTCTTGAAAATGGTCATCTTGAAACTCTAACTGAGAGTCCAGGTAATGGGGTGTGCCTCGGTTTACGGGAGTTATCTCCCCCTGATTAAGAACACCACCATCGACAGGAATATCCACTACATAGGAATCGGAACGCCTGTGATCAGACACTGTCAACATTGCGCCACTGGATATATTATGCATAGAGGAGCTCTTGGTTCTGTCCAGTTCGTACCGTTTCTTGAATCGTCTCTTCTTTTCCCTCTTTTCCGTGTCTGTGGAATCGGATGTTTCACTGATGGCGCTGGAACCGACGACCCCTTGGCACGCTGACTGGGACCTCAAGATTGCGATTTTCACTTGTTCAGAGTTCTGGGGGCTGAAGTTGCTTTTAGTCACAATTTGTGGTTTATTTGGTAGCGGTTCAGACTTCTGTGGCAATAACCTCTCGCGTCTGTTACTTCTTTCACTAAACCCTCTCTCCCTTTGATCAAAAACAGAATCTTGCAAACCACTCCGGTTTTGTGGGTTTGAAGTGTGTCCTGGTTCGGAGAGGTGATTATGATGAAACTGGTTCCCCCATTCCTTGGTTCGGGTCTCAGGATGGTCTCGTGCGTTATCTGTTGCCTTGTACGACGAGTATCTCGTCGGCAGAGGCGGAGGTGGTGAGCGGGTTGATGCACTACAACAATGTCCGGGAATATCAGTCAAGCACATATTGCAGATAATGGAGAAAAACTTCCTGAGTTCAAATGCTTATAACAACATAAGGAAGAGAATTTATGGATGTCCACTTCTTGATTATGAGGAACACAATGTTTCGGAGTATATGCTTACTCCTTCATCAGGTTTTATAATACATAATGTATAGAAGTTGACATCCATAAATTCTCTTACTTATGTAAATATCACATCTAAATGCCTCTCAAAGACTTATAACCACAGTTCAACATTGACCTTTGGATATTATTATCATTATTATTATCATTATTAATGAAACAGTTAAAATGACAGTGGTTTGAGAGCTCTAATGGGCATACGGGGTGGTGGGGTAGCCCAGTGGTTAAAGTGTTCACTCGTCACACAGAAAACCTGGGTTCGATTCACCACATGGGTACAATGTGTGAAGCCCTTATCTGGTGTCCCCTGCTGTGATATTGCTGTAATATTGCTAAAAGCATCGTAAAACAATACTCACTCACTCACTCACTCACTAATAGGCATACTATGAGAAAACAGAATTTAATAATTGATTTCTATACAATATTACATGTCCTCATAAACTACACAAAAACAGTTTAGGACCACCCTGTTCTTTCATATTACTAGAGTTAATCTGTCATGCCAGTTTATATGATGAACCAAATCCCCAGCATGTTGCCACACCCCTACTCTTCAACAAGTGCTTGTTTCAGTCCCTTCAATATGTTCCTGTACAAAATACACTTTCAACAATGTGGGCGCCAAAATGTATTATTAAAGTATTTATAACATTAAGGGAAACAGAATATTTTTATGTGTTTTTAACATGATAGTGAAAAAACTATGATATCTATGGAGAAGGAAAATGATAATAGTGATATATACACCATCACCTCCTAAATGTTATGATACGACCCAGTGAAAGAGAAGCTGGACGTGGCGTATACATCCAAACAAACGCAAGGCAGGTTTGGATGATTAGGGAATTGTATAGCTGCATCAAATGATGTGAGGGACGCTGCTAACAAGAGCGCTCCCTCCATGACAGTACATGCAGAATCCGACCTGTGAAGATCCGGGGTAGAATTGGTCTACAGCAACCCATGCTTGCCGTAAAAGGCGACTTTGCTTGTCGTAAAAGGCGACTAATGGAATCGGGTGGTCAGGCTCGCTGACTTGGTTGATGCATGTCATCAATCCAAATTGCGTGGATCGATGCTCATGATATCAATCACTGGATTGTCTGGTCCAGACTCGATTATTTACAGACTGCCGTCATATAACTGGAATATTGATGAGTGCGGCGTAAAACAACAAACCATCCAAACCATCCAAACATGCAGAATCCCAGTATATGGACTATCATCATGATCATACACTTCCATCAATGGATGGTTAATTCATCACTTGGGCGGTGATCCTTGACACAGAGACCATATACCAAGGGTATATGGTCTCTGCTTGACATTAATATTCATTCCAACTAGTTTGTGAATTTATTTTTTGCGATTCATAAATTCACGACTGCTATCAACTCTGACCTTGCCCACTGAATACTATTGTATCTGTGATTTACGTTCAGTGTTGTACATGTATTTCCACGCCAGGCTACAAAACTTGAGGCTTGACCAGTGCTGATGTCCCATCTCTGCCTCACTTATGTTGCTATGTTATGTTTGTAAATTAGACATCAAATCAGATCAAAGAACTATGAATTACCTACCTCCTAGAATTCAGAGCTGAAAACTGTTGCGTACAAGAAATCCGTACCACGGGCCGTGATAATATTGTTAACCTACAGACCTTGTATTTTGAGCTTCCTTGTTGACGTGCATCCTGCTGACTGACTGATGTTACCAAACATCGTGATACAAATTCAAAATGGCAGAGAGGAAGACTTTCCCTGAACTTGATAATAAGAACTATTACTACTGAAGGCCAAACCTTCAGTTTTCCAAAAGCTATATTAGAATGGAACAGGAAGGTGGCTTTCCCAAACACGATAACTATTTGTGAGTTTTGATAGGGAGAAGGAAACAGACTATTTTTCATTCTTCTTTCCTGATTGACAGCACACATACAAATCATGCCATTGTTGTCATATAAGCTTATGTATGTCATGTTGACTGTAAGGAATAGATTTACAGTGCCTAAATTACAGCCCTACATGTATATATTAATTTTCATATATGTCCTAAAATAAACTATATATTGGCCTCAAAACTTGTATCCTACATCAATAACAACAACAACAACAACAACAACAACAACAACAACAATATTTCCATTCACCTAGTGAATCCTCATGGTGCTGCATTAATATTGGCTACTATGGCTCAGTGAACACTTGATTTACATTCTCAGCTCCCTGGGAAGTATACAGGTACCGCTAACCATTTTGGCAAATCTCTGATGGCAGCCTGTAAACAACCAAGTCCCTGAGCCTGACCGTCCCATCCATTAAGTTCTTAAAGACCAGAAGTTGCTGGGGACCAGTTCTACCCCCAAATTTCTCTCGTACAATTTACAAATGAATTGTGACTTAACACTTAAAACTCAAACAATGGTTGTAACCTCAAGTCGTATACACCAATCAATCGCAATGAATCAGTTTCAAAATGTCTTCCTACATAAGTTGATGAGATAACACTAATGTCCTCCCTTCTCAGTCAGTACACAGTGTAGTAGATCAATTTTAAATGCATTTTGGTCAAATTAAACTTCAATTAATTTACTAATTCTCATCCTTGTTGAGCTAGTTGTCAAGGTAGCTAAATAAACAAATTAATTCTAAGAAAAACAAAATGTTTTATCGCAAAATGTTTGAAATGATTACATATCTAACCTGTGGACAGCTTGGCGTGACATATACTGGTAAGTATATATATATATATATATATATATATAGTAACAGACAATCTATTGTCACGACATTGTTGTACACAGGAAAGGAGTGCTTGCTATAACAATAGGCTCTGTGACGCAGACAATCAGCAGTGTGGCTCGCTCAACATAAGGAACTATGTCATAAGGGCACGTGGTCGCCTCATCTTTATATCCCTTGGGTCATTTGGTTTTACAGGTTCAGTGAATAATCTAATTAAGTTTTTTAAGTTTTTGGATTAATTGTACTTATTTCAGTAACTTCATTTCAGGGTGCCGTTGTACAAAGCAATCTTAGCACCAAGGTGATTGTAACTCCCAAACCTTAACATAGTCTTACAACAGTCGTAGTGCTGAGGTGAATGTAACTCCCATACCTTAACATAGACTTACGACAGTCATAATGCTGAGGTTGTTTTGTACAACGGCATCCTGTGCTGTATTTTCTGCACCAATCCCTTTTATGACTCCAGAGTCATCTATGCTCACTATCATCTGCCTATGCCTAGGGCCTTTTTCTCTGTTTTTTCTAAAATTACTATACTTAATTAATTTACAGTCCATAAATTAAATTTTGTCCATATTTGTCCATTAAATTGTCCTCTGGGTTAAAAACAGGCATAAAAACAGTGTTGATGACATCAGACACTATGTGATACTATGTTCCTCTGCTGACAGACACAAGACAGTAGCTAGTTTGTAGATAAACTTGGCAAATGTGATGAAGTCAGACACTATGTGATACAATGTTCCTCTGCTGACAGACACAAGACAGTAGCTAGTTTGTAGATAAACTTGGCAAATGTGATGAAGTCAGACACTATGTGATACTATGTTCCTCTCCTGACAGACACAAGACAGTAGCTAGTTTGTAGATAAACTTGGCAAAAGTGATGAAGTCAGACACTATGTGATACTATGTTCCTCTACTGACAGACGGGGAGGTCGGGTAGCCTAGTGGTTAAAGCATTTGCTCGTCACACCGAAGACCCGGGTTCGATTCCCGACATGGGTGCAATGTGTGAAGCCCATTTCTGGTGTCCCCTGCCATGATATTGCTGGAATATTGCTAAAAGTGGCGTAAAACCATACTCACTCACTCACTCTACAGATAGACAATATAGACGGTACCTAGTTTGTGGCTGGACTGGGTGAGCGTTGATGATGTCATACAGTTTACAGAGCAGCTTGTCTCCCCAGTAGAGCTGGCTGTACTTCTCGGTGATGGCACTTGCGAATGTCTCCCACTTCAAATTAGCCAGTGATGTTATGTATTCGGCTGAAATGAAAAAATGATACATAAAATGTGGGTTTGGGACAGCCAAATATGATACAGTCCAAAGACCAGTCACCCTGGCTCTCCCCAACCCCCCACTATAATAAATGACCAGTCCTTTACTCATCCCTTGTCTGTAAGAGCATTATGTATGCTCATGGATTTAGGGGCGGTCGGGTAGCCTAGTGGTTAAAGCGTTCGCTCTTCACGTCGAAGACCCGGGTTCGATTCCCGACATGGGTACAATGTGTGAAGGCCATTTCTGGTGTCCCCCGCCGTGATATTGCTGGAATATTGCTAACTCACTCACTCACTCACTCACTCACTCATGGATTTCATGAAATAGGAAACATAAGGCCTGAATAATGTCTAGAAATCCTCCTACATTCAGCTGACCTTCTGTGATATAACTGACAAAATACTGTGCAGAACAGAATTTAAAATGAACTCATTCTCAAAATAGTGGATTGATGTTTGAGAAAAACCAAATGTCCTGAACACGACTGAAAAATACAATGCAATGATTAATAATAATATTTCCAAATTTAACAATAAGTGGCAAGAACTGGAGAATGGTATAATTTTTAAATATATAAGAACTACCCATCATGCTGAATCATACAATGTATAACAGTGTATCACAATATGGACTGTCTACAATGCCACATGTGTCTGTATCATGTGCTGCAAAAATGTCCTGAACATTAAACATTGCTCAAGTATAAATATTCAAAGCACTTCCAATCAAAAGGTAAGGATGTTTAGCCATGTGGTTAAAAAGTGTGCTTCTTCAACAGAAGACCTGGGTTTGATTCCAACATGGTATACAATGTGTGAAGCTAATTTCTGGTGTCCCATGCCATTTTATTGCTATAATATTGTTTAACGTGGCAGCCAAACTAGACTCACTCACCCATTCCAATCATAAAAACTCTTGAAAGTATACTCGTGAACATGTACTTACCCATTGCACAATCTTCAGAATTCTGCTCAAAGAGCATATCAAAGCCCTGTCCCTCTCTTACAAGTTGAAGGACACGACCTTGAACTTGCTGTCTATGGAGGCTTTCTGGACTGAGCAGCCTATCAAGAAGACTGGCGTCGGTGTTGGGGTAGGCCTTTGTGGCAACTTGGACGCCGCTCACGCCACTGTCTTTCGAGGGAGATGGAGAGGAGGTTTGTGAGGCATTGGAATCGTCATTTGTCACATTTTGATTGGATAATCTTTGAGGGGTTGTAGCACCTGGAGACTCTGGTTGGTGATCTGGCACAGACAGAGGTTTCATGGAACTTTGGAAATGCTTATAATGAGGACTAGATCTGGATTCCTTTACCAACCGACCATGAAAGTCATGCTGGGGGGGATTATGCACATTTTGTTTTCCCTGACTTGAAACTGGACTTAAATCATGAAACTGCTCCGATTGTTGTCTCCTGAGCACATTAGCATCAGATGTGTAACCATCTGGGGATGTTTCGGATACAGTTCCTCTTTGTGGAGACACGTAGTCCCTTCCACTCTTTGTGCTGGAGGCGGAAGACGGAACCCGAATCCTGTATGGAGATGAGCTCAGCTCCTCATCCTTCATGGAGTCATTCAGGTCGGACTTGTTATGAGTAGATTGAGCATCGCTGGAGTATCCCGACAATGGCTGACTTGGGATGTTCCTGTAGAAGTCTGGGGACTGGTTGATTGGGAGGGAGGAGCCAAGCGCTGGTTGGGAGGAAAAGGGCATGATGGGAACCCAGCTCATCATCCCGGTCCTCGGGTCCTGCTGCAGCTGCATCTGAAAGGGAGGTAACCCTGGGTATCCGCCGTACTGCATCGGGAACGTCACAGCTCTGTCCATCTGAGTAGGAATTGCAAGCGGGTACGATGTCCCTGGACCCATCATGCCCTGATAGTGAGCTGGAGACAACATTTTCTGCTGCACAACACTGGAGGTCATGGTCGGTGGAAGAGGAGGTCCGCTTGTCATCCTGTGAGGAACCTGCGGAGGGCTAATCATCTCAGCTGATGCATGGGTCTCGTACTCACCCCCGACTTGACCCTTGAGGTGCTGGGCAATGGCCGACGCCAGACTCTGAGTGTTGGGCATCTGACCTTGACCTTGCAGCTGCTTCAGGAGAGACTCCAGGGAACTGGGTTGAACTGGTTCCTTTCCACTATTACTACTGTCAGTTCGACTTCCGTCACTACTTCCACTCTCTTTTGCAACAAGCTTTCTTGGTTTTGATAAATCACTTTTTAACTCTCGCAGTTTCTTCATAACTTCGGTTTCCTTTTCCTTGAAATCAAAGTCCCTAGTTTTAGCTTCCTCCTGCACATTGGCATCAGCGGAAGCATCATGAAGCACTATTGGTTTGAAATGAGTGGCCGGGGAAGAGAAGGCGCTTGGCACTCTCTGGCCTCCATTTCCAGATGGGCCAGGCTTCAGTGCTACTGGCTTGAAGGCAGATCCACCTATTGATGGCTCAGTAAGAGTCTTTTTGACTGACTTAAAGCTTGGGGGAGGCGATGGCACCTCAAACTCAGCAGGCTCGTCTACAAAGATTTCTTCTTCATCATCCAAAGCATTCCCGTCTGTTGAAGAGTGCTGTTAAAAGATTAAACATTTTGGTGAAACACTTTGGTACCTTTGGGGTAACATTTTGGTGAAACACTTTGATGAAACACTTTGATGAAACACTTTGGGGTAACACTTTGGTGAAACACTTTGGGGAAACACTTTGATGATAATAACCCTCCCCTAATGCTTATCATATTTTGGGATGAACCTATGCCCTTGTACCTCCCTGACAAGACAAAATGCAAAACCACTTTATATTTTCTTTTAAAATGTTTATATTTTCATGACCTTCCCCAAGTATGTGTATTATATTTAGAGTCATATGTTTTGGGGACCCTCCCCTGATTCCCTCTTAGCCACTCCACCCTATGATAATGACCGGCCCTAAATAATCGGGGCCAGCAAACCCAGTGGTTGAAAGCATGAGCAGTTCACCTTGTGACACACAATACACTTTGTATTTTGATGTTGTTGTCTTTGCGGTTTAATGCTGCAGTCTAATGGATGTGATCTCTCACCAATAAAATGTCCCCTTGGATATTATCTCCTGCACACGTACTGACCCCCTGAATGTGATCTCCCACACACGTACTGACCCCCTGAATGTGATCTCCCACACACGTACTGACCCCCTGAATGTGATCTCCCACACACGTACTGACCCCCTGAATGTGATCTCCCACACACGTACTGACCCATTGGATGTGATCTCCCACACACGTACTGACCCCCTGAATGTGATCTCCCACACACGTACTGACCCCTTGGATGTGATCTCCCACACACGTACTGACCCCTTGGATGTGATCTCCCACACACGTACTGACCCCTTGGATGTGATCTCCCACACACGCACTGACCCCCTGAATGTGATCTCCTGCACACGTACTGACCCCCTGAATGTGATCTCCTGCACACGTACTGACCCCCTGAATGTGCTCTCCCACACACGTACTGACCCCCTGAATGTGATCTCCCACACACGTACTGACCCCCTGAATGTGCTCTCCCACACACGTACTGACCCCCTGAATGTGATCTCCCACACACGCACTGACCCCCTGAATGTGATCTCCTGCACACGTACTGACCCCCTGAATGTGATCTCCCACACACGTACTGACCCCCTGAATGTGCTCTCCCACACACGTACTGACCCCCTGAATGTGATCTCCCACACACGCACTGACCCCCTGAATGTGATCTCCTGCACACGTACAGACCCCCTGAATGTGATCTCCTGCACACGTACTGACCCCCTGAATGTGATCTCCCACACACGTACTGACCCCCTGAATGTGATCTCCCACACACGTACTGACCCCCTGAATGTGATCTCCCACACACGTACTGACCCCCTGAATGTGATCTCCCACACACGTACTGACCCCCTGAATGTGATCTCCCACACACGTACTGACCCCTTGGATGTGATCGTAGCCCAGGTCCTGCTCCTCCTCCACGACATATTCAAGGTTCAGCTCCTCCTCCGACACTATGTCATCGTCGTCCGCAGGTGGGGGAGGGGGGATAGGTGGTGGAGTTGCAGTCTGCCGGGGCTGCTGGGGTAGCGGGGGTTGACAGGGTTGTTTCTGGGGGGATAAATTAAATGGACAATTAAATCTTCCAGTCAATGATGCTAAATTCAAAACATGAATATAAAGGGAAAGATAAGGCAGTAAGTTTTGAGTGATGTTTTATTTCTCTTATAGTTATTACTAAATAAATTCATGAAACTATCAATAACAACAAATGTCTCCATTTATAATAATTATAAATTGTTTGACAAATCTTAGAAATAACTTATCAATTAACAATATCAATAAATACTACCATTAAATGATAACAGAAAATTGTTTAAATAAGATAATGTTTGTAAATGATATAAATAAATAATACAAATACCTGACGTGAATAAATGATATCAATATTTATTAATGAATGGTTTGTATGAATGATATCAATATGCATTAATGAATGGTGTATATGAATGATATCAATATTTATTAATAAATGGTTTGTATGAATGATATCAATATGCATTCATGAATGGTTTGTATGAATGATATCAATATGCATTAATGAATGGTGTATATGAATGATATCAATATTTATTAATGAATGGTTTGTATGAATGATATCAATATGCATTAATGAATGGTGTATATGAATGATATCAATATTTATTAATAAATGGTTTGTATGAATGATATCAATATGCATTCATGAATGGTGTATATGAATGATATCAATATTTATTAATAAATGGTTTGTATGAATGATATCAATATGCATTCATGAATGGTTTGTATGAATGATATCAATATGCATTCATGAATGGTTTGTATGAATGATATCAATATGCATTCATGAATGGTTTGTATGAATGATATCAATATGCATTCATGAATGGTTTGTATGAATGATATCAATATTTATTAATGAATGGTTTGTATGAATGATATCAATATGCATTCATGAATGGTTTGTATGAATGATATCAATATGCATTCATGAATGGTTTGTTTGAATGATATCAATATGCATTCATGAATGGTTTGTATGAATGATATCAATATTTATTAATGGATGGTTTGTATGAATGATATCAATATGCATTCATGAATGGTTTGTATGAATGATATCAATATGTATTAATGAATGGTTTGTATGAATGATATCAATATGCATTCATGAATGGTTTGTATGAATGATATCAATATGCATTCATGAATGATTTTTATGAATGATATCAAAATTTATTAATGAATGGTTTGTATGAATGATATCAATATGTATTAATGAATGGTTTGTATGAATGATATCAATATGCATTCATGAATGGTTTGTATGAATGATATCAATATTTATTAATGGATGGTTTGTATGAATGATATCAATATGCATTCATGAATGGTTTGTATGAATGATATCAATATTTATTAATGAATGGTTTGTATGAATGATATCAATATGCATTCATGAATGGTTTGTATGAATGATAGGATATCCAGCCACTCACAGAGGTATTGAGGGCTGTGTTGTACAGTTCCTGACAGGACAGCTTGGAGGGTGGGTTGCCCTCTGCCTCGTGGTTGTCACACATCTGGAAAAACAAGTGGACAATTACAGGGAGCTGTATCATACACATGGCCTCATTGACGTCCACTGTGGACAGACTCTTCATGCTGAAGGGATGGTCTGCTTCTGGGTCTGGAGGGAGGGTCTATATTACCTGGAGACAGGTCTGGAGGGAGGGTCTATATTACCTGGAGATGGGTCTGGAGGGAGGGTCTATATTACCTGGAGATGGGTCTGGAGGGAGGGTCTATATTACCTGGAGACAGGTCTGGAGGGAGGGTCTATATTACCTGGAGACAGGTCTAGAGGGAGGGTCTATATTACCTGGAGACAGGTCTATAGGGAGGGTCTATATTACCTGGAGACAGGTCTGGAGGGAGGGTCTGTATTACCTGGAGACAGGTCTAGAGGGAGGGTCTATATTACCTGGAGACAGGTCTGAAGGGAGGGTCTATATTACCTGGAGACAGGTCTAGAGGGAGGGTCTATATTACCTGGAGACAGGTCTGGAGGGAGGGTCTGTATTACCTGGAGATGGGTCTGGAGGGAGGGTCTATATTACCTGGAGACAGGTCTGGAGGGAGGGTCTATATTACCTGGAGATGGGTCTGGAGGGAGGGTCTATATTACCTGGAGATGGGTCTGGAGGGAGGGTCTATATTACCTGGAGACAGGTCTGGAGGGAGGGTCTATATTACCTGGAGACAGGTCTAGAGGGAGGGTCTATATTACCTGGAGACAGGTCTATAGGGAGGGTCTATATTACCTGGAGACAGGTCTGGAGGGAGGGTCTGTATTACCTGGAGACAGGTCTAGAGGGAGGGTCTATATTACCTGGAGACAGGTCTGAAGGGAGGGTCTATATTACCTGGAGACAGGTCTAGAGGGAGGGTCTATATTACCTGGAGACAGGTCTGGAGGGAGGGTCTGTATTACCTGGAGATGGGTCTGGAGGGAGGGTCTATATTACCTGGAGACAGGTCTGGAGGGAGGGTCTATATTACCTGGAGATGGGTCTGGAGGGAGGGTCTATATTACCTGGAGACAGGTCTAGAGGGAGGGTCTGTATTACCTGGAGATGGGTCTAGAGGGAGGGTCTATATTACCTGGAGACAGGTCTGGAGGGAGGGTCTATCTTACCTGGAGACGGGTCTGGAGGGAGGGTCTATATTACCTGGAGACGGGTCTGGAGGGAGGGTCTGTATTACCTGGAGACAGGTCTGGAGGGAGGGTCTATATTACCTGGAGACAGGTCTGGAGGGAGGGTCTATCTTACCTGGAGATGGGTCTGGAGGGAGGGTCTGTATTACCTGGAGATGGGTCTGGAGGGAGGGTCTATATTACCTGGAGATGGGTCTGGAGGGAGGGTCTATATTACCTGGAGACAGGTCTGGAGGGAGGGTCTGTATTACCTGGAGACAGGTCTGGAGGGAGGGTCTATATTACCTGGAGACAGGTTTGGAGGGAGGGTCTATATTACCTGGAGACAGGTCTGGAGGGAGGGTCTGTATTACCTGGAGATGGGTCTGGAGGGAGGGTCTATATTACCTGGAGACAGGTCTGGAGGGAGGGTCTATATTAACTGGAGACAGGTCTGGAGGGAGGGTCTATATTACCTGGAGATGGGTCTAGAGGGAGGGTCTATATTACCTGGAGACAGGTCTGGAGGGAGGGTCTGTATTACCTGGAGACAGGTCTGGAGGGAGGGTCTGTATTACCTGGAGACAGGTCTGGAGGGAGAGTCTGTATTACCTGGAGATGGGTCTAGAGGGAGGGTCTATATTACCTGGAGACAGGTCTGGAGGGAGGGTCTATATTACCTGGAGACAGGTCTGGAGGGAGGGTCTGCTCTCGGGGCTAGGCTGCAGCAACCCCAGAAGAAGCTGTTCGAAGTTCTGGCTGACCTGGAGAGACAGTGAGGTGGAGTACTTCTGTCCGGCCACACAGCGCAGGGTGATTCCCAACCCATACAGGCAGGTCTGCAATTGGAAACAGAGGGCTTTCACTTCCTGTTGTTTGATTGATCTATTTGACATCAATAGGAGTTGGAATCTGCCATAAACGTTTGTGTGTTTGTTTGTTGTTTAACGCCGCACTCAGCAATATTCCAGCCATATGACGGCAGGTCTGTAAATAATCGAGTCTGGACCAGACAATCCAGTGATTGACTTCATGAGCATAGATCCACGCCAATTGGGATACGATGACATGCATCAACCAAGTCATCGAGACTGACCACCCGATCCTGATAGTCGCCTCTTACGACAAGCATAGTAGCCTTTTACTGCAAGCATGGGTTAGTGAAGACCTATTCTATCCCGGATCTTCACGGGTCCTGCCATAATTGAATATTATCAAAACTATCAGATAGAAAAATAATAACACAAACAAGTAAGTCAATATAAATGTTACCTTTTTTTAACGGCTGAATTAGCTATAGATTCAAGGGGATCTTTCAGCAGGAGAATCTCATACCTTCTGAAAGATGCCTGTCTTTGTTAGTGTGATGGTGACATGATTACCTTCTCAGACAGGACTCCCTTCTGTTGAAGTTCTGGTGCCATGAAGATGACCTCCAGAGGTTTGTCCTCTGGGATGGCCTTGAAGGTCACGCTGCCGTCTCCCCGCACCACGAGCGTATCGGGGGAGATGTAGGCAGCTGTAACAGACACAACACATCTACTGTGAGGAGTAAACACTCAGGAAGAACAGGAATTATTGGGGTTTTAATCTTCTCGGTGTACATGTCAATGACTGACCATGAACCTTGCTTGATGTGAAGAAGGATAACATCATGCACAAGTCAACCACAACAGTTGTTTGTTTTTGCTTCCAGCATTTGGCACAGTCTCCCAGAAATAACATAAGAATTGACTTCAATATTTTTTGGTGTTTATGGAGGTATTAACATAGAAACCAGTGAGCACACTGGGTGAATCCATGCAGTCTATTTACGGAATGGATGTACAATGGTTTTTGCACGAAAAACATACTGCAATAAATTCTCATCATAAATTTGTCAACAATAATATCTTCACAGGCTGCTTATTCAATCATTAACACACAGGAAACTGAAGACAACAACACGAAATCAGTGACATCGTTCGCCACAAAATGCACCACAAGCCACACACGTTCTATTATCAGCCAATCAGGAAACAGCAGTATATTACTCGGTGCAATAAAATTGCTTGGTTAACCAATCAAATGCTACAGAATTTATTGATATACCAGTGAGCCTCACTGCTTGTGTACTTACGTAGGTGCTTCTTTTTCCTCTGCAGGGCGAGAACTCCTTCCCGGCAGATGGCCCACAATTCCTGCTCATTGAGGTAGCGGTTGATCCAATCAAGCACATCGGCGATTGTCATTCCCTGTCAACATATTGAGATACATATGACACTATGACATCACTTGTAATCAGGCAATGTTGAATTTGATCAGTGAATGAACATGTATTACTCATGTGTTCAGTCGCTTCTTCATAGGCGGATACAGAGGAAGGGGCCAGGGGGTCCAGGGCTCCGTACCCTCAGCCCCCTTTAAAAAAACAAATGTAGTTTGTTGTAGTCAGTAAAATTGATGGAAAGAGGATTTTGAATTTTGGACCCCTCCTTTTAAAAGTGCTGGACCCGCCCTTGTTTGGTCTCCTAGTTATTAAAGTTAAAGTAACCAACCTGTGAGTACAGTATAGAACTCACTTCAGTCAGACAAAACTTTTACAACAATCCTAATTTCTTTTCAAATTTCCAAACTTAGAAAGGAATCTTGGACCCATGTAATCTTGGACCCATGTTATGGAGGAAAAGTTGGTCTTACATACTGAACACCAATAGAAATGCACCATAATTTTCTGTTCTGCTTTTGAGGGTCAGATGATTTTGTATAAGGTATTCTACAGTGCCTGACCTGAACACTGAGCTATGTTTCTGTAAAAATAGTCATTGTCCTATAATTTGGTATAATGCATCAAAATTCTGAACATATAGCCAACTGTGATCAACTGTGAAAATAAGTACCTGAACTGAGAAAAGTAAAATGATACCAAAATAACTAATTCTGAATGTTAACATTTAAACAAGGAAAGACAACTCTTACCTGTTTCCTCCTTTCTTTAGAAGGTGAAGGTGAAGGCTGATTGTCTTCTACACTTGACGAGGTAGGCGTGGAGGTATGGTTCTCTATCAAGGAAAACTGGCCATTCTTGATATACTCCGTCTGCTCTGTGAAAGGTTCACTGCCAGGACCTAACTGCTGTTGCATTCTGGGATCGGGCCCATGTTTGTGGAGGTTTGTATGGAAGGAGCCCGAAGTCCGAACACCGTGCCCTGTAACGCCATCCACACTCGACTCCTGTACACTAGGACCATGTCCGCTACTGGCTCTGTTGGAAGTCCCATGATCCTCGGGGTAATATCCATCTCGATCTACAGATGATGAGTATTCTATATAAGTCCGCCTGCTATGCTCGTGGGACGGGCTATTCCCTTGTATGTCAGACACAAAATGTTTACTACTAACACTGGTCACATTTTGGTTATTATCCAAATATGGCGTCTCTCCCTGATGGTGTTTCCCAGAAGAATGCTGATCAGTTCTTTGCATATGCCGATACTGATGATCCATGTTCTGGCGTGGTGCGTTAACAGATTCAGTGGGGGGAGAGAAGGGAAGAGGTGATTGGCTGACGAAGGTTGATTGAGACTGTAGGTATTCTGTAAGGCCACTTGTTAGATCAAGAATACTGCTGCCGTTAGCTGGAATGAAATGAAACCTGTTAGATCACAACTACTTTTGTCAGTGTGTTAAATCAAATAAGTTTGGTCTAAAATACTGCTACATTAACCTGACTGAATTTTAATATGTTTATTAGTTGTGCAGTAAATATTAGACAGATATTAGAAACCATTGTGGTTTCCTGGGGATGGTTATACTACCTTCCTGAAAACTAGTTGAAAAACCAGACTGAGACAGAAATATATACTACCTTCCTAACAACTAGGTGTGGGTATGGTGAGCCAGAGACAGAAATATATACTACCTTCCTGACAACTAGGCGAGGGTATGGTTAGACAGAGACAGAAATATATCCTACCTTCCTGAGAAATAGGTGAGGGTATGGTTAGACAGAAATATATCCTACCTTCCTGAGAAATAGGTGAGGGTATGGTTAGACAGAAATATATACTACCTTCCTGAGAACTAGGTGAGGGTGTGACTGTGGACAGGATGAGACATATATCCTGGGAAGACTGTCCATCCAGCTCTTCTTCACAGTGAGATATCACAGTGTCGAGCTCGGGTCTCTGGTTCTGGTCATCTGCAGTCAGACGACTGAGGAGGTTGGTCAGCTTCTGGCTCAACTCTGGCTTGTGTTCATCCTGGTGTTCCACGGCATACAGCATCGTCATCCCCAGCGAAAACAGCTGGGACTGCAAAACAGAACAATGTGTCAAACGATCTTTGTCTTTATTACCAGGGAATAGAAAATAGGGTTAAATATGTGTAAAAATAAAAGTATTGAAAGGTCAAGTCATATTTTTTATTCATAAAATAAACAAAAACAACTAAAAATCTGTTTAATTTGCAACAATCAGAATGTTCTTGTCTGTAGGTCTGCATCATACCATTCACAAACAGAATATCAATAAACCATTGACATTGTTAAATTTGCTTAGGCAATCAGAAAATTCAAAATGCCATGAGAACTATTCATAAGAACTATTCATGGGAACTATTCACATTCCTGCATACATTTACACAGTGAAGTCCTGTCAACTCACAGTCCTTATGGCCATTGAAAATATTTAGCTCAATTCTAGTTCAATTCAAACAGAGTGCCTATATTAGACAACAGTGTCTGTCATGATTCTGACAGAACAGTCAAGTTACATAGTATCAAACAATACTGTATATGACCATAGATTTAGCCATATTGAGGTCCAGAAAAAAGATTCCGTAGAAAGGGGTCGTCTTATGTATGGGTTACACTTTCATCAAACTCTTTTTCTGTCGGTAAAAAAACTACATTGTATCGCTTCAGGTGAATGTCAACAGTGCAATAACAAACTTTGTCAATGAAAATGTGAAATTTGCGATTAAACATCACTAGACATGATGATTTGGCATTTCCATTGTATTTCTTATTATGCTAGGCATAACAGTCATATGCGGTACATGTCGACTCACAGGAGTTCAAAATTGTGTAACTACATTGTCTTAAACAAGATAGTTCGACTTAAAGGAGTTTGCCCCCTTAATATCTGGGTCAGAATTGGGCTATAGCAAACCATGCTTATCTGAAGAGACGACTAACAGCATCGAGTGGTCAGGCTCACAGTTGCGTAGATCAATGCTCATGATGTCAATCAATGGATTGTCTGGTCCAGACTTGATTATTTACAGACCTCCGTCATACAGATGGAATATTGCTGAGTGCCGCATTAAACAACAAACCAACCAACTAAAGGAGTACAGGGCTAAACAATGTCACTGTAGCTGCAAATTACTATGTCATCAGTATGTTTATCTCCATTCTTTCTGACAAAATTAAACACAAAGATATTCAGTGAATCTGGTTTGAATCTAATTAAGTGTTCAGAGTGGGTTGTCAATCACAATGAAGGAAACACAGATTTTAGCCCTTGAACAAAGTACGGCGCTGTAATTAAAGAAGCTCTAAGACTGTTTTTCATAAAATAATATTCTACTTACATGAATGACAGGTATAATAGGTCATCAAATCAACACTTATTGTGATTTGAAATTAAGAATTTCCTAAATTCATCTAACAAGTTTTCACAATACTTTACCATTCTTTGAAATAAGTCAAAGCCTTCTGACATTAAGTCTTCTTTACTTCTAAAAAAATGTCACCCATTTATGTACGAAAATGTTGGAGGTATTCCTGTCTTTATCTAGTCCTGCGCCATGACTGTGGAACGTATATATTTTTCTGCCAAAAGGCTAGGCAAGTCTAGATCAAACCAAACCAAGTCTAGTTTCCTCAATAAGTCTTGCGCCATGATTTTGGAATATATATATATATATATATATGTAAGATTATTTAAAAAAAATATTTTCAAAGACTAAGTGTTGAGGAAAGGTCCTTTTGAAGAAAGAAAATTACAATTATTTTAAAGAAATGTTTTCATAGACTAAGTGTGAGGAAAGGTCCTTTTGAAGAAAGAAAATTACAATTATTTTAAAGAAATGTTTTCATAGGCTAAGTGTGAGGAAAGGTCCTTTTGAAGAAAGAAAATTACAATTATTTTAAAGAAATGTTTTCATAGGCTAAGTGTGAGGAAAGGTCCTTTGAAGAAAGAAAATTACAATTACTTTAAAGAAATGTTTTCATGGACTAAGAGTTAGTCTAGTCTGGATCTACAACCGCTAAACTTGCCACCATTGACCCATATTAATGTCGACATTCTTGAAGAGGGGAAAGAAGTAACTGTACTCCATACTTGGAAACACATGTGACTGATTGCTATCACTGAACGGGCTATCAATGGCCATTTGTTGATATCATGGAGTAGGTTATCACCGCATTAATCTCATTAGATAAACAAGGCTGACACACGTGTTTGTTTACATGATTGATTTACCACATTACAAATACATACTTAGGTCATTGTCAGTGTAATTTTGAGAATATAAGACAGGTATGAGACCCTGCCCACTAGTCCCAGTGTGTGTTACAGGCTTGGTCAGGAGACTCAAATAGAGTATCAATGAATGAACAATATCTTATTTATATCACTGCGTGTTAGGGTAATGTCGGAGGAGCCGAAGTGATGCATTTCGAGGTTGCTTACCACACTGGTGAAATCGACAAGCATGGATTATAACATCAGTGCTAGCAAATCAAGGATCATAATCAAGGCAAATATGGGATTCAAACCCACCATTAGCAGATCCTGGTGTTCTTTCTTAAGTGACATACACAATAGCTAGCCTGCTGCAATAAAGGGGCCTATATAGTGACGGAGCATGCTTTAACAAGATTAGTATGTAGCTCTACACACTACACTCTAAGTAGTTAAATCATTTTTTTTGCACATTCATTTGCAATGTATTAATGTTGGTTTGAACTTTTCTTCAAAACTTTTACTCATTATTTGAGATGAAGCCTGTATATGTTTGAATAAGATAAATGTAAACAAGAGTTTGCCATTAACGTGGCTATATCCCCCGTCCCTGTTGCAGAATTTATGACATAATTAAATCTAAACAAACCCTAACCTTTTTTAACCGAGGTGGAACTTGTCATGGAAATTGTAAAAAGAAGAAGAGATTGGAACCTAAGTCCATCTTGTTGCTATGGTAATGTAAAAAAAAAACATTTCTAAAATTTCTAAATAGCAAAAGGCACCAATTCAGCATGTACCTGACAAACCTGCAAAGTTTCATGAAAAAATATTGAACGGTTTCTGAGTTATGCTCCGGAAACGAAACGTGACGGACGTACGTACGAACGGAGCCCGTTTCTATATCCCCCGCCAACTTTGTTGGGCGGGGGATAATAAATAGACTGCAAGCAATTCCGTGTCAATTGTTTTGCTAACCAAGCAATCTTTTGTTGCGTTTATGTTTACATAAAGCGAAAAAAATTATACCACGCCCTCAATCAAACTTTTGTTCCTGATTGGCTGATAATAGAATGGGCAGGGTTTTGTGTTGCATTACTGCGTTGAACAATGTTACTGATTTCTTACTGTTGTCTACAAGTGTTTTTGTGTTAATAAATATGCAGTCTGTTTAGATATTATTGTTGACATATTTATTTATAAGAATTGACTTCAATGATTTTTGCATTTATAGAGGTATAAACATAAAAAGTGATAAGCACACTTTTTTACGATCATACTTCCATGAACGCAAAAAAATAAGTTAATTCTGAAGAGTTTGTGTAGGTTATATGTAATCTGAATGGAATGAGCATGTTTAACAATTGTACAACCAAGATATTTGTTTGTCAGTGTATAAATCTGCTTGTCTTCTGAAATAATCTCCTGGATAAAGATGTCAGTGTTCCTTGGAGTCACAACTAGCATGTGGACACAGGAATTGAACGCAAATCTTGCACTCTGTAAATATACATATGTGTTGCCCTAACTTGTATGTACATCCTCAGACCCTCCAGGACAACATGTCCGCTCTTGCAACAAGGACTTAATAGAACATCAAAGGGGTGTCTATGCTCCTGACAATCAATTTAATGTCTCAGGTGTACATAGCAGCACACCTGGCACAGGTAACCATTGTTTATATACCTGAAAAGATCTAAAGAGTTTCAGTTGATGTAAACAATTAAACCATAGAATGAAGGAGTATGCTTTTAGGCCCTGTTTAGCAAAATTCCTGAAATGGGCACCATACATTGCAACCATGTGGGGTACCGAACCCAGCCTTTGGAACTATGAAAAAATAAGGTAGTTTGGGATTCACCGCCTCCATTCCCCCTGCCTCCGATCTCCTACCTCCGATCCCCCTGCCTCCAATACCCCTGCCTCCGATCCCCGTGCCTCCAATACCCCTGCCTCCGATCCCCCTGCCTCCGATCCCCATGCCTCCGATCCTCCTGCCTCCGATCCCCCTGCCTCCAATCCCCCTGCCTCCGGTCCCCCTGCCTCCAATCCCCCTGCCTCCAATCCCCTTGCCTCTGATCATTCCCTGCCTCCAATCCCCCTGCCTCCAATCCCCCTGCCTCCGATCCCCCTGCCTACTATCCCCCTGCCTCTGATCCCCATGACTCCGATCCCCCTGCCTCCAATCCCCCTGCTTCCGATCCCCCTGCCTCTAATTCCCCAGCCTCCAATCCCACTGCCTCTGATCACTCCCTGCCTCCAACCGCCTGCCTCTGATGCCGCTGGTCATGATATATGCTACTCATAAAAACTTAAGCACATCTAATTCTTTAATATTACTACAGTTAATCCATACCATGACATGACAGATAAACTGTAGTACTGTGAAAGAATCATGTGTTCTTTAAAAACTGTTATAAACTGTTATATTCAAAACTCTACACTTGCCACATCAGGAGACATATTCCTCTATAAAAGGCAATAAATAGCCCAAACAAAATAAAAATAATCTTGCATGAGGCCTCTTGTAGGTATGTGCATTTTCATGTGTACGGTTTTGTATTGATACTTGACCACACGATAAAATACATGTGACATGGCACAGCCTATCGTGATGCATGGACCAATCAGTGAATTATTACACCCCTAATACTGTTGGGGCAGTGGAGTAGCTTAGTGGGTAAAGCATTAGCTTGTCATGCCGAAGTCCTGGGTTCGAATACCCACAAGGGTAATTTGTGTGAATCCCATTCTTGGTGTCCCCTGTCATGATATTGCTTGAGTATTGCTGAAAACGGCACAAAACCACTCACTCACTCACTGTAAAAGTCCAGTTTCCATCCTTGCCGAACTAGACTGGTATTTCTGGGCTCGATCGTAGCGCCACCAGTTGCTATTATGAGTTATGTCCCTTCTATGTCCTTCCTATCGACCAATCAAATTCTACCTCTCATATCACTTGCATTGCTTCAAATAAAATGGTGTCGCCCAGTGAAGAAGATCTTACAGACAATCAAGATCTATTTCATACTAAAATGGGTCTTACTTCGTGAAGTGCATCAGATCACTTGACCACCTTGGTTAAAAACATGAAAAGATTTGGAAAATATCTGTTGACGCTAAGTTGACGGTATACATGCTTTGCATATTCTGCAATCACCCAAAATCTGCATGGCAGTTTTCGAACCGGATGTTGATTTTGTTACATGATTTTCATTGGACTATGAATAGACCAATATATAACTCTATAATTCCAGTCTAGTTCGGCAAGGGTTGAAACTGGACATTTATAGTCAGTTAACTCCCTTGCCTCGAGAAGATGTAAGGTCACCAAAGTTGTGGATGTCCACCACCTGAATACCTCATATCCCACTGAGCTGAGACGCCATGAAATCTAGCAGAACTAAACACAATTCACTCACTCACTCACTTGCGATACTACTGCAATTTTGACATTAATTAGACTTAAGCTAGTGTGCTAAATATTCATAACCTGACGCTTATACAGTATATGCCCTTAATATCTAATTAATTAATTAATATCTTCCTATATAAAGCTGACATGACTGAGATACTGTTTCAAACAGATCCCACTCATTCACTCACTCACTCCAGATGGCCCTACCTTGTACGTGTGTCCATCATGCTGATACTCCGGAGGAACATAGAAAGCATCTGGCTCTGAAAATGATAAAACGGATATGAACAGCTACACAACAAAAACTCCAAACTTTAATCCCCATGATCACAACATTATCATTCTTTGATGTGGTCACAACTGGCCCTGACAAGTCAACTTTGACCCCTGCTGTCATATTGGACCAATCACAAGGTCTCTCAGCATGAGGAACTCCATACACCACTGATACAGAGGCAGAACTTCACACACCACTAATGCACAGAAGCTGTTAAACATGTTCTAGGTCTTCTGTCGCAGCATCTGTCCTGACCCCTGACCCCATCATCTGACCAATCATGGTCATGCTGGGGATCTAAACATGGAGGTACATATGTGCCTCTTCAGACTCAACTGTTTAATGGTTTCATTAAACATGGAGACAGAAGTGCAGAGTTTATGAATATATCTCTGGTTCAGAACCATTTTCAGAAGTCAGAATCAAATTGAATACAATTTACAATGATAAAAGCAGCATATCTGTTTCAACATGATTTAAAATATACTAAATCACTGCCTTGTATAAAGGTCCGTGACTAAACTAAAGTTAAAAATACATTATTTCTTTCATAGTTCCTAGTTAGATGCTTCAGTTTAAAATGGACACCCCACTCAGACACT
Source organism: Haliotis rufescens (assembly GCF_023055435.1). Lineage (NCBI taxonomy): Eukaryota > Metazoa > Mollusca > Gastropoda > Lepetellida > Haliotidae > Haliotis > Haliotis rufescens. Next base: position 3,199,628 of record NW_025963802.1, read on the forward strand.
GAGTATCTCAACTCTGAGCTGACCAGTCCTTGTTATATCCCCTTAATGATGAACACCAGGCAGGGAAACAACAAGAAACATCATAAATATTTTATCAGTATGCTCTAAACATAAAATAGTATAAGTTTTTTATAAAGTATAAGTATCTTAATAAAATTTTAATATTTTTTAAATAGTATTTTTTTTAAATTAAAAAAAGAATTTAAAATAGTATTTTAATAAACTGATTATTTTGCCATAACACTTTGAACAAAATAATGAATAGAAATATATATACTACTATATTCACACATAAACATAGACATCTAATTTGGAAATATTACCATACAGTATACAGTTACTATTTAAAATATAGGAAGTTATTGTACTAGAAGATTGGTACATGATACAACTTTGTACCTAACACAAACTTTCAATATTAATTAGCTACTATCAGTCAAAGTATGCTAAAGGTAATTAGCTGAATAGGAAATCACCTCCAAGCACATAACTATTTCCCTGTTCATTGCCAAAGCCAAATGATAAACAGACAATAACCTAAATGCAAGCCTCACGCTATGGGAACAGGGTACTCAAATTACACAACAAATCCAAAAAAATATCCAAGCACATAACTATTTCCCTGTTTATTGCCAAAGCCAAATGATAAACAATCTTATTACAGACGATAACCTAAATGCAAGCCTCACGCTATAGGAACAGGGTACTCAAATTACACAACAAATCCAAAAAAATATCTCCCCCCTGCACTCATATGTCTATATAAATATACAAGTACACCACCTTTCTACAATAGGGATCAGTTCCATCACCTGGCGTACCTATGTCGTTAGTCGTAATTAGCCGCGGCCAGGTGACATATGGACAATCGTGGGGAATGGTGCCGATAACAAGGAGATAGTTGGCCGGTCCCTGTTTGTCCCTGCTTTCAGGGTTCTACATTCCTGGGTATACACAGATACAGGTCTATTCACGGTGAGTGTTTTGTCTCCGGTTGGACAATCGCCAAACAGTATCAGAGAGACGTAGAAGGACCAGTGCTGGAGTGGGTTGAATATTCTGGCTCTTGGCTTTGCATTCCAAGCAGGGAGTAAATCAACTCAAGTGTACTGAGGCAAAAGTTTTATTTAAACTTGTTTTTTTAACCCCCCGATCTAAAAGGGTAAAATATTGAAATAAAACAGTTTTACTGTAGCTCACAATATATAATTAACACCTGTGGAAATATTATCATAAAAAACTTCTAAATATAACGAATTAGTACTTTTTTATATATATATATAGAGATTCCGTTGTGAGGCAGCTGTCAAATCAGTTTCAAAAGAGGTGGTTATTGTGATTTGATACATCTGATTGACCAATCAGAATCAAGTATTTATAAATTATGGTAGAATTAACATTATTCAAGACATATTAGGGTGGGACATATAGAGAATGGGCCCACACTTGAGCCTTGGCATCATCAACACATTGGTCACTTAACCCATAGTGTGTCATACAGACCCTGAAACAAATACATCCAATACAGCCCATAATCTTTGGCAAGTCTAGATTACTGCAGTATCTGAAAATGAAGAATGTCTCCGGACTTCTTTTTATTATATTTCACAACTATAATTTAACAACTGATTTTTTTCTGTAAAATATGTTTATTTCAGAGACTAGTCTACTTAACCCACTACTCCTTAGGACGATAACTAAACTACTCAACTTTGGATGGGGATATTGCTATTATTCCATGATACAGAAACAGATCTCTATAAATACATATATGTAAATGGGACGAAATGTCTCAAAATCCCTATCATAAGTTAAATAGTAGTATAAACATAAGTAATGATCCATAGCTGATTACATCCAACCAACTAATAATTTAAAAATTTGATAATATAAAAATGTTAAATACATTTTTCAATGTGTATATTCTGTAATTGGTTACCGGAGTAGCTGCAAGGTTGCTGATGTGGCATTCAACACTAATCACGCTCAATAATTGAAATAGTGAGTGAGTGAGTATGGTTTTACGCCACTTTTAGCAATATTCCAGCAATATCACGGCAGGGAACACCAGAAATGGGCTTCACACATTGTACCCATGTCGGGAACCGAACCCGGGTCTTCGCCATGACGATAGAATGCTCTAACCTTTGGCTACCCGACTGCCCGAGTGATTGAAATAACAGTCCCGAATGACATCCACAGTACATATAGATGTCAGCCAGTCTGATTAGGTACGGCATTCTAATACATTTATTAGAAACAGAAACATCACTGGGATATAAGAAATATCCACAAAGTAAATACCTTTGTGTAAGCTACAAGATCCTAATATTCTCATTGTGATAGTATGACATTCCACTTAATGCATGTGTGTCCATGTAGAAAGGAAATAGTGTCACGATTATAGAAAACTGGGTGAGAGATTTGCTCTTGTGTACTGACTGATAGTAGGAATGTGTGTTTGTATAGTGTATACGATAAATAATGTAGGACCAATCTCAGTGTTGAATGAAGCAGGGTAGGTTATAGCAGTTATTACACGCCACGTATTAAGAGGTCAGACAGGTCAATGAGAAAAGTGGGTCTGTGTTGAAAAACATGAGGCTGCCAACCCCTTTTGGTAGGAGTGAGTGAGTGAGTGAGTGAGTTTGATTTTACGCCGCTTTTAGCAATATTCCAGCAATATCACGGCGGGGGACATCAGAAATGGGCTTCACACACTGTAACCATGTCGGGAATCGAACCAAGGTCTGCGGCGTGATGAGTTGACGCTATAACCACTAGGCTACCTGGCCGCCCCCCTTTTGGTACGAGGGATTCGGGGGTCTATTTAGAGGGTATTCGGTACGCACCAGAGTTGTACATAAGAAACAAAGAAAATTGTATTTCGGAAGCAGATTCAACATTGAAAAGAAGTATAAGCATGTAAAGATATCCTTTATATATTTTATTTTTGACATATTTTATTAGTAATTAAAACTTCAAATTGCACACCCTCAAACATACTCTTGCCATAGTTAATAAAACTTAACATTAATGTAATGTATGTTATATTTTGGATTACACTTTTTAGTAAAGTACAGATTCTAGTACTTTTTGTGGGTGCAGTACCATTCAATGTATGTTCTAAGCTATACACAATCAAAAAGATGTTTGACAAAAGCACATTCAAAGACAGACGTTTAATCTTTAACTTGTTTCTTTTACATTTTACATGGATATTTTAAAAGCAACATTAAAACCATTTCATTCACTCAATTGTCCATAAAACCAGAACAAACAGGTCTGAGGAAAACATGCATCAATCTATGCATTGCTTTAATTCTCAGATGAAAGGTTGTCCACATGCATAAATTCTACATATCCACACAAATGACCTTTATGGTAGCCTGACTATCAAAGAGTGACACAGACCCCTGATAAACATCATGCTGACAAATTGACCCCTCAATCCCGCTTTAAAGCCTTTAATCTCTCCAGTACAGTCCGTACCTTCACTGTGTTCTGACAGACTAACCCCAGTTGCTGGGATTACAGTGTGGGGATTAGAAAACAAATCATTATTTAATAACCTGTCTGTCTAAACACGTAAACATCCACAGACATTGTCCCGAGGTTTAATATCTGTTGTAACTCTTAGAGTTATGGAACTGTTACATTTAAATCTTTCAAAAATTATTATGTACTTGGTGTACAGATTTTGTTCCAATAAGATTCCTGACCTTAACTAAACAAAATGGCCAAAAAATAATATTGCAAGCGATCTCCCCAAAGATCTGCAGGGAGAAACACAAGAAAAGATGAAATTTTAAGATGAAAAAAACATGTTTCTTGGGTAAGTAAAAAAGTTGAATCCCTTCCCATATCAATCAACTTCTGGAGTTGCTTTCATCATTTTAATTTTTTAAAAGACAAAGTAGGAAATAAAAGAGGGTTAATTATATTTTGAAATTCCAAACAAGCAACAACTGAGGTCAACTATGGGATGAAAGTCTTGGACTTGGGAAGCAAATGTATGTATTAAACTGCCTGACAAAAGAAGGCACACACTTGAAAACTGAATTTGACTTCAAAATTGCAAACGTTATCAAGACATTACTAGACTGATACAGTTCCCGAAACAAATTTTAGGTCCAAACCACAACTATGATAACAGTATCAAATAGATCACCATCGAATAACCATTTCTTCTGCGTTTCATTTTCAGCCACCATCAAACATGGGTGTATAAATTTGTTTAGCCGGCACTGAATTTTTAATAATTCCTGTTTTTTTCTGCAAGAAGGGCATTTTTGTGATTTCATCTTTAATTATATCAATCACTAAAACCTTGAAACACAGATTCATTTGTACTGCCTTCGTGGCCTGGCTGACAAGTGGCCAGCATCATCAACCAGTTTGTGTAGAACTGGCGTGATTGCTAAATTGAATTGTTATAAAATACTATATTACAGAATAACATTTAGCACTATGTTCATGACAGTCAGCATTGTAAACCACTGAGTAGTCACTGGGTCAGGTCAGTACAAACATTACGTTGTGAAAGTCAATACAGAATTAAGATGTGAATCAATACATGGGCACGGACATAACATAGCATCGCGACAGATGTACACTAGTGATGGATCCACAGATTGATAATCGTCACAGTGTGACACACCTGGTACTTATACTGATAAAAATAAATAAGGAACACTTAGTTTTAGACAGAAATATTATTTCTACATACTAATGCATACTTGTATTGGTAGCACTTGCTCACTTCCAGATATACTGTTGGAAATAAATAAGGGAACACAGTACAATGATTTGCTATCATGGGTTCTCAGCCTGGTCTACCAAATACATGTAGGAAACAATGCACAGAAACACATCTCAACATTTGATTCTGACGTGTTGAATTTGTATGAGCTCTATTTCAAATGTACTGACAGTAAAACTTATTTCCCTGTATGTGTCATTGTTCCCTTATGTCTTTCCATCAGTATAGCATCTCTTCAAAAAATAAATATTTATTCCCACGAAATATATAACGGCAGGTAGGAAATAACAGAATGACCTCACATGACTAGAAGGTATGGGACCCTATAGACATGAGTGACGGAGGCCTTCATTATCTCAAGTCTTATCTTAATGGTGAGTTAACCCCATTATAACATTACATTACAGGGTTAACACAATAAACGCAAAAATCTTCTTTTTTTTTTAAAGTATTCTTTGAATAAATCAAATGTACTCTCTTTGCCAAGCAGGAATTTTCCACAAAAACTATTCTTGAATTGGAACTTTTTGAATACAATGTCTCAGAAACATGTACACATACTGAGAAAACATTGTGTTAACTCCTTAATATGGCCTAACAACTTGCTACATTGTATATACAGTATATACTTCATGCATACCACTGTTTAACATACATTCAGCATGGGTAGCTTTCCTCAAGTCAAGGTGGACTCAAATAACATCATGTTTAAAATAGCTTGCTCCAGAAAACAACAACAGTTTTAGACAGGTAATAAACTTTAAAAACAGTTTAAGTCATGCTGTGCTGACTTATTGTTACATCTAATCAGCATACTTCAAGCACAAGTCATGATCTGCAGTCGGGGTAATAGTACATTAACCTACAGTAGTTGTCCAATCAGCTGGAAGAGTGGGCACCCACAATGCTCAAAATGTGTCACCCTAAACTGCTCTTTTTATATAACTAGTGCTTTCTCAATTCAGTTCACCACGTAATGGAGAGGTGCATTAATGTCATATATTATACTTATGGTATGCTTGAACCAAACATAAACATATTTATTTTGTGGCAAAGGGAAAATATAGTTCACATTCCGCTCAGGAAACCACTGAGTGATGGGTGAGTGAGTAATATTCGTAGACAGGTAAATAAATGTTTCATTTCTTGCATTTGGCCTTGTTACAGGATGTGGAAAGTGGAATAATTTAAGGGAAAATTGGGCCTTGACTTATTATATTGATTTTAAATATTCACTAAAGAGTGAACACAATAGAAGCATTATAAATTCATTTAATAAAATATATGTTTTCATTGCCTTCTCTGGTCTGTCAATACAACAAATATAGTACATAGTTATAAATCTGATTAAATCATATATATATTACATTGTCTTCACTGGTCAATGAACACATTTAATTAAATGTATGTATCTGATAGTATGATATACATATTACGTCTGAGAAACCAATACATAAAATCAGTGTAAGAATATGCATATCGAGGACAAATAATAAACAATTGAAAATACACAACAAAACACTTTCTGGAATTAAAGAGTACCGTTCAGTGTAGAACATGCATCAATACTTTCAAGTATTGTCTGTTTATCCTTAAATATACAAATGTATTGAAAAATATTTATATTGATATAAAAAATACTTTCTCAGAAAATAACAACGGAAAAAAGGTCTACTTACTGAAATATTTTTCAACCACACAAGCCGTGCCCCGAGCTGAAACGTATATATGGGCTTGTCACACTCCTTTCTCCTGCAGTCTTAATTGGGAGCCCGCCCACTTCAGAAATAAACGTCAATGATGAGAATGTGAACAGATCCCAACAAAAGGTGACTTTCTCGACAGCCTAAACCACAATAGTTTGTCCCCTGATGGATTATATTGCACCTGACCTTTGAGAATTCCTCTAATTCTGTCATGGTCGTATTGTTAGAGACAGTGTTTGAAGCGCAAGTCGTGAACACACTCAAGTCTAAATAGACAACCCTAAACAAATTCCCGCAATCAAACTTAACACTCGTAGGAGCTTTCACAAACTTTGCTTCTCTACTGAATGTAAATACTCAAGGGTGATCATTTTCCACATTTACAAACATTCTTGTCTTTTGATCATACTGCCCACACTTTGCACCCGATTGACCAAAACGGCGGTCACAAAAACGTTAACCAGTGCCCTATAGGTTTGACCATCTCAGAACTATGCTATACAATAGGTAGATTGTCATCCCGCACTGTGATATTTAGATGCTGCAATAATGATGACCTTTACACCTTTGGGTCAGATGTCCAACAAGGTCAGTTTGCTTTTTGGACACAATTCAGAAATACTGAGGTACAGACACTTTAATAAAGTCTTTTATAGGCATTTAGAAATTGGAAGACCATGATTACATGACGCTTTTTATGGATAGCCACTTCTTTTATTCTTTGTCACGACGTTTCAGAGCTACTTCTTGCTCCTTCATCATTTAATATTTGAAGTTTTGGCCATTTATGTGTTCTCTTATCCTATCCATGTAAATATACCATTAACATTTGGAAGTAATTGACATCTGTTTACAGTGATTGAATTTTATAAGTTTATTATTGTGAGGCAGTCGGTATGAATACCTATAAGCAGTCATAAAATTGTGACTTGGCTGGCTGATCAAAAACAAACAATAAAAAACCTGTGTTAGTGGAGACTCATGATTTGTTTGTTGTTTAACGCCACAATCAGTAGTATACCAGCTATATGACGGCGGTCTGTAAATAATAAAGTCTGGACCAGACAATCCAGTGATTGACATCATCAGCATCGATCTACGCAATCGGAATACGATGACGTGCATCAACCAAGTCAGCGAGCCTGACAACCCGATCCCGTTAGTCGCCTTTTACGACAAGCACAGTCGCCAGTTACGGCCAGCATGGTTGCTGAAGACCTATTCTACCCTTGATCTTGACAGGTCTGAGACTCATAAAGATGAGAAGATATTAACATTATTGTCAGATCTGAGGTGAAGCACCCTCACTGCAAGATGTTGTCCTTCTTGTCTACTCAGAGAACATCATCAAAAATGAAAAATTACTTGATCAGAAAAACACCAAACTGTCACAATCATTTCATTTCCAAAACATCCTCCTCCCAACTTGACACTGACTAAAATACTGACAGTTCATGAATACTTCCATGACAAAAACATATTTATATTTTATCTAACACAAATAATTGATATACACAAAATCTCATATCAGAACATAAGAGCTGTGCATGTCCTGGCCTATGGGGATACTGGGTTAGACACAGCTATCTATGCTGGTTGCAGGCTTTGTGTGTCATCGTACTCTGATGGTGTGGATCGCTATTCACAAAATCAATCACTAAGATTATCGGGTCTGTACTCGATTGGTGCGGTGGGGTAGCCTTGTGGTTAAAGCATTGGCTCGTCAAAGCGTTGGCTCATCAAACCGAAGACCCGAGTTCGATTCCTCACATGGGTACAATGTGTGAAGCCTATTTTCCAGTGTCCCCTGATGTGATATTGCTGGAATATTGCAAAAAGCAGTGTAAAACAATACTCACTCACTCACTCACTCATACTCGATTATTTAGAGGCCGCAGTCATATAGCTGGAATATTGCTATTTTCAGTGTTAAACAAACAAACAAACAAACAAACAAACAAACAAACACACTGTCCATGATCTGCATCATGCGGAGTCACAGCGGAAGATCCTAGCTAGGTCATGTGACGGAACATACAAAACCCAAGTATCCATCACAGCACACATAAACAACAGATTGAAACACACAAATCTCAAGTTCAATAAAAAAATCAACAAACAAAACAACTAGTTAAAAAATTCCAAGTAGGTTGAGAAGCCGGGTCATGTGACTGTTCAAGAGGATCTACTCCCTTCCTGTGTTGTCTGTTATTCTGCTTGATATTATATTCCACTCGTCACCTGATTCTGGCGAGATGATCACCAGTATAGCAGCTATTTGCACTGATGTTCAGAATTGCACCAATGTTTGTCTGAGCTTTGACAAACAGTTTGAACAATCCTGGTCTCAGCCACAACAAACATGACACCTTGGCTATCTTTACATGCCGATTATGACAGTTAGATTCCAGTTTTCCCTCAACTTTGACAATTTGTTGTGATGTTGAGAAAATTTCGTCTCTATTGAAAACTAATATATGAATTTGATGCTGAATGGTGCTTCTGTTCTTCTTAATAAAGACGGTGGGTATCAGATTATACTGCACACGGCGCGGCACCGCCAATATTTGCCCCGCACACATACACGCAACCTCTCACAAGAACAAGCTCCTTTATTCAGAGATTATATGGTTGATAACAAAGATGTGAACTGTTATTGTGAACAAACAGAACATAACAGGATATCATACAATTTCCACGGATGACATACAGGACATGACAGTCTTCACAAGTGACACAGCAGCCTCAATTTCCCAACTGTCTGTTCTCTAACAGCAAATGATATTCTGCATGCTTATAAAATAGCTTGTTTGTTGGTTTGTTATTTCAAGCCACAGCAATATTCCAGCTTTGTGATGACAGCCTGTATATAATGGAGTCTGACAAACCAGTGATTGACATAATATGAGATACATCCCTTTTGTGGAATGATGACTGCTATCAACCAACCTTTTCTGACCTGACCACCCGATCCACTATGTGGCCTCTTATGAAAATGAAGCCATTGACCTGACCACCCGTTCCATTATGTAGGCTCTTGTGACAACCAAGCCATTGACCTGACCTGATCCACTATGTGGCCTCTTATAACAAACAAGCCATTTACCTGACCTGATCCACTATGTGGCCTCTTATAACAAACAAGCCATTTACCTGACCTGATCCACTATGTGGCCTCTTATGACAAACAAGCCATTGACCTGACCATCCGATCCACTATGTGGCCTCTTGTGACAACAAAGCCATCGACCTGACCACCTGATCCACTATGTGGCCTCTTATGACAACCAAGCCATTGACCTGACCACCCAATCCACTATGTTGGCTCTTATGACAACCAAGCCATTGACCTGACCACCCAATCCACTATGTGGCCTCTTATGACAACCAAGCCATTGACCTGACCACCCGATCCACTATGTGGCCTCTTATGACAACCAAGCCATTGACCTGACCACCCGATCCACTATATGGCCTCTTGTGACAAGCACACCATTGACATGACAGCCCGATCCATGATGTGGCCTCTTGTGACAACCAAGCCATTGACCTGACCACCCAATCCACTATGTGGGCTCTTATGACAACCAAGCCATTGACCTGACCACCCGATCCACTATGTGGCCTCTTATGACAACCAAGCCATTGACCTGACCACCCGATCCACTATATGGCCTCTTGTGACAAGCACACCATTGACATGACCGTCCGATCCATGATGTGGCCTCTTGTGACAAGCATAGTCTTGTGAGGACAATTCTAACCCTATCCCGAAAGGGATCTGTTTGATAAAACTTGATTACAGACAGAGTTCTGTCACTTTAACCCATCGTTCCTTATTAGAAGGAATTATGATAATCAAAGCCACGCAATCCCTTGCCTGATTACAGTTTTAAAGTCAATATAAAAATGTCCCTAACATTGAAACATGATGCTCATCAATAAAATCTTGTCAAGTTAAAACATCAACACTGATAATGATACCATGCTTGACTACCGGTATGCATAGTTTTTATACACGTTCATATCTTGATAGCAAATTAAAGTCACAATACAATGCATGATACAATCTATGAAAACTCATCACTTGACTGGTTGTTTGTTTGTCCTTCAAATGCCACACTTAGCAATTTTGTGAATTGTCACGGCTTTATAAAATGGCCCCAGTAGGCCCCTAGACACAGTAAATACCGGCAGACGCTCCGCCAAGATTCCTCACTGGAACAGAGCTCTGATCAGCTCCATTCTTTGAAACCAAACACACAAAGACAAGATTGAAAATAGTACATTACAATCCATTGAGAACTTAATCATCTATAAATATTCCACCGACAAAATGAGGGCCTCATGCATAACTGATCCGGAGGATCGAGTACTTACTTTAATGTATAATTCATAGGTCTGCCTGGTTTTCCCTCCGTTCACGGCACCGGTTCCAGCATGTACACTCAGTGTTCTACATCACCATCATAGGTTCTAGTCCACTGACTGTGCAAATACATCTCCTGTACAGATCAATTGCTGGACCGGAGCCGCTCTTCAGGACATGTAAGATGCCATTCTACCCATACATTCCCACATAGATCATGGAGGCGTCCGACATTGATCTGTCAATATGTTTATGGATATTAAGTGATATTGGTGTGGAAAATAACTTTCCTCTACTGTTCATGAGCGACAATAACATCTGTAGTATGTTTTACCATTGTTTCCAATGATTGTGTAATAAATGGTTAATTACCACAGAGTAACCTCATAGTGCCAGTTCCAGAAACAAGCATGGGGGAGAAAAAGACACATTGAGATACTTGATTCAGTTTACTGAAGAGGAACCTGTGACCTACATTTCATACCTACTATTAAACCAAGTTCACATTCACTACGATGGAGCTTACAGACCGAAGATAATAATCAGAAAAAATGTGGGATTCAAACCCCAGACCAGAAGATCTTGGCTCAGCTAAGAGATGCAAATGGATAGTGACAGATGTAACTTAGGCCAGTGGACCATGCATACGCTATAGTGTCTTTATACATATTTACATGACACAGTATTGGCTGAGGAATGTTCATACGCCAATCTCTGTCACAAACGAGAAGCAAGAAATTCCAGAACCCACAATCCTGAATCCTGGCACAGCTAATGTACCCGTCATTTCTTATAGGGGTGGGTGGGTCAGAGGGCACCAGAGGAGGGTGACCGAAAAATAGGACAATCTCAAGGAGAGGGTCATAAAAAAATACACATACATGTTTTCGGAGAGGGTCATATCAAAATGGACATTTTATAGTATGATAAAATATTAAGTGCTTTTTGATTTTGTCTTCTTGGAGAGGGTCATGTAAGAGATGTATAAGGACATAGGGAGGGTCATCCAAAAATATGACAACCATAGCTCCCACAGGCTTTATAATAAAGTTGATTTAATAATATAAAACTTATTTGTTTGAGACCGTCATCTAGTCTAACCAGTGAAAAGAATCTGGCTAAACTCCGGCAATGTCTGACATATTGATCTGTGTGTCATTGGAAAAACCTTCAGGATAGTGACAATAACACAGGTAATTTGAGCAGACGATTGATTCCATGATCAAAAGCCGAGAACTGCCTGGAGTGATGTGCGGACAATAATGACAGCTTCACAATGATCAAGAAATAGTTGTGCCCTGTGTACATTTGTGTCTCCATATCAATCAGAAAGCTTAAGTGAAATATACTCGACAGCCATAGCGTAGAGAGCTTGATGGCTGTGTACTGGTGGGAGTCTGAGATATACCTGTTGTATACTAGTATATATATATATACAGAAAACTACGTTCATAACGAACACGTTTATAACAAACTGACAGATATAATGAACTTTTTTTGGTCCCATCCTTTTTCTGTATACTTTCTGTAAATGTTCTTATAACGAACTACAGTTATAACAAACTAAATTTAGTCGTCCCTTTGAGTTCATTATAACCATATTTTTTTGTAGTCCGTTTCTAACATAGAATTCTCATTTATACTTTTCATCAAATATACAATTTTACACAACTTTGATGGTTTTCTTTAAGTTCTTAAATTAAGTAATTCATGTTCTGTTTTACTTTATATTGTTTGTTAACTCAGAACATACAGTGGATATTAACCCATACTTCTAAAAGGTATTGATCCTGAAAAAATCCTAGATGAATAATTTTCTGTTTTGATTGTTTGTTTGTTGTTTAACGCGGCACTTAGCAATATTCCAGCTATATGACGGCGGTCTGTAAATAATCGAGTCTGGACCAGACAATCCAGTGATTAATATCATGAGCATCAATCCACGCAATTGGGATCGATGACATGCATCAACCAAGTTAGCAAGCCGACCATCCTATCCCGTTAGTCCCCTTTTACGACAAGCATGGGTTGCTGAAGACCTATTCTACCCCGGAATCTTCACAGGTCGAATAATTTCCTGGATTTAATAAGTGGATCATAGATTCATATAAGAGAACGACTATTTGATACATATATTTGGATTAAAAATGCTTGAAAAAAGTAAATATTGAAATGAAGAAAAGAATTGTCTGACACAAAAAAATATTAGGTTCATATCAATTACAACAAATTCTTGATTTGCCACTGTAGCTGAAGAGAAAGTCTCCATACAAAATCCAAGGCACTGCCCCCGGTAATGTATTCAACATTTAGAAACATGAAAATACTTACTTCAGATCACATTTCAACACAATATGGGATGGTTGCAACACATTTTTTAAAAGCTTCCTATGAATTCAAAATGGCCTGACACCCTTGGTAATCCAGCTGTGGTTTCATCTGCATAATGACAATTCTACCATCAGTTCAAACTATCATTTACAAAATGAGTTGCGATGACGTTGTGTGACGTGCATGTCATCCCTGCTCAGCTGACATCATTCACACGGCAACCACTCATGTGCATCCAGCTGACACATCCCCTGAGATGCAACACGATTAGCGTCAGTTGGCTACGGACATTGTGAACAATGCCGTCTATTGAAGTATACAACCCATTGATGTACTTCATCCCCAAGTGAACGACAGACTCACACTAAAACACTTGCTACAAATCCATCACTAGCTTTAAACGATCATTCGATAAATAGGTATTTTTAGGTACATGTATTTTCACTGATTACAATAGTTATTTTTGTTTCCATTCTTTCTGGCATCAACTGCTTTGACATCCTTTGACTCAAACTACACTTTCAGAATGTGTATGCTATGGAACAGATATTCATTTCATGATTAAATGTGGAGGTGTTAACAAATAGTCTCTGAATCCATGAGGAACCATCCTCTGTTGTCCCGGGCATTATATCTGTTATAGTAAGGACTCCCTGGACCCATTCGCCACCAGTGCATCATGTCATGTCTTCATCTCTCCTATCTCTAACTTAGCCCAAAACAAACAAACAAACAAACAAACAAACCAACAAGCATACAAACAAACAAAGGCATTCTCTCACTCCTGGGTGTTATTTGACTGCTAGATTTAGCACATGTCATCTGGACTGGGCTATAAACGAAGCTATGGTGGTAGATGGTTTCCAGGTATTTATCCTAATAAAATGGAGTCATAATACACTAGATAATTGTGGATGTGTCTTGAAATGTATGTTATATCTTAGGGCAATGGTCATCTTCCAGAGGCAAGGGAGTTATCCGACTATAAAAATCCAGTTTCCACCCTTGCTAAACTCGGCTGGAATTTCGTGGCTTGATTGTATCACCACCAGTGGCTATTATGAGTTATGTCACTTCTATTTCACTACTACTGACCAATCAGATTCCACCTCTGATATCACTTGATTTTGCTTCAGACAAAATGGTGGTGCCCAGTGAAGACGATCAAGAGTTTGCCACTAACGTGGCTATATCCCCCGCCCCTGTTGCAGAATTTATGACATAATTAAATCTAAACAAACCCTAACCTTTTTTAACCGAGGTGGAACTTGTCATGGAAATTGTAAAAAAAAGAGGAGTTTGGAACCTGAGTCCATCTTGTTGCCATGGAAACGTAAAAAATAAAAATGTCTAAAATTTCTAAATAGAAAAAGGCACCAGTTCAGCATGTACCTGACAAACTTGTAAAGTTTCATGAAAAAATATTGAACGGTTTATGAGATATGCTCCGGAAACAAACCCTACCCTCACAGAACCTAAGTCCATCTTGTTGCCATGGAAACGTAAAAAGTAAAAATATCTAAAATTTCTAAATAGCCAAAGGCACCAGTTCAGCATGTACTTGACAGACCTGCAAAGTTTCATGAAAAAATATTGAACGGTTTCTGAGTTATGCACCGGAAACGAAATGTGCAGACGGACGGACGGACGGAGCCCGTTTCTATATCCCCCGCCAACTTTGTTTGGCGGGGGATATAATAAAACAGGTATTTCTTCTCAAAGTGCATCAAATCACATGAGCACCTTGATAAAAAACATGAAAAGATATGGAAAATGTCTGTTGACTCTAAGCTGACGGAACACATGCTTTGCAAATCCTGTAATTGACTGAAATCTGCACAGCAGTTTACGAACCGAGTGTTTATTTTGGTACGCGATATTGATTGGACTTTGCATAGACTCAGCCAAAATATAACTCAATAATTACAGCCTAGTTTGGCAAGGGTGGAAACTGGACTCTTATTGTCATTAAATTCCTTTGCCTTGGGAAGATGAAAACTCCCACAATGCACTTCTGTATAATATATACCATTGATTCTCATAAAACTCCCACA
This sequence comes from Haliotis rufescens, assembly GCF_023055435.1. Classification (NCBI taxonomy): domain Eukaryota; kingdom Metazoa; phylum Mollusca; class Gastropoda; order Lepetellida; family Haliotidae; genus Haliotis; species Haliotis rufescens. The sequence goes on from NW_025963802.1 coordinate 3,214,850, forward strand.
ATGCACTTCTGAAAAAGGTATATACCATCGATTCGCCAAAAACTCCCACAATACACACAATATATAATCAATTTTCATGTTTCTTCCACAATGCCCAACTGTATGTTACTTAATACCCTGTTATTTAAAATATTAAGTTTCCCCATGTTCTGAAATGTATCTTACCACATATCAATCCCAAAATTCCATTCGCCTTGTCCGCTGTGGTAGAGAGGGTTGTACAGTGCTGTGGCCATGTTGTACACGCTGGATGGATATACTGACACAATAATTACCCAGTTGGCAATTAGGCCACAGTAGCTTGTACACAAGTCTTTGCATCATACTTTAGTGAGCAGCCAAGCATGGGATGATCGATACATGGGATTACATAGTTCTGTACAATAACCTACACTATGACATACATAGATCCATTGTGTTTCACTTGGTGCATTTATGAGTGGGTTCGGTTGTATATATTTTAAGGATGATTGTTTAAATGTTTAAAAAACAGGAAGTCAGTGAGGGCATTCAGGGTGGGCCTGTGTACGACGGCTTCAAACATGATCTGTTTGTTTGTTGTTTAATGCCGCACTCAGCAATATTCCAGCTATATGACCGCGGTCTGTAAACAATCGAGTCTGGACCAGACAATCCAGTGATTGAAATCATAAGCATCGATCCACGCAATAGGAATACGATAACATCCATCAACCAAGTCAGCGAGCCTGACCACCCGATCACGTTACTTGCCTCTTACGACAAGCATAGTCACCTTTTACAGCAAGAATGGGTTGCTGAAGACGTAATCTGGTCATGTCTTGATATGGCTGCAGAAATCTCAGAAAGCTTAAAAAAGATTCCCTCACTCATTCTGCATTATGATGCTCTGTGGAGTGCTCTCGTTGGGTCCTGACACACAAACACATCACTCCCTCACTCACTCCATGTACCAACGCACCAACACCACTATGGGATGAACTGATCAATGATGTAAACACACAGGACAAATCACTCCCTCACTCACTCCATGTACCAACGCACCAACACCACTATGGGATGAGCTGATCAATGATGTAAACACACAGGACAAATCACTCCCTCACTCACTCCATGTACCAACGCACCAACACCACTATGGGATGAGCTGATCAATGATGTAAACACACAGGACAAATCACTCCCTCACTCACTCAATGTACCAACGCACCAACACCACTATGGGATGAGCTGATCAATGATGTAAACACACAAACACATCACTCCCTCACTCACTCCATGTACCAACGCACCAACACCACTATGGGATGAGCTGATCAATGATGTAAACACACAGGACAAATCACTCCCTCACTCACTCCATGTACCAACGCACCAACACCACTATGGGATGAGCTGATCAATGATGTAAACACACAGGACAAATCACTCCCTCACTCACTCAATGTACCAACGCACCAACACCACTATGGGATGAGCTGATCAATGATGTAAACACACAGGACAAATCACTCCCTCACTCACTCAATGTACCAACGCACCAACACCACTATGGGATGAGCTGATCAATGATGTAAACACACAAACACATCACTCCCTCACTCACTCCATGTACCAACGCACCAACACCACTATGGGATGAGCTGATCAATGATGTAAACACACAGGACAAATCACTCCCTCACTCACTCCATGTACCAACGCACCAACACCACTATGGGATGAGCTGATCAATTATGTAAACACAGAGGACAAATCACTCCCTCACTCACTCCATGTACCAACGCACCAACACCACTATGGGATGAGCTGATCAATGATGTAAACACACAGGACAAATCACTCCCTCACTCACTCCATGTACCAACGCACCAACACCACTATGGGATGAGCTGATCAATGATGTAAACACACAGGACAAATCACTCCCTCACTCACTCAATGTACCAACGCACCAACACCACTATGGGATGAGCTGATCAATGATGTAAACACACAAACACATCACTCCCTCACTCACTCCATGTACCAACGCACCAACACCACTATGGGATGAGCTGATCAATGATGTAAACACACAGGACAAATCACTCCCTCACTCACTCCATGTACCAACGCACCAACACCACTATGGGATGAGCTGATCAATTATGTAAACACAGAGGACAAATCACTCCCTCACTCACTCCATGTACCAACGCACCAACACCACTATGGGATGAGCTGATCAATGATGTAAACACACAAACACATCACTCCCTCACTCACTCCATGTACCAACGCACCAACACCACTATGGGATGAGCTGATCAATGATGTAAACACACAGGACAAATCACTCCCTCACTCACTCCATGTACCAACGCACCAACACCACTATGGGATGAGCTGATCAATTATGTAAACACAGAGGACAAATCACTCCCTCACTCACTCCATGTACCAACGCACCAACACCACTATGGGATGAGCTGATCAATTATGTAAACACAGAGGACAAATCACTCCCTCACTCACTCCATGTACCAACGCACCAACACCACTATGGGATGAGCTGATCAATGATGTAAACACACAGGACAAATCACTCCCTCACTCACTCCATGTACCAACGCACCAACACCACTATGGGATGAGCTGATCAATTATGTAAACACAGAGGACAAATCACTCCCTCACTCACTCAATGTACCAACGCACCAACACCACTATGGGATGAGCTGATCAATTATGTAAACACACAGGACAAATCACTCCCTCACTCACTCCATGTACCAACGCACCAACACCACTATGGGATGAGCTGATCAATGATGTAAACACACAGGACAAATCACTCCCTCACTCACTCAATGTACCAACGCACCAACACCACTATGGGATGAACTGATCAATGACGTCAACACAGAGGACAAATCACTCCCTCACTCACTCCATGTACCAACGCACCAACACCACTATGGGATGAACTGATCAATGACGTCAACACAGAGGACAAATCACTCCCTCACTCACTCAATGTACCAATGCACCAACACCAGTTTGGTATGAACTGATCAATGACGTCAACACAGAGGACAAATCACTCAGCCAGGGCTGTCACAAGTGCCAGTCCATCAGTAGGGGAAAGGGTGAAAGTCTCTGATGTGCTGACAGTGTTGTAATTAATTGATGTACAATCACAGGTAATGCCTCACTATATGCAGGGACAGCATCCTACTCAGCAGCCATGTAGGTGGTACATGGAAAAATTGCTGAATAAACAGATTTTTTTCACAAAACAAAACTCTTTTTTACACAACAGAAAAAAATAATATTTTCCATTCTTTTTTCTTTTGCAAATGTGATTGTCTTGTTTTTTTTTATAGATTTTTTTTCATATTTCTATATCAATATGTCAACATGTTTTACTTAAGTGAGCAAGTGAATGAATGGGCTAATGTGCCAGCCTGTTTATGTCGGACAACGTACTGACGGAACTACCGGTAAATAAAGCACACAGACATATTGGAGAGTACTGAATACCACTGTGTTCAGTTTCTGATGGTTCAACAACTGATATCCATTATGTGATGTATTCACAACACTGCCAAATCTTTGGTTGTTTGTTTACTTACAAATTTTCATACCTAGCTTGCTGTCTTCTTAAGCTCAAACCCAGATATTTACATCGGTATTTACCCAAATGTTACTGTATTTTAAATTCAGAAAAGCACCTTACCACATATTCACATAATCCCTGTATTCACAAAATCCATTAGGTGTGATTTTTTAGAAATAGCGATTGTCCACGTATGTCAAAGAACAAGCTTCCCTGTGCACATACACATCTTTTAAACCAACAATCAAAGCAAAATAACTTCAACTAAATTAAAACCATTGTAGGAGCACTTATATGTTGATAAAAAAAGAAAGAGATCATCAACGTTTCATATAACTTATTCCTGGAGAATTCCCTGATGAAAAGCCCTGCTGGCAAGCCATCGAATGTGTTATAGTTATGTCACAAATTGGCTATCAAACCATGGATTGATGCTGTACAAACTTGGGGCACGGGTGGCCCAGTCGTCTAAGGCGCCGCGATTTGCTGTGCAGAGTTGCGTCCCTTGGGCACGCCAGAAACCTATGATTGTGGGTTCGAATCCCGGTTCGCCCCGATTATGTTTCTAGGTTTGTCAGCACCATACCCGTGCTCGTGGGTTTCACCGAAGTGGTAAACGTCTGAGACCTGCATCACTTTGTGCTTTCCTCCCACATTAAGCTGACACGCCGCAATATAACTGGAATACTGTTAAAAGCGGCGTTAAACCAAAACTCACTCACTCACTGTACAAACTTACTTTCTGATGTTGCCTTCCTAGCTTCCCAGTGCCTGAACTTTGAACTCTGTGATGCCATGTTCTGATTGGACAATATTTATCATCAGTCACAGCAAGGACAACACAGGATAGTCATAACCCACTCATCAACACTTGGCCTGTATCCATGACAACAAGAATTCCTGGTAAGAGCTGCCTCCAACACAAGTCCTGCCGTGTCACAAGGCAGTGAGATCTACACCAGGTTCAGGGGGTATGAAAATATCACTGTCCAATTACCGTTATAGAAACGGAAATCATTTTCCCCAACCTGTTGGATATGATGTTGAAAGTTTATACCCCCTGTGAGGCATTTGTGTAGCAAGTAATTTTATCTCCGCAACTCCCCATACGTCCATTGTTTGTGAACCTCTTTCACTGACAAAGTCCCAGGTAAACGTTCCTTATCGTTTCACCTGAGCCATCGAATCTCAAGACGAGTCATTAATCACCTAAGTGTCCCGAAACCCATACAAGCTAAACTCCAGAAATCTCTAGGAATCCTAGCATTTTGTTCATTGTCTTCAGATCCTGTTTTAAACCATTGCACTTGGACAAGAACACATTCAGAATGGACTTTCTTTATGTACATGTGTGATTTTGTCACACTTGGTTACAAAAGTGGCGTTTAAGAGATTGTAAGCTTCGCCATACCAATCAGTGGCAGTAGCAGGGGTTGTGCGATCATGAGCGTGTGTTTTCTTAAGGTGACGGCAGCTTGGAGTCTACGTGAGACTTGGTACACAGGCGGCAGACAGAAGACACAATGTCTCACGTCTCCCCAGCACCTGTTTACTTCGGCTGTAACACTGTCCAGGTAGACGACAGGTGAGACAATCTACCTGTGTGCAGGTTGGACAGAGGTTGTCTTATGCATCTGGCATCATACTGGCAAACGATGCAGTGAGGGTGATTGAGGGAGGTTGTCACAGTGGCAGGTGCAGTGATTGTGATGGTATTGTGTTGACCCCTCGGACCAACATGGCACCACATATATAAATAGAGAATCTCACCCAAGTGTCTTTTGATTTCAAATATATCAAGACGAGTTGATAAAAAAATCACTTATATCACTTTTATCAACGAGTGTTGATATATTTGATATCAAAAGACACTCGGGTGAGATTTTATTTATCACCATACATCATTCTTCCAACTTTTCCAGTTTGTAGACAGTAATTAGCAGTGTCTTAAGTGTAAAAAGTACTGCTTCAGTAGCAGAGCCATTAGTGAAGTCATTTGATTGTGACGTTGATTGTGGTGTCTATCTATGCTCTACAATCTTGTCTCAATCTATGCTCTACAATCTTGTCTCTATCTATGCTCTACAATCTGGTCTCTATCTATGCTCTACAATCTGGTCTCTATCTATGCTCTACAATCTTGTCTCCATATATGCTCTACAATCTTGTCTCTATCTATGCTCTACAATCTGGTCTCTATCTATGCTCTACAATCTTGTCTCCATATATGCTCTACAATCTTGTCTCTATCTATGCTCTACAATCTGGTCTCTATCTATGCTCTACAATCTGGTCTCTATCTATGCTCTACAATATAGTGTCTATCTATGCTCTACAATCTTGTCTCTATCTATGCTCTACAATCTGGTCTCTATCTATGCTCTACAATCTTGTCTCAATCTATGCTCTACAATCTTGTCTCTATGCTCTACAATCTTGTCTCAATCTATGCTCTACAATCTTGTGTCTATCTATGTTCTACAATCTTGTCTCTATCTATGCTCTACAATCTTGTCTCAATCTATGCTCTACAATCTTGTGTCTATCTATGCTGTACAATCTGGTCTCTATCTATGCTCTACAATCTTGTCTCAATCTATGCTCTACAATCTGGTGTCTATCTATGCTCTACAGTCTTGTCTCTATGCTCTACAATATAGTGTCTATCTATGCTCTACAATCTTGTCTCTATCTATGCTCTACAATCTTGTCTCAATCTATGCTCTGCAATCTTGTGTCTATCTATGCTCTACAATCTGGTCTCTATCTATGCTCTACAATCTTGAAAAAAATTAGAGTACATTACATGGTATATATTGTCAGAAGAAATTAATCTTAATTGGACTGGTGTTTTGAAACAAATGCAAGTTTGAACAATATCCACATGAAATTATTGCGGAAGTTAACATCCCTAAAGTTGGGTTACATCCCGTCTCATCCATCTGATACTTCCTGAATACAGTCAGAGTTGGTGCTTTGATACTAAAACATTTGACACAGATAGTAACACGGGACACGGAGATTGTTGGACTGGCATGTTGTTCAGGCGCACACTGCTGCTCCAGAATAACAAACAGAACTATATCACCTAGCATGTGTATAGATAATACGGCACCTGATGGAGCCGTATAGCTCCTAATCACCTAGTGTGTATATAGACAATATAGAACCTGATGGAGCTGTATAGCTCCTAATCACCTAGTGTGTATATAGACAATATAGAACCTGATGGAGCTGTATAGCTCCTAATCACCTAGTGTGTATATAGACAATATAGAACCTGATGGAGCTGTATAGCTCCTAATCACCTAGTGTGTATATAGACAATATAGAACCTGATGGAGCTATATAGCTCCTAATCACCTAGTGTGTATATAGACAATATAGAACCTGATGGAGCCGTATAGCTCCTAATCACCTAGTGTGTATATAGACAATATAGAACCTGATGGAGCCATATAGCTCCTAATCACCTAGTGTGTATATAGACAATATAGAACCTGATGGAGCCATATAGCTCCTAATCACCTAGTGTGTATATAGACAATATAGAACCTGATGGAGCTGTATAGCTCCTAATCACCTAGTGTGTATATAGACAATATAGAACCTGATGGAGCCATATAGCTCCTAATCACCTAGTGTGTATATAGACAATATAGAACCTGATGGAGCTGTATAGCTCCTAATCACCTAGTGTGTATATAGACAATATAGAACCTGATGGAGCTGTATAGCTCCTTATCACTTAGTGTGTATATAGACAATATAGAACCTGATGGAGCCGTATAGCTCCTAATCACCTAGTGTGTATGTAGACAATATAGAACCTGATGAAGCTGTACAGCTCCTAATCACCTAGCATGTATATAGATAACACAGAACCTGATGGAGCTATATAGCTCCTAATCACCTGATGTTTCTATTGATAATATAGAACTGGATGGTGCCGTATAGCTCCTAATCACCTAGCATGTATAAAGATAATATAGAACCTGATGGAGCCATATAGCTCCTAATCACCTGGTGTTTCTATTGATAATATAGAACCTGATGGAGCCGTATAGCTCCTAATCACCTGGTGTTTCTATTGATAATATAGAACCTGATGGAGCTATATAGCTCCTAATCACCTGGTGTTTCTATTGATAATATAGAACCTGATGGAGCTACTCCTAATCACCTGGTGTTTCTATTGATAATATAGAACCTGATGGAGCCATATAGCTCCTAATCACCTGGTGTTTCTATTGATAATATAGAACCTGATGGAGCTGTATAGCTCCTAATCACCTGGTGTTTCTATTGATAATAAGAACCTGATGGAGCTGTATAGCTCCTAATCACCTGGTGTTTCTATTGATAATATAGAACCTGATGGAGCCATATAGCTCCTAATCACCTGGTGTTTCTATTGATAATATAGAACCTGATGGAGCCACTCCTAATCACCTGGTGTTTCTATTGATAATATAGAACCTGATGGAGCCACTCCTAATCACCTGGTGTTTCTATTGATAATATAGAACCTGATGGAGCTGTATAGCTCCTAATCACCTGGTGTTTCTATTGATAATATAGAACCTGATGGAGCCGTATAGCTCCTAATCACCTGGTGTTTCTATTGATAATATAGAACCTGATGGAGCCACTCCTAATCACCTGGTGTTTCTATTGATAATATAGAACCTGATGGAGCCGTATAGCTCCTAATCACCTGTATTTAGACTATACAGCCCCTGATAACAGTACAACTTCTACTCACATGAAGACATGGTCCTGTGTCACTGCCACAAATTAATTTCTTCATGCTTGACAAACGCAGCAAGAGTTTTAGTAATCATTAATCATTCAAACGCCATTTATCAATCGATGAGATTTAGTCAACAATTTCCTGCGAATTATTAAAGTTATATGGATGAAAAATATTGAAATGTAATTTTATCCATTCCTACTTGAAAACTTCGCTCCATAATGTTTACAGTTAGGACATCATATTTGGAAAAAGATATGGACACTTTTCTTGAATCAATATAGACTTGCTTAGGCTTCCACTAGAAATAAGAGAACTGGCACTGCTGATGAGACTATGGTCATGTTTGAAAATGAATTCAAACTGTTCAACTGTGTTTAATCTTGTAGTATCTTCTATTCAACATAGGGCTGCAACAATTCACCGATACCTACGAGATCATCATGGGGGGGGGGGGGGCAGTTGCCCTCTGCCCCTAGATTTTTTATAGAAAACAGTTTTATTTCAATCAAGTTGGGGACAAGTGATACTTGTACAAATATTTGCCCTCCCTGTCAAAAAAAAGTTAACTACGGCCTTGAGAACATTCTATTAAAAAAGGTAGACTGGACCAAGTCAAGTCTAATATAAACACAACTCTCTATCTACAGGCAAGTCAGTGTGACCCCAGGAAACCCTGGTTGTACTCGTGTATAATATGAAGCTAAATACGGGGAAAGTTCAATATCCACCAAGGTGAAATATATTGAACTCTTTGACTGCTGGAACAGAAGGGTGGTGTGTATCATGAAAGGCTGGTTGTATATCCATGTATAAATCACAGGAGCAGGCAGTTTAATGGTTGTGGGGCCTATTCCATAACACATTACTGTAACAGTGAGAGGTCAAGTCTAGCTGATAACATTGTCAATTGCATGGGAAGTCAATAACTTTAGGACTTTCCTGAGCCAGGTTTTCATCAGTTGTCATTACAGGATTATTCAAAGCTGCTCAAGAAAATGAACACCATTTTTTCAGCACAAGTATACTGATGGAAACAAATAAGGGAACAATGACACATACAGGGAAATAAGCTTTGCCGTCAGTACATTTGAAATAGCGCGCCTACAAATTCAACATGTCAGAATCAAATGTTGAGATGTGTTTGTGTGCATTGTTTCCAATGTGTATTTGGTAGACAAGGCTGGGAGCCCATGATAGCATATCAATTTACTGTCTCTAAGACTAAATGTTCCCTTATTAATTTCCATCAGTATATTACTTGAGTCAGTACTAAATGGCTTAAGATAAATTAATATTTTGTAAGTTACATTTTTTATTGTCATTCATGTTATACTGCTTTTGAGTCTAAAAGTTTTTGATTTTTTTTGTATTATGAAAGAATCAGGTTTCTTAACTTCTTTTGGGTAATATATATCGAAATGACATTATTTTCAATGACCCAATCAGCTTTGAGAATTTCTTTTCAGAACAGGTTGATATAACACAGTGTCGCACTGTTCAGAAAGTCAGTTATTATGTTTATCTGAACGCTGGTTTGTGAAGTAAATAGCTGACACTATATGGGACTATGTTGTACACAACACTAAGAATCTCACTCCCGGCCATCAATTATATATCAACGAAGCCACCTGAAGCTTTTCTGATGAAGATCATAGTTGAAAACCAACATTAAATCTGAACATACCTGGCTAGAGACCATTAAACACAGGTAACACTGATGCAGTACACCTGGCGGCCAGGTGTGCACAGGTATGTGGAGATGATCGATGCAGTTCACTGCAAATTACATTCAAAACTTTCTTATACTATATCTGAATACTTTTTGCCACGGCTCCAGTAAAAAAATTCCCAAAGTAAAATTTTGTACCCAGCTTGAGTGGGTACCCGGGTAGGGTCTTATAATAGGGGGTCGGGTACCCAGGTAGTAAATTTAGACTTGTCCCAGCCTTAATAGAAATAATGAACATATCTTTATATAAAGTTTAACATTAACAGACAATACTTATATAAATTCAAATTTATAAATTATTTAGAAATCATATCTGTTTTAAAGTATTAACAAAGTTGTAATAATGTTTTTGAAAAGGATTTAGATGAAGCATATAATTCTAAATTTTCAATTTAGTTTTTGAGTAAGTAGAAGTCTGTACTACTAGTGTATTTACGGTAATATCAGTGACACATAACATACAGGGCTAATGCTCTGAGTTGAATGAACCCACCATTAGGCTAACACCAATGGGTCATATTTCCCCTTGACCTGGGTTCGATGAACTGGAAAGACACACTGCACACACCTATACGTCTTTGGTATGGACCAATATGCTGATCAATGTCTGTGCCAAACACTCCCAGTACGACACACGTTGTGTGGAGTATAGAAGCCCCTTGTTGTTTGCTGATATTCATAATTCATACACTTCAGTCACTGATCGTGTCAAATTTATATTCAGGTTAAGTCTATGAATTTTAATTTGGTATACCGTCACAATATTGTCAGTCAGTTGGGCTGGCATTGATAAAAAATATATCAGTATTCTTATATTGATTGATAGATATCACGATATATTGATATACTAAATACAGATTTATTACAGACACGTTTTCAAGTACACGGTACATTTTACATTGGATAATTAGTTTCCTGAAGATTCCTATTACTGTGAGTTGTTATCAAGACCTATCATAATTGAGTTCTGTATGTTTTTGTGGCATTTTGTCAGATCCATTGTTGACAATGGCAAAATAATAGGAGGAAAAAGTTTTAAGTAATGACAATTATGTTTTCATCAATATTATTGTTAAGTGCTTTGATCAAGTATCTCAAGACATGTTGTATAAATATATCAATATTCCAATATTTAATACCAGCCCTATCACAAGTCAGCATGTGCAACCGAAGTTTGGCATGGGCAATGGGAACACGGCCGCCAAGTTTGGCATGGGCAATGGGAACACGGCCGCCAAGATGCCCTAGTTTTGATGGGCAGTTGATCTTGTGCTTGTGGTTTTCACCAAAACAGTAAATGTCTCTCTCTATTTATGAGAGAGAGAGAGAGAGAGAGAGAGAGAGAGAGAGAGAGAGAGAGAGAGAGAGAGAGAGGGGACCAATATAAGGGTAACTCTTAGTAAATGGTGTTCTGATGACGACATCAAATTCACACAGTATATGGAGAAAATCACAGAAACTAGTAAAGTATTCAGTCAATGGTCTTTAAGAGTTCAAGCACAGGGATCAGATGGATCTCTTTTATGAGTTTGTTCTTCACTGTGGACCGAGAACTTGTATGCTATAAGGATATCAGATACTACTCCTAACTGAATGAGAGGCAACGCTGTGATTATACTTAGTAGATTTTCATCTCTACCCACTCCAAGACCGTGAAGATCCGGGGTAGAATAGGTCTTCAGCAACTCATGCTTGCAGTAAGAGGTGACTATGCTTGTTGTGAGAGGGGCGACTAACGGGATCGGATGGTCAGGCTTGTTGACTTGGTTGATGCATGTTATCATATCCCAATTGTGTAGATCGATGCTCATGATGTTAATCACTGGATTGTCTGGTCCAGACTCAATTATTTACAGACTGCTGTCTTATAGCTGGAATATTGCTGAGTGCAGTGTAAAACAACAAACCACCAACAACCAACCACTACCAAACACTCACCTCAAATTATTTTATTGTGCCCAAGTTAACAGACAAAAACAATTGCTACGTGTCTTCATGATTCATGCAATCACAGATACCCTGTACACAGACATCTTGAACAGTTTGTTTTTAATATAGAATAATATATAAAGAATAAAATGACTCCTGCCTTACATTTTTTAACAATTTGGATGAAAATCAAACAATTAATTTAAAATGGCCTAAAGTTGGATAAAACATTTGCAAATAGACAACAGAGTATTTCTACCCAGAATGAAAATCACCTCTGTAGAATGTTGGTAGTCATTTCATTCGACAGCACCTGTCATGTGTGATCATGGCGCGATTGAGTGCAACATACGAACCACACTCATTTCCAGGACTAGTCCTATGCTGAATCTGGGTCAGCTGTCATGTACGAGGACACATTCCCTATATACTTCACATGTCAGAATGAACGGGTCATTAATTAGAAAGTTTAGAATCGATATATTGACGAAAAAGTATCATGGTATATTGATTAATAACAAAATTACTTAATCTGCATGTGAATAATAGTTATAATTGGCATCGATGTATTAAAAAATTATGATGACATCCCAACATGTCAGCATGGACTTCCCATTTTTGTCAATTTACCAGATTATTATTTTGTAAACATTTTTTATTGGTTTTCAAGAAAGAGTACAAAGCCAGTGACCACTGTCTACTAAAAGCTTGTTATTTGTTTAATGCGGCACTGAGCAATGTTACAGCTGCATTTAATAACATTCGATCGATCGTTCGTTCGTTCATCCTCTACGTGCTGGGGTAGCCTAGTGGTTAAAGTGTTCGCTCGTCACGCTAAAGACCCAAGGTTGATTCCCCAAATGGGTACAAATGTGAGAAGCAATAGGAGGATGGTTTTCCAGACCAACAGGGTCTGAGGAACTAACAAGGTTCCATGGTATGTATGCTACATATTCAATCTTGTCACAGGTAAATAGCCTCTTTCACTTCTGTAATTAGTATATCACCGTACAAGCACCTCCAAACCAACTTCTAGTCCAATGTGTAAGTAGTCTTTGTAAGTAGCCCCCTATTAAGACCAAATTCTTACATGACAGTTTGTACGTTTTTTGTGTAAAGTACAGATTTCTAACAGAAAACAGCAGGGAAAAAGGGGCATATAATTGCCTAGTAACTCTTCTTTTCTCACTACTGCTTTGTGTTTGGTTTTAAGAAGCAGCCCCCCTTTAACAGTTTTCTAAGCACCCAGGGTGCTTATTAAGGCAAATATGGTAATTAGAATAAAACAATTCTTGTAACAGAAGGTTATAATTGATATAATGCAATGAGAATGTCCATTGAGACATATGTCACCAATTACCAGATTTCCTGGCAAGCTCTATGACACCCAAGTATTAATGACAGGCATGTACAGGTACTCTAGGAAATTGATTACTTTGTGATATATAACTTCACACAGGTGACACACCTGAGACAGGTAGGTAGACAGGGCTAATTTGTCAATATCCTTATCCTCTGTCTGACGACATCCATTCATCATGATGTGGATTATCATAATCATCATCAGTTAGACAGGCATCATCATCAATATCACCTCAAGTGACCATTGGTCACTGACTCTGTGTGTGTGTGTGTGTGTGTGTGTGTGTGTGTGTGTGTGTGTGTGTGTGTGTGTGTGTGTGTGAGTGTGTGAGTGTGTGTGTGTGTGTGTGTGTGTGTGTGTGTGTGTGTGTGTGTGAGTCTGTCTGTCTGTCTGTCTGAGTGTGATGGGGGCTTTAACCCTGCCCTCCCTATTTTGAAAGTAACATTTGACCCAAAATAACCAAAATACTTTCTTACATAATCCTCAAATACCAAAGAAATTCGCCATGGTAAGGTCGGAGCCGTAAAGCTGCTGCACACATCAAAGACTCTGCTGAGACAGTGAAGATAATCAAATAAGTTAGCCTGACCAGAATAACGACCATTGTGACTGTGGGGAGCAGTGGAGGCAGTGCTGTGGAAAGTAGCATCTGTGACTGGCTAACATCTGAAGAGATGACAATCAGCAGGGGTGGGGAAGAAGATGCAACAACCGACAGTGGATGACACCTGACATGTCTAGGGAGGTAACTGTTATTATACTGATGTCAACACCACATTATGATAAAATATCAATCTCAAGAACACTCTCCCGGGGCTCTTCATCAGCTCTGCTGGAATCACTTTTGGCATGTAGCTATGCCTGGGATGCTTCAGTGACCCAGTGTTGGAACCTGATCTGCTTGTGGTTTCAAACCTATTGCACATATCCATGTAATTCAACATCAGTGTCTGGGACAGATGACATGTAGCTATGTCTGGGATGTCTGTAGAACCAGAGTGACCAGTTATATCCCCCCCCCCGGATGTGGGATAACGTCAAAGACATTTCACTTATAGGTGTTACGCAACAGAAACACTAACATAGATTCCTACATGATGTAAACTTGGACAGGATTCCAACAGAGATAGTTTGATGGTAGTTTCACCACACTTCATCTCATTTTAATGCATGTGTTTGTGTGAATAGATATTAAATTCATATTGGGACATCCAACAACAGAAGGCAAGATGGTCAAAGATTAATGCCGACTAATCAATTTCTTCTGTTATGAGTGAGTGAGTATTGTTTTACGCCGCTTTTTGCAATATTCCAGCAATATCACGGCGGGGGACACCAGAAATGGGCTCACACATTGTACTCATGTCGGGAATCGAACCCGGGTCTTCGGCGTGACGAGCAATCGCTTTAACCACTAGGCTACCCGACCGCCCCTCTTCTGTTATGGATTTTATTGATCAATGTGTAGAAGTCAGTAGGCTAAATACAATCATGGTTTAGATGCATGTGGCCATGATCTGGCCATACATACACTGAAGATGACTGAAGCTTTATCTTTATATATACTCATCGTTTATTTCTTAAATATAAGACAGCTACATGATAAATCGCAAAGAACAATGAAGAATATAGTGTGTTCTATCATGACGTAATTTCTGGAGATATGAATACGCGGTCGCAGCTTGATATACTATATGACATCATATTTGAGAGGGAAGTGTCTACTGAGTGCATCAGCAACTATGAACATCAACCATACACACACAAAACAAAGAGGAGCTATCATCTAAATGTATGACAGTTAGTTACAGGGGTTTAAGAAGTGCTGTATAAGCATTGATAATCATACAAGGGCATTGACGCAACAGGAAGCTCGTCAAAGGTCTGCAACAGGTGGCCCGTTTGACCGGTCAGTAATTGGTTATAATACCGGCCATATAATGTCAGGCAGCCTCAGGCATATGGTGAATGTAAGTAATAGTTTACCTATGTACATCTGTAATCACCGAGGTACCTTTAGAGCAACCCTGGGGGCTCTTGTCTAACTGGAGATTGTCTTTGATGATATGCGGTACAAGTATGTGCCACAGACGGAACATTTCATGGGCATCTCAGCCTTGATTGTCCAGTGTATTAAATATCGGTATTCTACTGTGAGGAGACCCTCGAGTCACTCTCTGCCAAAGATTTACTTCGGAATTGATGTGACCATCTCAATCTATCTTATCACTATCTATAAATCTCTCTCTTGAATTGAGTGAGTGAATATGGTTTTACGCCGCTTTAGGCAATATTCCAGCAATATCATGGCGGGGGACACCAGAAATGGGCTTCACACATTGTACCCATGTCGGGAATCGAACCCGGGTCTTCGGCGTGAAGAGCGAACGCTTTAACCACGAGGCTACCCGACCGCCCCCTCTATCTCTTGAAACAAATAATACTCAGGATAAACGAGGATGCAGGAACGTGTGCTACACATGCAGTGAGTGAGTGAGTGAGTGAGTGAGTGAGTGAGTGAGTGAGTGACATCATATAATGTCCAAAACAAAAGATTTCACAATTACACAATTCTTTCTAAGAGAGGCTCAGAACTTTTATCAATCCACCCTCGTATCAATACGGATTGCTTAGTTAATAAAATGCTACCATATTGTAAATTTCAGTGCATAGTGGCTGTTGGTCATCACTTTTGTTGATTTTTCACTAAAAAAGCCTGATGTAGCCAAATATATTTTTGTTTGTAATAAACTTCATATTTCATCCTCTTACAGTATTCGGACATGTATTGTCACCTCAAAGTTTAATACTGTAATTGAACTGTGTTGATATGTATGATATCAAAAGACACTTGGGAGTGATTCTCTACCTATGCACCAGTGAGTGGGGTGGTGGAGGATGGGTGTGGTGTGTGGTGTGTGTGTGTGTGTGTGTGTGTGTGTGTGTGTGTGTGTGTGTGTGTGTTTGGGGGGGGGGGGCACTGAGCCGATTGATGACTTAGATGGTCAAGTTGCACATTAGTGCTTCAGTCATTAACATATGACTGAGCCGATTGATGACTTAGATGGTCAAGTTGCACATTAGTGCTTCAGTCATTAACATATGACTGAGGGATGACCCTCAGAGACATGGAAGACAATCAGGACAACAATCGCCTTGGTATCACCCAACAATAGCACCAATCTGGCAATTATGTTTAATGCGTGTCTAATCCCTGTATTTGTCATGAGGCTGTTGTCAGAATGTGTGAAGTGGCCCTGATGACGCTGGGCTGGACTGATTCTTTGTTAAATATTCCTTAAAAATATTGGGTTTCAATATTAATAATAAACGATCAATATTAATGTTATGATTAACAATTCATTTACATTGCATAATTATTAACCTTAAGCAGTTGCAATATTAGTAGTTGTTGTAGAAGTAGTAGCCATTATCAACATCATAAATACCCCTCCCTTGAAAGTACTTGTCTGAACTATATAGTTGTGAGTTCAGCGTAGAATTATGAAAACTAAACATGAAAAATATGTGCCAAACCATTATTACACTAACTATTGGTTGTATTGATAACTAAAAATCACTTCACATAACTGTCACGAAGACCATGAACTTGAATTAAAAGAGTGAAAACAAAACATTTAAGTGATAGTAGTAGTCCTCAGTACTTTTCAAATGATGAAAACATGTTGTTTCAAGAAACAAAATATATATGATATAATCTAACACACTAAAACTGAACAACACATTTGACCTTGTACATGTCACGCTTCATCAACGAAAGCTGTTTTCCTCAGAACTATTCCCAGGAAAACATCATCCAGCTTCACATGCCTCCATCAATGTTATATATTGTCTAGATTACCTGACAAATAGCACACTCTGCCCAAGTGTAACGTATGGACTAAGTGTTACCTACCTGCCAAGTCATAGCATCTCTTTAGAACGGCAAAATTGATTTGACAGGAAACTAACACAAATTTATTCACAATCCAGTTGGGATGCCACAGAGAAATGTACTTTCACACTAGATAATTAATTACTTAAATGGAACTTCGTTAGTGCTAATTACCCACTTAAACCTGAGTCGTCAATGTATGTACGATGACGGTCACAGGTGAGTGAACATCGTCGCCTCAGCCCAATGTGTTTACATCACAATCAATACTCTCCCGAAGTACATGTATTTTCGTATATAAACAAACCTAATTAACTATTGAATTGCCATGCTTCCAATCATAAATAATTAACACATCACTAATGTGTATGATTGTTTTTGTGAGGAGATGCTGGTGGTAGTAGTAGTAGTAGTAGTAGTAGACATGGCTCAGGAACAATATTATTGAATATTTGATACATCTATTTCAAATAAGTTCTGAGTACTGTACTTGTTAAAAGTTCTTGAATCTTTATTTTAACTTTGTAAAATGATTTTTTTTTTATCTTGCCTCCTACTGACAGAAGCTGTTTAACAAGAGAGTCAGCTGGTCTTGACTTAGCCTCAATATAAATTGATTGTTCAGTGAATATATTGAAAAAACAAATTAACAAGTCTTCTGTGTGCAGCACTGAAACACTTGAACAATTTTTCCCCACAATAGGATGGGACAATTAAATTGAGCAAATTACAGCCACATCTTGGATATCACCCAAATCCTTTGACTAAACATGAAACACAATTGTCAATTTAGACACATCAAACAAATATTGTTATTGGCAGTGCAACAGAGAAAAGAAATCTGTTCTTAATGGCTAAAGGGGAAAAGGTAATTACTCAACTAAAATTCTCAGACTTTGCCAACTGAATGAAACTATTGAAAACTGTTATGGTGGTGCTGCCCATCCTTGGTTATCCAGGGTATAATATCTCCAATCCATTATAACTACCCTGGGCCTTCACCAGCACAGCTTGATTATGAGTCCACTTCAAATGCTGCCACACAAAAAGTGGTCATCTGACCAAATTACGTTGTGCTTTCATGATTGGAACAAGTGGCAAATTCACAAATACTTGACTGGAAATGATTTCTAGCATAAGGACGTCCCTCACTCTGTCTTGACACTTATGGAAACATCTTCCCTGCTAAAAGTTCCTTAACAACAGTTTTCTGTTTTGATTGAATCTGTCGAGGGTTTTCTTGTATGACTCCACATGTGTGAGTGTAAATCTGTCCCCAACTCTTGTTCAGGAGAGTCATTTTGACAAATTAAGCAAAGGTAGCGAAAGTGTATTGAGTATTGACAGAATATTGTGAGTGAGTGAGTGAGTGAGTGAGTGAGTGAGTGAGTGAGTGAGTGAGTGAGTGAGTGAGTGAGTGAGTGAGTGAGTGAGTGAGTGAGTGAGTGAGTGAGTGAGTGAGTGAGTGAGTGAGTGAGTGAGTGAGTTTTATTGATCTTACTAGACCAAACAGATGTAGGTCCAAAATGTATTCAAGGTAAAACGTCATTTCTTAAAAGTGTTTGATTTAAAAAAATATTTTCAGGGGCTCCGTTTCACAAAGCTATCTCAACACAACGATTATCGTTACTCCTACACTTAAACATAGATTTACGACATACGTAGCGCTACAGTCGCTCCTTGAAGGGGGACCAAGGCGATGGGGAAACAAGAAGTATGTGGATCAAGCTTAATGACTTTATGTGGAATCCGCAAGTGGAAGACTCTCTGCTAGGGCTGGCTATCAATATAGATCATAGAGATTGATAATTGTTAACAAAATATTGATCAATTATCAATAAATATTGGAGAAGTAATTTTGAGCAAACATCCAAAACATCCGAAAAGAAAGTCCGAAAGAAATCAACATATTTCACATCAATGGTGAGTGGGGACACATTTATGCATGGATTACTTTGTGGACATTTGACATATATAACAGTTGCTTCCATTGTCAGCAATTGACATGTTGTTGACAATAACAAGTGTTTTTCAGTAAATTTAAACTTTATTTCTTCCCAATAATTTGTGAAAGATATTATCGATAACAAAATTTTCATATTGATAATAGTTAATATTTCTTCCCATCGACGATAATTCAGATTATCAATCTTTTTAGCCAGCCCTACTCTCGACTATCCTGGGATCTGTTAATAGTTGTGAAACACCACAGACTAGTGAGTGTATAGGTCATCACGATTACACAGTGACACAATTACACAACCTTTCTACATGTAATATAGATATTAAACTCTTGACTCCACCAATCATCAGAATGATCTAGCTGATGGCAGCCTAACCTTACATCACTGTCTCGCCTACCTTCACTGCATCCCAGCTACATCCCACAGGTAGATGTGTTTATTAACATTCCACTAAATACAGCAATCACAATTCTCAGGGTTTATCTTGCAGTGTTCCCACTCAAGCAGGTCAGAGGTCAGTCAGGTGTATCTCTCTGACTGTGAGGGCGTGCTCGTATACATCAGGGATCACTATTATTCTGCTCTATGTATTGTACCATGACTAAAATGATTTCACTCAACATGGTTATTTTTGTTTGTCACAGCCTTGTATATTAGGCCAGCTTAAAATACTCATTTGATTGTCATCTGAAAAGGCTGGAGATGTCTTATTTTAAACCTTATAAGATACCTCCTTCCTCTTTTTCTAGGTTTGCCGTGCTCGTGGGTTTCACCAAAGTGGTAAACGTCTCAGACCTGCATCACTTTGGGCTTTCCTCCCACATTAAGCTAACATGCCGTGATAGAACTGGAATACTGTTAAAAGTGCTGTTAAACCCATCTCACTCACTCACTCACTCACAGGAAGAACAAGATGCGAATTGTCTATTTGGAACAGATTTCATCCAGGCAGTCAGAACAAGCAATTATCTAATAACATGAGCAGAAGATTTAGAGGGAGATAGACTGACATGCAGTCCCAGGAATAAAGTCATCTTATCTTAAAATATGTATCTACAAAATAAAAAATGGAGCCCAGGACAACGCTTAGTAGAGCTGAGGCAGTCTAGATTTGTCAAATCATTCCAGACTTGAGTTGGATTCATTTTTTAATTCATTCTCTAGGGTCTGTGAGACAGACTAGGGAGAGGGTGAATAATTTATGAACTGAGCTCACGTCATGAGGATAATCTGAGCAGAATATTATCAAAGTTGAAAAAACCCTCATAAAACATTTTATCAATGAGTCAATTGTCAGGGATAACATTATTATGTGTTAACATGATATTTTTTCTCAATGTTATTAAATATGATTAGAAGTGCTTTAGTTAAAACAATTCGTTGAATAGAAAATGTTCAACTTGAAACGTGTTTCATAAGGCAACAGTCAAGGTATTTTCTTTGTTTGAAGTTGATGCCCTGTAATTAGCTGACCTCGTTTTGAACCCCTTTACAACTATACGTAACATAATCTTCGACTTCTGCATGGCGTTTGTGTAATACACAGAGCTGATAATCTCCTGATAATCATGGATTAATGTTTCAGCAACGTTTCAGCGATGCAAAGTGTCAATGGGAACATTAGCTACTCTGATCCCACCAATCAAGACCATCACCCATGCATGGATGGGCATACTCCCCAAGTAATAACAATAATCTATCACGTTTTGGCCAAACAATCGCGGTAAATAATAGCTAGTATGCATATTTTACATGCTTTAGAATAGCTGACTGAAAAGATAGATAATTTGAAGGTCTATTGTAAGCCTATGTTAAAGTATGGGAGTTAGATCATCTCAGCGCTAAGATCGCTTTGTGCAAGTAGGTCCTGGCATGTGGTGGTGTGTTGGTATGTTAATGTGTGTTGCAATACACGAATATAGTACACAGACACAAACATGACAGAATTAAATCAGGTTAATTACATAGTCAAGTTTCATGGAGAACGAACTGCTCTCTCTGTGAAAGATCCAAGTCGAGGTCCTGCATGTTGTTCAAACCGATTGATCGTTACTAATATTGTGTGCATGTTTCAGAAAAGTGCAAATAATAATTTTATTTTGATTAAAAATATATTACCCTTATGAAAAAACAAACTTTTTTGATGTACAATGTTCAGCATTTATGTCTAAAGCCCCCGTTAAACTATCAAAAACTTTGATCAAAAACTTGGTCAAAGAAAACTTGGACCAAGATTTCTTGGTCCAAGTTGGGCTGTTTACACTTATCAAAGTTTTTGAAAATTGTTAAGAGGCTGCATTTTGGCAGGAACTTCAAAATTTCAGACTCAGTTTCCTGGTATATTCAGATTTGGGCAGATAATCCGGTCTGTGACATATTTCTGTTTATTATTGATCTTACAATGACATGTCCATGAACGCATTGAGGCAGGAATGATGTCATACATCTGTGATGTCACCTTCAGCATTCTAGACATTCTACTAGAAAAGAACAGAACCATCAGAGATTCTAAAATAAATCTCTCACTTACGCAGAGACTAGTGAATTGTTAGCTTTGTCGGACATAGTTGTGCTTTGGATTGGGGTCTTTCCTCCCACATTAAGCTGACACGCCGTGATATAACTGGAATACTGTTAAAAGCAGCGTTAAACCCAACTCAATCACTCACTCTTCATCAACTTCTCACTGCACAGTTGATTGCTATTACACGGTTCTATATCGTGATTAAGATAAATAAAAAATGAAAGAAACTCACCAATTCCAAGGTCCAGAAAACAAACGCTCCCAGTCTGATCGAAGGCGACAGTTTCGGGGGTGATGCACAGCCCCTGGTATAGATCAGGCTCACTCTGCATGTACTCCAATGTGAGTGCACACTCTCTGCACAATGCCCATACCTCCAGCTCCGTGATACATGAATTCCGACTAGACAACACCTCCAACAGGGACAACGCTTCCTCCACCCCTTCGCTCATTGCTTGTAGGTGATCCATGCTTGATATACTGATATCACACTGAGTATTTCACTGAATTATTTTTCTATTTGGAAAAGTGCATATTTCCATCATACACTTGGAAATGTCCTGCCCAGTTGACTTCTGGAATCTAAAGTCAGATGAACCTTCACCGACACATCCAATTTCCATGGGGAAGATCCATCCTGGAGGAGAAGAGTGTTATGTATCAGGGATTATAACACTCTATATCTAGACATTATAACATATCAAGGGTTATAACACTCCATATCTAGACATTATAACATACCAAGCATTATAAGATACTAATATCCAGACATTATAACATATCAAGGGTTATAACACTCCATATCTAGACATTATAACATACCAAGGATTATAACATACTAATATCCAGACATTATAACATATCAAGGGTTATAACACTCTATATCTAGACATTATAACATATCAAGGGTTATAACACTCCATATCTAGACATTATAACATACCAAGCATTATAACATACTATATCCAGACATTATAACATATCAAGGGTTATAACACTCCATATCTAGACATTATAACATACCAAGCATTATAACATACTATATCCAGACATTATAACATATCAAGGGTTATAACACTCCATATCCAGACATTATAACACACCAAGGGTTATAACACTCCATATCCAGACATTATAACATATCAAGGGTTATAACACTCCATATCAAGACGTTATAACACATCAAGGGTTATAACACTCCATATCTAGACATTATAACATACCAAGCATTATAACATACTATATCCAGACATTATAACATATCAAGGGTTATAACACTCCATATCCAGACATTATAACACACCAAGGGTTATAACACTCCATATCCAGACATTATAACACATCAAGGGTTATAACACTCCATATCCAGACATTATAACACATCAAGGGTTATAACACTCCATATCTAGACATTATAACACATCAAGGGTTATAACACTCCATATCAAGACGTTATAACACACCAAGGGTTATAACACTCCATATCCAGACATTATAACACATCAAGGGTTATAACACTCCATATCAAGACGTTATAACACATCAAGGGTTATAACACTCCATATCTAGACATTATAACATACCAAGGATTATAACATACTAATATCCAGACATTATAACATATCAAGGGTTATAACACTCTATATCTAGACATTATAACATATCAAGGGTTATAACACTCCATATCCAGACATTATAACATACCAAGCATTATAACATACTATATCCAGACATTATAACATATCAAGGGTTATAACACTCCATATCCAGACATTATAACACACCAAGGGTTATAACACTCCATATCCAGACATTATAACATATCAAGGGTTATAACACTCCATATCCAGACATTATAACACACCAAGGGTTATAACACTCCATATCCAGACATTATAACACATCAAGGGTTATAACACTCCATATCAAGACGTTATAACACATCAAGGGTTATAACACTCCATATCTAGACATTATAACATACCAAGCATTATAACATACTATATCCAGACATTATAACATATCAAGGGTTATAACACTCCATATCTAGACATTATAACAAACCAAGCATTATAACATACTATATCCAGACATTATAACATATCAAGGGTTATAACACTCCATATCCAGACATTATAACACACCAAGGGTTATAACACTCCATATCAAGACGTTATAACACATCAAGGGTTATGACACTCCATATCCAGACATTATAACACACCAAGGGTTATAACACTCCATATCCAGACATTATAACACATCAAGGGTTATAACACTCCATATCAAGACGTTATAACACATCAAGGGTTATAACACTCCATATCCAGACATTATAACACATCAAGGGTTATAACACTCCATATCCAGACATTATAACACATCAAGGGTTATAACACTCCATATCAAGACGTTATAACACATCAAGGGTTATAACACGCCATATCTAGCATTACATACCCAGCATTATAACATACTAATATCCAGACATTATTACATCCTAGACATTATCATATACTAACCATTATAAAATACCAGACATCATGTGGGTTACAATACATTAGTCATGAAACAATATGTATAAGATAAACACAAACATCAAGTTATCGTTTCTTCTCTTTCTCTCTGAGACTGGTGACTAACATATGACTACAAGTAGAATAAATAATTCAACCTTACGACAGAAACCAACATGTTTATCTTAATTTTTTAGACAGCCTCTGTGGTCTAGTGGTGGAGCATCTGCATGGAGAACGAAGGTCGGGGATTCGATCCCCGACCACGTCATACAAAAGGATGTTAAAAGATGGGACTTGTTGTTACCCTGCCTGGTGCTTGGCATTAAGGGGCTAAAACAAGGACTGGTCAGCACAGAGTCAGTATTCTGTGTCTGATTGGCATATTCATGTTAAACTGCATGATATCTCAGTGGACTAGCACTATAATATCAGCATTAGCCCAGACTAGTACAAGCAGACACACACACATGTGCTTGCATGTCGCATATAATCTTAAATGTGACGTTAAACCCCATTTCACCTCACCTTAATTTTTGAATATATCCAAATAGGATTTTTTGGGTGAAATGTCGGGCTTGCAAACATATCTAATATTCCCATTTCACTTTTTCATAGAAAATCATGTTTGTATTACTGTAAAACAAGCATGATGAAATCAACTTCCTCATATCCTGATTATGAGACAGTATAAAAAATATTACACCAACAACAAGATCCACATATAACAGGTCTTCATCAACTATCTAACGTAAACTTCCCAACCCTCCAGTCTGAGTAGGCCCTTGTAACTATGTTATAGTAAGTCTCACCTCAGTCGTGTGACTACAGCACAGGACCAACTAAATAATAAGATGAATCTTTTACATACCGGGTATACATTGGGTAACATGTCTTTTTGTTTGAAATGAAGGAGCAGTATTGTTTACCACTTATTCAAACGTGTACCAGTTCCCTGATAATACAAGTACACCTTCTGCCCTTGTGTGAAACAGGTAGAGAGGTATCCGTCTTTATGACAGGTTTGTCAACACAACACATAACTAGTCACCACATGGGAAATATCAATTGTTAATTCATTTCCAAATGAGATATTTTAAATTATTGATATCCTCCCAAAAAGGAACTAACAACACAGTTTACATACTGATAATATACCTGCACTTAAAGCAGTGCCAATAACCTCACTGTACACAAACACTGTACACAAACACTGTACACTAACAGACTACCTAAGAGAACAAACAAGAGACTGAACAAACATGACAGACATTATGTCAAATACCAGTCCCAAATCTTACAAGAAACACATTGTATACTGTATATCAACATAATAAAAAAAATTAAACATAACTTCAGACAATAAATACAAACACAGATAAACAAAAAATACAGAAAATCTCACCTGTGAGTTCTGTTCAAGGAGACCTAAGAAGATAAGCTATGTTTTGTCTTCGATCGTCTCTCCTTACAGTATAACAAGCACACTTGAATTCCTTCAAGTCCAGCCCCTCACTCCTCCCTGCTTGACATGAGGCCAGTCAGTGGTCATATTGTTCTACTGTCCACTTGGCACAGGTCTGGGCCATCCCAAATACTGACTCCTACCGACACGCAAATCAAACGAGACAGATCAGCGTGGACTCCCCCCAGTCTTTCATGTTTGACAACATGACCCTCCTCACTAATTAGGAACCGTTATCCGTCTCAAAGCCATGCCTCATTAAACAACAGTCTGCAATCAAAGAACAAATATCGTCCCAAGGAAGCAAATATGGAGACTGTCACCTTATAATGAAATCCTGAGTACACCTGTAGGAGTGACACCTGGACTGGGAATAAGGTCCGAGAGTCGATCACTTGGATCAATCGTGGTTCAATACTCCTCCACTGAGGCCCCGAGGTAGAGGATTGAATTATCAACAAGAGGACAGGTTCGTGCCTGTATAATCTCCCTGAAAGAGAACCAGACCCAGTCTAGCCTCGTTATAAATAGCACAGATTAAGAAGAGATTACACATATAGCATTAGGACAAATTAATTAGATGTTAAGACAATGGGTGATTAAGAAGGGGAGCAGGTCAAAGCTCATGTCATTGCTTAGTTACATGTCTTTGTTGATCCACTGCTGATAACGCAGGAGAAACAATCCATACAGTGTAGGCTGTTTTTAAGAAGGGAGGGTTATCTAGTTCGGAGGGGTGAATATTTGAAACTTGACTTTGTGCAGTAGAAGTGACATGCACTTTTATACTAGCTACTTGGAGATAATCCTGACATTGAACACACAACACTTGTCTTGGGTTATCAATACCTTTGCATGCAAGTGATATAAACATGCTAAAATATTGAGAAGAAATATTCAGGTGTGGTTGATACATGTTATTTGATCACTGAGACAAATACCCTCCTAAATTACACAACACACATTTGAGGAAATCTGACAGTTTTCCTGTTTTCAAAATAATTCGGGATAATCACACCAAAGAATGTTCATGATAAATAATTACTATTTTAAAGAAAGTTTACGAAATCTTGCTATTATTTCTATATGGAATTATATTAAACTATTTTCAGTTGAAATTTTAATATACAGACTAATTTGGTATCAAAAAATCTTCAAAACAATAACAGAATGAGATAATCCAATGAAATATTTGAAATCTGGCAAAAATGCTCCACTTAAATAGATGAAATAATTGATACATTAAGATTTCTCAATAAATTGGTGTATGGTATATTTAAATAAAATTACATTCAATGTAGAGGTAGGTGAGGAACTACATGAATATACTTCCTGTTATATATAATACACTTTTGTTAAACTTTATTAGAGAACTGAAAAATGTAAACGAGTTTTTTTATATAGGGCAATGAGAAAACCGACACCTTTCCCTTTACAAATTGATTGATGAAACCAACATGAATTCGATGAATGAATAATACTTTTCAGTATTTACATGAAAAAATATTTACTCGATTTTCATCAATAGTTTTTCTTTTTGTTTGCAACAATATAAACAGTAGCAACACGAGACAATATTTGCTGGATATTTGGAGAGCTTAATGTCGGGACTAGTACACTGATACTACACTTGAATCAACACCAATATTTGCAGTGGTGGGGGACATAATGATGTCAGTTCATCTGATTCAAGGGCGGTGGGGTAGCCTAGTGGTTAAAGTGTCCGCTCCTCATGCTAAAGGCCCCAGTTCGATTTCCCAGATGGGTATATTGTGTGAAGCCCATTTCTGGTGTTCCCTGTCGTGATATTGCTGGAATATTGCTAAAAGCAGCTTAAATTCCAACTCTCTCATTCATCTGATTCAGAAGCAATTTCTGAATGCCCTGTAAACGCAGAGAAATCTACATGTATTATTTTGACATCAGTTACATTTTTTCTAAAATTTTGTTATTTTCAATCCTCACTTTTAAAATAAGTCATCTACATTAATAATTACTGTGTCAAAACACAGGAATACGTTGCTGAACATAATTTTTTTCCACATTTTGAACATTTTAATTCTTAATGTCAGCTACTTATTCCTGTGGTCAAATTAAGAAGGCATAATTATGATATTGGAAATAGATATATCTAATAGCTCTGGTAATAATCACTACGAACTAATACTATTAGTTTCTCTGTTTCAAACTAAATACTGTCTCAAAACTGCATCATGTCAAAACATTGACATTAGCTGTGACAGAGGTCCCGGTACGTATTCCACTGGCACCCTCAATGTATTTTTACTGCATCGTTTACATTAGCAACAGGCACGCACATGTCAAAGTTACGTCCTTGACCGCGATGGTGACCTTCACCTTTAGTCATTGCGGGAATTTCAAGATGGCTGCCGATGTTAGGGAAGCCAACTGTGTTGTCACAGGGGAAACCACCCGAGGGAGTGATCCGTACCCGTCGTCTCTGCCGTCACACATCATTGTCCAGAATCAGCTGAGAGATATCATACTTGCACAGAACGAAGTTGTTACTCGACTGGGTCAGAATGTACGTTGTATCTAACATGAAATGACAAAATTACAAATGAATCTTACTGTTGAATTTGAAATGCAATCCAAGTTGCAAATCGTCTCAGTCACAGCAGAGACCATATACATGTATGGTATTTGTCTCTTGTCACAATGATTTCGTTCTTGCAAATTCTGTACTAGTTCAAATAATGATGCAGTTGTTGAATGAATATTGCCTTCATTTAGGCCTATTCAAAGCGCTAGATGTTACCCGATTATGTAACCAGCTGGTACACTTATCTAAATATAATTTTTTAATTTGAAGTTTACACGATGTTTGGCTTTTCCATTGGACGAGAGGTCAGTCACATGACCGCGAAATTGACATTCATAAGTGTATGAACGACACAATTTGACGTTTATACGTTTTTCACGAGACTGTGTTCTTGAAATGACATAAACACTGACGGACTACTTCCACATTCCTGGGGAAACCCCTGGGAATTCCCTAACATACATAAGCGTTCTTTCTGATCATTTAGAACCTTTATTCTTGGTCTCAGCGTTTCAGTATACATTGATAAATGTCAGAGAACGTGACTGCATGATTGTTCACAAATATCCTTGCTGCGGCCTATCCAACAATGTCCTAATGAACAAACGATGAAATGCACATCTAAACTATCGTAGTGTCGATTCGATCCGTGCCTAGGCTGATATTGACTGTCTCCAGCAATCTATGAATTAACCTTAGTGTATGTTTGACGCATCTTTATTCACCTTTCAATGATCGGCCAGTTGATCAATGTTGACTAACACATGTAACCGCCACAGGTTCATTAACAACTTCGGAAATCTCTCCCGTCACGTTTATCGTGTCGGCCATTTTGACGTCTTGTACTTGATGTAAATGTATTATGACGCGCTGTCATTGTGACTGACTTACTGAGGTAGTTCTTTACAGACCTTTCTCATCTAATGAGGATGTGATTAGAACACATGTGCTGCGTAAGATGTTTCTGAAGAGCAAGTTGTGCATCCATACGCCCATGTCACCTCTCTTTTTGAGGAACTATTTTACTCTGCGATATAGTTGGTTGTTGCATGGCTGTCAGTGTAAACATGAAGTCACACGTACTAAATAAAATTGTGTTAGGATCATGGCCTACATCCTTTGAGGTAAGAAATTGTGATAAAAAAATGATAAGAATTGACTTTCACTTTGTGTGAGTTCATTGGAGTATGAACCTTCATAGAGTGAGCGAAAAACATTGTATGAAAGCTCCGACGTTCATACAGTTTGGCCCTCATTCTATGAAGGTTCATACTCCAATGAACTCACACAAAGTGAAGGTCAATTCTTAAGTGACTTCAAAATATAATATAAGGTGATAAAACGTGAAAGATTCATACCACGTTTTGGTAAACATGCACAGTAGTCTGGGACCAGGGCCCTATTCTATAAGATGAGGTGACATTGGATTTAACAGAGCGTTCAATATGATTTCACTCTTATTGTGATATGCATGTATAAATGTATATGTCCCCAAGTCATTATGGGTTTTCGGACACATAAGAAACATTCATATTTTCTCTCTAGTCACATGAACAACTGTAAACATCTCATTCACTTATAACATTGTATAAAAGACAACTTTCTCCAAAGAATTAGCCATCATCTAAGTATTTACAATGTCTGTGTGATGCTACATCCCCTGTTATAGCGAGAGTAAACGCCATCAATGTGGTCGTCCGAAAACCTATGACCCGACAATATGTTCTCCCTTAACATTTGTTCTGGTGGATTGAATATACCAGGAGTTTTGTTCCTGTGGAACAAAATGATGAGAAAAAAAATCCACAGGAACATAACTCCTGGTCTAGGGAATCCATCAGAACAAATGTTAAGGGGTAACATATTGTTAGTGCATGCACATCACTTCATAAGTGCAGTAATCTTGGGCGCGATGTTAACACCATTTCATAAGTTGATTTGGTTAGTGTGCACTAGGGGTGTCACGATAAATCAAAATATCGATATATTGCTATTGGTAAGCACTTAAAGTCAATAAATCGATTGTTAAATCAGTTTCCGATCAATAGTATCGATTTCAGTTAGGAATACCGATAGTTTCGATTGTATTTACCATATCAATAAAATACATGCAATGTTGTTTAAATTTGTTTTTCTTTTGATCATGAGGGGTAGTAATTTACACATGGTAATGTGGAAGTTTCTTTTTCTTGAATTATTAGATTATTAGGGTAAAGAAAAAACAAATCAGTCATATCTCAAACTTTAATTTTTATTTGTTTTTAAGGTTATCACACTCAAAGGAACTTCAGTTCCAAGGTTTAGTTCAACTCTAAAATCCATCTATAATGATACACTGAAAACTATCGATATTTATCGCAATAGTTGCTTGCAATATCAATAGTTATCGCAATAGTTTCTTTCAATATCAACATTTATCACAATAGTGATTTCCAGACCAATAGTCACCCCTAGTGTGCACCCTAGCCATGCCTGTGGGTTTCACCAAAGTGGTAACAATATGACTTTCTGCTGTCTTCCCACATTGACTATGATGACATAATTGAGTTAACATGCCGTGAAGATAACTGATATATCGTTCAAAGGGGCTAAACCCATCCCTCTATCTGTGATATCATTGCCAGGTCAGCCAGCAGGAGTCCTTCATCAGGGAGAATCTCATGTCCAGAGAAGATCATCAGTCAAAGATGCAAGAACTGCAGGTTCTGATATGGATAATACCTTCTCTCATGTGATCTTGCAAGTGTCATGTACTAGTCAAAAAAACTTATTTCCTGAGTAAAATAGCAGCTTGAAGATGCTTTATTTATTAAGAAAGGAACCGAATAAGGAAAAATGTGGAACACACCTTTGTTTTTGCTTGTACACTTCATGTACATGTCACCGTGACAACCTTTAAATATTTTTTAGAAACATTAATCATGATGAAGAAGTTATCTCCTATGAACAGGGCTGGCTATCGATATAGAGATCAATAATCGTTTACTAAATACTGATCAATTATCGATAAATATAAGAGATGCAACTTTCAGCTAATATACAAGAAGCTCAGAGGCAGAACATCCTATTTCACATCACTGGGGAGTGGTGACACATTTGTGCATGGATTACTTTGTTGACATTTAAGATATAATCAGTTGCTTTCCGTCTTTAGCAATGGACAAAAACAAGTCTGCTTCGGTAACTTAAGACTTTATTTCATCACAATAGTTAACATGGTTAATGTAAGATATTATCGAGGACACTATTTTCACATCGATTATCATTAATACATCTTCCCATCCACAATAATTCCGATTATCGATCTCTTCAGCCAGCCCTACCTTTGAAGTTTCAAGTCTTCCAAACATGACAAGTACACACATCATCATTAGGATGTGGTATCTTGAAGTTATCTATGAAAATGCTACATGAATGTACATATTTGTCCATGCTTAGGAAGAAAGGGCCTAGTTGTTAATTGTCTGCTTATAGCCTATGTTATTAGTTGCTTTGTGTTTGTGAGAGTAACCATGGTTTATCAAGTGACATTTAATGTGTTTAAGGGTTGACATTATACCTTGTTGTATGGACAGGCAGAGTTATGTTTGTACAGTGAGTGTTTTTTTTGTTCCAAAATTTGAACCCAAATGCTGATTTATGTAAATATGTTTTACAGGTGTCCATGTTGGAAGATTATGTACCACGTGATGATTATGAAAAGGTTTTGAATGATTATGAGGTAAGTTTCAAACTCCAGAATGTTTGTCTGCGGGTTTGAACTTGTTTATCTCCTGCTGTCATGACTATCATGTATTACATCAACTCTGACATGATGTTTTTGACACATGTATAACACATAGGATGTACAGTGTCATATGGCATATATGTTATGAATGTGTTTTGTGTAGGTAGATATGTCACTAATATGTCAGATCAGTGGAGTCATATGACATGTATGTCATGAATGTGTAGGGAGATATGTCACTAATATGTCAGATATGTGGGGTCATATGACATATATGTCATGAATGTGTAGGGAGATATGTCACTTATATGTCAGATATGTAGGGTTATATGACATATATGTCATGAATGTGTAGGGAGATATGTCACTTATATGTCAGATATGTGGGGTCATATGACATATATGTCATGAATGTGTAGGGAGATATGTCACTTATATGTCAGATATGTGGGGTCATATGACATATATGTCATGAATGTGTTGGGAGATATGTCACTAATATGTCATATGTGGAGTCATATGACATACATGTCATGAATGTGTAGGGAGATATGTCACTAATATGTCAGATATGTGTAGGTCCTATGTGTAGGTTGGTGTATAATGCTGACAGATGTGTAGGGGATATAGATCATTTGACACATGTTGGGGGAGGTATATGACTTCTATAACAGATGGGAGTCGGGAGGTATGTAACAGATGGGAGTCGGGAGGTGTAACAGATGTGTTGGGACCTAATGAAACATATGTGACAGATGTGTGGATCAGTATGTAGCATATATCAAAGCCTCACGCTGTTCTTCAGACAGAGAAGCTGGAGCATGCCCAGACCAAGGGGAAGCTGATGGAGGTGACAGATAAGCTGGAGTTCGCCCTTGGTCAGATAGAAGTCCTCACCAAGCAGCTTGAGAGGGAGAAAACTGCTTTTGAAAATGCGTAGGTGAAATTTGGCACAGATCATGTTGAAATGTCACGAAGGAGGAAGCTGGACTACCACCTGCCTTTCACTTATTGGGGTGGTGGGGTAGGCCAGTGGTTAATGTGTTGGTTCATCAAGGGTCAAGCTGAGGACCCATGTTTTACTCCCCAAGTCGGTACACTGTGTGGAGCATCATTTCTGTGCCTCTACTGTAATATTGGTGCAAAATTGTTAATAATCTAACCAATTGAGTACAGGTGGCCCAGTTATGGTTATTTAAGGTCCAACAATTTGCCATGCAGAGTTGCATCCCTTAGGTGTACCATGATCCTATGACCGTGGTGTCGAATCCCAGATTTTGCCCTGATTGTGATCCTTGATTTGTCATTACCATGATTACCATAGCCATTTTAATAAGTTTCACAGAAGTGGCAAAGCGTAAAATCTGCATCACTTTGGCCTTCCTCCCACATGAAGATGACAAGTCGTGAAGTACTGTTCAAATCAGCCTTAAACCAAACTCATTCTCTCACTAACTGGCTTCCTCATCATGGTTAGAAATATCACTGGAATGTTGCTAAAAGCAGCATAAAACCTTACCAAGGCGATTGTCTCCAATGTCTCTGAGGGTCATCCCTCAGTCATATGTTAATGACTGAAGCACTAATGTGCAACTTGACCATTATAGTCATCAATCGGCTTAGTGCCTGACACACACACAAACCCCTCCTCTACACCCCACCACCCCCACCCCCACCCCCACCCCTCTTCCACCCACCCCACCCACTGGTGCATAGGTAGAGAATCACTCCCATGTGTCTTTTGATATCATACATATCAACACAGGTCAATAAAAGTATTAAACTTGGAGGTGACGATACATGTCCCAATACTGTAAGAATTACACAAGTTGAGGATGAAATGTGAAGTTTATTACAAACAAAAATATATTTGGCCACATCAGCCTTCTTTAGTGAAAAATCAACAAAAGTGATGAACAGCCACTATGCACTGAAATTTACAATATGGTAGCATTCTTATAACTTATAGCAATCCATATTGATACGAGGGTGGATTGATAAAAGTTCTGAGCCTCACATAGAAAGAATTGTGTAATTGTGAAATTTTTTGTTGTGGACATGACATGATGTTATGGAAGTATATCACTCACTCACTCACTCACTCACTCACTCACTCACTCACTCACTCACTCACTCGATCACTCACTCACTCACTCACTCACTCACTCACTCACTCACTCACTCACTCACTCAAGTATTTATATGTTGGTAGCAACAACAATGAATCATCTGTACTGTAAACAGCCACTGTGTGACATTGTAATTTTATTTTCAACTGCTGTTTTATTTTTAAGATTTGGAAGTCTGAAAACAAAGGCAATAAAAGAAACATCGAAAAATCAGCAGCTGGAAAACAGATGTCAAGGTGCGTTGTGAATTGTGTCAGTCAGCAGCTGTTCATGGAGATATGAGATTAAAGAAAGTTATTTCATTGTTTGATATGCAGATGACTGAAGGGTGTACATATTATCTGTCCCAATATTACAATTTCAAATCAATTAATTCAGAAACAGTGGTAAGTCCAGTGGATAAAATGTTTTCTTGCATGCAGAAGACCATGGCTCTGTTTCCAACATGGTTGCGTGAACCCTAGACGTGGTGATGTAGTGGTGTGTATTGTCCGATATTGCCCTGCAGTGCAGTGAGAAGGAGGTGGTGATGTAGTGGTGTGTATTGTCAGATATCACCCGGCAGTGCAGTGAGAAGTACGTGGTGATGTAGTGGTGTGTATTGTCAGATATCGCCTGGCAGTGCAGTGAGAAGGGGGTGGTGATGTAGTGGTGTGTATTGTCAGATATCACCCGGCAGTGCAGTGAGAAGGAGGTGGTGATGTAGTGGTGTGTATTGTCAGATATCGCCCGGCAGTGCAGTGAGAAGGAGGTGGTGATGTAGTGGTGTGTATTGTCCGATATTGCCCGACAGTGCAGTGAGAAGGAGGTGGTGATGTAGTGGTGTGTATTGTCAGATATCGCCCGGCAGTGCAGTGAGAAGGAGGTGGTGATGTAGTGGTGTGTATTGTCCGATATTGCCCGACAGTGCAGTGAGAAGGAGGTGGTGATGTAGTGGTGTGTATTGTCAGATATCGCCCGGCAGTGCAGTGAGAAGGAGGTGGTGATGTAGTGGTGTGTATTGTCCGATATTGCCCGACAGTGCAGTGAGAAGGAGGTGGTGATGTAGTGGTGTGTATTGTCCGATATTGCCCGACAGTGCAGTGAGAAGGAGGTGGTGATGTAGTGGTGTGTATTGTCAGATATCGCCCGGCAGTGCAGCGAGAAGGAGGTGGTGATGTAGTGGTGTGTATTGTCCGATATTGCCCTGCAGTGCAGTGAGAAGGAGGTGGTGATGTAGTGGTGTGTATTGTCAGATATCACCCGGCAGTGCAGTGAGAAGGGGGTGGTGATGTAGTGGTGTGTATTGTCAGATATCACCCGGCAGTGCAGTGAGAAGGAGGTGGTGATGTAGTGGTGTGTATTGTCAGATAACACCCGGCAGTGCAGTGAGAAGTACGTGGTGATGTAGTGGTGTGTATTGTCAGATATCGCCTGGCAGTGCAGTGAGAAGGGGGTGGTGATGTAGTGGTGTGTATTGTCAGATATCACCCGGCAGTGTAGTGAGAAGGAGGTGGTGATGTAGTGGTGTGTATTGTCAGATATCGCCCGGCAGTGCAGTGAGAAGGAGGTGGTGATGTAGTGGTGTGTATTGTCCAATATTGCCCGACAGTGCAGTGAGAAGGAGGTGGTGATGTATTGGTGTGTATTGTCATATATCGCCCGGCAGGGGAGCGAGAAGGAAGTGGTGATGTAGTGGTGTGTATTGTCAGATATCGCCTGGCAGTGTAGTGAGAAGGAGGTGGTGATGTAGTGGTGTGTATTGTCAGATATCGCCCGGCAGTGCAGCGAGAAGGAGGTGGTGATGTAGTGGTGTGTATTGTCCAATATTTTGCCGGCAGTGTAGTGAGAAGTACGTGGTGATGTAGTGGTGTGTATTGTCAGATATCGCCCGGCAGTGCAGTGAGAAGGAGGGTGTGCTACATCAGAGGCAGGAGGAGATCCGGGTCCTGGAGCGCAAGTTACGGGAACAGGCCCGGGTCAGCAAGTACAGGGTCAGCGAGTTGGAGGTGCAGAGACAGCAGGACCGTTACATCGCATCAATCATGTGCGGAGACAACAAGAAGACCAAGATCGGGACATCCAAACACAAGTGCTGAATTCAAAGCTTGTCTGCAAGGACACTTGCAAAAGGACTAATACCATGATGTTATTCACCAAAACTGTGAGCTACATGCAGGGCGTACGGAATGTCATTACCAGGGCATACAGAATGTCATTAGCAGGGCATACAGAATGTCATTAGCAGGGCATACAGAATGTCATTAACAGGGTGTACAGAATGTTATTAGCAGGGCATACAGAATGTCATTAGCAGGGCG
Organism: Haliotis rufescens; assembly: GCF_023055435.1. Taxonomy (NCBI): domain Eukaryota; kingdom Metazoa; phylum Mollusca; class Gastropoda; order Lepetellida; family Haliotidae; genus Haliotis; species Haliotis rufescens. Next base: position 3,251,290 of record NW_025963802.1, read on the forward strand.
TACAGAATGTCATTAGCAGGGCGTACAGATGGGGTGTACAAAATAAGCCTGTACACCCAGAAAGAATAGATTTCTTTTCTTTGGAATATATATGTAGGGAAGCAAGATCTATTTTATTGCCCTTGTGGACTTGGATAGGTTTTTCACTGATGCAGTCTAACAGTACACTGTGGTGTTGTAAGCTGACACAGCTATATCTTATAACCAGTTAGATAGTGTGTCTGCAAGTGGCTGTCAGTCTGCTGCCATAGGAGCCTTCCTGACAGTAATTAGTACAGCAAAAGCAAAGATGATGGCATTTGAATCAGAAACTTGGTCAGGTGTTAACTTTTGGATCCAAGAGATCGTGTCAAACTGGACAAAGGGAAGTAACTCTTATTTGCCAGTGTAGCAGGACACATGCACTAGAATGATTTCTGTTTTGGGCGCTATGCTTGAATTTGCTATATTCCAATACAAACCTTCATTCTCACATGTTTTATGAAATACTAGCAATCCATCCTTTTTCAAAATGGCCACCACAAAATGGCAGCAGATCACAATATGCCTGGTGTTCTCTCAATTCTAAGGGGGCACGGGCTCCCCAGTTGTCTAAGGGGCCGTGATTCGCTGTGCAGAGTTGCGTTCCTTGGACTGTGGTTTCCTATGATTGTGGGTTCAAATACCTGTTCCCCCGGATTATGTTTCTAGGTTTTTCAGCACCATATTCATGCTCGTGGGTTTCACCGAAATGATAAACGTCTGAGACCTGCATCACCTCTGGCTTTCCTCCCAGATTAAGCTGACACGCTGAGATATAACTGGAATACTGTTAAAAGCGGCGTTAAACCCAACTTACTCACTCAATCAATTCTAAGTAGTTTGTTTGATTCAAAGCTGAGAGTTGATAATGAAGTGTATCCATGCTGGTGAGTTTCACGTGAGTGGTAAATATCTCTCTGCTTCATGTTCGCTTGTTCTGGCATGTAACCACATACCCGGACATGCCATCAATATAATTGAAATGCTGCTGAACAATGTGTTTAAAAACAGCTTAATCACACCCTCAAAGAATATCTACCCTATTCTATTCAAATGTTGGACTGGAACCATTCCACTGATTGCTTGCCATGGCCAGTGTCTACTTTTGGACACTGGGCCACCTTAAAATAAATGATTGGTCAGCTTTAGATGATGTTTTGGTTCACTTTTTAATGACTGATAGGTCCACCTTTAAGTTATTGATTGGACCACCTCAGATGATTGATTGGTGCATCTTTAAATTATTGATTGGACCACCTTTAAATGATCTGTTGGACCACCTTTAAATGATCTATTGGTCCGCCTTTAGATGATTGTTTGGACGGCTTTTTCATGATCTACTGGACTGTCTTTAAATGATTGATTGGTCCATCTTTAGATTATTTATTGGTCCATGTTTAATTGACTGATTGGTCCACATCGAGATTATTTATTGGTCCATGTATAATTGACTGATTGGTCCACATCAAGATTATTTATTGGTCCATGTTTAAATGATCTATTGACACTCCTTTAAATTACAGATTGGTCCACATATGGGTTTTATTTATCGGTCCATGTTTAATTGACTGATTGGTCCACATCAAGATTATTTATTGGTCCATGTTTAAAGGATCTATTGACACTCCTTTAAATTCCTGATTGGTCCACATCAGGATTATTTATTGGTCCATGTTTAATTGACTGATTGGTCCACATCGGGATTATTTATTGGTCCATGTTTAACACGACAAACGCATGGAATATTATGTTTCACGAGAAAGGGGTTGTAGTGTACATGATAGTCATTTCTAAACTTCCTAAATTATTGATCAGTATTACAAGTTGTGATCATTGTCCATTATTTATGTGATGAGGGATGGGAGAGGTCTCTGTCAGGACAGGGAAAACTGAAATGCTGAATCGTCATTGCAGGGATTGATGCAACTGGAGCCTTCAGCGTCTTTCCAAGTTAGATGCCAAATGGATCCGTTATTTTGAAACTGAATAGGATGGGATATGAAGGGGGAAGCTTTAATTGTGACAGCTCTCTCAACTTCTAAAAGATTTGGTGTTAGTGTCTTCATCCTCTCTAGGAGTCAACTAATCTGTTAAGACAAAGATTTGTTTGTTTGTTTTTAAATGCCGCACTCAGCAATATTCTAGCTACATGACGGCGGTCTGTAAATAATCGAGCAGACAATCCAGTGATTGATATCATGAGCATCGATCTATGCAATTGATGGCATGCATTAACCAAGTCAGCATGCCTGACCCCCCGATTCCGTTAGTCGCCCCTTACGACAAGCATACCGTTAGTTGCCTTTTACGACAAGCATGGGTTCCTGAAGACCCTGATCTTCACGGGTTGTTCAGACAATGAAAACCTCTTGCCATTATTCTGACCCTTTCACTAGATGTTACAAGATGGGTATTTAACATACAGTATATATATATGATATATGAGTGCTTAGATGGTCATTACATAGTGCAGATATAACCAATCCTAGATGGTGCTACTCATGATAGTATTGTGGTTAGATGCATGTGTGGGTACCCAAGACACGTGCCTTGGACAGGTGCCCTGAACAGGTGCAATCACAGGGGGTGATGTAACAATGCTAATAAATACTATATATTATTGTTTGTCTTCATTGTTGTTGGAATTCCAAGGCAAAAACAAGAGAATCAGGGCAAGGTAGCCACCACGGAGTCCCAGGGTACGCCACCCTCACCATTATTCCAGTAACATCGTGGACTTCACACATTGTACCCATGTGAGGAAACGAACTTGGGTCTACGGTGTGATGAGCAAACACTTTAACCACTTGGCTACCCTGAACCCCTTCCAGATTAGAAGAATAGAATCCTTGTTGTTGGTTGTTCTAAGAACCTGTACAACACGTTGACAGTGTGTAGCTGATTGTGTGTGGCTGATGTTGATGATGGCAGATTGCAAGGTGCCGTGATGCAATGTGCCGTGATACAAGGTGGAGTGATGCAAGCTGCCGTGATGCAAGGCGCCGTGATACAAGGTGCCGTGATGCAAGGTGCCATGATGCAAGGTGCCGTGATGCAAGGTGCCGTGATGCAAGGCACCATGATGCAAGGCGCCATGATGCAAGCTGCCGTGATGCAAGCTGCCTTGAAGCAAGCCGCGTGATGCAAGCTGCCGTGATAGTTGGGGTTTGATATGGTGTGGATCTAATCATTGGTAGGAGTAGGAAGAACAACAAATGTGGGTAAATTCATGAAACTGAAATCAGATTTTTTCACATCAAGCAAACATAATAAAGTTTAGGGGTTGACAGATGATATTTTATGAATGCTTCAAATTTGTTTGTTAGTTTATGGAATAGCTGTTGTTAACATTCTTGGTTAATCAGCCTTGGCCTTGGTGCAAAGTAGAGCCTCCATGATCTGGCAGCTGAGCGATCACGGACTGGTTAGGTGGTCCATGCTTCACTCACTGTTAAATGAGCAAAAGAAAGAAATCTAACTGAGCTGTGTTCCAAGAGGCAACTAACGGAATCGGGTGGTCAGGTGACTTGGTTGCTGTATGTCATCCTATCCCAATTGTGTGGATCGATGCTCCCAACGTCTGGTCCAGACTCAATTATTTACAACCGTCATATAGTGGGAATATTGCTGAGTGCGGTATTAAACAACAAACAAACAAATCTTTTTTCTCCTATCCATTTTATTATTATTGAAACAACAAGGACATGATAAGTACCGTAGTCTGTTTGTCCTACTGGATAAGCTTTATTAAAGAGATATACACAACTCCAGAAAAAGACTGATTTTAGCGTTTTTTCAGGAAGTATTTGTAGTTCTGTACATATAAAGGCAATCTGTAAATAATTGAGTCTGGACCAGGCAATCCGGTGACTGGCATCATGAACATCGACACAACAACAATTGGGATATGATGCCAACCATGAACCAAGTCAGCAAGCTGGACCAGACAATCCTGTCTGTCGCCTCTCTATGAGAAGCATGCTGATGAGCAAGCTGGACCACCCAATCCTGTCTGTTGCCTCTTATGACAAGCATGCTGAAGACCAATTCTAACCTGGTTCTTGACGTGGTGACAGAAATAAAAAGGCGAGTTAACAGTATTATGAACATTCCCGTAACTTTAAGATTTAACATTTCAAGCAGGCCAAAAAGGGGCGTTGTCAAATCTTGGCCAATGTTGGTAGACACCATGAAAGAAAAGACTCCTCAAATTATCATGATTCGACGTTTGTAAATATTTGTCAGCTGACTGGGAAAGCAAAGTGATAGATAAGAAGAGCATGATAATATTTTGATAACATTTATATTCAGATCTTTTCCTCCAATTTGATCAAGACCTGGAGAGAGGTACCTGATCAGAGAAACGTGTCTGATCTTATTGAGTTGAAGTGTCAATCAGATATCCCAGCCGATCCTTCTACACAATAACAACATAACATGTCAACACTTCCCCGACTTTTATTGCAAGGAATAACACCCACCACCCTGAAAATGTAAATCATGGAATGTGCAGAAAACACAAATCAATAAATAAATTTATCATGTTTGCAACAATTTGCACAAATTTCATGGAATGATATAATGCAACAATTCATACAGAAAATATAAGAATTTCTTTGAAGAATATATACTTGTCAAGTCAGCAGCACAACCCAATAATGTTGGTGATAAAGGTTCTAAATATGAATATGCTCCTTTTTTGCTTGTTTTACTAATTCCTGAAATGCATATTACTGTGACTTCAAGCTGAACATCTGGTTGCTATGGTAACTACAGCACCTTCGTCTCAAGCACCTGTTCAGTAATATGCTGAGTTAATGAGGACAATATCAAACTCAGAACACTACACACTAACACATGACTAAATATATGATACGTACACATTGAACAAAATGTTTCAGGGATCCTGAATATTTTGGGGATTTATAGACTGAGCACACAAATTCATAACAATATCCCCCAAATATTCATGATCCGTAACTTTGGTGAGTAAATGTCATTAATATCTTCATGTTAGTATGATACACCACACTTTTCAAGACAATAAATGCTATCTCAATTAACATGGAATGTATTTACATATGATTCATGACTTCTGACGTCACTGGACTCAACCACCTCTTGATTCACTGATTCAAGCCTCGACACATGACAAGATTTCACCTCTGGTCTTCAACAAATAACATAAATAAAGACATCTCCAAAACCTGGGTAGCATTCCTTTTTGAATATGAAGAAAAGCCCCAACAAGCAAATACAAATATTTAGATACCGATAGATGAAATAATCTTTCATGTTTTTTCCGGCAGTGGAATAATGATGAGCCATCTTTAATATTTCTGTCGCGACCTATAACGATTTATTTTTCTGACAATGGTCCCAGGTACCTAACGAAGCGGACACCCGACACACGGTCTCTGGAATTGAGGAAATGTGGTTCCCGAGTGGTTTATATTGGACCCAAGGCTAGAACAGGAGCTGCCTATCACGTGGAAACTTGGTGTGGGGTGTGGGTTGGCTGAAGAAGGTGGATTCTCTCACTGTTGGGAAATGCTTGTATCCTCCCAAAATAGGGGCGGTCGGGTAGCCTAGTGGTTAAACCATACTCACTCACTCACTCCTCCCAAAATAGGTACACATTTTCTGGTCAATGAAATAGAGCCTTCCTATGGTGTACATATTCTTAATCCCTTCTACTTGTGTTTTGTTTCAACTGTTCCTCCATATAACTATGGTAACACATGATCATAAGTGTCATCAATATGGTAACACATGACCATTGAATACATCATCACCATGGTAACACATAACCAGTGAATGTTTCATCACTATGATAACACATGACCACTGTATGTGTCATCACTATAGTAACGCATGACCACGGAATGTTTCATCACTATGGTAACGCATGACCACAGTATGTGCCATCACTATGGTAACACATGACCACTGTATGTGCCATCACTATGGTAACGTGCCCATGAACCATGTTTGCTGGGGGTAAATTCTAACTACTGTATCTAACATAGTCTAAGAACCTGTACAACACCTTGACACTGTTACACTGTGTAGGGTAACACACAGGTCGGGTTACACTTCTGTAACTCATGCTTTGGTTGACACCCATTATGTGGTTGACACATTGGTTGGAAGACACATGGGACAGGTTGACACACATTGGTTGACAGACACGTGGGTTGACACCCATGATGTGGTTGACACATATGGTTGGAAGACACATGGGACAGGTCGACACACATTGGTTGACAGACACGTGGGTTGACACACAGATGGTTGAAGGGTAGTATTACACACATGGGTTGACACACATACAGGATTGGTTGAAACATGGGTTAACACACATACAGGATTGGTTGACACATGGGTTAACACACATACAGGATCGGTTGACACATGGGTTAACACATACAGGATCGGTTGACACATGGGTTAACACATATACAGGATTGGTTGACACATGGGTTAACACACATACAGGATTGGTTGACACATGGGTTAACACATACAGGATTGGTTGACACATTGGTTAACACATATACAGGATTGGTTGACACATGGGTTGACACAGATGGGCTGGTTGTAGTACTATACTCACTAGGTAGGGTTAAACATGTAGGTAGGTATACACCTTGTTGAACAGGATGCTATCACATATCACATGCCCCGACAATGTATGCCTCATGACAAGTTCCTTGGCACTTGATGCCTCATGACATGTTCCTTGGCACTTGATGCCTCATGACAAGTTCCTTGGCACTGGATGCCTCATGACATGTTCCTTGGCACTTGATGCCTCATGACAAGTTCCTTGGCACTTGATGCCTCATGACATGTTCCTTGGCACTTGATGCCTCATGACAAGTTCCTTGGCACTTGATGCCTCATGACAAGTTCCTTGGCACTTGATGCCTCATGACACGTTCCTTGGCACTTGATGCCTCATGACATGTTCCTTTGCAATCGATGCCTCATGACAAGTTCCTTGGCACTTGATACCTCATGACAAGTTCCTTGGCACTTGATGCCTCATGACACGTTCCTTGGCACTTGATGCCTCATGACAAGTTCCTTGGCACTTGATGCCTCATGACAAGTTCCTTGGCACTTGATGCCTCATGACATGTTCCTTGGCACTCGATGCCTCATGACATTTTCCTTGACACTCGATGCCTCATGACATGTTCCTTGGCACTTGATGCCTCATGACATGTTCCTTGGCACTTGATGCCTCATGACATGTTCCTTTGCAATCAATGCCTCATGACAAGTTCCTTGGCACTTGATGCCTCATGACACGTTCCTTGGCACTGGATGCCTCATGACAAGTTCCTTGGCAATTGATGCCTCATGACATGTTCCTTGGCAATCTATGCCTGATGACAAGTTCCTTGGCACTTGATGCCTGAAGACATGTTCCTTGGCACTTGATGCCTGATGACATGTTCCTTAGCACTTGATGCCTCATGACATGTTCCTTGGCACTTGATGCCTGATGACACGTTCCTTGGCACTTGATGCCTCATGACATGTTCCTTGACACTCGATGCCTCATGACAAGTTCCTTGGCAATCGATGCCTCATGACATGTTCCTTGGCACTTGATGCCTCATGACATGTTCCTTGGCACTGGATGCCTCGTGACATGCTAATCACTACAGTGTCATATAATGGAATGCTTCAAATGACCTTCACCTTGGTTGCCATGATACACAGAGGCAGAACAGTTAGGCGGAGGAGTAAACCATGTAATGGTGTTCACAGTGTCACAAGTCTCCTTTAAAAAGGTTTGAATCAAATCCATCTTCAACTGACCAGGGAAATATCAATACCGGTAACTCTTCCAAGCCCTTAAGACCACATAATATTTGACGTCTGCTGCAGTTGTCTCCCACAGTTTGTTCATGAGCACACATTGAGGTGAGTCAAGCCATACGCTTGTCCGTGTCTGAATATAATCTCTCTTCAACTGACCAGGGAAAAATAAATACCGGTAACTTTTCCAAGCCCTTCAGACTACATAATATTTGACGTCTGCTGCAGTTGTCTCCCACAGTTTGTTCATGAGCACACATTGAGGTGAGTCAAGCCATACGCTTGTCCGTGTCTGAATATAATCTATCTTCAACTGACCAGGGAAAAATAAATACCAGTAACTTTTCCAAGCCCTTCAGGCTACATAATATTTGACATCTGCTGCAGTTGTCTCCCACAGTTTGTTCATGAGCACACATTGAGGTGAGTCAAGCCATACGCTTGTCCGTGTCTGAATATAATCTCTCTTCAACTGACCAGGGAAAAATAAATACCGGTAACTTTTCCAAGCCCTTCAGACTACATAATATTTGACGTCTGCTGCAGTTGTCTCCCACAGTTTGTTCATGAGCACACATTGAGGTGAGTCAAGCCATACGCTTGTCTGTGTTGATCTCCAGCTTGATCATGGTCGTGGCCTTGCTGTGGAATGCCTTCTCCAGCAGTTCCTCTGTGTCCTCCACAGTGTAGCCACCCAGACTCTGACTGTCCACCGATATCAACGTCACACCAGGCTGAAATACACACACCGTACATCACTGTCTATACAAATCTGCATCCCATTAATCAACTGTCCCATGTATACAAGTATACAAAGTCCCATATATACAACTACAATGTATACAATCCCCCATGTATACAACTATCCCATGTATACAATCCCCCATGTATACAACTATCCCATGTATATAATCCCCCATGTATACAACTATCCCATGTATACAATCCCCCATGTATACAACTATCCCATGTATACAATCCCGATGTATTCAACTATCCCATGTATGCAATCCCCATGTATACAACTATCCCATGTATACAATCCCCATGTATACAACTATCCAATGTATACAACTATTCCATGTATACAACCCCCATGTATACAACTATCCCATGTATACAATCCTCATGTATACAACTATTCCATGTATACAATCCCTGATGTATACAACTATCCCATGTATACAATCCCTGATGTATACAACTATCCCATGTATACCATCCCCCATGTATACAACTATCCCATATATACAATCCCCCATGTATACAACTATCCCATGTATACAATCCCCATGTATTCAACTATCCCATGTATGCAATCCCCATGTATACAACTATCCCATGTATACAATCCCGATATGTATACAACTATCCCATGTATACAACTTTTCCATGTATACAATCCCAATGTATATAACTATCCCATGGGAGTATGTATCAAATTTTACTTCACCTTTAGCAACAAAACAAGATATTTTTTATATAAACATATGAGCCTGATTTAAAAAGAAAAGAAAAACACCTTGCAACAATGTTCTTTTGTGGCATGAACTTTTTTTGTGAAGTGTAAATTTTTGTTGTTGAGACTTTTCGAGTACAATTTATTTGGTTGCACAAAATCCAAAATATCAAATGGCAGGACCCTACGACGGGACAAATCCAACCAAACTGTGCCCCTTGTGCTGGGATTTAATTTGAAATAGCAAAGGGAGACAAGTCACCTGGAGTTTCTCTTCATCTGCAGCTGCACTGTCCACGAGCACCTCATCGATACGAACTGGTAGAAAAACTTGACCGATAAGGCCCCCTCTCAAGCGGAGTCCTGAAAGGGGTAAATACCTCTGTATATGATATAGCAGTTTGATTTAATATAGAAATATACTGTGTTAAACCATCTTGAAGCAAAAAGCAGTTCAGTTGTGCATGTACATGCTTGAGTTTACAAGCTGCATCTAATGATGACTTATAGTATGTAGGACTGGGACGAGTCCAAATTTACTACCCGGGTACCCACCCACTATTACCCAACCCTACCTGGGTACGGTACACGCTGTCGGTCTCAAGAGATAGGTACAAAATGTCCGATTGGGAATAGTTTGACCGTAGCCCTGACAAAATGTATTATACATGTATAAAACGATCTAGTCATGCATACATTGAAGTTTTATTTTTATTCAAACATATAAAAGTCAGAAGGAATGGGTGCATAGTCAGAAAGAAATGTGAACATTAGAGACACGTAGTGTAACCATAGGTTTAGATAATTTTTGTCATTAAACAATATATCTCGGACTAACAACAGGTCTGGGTAGTCCTGTGGGTACCTGGGTCCTACTCAGTACCCACCCATCGCAGGTACCTGAGTTACCTGTCCCAGCCCTTACAGTATGATATAATTGTGTGGAAGATAATCCACCTGTTAACATTGTTTGCAAACATTGTGATCTGAGATGACACAAAATCAATATGTTAGGATAAGATGGCCGTGTGTACATGATGCAAGGAGTAGGTTGAATGTAAAATGTTATGAAAAAGCAAACTACAGAAAGTAGGAGCTCATTCTTAACAGCAAAACACCGCACAATTTCATTCACAAATATCTGATCTTGATTATTTGAAAATTACATCCATTAATTACAGAATTTCACAATGTGTGTGTGTTTTGCTGATTAATGAGCAGCCGATGACGGGATTATACACTATGTAAAAAACAAACAAATTGTTCAGTCAATAAGGTGAAGGTCACACAGACAACAAAGAAAGGCGTTGACTGAAACTTCAACAACAACAACCCAGGAATTCATACTAAAAATCTACAAAGAAAAATCTCTAGAATTCTCTAGTTGTAAGAAATCCAAATCCTGTTTAAAGCATTAGAAAAAGAGTTCTCTTGTGTCCAGATTTCCATTTGTAAAAACTTTGACTTCAAAATCATGACAATGTTAGAGGAATTAGAGATGTGTCAAACCATGTTCTACTGATCAAAGACAACCTCCAAATACACAGGGGTGAGAATCTTCTGCAGATCCGTGAATTTCAGCGAATTTTAATGACCATAAATTTGTTAAAATCTGATGGCTTCCAAGCCCCCCTGAACCCCCATATACACCCCCAAATTATGGGCAACGCTCCATTGAAGAGAAGTTTCAGCTGAAAAGGAAAATATCTTTCTCATCCCTGAATACACTAGCTACCCTGAGAAACATAGGGACTTCTTTTGGAGGAGCGTTATGGATATGGCTTGGGGTGGATCCATGTGATTGGCTTAACAGAAGTGGTGATCCTAGCCACTCCTCTGGCAGGTCAACATTATGCAGACAATGTGGTACCCACACTGATCATCACTACAAACTATACAGACTAATTTTCAGTAAAATATTTTTGTAAGACAATTAAATCAAATTTCAGTTTACATTAAATATGTCACAAACAACATCATTTAATTCTTTGAAGTCACAATGGCTATCCTTGCCAACCCGCTGACTTCTATAGGTTTTGATAAGACAGCTGGTCAATAACAGCTCACTGGCTAAAATGGTGCCTCATTCAAAGGGAGGTAACTCGTTACTGGGCAGGATAAACATCAAAACAGACCACAAACTGTAGTACCTGTCACTAGGTATAATATAAGCCAACAATTCTGATTACACTGATGTAAGATGAAGGACCAGATACCGTTCTATGATCCCTAGCATAACAAAAATGATAGGGAAGGTTATCTCACAGGTAATTCCACAAACTGATACAAAAAGAACTCTTTATTCTATGAAAAGCTGGACTTCGTGACTAAAACCAAGCTATCCCAACTCCAAGAGATTTTGGAAAGCATACCTAAAGTTTTCTTTAGCTTAGGGACAAACACAACCGTGGAATTTAGGTGTGGAATGCCATCCTTATTATTGAAAATTTGCCGAATTGTGCGTCTGAAAAAATATTAAGTAATATGTAACTTAAACATCATATTGTTTTCTCATGTACCAGGTAATTAAAGTTTAAGGCATTATCACACATAATTGAACTGAGAGTCAAAGATATTGATACACAATGTCGGGGGAGGAAAATACAAGGCCATGATAGAGAGGACCGTCCTCTTGTTCCAAGGACATTCTACTCATCAGTTTACTTCTAGGGCAGATATGTAAGAAATGTTTTGACACACCTCTTCATTCCTTTAACAAAACAGTTTCATTATTTCATGAAGTTTATTTACAACTGGGTCGTGCCAAATGGCTGCCAAAAACACAGAGGTGATTATGGTGTTGTACACTTTCTAAAAACATGAAAAATGTCAACACCTCCATCCCAAAACAAATATTAATTATGTAAATGTCTCTCTTTCTGACAACCTCCATGGTCTAGTGGATAAGGCATATGCCTGGAGAGTGAAGGTCAGTGGTTCTATCCCCGTCCGTGTCACACCAAATTATGCTAAAAGATGGTACATGTTGTTACCCTGTCTGGCGCTCGGCATTAAGGGGCTAAAACAAGGACTGGTTGGCTCGGAGTCATTATACTGGGTATCCATGTTAAACTGTTGGCTGGCATATAAGTGCAGACTAGTACAAGCACACGCATGCAGGCACGCGTGTCCATCTGCCTCATTGACAGCTATTCACCCTTGTTAGGTTTTATGCTACTCACCAGAACGGAATCTATCTTACCAACATGTTATAATATGACATTGTAAAAGAATTAAAACAAATTCAAAATTGAAAGAAAACATGACTTTCATGACTCGGAAACTTCGTGCAGCTTTTTGCTTTGAAGTGGGGCATAAGGGATTTATTCTGCCTCTCAAAAACCATGAAGATTTCGGGGAAGAATAGGTCTTCAGCAACCCATGCTTGCCGTTAAAGGTGACTATGCTTGTCGTCAGGCTCTCTGACTTGGTTTATGCATGTCATCGATCCCAATTGCGTGGATTGATGCTCGTGATATTAATCACTGGATTGTCTGGTCCAGACCCGATTATTTACAGACCGCCGTCATATAGCTGGAATATTGCTGAGTGCGGCGTTAAACAACAAACCAACCAACAAACCAAAAATCTACATGCAGCCTGACCTGATCGTGGCGGGGTATAAGGGATTTATTCTCCTGCTGAGAAATTTAATTCCCTACAAGGCGGGATACATACTAGATTATCAAGATCACAAGGACCAATCCAATCTCATCATTCTGACATAGAGATATGATATAAGACAGTTGTCAGGGTTGATATTAGCCAAATACCCCAACACTATGTGATATCAAAAGCTAGTTGTTATAATTCCTAAAGAAAAACATTTGATTTAACAATGTAACAAAACCTGTTATGGTGTTATTTTTCGAAACAAGCCTATTTGTAATGTTTAGTTGTTTCTTCATCAGTTCCGCAAATAAGAACAGGAACATCCTCAAAACAAGAACAAAATGGTCCATGAAGACACGCATACTGCAGAAGTCATAAGGTAGTTCTATTTCTATTGTCATGTATGTTGTAATGAACTTTCAACAAAACTCAACTAACAGTGGCGAAAGTCTTACTTATGTCCACTGTCTGCAACGTGGTTCAGCTTCACCCAGTGGATCGGCTCAGGGGTGGTAGGTTTGTGTTCGGATGTAATGGCCGACGTCTCCTTGAGGTGGATTGGTTTGGCTGCAACTGGTGTGGCTGAAACTGGTGTGGCTGAAACTGGTTTGACTGCAACTGGTTTGACTGCAACTGGTTTAGCTGCAACTGGTTTAGCTGCAACTGGTTGGGGGCTGTCGAAACTTGAGTGAGTCTTCATGGTTTGTAGAACTTTAGCCTCCGTCCTCTTGTCCCTTTCATACTGATCCACTGTCTTGATGTGGAAGTGGCCATTTTCATCTGGAAAAAACAGTGGTGGTGATTCTTAACGTATATTTTGGTTTTGGTCAGTGGTTGAAATAATAATAAAATTCCACTGTCCTTCTATTTTTGTGTTTTTATAAAGAAAATACATGGCTTTGTAAGATGAGAAAAAACCTTAAATTTCAATTCTTTATTTCTAATCATAACAAATAAAATACCTTTCAGGCTTGACACACGTCCAGATTTATAACCTGATAAACTACACCTATATCACGGGACCAACCGGTTTCACATTTTGTATACATCTTTTCAGAGCTGATGCAAATTCTTTCTGCCAGGAACAATGCAAGTTGTTAAAAGAACAAATTGGCAATATTGACAGAGTTACAATCAACAATAACACAGCTATATCAACATGGCAGCTTGCAAATAATCAAGACGGGATCAGACCTTGTAGTATTAGACACGGACATTAATCTGCTAGTCCAAGACTAAGTAACTCAAGGGATTACTTAATTTTGCCCCAGATCTATTTGTTTTACAAATGATGGTTGGATAGCCCAGTGGTTAAAGCATTCACATGTCACGCCAAAGGCCTGGGTTGGATCCCCACATGGGTCCAATGAGTTAAGCCCATTTCTGGTGTCCCCTGCTGTGATATTGCTGAGATATTGCTAAAAGTGGCGTAAAACCATACTCACTCACTCACTCACTATTTGTGTGACATGAGCTGCTAGTACAAACTGAGTGGTGGAATTGTTTGATTAAATGAAGTTGTCTACCCCTGTAATGACGAACGGCATGAGCCAGTAGCATAACGACAGACAATAAGAGATCGGGAACCCGTTCCACAAAGCGATCTTTGTGCTAAGTTGGTCGTAACTCCCATACTTTATCACAGCCTTACGATCAACATGGCATGAAGATCACAAAGCGATCGTAGTGATACGACAGACGTAATTCTATGTTAAAGTATGGGAGTTACGATTGTCTTACTCCTACGATTGCTTTGTGGAACGGGCCCAGTCAGACACTCAGTATGTATACAGAACAAACCTTAATGAAAATAAATATTGAGTGGTAATGGTGGTCAGCAGCATAAAGAACAATGTTAGGCTGCAATGACACACAATCAGCCAGGGCCCACTTGCACAAAGCAGTGTTAGTGCTACAACTATTGCAAGCCTATGTTAAAGACTGGGAGTTACGGTCACCTTTGCACTAAGATCACTTTGTGCCAGCGGATCAAGGTCACATATTGTGACCACCAAGCGGCCTATTCACAAAGCTTTTTTAGCAATAAGATTGTCTGGCGATTAGGTGCCTCACTCTGGCGGTGTGGGTTTGAATGGGACTCAACCCAATAATGTACAAGAATCTCTACTTTACTAAGAAAGTGTTATCCCAGATATAACATTTGTTACTAAGATTGTGTAAAGAGTCCTGAGCCTAATCAGCCCTTGTAAGCTTAGGGTTCTTATAGGGCATATTCTTCTTGTGAATCTCTTTAGTGGGTCAAGTACCAAGATCGTGAGGCAACTATAAGAGAGATTATTAGAAACAAACTTGACCTAGATGACTTTAAAATAGACATCAACCGTGCTCATCTAATAATAAATGGAAAGGCTATTATTGCGCTGATACTGGATGATCACCATAGACGTGACATATTCAAAGCCGCAAACAAGCCGAAGGACTTAGACTGTGGATAAGTGGAGACTTCTCTAGGACCGTGCGAGAGAAGAGGAGGAAGCTGAAACTTATGATGATGGAGCAAGACGTAATGAAGAGCGAGCATTTCTTTGATTTGCAAGTTGTTTATTAATGATCGTGTTAACAGTGACGAAGTTGTTGTTTTGAAACAGGGCAGTAGCCGCCAGTCACGCCCAGGGGCTGGAGTGACGTCACATGTCAAAGGGAGTCACATGATCACCCACAGGAATTCAGCCCAGCCCTGACTGATGTTGAAATTGATGACAAAACTGAGAAATAACACCACATGGGTATTCCAGGTTAACCTGTTTATGACGGAGATACTAGTGTTTAGGAGTGAGTGAGTTTGGTTTAATGCTGCTTTTAACATTATTCCAGTTATATTGCGGCGTGTCAGCTTAATGTGGGAGGAAAGCCCGAAGTGATGCAGGTCTTAGATGTTTACCATTTCGGGGAAACCCACGAGCACGGGTATGGTGCTGACAACCTTAGAAACATAATTGGGGCGAACCGGGAATTGAACCCACAATCATAGGTTTCTGGCGTGCCCAAGGGACGCAACTCTGCACAGCGAATTGCGGCGCCTTAGACGACTGGGCCACCCATGCCCCCTAGTGTTTAGGACCAGTGGTTACCGACGGAGTTATGAAATAACGTTCATGGATGGAAAACAGATGAAAACATCACATTATTACAACTATCTAGGTGTCTCTGCATAGTTGTCATGGACGAAATGTACCGAGACCGTATCCTCAAAAACAAATAAGGCACTACTTTCTGTAAAGGGATTACAATACAGAGTCCCAAATATATCTGCAAGTGTACTTATTAAATTGTTTAACAGTAAGGTAAAACCTATATTACTTTATAGGGCTGAAGTTTGGGGATTCAGGGATAGACCAGTTATTATAAAATTCCACTCTAACTTTTGTAAGTTTGCACTAAATGTGGGAAACCATGTCTCCAGCAAGGCATCACTAGCTGTGTGCAGCAGATAAGGCCTTAATGTTGAATAATATAGCACATGCATACGTTATTGGTGTTAACTATTTCATAATGCTGGCAACAGATACCCCAGCAATGTTCATCTTCCCGAGGCAAGAGAGTTAACTGACTATAAAAGTCCAGTTTCCACCCTTGCCGAACTAGGCTGGTATAATGGAGTTACATTTTTGCTGGACTAACGAGTCTATGCACAGTCCAATCAAAATCGCGTACCAAAATTGAAATCCGGTTCAGAAACTGTCGTGCAGATTTCGGTCGATTGCAGGATTTGCAAAGCATGTGCACCACCAACTTGTTGTCAGCAGATATTTTTATAAATCTTTTCATGGTTTAAATCAAGGTGCTCAAGTGATTTGATGCATTTCGCGATGTCAGACCCGTTTTATCACTATATAGATCTTGATTATCGATCAGATCGTCCTGACTGGGCGCAACCATTTTGTGTGAAGCAAACGCAAGTGATACGAGAGGTGGAATTTGATTGGTCCTTAGGAGAGGCTTAGAAGGGACATAATTGGTAATAGCCACTGGTGGCGCTACGATTGAGCCCAGTAATTCCAGCCTAGTTCGGCAAGGGTGGAAACTGGACTTTTAAAGTCAGTTAACTCTCTTGCCTCGGGAAGATGAGCAATGTTATACTCTCCTGAAATACTTAGATTCTGCAGGTAGATGTACCTGGGCATCACATGTAAAGTCATGAGTAAATATGTATTAGTATATATATTCTGGTTTAGCCAGGATGTTAGGGATATTTTGCAATATATTAGGATGTTCAAACAGAGGCTTGAAGATTTTGAAAAGCAATGCATATTAAGCAAGATTACTGATTCATCTCATATGTATTATTAATGCAGGGGCGGTCGGGTAGCCAAGTGGTTAAAGTGTTCACTCGTCACGCCGAAGACCCGGGTTCGATTCCCGACATGGGTACAATGTGTGAAGCCCATTTCTGGTGTCCCCCGCCGTGATATTGCTGGAATATTGCTAAAAGCGGCGTAAAGCCAAAACTCACTCACTCACATTATTAATGCATGAAATTGTTATTGGATGATAAAGGATATAGAAGGGATTAGTGCCTGCTGAGACTGCATGAGCTGCCTCTATGCTGTAATGTTAGATGTAAAGATGGGGAAAGTATTAACAGATTATATAGAATGCGTAACAGCAACAGTGCTGAAGATGAAATGCATTTTCTCTTTGACTGCAGTGCATACATTATATACAGAGATAGATACTTACCATAATCTGATGGTTTATCTACAATAACCAAACACAAAAAGCTACCCAACAGCAATGATAAGCTTGTACTTATTAATTGTGCTAAATTTAATAACAGGCAGTCTCAGAACTGCCAGAAATACCTGATTACCTTATCTTGCACATAGTTATGTATAGTTATTATGTTCATACTTCCATGCACACTAATCATGTTTAATTATCGCCAAAGGAATTAATGTGTACATATATATCTTTAGATGGGTTGATGGCCAAGAAAATAAGAATAAACTTGGTAGAAAGTACGTACCCAACACGGTGGTCATGAGTTGTTTCTTGGGCCGATCCTTCATACTCTCTCGGTGACGAAGTGGCAGATGCAGCTTGGTAGATAAATCTTCGTATCTCTCTATCTCGTAGAAGTTGACCATGTTGTCAAAGCGGGCTATGTGGTACGGGTAGATAACACCCCTGGCAATGAGAGATGTGGAGCATGTGGTGAATAACTGGTGGACATCCTGACATCCCTGAGGAGAAGCCTCATTTTAAGTGGAGCTAAAGTGTTGCCCAACTAACCTGATATCCCTGAAGAGAAGCCTGCATTTTAAGTGGAGCTAAAGTGTTGCCCAACTAACCTGATATCCCTGATGAGAAGCCTGCATTTTAAGTGGAGCTAAAGTGTTGCCCAACTAACCTGATATCCCTGATGAGAAGCCTGCATTTTAATTAAAGCTAGAGTGTTGCCCAACTATCCTGATATCCCTGAGGAGAAGCCTGCATGTTAAGTGGTGTTAAAGTGTCGCCCAACTAACCTGATATCCCTGAGGAGAAACCTGCATGTTAACCTGACATCCCCAAATAGCCTACATCTTAAGTGGTACTTAAAATGTTGCCCAACTAGAATGACATCTCCCAAATGCCTACATGTTAAGTGGAGCTAAAGTGTTTCTCAACTAACCTGATATCCCTGAGGAGAAGCCTGCATGTTAAGTGGTGTTAAAATGTTGCCCAACTTACCTGACATCCCTAAGGAGAAGCCTACATGTTAAGTGGTGTTAAAGTGTTGCCAAACTAACCTGATATCCCTGAGGAGAAGCCTACATTTTAAGTGGAGCTAAAGTGTTGCCCAACTAACCTGATATCCCTGAGGAGAAGCCTGCATGTTAAGTGGAGCTAAAGTGTTGCCAAACTAACCTGATATTCCTGATGAGAAGCCTGCATTTTAAGTGGAGCTGAAGTGTTGCCCAACTAACCTGATATCCCTGAGGAGAAGCCTGCATGTTAAGTGATGCTAAAGTGTTGCCCAACTATCCTGATATCCCCGAGGAGAAGCCTGCATGTTAAGTGGAGCTAAAGTGTTGCCCAACTAACCTGATATCCCTGAGGAGAAGCCTGCATTTTAAGTGGAGCTAAAGTGTCGCCCAACTAACCTGATATCCCTGAGGAGAAGCCTGCATGTTAAGTGGAGCTAAAGTGTTGCCCAACTAACCTGATATCCCTGAGGAGAAGCCTGCATTTTAAGTGGAGCTAAAGTGTTGCCCAACTAACCTGATATCCCTGATGAGAAGCCTGCATGTTAAGTGATGCTAAAGGGGTTGCCCAACTATCCTGATATCCCCGAGGAGAAGCCTGCATTTTAAGTGGAGCTAAAGTGTTGCCCAACTAACCTGATATCCCTGAGGAGAAGCCTGCATTTTAAGTGGAGCTAAAGTGTCGCCCAACTAACCTGATATTCCTGAGGAGAAGCCTGCATGTTAAGTGGAGCTAAAGTGTCGCCCAACTAACCTGATATCCCTGAGGAGAAGCCTGCATTTTAAGTGGAGCTAAAGTGTCGCCCAACTAACCTGATATCCCTGAGGAGAAGCCTGCATGTTAAGTGGAGCTAAAGTGTTGCCCAACTAACCTGATATCCCTGAGGAGAAGCCTGCATTTTAAGTGGAGCTAAAGTGTTGCCCAACTAACCTGACATCCCTGAGGAGAAGCCTGCATGTTAAGTGGAGCTAAAGTGTTGCCCAACTAACCTGATATCCCTGAGGAGAAGCCTGCATTTTAAGTGGAGCTAAAGTGTTGCCCAACTAACCTGATATCCCTGAGGAAAAGCCTGCATGTTAAGTGGTGTTAAAGTGTTGCCCAACTAACCTGACATCCCAAAATAGCCTACATCTTAAGTGGTATTAAAGTGTTGCCCAACTATCCTTACATCCCCAAAAAACCTACATGTTAAGTGGTGTTAAAGTGTTGCCCAACTAACCTGACATCCCTAAGCAGAAGCATCTTGTCTGGCTTGTCCAGTATCTTCAGCAGTGACTTCACCAGTGAGTCCAGATCCTTGGTCTCATGGTACTGGAGGATATAAACAGGTCACCATACACATTCCATCTCCATTGTGAATCAAAGGAATGGGAATCAAAGAAATGTGAAGCAATGAAATGTGAAGCAATGAAATGTGAAGCTATGAAATGTGAAGCAATGAAATGTGAAGCTATGAAATGTGAAGCAATGAAATGTGAAGCTATGAAATGTGAAGCAATACAATGGTGCTGCAGCAGGGCTGGAACTACACATTGGTTTGCTACACAAAAGGTTTCAGGATGACAAGGTTTAGACACAATGCAACATACAAGATTTATGATAATAAGTCATATTCCACTATCACATAGAAGTAAATAGAAGCTCTGAATTGTGCAACATGAATTTACCATCAAGGGGATATAACAGGTGTTCACAATAACAGAAATATAACATGTATTTACCATCAAAGAGGTATAACAGGTATTGACCATCAAGGGGATATAACAGGTATTGACCAAGGGGATATAACAGGTATTCACCATCAAGGGGATACAACAGGTATTGACCAAAGGGATACAACAGGTATTGACCATCAAGGGGATACAACAGGTATTGACCAAGGGGATACAGCAGGTATTGACCAAGGGGATATAACAGGTACTGACAATCAGGGGATATAACAGGTACTGACAATCAAGGGGATATAACAGGTATTGACCATCAAGGGGATACAACAGGTATTGACCAAGGGGATATAACAGTTACTGACAATCAAGGGGATATAACAGGTATTGACCATCAGGGGATATAACAGGTACTGACTATCAAGGGGATATAACACTGTTATTAACAGGTATTGACCATCAGGGAATATAACAGGGACTGACTATCAAGGGGATATAACACTGTTATTAACAGGTATTGACCATCAAGGGAGAAATAAAAGATCTTTGCCACTCACTGATTCCACCAGACTGATAACTTCAGTGCTCTCCTTCTCTGGCAACTTCTCCTGAGCGTTCTCCTTCAGGATGGCCATCTTGTTGGGGTCAATGCTGGCCTGGGTCTGCAGGGCAGGGTGGGACTGGTCCGTGTCTACAACACCAATAGTTGCTCTATTGTATCTCAACTTAAGCACTTATACAATCTAAACAGTTCTAAAGTTTTTCTTATTCTGAACTCATGGAGCTACAAGATCTGATTGAAAAGAAGAATGCATTTCTTTTTTCTATGTATGCATGAAGAAGGAAATATTTAGAACTAAAACAAATCGATGTACGTTTTCTCATGCCACACTCAGCAATATTCCAGCATTTTGAAAGCGGTCTGTAAATAATCAAGTCTGGGTCAGACAATTCTGTGATTGACATCATGAGCAGCGATCCAAGCAATTGGGATATGATGACATGCATCAACCAAAGCGGCAAGCCTTACCACCCGATCCCATTAGTCACCTCTTACTTAAAGCATGGATTGCTGAAGACCAGACCTAACCCAGAGCTTCACTGGATAAAAACAAATCGTGTAAACAAGGCAAAACCAACTTTGTCTGTTTTTAAAAGATTTGTTTTGCAAACATTTCAAGAGTCAGATGACGATCTAAACAATACATGATTGGGTTGTCTTGTGGTTTCCTTTGACAATCAAGTCTTATTTCAATCAAACACTTTACTTTTGCAAGAATATATTGTTTTGCTAGCTCTGATAAAAGAGATGAAAGCATTTCTGAAACTCTTTACTATAATTGTTAGCTATGGAAACATGAAATAGTATGTTGTGAGTAACTAGATTCCTTTCCTACAGACCCATGAAGATCAGGGGTAGAATAGGTCTTCAGCAACCCATGCTTAACGTAAAAGGCGACTGTGCTTGTCGTAAGAGGCAACTAACGGCATCGGGTGGTCAGGCTCACTGACTTGGTTTGATGCATGTCATCGTATCTCAATTACATGGATTGATGCTCATGTCAATCACTCGAATGTCTGGTCCAGACTTGATTATTAACAGACCGCTGTCATATAGCTGGAATATTGCTGAGTGTGGCGTTAATCAAACAAACAAACAAACCTTTCATACATGATGGGGAAAATGTTACTTTTTTTAAAGGTGCCCTTAAAGAGCACTCTTCCCCACAAATTGTTATAAGAAATAATTGGAAAAAAAAGATTGTTAAGGAAGTTGACTTTTGATTTATTATTTATATACAACAGTAAATCATAAACTTGATATCAATAACGTCATTCTTTATATTGACCATTTATAAATCACCAAAATTGTCACCTGCAGAGCAGTAAGAATTAAAATATAAACCAATAGGTCTATTCAGGACAAACAAAATTAATTTAATGTTTTATTGATGTTCAAGGTTTTTTTGGACAACTTTGACAACATAAGTTTTTAGTTAATACTTGTCCACAAACAAGAAACCAATTTGTGTGGTTAAAAAATAAGAAATCTTACTTACCTTTCTTTTTCCCTGAAACAATAGAGGAAACACACACCAAAAATAGAGTGACAAATAGCAACAACAATACAGTCCACTATCTACAGGTGATGGGGGAAGGGAGAACAACATGCATTACTTAAACTAATCTAGGACTCTGGATGAGGTGAGTGAGTGAGTGTGTTGGGTTTAAAGCAGCTTGTAACAGTATTCCAGTTATATCACGCATGTCAGCTTAATGTGGGAGGAAAGACCGAAGTGATGCAGATCTAAGGCATATACCACTTTGGTGAAACCCATGAGCATGGGTATGGTACTGACAATCCCAGTTAGCCACAATTGTTTCCAGGTTTGTCAGCACCACACATGTGCTCGTGGGTTCGATCCCCTGACTGCCTCCGTGGTGTAGTGGATAGAGCATGTGGCTGAAGTGTGGAAGGTTGTTGATTCGATCCCCTGGTCGTGTCTTACCAAAAGACGTTGAAAGATGGTACTTGTTGTTATCCTGCCTGGGCTCGGCATTAAAACAAGGACTGGTCAGTTCAGAGTCAGCATATTAGGATTGAAGGGGGGGGGGGGGGGGGCAATCCATGCTAAACTGCGTTGGATTTCTCAGTGGGCTAGCAATATCAAAGCGGCATTAGTCCTGACTAGTACAAGCAGTCACACACACGTGGACGGACATCACTAGGGAAGTACAATAACCCTGACAACCCATTCCACCTCACCAGGAGAATCTAAAGACAAAATTCGAGCCCGTATTTTGAAGTCAAAATCAAAACAGTAACGCTATTCCTACATCTGCAAGAGAATTCCACCATTGATGTCATTAACAGATGAAACTTCAGAGATTTGTTACTTTTTGAATAAAGCAGAAGCAATCTAGTGAAGATTTGGTGCATTGTGATATGTTGTGCCACGATATTGAAACATCCCTACCTCAACAATCACAACGCACTTTCAATAATCATTGGGACGGAACCCAGTATCCATGGTGAACTTGGAAGGACAATGAGAAAAAGGGGGTGAAATCTTTAGTAAAGATTGTGGGGATAAATAAAAACCACGCCTCTGACATGTAACCATGGTAACGTTGGCACAGTGACTGGGAGTACCTACTTGTGATGCCGCCTTTCAGCTTAGACTTGAGACGTGACCAAGTCCCTTTCTTGCCATCCGAATCTGAAACATGCATTCCAAGATACATTATATACTGAACAAGAAAAGAGTGAGTGAGTGAGTTGGGTTTAACGATGACGTTTAAACAATGGAGATAATATTTGATTCCTTGGGACTTGTAAATCATCGTCAAAATTGATAAAACAATCTCAGCAATATGTCTGGGTTTTAGTCATCAACACTCTACATACAAGTGTTAATAAATTTCATCCTACTTTTCAATCTTATGAATGAAAGAAGCTGACTGCCAAATCCTAGTAAGCAAATATTTTTGTTCCAGCAATGTTCTACCTTTTTTGGAGTGGTCGATCTGCGTGATGGCTCGGTTGCCAAGATGGGACTTCCTGTCTTCCAGCATCTTCAGCTGCTCTTGGAAGTCGTTGAGCACCTCCTCCTCCTCAGGAGTCATGGAGCCGTCCGTCACGGCTCCGGTCTTCTCCAACTTCTTCTTGTTGACCTAAATGGACATACTACAACTACAACTGTCACCAAAGGACCATTCATTTAATATTCTGTGGGGGTCTGGCATTTAAAAAAAATAGATAATTCTTTCAGAAGAAACTGTAAAAACATAACTTGTCATGAGGAAAAATGTAATTATTAACTTAAGATGTGAAAAAAATTGTACTTCTTTAGCTCCTTTCACTGAAATATTTGCATGTTTTGAAACGGTGACTGCAAAAAAAATATTTTCTCTCCGACACAAATTTTAATCTTGGCTAAGGGAGATAACTCTGTACAGCTTGTTGTGGCACCTCAGATGCCTGGTTTGTCCCTGGCCCCATAACTACAAGAACAAATGGGTCATGGAACCAAGTCTCACAGTCATGTTTTTTCTGCAAGGTCACTACAGCATAAGTGTTTGCACTTTCACAAAAACGCACAGGTGTTTAATGTTGACACCACAACTGCAAGCAGGTAGGGACTATTCAGGATTCTAAACTAACTGCACCTGACAGGCAAATTGGGTAAAAAGCATGACTTTGCTTCAAGAGGTATTTTAACATTGTATTTTAACATTGTACTTTAACATTGTATTTTGAGATTGTATTCAATCCAATAATATAAAACTAAGCATTAAAACCTCTTCCTGTCTATCGGTATTCTTAACAGAGACATGTACCTCAATGTATTGATAAACATTAGAAATGTTTAAATTCTAGTTTGGGAATTTGGATAACATTTGCTGCAGACTTATTTATTGACGAATATCAGCCCCTGAGCAGGCCTAGTCAAAGTCGTTGCCATAGAAACTTGAAAAAATGATTTTTTTAAATACCAAACTATCAAAACCACAGTTCGCCACTAGACCTATCTATGTGCCAAGTTTGGTTAAGATATCTCACATGGTTTTTGTATTGTGCTCCCGGAAATGAAAAGTGACAGACGAAAGGACGGATGGATAGCCCCCATTCCTATCTCCCCTTCCACTTCGTGGCGGGGGTATATATAATAATACTGACCTTGCTGTACACTGGTTCCTCCTGCACTTCTGTGACAATGACAGTGTCGACAGTATCAACACCGTTCTGTTGGTGCACAGGTAAATTACTTTTAGGTATGACATATTCCTCCAAATTTAGAGGTCTATCCTGTGTGGACTCATTTATTTCTTGCAGGGAGACATAATGGCCTCTTGAATTTGTGTTCGCATAAATAGGGTTTGTCCTTATGTGAGTTGCCTCCCTTTGGCTGTAATTATCCGAAATGTACACAGCGGGCTGAATTTCAGGTCTGACTATTTCCGCTGTCTCGTAATGCTGTCGTAAGTCATTCTCATAGATGACTTTTGATGTACTGGGAAACACCCTCTGTTCCTGGTGTCGCTTGATCTTTCCCGAGTCTGTGTCATTCATGTCATTTCCGTTTAACCGAACAAAGTGAGTATCATCATAATCATCATCCTTCAGTCGAAGGTCAGTGGTGTCGTGTCTATCCGACCGGAACTCGTAAAGGTTTTCTTCATGATAGATGAGGTCGCCACTGCGGGACTCGCTGGGCAGGTAGATGGTGGATGGAATATTGTCAAGACTTCTAGCCATGGGTAAACGCGAAGCATACTGTGGGGTTGTGCGGATGTGCAGGGTGCTGTGTCTACTCGATATAGGGCTGTCGAACATGGCTACTCTACCTGCAAGTAGCAGAAAACAATACTTTTACATAAAATATCATTTAAATATGAAAATTCTTTCACACACGATTTTTGTTTGTTGTTTAATGCCACACTCAGCAATATTCCAGCTATAATCATATAAATGATTGGCTGTAGATAAAAAAATCTGGACCAGACAATCTAGTGATTGATAATGTGAACAACAATCCACGCTGGGGTATGATGACACGCAATCGACCAAGTTACCCTGCCCTGCCCCTGATCCATTTGGTAGAGCTGAGGCAATCTAGACTTACCAAACCATTCTAGACTTGGGGTGGATTCCTTTTATAGTTTATTCTCTAGGGTCTGGGAGACATGATAGATATGATACAAAATGTCTTTGTATCGATTCAGGTTTTAATTCTGTATCAATTTTCAAAAAGTAATATTTCAAAACTATATATTTTGGTAACCTGAGCAACTAACTCTAAGGGCTGGGAGGGTTGCCATAGGGCTGAGATTATTACTAGATGAGGACTAAACAGAGCTACAAGATTAAAACAGGTGGTATCCCTTGACGACCTGGCATCACCATGGCGACAACGCTGGGCATGGTGTTGTATAGCAATGGAATTGTGTATTCTCTCCCTACTTGGGCTGTCACATAGCTGCAATATTGAGTGAGGCGTCAAACACCCAGGAAAACATTGCTTCACGTCATACATACCGTATTCGACGTAATAAGCGCCCCTCTCTAATAAGCACCCACGGCGATATTTGCTAATATATTGGCTAGTGAACAATGCCAATTAGCACCCCTTCTGATTGATCAATGTACACAACAGTTATATATTCGCGTATAATACGCACTCGTGTGTTATATGCACCCTTAATTATGGGCAATTTAATTCTGGAAAAATGTATCTCTCGTATATAAACATTTCAGGTTGTCAGCATAAACCACAAAATTTATCTTTCAATTGTTTTTTTCACCAAACTAATATTCTAATAAGAGCCCTCTATTTCTAATTTTGAGAGCGCCCTGGGCGCTTATTACTTATTACGACAAATACGGTATATCACGATCTCATTATAATCTGATCTTAGTTCTTGTTCCCACTAAACAAAGATCTTTGTTGAACACAATCTGGCCATCTATCAGACATTCCAGAATTTTGTTCAGTTTTCAAATTCTTAATCGAGAACTTTGTCAAAATATCTTTCAAAGCTCTAGCCTGCAACAAAAGTTGCTAGTTTGAAACTAGTGCAGTAGAGCTCAAGTAAACTGCTTTCTGATTGGCTGATGTTTGCAAAAGGTTGTTCTAACGTGACCTCTAATGGGATGTGCTGAAACCAGAGTGTAGCCGAAGTGAGCACTAAGATCTGATGTAAATGAGATTGACATATATCATCACAAAAATATAAAATTAATAAAACAAACAAATAAAACATAACTTGCACAGCTGTTTCCACCTTTGTTACTGAATGTAACTTTTGTCAAAAATATGAAAACACATACTCACAGTCGTATAAATCAACTTCCACTACACAACCATATTCACGGAAACTAGAGAAGAGAACTTGATGTGAAAAACTGACCATTTCAAAATGGTTGACTTACAGGAAATGAATATATAAAAACTACTTCCTAATTCATATGGGAGAGAACAAAATACTAATTTGTCCTTTTGTGAAAATATTGGACAATGGTTGGGGAAAAGAAAGGTGCAGTGACATATGAAACAGTCACCTAAATAAATTTTAAAAAATAAATGTTGTCGTTTGGGTTAATTTATAGAGGTCCTTGTCACAAGTTTGTTTGTTTGTTGTTTAACACCACACTCAGCAATATTCCAGCTATATGACGGTGGTCTGTATATAATCGAGTCTGGACCAGACAATCCAGTGATTGATATCATGAGCATCAATCTACACAATTAGGATATGATGACAACCATCAACCAAGTCAGCCAAGCTGACCACCCGATCTCGTTAGTCGCCTCTTACGACAAGCACAGTCGCCTTTAACAGCAAGCACAGGGTCTTCGCAGGTCTTCAAGGGCTTACAAGTTGGTGATCCATCTCAAGATTTAGAATATTTCCACGTTGGCCATGTGTTGTATGTGTGAACATAAGGCCTTACATTGTTTTGCTTGGTTTACGGATCTGCTGACCTTAAAAATCAGAAAATTCAGAAAATGTTGTTAATCAGAACAAGATTTTTTATACTGCCGATGAAAAAATCACTTTGACAATATAACTACTCAAAGGGATTATTATATGACTTAAAAACAGGAATTGTTCCAATGTTAAATTGTCCTTACAAATCAGATTTTAAATTTATAATATCAAGATACAAACCGGGCCAGATTATTTTTTAGCTTTCACCTCCCCCTCCCCGTCAAAGAGTCTGGCCTAATGACAATGAAAAAGCCAAAGTGTTTAGTTCACATCCAAACATGACAAGCGACAACATCGAGGTGTATTTAGCCGAGTCCCAGAGCCCAAGCAAACTGAGAAAAAGAACTCGAACCTATCAAAAGTGACGACTATAGGAATGGGCAGCCCAACCTGAGTTGCGATGAGCTCGGTCGCTCCACGTGTACTCTGCAAACAGTTCCTTGTAGGCCGGATAACGCCCCACTTCCTACAAGCAGAACATCTTCTGTTAAAAACATTCCACTTCCTGGAACTATTAGTCCCCTTCCATACAGATAACCCTAAACAATGTCAGCGCTACGACTGTTGTAAGTGTGTGTCAAGGTATGGGAGTTAGAATCACTCAGACTCAGACTCGCTTTGTACAATGGCACCCTAGTCTATCCATAGGGTACCGGGATCTCATCTGCCTCAGAATCCATAGGGTGCTGGGAGCCTAGTCTTTCCCAGAATCCATAGGGTACTGGGAGCCTAGTCTGTCCCAGAATACATAGGGTACTGGGAGCCTAGTCTGCCCCAGAATCCATAGGGTACTCAGGGGACCTAGTCTGTCCCGGAATCTATAGGGTGCTGGGGATCTCATCTGCCCCAGAATCTATAGGGTACTGGGGACCTAGTCTGTCCCGGAATCTATAGGGTGCTGGGAGCCTAGTCTGTCCCGGAATCCATAGGGTGCTGGGAGCCTAGTCTGTCCCAGAATACATAGGGTACTGGGAGCCTAGTCTGCCCCAGAATCCATAGGGTACTCAGGGGACCTAGTCTGTCCCGGAATCTATAGGGTGCTGGGGATCTCATCTGCCCCAGAATCTATAGGATACTGGGGACCTAGTCTGTCCCGGAATCTATAGGGTGCTGGGAGCCTAGTCTGTCCCGGAATCCATAGGGTGCTGGGAGCCTAGTCTGTCACAGAATCCATTGGGTACTGGGGATCTAGTGACCCGTAATGCCATGGGGCACAAGCATGAACCACTGGGTACACCATGTATAACCACAATGTCCCGTATCCCCATGGGGTGCACGCAAGGACCACTGGGTACCCCATGTATAACCACAATGTCCGGTATCCCCATGGGGCACGAGCATTGACCACTGGGTATCCCATGTATAACCACAATGTCCGGTATCCCCATAGGGCACGAGCATTGACCACTGGGTACCCCATGTATAACCACAATGTCCGGTATCCCCATAGGGCACGAGCATTGACCACTGGGTACCCCATGTATAACCACAATGTCCGGTATCCCCATGGGGCACGAGCATGGACCACTGGGTACCCTATGTATAACCACAATGTCCCGTATCCCCATGGGGCACGAGCATGGACCACTGGGTACCCCATGTATAACCACAATGTCCGGTATCCCCAAGGGGCACACGCATGGACCACTGGGTACCCCATGTATAACCACAATGTCCCGTATCCCCATGGGGCACAAGCATGGACCACTGGGTACTCCATGTATAACCACAATGTCCCGTATCCCCATGGGGCACGAGCATGGACCACTGGGTACCCCATGAATAACCACAATGTCCGGTATCCCCGGGGGGCACGAGCATGGACCACTGGGTACCCCATGTATAACCACAATGTCCGGTATCCCAACAGGGCACAAGCATGGACCACTGGGTACCCCATGTATAACCACAATGTCCGGTATCCCCATGGGGCACAAGCATGGACCACTGGGTACCCCATGTATAACCACAATGTCCCGTATCCCCATGGGGCACGAGCATGGACCACTGGGTACCCCATGAATAACCACAATGTCCGGTATCCCCAGGGGGCACGAGCATGGACCCCTTGGTACCCCATGTATAACCACAATGTCCGGTATCCCAACAGGGCACAAGCATGGACCACTGGGTACCCCATGTATAACCACAATGTCCGGTATCCCCATGGGGCACACGCATGGACCACTGGGTACCCTATGTATAACCACAATGTCCGGTATCCCCATAGGGCACACGCATGGACCACTGGGTACCCCATGTATAACCACAATGTCCCGTATCCCCAAGGGGCACACGCATGGACCATTGGGTACCCCATGTATAACCACAATGTTCGGAATCCCCATGGGGCACAAGCATGGACCACTGGGTACCCCTTGTATAACCACAATGTCCCGTATCCCCATGGGGCACACGCATGGACCACTGGGTACCCCATGTATAACCACAATGTCCCGTAACCCCAAGGGGCACACGCATGGACCACTGGTTACCTCTTGTATAACCACAATGTCCCGTATCCCCATGGGGCACAAGCATGGACCACTGGGTACCCCATGTATAACCACAATGTCCCGTTTCCCCATGGGGCACGAGCATGGACCACTGGGTACCCCATGTATAACCACAATGACCCATATCCCCATGGGGCACAAGCATTGACCACTGGGTACCCCATGTATAACCACAATGTCCGGTATCCCCACAGGGCACAAGCATGGACCACTGGTTACCTCTTGTATAACCACAATGTCCCGTATCCCCATGGGACATGAGCATGGACCACTGGGTACCCCATGTATAACCACAATGTCCCGTATCCCCATGGGGAGACAAGCATGGATCACTGGGTACCCCATGTATAACCACAATGTCCGGTATCCCCAGGGGGCACACGCATGGACCACTGGGTACCCCATGTATAACCACAATGTCCTGTTTCCCCATGGGGCACAAGCATGGACCACTGGGTACCCCTTGTATAACCACAATGTCCCGTATCCCCATGGGGCACAAGCATGGACCACTGGGTACCCCATGTATAACCACAATGTCCCGTAACCCCAAGGGGCACACGCATGGACCACTGGTTACCTCTTGTATAACCACAATGTCCCGTATCCCCATGGGGCACAAGCATTGACCACTGGGTACCTCTTGTATAACCACAATGTCCCGTATCCCCATGGGGCACACGCATGGACCACTGGGTACCCCATGTATAACCACAATGTCCCGTAACCCCAAGGGGCACACGCATGGACCACTGGTTACCTCTTGTATAACCACAATGTCCCGTTTCCCCATGGGGCACAAGCATTGACCACTGGGTACCCCATGTATAACCACAATGTCCGGTATCCCCACAGGGCACAAGCATGGACCACTGGGTACCCCATGTATAACCACAATGTCCCGTATCCCCATGGGGCACAAGCATGGACCACTGGGTACCCCTTGTATAACCACAATGTTCGGAATCCCCATGGGGCACAAGCATGGACCACTGGGTACCCCTTGTATAACCACAATGTTCGGAATCCCCATGGGGCACACGCATGGACCACTGGGTACCCCATGTATAACCACAATGTTCGGAATCCCCATGGGGCACAAGCATGGACCACTGGGTACCCCATGTATAACCACAATGTCCCGTATCCCCATGGGGCACAAGCATGGACCACTGGGTACCCTATGTATAACCACAATGTCCGGTATCCCCATAGGGCACAAGCATGGACCACTGGGTACTCCATGTATAACCACAATGTCCGGTATCCCCATGGGGCACACGCATGGACCACTGGGTACCCCATGTATAACCACAATGTCCCGTATCCCCATGGGGCACGAGCATTGACCACTGGGTACCCCATGTATAACCACAATGTCCCGTATCCCATGGGGCACGAGCATTGACCACTGGGTACCCCATGTATAACCACAATGTCCCGTATCCCCAAGGGGCACCCGCATAGGATATTGGGGACTCAAGGTCTCATGGAGTTTCATAATAAACTTTTCATTCTACATCTGACACAAATCGCATCAGCATGACAAGAACCTACCCTCAAAGTAAGAACAAGGTTGGGGTTGGTACGCAGGTAGTCTGCTGCTGCACTATGGGAGATTTTGGAGAAGTCGGTACCATTCACATCCAGTATCTGGTCTCCCGTACACACACCATTCTTCTCCGCTAGACCACCAGGGTCCACTCTGTAACAGAAACTCACCAGTCAACACACAGCATTAAAGACCTAAGCCCAATCTCATTATTAAGATCTTAGTTCTCGCTACCTCTAAACAAAGATCTGAGGACATCCCATTAGGGGTCACGTCAGAACGACCTTTCATCCGACCAATCAGAGCGTTGCTTACCAGATCATGAAAGTCACAATCGGCATGTGATTTCTAATCATGCAACCTCGAAAACTTTAACACGGGGTATTCCGAATGATAGTTACGGGCTTAACAACTGAATCCATACAATCGAGACCATCTATTTGCCATTTCAGAATGTTCTTTTGTTCAGGTTTCCAATTTTTGGGGGGAATTTGTCAAAATATGTTTCGAAGCATCATATGTCGCCAATTTGAAATTAGTGCCGTAAAGCACGAGAAAGCTGCCTTCTGATTGGCTAATGTCAACTTCTTGTCAGTCATTTCATTGGTCGATCAAAGTTCGCGTAAGGTCGGTCTGACGTGATCCCTAATGGGATGTCCTCAGAACTTTGTTTAGCGGTAGCGAGAACTAGGATATGATTTTAATGAGATTGAGACCAAGCCTAGTCAAAGACAAAGATGCCATGGGTCCTTATCAACAGAAAATGAACAGGAATTATACGACAGCTGTACCTCCAAGTACAACACTCCACCCACCTGGATACAAAGATTCCCAGGCCATATTCACTGCCACCCCTGATATTGAGTCCTATGAAGTCTGTGTTGTTGACAGTCTTCACTGCCACTCGCTTCTCCCGGATGTGTTGCCGGTCAAGTCCCGAGATGTGGTACGTGTCCGGATCTGTGGGCGCGGCGGCGATGATGTCACCTTCGTGGACGTCATACCTGTAACAGAGTTCACATAACTGTAAAACCACAACAAAACCAACATCTGGGCAACAAAGCTGGAGACAAGTATACACCCCTGTGAATACAGGGCGGGCCCAGAGGTTATATAGGCCCACTCTTTATCATGACTTATTTGAAAACTCACTGGGTAGGAGGGAGGATATTTATTTATATTTCTATATTTCTTTGGTATATAAGAACAAACTTGATTCTAATATACGGCAAGAATGCAGTTTACCGGACACTTTGGTAAGGGATGTGCACGAGCTCATTCCTTAGTAACGGTTTCTATGGTTTTCAGATGCCATTCTCGCCATCCTCACTAAAACAACAGCTGATTTAGGGGTCTTGCCCACCACTCAATGGCTTGAATTAAATGGTTTCGGATGTAAATGAAATCTTTAATTACCAAAGTAGATACAAAAGATAATATACCACATGGTATATACTCCCAGCAGCTCAAAGTATGAAAAGATGGGTCCGAGGCCACTAATAGACCTGTGAATCCTAATAGCATGGCATGCTTAAAGGGGGAAATTTAGCGCAAAAAAACAATTTGAGTTTAAAGAAGTCGTTTCTTAACAGTACTGAACATAAAATAGATTTAAGGGCAAGCCTTAAATGATTGCTTGTTACACTGAAAACCTGGTTTGATCCTCAACAATGAGTACAAAGTGTGAAGTGCATAGTTAGTGAACCCCTCTAGACTTATTGTCCCACTTTCAAGCTCGTTACTCATAATTTCAATCACAGGATTGTCTGCTCCAGACTCAAATATTTATAGGCCATCATTGCTGAGTCACTCTAGCGTTAAACAACGAACAAACACAGATCACACCAGAATGCATGAAATAAATACCAGCAACTTCATTCATAAATCCCCATTCAGCTATCCAATATAATATCATATACAACAGTGTATATCTCCTGGCATAAATATTGTATCAACACATGTAATATACATGTCAAACATTGTTGCTGTTTGTGCGACCCTGTGGCTGTGGTTGATAAACACAGGGATGCCCTGGGTGATGAAGAAGGGCTTCAGCATGTCAGTATTTACCATCAACGCATGTGTAGGTGTACAGAAATAGATCTGTCTTAGATGTCTGTTAGTTTCACTCTACTTGATAAAGTGTATGTCAATATCTCCAGACGTATCTGAAGATTTTCGATTCAGCATGTATTTGAAGAGTAGCAACTGAATTCTCCAACAATGAATCATTTAGTACACTGTACCCGGTACATGCAAAAGATGGCAAACGGATAGATTCAAAATGCTGAGTCATCAAATATAAGAGACATGAAATGACAAGGTACGACAAGGATAGGACCCAATAGATGTAGCTAAATGAGCAAACCTGTAATAGATATTTATATAACCAACAGAAGACTTTCTCCATTATTGGATTTGAAAAATGCCAGCAGAGTTTCTTAATATTAGGCATGCACAAAAACAAATCATTTGAATTGTATCATAAATATTTCCATATGCTCTCTCCTCCACATCACATTCAAGAACATTGCACATATAAAACAATGTCCATGCACGCATGTGTGTGTGGCTGCTTGTACTAGTCCTGACTTATGCCTGTTTTATAGTGCTAGCCAACTGTGATACCATGCCGCAGTTTAACATGAATACCCTACCCACAGTCTACCGACTCTGAGCCGATCAATCTTTGTTTTATCCCCTTAATGCCGAACACCAGGCAGGTAACAACAAGTACCATCGTTTAACAACTTTTGATACCACACAGTCAGAACAGTGAATGACAAGTAGCAACATGCAGATATTACAGACTAAATACCCCCAGTCTAGCAACATGTAGATATTACAGACTAAATACCCCCAGTCTAGCAACATGCAGATATTACAGACTAAATACCCCCAGTCTAGCAACATGCAGATGTTGCAGACTAAATACCCCCAGTCTAGCAACATGCAGATATTGCAGACTAAATACCCCCAGTCTAGCAACATACAGATATTACAGACTAAATACCCCCAGTCTAGCAACATGCAGATATTACAGACTAAATACCCCCAGTCTAGCAACATGCAGATATTACAGACTAAATACCCCCAGTCTAGCAACATGCAGATATTGCAGACTAAATACCCCCAGTCTAGCAACATGCAGATATTACAGACTAAATACCCCCAGTCTCGCAACATGCAGATATTACAGACTAAATACCCCCAGTCTAGCAACATGCAGATATTACAGACTAAATACCCCCAGTCTAGCAACATGCAGACATTGCAGACTAAATACCCCTAGTCTAGCAACATGCAGATATTACAGACTAAATACCCACAGTCTAGCAACATGCAGATATTACAGACTAAATACCCCCAGTCTAGCAACATGCAGATATTGCAGACTAAATACCCCCAGTCTAGCAACATGCAGATATTGCAGACTAAATACCCCCAGTCTAGCAACATGCAGATATTGCAGACTAAATACCCCCAGTCTAGCAACATGTAGATATTGCAGACTAAATACCCCCAGTCTAGCAACATGCAGATATTACAGACTAAATACCCCTAGTCTAGCAACATACAGATATTACAGACTAAATACCCACAGTCTAGCAACATGCAGATATTACAGACTAAATACCCCCAGTCTAGCAACATGTAGATATTGCAGACTAAATACCCACAGTCTAGCAACATGCAGATATTACAGACTAAATACCCCCAGTCTAGCAACAACATAATTCCATTCACTATATTACACACTTCTCTTTGTTCAAACATTTTTTTAAATATTCAAAAACTATACTGACCATACTGAAGACTCAAAGAACACTATAAGGGCTATGCCATTGTCAAGCTGTCCGTTTGATTCTAAATAACTGAGGATACATTTCTATGTATTCATTTGTAACCCTGTTGGTGGTTTTAAGAGACGAAACTGTTTCTGTTTACTTGACATACAGATTTGGGGCTGAAAATTGAAACACCAAAGCCCCTAACAGGTACAATCAGCTTTGTTTGAGGTGTAAACACTGTGGAGAGAAATGATGGCCCATATTTGTCCTCAGTTCACAAGATGGACTAAAGGACTGGACACAGTTAATTTGCCAACATTTTTAAGATCCGTGAAAATCCAGGTTAGAATAGTCTTCAGCAACCCATGCTTGCCTTAAAAGGGTAGTCAGGCTCGCTGACTTGGTTGATTCATGTCATCGAATCACAATTGTGTAGATCGATGCTCATGATATCAATCACTAGACTGTCTGGTCCAGACTCGATTATTTACAGACCGCCCTCATATAGCTGGAATATTGATGAGTACGGCGTTAAACAACAAACAAACAAACAAATCAAATACATCCTAAATAGTAATCTGCTGACTCCAAATCAACTAACACATACAAAATCTCTTCCAACCTGTTCGTCTTCCATAAAAAGTCGCAGGAAAATATATGACCTCACCAACCTTGGAACAGTACACCTTGTATGTCATGATAAAACCTCCAGCAAATAGTTCTCCAGTACCATAGAGAAGTAGACCAGTCTCCCTGGTACCTCTTCACTGTAACTCTGTCACAGACATAAACTAGCTTTCTTAATTGCACATGAAAGTAACTTGACAGATAAATTCTCCAAACATATTCCACACTACATCACTGCCCCAGCTGACACGTCCCCAACCTATCATCATCCATCTATACTGTCACTCCACACAAAAGTTGTCTGTAACTACGGCAATATGCAAATATTGCATCTCCTGATGCACCCACATGAGGGCTGTAGGAGCTAGGATCTGCAAACAGCAATTGTTGTTAGGGAAACATTTCCTGACCTTAGATAAAAAGGTGTTATGTAATCTGTCCATCGATCAGTGGTTGTAGCAGGGATCGGGGGGGACGGGAGAGTTGACACAGAGCGAACAAGGGAACACATTGAGTTGGTCACTTCAAGCATACAATCCCTGCATTTTTAAGGGTTTATATCAATACTTTGATCCGAGTTTTGAGTATTTGAGGTTATCTATGTCTGGATGAAGAGACTTACACTAAGACAATACATAAGTGGCCATGTTGTGAAGGGGCTTTAAATTCATTTACTTGTTTACC
Source organism: Haliotis rufescens (assembly GCF_023055435.1). NCBI lineage: Eukaryota > Metazoa > Mollusca > Gastropoda > Lepetellida > Haliotidae > Haliotis > Haliotis rufescens. Next base: position 3,288,252 of record NW_025963802.1, read on the forward strand.
TAACTTTTCTACGAAAAGCACAGACAATCCGTAAGGAGTATGGGGCGACTCTTGTCAAATAACATTCTTCTTATTGAACAATCTGTGATTAGCCATTACAAATTATGCTAATTATTGAACACAATTTACCAAATATTCCATTTATAAAAACTTATGTTTTCACTAACAATATTTAAAAGCAAACTTAATCTCCATCTCACCTTCATTTTGTCCAATGACAGGAGACTCATTAGCATGAGATTAATTAAACTTTATTGGCAATCGTTACAAAAAAACCGTTCTATTATGCTGACTTATCCAAAACTTCTTTCCTTACAAGAAACTGAGGAAAAGGGCTAAAAGTCTTTCATGTCCATATTTTGTTGCTATGGCAATAACCAGTACATTTAGAAAGCATTGTCATTCGTCTGGTATGTTTCCAGAACTGAGAAAAGAACTACCTTATCGGCCAATTAGCAATTAATACTCAGAGGGGTCCCTTTACTCACAGCAGACGTTGGGCCGTGTTCCAGTGGCATCCTTTTATTCAAATAAATGACAAATTATCGTATTTGACGAATAAGGGACACCTCCCTTATCAGTACTCTCCACAACAAATGACTGAGATCTGGGTACCGGTTCTCCTCTTGCTTCTTGTAAAAAAAACACAAAAATAATAAATGAATACCTGGTACATGTTTGATTCAGCTGTTGTCCTTCATTATGGTCGTACATGGTTTGTAAGTCTGATGGCTACTTACTACCACAAACAGATGAGTGTACACACCATCACAAGAACCCTTCATGCTGAGTGAGTGAGTGAGTATACTGTGGAGTGAGTGAGTATACTGTGGAGTGAGTGAGTGAGTGAGTATACTGTTGAGTGAGTGAGTGAGTGAGTATACTGTGGAGTGAGTAGTTATACTGTGGAGTGAGTGAGTGAGTGAGTATACTGTGGAGTGAGTGAGTATACTGTTGAGTGAGTGAGTGAGTGAGTATACTGTGGAGTGAGTGATTATACTGTGGAGTGAGTGAGTGAGTATACTGTGGAGTGAGTGAGTATACTGTGGAGTGTGTCAGTGAGTGAGTATACTGTGGAGTGAGTGAGTGAGTGAGTGAGTATACTGTGGAGTGAGTGAGTGAGTATACTGTGGAGTGAGTGAGTGAGTATACTGTTGAGTGAGTGAGTGAGTATACTGTGGAGTGAGTGATTATACTGTGGAGTGAGTGAGTGAGTATAATGTGGAGTGAGTGAGTATACTGTGGAGTGTGTCAGTGAGTGAGTGGGTGAGTGAGTGAGTGAGTGAGTGAGTGAGTGAGTGAGTGAGTGAGTGAGTATACTGTGGAGTGAGTGAGTGAGTTTGAGTGTGATGGTGTACTGTTCAGAGTGAGTGAGTGAGTGAGAGTATGATAGTGTGATTGTTATGGCATGTGTGAGTGAGAGAGTGTGATGGTGTGATGATGTGAGTGAGTGAGTGAGTTTAATCAGGTTAAGCATTATGGTGGGGCACAGCAATAATGGCCTCCACCCACTGTACCCATATTCCCATGTGGGGAATTGAACCATGGCTTCAGCTGCTAGCCCATGCTACTCCACATCTTTTTTATAATGAGTGAGTGAGTGAGTATGGTTTTACGCCGCTTTTAGCAATATTCCAGCAATATCACGGCGGGGAACACCAGAAATGGGCTTCACACATTGTACCAATGTCAGGAATTGAACCCGGGTCTTCAGGGTGACGAGCTAACGCTTTAACCACTAGGCTACCCGACCGCCCCTCGTTTGTAATGACTGTCAAGTGTGGGTTAACATGGCTCCTGTCTACATAATTACCACTGTCAAGAACGTAACATTCCTACACGTGCCAGATCAAATCAGTTACTCACACTCCAGTAATGCACATAATTACTGTGCACTCTAAACTCATTAACCTGCAGACCCTTCATGTTTATACCATTTACCCCATCGTGAAGAATCACAGCATGGAGGGCACTGTGTTCAGTGTGTTCACTGCAGCATCGGGTCCTCCCTCTATATACTGCACGTCAGTTGTCATATCTCCAAGTGGGTGGGTGGATGTGTGGATGTGTGGGTGGGTTTTGCGTGCGTGCGTGTGTGTGGGGGTTTTGCGTGCGTGCGTGTGTGGGTGGGTTTTGCGTGCGTGCAGGCGTGCGTTTTTTTTGCGTGCGTGCGTGCAGGCGTGCGTTCTTTTTGCATGCGTTTTTTTTTGCGTGCGTGCGTGCGTGCAACTGGGTTCATGTCATGACATGACATCAGCTTAACTTGGGAAGAAAGCTCAACATAATGCAGGTTAGATGTCTACCATTTTGGTTTTGTTTGTTGTTTAACACTGCACTCAGCACTCAGCAAAATTCCAACTATGTCCTCTGCATGTCCCAACCAGGTGGGAATGTAATTTCCAACAATAATTTTCATGCATAATGAATCAAAAAGAATTCAAGAAGAAGTGTTCAGGGAAAGTTCACCCACTTCCAAATACATTTTTGAGATTCTTATGGTATTACCTCTGTGACTGCAAACTAGAAACTATAGTTTTGACCTATTTCAAGGGATTCTTATGGGTATTGTTGATACAACACTTATTTTAAAACAATTCGACAAACCCCCGGCTGTCATAAGGATGTGCCAGCGGTCCGTATATAAAAGAAAATGGATATGGTGATCATAGACCAAGAATCAAACCAGATGATTGTTGGATTCTCATCCATGACAAGCTGATCCTGGCACATCTAAGGGACATAACTTCACACAGTGGATAATAATTGTTAGTGTTTAGTACTGCTGAACGAGTGTAGAGTTGAGCTTGTTTTGTTAAAATAATTAAATACTTCCTTAACAGTCTGCGTACTTTGACATACACATTTGTATTTTGGCTATGCCTGATGATAATAACTCATGAGTTGTTGTACAAGACTCGAGCCGCCATATTATCAACACAATAAAATATGATGCTTGACTTGAACTTGTAAAGCAAACAAAAGCGGTATTTTGTTTCCAATGAGTTATAGTACATATGTTTCCACGGGTTCTTATTTACTCTCAACACAACAGTGGCCAAAAAATGAAATATACCTCGGATATGATTTTGAATTAATTCTTGTTGGAAGCCATGTTTTCAGTCTACTGTTGTGCAAGCGTAATGTGTTTGTCTCTGTAACTGTTTACACAAATATGATAGTTTATAATATTTACAGATGTGCTGTGGTGGATAAACATTATGATGAGACAATGATGTGCTCACCTGATGTTGTAGTGTTAAAATAATGATTGACGAGACAGGTAAATACAAACATCTATCTACATGCATATGTGGATTACAGCATTAGCCAAACAGTTAAAGTTTGCTGTGTGAGGGTATGTACAGGTGGGTTCCACGTCAGTAATCAAGTTTTGATTGTAATAACACCTCTGTTGTGAGGGTATGTACAGGTGGGTTCCACGTCAGTAATCAAGTATTGATTGTAATAACACCTCTGTTGTGAGGGTATGTACAGGTGGGTTCCACGTCAGTAATCAAGTATTGATTGTAATAACACCTCTGTTGTGAGGGTATGTACAGGTGGGCTCCATGTCAGTAATCAAGTGTTGATTGTAATAACACCTCTGTTGTGAGGGTATGTACAGGTGGGTTCCATGTCAGTAATCAAGTATTGATTGTATTAACACCTCTGTTGTGAGGGTATGTACAAGTGGGTTCCATGTCAGTAATCAAGTATTGATTGTATTAACACCTCTGTTGTGAGGGTATGTACAGGTGGGTTCCATGTCAGTAATCAAGTGTTGATTGTAATAACACCTCTGTTGTGAGGGAATGTACAGGTGGGTTCCATGTCAGTAATCGAGAATTGATTGTAATAACATTTCTGTCGAGAGGGAAATGACAAGGGGAATATCAGATATCAACAGTTGATTTATTACTTGTAAGACAATTGTAACAGAATCACACAGCATCTACAATGAAAAAAAATATTTGAAACTTGTAAAAAATAATTATCACTGTTAGACAACAGGTTCTAAGTTTTGGGGTGTAAATGCACATAAGTCATGCATATTTTGTCCCTGTTGGCGTGAAATGAAGCCCACTGAAACACTATGTAGAACTGTTGCTACAGCACACAGCCACAGATATGGGATAAAAAATATATACCCCAGATGGTGTTTGAATGCCAGCTTGCAGGGCCACACTGGTGGCAGAACAGATATAGATATGTTCAAGACTCCATGCTGGATTCACACATTTTAATACTTTTCTTATCCCAGATGTATATTAAGACTGTCGGAGGCGTGTTGCTCAATTTGACTGACCCCGAAACCTGTACAGAAGACATACTGCAGCTCACTTAAAGAATTAAAGAAACAATTGGTGATTGAATGAGAGCAAACAATTCTCATATTTCTCACCATAGAAACAGTTGGGGGCATTAGGGAGTCACACTATAAGATCACTGAGGAGGCATACTACCATTAATGAAATGTACCCATTTGGGGATCAAACCCAGGCATTTGTGTGTCAAGCTAACACCTTAACCACTAACTCATGCAGGTTGGGTGGTCAGGATCGCTGACTTTGTTGATGCATGTCATCATATCCTAATTATGTAGGTTGATGCTCATGAAGTGAATCAGTGGATTGTCTGGCCCAGACATGATTATTTACAGATGGCCATCATGTCGGTGGAATATTGCTGAGTGTGACGTTAACAAACCTGACTAAACACTAATTCATGGATCGATAGAAAAGCACTATCTCTAACTCTATTGATCTCAGACAGGTAGTGTAATGGATGTTCGAATGAGAGAAGTGTTTAATGAGAAGGGTGGGCATTTTCTAGCTACATAATTTTTCAGTTTGTGACACTGAAAAAGCCTCGCAATGTAGCAATGAACAAGCACTAACTATGGGGCCAATAAACAATATCACTATCTCAAACAGGACTGAAGTCTGAATGCCCAAACATCAAAAGTCATAACTTTTTTCATCAGATCAAATCTGTAGAAGCAGAAAATGAGTTAGTTGGCTTTTACGCCGCTTTTAGCAATATTCCAGCAATGTCAAGGCAGGGACATAGAAAATGGGCTTCACACATTGTGCCCATGTTGGAAATCGAACCTGGGCCTTTGGTGTGACGAGCGAACGCTTTAACCACTAGGCTTACCCACCGCCCCAGCAACAGAAGACAGGGTGATCCGACCTACATTTGTGCAATTCTTATTTGACGTACATCCAACTGCAGAATCAAGAGAGGTAATGCTAAATTCTAAATTAGACTCCACCAGGAGAGTAGTCTTCACGGAGAAATTCCGTCCAAGAATACTCTACCATGTGTCTCAGGCTGCACAAACAATCACAACACTGCGCACCCACCTAATGAATTCCTGTTTTTAAGCAGCTGATGTTTTATACATAACTGAGACCTGGTCATGTGACTTCGCAGAAAGAAGGAAGTGGGTTCCGCTTCCCCCCAGGACGGCAGATCCACCGAGTACATTTCATGAGATACGGGAATCTTGAAACATTATGCGTGAAACCTGCAATTACGGTCCGATTGTTTAATGTTCCTCTTGATTATTTCCACAGGGGCAGATTTGGTGTAAATATCACAGTTTTAGTTTACTATCTGGCATGGCCGTGGTGGACATGTGTTTGTATATTTACACGCCAGTACAAATACATGTGCTGCATCCACTGGGTGTATAGTGTACACAGAAGGAAGTCAAATCGTCAAGTGTTCATTTTGGTGCAGCACCATAAAGAAGGTCTACGCTAATTTCTTTAACTACATCTGGTTATTGAGTGTTCAGGGTTTTATTCATGTCTTAGCAGGGAGTATCATACTGGATTTAGTTCAGGGCCTTCATCACAGTACAAGAGGTTTGAGTTTTATAAATATATTGGTGTAGGGCAGAAAACCCTTGGACATCTAGAGTGGTTGGTTGGTTGGTTCGTTGTTTAACTCCGCACTCAGCAATATTCCAGCTATATGACGGCAGTCTGTAAATAATCGAGTCTGTACCAGACAATCCAGTGATTAATATCATGAGCATCGATCCACGCAATTGGGACCGATGACATGTATCAACCAATTCAGCGAGCCTGACCACCCAATCCCGTTAGTCGCCTTTTACAACAAGCATAGTGGCCTTTTACGGCAAGCATGGGTTGCTGAAGACCTATTCTACCCCGGAATCTTCACGGGTCGGACATCTAGAGTGAGTGAGTGAGTGAGTGAGTGAGTGAGTGAGTGAGTGAGTGAGTGAGTGAGTGAGTGAGTGAGTGAGTGAGTGAGTGAGTGAGTGAGTGAGTGAGTGAGTGAGTGAGTGAGTGGGGTTTTGCTATGATTCTGGGTTTGAATCTCTGATTGGTCCTGACTATGATCCTTGGTTTGGCTGCAACATACCTATCCACAAGGGTTTCACAAAAGTTGCAAACCTGTTTCACATCAGGCGTTCTTATCAGCTTGATTTGCTGTGATGTCCCTGAGATAATGTTGTATTAAACGCAACTCAATTCATCACAATGTCGTCACAAACTGTTTTACCCGTATTTAAATAATGATCACTCCTGAATACAATCTGATGATGGACAAGTCCATTTTATGAATGGGGGTTAAGTTTGGTAATTCCTTAATATTCTTACAATTCTCATTGCGGTTTTATCTGTACTGTTTCCCCTAATTTAGATTGCCATATTTCGCCCACTTTTGGAGGCTATTTCGAGTTGCCTTGCTACACCTGAGGGGAAAAAATACTGTTATCAAATTTATGATGTCATCTAATTGCGAGCGTATGTTCGAATCTTTAGAAATAACATCATCATAAAACAATGTTTTATCGTGAAATAAACCACACCTAGTTCATTGTTCTTTGTGATTTATCGTATATCTTATACACAGCCACATTGATACACATGAAACAGCTTTTATTGTCAGACCACAGGATTATCAAATGTCTCCACTAGATGCACTGCAGCATTTTGATACACACTGTATCAGAACCATATTGCGAGGTCAAGTCGAAACTCACAATGTAGGACTTATTTATTAAATTTTCTCTGTTTTCAAATCAGAGTTATTTTACTTATATGTTGTACTTGTGTTGAAATTAACAGGGTCATTCTGCCACTGGAAAGATGTGATAACTTCAAATGACTGTCAGGGTTAATCAAATCCAGGGAGGAAGTACAGTTATCATGGTTGAAGATCACACAGTGAAGTCACAATGACCTCAACAATAGGCTGCAACTACATTGTGATTCCCAGAGCTGCATACATGCTGAGTGAGGTGGATATGCTCAGTACACTCAGATGAAGGGATGGGTGGTGTGCACATTGCACAATGAGAACCAGCGTGAGGCACAACTCTGTATTCATGAAACGTAGCGCTGCTCCAGAACAGGGAGATAATGTATTATTCTCAAAACACAAAAATGAAATGAATGAAAGTTTAAAAAGCAATTAGAACACATCCTCGGGAATATAAGTGATTTATGCTATTTTAACAATATTCCAGCAATAACGCAACGGGGAACACCAGAAATGGGTTCATACATTGTACCATGTGGTTTTTTTCGGTGTGACGAGTAAATGCTTTAACCACAAGGTTACCCCACTGCCCCTTTTGAATAAAAAGGTGTAAAGACCTAACATAATCAGCTCTAAACTTTCATCACCACTAATCCTTTAGTTCCTGCAGGTATATGAGGATGACATGGTAGATAGGATGTGTTTACAGCTGACTGCCCCACAGCCAGGTGAGACAAGGCATGTAGACACTACCAGGGTGTATTTTAAGCATGTGTTTTAATCGCAAGCAGCTGCAGGCAACGATGAAGGCTTATCGCATGTCAGTCTCCAGTTATCTCCCCTTCCAGGTAATAATGAACCATGTCTTCACACATTGAATAACACATTATACTCTGAAGACACTGTGTTGTAAACAATGAACTTATGAGGAGGTGTTTTCAGAGAGGCTGTTGAAAAACATGAAGTGCCTTTTTTTTAATAACTGCCAGAATTTTATCAACTAGATGACAAATTATTTACCTGCATATCATAATGGATAAACAACTATCAGTTTTATGTGTAAATCTTTTCATTAACAGCATAACCTTTGAAACTGCCTGTGAAAAAGATCAGCATTTTGTAATACTGCTCACTGCAGACTTCCATGATGTATCAATAATATTGAGATCGCCTCCATGGTCTAGTGGTAGAGCGTCCGCCTGGAGAGCGGAAGGTCCGGGGTTCGATCCCCGGCCGCATCATACCAAGAGACGTTAAAAGATGGTACTTGTTGTTACCCTGTCTGGTGCTCGGCATTAAGGGGCTAAAACAAGGACTGGTTGGCTTGGAGTCAGTATACTGTGTCTGAGAAGGATATTCATGTTAAACTGCGGCAAACCCCATTTCACCTCACCTCACCAGAAATATTGCTTGCAACAGACTGCCATGTATCAGTAATAGTGATGGCTACAGGACAATTGAATACACCTGTAATATTTCTGTACATGGGAAGATGATTCACTCTAATATCGCTGACTATGGCAGAAAACCCTTCACACTTACTCCCCTGAACCGGGTGGTCGGGTAGCCTAGTGGTTAAAGCATTCGCTCGTCACACAAAAGATCCAGGTTTGATTCCCGACATGGGTACAATGTGTGAAGCCTATTTCTAGTATCCCCCACAGTGATATTGATGGAATACTGCTGAAAGCGGCGTAAAACCATACTCACTCACTCCCCTGAACCACCAAAATAAATCTACCCACAATGCTCCTGACATAAGATGGAACTGATTTTCGCCTAAGTCAGCTTGTTAGTGTTGTAGTGTTCAAGTTGCTATTAAATCAGTTCAGTTGTCAGTTCTCTTGATTATGATCATTCAAATATTTGACTTTGCATCAGGTGCAAACCCTACAACTGGCATCACAGAACATATAAGTTAGTCAGTCTTTCATTGAAATTATTCTTCCAGGCTAGATTGGCAATTACGTGTTTGGCAACTGTTAACTTGATGAGTAAAGCTGTAGGTTAATTCTGGAGGAATGCTATACCTGCACCCATTCCTCCAAGATTGCAGAAATCTGTTATCTCCAGGTCTTCTAGTCCACATTGCTATCTCGCAGCGAATAGCTGGAAATTTGCTGATGTGGCGTAAAACAATACTCATTCATTCACATAACTACAGTCTACAAATTAAATTGTTTGTTCTGTTTGTGGTTTAATCCTAGTCAGGAATATGCCAGCTATACCATGGCGGTCTGTACGTAATTGATTACAGGCCAGACTAACCCAGTGGTTGATAGCATGAGCAACATATAACTGTAACATGACAAATAGGTTGTAAAAAAATGCTTATTAGATTTTGATCCCAGCTTGCCTCACCACTACACATCTCACGTCACATCATCACCACTACACATCTCACGTCACATCATCACCACTACACATCTCACGTCACATCATCACCACTACACATCTCACGTCACATCATCACCACTACACATCTCATGTCACATCATCACCACTACATCTCACATCACATCATCACCACTACACATCTCACGTCACATCATCACCACTACACATCTCACGTCACATCATCACCACTACACATCTCACGTCACATCATCACCACTACATCTCACGTCACATCATCACCACTACACATCTCACGTCACATCATCACCACTACACATCTCACGTCACATCATCACCACTACACATCTCACGTCACATCATCACCACTACATCTCACATCACATCATCACCACTACACATCTCACGTCACATCATCACCACTACACATCTCACGTCACATCATCACCACTACACATCTCATGTCACATCATCACCACTACATCTCACGTCACATCATCACCACTACACATCTCACGTCACATCATGTTACCCGTCATTTCCACCAAACAATCATCATCCCCTTTAGTTAAATCACACCTACTGAGAACAAATGTACACAGGTGTCTATATCAGTGTGCTAAAAGAGAATACAGTAAACTATGGCTATGACAAACTCAAAGGGACCCCTTATATTTAATTTGTTATAACCATAGTTTGTTATAAGAATACATACAGCATATATATATATATATATATATATATATATATATATATATATATATATAACACAAATGGCTGGGACCCAAAATAAGTTTGATATATCCTTCAGTTTATAATAAGAGTGTTCGTTTCAAATGTGGTTTACTGTACAATGTAAAAATAAAATCCCCTGCCCCAGATTTAAATTATTGTGAGTATAAATATTGTTATTAACTACTACTCTGTTGCTACTGCTTATACTTCACATGCAATTTACAATTTTATTTCCCCCTGAACCCACTGTACATATTTCAGTATCACTGAGGCCCTAATATACATGTTATCGGGCAGACAACTGATCTAGACAATGCAGTAAATGTACAATAATTAACTGTTGTTGGAGTTCGAGTTTGTACATTCAGGAAATAGACAGAAAGTCCATTCAGTGAAATTAATAACCAAATGCACATAGTTATCTCAGTTCAGTCAATAGGTTCACTCTGTAATACAGTGAGTGAGTATGGTTTTACGCCGCTTTTAGCAATATTCCAGCAATATCACGGCGGGGGACACTAGAAATGGGCTTCACACATTGTACCCATGTCGGGAATCGAACCCGGGTCTTCGGCGTGACGAGTGAATGCTTTAACCACTTGGCTACCCGACCGCCCCCACTCTGTCATACAGCTCGGATGAGTAACATTACAGGTTTTTACCAGTTTGTAGGTCGGCACAATGACTGTGGAATATATTTATATTGTGAAAACAAAACCAATCTAGATATATATACAAAAGCAAAACTAGCCAGTTCTATAAAATCAGCATCAAGAAAATTATCTGCTTAATTATAGAGGAGAGAATTGTATTGTGTAATAAAAGATTTCATAGACTATACGAGTATGTTAGTCTAACCAGTTTGATGATGAAGTTCAAAGGACTGTGTACACATTATTAATTAGCTTATGCTAAAATGATGTTATTGTTGTCATTGTAGAGTTTTTAAGTTTTAACTATGTTCATCAATGTACTTTTCATTGCCATTTTCTATGAAGCCCAACTCTGAGAATATCTGAGGCTTTCATGTCCTAAATAACAACATGGAGACATTCCACACCAGCAATGTTTTGGAGAGTGTATGTTCAGCTTTTAATTCAACAAACTTTGCAGTCGTAAAGAGTTGAAACGATTGATTCTGTTGATATTACTTTTCTGAATTTATTGAAAAATACTTTTTTTAAAAACCTTTGAAATAACATCCACTCTCTTGTGCGAGTTATATTTCCAATTACATATAAGTATTATTTTACCTTTTTTAATGTGAGATAAATACTTGAAAAAGTAACGCTTACAGTAGCATAAAGGCATTTTTGTGTTGTGTTTTATTATTTCAAAAAGTTCTTAAATTACTGTTTTCCATTTTGGTCCAGACTGCTTTCAGATCACTCAGCAGAAAATTTGACACACTAGATTTCTCATCTTATAAGAAAAGAAAGAAAAACTCTCAAACAACACAGCATCATTTGTTTGTATATATATACGTATCGCATCAATCAGTCACAAGGCACAAAAAGAGACAGGTATGCCTAAACAAACACAGAGCCAACATTCCCCTTCTCACTGTCATACTATGCAGCGACACCCTCCTCCCCCTGAACAGCGACACCCTCCTCCCCCTGAACAGCGAAACCCTCCTCCCCCTGTAAAGTGAGACCCTCCTCCCCCTGAACAGCGAGACCCTCCTCCCCCTGTACAGCGAGATCCTCCTCCCCCTGTACAGCAAGACCCTCCTCCCCCTGAACAGCGAGACCCTCCTCCCCCTGAACAGTGAGACCCTCCTCCCCCTGTACAGCAAGACCCTCCTCCCCCTGAACAGCGAGACCCTCCTCCCCCTGTACAGTGACATACTCCTCTCCCTGTACAGTGAGACCCTTCTCCCCTTGAACAGCGAGACTCTCCCCCCTCAGTGCAGCAAGACCCTTCTCCCCTGTACAGTGAGACCATCCTCCCCTGAAAAGCAAGACCCTCCTCCCCCTTTCCAGCAAGACCCTCCCCCCCTGTACAGTGAGACCCTTCTCCCCTTGAACAGCGAGACTCTCCCCCCTCAGTGCAGCAAGACCCTTCTCCCCTATACAGTGAGACCCTCCCCCCCCTGTACAGCGAGACCCTCCTCCCCCTGTACAGTTAGACCCTCCTCCCCCTGTACAGTGAGACCCTCCTCCCCCTGTACAGTGAGACCCTCCTCCCCCTGTACAGCGAGACCCTCCTCCCCCTGTACAGTAAAACCCTCTTCCCTCAGTACAGTGAGACCCTCAGTACCTTACCCCACTCTTATTTACGTGACACCAATTCCTCATCCCATTCTTGTTCAAGTGGTATCAACTCCCCACCTTCCTCTATTCCAAACGACATCAATAGGTCCAAGTGACACCAACTCTTCTCCACCTTATATTCTCTGTACAGGTCACTGACTGTCACACACATACCTCACTAAGCCACTTCACCATACCAAGGATAGAACCCAGAGCCAGGCAAAGAACAGATAACATTATTCCACAGGCCCAGCCAAAGTCCCTGTTGAAGCACCCCATTCCAGCCACTCCACCCATCACACCCCCTCCCATTGTCCTGTGTGACTTATCAGACATACAATCAGGGCCGCGAAGCTTCTGTCCTGTAGCAGGGATAGACTGACATTTAGTCCCAGTAATAAAGTTACCTCATTTAAAAAATATATATTTGCAAATTTAAAAAAAATCCATATGGAGTCCTGAACAATCCTTACCTAGAGCTGAGGCATTCTGGATTTGCCAAGTCATTCTAGACTTGAGTTGGACTCCTTTTTTAATTTATTCTCTAGGGTCTAGGAGACAGATTAGTGAGTGAGTGAGTATGGTTTTACGCCGCTTTTAGCAATATTCCAGCAATATCACGGCGGGGGACACCAGAAATGGGCTTCACACATTGTACCCATGTCGGGAATCGAACCCGGGTCTTCGGCGTGACGAGCTAACGCTTTAACCACTAGGCTACCCGACCGCCCCAGGAGACAGATTATAGCAGGGAGAATAGTAAGTGCGTGAGTGTGTTTTTACGACACTTTTAGCAATATTCCAGTAATATCATGAGGGGAGAAACCAGAAAAGGGCCTCATACATTGTACCCATGTGGAGAACCGAACCCAGGTCTTCGGCGTGACGAGCGAAAGCTTCAACCACTGGGCTACCCCACCGCCGTCACAGAGAATAGGATGCAATATAAAATTATGCAAGGAGGCGATAGAATACTTGTTGAAACCTTTCCCAGTTTTACCGGCATCTGCCACTGTGGCGACATAATGAATAAAGCAAACACCTTCTCTTTGGGCCTTGTTTGGAGGTGGCAGGTCTGCGAGGAAACCCGACTCCTCCACAGAAAACTGTTAAGCCTTGGCAAGGTGTCCAAAATTGTCAGAGTCTGTGCCATCGACTGCTCGCAGGAAAATTTTACCACATGATTTCAAATCACATTCCAGAAACGATTGCCATGGCAATGAGGTAACAACTGTGGCAGAGGAGAGGGGTAACGTGCTTCTCTCATTAAAACTGCCGAGCTCGCAAGAAAAAGTTTTCTCGTGTGGAGCTTGAGTGTATGAACCAGAAGAACAGTGGTATGAAATGATTACTACATCAGTTGAGTTTAATGGTGCAGTGCCTGTTACGGAACATTGGTCCAAGTGTTTAATATACTGCAGATGGGGAATACGGAGTGAGTCATAACGCTCTACACAGAACAGTTATCCTCCTCCGGAAATACACTGATCCATGTGTTATGTAACATTAGAATAACCTCAGTACAAATATTTACACATAACTCATACATTGTTCATACAATAGAAGCATCCTCACTGTTAAAGATAGACTAATGTTTAGTACAAGAAATAAAGCTATCTTATCTTATTCAAAAAAATATTTTCTACAAAATAAAAAATACAACAAAACTTAATTTCTAGAGCTGAGGCAATCTAGACTTGCATTGGATTCAGTTTTTTTATTTATTCTCTAGGGTCAGGGAGACAGGCTGTGTTAAAGACAATCAGTCATTAGGCAAACACTGTCCATCAAGAAATCACATCATTATAATTAGTTGTCAGAGAGTCTCCTTTGGTTTGAGTACTGTTGAGAAGTGGGCAACTATTTCCAGTTCGTCATACCATAAAGGTATATCAGCCTAGAAGCATCACTAAATTAAGTCATAAACACTTAGAAACTATCTTCACATGTCAAACCATGTTATATAGTAACAGGTTCCCCAGGTGTTTAGTAGTAGGTCGGGGACATATTTGGAATGTAAACTTGAATCTGCCCACTCAATACACCTGTAGCAGGGATTGGCATGCGATGCTAAATTTAGTTAAAACTTATTTCAGTTTCGTTGACTCATAACAACTAATGGAGAACTCAAAAACAGTTTAGGTGCATATCAGAAGCAGGGTGCATGCTCACCATTATATTTCAGACACTGTATGTGTCAACCTAGCCTTGCTCCATGTCTGTACTGAACGAAAAGTCCAGGAATGTGTAGTAATTCTATCCTCCTAATAGGCAAGTCTAGATCTGTGGACAGTACAAGGACTCCAGTCTCTTATAGGGACAACTTGTTCTTATTATATACCTCATCTAAAACTTATGATTTTAACTCATAATTATTGCCTTAGAGACTATAATGATGCAAGTCTAGTGTCAACATGGTACTCCATCTATATGTGGCTTGTGTGTGTTTTTGTTTACTTTGACTTGGCAGCGTGCACCCCTTTTCTTCAAATCCTGGATAGACCTCTTGTGAAAGTGACAATATTTCTGGTCAATCAGTGTAATATGTTACAAATATCTCTGCCATCTTTGTTGATTACATCCATAACTTTACCTAATATGAGAATGACATCCAATAATGGTGGTTAAAATATCTCAATGTGATGTACTGTTCTATGTTAGAGACAGCTAATAAGACCAATGTATGTTTCCCTTCCTTTTATATGCCATGATGGGGTAGTCTAGTGGTTAAAGCGTTTACCTGTCACGCCAAAGACCTGGGTTCGAAACCCCACATGAGTACAATGTGTGAAGCCCCTTTCTGTGATATTGCTGGATTATTGCTGAAAGTGGCATAAACACACTCACTCACTATCTAAACATGAGAATATCTTCCCTTTTATGTCTGGTAATTACTTGACACAAATGTTGCCAGATTCCCTTGATCTGGTCGTGGACATGGACATTAATTGAAGCTCCATCTACAGACAGGTGTGAGATGATGGAGTGCATACATCACAAGCCCAGAAAGAGGCTCTCAGAGTAAATATTAATCTAGTTAAACTTCTTTGACATGGGAAGCAGTAAAGGTGGAGAGCTTGTCAGATTGGCGCCAAACAATTTCCCCTTTTGACAGAGTCACCCAATTAATTTGGACTTGTGTTCTGCAAGCTGTAATTGGTGAGATGACCTAGACAACAGTCCCAGAATGCACTGCAGTTTTTCCCACTCTCCACTGCTCATGATGTGATAAGAGCATTACTTGGTTCAAGAATTACTTATCTTAGACAAGAATCATCCGAAAATTACAAATCTCCCCGGTCTCCAGAAATTTGAAAGAACAAATCATCTGACTGTTACAGTCCTACAAAAGTGATCTGTCCAACTTAATTAGAGTATTCCTTGTTGCTATGGAATCAGAAAGAATAAAAATTAAAAAAACCTTAAAAGACAAAACGCACAAGTTGACAAACTGGTCATTGTATGTGCAAAGGTTCATGAAAGCATACCTATTAGTTTTAGAGATTTGGTCTGGACGTTCACACCAATATGAACAGAGTCAAAGTCAAACCTGTTGCCTTGGAAACAGGAAAAATTAAAATTCTAAAAAACCCTAAATAACAAAAGGCACAAGTTGACAAACTGGTCATTGTGTGCGCAAAGTTTCATGACAGAATGCCTATTAGTTTTAGAGATTTGGTCTGGACAAAAAATGATTACAGACGGACAGATGCACAAATTGACAGACAAGCTGATTACTATATCCATCCTCCCCCTGTATTACATACCGGGGGGATAAAATAAACCCTTCTTATTACTTAATGACATATTTAATTATTGTACTGTTTTTTGTAACATACCATTACACACTTTTTATGAGGTCAATAACTGTTTTAATGAACCCGAAAAAGGCAAAGTTGACCGAGGACGAATTGTTGTATTAAATAATAAGTAGACAAGGCAGATTCAACATATCAAACCATGTTTAAATAGATATAATAACATAAGGAGGTTCCAACAAATGGAAACATTTGATTGGCTAAGGTTATGGGAAATTTGGGTAATTCCCATTCTATTTTAAGTAACTCAAGCCACTACAGTAAATTATCAGACCTGACTTGAGTCAATATGTGTTTCTGCCGAATGACACATGACCACTTCTAGGTGAATGAATAAGGAAGTTACCTTCACATCATATAATAATACTTGCAATCACTGTCAGCAGCAGCCAAAGCAACATAAATCATTATTGATGCATTCACAAATGTATTTCTCAATCTTAGTGTTACGAGACTTTTCAGACCATATCCCTATACTATACACAGCTTGTATTTCAGGAATGTTAAACTACAAACACTACATGTTATTACGTAACATGACTCAAACTCAAAACAAGGAAATATTATTTTGGGCTTTATCCTTGAACCACATTGCCCTTGGCACTGGAGGAGAGCTGTAGACAACATCTGATAGTGCTGGAACCATACCTGTCAGCAATGTACTTTTCCAGAATAATTCACTCCCTGGTCCCCCTCCCCCAGCCCTCTCTCTAACTATCCCCTCACCCTGCCCCCTCTCTAACCATCCCCTCACCCTGCCCCCTCTCTAACCATTCCCCTCACCCTGTCCCCTCTCTAAGCATCTCTGTCACCCTGCCCCCTCTCTAACCATCCCCTCACCCTGCCCCCACTCTAACCATCCCCTCACCCTGCCCCCTCTCTAACCATCCCCTCACCCTGTCCCCTCTCTAACCTTCCCCTCACCCTTCCCCCTCTCTAACCTTCCCCTCACCCTGCCCCCTGTCTAACCTTCCCCTCACCCTGCCCCCTCTCTAACCATCCCCTCACCCTGCCCCCTCTCTAACCATCCCCTCACCCTGCCCCCTCTCTAACCATCCCCTCACCCTGCCCCCTGTCTAACCATCCCCTCACCCTGCCCCCTGTCTAACCATCCCCTCACCCTGCCCCCTCTCTAACCATCCCCTCACCCTGCCCCCTCTCTAACCATCCCCTCACCCTGCCCCCTGTCTAACCATCCCCTCACCCTGCCCCCTCTCTTACCATCCCCTCACCCTGCCCCCTCTCTAACCATCCCCTCACCCTGCCCCCTGTCTAACCTTCCCCTCACCCTGTCCCCTCTCTAACCATCTCCTAACCCTGCCCCCTCTCTAACCATCCCCTCACCCTGACCCCTCTCTCACCATCCCCTCACCCTGCCCCCTCTCTAACCATTCCCCTCACCCTGTCCCCTCTCTAAGCATCTCTGTCACCCTGCCCCCTCTCTAACCATTCCCCTCACCCTGTCCCCTCTCTAAGCATCTCTGTCACCCTGCCCCCTCTCTAACCATCCCCTCACCCTGCCCCCACTCTAACTATCCCCTCACCCTTCCCCCTCTCTAACCATCCCCTCACCCTGTCCCCTCTCTAACTATCCCCTCACCCTGCCCCCCCCTCTAACCGTCCCCTCACCCTGCCCCCTCTCTAACCATCCCCTCACCCTGACCCCTCTCTAACCGTCCCCTCACCCTGACCCCTCTCTAACCATCCCCTCACCCTGACCCCTCTCTAACCGTCCCCTCACCCTGACCCCTCTCTAACCATCCCCTCACCCTGCCCCCTCTCTTACCTTCCCCTCACCCTGTCCCCTCTCTAACCGTCCCCTCACCCTGACCCCTCTCTAACCATCCCCTCACCCTGCCCCCTCTCTTACCTTCCCCTCACCCTGTCCCCTCTCTAACCTTCCCCTCACCCTGCCCCCTCTCTAACCATCCCCTCACCCTGCCCCCTCTCTAACCTTCCCCTCACCCTGCCCCCCCCTCTAACCATCCCCTCACCCTGACCCCACTCTAACCTTCCCCTCACCCTGCCCCCTCTCTAACCATCCCCTCACCCTGCCCCCTCTCTAACCTTCCCCTCACCCTGCCCCCTCTCTAACCATCCCCTCACCCTGCCCCCTCTCTAACCTTCCCCTCACCCTGCCCCCTCTCTAACCATCCCCTCACCCTGCCCCCTCTCTAACCGTCCCATCACCCTGCCCCTATCTAACCATCTCTGTCACCCTGCCCCCTCTCTAACCATCCCCTCACCCTGCCCCCTCTCTAACTATCCCCTCACCCTGCCCCCTCTCTAACCTTCCCCTCACCCTGCCCCCCCCTCTAACCATCCCCTCACCCTGACCCCACTCTAACCTTCCCCTCACCCTGCCCCCTCTCTTACCTTCCCCTCACCCTGTCCCCTCTCTAACCTTCCCCTCACCCTGCCCCCTCTCTAACCATCCCCTCACCCTGCCCCCTCTCTAACCTTCCCCTCACCCTGCCCCCCCCTCTAACCATCCCCTCACCCTGACCCCACTCTAACCTTCCCCTCACCCTGCCCCCTCTCTAACCATCCCCTCACCCTGCCCCCTCTCTAACCTTCCCCTCACCCTGCCCCCTCTCTAACCATCCCCTCACCCTGCCCCCTCTCTAACCTTCCCCTCACCCTGCCCCCTCTCTAACCATCCCCTCACCCTGCCCCCTCTCTAACCGTCCCATCACCCTGCCCCTATCTAACCATCTCTGTCACCCTGTCCCCTCTCTAACCATCCCCTCACCCTGTCCCCTCTCTAACCTTCCCCTCACCCTGCCCCCTCTCTAACCTTCCCCTCACCCTGCCCCCCCCTCTAACCATCCCCTCACCCTGACCCCACTCTAACCTTCCCCTCACCCTGCCCCCTCTCTAACCATCCCCTCACCCTGCCCCCTCTCTAACCTTCCCCTCACCCTGCCCCCTCTCTAACCTTCCCCTCACCCTGCCCCCTCTCTAACCTTCCCCTCACCCTGCCCCCTCTCTAACCTTCCCCTCACCCTGCCCCCTCTCTAACTATCCCCTCACCCTGCCCCCTCTCTAACTATCCCCTCACCCTGCCCCCTCTCTAACCATACCCTCACCCTGTCCCCTCTCTAACCATCCCCTCACCCTGCCCCCTCTCTAACCATCCCCTCACCCTGCCCCCTCTCTAACTATCCCCTCACCCTGCCCCCTCTCTAACCATACCCTCACCCTGTCCCCTCTCTAACCATCCCCTCACCCTGCCCCCTCTCTAACCATCCCCTCACCCTGCCCCCTCTCTAACCTTCCCCTCACCCTGCCCCCTCTCTAACCATCCCCTCACCCTGCCCCCTCTCTAACTATCCCCTCACCCTGCCCCCTCTCTAACCATCCCCTCACCCTGCCCCCTCTCTAACCTTCCCCTCACCCTGCCCCCTCTCTAACCATCCCCTCACCCTGCCCCCTCTCTAACTATCCCCTCACCCTGCCCCCTCTCTAACCTTCCCCTCACCCTGCCCCCTCTCTAACCATCCCCTCACCCTGCCCCCTCTCTAACTATCCCCTCACCCTGCCCCCTCTCTAACCATCCCCTCACCCTGCCCCCTCTCTAACCTTCCCCTCACCCTGCCCCCTCTCTAACCATCCCCTCACCCTGCCCCCTCTCTAACTATCCCCTCACCCTGCCCCCTCTCTAACTATCCCCTCACCCTGCCCCCTCTCTAACCATCCCCTCACCCTGCCCCCTCTCTAACTATCCCCTCACCCTGCCCCCTCTCTAACCATCCCCTCACCCTGCCCCCTCTCTAACCATCCCCTCACCCTGCCCCCTCTCTAACTATCCCCTCACCCTGCCCCCTCTCTAACCTTCCCCTCACCCTGCCCCCTCTCTAACCATCCCCTCACCCTGCCCCCTCTCTAACCATCCCCTCACCCTGCCCCCTCTCTAACCATCCCCTCACCCTGTCCCCTCTCTAACCATCCCCTCACCCTGCCTTCTCTCTAACCATCCCCTCACCCTGCCTTCTCTCTAACCATCCCCTCACCCTGCCTTCTCTCTAACCATCCCCTCACCCTGCCTTCTCTCTAACCATCCCCTCACCCTGTCCCCTCTCTAACCATCCCCTCACCCTGTCCCCTCTCTAACCATACCCTCACCCTGCCTTCTCTCTAACCATCCCCTCACCCTGCCCCCTCTCTAACCATCCCCTCACCCTGCCCCCTCTCTAACTATCCCCTCACCCTGCCCCCTCTCTAACCTTCCCCTCACCCTGCCCCCTCTCTAACCATCCCCTCACCCTGCCCCCTCTCTAACCATCCCCTCACCCTGCCCCCTCTCTAACCATCCCCTCACCCTGTCCCCTCTCTAACCATCCCCTCACCCTGCCTTCTCTCTAACCATCCCCTCACCCTGCCTTCTCTCTAACCATCCCCTCACCCTGCCTTCTCTCTAACCATCCCCTCACCCTGCCTTCTCTCTAACCATCCCCTCACCCTGTCCCCTCTCTAACCATCCCCTCACCCTGTCCCCTCTCTAACCATCCCCTCACCCTGCCCCCTCTCTAACCTTCCCCTCACCCTGCCTTCTCTCTAACCATCCCCTCACCCTGCCCCCTCTCTAACCATCCCCTCACCCTGCCCCCTCTCTAACCGTCCCATCACCCTGCCCCTATCTAACCATCTCTGTCACCCTGCCCCCTCTCTAACCATCCCCTCACCCTGTCCCCTCTCTAACCATCCCCTCACCCTGTCCCCCCTCTAACCATCCCCTCACCCTGCCCCCTCTCTAACCATCCCCTCACCCTGCCCCCTCTCTAACCTTCCCCTCACCCTGCCCCCTCTCTAACCATCCCCTCACCCTGCCCCCTGTCTAACCGTCCCCTCACCCTGCCCCCTCTCTAACCTTCCCCTCACCCTGTCCCCTTTCTCTTACCGGCCCCCTCACCCTGTCCCCTCTCTAACCATCCCCTCACCCTGCCCCCTCTCTAACCTTCCCCTCACCCTGCCCCCTCTAACCATCCCCTCACCCTGCCCCCCCTCTAACCATCCCCTCACCCTGCCCCCTCTCTAACCATCCCCTCACCCTGCCCCCCCTCTAACCATCCCCTCACCCTGCCCCCCCTCTAACCATCCCCTCACCCTGCCCCCTCTCTAACCATCCCCTCACCCTGTCCCCCCTCTAACCATCCCCTCACCCTGCCCCCCTCTAACCATCCCCTCACCCTGTCCCCCCTCTAACCATCCCCTCACCCTGCCCCCTCTCTAACCATCCCCTCACCCTGCCCCCTCTCTCTTACCGGCCCCCTCACCCTGCCCCCTCTCTAACCATCCCCTCACCCTGCCCCCTCTCTAACCTTCCCCTCACCCTGCCCCCTCTCTCTTACCGGCCCCCTCACCCTGCCCCCTCTCTAACCATCCCCTCACCCTGCCCCCTCTCTAACCGGCCCCCTCACACTACCCTCCTCCTAGTGCATCCCAGAGTACATTCAGCAATTGCTTAAAAAAAGTCAAAAAGAAATTCTTGGACTTAAACATTATTTGCTACCACGACAAAATTAAACTGATCCTCGACCGATGAAGCTGATCATTGTTAATTCAGGCAACTGACAAGAACAAACTACAAGAACTGGTTGTGCAACTTGACACACGAGGGGAATGTTTTCAACATATCTGTAAAAATCATGAAGGTTTTGAGTGGAAAAATGTGCTTTAGCTATGATCATGTATGTAGACTATTTGTGAGATTAAAAGAAATGCCCTTGGGTAATCAGGTCCAATAGTCAGGTCATGTTGGCACCTTTATCCAGATACAGGAAACATCCAAAAACCTAATCCATATCCTAAGAACTGTGTACAAATTATGTGTAATTGCATGTCTATTTAAAGGCTGTTGGCAGCTGAAGAAACTGCATGGGGAAAGATGAGGTATGAAAACCTGCTCTGCTGCTGCTGCTGCTGCGGCTGCTGCGTAGGAGAGATTCATTGTGGAAGGCACCTGTCCGAGACCATCATCTCCAGGAACAGAAGTATTATACATCACATTCTTCAACATCATCAGTGCCAAAGTGCACTAATTTTTAGGGGAGAAAGAAGGCAAGACACATTGCAATTTCTTCCTCTGTTGGTGCTTGATTTCCAAACAATGATGTGAGGCGAGTTGTCTGGTAGTGAGACAGGCAGGGATCAAGATATAAATCTACTATTGCCTTAATTATGTGAGATGTTACATCTAATCCTTGAAAGATATCAATATTCCAATTTTCCTGCAAGGGTATTTCTGATGCTTCGAGAAATAGGCCATATTTCTCATCTTGCTTCGCCCTTATCATCATTAAGGAGCAATAGTTGTGATGTATGGGAGGTGAAACGTGGTTTAATGTGCCGTTCAAGATTATAGCACTTATATAGCAATGTGTGTATGTGTGTGGTGGTGGTGGTGGTGGTGGCAGTGTGTGTGTGTGTGTGTGTGTGTGTGTGTGTGTGTGTGTGTGTGTGTGTGTGTGTGTGTGTGTGTGTGTGTGTGTGTGTGTGTGTGTGTGTGTGTGTGTGTGTGTGTGTGTGACCGTTTGTCTGCTTGTTCTAGTCTGGACTAGAGTCTCTTTTATAGTACTACTCCTGCACCCACAGAGACACCATGCCGCAGTTTAACACGGATACCCTACCCTACCCAGCATACTGACTCTGAGCCAACCAGTCCCTGTTTTATCCTTAATGCTGAGTCCCAGACTGGGTAACGATAAGTAAAGTACCATCTTCTAATGTCTTTGGTATGACGCGGCCAGGTGATTAAACCACCAATCTACTAGACTGTGGAGGTGGTTAGTGACGTATGAGCACTCCCGTCTCCTCCAAACATATACAGATTCTAAAGCAGAATCTTAATTTTCTTTAAATTCCTAAATAGCAAAAGGCACCACTTCAACCCCTGATTAATACATGTACCAAAATGTAGAATGTTTTTTTTAGTTCTGGTCCGGAAATGACACCTACCTCCGTTTCAGCCAACTTTGTCTAACTTGTTTCCATGGAAACAGGGGAAAATCAAATTTTGACAAATTCCTAAATAGCAAAAGGCACAACTTCAGCCCTAGGTTAATACATGTACCAGATTTGGATGAAAAGTTTTTCACGGTTTTCAAGTTGTGCTCAGGAAATGAATTCCACCATCTCTATCGAGTCCACATTGTTTCCATGGAAATCAAGCAAAATGAAAATGCAAAATATCTGTAAATAGCAAAAGGCACCATTTCAGGTTCGATTTGATATAATTGCCAAGTTTTGTTGAAGGATATTGAACATTTTTTTAATTGTGCTCTGGAAACGTAACCCATACCTTTATGAGACTAAGTCCAGATTGTTTTCATGGAAATCAAGTAAAATAAAATGACAAAAATCTGTAAAAAGCGAAAGGCAACACTCCAGGATCTGTTTGATATATCTGCCAATTTTTGTTGAAAAAAAATTGAACGGTCTGCGAAAACGAACTAATTTCGGACAGACGAGGCGAAGACTATATCTCCCTGCATTATGTGTCAGGGTGATAAAAACAAATCATGAAGTCATCACAGAAAGGGAATCAGATGGACTTTCTAGATGAGACATAGAAGCAAGTGCCTGTACTAGACACTGTACCCCTGTTACAACTTATCAACATCCCACTATCACCAGGCATGTGCCGGTAGATAACAGCTAGACACTATCCAGATTGCCTCAGTGAGGTGTGGAATAAAAGAATATACATGTTACCAGCATTGAAAATGTCATGACTGTGTGAAAGACAGATGTTTGACATGACCTTGTCCCAGGGGAGGTAACTGATAACAGCAGATAGTTTCTACATTATCAACTACCGTATTCGACGTAATAAGCGCCCCGCTCTAATAAGCGCCCATGGTGATATTTGCTAATATATTGGCAAGTGAACAATTCCAATGAGCACCCCTTCCGATTGATCAATGTACACAAGACTTATTTATTCGTGTATAAAACGCACTCTTGTGTTATATGCACCCTTAATTATGGGCAATTAAATTCTGGAAAATATATCTGTCGTATATAAACAGTTTAGGCCGTCAGTATAAACCACAAAATTTATCTTTCAACTCGTTTTTTCCACCAAAATAATATTCTAATAAGAGCCTCCCATTTCCAATTTTGAGAGCGCCCTGGGCGCTTATTACGTCGAATACGGTATTCCAAATGACATGCATCAAAACATGGCATGAAAACAACTCTCTGTTTCTAGCTGTTTCACTCATATCTCTGAAATACGGTTGGAATATCTGTCTCCATGCTGACGTGCCCCCCTCCTCCCCAAGCCTCTCCTTAATACAATAAACATATTACCAACCCCGATCTTACACTGTGTCAATTGTCCATGACCACCCCCAAACCAATGCAATGAGAAAGGCACAATATGCTTACCAGTGACTGTATTCCTCTGAATACTGTAGATATTTTTATCAAATATCATTCATTTTAGCACGGGTGGCAACTTCAATAAAAGTTATTGGCTGTGATTGGCTTGTTGATTCCATATCAATCATCATCTTATAATGGGTTATTCAGAAACATTAGTATATTTTTTTTTTCCTAGCATGATTTAAAAAAATATTAAGGTTTTTTACAAACATTCCTGCATTATGACATTTTTCATCCCAATGAGAACATTTATTATAAATTAAACTTCCAAATGTATAAATGTGTAGTATGCTTATAAAACGTTAAAGTCACCTCTAACACACCACTGAATCAGGTTATGATAAAATATATTCTAAAACAACACTGAAACAGACAAAAATTTGAGAAATCTACTACCTTCTCTTAAACTAACAATTAAATCCAAAATTACTGAGTTGAGAGATGAGAGCTGCTTGACACCTAGTTCTACCTGGTGTATATAGGAGATATCTCCCAGAGGGTCTTAGGCTGGGTCACGACTGGACCAATTGGGCAGCACTTCAGATAAGGGTGAAGCTCAGCCAAACTCTGACATATCTGATGCTGTTAAGTGAGACTTCCATAGACTTTTTCTTGACTTATCAGTTTTAGAACCCTCCAATTGCTAAAGAAAATAAACAGCTGATAACAAGTTCCATGTTATCAGCTTGCATGTCAAACAGCTTACTACTCAGGATGTGGAATGACTCCCTTATATTTTGTTCTTTGGCACCCATGACTTCTGATTCTGAGTGTATCTGGACATCTTGTGTAGAATTTCTAGGCGGGGCACGAGAATTAATCTAAAGAATTTGTTTGCCTGATTTCCTCCCCTCACTGCACCTGGATACAACAATCTGGATCATTTTTTTCACTGATTAAATACTATTTCAGTAAACACACAGCATTAGAACATCTTGACCTACATATGACCTTGAAAGGATGGATGAAATAGCTGCCTGCAGTGGTAGTAATGTTTTAGCTGGATGTGTAGACTGACATCTAGTCTCTGAAATGAACATATCTTACAGAAAAGAACAGTTGTTAAATTATCTCAATAAAAATATAAAAAAGGAGCCCAGAGACTCTCTTTATTTTCAGATACTGCAGTAATAAGACTTGCCAAACATTATAGACTTGCATGGGCTGTATTGGATATATTTGTATGCGTAACAGGGATCCAGATCATATTTTGAGCCATAGAGTATTTACTAACATAGTTTTCTATAGGTACATTTTGTATTTAATGTAGTTTTACTTCACTGGGTCCAGTCTATTGGCTATTTTTACACCAATATATTTAATAATTCTGCCTAAAAAGCTGTCTTATGTTGACTCTAGACTAACATCTAGTCTTTGAAATGAACATACCTTACAGAAAAAACAGTTGTTGAATTACTGATATAAAATATAATAAAAAGGAGCCCAGAGACTTTCTTCATTTTCAGATACTGATACTGCAGTAATCTAGGCTTGCCAAACATTATAGATTTATTATGCATTATAGCTAAATTGGATATACCTTATTCGACGTATTAAGCGCCCGGGGTGCTCTCAAAATTGGAAATAGTGGGCTCTTATTAGAACATAATTTTGGTGAGAACAAAAACAGAGTTGAAAAATTGTAAAATTCGTACAGTAGTTTATGCTGACAGCCTGAAATGATACAAAAGAAAAGTATGTATCATACACGACAGATATATTTTCCAGAATTTAATTGCGCACAATTAAGGGTGCATATAACAAACGAGTGAGTATTATACACGAATCAATAAGTCTTGTGTACATTGATCAATCGGAAGGGGTGCTAATTGGGATTGTTCACTAGCAAATACATAAGCAAATATCGCCATGGGCGCTAATTAGAGCGGGGCGCTTATTACGTGGAATACGGTATTTGTTTTAAGGTCTGTATGACAGACTACACTGACTCCAACTCTGTACCTGTTCATGTGCTCTCCCAAAGGCGTAACCAGTTGTACAAACTCACAACAATCATAAAAATGTGTAATTAACATCAAACGAAACATAGAGCCTTTTCATGTATTATCACTGCAAATACTGTCCCATAGAGTTCCTGTATGCGTGATGCCTGCATTCAGTCAGTAAATAAAGATATGTGAAGAATTTAAACAGGATACAGTTTGTAATAACACAGGGTGGTTATAGTGGTCGGGTTCGTACATAAGCACCTCAAAATTAAATGGGTAATGGGGATTTATAGCATGAGGAAGAAATTTTCTGAAAATCACATGAACACTTTATATAATCAGATAAGGTAATAACAGGTCTTACTTGTGTAATTAAGAATTGATTTCTTGACATGCTATTTCCAGTGTTATATGCTCACAGTTGCGTCTTTGTGTTGGTAAAAATAATCAAAACCCATTGTATGCTTGCATTATGCGCATACCCCTCTACACAGCTGTGTATTTTTTTAAAATAATTGGCACTATACACAAGAAAATATTGTGCCCAAACAGTAGCACAAATTGTAAGTAAATGTCAAGGTCACTACAACCATCCAAATCCAAAAATATGAATTGTATGTGTCAGTATGCTGGATTTTACGAACTGAATTAAACCACAAACCAAATGACAAACAGACATATTTCTGGTGACATTCTTGTGTATGGAAACTCAGAGCTCAAGTAGAATAAATTAAGCGCGACATCATGTCAGACATTGTGATGTCATGACATCCGAACAGGCCGTCAAGACGCCTTGTACAGGTGTTCAGTGACCAGCCAATCAAATAGCAAGATTCTTTTAAGCGTATAATAATAATAGTTGTTCTGTCAAGCGAGACAAGGACGGCAACAATCATAACAATAGTGTGGTGTTTCTAGAATTACTCACTTCCTACATCACAAGCAGAATCAAAATATTTCATTGATTTATTTTTTGTTTAGATATGGCATTTTAAGATGAGAATAATTTGAGTCTGAGAAACCTGAGAGAAGCAAAATTCCAATTTTCCAGCAATATCATGTTTGGGGACACCAGAAATGGGCTTCACACATTGTACCACATGTATTTAGGTGGCATTTGTTGACGACACATCAACATTACTGCACACTGTTTCACAGTTCTGCACTGAGGAACACACAGTAAGGATACTGTTCAGGTTTATCAATATGTGATGGCTTCAGTATTGATTAGGGCTGGGACGGGTAACTCGGGTACTCGGGTCGGGTGGGTGCTGAGTAGGACCCGAGTACCAACAGGACTACCCGGGCCTGTGCTTAGCCACGTGATATATTGTTTCATGACAAAAATTCACTATATAACTACATGGTTCCACGATAATTTTAAGTCTCTATTGTTCGCATTTCTTTATGACTATGAACACATTCCTTCTGACTTATATATGTTTGAACAAAGCTAAAACTTCAGTCAACTTCAGTGTACGCAAGTCCACATCATTTTATACGTGTATCTAGATACATTTTGCCAGGGCTACTGTCAAACTATTCCCAATCGGACAGCCCTAGTATTGATATAGCATTAGGAGACAGTACAGCGCATGTGTTGAAACCTTGGAGACACTTCTAATCAGCAGTGAGTGTCTTTGTATTGATTGTTCAAATGTCATGTTCAGAAACACAATATCATCGACAGCTTTATGGGCTGGGATAAGTACCAGCTGAGGAACCTGCTACAGCTGATGGCTGCATAGCTATTTGACAAAAGCCCCCCAAAACACATATAATTTTCAAAGATTAAAAATACCATTTCGACCCCAATGTCAAAGGACACACCACCAAGCAGTATCACGCTTAAAGACACCCCACCATCAAAGGCACCTTAAATATAACAACACACCACTAACACCCATTGCCAAAGCGTGTATGTGGTTGTGTGTGAGTCGTGTGTGTGAGTCGTGTGTGTGAGTCGAGTCGTGTGTGTGAGTCGTGTGTGTGTGTGTGTGTGTGTGTGTGTGTGTGTGTGTGTGTGTGTGTGTGTGTGTGTGTGTGTGTGTGTGTGTGTGTGTGTGTGTGTGTGTGTGTGTGTACTTTGTGCGTGTACTTTGTGTGTGTTGTGTGTGTTCCTTTCCCTACTCGGCCAACCCCAACTGAACATGGAACCCATGCTTGGATTCAAACCTTGTTTTTTTCTGGGACAAGAAAACACAGGAGCAATGTCACCCCCTTCTGGAACCATGGGCAGCCAAGTGGTCAATGACCAGGACTGCACAGTATTACAGGTACATTGGTATGGCGGATCTGCCTGTTCAATCAGTGCCAATCAATGTCAAACACTTTGGCTCCCGATATATCGCAATACAGATTACAATACAGATACCCGTACTGCATTATATTGCAATACATCTTTTTCCCAATACACAGCACTATCAAAGACACTTCATTTCATTCAGCAAAGTTGTGTCCCTTAGCTCTGCCAGGATCCAATGATTGCGGGTTTGAATCTAAATTCATTCTGATAATGATCTTCAGTAGAGCATCCCACCCATGTTAAACTTCTACGACCTTTGTCAATTTCCTTTTACTATAAGCACACACAATGTGATACAAAATGAAAACTGTTCAAAGAGGCTCTCTCATTCACTCACCCCATTACAATCACTGAAAATAATGGGAAGACAAATAAATAAGACTCACCACAGAACCTTCTCCCTGGCAAACTTCCACTCGGGTAGTTTTCCCGTCCGCTTCACCACCAGCTTAAGGCGGTCGGTGACGGTCAACACCCTCACCGCGCTGCTGCAAGCCGCGTTCTCAAGGCTGATATTGTTTGCCTCTAGAATCTGGTCACCAACTTCTAAACCAGAGGCAGCTGAAAAGTAAATTATTTAACTTAATATGCATGTTACAATCATAACTGATCTAACATTTACTGGGGGCCTTGGTGGCCCAGTCGTCTAATGTCGCAATTTGCTGTACAGAGTTGTGTCCCTTGGGCATGCCAGAAACCTATGATTGTGGGTACGAATCCTGCTTAGCCCTGATTATGTTTCTAGGTTTGTCAGCACCATACCCGTGCTTATGGGTTTCATCGAAGTGGTTAACGTCATAAGACCTGCATCACTTCGGGCTTTCCACCCACATTATGCTGACACGCCGCGATATAACTGGAATACTGTTCAAAGTGGAGTTAAACCCAACTCACTCACTCACTCTGAGTAAATAACACACTAGAAGAATGAAGTGCATGTCAACCTGAGAAGTGATTATTACTAAGTTTGGAGCAAGCAAACCAGTGTCTGAAAGTGACCATTTCCTGATCAGAGTTTAGTCTCTGAAATGAAAATATTTGACAGAAAAAAACTCTTTTTAAATTATCGTTATGAAATATAATATAAAGGAACCAAGAGATTTTCTTCATCCTGTAACTACGGTAATCTAGTCTTGGTCTGTATCGGATGTATTTGTTTGAGGATCTGTACAGCAGACTTAGATGAGTAAGTGAATGTTTTGATCCACAGTCAGCAATGTTCTAACTATTAGACTGATGTCTTGGCCAGACAAACCAGTGGTGAACAGTGAATGGTGCCCATGACAAATGACAATTCAACAACCAGGCCACACTTTGTTGTCAACCAATTCTTGTTTTTGTTGACTCGTATGACTACCAGTTACCGGTAGTTTGCTCCGGTATCCCCACAGAATTCATGAGCAGAGTATCAGAATCAGTTAAATTGAATTAATTGGACCTGGAAAATCTACAGAATTATGTTCCTCTATAATAGGATTTGAAAACGGCCAGCCAAGTGTCTTATTGTTACACGTACACAAAAGCAAATCCTTAGGGTTTGAATTGTCGCAAATATATTTCCATAGCCACGTGTAAACAAAATGGCCATGTCCTCTACATGATAAACCCAATCCAACGGAACGGCATCAGCGGTGCCTTGTGTGACAGATGCAGAGGTGGGGCAAGGAATAATGTCGCATTCCAGATAATTGCACAAATATAGTGATGAGCATGTGTAAGAGTGAATATTATCCTACCCTATTTTTTATCCCGGGGATGAAATTCTCTAGTGAGTGAGTGAGTGAGTATGGTTTTACGCCGCTTTTAGCATTATTCCAGCAATACCACGACGGGGGACACCAGGAATGGGCTTCACACATTGAATCGAACCCGGGTCTTCGGTGTGACGAGTGAACGCTTTAACCACTAGGCTACCCGACCCCCCCTGAAATTCTCTAGTGTCAGGATGATTCTCCCTTGTGAATTTGAACCCATACCAGTGTGGCACTAAGGTAGGATACTATACTCTAGAGTAAAACTTCCCCCGGGGTAATATTTAGGTAGGATATAATCCTTGCTCATCCATGCACCTGTGTGCCTGTGTGTGTGGCTGCCAATACTTGTCCTGACTAATGCCAGTTCAAGAGAGCTAGCGCAAGTATACTGACTCTGACCTGACAAGTCCGTCTTTTATCCTCTTAATGCTGAGCACCGTCCTTCCACTCTCTGGGCGGGCACTCTATCAGCTAGACCATGGAGTGGAATCTGTGAGGGTGTGAGACCCAATCCATATCAGCATACCGAACATTGACACATGTATGTAGCAGGGCGTGGAGTCATCCCACGGATAACATCCTTACCTTGTCAGCTTGCTGACGGGGTTAACCTCTTTGGTCATGTGGACAAGGCGTCCGACCTCGGATCAGAAGGTCCGTGGTTCGAATCCCATCACGGGAATTTTATGGTCGCTACATTGGCGCCCAACGTGGGGCTGAGCAGGTTCATATTAAAATTGAGCAAAATAAGCCTCAGTACCCTACTATGCGGCCCGGGACATGCCTTCTGTTGATGGGGGAGTATGTAGCAGGGCGTGGAGTCATCCCATGGATGACATCCTTACCTTGCCAGCTTGCTGACGGGGTTAACCTCTTTGGTCATGTGGACAAGGCGTACGACCTCTGCTCAGAAGGTCCGTCGTTCGAATCCCATCACGGGACTCGGAAATTTTATGGCCGCTACATGTACACAACTGTTATAAGTAATGGTATCAACTAAGTGTAAATGTATTACAACAAAATATTACTAAATTATATGGGGAGATATTTTTCAACAAAGAACAGGAATACCAAACACACCTTTAAGTAAACATAAAATGCACCCCTCCTTTCTAAAGAAGTTCTATCTGTTAAAGTCTTCCTGGTTTCACACTTACTGTTCGGTGGATCTCCTCCAAGGGTGGAAGCTAAACAAAACAGCCACTTTTTCACAAAACTGTGCTTTGTACTGGTACTGTGAGATATTTCCACAACATTCAGCACAGAACTAAAGATGAGACTCCAAGTTCCTTGTCACAGCCTTGCCGTCAACTTAAATTATATAGCGGCCATATGTGGATCAATCCCAGAGTTCAGTACAAGGGCTGCTTCGTATGGCTTGCTGGTTTGAATCCAGATAACACACATGATTCCTGGTACAGTCAAACCCTGTCCATCTGGGCAATTAGCACATTTTGGAAAATCAAA
This sequence comes from Haliotis rufescens, assembly GCF_023055435.1. Taxonomy (NCBI): domain Eukaryota; kingdom Metazoa; phylum Mollusca; class Gastropoda; order Lepetellida; family Haliotidae; genus Haliotis; species Haliotis rufescens. The sequence goes on from NW_025963802.1 coordinate 3,320,301, forward strand.
TTTCAAGATCAACAAATCATGTTTTAGAATATGGTCTACTTAATAATATATATACTATATAGCGTTCCCGAAACGATCATTCCAACAGAGCGGTTTCCAGAAGAAAAGGTCCTTACTGTAACCCAGAGGTCCTGGGCTTATCCCCCGAACACCAGTTGACGACAGACAGCTGACCAACAAATGCAACCGAAGTCGTTCAATCCACGACTGGGGTAAACAGGCCCAACTGAAACGTCCTGGATTAAAAACCGATCTCCCCTCAAGCATGTATTCATAAACTATTAATAAGAATAGAATGCATTCAAACAACTGCCTTTACGCCGCTGAATACCCGAGTTGAGATCTGATACGGTAATGACAGTGCCCCTCACATAATGGTGTTCACTAGACCACACTTCTTCCCATGTCATCACTGACAGTGAACAGTACAGTAGAATTACGTACTACCTGATACTCACCTGATCCGTTACGCTGACACACACAGAGATAGATGGTTAATGATGCATGCTGTATACTCTCAAAGCTATTCTTCGGCTCATTAAAGGCTTAGGATCAGTAGATCCACTTATAATTTCTAGCCGTTTGGATTTGTGAGCAGTATTTCAGCTGTAGGGCAATTGTCATAGAGATCTTCTCCTGACTGTGTTTGACTTACTCTGAACGGCAACCTCATCCATTGTTCCGCACCACTGACCGTGTCTGTGGAATCTCTCTAAGCTCTCTATATTTTGTCCTTTACATATTTGAGAGGTTATCAGGGCATCTGGGCCCAGGAATACTGCCCCCAAGAACTGGCCCCAAACTACACATTACTCAAAAGATAGACCACCCGATTCCTGCATATAACTATAGTTATTCTCTCATGGCGTGACATTAATTATAGGAATATGAAGGAATCAGATGGTCCTAACTTCTTTGGAGTAATTTCATATATCATGTTAACCTATAAACAACATTTAACAGAATCATTTGGTGACAAGTTTTCAACAATAAAAATGTTTTTACTGATTTTGTTTTCCAAATGAATTATTTACATTCATCTGGCATTGTTTAAATTTCAATGCCCCCTTCCTACACTTTTCAAACAAGCTTTTCACCACCCCACCTTTTAAAAATAGCTGTATCTGCACTTGCAATATATTCATATTTCTTGTCACATCTAAATATTGACATTTGTTTCCAAATATCATCTTTATTAACCTATTGCCATGTTTGCCTATAGTATTGTAGGTTAATCATGCTTTCTCACAATAACCGTGAGAGAGGTACGACTTTCAAGTGAGACCTGCTGAGAGGTTTTACATTTGAACTATAAGACCTGCTAGGATGTTTTACAGTTCAATTGTATAAACAGCCTGTTGATATGGATTTATTGTTGAGTTTTGACTGGTTAAAAGTGACAATTATTTCTTCATGACAATTTCATGACATGAATCGAACCTGCAGCCTCAGATATCATGTTCAGAATGTAACCCACTTTTTTATCACTGAGCCCCCGGGGCAGGTGATGAAAGGGTGTTCAATCTTACATGTAAAGACTTCAGTTGTCTGCATGCTGCACATGATCTGTCTCTTGCCTGCTGTCACCAAATTTGTATTATAATGCGACAACTGTATTGCCTTTACAATAAAGTATCCTGTTTTCTTATTTTTATCTGGTACTTCTTGCATTTAGACTGTTCATAAGTTAGTTAAATCACTTTCTTGACCCACCCAGTGATCCACTACTGTTCTTTGTCACATGTTTTAGTTAAAAGATGCCTCAAGGTTTGGGTTGAAAATGTAAAACCTCGAGCTCAGCTAATATTATATTATATGATTAGGTTATACATTTTTAACCAAAACCTTGGAGTCGTTGTTTAACTTCAAAATAAGCCAAAGAACACCTGTGATATGTTGTTAACAGTCAGGCTTTGATTTGACAAACAATAAAACACATATGTCATTGATCACTGGGTGGTTCAATACGACGTATAGCTTACCGCTGCTGAAACTAAAGATTATATAGTGTCGTATTGCTGGATACAGAGAGTTAATCTTGCGTTAAATAGTAAAGATAGACTCAATGCAGTGATTGTTTATAGAAAACATCACAATGTTGTAGCTGATGATATTTGGGTTAAGTTTGGATGCTGCTGTTGTATAATTCTAATTATCATCTCACCTTGCACAAAAATCGTATTTCATGAATATAGTTCACCAGGTTTAAATATCCTTGGATGTATCCATATTATCATCCTATGATTCACGGATAAAAACCTCAGTTGTTGAAGCAAAAATAATTTATGATGCTTGACTATGACTTTCTTGGTCTCACTCACACAAAGCAATACCTGTCCGTTCACCTGAATTCGCTGAAGGGATACAATGTGTGTTTTTTTAAAGTGCATAACACTCGATAAATCTTTTTTTACACTATCAATCATAAACAACAACTATTCTAATCTTCATTCAAACTTTGAAAGTGCATCGTAGATCATGCTAGCTAGGCAGAGCATGTTTTGTTGTGTTGGTCATCTACCCCCTACGACTCCACCTCGGTTAAACTGTTGATCGTCTATAACGCTCATCAATTATTTGGACCCCTAAGATAGCATTGTAGTGAGGTATCACTGTATTAGCGTTACGCCTATTGTAAGTTTACGTCAAAATGTCTTCTGGTTGATGTTTGCATATCTTTTACATGTTATATCCAACCAGGAATCAACAACAAGTCAACCATGAGTAATGTTTCACCATCTTCTAACACGTGGTGGAGTTTGTCTTCTCAGAGTCTCCCGCACCACTAGTCATCTTCAAAAATAAAATTTAAATCACCAACTGAATTGTTTTGCTTTTTCAAAATAGAACACAATACTTAATTCAAATCAATATCTATTCAATTTGGCCTCTGTGCCATTTATTGGGGAAGGGATATATAACCTCTGTTTTGAATGACCAAACAATGTACAATAGTAACAATGTGTAAATTTTCGAGGTTAATAGCAAGCAAACAGAACACCTTATAGCTTTGTATATTTTAGATCACATGTCTTTTATCATTTTAATATAGAAATATAAATATAAACTAAAGCCATTTAATTGATAAAAAAATATTGCTGAATCTGCCCTAAATTCTGCAAAAACAATTACACAAAAACTTTGATGCTTATTTGAGTTAGTGAGTTGGGTTTAACGCTGCTTTTAACAGTATTCCAGTTATATTGTGGCGTGTCAGCTTAATGTGGAAGGAAAGCTCTAAGTGATGCAGTGTCAGGCGTATACCATTTTTGGTAAAACCCACAAGAATGGCTATGGTGATGACAAACCTAGAAATATAATCAGGGCAAACAGGGATTCAAACCAATGACCATAGGTTCCTGGCATGCCCAAGGGACAAAACTCTGCACAGCGAGCTGCAGTGACTTAGATGACTGGGCCATCCATGCCTCCAATGTTTATTTGAAACCTTGTCTAGTTAGATCATAGTTTTCTTTGTAATGGGGGAAAACAAATCACCTCATGATTATCATGATCAACATGAATTACATACCCCAAATGTTTATATCATCAACTTTAATGTGTTTATTAGTTATTGACCTTACGCTTGTTTTTTCCTTCTGTATCTTAGAAAATCTTTCTGAAATTTGTTTAAGCAGTTAAAAAAAGCCCTGAAACAGTTTAGATCTGTTTCCATGTATCAATGCAGGTTTGGGACTGTATGAAATATTAACAATCTTGTTTTATGAAAGACCCAAATGTATAGCAATAAATTCAACAATCAAATGGGACTTGGAGAATAGAGGGAGACAATCCATTCAACGCTACATTCAGTATGAGTTGGGCTTTAAGGGAGATAATCTATTCAGAAGCAATTTTTCACAGAAACATTTATCATCAACATAAATATGTCAATCCTGCAAATCATCTACAATATAATAAGCCAGAATAATAATGACTCCACCTTTCTGTGTAATCAGGCAGAGAATTAAGGAAAATAATCCACCATTTCACACCTAAGTCGATCTATTCTTAGCAACATATTTGTGTTCTTCCTCTTTGCCATCATGATGTGAACATGGACAACAACAGTTTCAATACTTTGATCAACACATGACTCAAAGTATGCCACATTCCATTGGAAAATATAGAAACAGTCAGCCATCCGATCAATAAAAGACAATCGTGGCATCGTGATCAGGCGTGGCGCCTTCCTCGCACCTGTTGCGTTATAGATCCCTCACAACAGCTGCAGGTCGGGACAAAGGCTTGACAATGCAATACTACATCACTATCCACTACTGACTCTATACCTGGCGATGCTGGAAATCAATTAGCATTTTTAACCAGGGTGTTGACGTGAAAGTCAATAACATTGTGCATTTTGTCTGTATGGGTCGATGTTAATGGCTACGAACTAAGTCCTTACTGACCCATAATAAAAGTTGGGAAACAAACGTTTCTTGATATGCAAATATTATTGCTGCATGCAATCTTTGAAATCTTGTTTGCATTACAGAAATTTATTTATTTATTGACAAACCATGGTGCTTACGTTTATATAGAGCAAAGGGATAAAGTTTTATTGTTATACACATGTTTTAAACATTTTATTAAATTTGATGGCAACTACTACAACTACTACAACCACGAATTAACTGTTACTCAAGAAGTCCCTGGTAAGAAAGTGTACTGGAAGAGTTTACAGAAACATTGATACAGTCATAGATCACGTGTATATATACCACTGTTGGGATATAATAACTGTATGCCACGCTTATAACATTAATGTATTGTGCATGTATTGTGATAAGTTGACGTGAAAGGGGGTTTAACACACATTATATAGTGATGTGTATGAAATTGTGTCTGAGCGTGTGTCAGTCTGAGCGTGTGAGTGTGAGTGTGTGAGTGTGAGCGTGAGTGTGAGAGCATGTGAGCATGAGTGTTTGAACGCATGAGCATGTGAGTATGTGAGTGTGTGAGTGTGAGCATGTGAACATGTGAGTGTGAGTGTGTGTGAGCGTGAGTGTGAGAGCATGTGAGCGTGTGTGTGAGCGTGTGAGTGTGTGAGCATGTGAGCGTGTGTGTGAGTGTGAGTATGTGAGCATGTGTGTGTGAGTGTGTGAGTGTGTGAGTGTGTGTGTGAGTGTGAGTGTGTGAGCAATTGAGCGTGTGTGTGAGCATGAGTGTGTGAGCATGTGAGCGTGTGTGTGAGTGTGAGTGTGTGAGCAATTGAGCGTGTGTGTTAGTGTGTGAGTGTGAGCATGTGAGCATGAGTGTGTGAGTGTGTGAGTATGTGAGTGTGTGAGTGTGTGAGTGTGTGAGTGAGTGAGTGAGTATGCATGTGTCTGCTTGTACCAAACTGCTGGGCAAAGGAAAGCATTTACTTGAAAATTGGATTTGACTAAAAAATTAAAAATGTTACCAAAAACGTTACAAGGCTGAAAACCATCGCCGAACCACCGCAAACTTAAGGTACAAAACACAACTATGATACCCGTATCAAATACATAACCATCACAAAACCATTTCTTCTTTGTTTCATTTTTAGTTGTAAGTAAACTTTCTTTTGTAAGTCAGTTTAGTCACGACGAATGCCGGTTTTAAAGCGCCAGCCCATTTAGATACCATGGCAACAAAGATACGTCACTCAGCCTTTACTGACTTGGAGCTGACCAGTCCTTGTTTTATCCCATTAATGTGAGTGCCAGGCAGGATAACAACAAGTACCATCTTTTATTGACTTTTGGTATGACTTGTCCTGGGATCAAACCACTCACATTCCACTCCCCGGGCAAACGCTCTATCCACTAGGCCACAGAGGTGGTTGTTTCATGACAAGAATTACTATATTGTAATATGTATATAGAAATATCAAAAAAAAAGCTGAGAAGATATTGGTAAGTAGGGCTGGGACGATACACCAACTGTGCGATCCAATACGTATCACGATACCTTACTCACGATCCGATATGTATCACAATACTTACATGCACTCTTATCTGTGGTGCGTAAGCCATCTTTTTCATAGAGAGGATGGCCAAATACCTGGCACACTGACGATTTACAGTTGGCAGTGTCAAGTATGGCACAACAAATGAAAATATGTATGTTTTCACTATTAACTTGCACTAGTGATTAGTGTTTAGAGGAACAGTTATTAAAGCAAACATTCAAGGTCAGAATCGCTATTTTTTACTTTGTGTGCGACTGCGATCGATACTTGTATCAAGGAGTAAAAACTCGCGATCCGCCAATGCATCGGTATATTGTCCCACCACTTTTGGTTTGTTTGTTGATTTGTTTGTTTGTTTGTTGATGCCATACTATGCCTTTCCTTGTAATTTGTTTGTTTTCTGTATTCCACACGAGTATTTTGCTGTAATACAGTGTTTGCTGACACCATTCCCTTCAGTACACATAGTATAGTGATGAATTGGCACTGAAAAGAGCTTAGTTGTTGATTGTTTATCTTTTAAACATACTTTATTCACAATAGTAAAATGGATTGGGGACAAGATTTCCAACTTAGATTGTCATACCGCCATGTCAGAATGATGATATCTGATTGGTCCATGTGACCTTGCTAAAATACTGTTTAACCCACCTTCGGGGGAATAAATTTCTCAGTGGGGGAATAAATCTCTTATACACCGCCATGGGCAATACAGGCTGCACATGGATTTCTCAGAGGCAGAATAAATCCCTTACACCCGGCTTCAAAGCAAAAAGCCGCATGCTTTTTCTGAGTCAATGGAAGTCACATGACATAGCTCAGCTCGATTGAACAGCTGTTTCTTTCAATTTTGAATTTGTGTTAATTCTTTTATAATATCACATTAAAACATGTCGGTAACATAAATTTGTTGTAGCTTCACCATAATAATTACAATATCCATTCACAATAAGTGTGATAACCTAAAAAACAGTAAGGGGAACACAGTAGAATGGTAAACATGCCGTATTCGACATAATAAGCACCCCGCTCTAATAAGCACCCACGGCGATATTTGCTAATAAATTGGCAAGTTAACATCCCAATTTGCACCCCTTCTGATTGATCAATGTACACAAGACTTAAATGTATTCGTGAATAATTCACATTCGTGTGTTATATGAACCTTTGATTATGGGCAATTAAATTCTGGGAAAATATATCTGTTGTATATATAAACATTTCAGGCTGTCAGCATTAACCATGAAATTAACGATCTTTCAACTCTGTTTTTTTCAACAAAATAATATTCTAATAAGAGCCCCCTATTTCTAATTTTGAGAGTGCCCTGGGTGCTTATCATGTAGAATACGGTATATTTAAGTTAGAACAAAGTATTAAACCTTTTTGTATTGCATGATTTTATTTCAAAATGCTTCTCACCAATAATTGTGGGTTTGAATACCTGAGATTTGCCCTGATTGTATTTCTAGGTGTGTTTGCGCCATACCCATGCTTGGGTGTCACCAGACTGGTAAATGTCCAACACATGCATCACTACAGTCTTTTTGGCCACATCAAGCTGACACCAGGGATAAATTGAAACACTGTTCAAAGCAACATTAAACCAAAATCCCTCCCCCATTCTTACTGCTACCTATAAGGCTGTGACGTGTTAAACTGGAAAACTATTTCCCTACACACTTCATGACTTCATGACCTGTGAGTTCAAATTTTATATCCCAGTCACCCAAAGCCTTAGTCACAGTACTTCTACCAGTGAGTGTTGAAACAAGGTGTGACAGCATTGAACAGTTCTATTCAGGATGTTGTGTACTCGACTGAAAAGCCTCACAATAAATCCCAGCGATGACACATTTGCAGCCGTAATTTAACATAACAAACAAAAAAGTCCACTTCAAAACTAATGAGAAAGTGATATTTCCCCAATCTATCGTCATGTGATATGAATTTATTCATAGAAATTTATGTTTTTCCTGAAACCATGAAATGTAGTTTGTGATGTCCTTATCAAAGGATGTTTATCTGCAGACAAGTTTCATCACTTTGTCAACAAAAAATATTTCAACAACTTTGCCTACCAGAGTCTACCAGCTTCCATGAATGTAATCAACTATCGGTGTTTATATCCATAAACTGATAGCTTCACTCATCACAAAACCTGGGCATAGGAACCATCACAGCTCCCCTCATATCTGAGGCCTCTCATCTGTGGTGTACAGACACCCCATCACCTGCCTGTCACTATACCATATCTGCACTGTTTCCTTGATTCTAAACACAGTCAGGAGCATAGGCACTCACTACAGGTATTGTGTGAGTTTCGCTTACACCAATATTCAAATCCCAGATTCGCTCCTATCATGATCTTTGGTCTGTCAGCACCATACCACTGCTCATGGGTTAAAAAAAGAAATAAATTTCTCATATCTACCTCACTAAATGCTTTTTACATATTAGTGAGTGAGTTGGGTTTTTATTGCTGCTGTTAACAGTATTCCAGTTATATCATGGTGTCAGCTTAATTAGGGAGGAAAGCCCGAAGTGATGCAGGTCTCAGACGTGTACCACTTTCGTGAAACCCATGACAAACATAATTGGGGCGAACCGGGATTCGAACCCATAGGTTTCTGGAGTGCCCAAGGAACGCGCCTTATATGACTAGGCCACCTGTGCCCCTTTTTTTACATATCAAACTTTCATGTGATATTACTAAAATACTGTTCAAAGTGGCATAAAACCAAACTCCCTCCCCTTTCTCAATACATCCAAAGCTGTGATGTGTTATATGAGGTAAACTATTTTCCTACACACTGACTCCATGACCTGTGAGATCAAATCGTGATATCCCGGTCACCCAAAGCCTTAGTCACAGCACTTTAACCAGTGAATGCTGGAACAAGGCGTGACAGCATTGAACAGTTCTATTCAGGATGTTGTGTACTCGACTGAAAAGCCACACCATAAAATCCAGCGATGACATATTCACAGCCATAATTTAACAAAAAGTGATCGCTTCCAAACTAATGCGAAAGTGATATTTCCTCAATCTACCCTAACCTCATCACTCATTCTTCCACATGAATGACTTGGCCAGAGTACACAAGAAGGAACATGCATGGGGATTCCGGGTTCAAATAAGTTAACTGACTTGGTTGATTGTGAGTCATCATACCCTGATGGTACACAACATTCTAATAGTGAGTGAGTATGGTTTTACGCCGCTTTTAGCAATATTCCAGCAATATCACGGCGGGGGACACCAGAAATGGACTTCACACATTTTACCCATGTCGGGAATCGAACCCAGGTCTTCTGGTGTCCCCAGCCGTGATGTTGCTGGAATATTGCTAAAAGCGGTGTAAAATCCACCTCACTCTGTAATCGGTATCACACTCAATCAACAACAGTACTAATGTTACAGGATTGATGTCTTCAATCAACCCCCAACTCACTTCAACCAGTCAACCCTCACCCTATAAGTCAACCAGTCATCACACACACACTACAGTAGAAGTGTCACTGTGTCTCCTACGTTCAACTCACCTGCAGTTGACCCGTCGTCGACTTCGCTGACGAATATCCCGAGTCCGTGTTCAGAGCCACCTCGTATGCTGAAGCCAAGGTTCTCGTCTCTATGGGGTATGACAACTACACGGAGGTCCGACCGTCCGTTGGGAATACTTGACCTCACAGCTACAAAAGAGGACAGTTAGTTACACAAGGCACTATACTTCGACCCATACAGTTCTAGCAAGGATAAAGGACAATATCACACCCATTTTCTGCCATAATCGTGTTTTGTCCTACACAAAAACATGCCTTGAATGGATTGACAGGCCCTCGTTATTGGGTTCCGAGCAGGTAGATGTCACTGGCTGTCTATTGCAAACACACCCGATTGTGTCGCTGTAGTGTTGGGGGTTTGGCCATGCTCGAAATATAAAGCGTGACATTTTATATCTCGTATCACTTATTTAACAATACCCATGCCTATCACAGACATTATGTATATGGATCAAATATTTGCCCCCAATACAGGACTACTCTGAATACAAAATGAAAAGGCACCATTATATGTAGTGATACTTGTATTTCTGTATCAACATTGCATGCCAGACAATCAAGTGTTGATGATTCATTCATATTTTATCCATACATCTACACTGTTTGTTTGTTTGTTTGTTTGTTTGTTTGTTTGTTTGTTGTGTAACGCCTTACTTAGCAATATTCCAGCTATATGATTGCAGTCTGTAAATAATCAAGTGTGGACCAGACAATCCAGTGATTGATATAATGAGCACTGATCTACACAACTGGGATACAATGACATGCATCAACCAAGTCAGCGATCCTAACCACCCAATCCGTTAGTCGCCTCTTACACCAAGCATTGGTTGCTGAGGACCTATTCTATCCCGCCTTTACTTTAAGGCCTGATAGAGACGGTTCACAACTTGCTATCAATTCTTATCATATTTTCATAATTTGTCTGCATTAGTCTAAGATAAATAACAAATTATTATGCAGAAATTATAGTAATGAAATGGCAAAACACTATTGTACCAAGAACCACATAAAACAATACCATTTATCTCTAATATTTCTACATATCATTTTCTGACAAGAAAAACATAATTCATGACTAAAACCTACTTATTGTTACTTATTCTACTACCAAGATAGGAATAAAACACCTCTATTAAACTGTCAAATCTGAAGTTGAAGACATTTAAAGTGTTACCATAGCAACCATTGAACCATTCAGGATCTAATAGAGAGACAGTCGGTAAAGCAAGTTTGAAAATAATAAACATGTTGACAATGAACAATGGATGGGGTGAGCTGGTCCACCCTAGTGAATATATCCCGTATTCACCTGTGTCTGTGACATCACAATGTGGAGAATATACCCGGATATACACTTGCTGTTTACCCAGTACAATCAGAGAATAATTTATGGCATAATGACACAAGTTGTCACATGATCTTCACAACAAGAGTTTTTCTCTATCTTGGTATGCTTGGCTTTCTACTGAATAATTTATGCAGCTTTAATCCGATTATACTTCATTTCGAATAGACCGCAAACAATGTTTCTTTGTACACTAATTAGATGGGGGACAAGACTCCCCCCCCCTGCAAATTTCTCAGGCCAACCCCACCTGCCGAGTCTAGTCAGATTATGTGAAGATTATGAGAGTTAGGTGTACTGCGGTACACAGGCTCATCTATTTACTTTCACACACAGTAACATTCAACAAACTCTCCCAGATTTACATCTGGGTTTACAAAAATACACAGATTCCTCGGAATATAAACTATACATGTCATGATAGGAAGGGCGGGCAAGACTGCCGTGACTCTGAACATTCTAAATATGTAATGCTACTCTCTTTATGAGAGATACTTGAAATATCATAAACTTGCGTTTACAAAAACACATAGCTTTTCTTGATAAATATGGATAAAATTTCAAAATAATGCATGATTCAGAAAATATTTAGATAAGAAACATTTTTATTATTACATAAACTACAGGAAAGACAGGTGTTTGACATGTCTATCAGTTTGTTTGCTACATCTAATTTTTTATTCTTTTAACTTCAAAATTCAAACAACCTTGACCTCCGGGCACCATTTCTAGTGTGTAAGCAGAGGAGAAAGCAACTACATGCCTCCATTTATTTTTATCAAATACATTGCATGCTCTGTTTACACTCTACGTCTAGATCATATGTAAATGTGTCAGATTTTTAAATTACTTGTCATGTGGTTATTACTAAAACTTGAAATAAGATTTTACAACGGTAACTCAGTACATGATAACCGTGTGACAAGATAAACTTTTGAAAGACATTTAACAGATATGCTTGAAAATTAAAGTCGTATTTGCAATAAATTTGAGGAAAACATAAAATGTTGTGATCTGAAAAATGTTTTCATTCTCTTTGGGCACATGAGAATGGTGTAAATCACACGACTGGGTTCATCATTTGTATTACTAACTGTTGAAGGTCGGCAAGAGTGGACGAGTTGCCTAAGGGCACATAATTCACTGTGCAGAGTTGCTTCCCTTAGTTGCATTGATCAAGGTTTGAATTCCAGGTTCTCATGTTTTCTCTGATTATATAATCCTTTGTCTACCAGCAACATATCTTTGATCTCAGTGGCTAGTCATTCCTCCTACCCTGACATGATGTTTTGTTTTTTTGTTTGTTGTTTAAAGCCGCACTCAGCAATATTCTAGCCATATGACGGTTGTCTGTAGATAATTGAGTCTGGACCAGACAATCCAGTGATTGACATCATGAGCATCCATCCACGCAATTGGGATACGATGCAAGCATCAACCAAGTCAGCGAGCCTGACCACCCAATCCCGTTAGTTGCCACTTACGACAAGGACTTCTGATGAGGGTCAGACACTTTGTCCATATGACCAAGGAGTGAGTGAGTATGGTTTTACGCCGCTTTTAGCAATATTCCAGCAATATCACGGCGGGGGACACCAGGAATGGGCTTCACACATTGTACCCGTGTCAGGAATCGAACCTGGGTCTTCGGCTTGACGAGCGAACGCCTTAACCACTAGGCTACCCGACCGCCCCCATATGACCAAGGAGGTTAACACTGTCAGCAATCTGACAAGGAAGGATGTAACCTGGTACATAATTAAAGTGGAGGCATTTATCCTCAACTCATACTTACACTGACGTAAGTTTGTTGTTTAATGCTGCACTCAGCAATATTCCAGCTCTATGACGATGGCTCTACATAAGTAAGTTCTAACATTTTCCAATGGGTAGGAAGATAATCACAGATACAGTAATAGGATAACAACTGGCCAATACTGAATTTTGTAGCCAAAATGTAACGACCCTCACAATCAACAAACCCGTGAAGATCCGGGTAAGAATTAGCCTTCAGCAACCGAAGCTTGTCATAAGATGCAACTAACAGGATCGGGTGGTCAGGCTCGCTGATTTGGCTAATGCATGTCATCGTATCCCAATTGCACAGATCCATGCTCATGATGTCAGTTACTGGAATGTCTGGTTCAGATTCGATTATTTACAAACCGTGATCATATAGCTAGAATATTGCTGAGTGTGGCGTTAAACAACAAACAAACAAAACAGAATCAACAAACTTACCATTTAGGGATTATATTCTTGTATGTTCCCAGCTGGTATGATCGCTTAATCTCCCTGAACTAACTCCTCTGTCAATACTTGAACCACTGGCTCTGTGCCCGAGGCTTCCCTGTGGTGTGTGCAACGTTCTCTGTGGCGTGTGTACGGTTCTCTGTCGCGTGTGTAACGTATCGAGGTAGTCTACATGGGGACACAAAAGAGGTTACGAGTCCGAGGCCTGAGAAGTGATCCGGCTGAGTGAATCCCAATACGACAGCCTGTGGGGGCGTGTAGCATGACCGAGTTCAGTGGACAAGATATACAGTTGTAATTTGGACTGATACAATTATGATTATTGCAGTGTTTCGAATACTAATACTATGGGGAAGGTCTCAAAACACTTTGAGTGATTTCTTTAAGTGATTATGGGTCAGTGTGTGTGGTTAGGTTGTTACAACCAGATATATGAGGGTTCAATGATTAGTTCTGAGCCTCAAATTGAAAGTGAACTTTGTGTAATACATGTCGTGAAATCTTTTTTTTACTTGGAAAAATGTTCCAAAATAAATTTACACTTGCAATATCGTATTCCCGAGGCAAGGGAGTTAACTGACTTTAAAGGTCCAGTTTCCATCCTTGCCAAACAAGGCTGCAATTATGAAGTTATATTTTGGCTGGACTGAGTTTATGCACAGTCCAATCAAAATTGCAGGATTTGTATAGCATGTGTACTGCCAACTCAGCATAGACAGATATTTTCAAAATCTTTTCATAGGTGCTCATGGGATTTGATACACTTTGCAAGGTAAGCCATTTTGTTTGAAGCAAATGCAAGTGATATGAGAGGTGGAATCTGATTGGTCAGTAGGAGGGACATAACTTTTAATAGTCACTGGTGGCGCTACAATTGAGACCGGAAATTCCAATATAGTTTGGCAAGGGTTGTAACTGGACTTTTACAGTGAGTTAACTCCCTTGCCTTGGGAAGATGTTGCAATATTTGTTCCGGATGGAACTGATTCAGTGCGGAACTGATCATCGTTGACAATGTCACAGAGGTATAGCCATAAAAACTTGAGTTAACTGAGCAAACTGTTTCGCTGTGACAACAGTCAGTAAACTAAGCTTTGGAAAATGGACAAACGTCCATTGAGGTGAGGTGAAATTGGGTTTAACGTCGCGTCCAAGATTATTGCACTTATATAGTGACGTGCATGCATGTGTGTGTGTGTGTGTGTGTGTGTGTGTGTGTGTGTGTGTGTGTGTGTGTGTGTGTGTGTGTGTGTGTGTGTGTGTGTGTGTGTGTGTGTGTGTGCTTGTACTAGTCCGGACTGGTGCCGATTTATAGTGCTAGCCAACTGAGATACCATGCCACAGTTTTACTATGAATACCCCACTCAGACACAGTACACTGACTCCGAGACGACCAGTCCTTGTTTTAGCCCCTTAATGCTGAGCGCCAGACAGGGTAACAACAAGTACCATCTTTTAACATCTTTTGGTATGACGCGGCCGGTGATCGAACCCCGGAACTTCCGCTCTCCGGGCGGACGCTCTACCACTAGACCACGGAGTCGGTCCTCAAACGTGATGTACATGCAGTGTTTAAGAACTCCTGACATCATATAATGTCCACAACAAAATCTTGCACTATAATGCAATTCCTTGTATGTGAGGCTCAGAAGTGGTTCATCAACACTGGTATTCATCTACCCTCTTTCATGGTACCCCTTGGCAAGTGGAATATTCCTCCATACAATCTTATGGGTACCCGGAAGGACGTAACAGAAACAAGTCAGATTTGTGCTTTACTTTTCGTTATTACTGTGCACTCCATGGACAGTAGGCCTGACAGTTACATACACTACTTAAAAGAAGTTAAGGACCATCCAATTCTTTTATATTACTATCGTCCATCGTGCCATGACAGATTAACCATAGTAATGTGAAAGAATCGGGTGGTCTTTATCTTCTTATGAGTAGAACACATGTCTTGTGTTGACATCGTGCTGTCGAAGTGCAAAATACTTCAGCTCTATTTTAAAAAAAAATTATTTTAAAAAACATGTGACATTTTCATGACTTAGATTCCAATCTGATACACATTTGTTTGTTGTTGTGTTACGCATTACTCAGCAATATTCCAGCTATTTGACAGCGGTCTGTAAATCGACTCTGGACCAGACAATCATGTGATTGACATCAAGTCAGCAAGCCTGACCACCCGATCCCATTAGTCGCCTCTTACGACAAGCATAGTCGCAAGCATGGGTTGGTTGAAGACCTATTCTACCCCGGATCTTCAGGGGTCTCTGATACTCTGTGGCATTATAAAAAAATGCCGTACCACACCTTGAACTGCCCCCTCTGGCCTCAATCACAGAAACACCTGATACCTGTAACTCATACTCAACAGCTTCATAACAATAATCAGAGTTACTGGGGCACTTATATTCAATAGAATATCAAGCGTAGGGGATAACAACTTGTGCAGCCTTTCTAAGGTGAGATTACCATATGCCTGTCCTGTCCATGATCCCACTGAATAATGAGGGGGGAGACCAAAGGTGGGAGTAGGCAGGAAACTGCTTCTTTAAGTTGTGAGAAGGTTTTTATCATTCATTCTCATAAACGTTCTTCACATCATTCATCAAATCTGTAATGGGTTCTCTTTAATATCGGTTCATTCAGGTATTCTGCAGTGAATAGCAAGCCAGTCCCAACAACTCTGCACTGTGACAGTGTGTGGGGTGAGTGAGGGAGTGTGGATGACGGGTGTGAGGGAGGATATCAATTAAATGTTTTAAAGAATATATCATTTTTAACTGAGTGTACATGAAATTCACATATTACCCTCTGTACTAGATATACATGTAATTACAAAGTCATATAAGCTAATATTGCATAGGGATCATGAATATTTTTGGAGTGAAACTGAGCACACAATTTCAGAAAAATATCAAAAAAAATATTAATGATCCCTAACTTGTTCTGTTTAGCCTGGTGTCGTCACTGATTTTTCAGTCATCCATTCGTATAAACTGAACAATAAATTAGGGATTGGGATTGTTTTGGGGATGTTTTTATGAAATTGTGTGCTAAGTCTTCACTACAAAAAAATATTGGAAAATATTATTGATCCCTAACTTTTTTGTTTAGTATATATCAAATTTCACTGCTATTTTGCCTTTTATGCCGAATAAGTGTTTCATTGGATAATTGAGTCTGGTATTAAATTATCTGACGGTGATTCTTTATGTTATATTTGACTATATCTCTTATAATTCTGACTATTTAAAGTATTTAGTGAAAATAATGCTGTCCTAAAGGTAATTAAAATGGGTAGGATTATTACCTGAGAATAATAGGTTTGGCAATTTGAACTTCATGTTACTGACACTCATATAAACTCTTTGTTAAATTTGATTTTTCTGAAATGAAAAACTTTTATGAGAAAAGCATGTGTGTTAGATTTGTGGACATTACAGAGAAATTGATGCCCCAAAAATAGTTTGCTCCCCCACCCCCAACTTAACAGCGTTAATTAAAAACAGATACAAGAAAATACAAGAAACATATTCATATGCATCAAAAAACGTTTGGAAGATTCCGGGTTCTAATCCAGTATAACAACCTTTCACAACAATCAGACTGCAGCACTCACTTCAGTTCACATCCCAATTGGGGCGGTCGGGGAACCTAGTGGTTAAAGCGTTCACTCGTCACGCCAAAGACCCGGGATCGATTCCCGACATGGGTACAATGTGTCAAGCCCATTTGTGGTGTCCCCTGCCGTGATATTGCTGGAATATTGCTAAAAGCGGCGTAAAACAATACTCACTCACTCACTCACTCACTCACATCCCAATTAGCCCTGAGTGGCAGTAGGCTTACAACTTACTTTTAACAAGCTTGCAGTTTTGTGAAAAAACGTCTCCTCCTTGGCCGAAGTCATGACAGGTGTGTGATAGTCTCTTACGACCTTGTGTTACAGATCACGACCTTGTGTGACAGATCACAGTCTGCTCAAGCCAGTCCACCCCTCCACTATTTGTCTAGCTAAGTGGTGGGGGGTAAGGCGAATATTGTATATTTTTTAACACCTCACTCAGCAATATTACAGCTATATGATGGCTGGCTGAAAATAATCAAGTCTTGACCAGACAATCCAGTGATTGACATCATGAGCATCATCTATTCAATATACAATGACATGCATCAACCACAGCAGTGAGCCTGACCACCTGATCCCGTTAGATACTGTTTATGACAAGTATGGGTTGCTGAAGGCCAATTGTAACCAAGATCTTCAGGGGAAGTAGTGAAAAAAGAGATGAAACATTAGGCAATACTTACATGGTGCGTGAGAGTAGGTGTCAGGTTTCGATCTGATGGTGAAGTCGGTTCTTCCTTCCAGCTTATAGTCCAGCCTGGCAACAAACTTGTCAAAGTCGTGTTTGTCAAACTCGGAGAGGATGGTGCGAATGTAGGGCATGAGGCGAAGCTTGCCCGGGGTGTTGATGATCTGTACGAGTTCCTGGCAGAAGATCTCGATGTGACGTGATCGCTGGTACTTCTTGGCACAGCGGTACATGAACTCCTTCTCAGCTTCGGTCAGCAAGCTCCGGACCAGGTACTTGTAGTTTTTCTTGATCTCCCGCTTGGAGAGCCCCACACCCGAGATGCTTTGATTCGACATTCTCTCCCGCTTCTTCACAAATGCCATAGCAGCTCCTTATCAGGATCCACGAAAACTGGTATATTCCGAAATTTTGATCCACACATTCAAGGACACAGCTTAAGGACACAGTAGTTCAGCGATGCATCTAAAGGACACAGCTCAGGGATGCATCTAAAGGACACAGCTCAGGGATGCAACTTAAGGACACAGCTTAGGGATGCAACTTAAGGACACAGCTTAGGGATGCAACTTAAGGACACAGCTAAGGGATGCAACTTAAGGACACGGCTTAGGGATGCAACTTAAGGACACAGCTTAGGGATGCAACTTAAGGACACAGCTTAGGGATGCAACTTAAGGACACAGCTTAGGGATGCAACTTAAGGACACAGTTGAAGGACACAGCTTTAGGGCACAGCTTTAGGGCACACCTTAAGGACACAGCTTTAGGGCACAGCTTTAGGGCACAGCTTTACGGCACACCTTAAGGACACAGCTTTAGGGCACAGCTTTAGGGCACAGCTGAAGGGCATAGCATGAGGACTTAGCTCTAATGACATAGGCTTTTTTCATACACTATCCCTTGTGTGGCACTGAATAACATGATAATGTTATAAAAATGCAATATTTCTGACAAACCATGGAGAGACGAGGCTTCTAATAATTAAGATAAATCTACACCACAGTCACAATTTCCACTCTAGCTCCTGATATTGGCAAACTGCGTGTAAGCAGATTCATCAATGTCACTCTAATGTCTCGGGTCAATAGCACCAACACAATGTCATTTAATAGGAAGTCCTCACAAACCCTCCGGACAGATACAGTCAGTAGAGCACTACAGTCCTTTGTTCCATGCCATATAGCTGGCTTTAATAACTATCTCTTTACCCCTTGTAGGAATGTCACTGACAAATCATAAACTTATATTTTACAATAGTCAGTGGTATTTTAGTCAACTCAGCACAAAGATACCAATCCAAAGTTTCTACTACCGGGTACCCCTGAGAGGTCAGAGGTCAGATTAATGTCATGTGCTCACTTCCTGTTTCAGTCCTCTCTACACAATCCTACATGTTCCTCTTTCCAAGAATACACTTTGCACATATATATTGAGACTATTGTGCTATAAGTGACAGGTTTACAAGAGTCAGTGTGATTCATCCACTAATCATTGAAAATTAAATTTCTGCCAATTCTTATATCACAAAGGACTTCTTTTCTTTCAAAACAGAAGAATATTACTGTCATTCAGAACAGTGACCTTGTCACCACATGCCACAGAGGTCATTAACCTCTTGTGCCTCGTCACAAAAATCACCGTGGCAACGGAGTCCCACAACTGTCACTCACTTTGACACTGCCACAGTCTTCTGTCACAGTTGCCCGTCAGCGCTGTAAGTAGAAGTGTTACCATTGTGAAACAGGTCAACACGCAACAGGATATGTGGAGAGTCATGACATAACAATGTCCTATTGTAAAATATATTTATTTGAATAATTAGTCATACTCCATTGAATATAAATAATGTAGACTCAAAATACTTCATACATAGCCTAGAACAGACATACATTTTGCAAAAGTTAGAAAAAGAACAAGTTATGTGAACATATTCTTATTTTGATGTTTGTTGGTTGTTTAACGCTGCACTCAGCAATATTCCAGCTATATGATGGCGGTCTGTAAATAATCGAGTCTGAACCAGACCATCCAGTGATTGACATCGTGAGCATCGTTTATGCAGTTGGGTAACTATGACATGCATCAACCAAGTCAGCTCATGAAATTGATTCCACAGAATACATATAGCCCAGTGACTGGACACAGCATTTACACCCGCTAAACAAAGATCTGAGGACATCCCATAAGGGGTCATGTCAGAAAGACCTTTCATCCGACCAATCAGAGCGTCACTTACCAGATCATGAAAGTGACAGTCGGAATGTGATTTCTGATCATGCAGCCTTGAAAACTTTAAAATGGGGTATTCTGAACGATAGTTGCGGGCTTAACGACTGAATCTATACAATCTAGACCATATATTAGCCATTCGAGAATGTTCTTTTGTTCAGGTTTCTAATTTTTAAGAGAGAATTTGTCAAAATATGTTTCGAAGCGCAGTCGCCAGTTTGCAATTTGTGACGTAAAGCACAAGAAAGCTGCCATCTGATTGGCTAATGTCGACTTCTTGTCAGTAATTCCATTGGTCGGTCAGAGTTCGCGAAAGGTCGATTTGACGTGACCCGTAATGGGATGTCCTCAGATCTTTGTTTAGCGGCACCGAGAACTTAGATCTGATTTTAATTAGATTGTTTGTAACATATTCCTTTAAGGGATCGATGTGTCAGAGGTTTTTTATGGACTTATGTACAGGCTCTCCACAAATATGTGTAATATTTTTTATTACCCTTCCCTAGAGACTGTCATTTTTTTTGGAGACCCTCCTCTGATTCCCTCTGAATCCTCCCCCAAAAAACAACAAAAGACATTAAAAAAACCCAAAGAAACATTAAAAACAAAAATAAATGACCAATATCTAATCATTTTTTTTCTTAAAGTACATGTACTTGATTTTACTTGAGGTGACTTGTATTTTGACACTGATCACTCTTGAGCACTATTATCACTCTGATGTAATAAACACATTATAAAAAAATATTCTGAAATATTCTGTAAAATTCATTTATTCCCTTGTGTTAATTCAAAAATACAATGCTGTCATTCTGGGTATTTTACTGACAAACAAGTGCTTTCCATTTAGTAAATCCATTCCAGGGCCATTATGCTGTGTGAAGAGTATTTGATATATCACCCGGTAGTTTCACTTTACAGAACAACATGTGCGACTATGTAAGACTCATTGTGTGATAGAACTCAAATGGGAATAACAGAAGCTCAAATTCACAAAATAAATATTTACACTTCACCCAAGCTATTGTGAGCAATCTGTATCAAATGACACCACTTTGATTGAGTTCCCATGTCCCAGTGGTTGCCACCAGGAACAATATGGCACACGGTGAGTGAGCCACTTCACAGCCTCTCAATACCTGGTGAACACACAGTCACTACAACCTGTACTACAGCACCTTGTTCCAGAACATTCAACGCACTTGTCTGTCCTAGTTTACTATTACTGTGATTCGATGTCATATTCATGCTCCACATTGACCCTAGAACTTCAATGCTTGCCGTAAAAGGTGACTATGCTTGCCATAAAAGGTGACTATGCTTGCCTTGAAAGGTGACTATGCTTGCTGTAAAAGGTGACTATGCTTGCTGTAAAAGGTGACTATGCTTGCTGTAAAAGGCAACTATGCTTGCTGTGAAAGGCGACTATGCTTGCTGTAAAAGGTGACTATGCTTGCCATAAAAGGTGACTATGCTTGCCTTAAAAGGTGACTATGCTTGCCGTAAAAGGTGACTATGCTTGCTGTAAAAGGTGACTATGCTTGCTGTAAAAGGCGACTTTGCTTGCCGTAAAAGGTGACTATGCTTGCCGTAAAAGGTGACTATGCTTGCTGTAAAAGGCGACTATGCTTGCCGTAAAAGGTGACTATGCTTGCTGTAAAAGGTGACTATGCTTGCTGTAAAAGGCGACTATGCTTGCCATAAAAGGTGACTATGCTTGCCGTAAAAGGTGACTATGCTTGCTGTAAAAGGCGACAATGCTTGCTGTAAAAGGTGACTATGCTTGCTGTAAAAGGCGACTAACGGGATCAGGTGGTCAGGCTCGCTGACTTGGTTGATGCATGTCATCAATCCCAATTGCGTGGATTGATGTTCATGATTTCAATTATTGGATTGTCTGGTCCAGACTTGATTATTTACAGACCACCGTCATATAGCTGGAATATTGCTGAGTGCGGCGTTAAACAACAAACCAACCAACCAACCTAGAACTTCATTCACAGCGTGTAGCTTAGCCTTGCTCCAAGGCTGTCCTGACGATAAGTCCATGGATTAGGGCTGAGACGGGTAACTCGAGTACTCGGGTCGGGTGGGTCCTGAGTAGGACCCGGGTGCCCACAGGACTACCCAGACCCGTGGTTAGTCACGTGATATATTGCTTGATGACTATAGCTCAGTGGTTATGTTTCCATTTATTTCTGACGATGCCCATGGGGCGGTCAGGTAGCCAAGTGGTTAAAGCGTTCGCTCGTCACGCCTAAGACCAGGGTTCGATTCCCGACATGGGTACAATGTGTGAAGCCCATTTCTGGTGTCCCCCGCCATGATATTGCTGGAATATTGCTAAAAGCGGCGTAAAACCATACTCACTCACTCACTCTGACGATGCACACATTCCTTTCAACTTGTATAGGCCTGAGTAAAGATAAAGCTTCAGACATTAATTTGTTTCCAACTCTTGAGACCTGTAGTGGGTATCCAGGTAGGGCCGGGTAATAGGGGATCGGGTACCCGGGTATTAAATTTGGACTCGTCCCAGCCCTACCATGGATGTATACAACATTTTCATTTCTGGATAAACGTCCACCTTTCCTGAATACCACTGTCTGAATTTTCTAGATTTCCTGGTGAACCCCACATATCTGCATATGACCTGAGCTGGTCAGAAGAGTTGACCAAATGGATCAGACATGGGGACTTGGTTGATAATGAGTGAGTGAGTGAGTATGGTTTTATGCCGCTTGTCGCAATATTCCAGCAATATTACGGCTGGGGACACTAGAAATGGGCTTCACACATTGTACCCATGTCGGGAATCGAGCCAAAGTCTTGCACCACTCGGCCACCAATATAGCATTACCCCCGTAGGGAAGCGAACCCGGGTCTTCGGCATGACGAGCGAACGCTTAAACCACTAGGCTACCTGACTCCTGGTTGATAATGTGTCATCGTACTGCGAGAGTGTAAAACGTTGTTCACAATATCAATCACTAGATTGTCCAGACTTGATTATCAACAGGCTGTCGGCTTGGATATTGCTGAGTGTGCATTATACCAACAAACATACAAAGCATATGATTCTGAAATGCCAATTCTGTGGTGTAAACAGGCTACTACATCAGATACCAGCCTTACATCAACAGCAACATGTCTTATACATTGTCATTTGTCAGTAAGACATATTACCTGACAAAATAACTTACCCTAGTATCTGGGTGACATCAACTGGGACCACCTAACCACAGGCAACATCGTCCACAAGCTGCAGTCTACAAATGAGATACCTCACAGGTTTTTATGTGTAACGTGTCAACAAACCACCACAATACAAATGCTAAATTTATTTTGTGAATGTCATTCTGACCCTTAACGTGCTTTAGATGAGCAAATAACAAGTATACTCCATTGATAAAACCCCCATTTCCCTCACTTGTATAACACGCCTGCCTCCATTCTGTTTCCTCTTTGCCCTAGCTGAAAGCGATGGAGAACCTGTTTAAAACTTGGATTTGTTGAAAACTCACTCAAGGTGGTCTGGGGTCGAGTTTTAAGTTAATTTTTTTAAAAACTCAAACGGAAAGATGATTCAAATAAGCTTACATTCATAGCATTTTTTCTTTTGTTATTTTTTTACCTTTTCTGTCAAAAATTTTGAGCAGATTTACTTGTAAAAAGAGATTATCTAGCGAATCTGAGCATGAATATATTAAAAATTCTTGTGACCTGTCTCTTACTATATTTTTAAATAATGAGGTTCATGTGAACATATTCTCAATGAAGCTATTTAAGTCTGATATTAACATAAGTGTTGGGTGTCAGCTGGGATTTCATCATCAATCATTTCATGTACCGGATTCCTCCGGCGTTTTGACAAGAGACAGAGGGGTCTGCTTGTCAGAGATAGAGTGGTTGAAGACAGACATAGTTCAAACTTCAATGAAACGAAAATGTTTTCGGTAATAGTTACTAGGCAACTATATACCCCTTCTGCACTTCTGTGTTTTCTGTAAAAAATATCTGTAATATGTATGAGAAAATACAGATCGTCATGTAAATTTGTGGGCTTAGAACTGAGTGCTTATAAAGATTACATACAGATTGGTCTAGAAGTTGATTTTGGGGTGCTTTTAAAGATTACATACAGATTGGTCTAGAAGTTGATTTTGGAGTGCTTTTAAAGATTACATACAGATTGGTCTAGAAGTTGGTTTGGAGGTGCTTTTATAGATTACTGACAGAAAGTGGTCGAAAAGTTGGTTAGGGCTGCTCAAAAAGCTTACTTACAGATTGGTCTTGAAGTTTATTAAGGAGAGCTTAAATTTGGAGAATACCAAGAGAAAACCAAGAGAGGTATAATATTAACAAGGACAGTAATTCTGCTACACAAACTTAAAAAAATAAAGGCTGTTCAAAATAAGAGACCCGTGAAGATCCGGGGTAGAATAGGTCTTCAGCAACCCATTGTCCTATTTATAACAAACCCCACGATTGGTTAAATCTTCCAAATGGGCCATACATTGGTTAAAGCGTTTGCTTGTCACGGCGATTCCCGACATGAGTACAATGTGTGAAGCCCATTTCTGGTGTCCCCCACTGTGATATTGCTGGAATATTGCTGAAAGCGGCGTAAAACAACACTCACTTATACTCATATTACATTTTGCATCCTGCCTCCATTCAAACTGACCAAAACATATATGAAAAGAAACAATTAAGATTCTTGCTTTGGACAAGATAAATATAAACAGGTTGAGGATGTTTCAGTGACAACTAAAAGAATTCATGTTTTTTTCATACACTTACACATGATTCACAAATAAGGCTCATACGTGCGCTCTGTGTTTGAAGTCATAGAGGCATATAGGTGATCAAGACGCAACGTATCTCGATATATGTATTGATCCAACCCTAGCCTAAAATGTATTATTAACACTAATACCTATCTAAACCCGGATTCTCCTGTTTAATTACACCGCACTGTTCGACATACATACCTAATTGATTAAATCCAATCCAAAGTTCTATCTTGAAGTTGTTTGCAAAACACCTGTATTTTCAGCAATTTCAGTTCTGTCAGTCAGTCTGACAAACACGATGTCGCATCGGTGACTTCCTACAAAACTGGTTTTCTCGGCCCTCAATGGTTTCCCTAACAGTATACGTAGACAGACCTAGTCACTAACATCCTATATTCGATATTCAATAAACATGCCATTTGTCTCCCAGCTGTCATAGCACAATAATACCAGCGGGCACATGTTGACTGTCCCAGCTGTTTACTAGCAGATGACGCGAGGGACAGGAGCGAGTAGGCTACTTCCGGCGCAAAGGTGTACAAGTCTTTGAAGACATCAAACATGAGGGTTCGAATCCCGAGTGTGACAACATGAACATGTTAATTAATTGTGCTATTTTGTTTGTTTGTATAGGTCTATAGTTTGTTTGTTTGTTGTTGTTATATCTGGTTTTAATTTATTTTTGTTTAAGTCATCGCGTGGTAAGGTCTTTGATTGAGGTTGCATATATGGCTGAAATCAAAGGATCGGGGAGGCAAATGACTTAAAAAACGAAACAGGTATCATGACTTGTAGAGGAGATCACCATTAAAGTAAATCACAGAGCAGGATGCATTAGAGCTGAGCTGATGCAGGTGTGAAATTAGTTAGAAATAAAGAGAGTCAGGATCTGCAAATATGGGTTTTTCACATATAAATCACTTGCCTAACTTATACGAGGCAGTAAGAAAGTGGTTTTATTGGCCCTGACCAATGAAAGATAGCAATAAACTGCAAAATGCCGTCAGTTCGTCAGGCTGTTTCCACAGCTATTCCTCAACAGCCGCAAGAAGGCTGACGAGGTGCGAGTCTGCTGATATTTATCACTTCTGGATCGTCGTTAACTAGCCTAACACTTAGTCTATGCAGATCATATAATAGAATTCTATCTATTATATGGTCTGTGGTCTATGGAAACATTTCTTCATAAGAATTGTATTTTTTTTTCTCCAAAGAACCTTTCCTCTTCTGCTGTTTTCATAAGCTGTGGACACACACACACACACACATACACGTGCATGCACGTCGCTATATAAGTGCAATAATCTTGGACGCGACGTTAAACCGAATTTCACCTCACCTCATAAGCTGTGGAATCAAAGAAATTAGACTTGGTTCAGTTTGATCTCGACTTTCCTGGACATTTTGTAAATATATATATTCCAAAGTCATGGCGCAAGACTAGTCGTTAACATGCACAGGCTTCACATACCAAAACGCATGAGTGAGTTGGTTTTAACGCCGCTTTGATATTATTTCATTAACTGTTTATTTTCTCAAGCAATTATTCATATTTTTGAACATCATATTCCCAAAGTGCAAGTACACTTGCTAACAATTTAATATTACGTGTGTTTATGTATTTAGTGCCACTTCTTTTATCAAGGTGTCAGCCGAATGTAGGAGGAAAGTCTGAGTGATGACTTTGGTGAAATCCACGAACACAGATCTCGGAATTGTCCCCACGATCATATAGGATTCTTGCACAAAAAGGCACGCAACGTGCATAACGAATTCCTGTGCCTTAGGCGACTTGACCACCTGTGTCAAAAGGCGACTTGGTTAATGCATGTCATCGCATACCAGACCGTTGCTCATGATGTCAATCACTTGATAGTCTGGTTCAGACTCGGTTATTTACAGATCGCCGTCACACAGCTGGAATATTGCTGAGTGCGGCGTTCAACAACATACAAAACAAAAACTGTGTCCTAGCAACGCAGGGCGTATATGGATCATCTTCTCTGAGTCGGTGAACGAATGCTGTTTTAGGGCGCAATCAGTATTACCCAAGCTATGAGGGAGGCATAAAAATAAATTGAGTCAGAGGTCTATATCTTCGAGTGGGGGGACACACAAATAGCCACGTCACGCATTGGATCCTTATTCTAGTCGGTTCTCACCATAAGCATTGGGCGCTTGGGGCGCGGAATCTCCACAGGGGGTCTTCTCAGATCTAACCATGGGAATGGTGCCCAGTTTGTGTCCATGCAGTAAAAATCGGTGAACTAAGCAATAAATCCACATAATCACAGAGAACGGTTCAGCAGAAGTTTCTTCAACTTTTACCATTTTTGTTTGTTTTGTCATTTTGTTGAATCTGAACATCATTATCTCTTAGCAACGCGGTGATGATAACTAGCACTGACTGTAGCTAAAACGGGTAACACGTTTCCATGGTTACCTGATGCAACAAGCCTTGGGGGGGGGGGGGGGGGGGGGGGGGGATTCGTCATCATTTCGTAAGAGTAAGTCTGAATTTCCTATAAACTGAATACATGCTTTTATTGATGGATCAAAATGGCACTTTGTTTGACAATATAACCACCTCTCAGGCAAACAAATACGCGGATCTGAGCATTCAGTTATCCCAAACAGCCACCCCCCTCGCTAAACAAACAGAATCACAAGTTGTAAAGCAACATGTCGGCCTGCAGCCAGACGCTCCGAGGTTTACGATTCCAACACTAATGGTTTCACTGCAGATTGCACCGTTTAAGACCAAACACACGCAAATGCCACTGGCTGGGTCAAGTGCGTGCTTCGCGGATATCAAACAGATTCCATAAATCTTTCAAACAGAATGATGGACACCGATCACGAAGTAGCCGAACGCTGTATATAACTTATGTATGAGACTGTCGATATGTGTATATAAAATTAAATAGAAAAGCAAAGTGTTTGTTTCTTGCTGTGAAAATACGTTTGGTTTATGAAAACCGGCACAGACAATAACGATATATAAACTAATTTCTAAAGCAAGATTTGTTTTTATTTTGAGAAAAACAAACCACATTGCCATTGCTACTTTGAAAAACTTTTAAGAACCATTGGAGCTAACAAAAGATCACTGGAGCGTGAAAAGGAGCATAACCATATCGGCGCATGCGTAGATTAGTTCACTTACTACACATGCGCACCATTAATCGAAAAAGACGACATATTTTGACCCTTGAAAATTGTCGCATTGTCGCCCTAAAGTAAAATAAAAAAGAGTATTCAAAGCGCGACAAATGGCCAAAATGTCGCGTTGTCACGCTTTGGTTAATTTTGACACTTTTTGCTTGTTTTTGTAAGGGCGACAATGCGTCAAAGCGACAGTGTGCTTTCTTGGATTCCATAGTTTATATACAATAGTATATGTATATGCAATGTTACCTCAAGCATATGGTAATGGGTACCTTTTTTCAAAGCTCCATTGAGGTATTCCATCTACAAACATCGAAGGACTGTATAACTAAATCCTTCGTCGAGAATCAATGGCCAGTCACATGTAACTCGAGCTCAAGACGAGATTGACTTTAGAGATGTGATATGCACCAGCACTCAATATATGCCTGATTTGCAGGGTTTAATGAGAATATGATCCTCTGTGATTTGGTAGCAGCTTTGATAAACTGTTTTCTAATATAGCAAGTGTCAATATGAATTGATTAAACTATTAGAGCGCAGCGATAATAAATATGGAGGCGAATTTTAATGAACGTTTGTGCATGAGTAATGATAGAAATACATACTTGTGGAAAACCTTGTGACAAAATAACCGCACACAAGCTTTTACAAAATATATTGTAAATAAGGTGGTGGATGTAAAAAATCATTTTCTTCTGAAACAACATGGATTTCAGGCTAGGAATAATTCCAGTGAATGGATGTTGACCTGGGAATAACTGAACGCCCTTAGACACATCGCCTCCACACCACGTGCATCTTTGGCGGTTCTTTGAACCCGTAGGGTTGCATTTCGGATTGGAACACTTTTATTGAGTGAGTGTGCAGATTTAAACACTTGTATTGAGTTAGTGTGTAAAGTTTAACACTTGTATTGAAAGTGAACAAAAAGGTAATACAGGCCTTTAGTGTTTGTTTGTTCAACGCCGCACTCAGCAATATTCCAGTTACATGGCGGTGGTATGTAGATAATCGAGTCTCGACCACACAATCTAGTGATTGACATCGCGAGCATCGATCTACGCAATTGAGATACGATGACTTGCATCAACCAAGTCAGCGAGCCTGACCACCCGATTCCGATTTCCATTTTAACCCGGATCTTCACGGGCCATAGCCATTCTTGGATATCCCGTATTTTAAATATATAGCATACCTCACTGAATTAATTGGGGGTACATTACCATACAATCTCTTCATGTTGAATGATGTATATTCATGTTGAATGTGAGATAAATACCACAAATACATTCTTGCCAGTGATGACTTAGTACGAAAACCGCCCCTTACTTATTTCCTCCAGGAGTTATAAAAAGTCTTTCTAGAATTCTGAAACAGCAGCAACAGCGAGTGGGTGCCTGAGAGATGTTATATACGCAGTGGACACACACGTACATGCACGTCGCTATATAAGTGCAATAATCTTGGACGCGACGTTAAACCCCATTTCACCTCACCTCACCTGCCCACCTGAGGGCGTGGCAGGCCTACATAGTAACTCTGATATATACCCTGGTAATGAGATCCTGCCATCTGGAAGAAGTCTTCATATACAGAAGTCTGAGTGATATAAACCAATCTGTGGCAGCAGACCTCACACATTTCAACTTCTGATGCCAACAATCATGTCTTATCTAGCCTACATGCCCGTATCTCCGGGGCCTATTCCTTCTGACCAGACTGTACACTTTCAAAATCCACGACACTTCTAGGACAGGGGGATGGTGCAGGGTCGGGGTAGGGTATTTGTGTGTTGTGAGGGGGACGGAGAGGACTAGCTTGGGGGTGGGAATGTCGGTGGCAGGTGCTTGGCATGCACCTGACTCATAGCCGAAAATTGTAGAAAATAAATTACAAATTTAGAATAAACTGTCAATGAATGTAAACCAGCGCGGATTCCGTGGAGGGGCTGTCTGCCAAGAGAGCGGAATGTCAGTGGTTCGAACCCCCTAGGCCTGACCGTACCATACCAAAAAGCGCTAAAAGATGGTACTTGTTGTTAACTTACCCTCCGCTCTGCATTAAGGGGGAAAACAAGGACTGGTCGGCTCTGAGTTAGTGTTATGGTTTGGTTTGGTTAGTTATTTAACGCTGCACTCAGCAATTGTCCAGCTATATGACGGTGGTCTGTAAATAATCGAGACTGGACCAGACAACCCAGTGATTAATATCATGAGCATCGGTCCACGCAATTGGGATCGATGACATGCATCAACCAAGTCAGCGAGCCTGACCCCCCGATCCCTCTTAGTCGCCTCTTACGACAAGCATAGTCAGTAAGTGTAATGTGTCTGAGTGGAGCACCCATGCTAACCTGCGATATGATTTCTCTTTAGGCTAATACTATAGACCCGGCATGCGTCCAGAGCTGAAATAATCTTGAAAGCGACGTTAAACACGGTGGCAGCTCGTGAATGCGATATATGTTCAGGACGTGCCATGGCTACATAGTGCTATTGGTGTTTATATCACTCAACAGGAGTATATAGATGGTTGTAAGCACATCTTTTTCATCAACTTAACATCTATTTAACCATACGTACAGACACGTACAATCAGATAGGGTACATATTCCCGTGGGTGATTAATATGAGAGCTGATATACCCACAGGCCTATCATAACCACCACACACACAAAATGGAGATAATGTCATCTATGTTCGTGACGTTACCGTAGATTTTATATCACGTCGTTCCAAGGAGGGTCTGACTCAGCTGAGCTCCAGACATACCTTCTTCTACATCTTCTTGCGTCCCGTGAAGATCCGGGTTAGAATTGGTCTTCAGCAACCCGTGCTTGCCGTAAAAGGTGACTATGCTTGTCGGATAGGAGGCGACTAACGGGATAGGGTGGTTGGGCTCGCTGAGTTGGTTGATGCATGTCATCGTTTCCCAATTGCGTGGATCGATGTTCATGATGTCAATCACTGAATTGTCTGGTCCAAACTCGATTATATACAGACCGCCGTCATGTTCTTGGGTTATTGCTGAGTGCGGCTTTAAACAATAAACAAACAAACATCTTCTTATCAAACTATTGATAATATACAGCCAACCTACAAGTTGTAAGTGAATTCCTTTTAATGAATGCCGCAGGTCCGTCCATGGAGCCCTGGACGTACAAAGTTAATTCAGTGGGAATAGATATTCTGGAAATATATCATACGTTATGCTCTAAGTATGTGTTCTCCCATGCACTGATCTCATAAACCATCCCCTTCCTTTATCTGCTCCATCAACGGATGGTATATCCTGTCTTGTCTCAACTTTCCACTTATCTGCACAAACTCCGTACACAACACGGAATCAAACTTTGTAAACCTTCATTAACTTCAAGACAAAACGCACCCAGACCGAAATCATACAAGTAGGATCAAAAGTTGTTACTTCCGCAACCGAAACCTCGCGAGAGTTCATTAACGGCGCACAATGTCCCTGCAACCGCACTCTTCAAAGAGTTTAGGGGGTGTAGTGAAGTTCACTACATGACTAGCACATGTGTTTTGTCGAGAGCAGTATGTTATATGTAAGAATACACAGGAGTCTTCACTGACAGTTGTAGCGGTCGGAATGTGGACGACTAGTACATATACAATACTGTATAATGGTCAAGCAATACTGTGTAAAGGTCAAGACAATGTTGTGTAATGGTTTAAGACAATACTGTATAATGGTCAAGGCAATGCTGTTTTATGGTCAAGACATGCCTGTGTAATGGTTTAAGACAATACTGTATAATGGTCAAAACATGCCTGTGTAATGGTTTAAGACAATACTGTATAATGGTCAAAACATGCCTGTGTAATGGTTTTAGACAATACTGTATAATGGTCAAGACATGCCTGTGTAATGGTTTTAGACAATACTGTATAATGGTCAAGACATGCCTGTGTAATGGTTTTAGACAATACTGTATAATGGTCAAGACATGCCTGTGTAATTGTTTAAGACAATACTGTATAATGGTCAAGACATGCCTGTGTAATGGTTTTAGACAATACTGTATAATGGTCAAGACATGCCTGTGTAATGGTTTTAGACAATACTGTATAATGGTCAAGACATGCCTGTGTAATGGTTTTAGACAATACTGTATAATGGTCAAGACATGCCTGTGTAATGGTTTAAGACAATACTGTATAATGGTCAAGACATGCCTGTGTAATGGTTTTAGACAATACTGTATAATGGTCAAGACATGGCTGTGTAATGGTTTTAGACAATAATGTATAATGGTCAAGACATGCCTGTGTAATGGTTTAAGACAGTACTGTATAATGGTCAAGACATGCCTGTGTAATGGTTTTAGACAATACTGTATAATGGTCAAGACAATGCTGTGTAATGTTTAAGACAATACTGTATAATGGTCAAGGCAATGCTGTTTTATGGCCAAGACATGCCTGTGTAATGGTTTTAGACTATACTGTATAATGGTCAAGACAATGCTGTATAATGATCAAGACATGCCTGTGTAATGATTTTAGACAA
The DNA here is from genome assembly GCF_023055435.1 of Haliotis rufescens. Taxonomy (NCBI): domain Eukaryota; kingdom Metazoa; phylum Mollusca; class Gastropoda; order Lepetellida; family Haliotidae; genus Haliotis; species Haliotis rufescens. The sequence goes on from NW_025963802.1 coordinate 3,352,464, forward strand.
TGCTGTATAATGGTCAAGGCAGGCCTGTATACTGGTTTAAGACAATATTGTATGATGGTCCAAGACAATACTGTATAATGGTAAGACAAGCCTGTGTAATGGTTCCAGACAAGGCTGTATAATGGTTCAAGACAAGGTTGTATTCTGGTTTAAGACAATGGTATATATTGGTTCAAGACACTGGTGTATAATTGTTCACGACAAGACTGTACATTGATTCAAGACAATAATGTATAATGGTTTAAGACAAGGCTGTATATTGGTTTAAGACAAGGCTGTATAATTGTTCAAGACAAGGCTGTATAATGGTTTAAGACAAGGCTGTATAATGGTTCAAGCCAAGGCTGTATAATGGTTCAAGACAATGGTGTATAATGGTTTAAGACAAGATTATATACTGGTTCAAGACAAGGCTGTATAATGGTTCAAGACAATGGTGTATAATGGTTCAAGACAAGATTATATACTGGTTCAAGACAAGATTATATACTGGTTCAAGACAAGGCTGTATAATGGTTCAAGACAATGGTTTATAATGGTTCAAGACAAGGTTGTATACTGGTTGAAGACAAGTCTGTGTCTGGAAGTTAAACCTTTATCTACATACTGATACAAGAACCATCCGCCACACAATTACACCATCTCACCTGTCAGCACGTGCAGGTCACGTGACATGGACGCATACTTGCAATGATTTATACTCCACATTCTTCATCATTACACGTGCAGCAGGTGCGTGGTGGGTCTAAACCGCCGAACTGTTGTACCTCATTGCAGGGCATATCCATCAAGTATTCTATTACCAGAGATTTGTCTCGTAAACATTATAGTCAAGGACAAACAGGAGTAACATACTGTCCGCTAATACTACAAGGAACGTGCAATGAATTAATGCGAGTACCTGTTATCCACGTGTGAGACAAAGCACGACTGCATGAGCCAAAGCATGATTGCATATGAGCTGTTTAAAATTTCTTCGTTCCTGTTTTTTTTCAAAGGAAATGTTTGTGGTGATTTATGCAGGATTCATTTCTAAAGTTTTCTAAATGTTCACACTGAAAGAGGTGAGGTGAAATGGGGTTTAACGTCGCGTCCAAGATTATTGCACTTATATAGCGACATACATGCACGTGCACGTGTGTGTGTGGCTGCTTGTACTAGTCAGGACTGATGCCGATTTATAGTGGTAGCTCACTGAGATACCATGCCGCAGTTTAACATGAATATCCCACTCAGACACAGTATACTGACTCCGAGCTGACCAGTCCTTGTTTTAGCCCTTTAATGCTGAGCGCCAGACAGGGTTACAACAATTGCCATCTTTTAACGTCTTTTGGTATGACGCGATCGGGGATCGAACCCCGGACCTTCCGCTCTCCGGGCGGACGCTCTACCATTCGACCACGGAGGCGGTCTCTCACACTGAAAGAATACAAGCGTACCAAATCAAATCTTTATTTTATGAGTTTCATGGGGCCAGCTGTGGTTCAAGAGTCGTGCTGAAAGGTTGGAAAAATTTAGTGATATGGCCTACACCCAGCACAGTGGAATTCCCTCTCTGCACACGTCAAGAGTATATCTTGATTAAACTATCCTGCCAAACAAACAATTTATAATTGAGTCAACATTGTTTAGAGCCCTGTGTATTTGTTACATAAAATCCAAATTTCCTTTTTATCAGGCCGGGACGGTCGGGTAGCTTAGTGGTTAAAGCGTTCTCTCATCACGCCGAAGACCCGGGTTCGATTCCCGACATGGGTACAATGTGTGAAGCCCATTTCTGGTGTCCCCCGCCGTGATATTGCTGGAATATTGCTAAAAGCGGCGTAAAACCATACTCACTCACTCACTCACTGTTATCAGGCCGCTCGATGTCGATATTGCATACATTACATACAGTTCAGCGAAACACGAGACAGAGACATATTGCTTGTCCAATGCGTTGAATAACTTTTCGATAAATTTCTGGATTTTAATTTTACGCGTTTTGATGTACAAAATACGTTTAGGTGCGTATATGTCAGGTCATTGTAAGTATATATACAAGGGTTTACTTACTTCACATGGGAACATGGAATAAAACCAATGGCAGACACTTCATACAGTACAACACTGGATGTGTGACTACTTTCTGTTACAGAGATATATTAAAGTGTCAATTACTGTTTGAAATATTGACAGTTAACTGCTACCTGAGAACACGTGACGCTTCCAATTGTGGTCGGTTCTGGTCCGATGGTGTTTCTAGGAATGATAAATGAATGGAAAAACTATGATTACCATATTATTTTGCACTGTGAAATGTTTATGCCTGACAGAAATCATTTCTTCTCATGCCTGATTGATAAACTTGATGTAGATGTATATGTGAAAATAGATATGCTTGACGATGATGATATGCTTTCATTCTTTCTCGGTGCAGATGTCCATGACTTGACTAACGAACTTGATTACGATATCTGGCAAAGCATCACGATGTCTTTCTGCCACTTCATATGGAATTTGAAGAAATACCTTTTGAATATCTACTAGACACCTTACTGCTCTCAAAATGTACATTGTAAATTGTTTATTCATATCACTGTATATAGTCAAGTAATTCCATTGGTGTATTGTAAATAATGTATTTGCCTATGTAAAATCTTCGGATTCAACTTTGGAGGAAATAAAGAAATTCATTCATTTGACGCTTCCAATTGTTGTCGGTTCTGGTCCGATGGTGTTTCTAGGTTTGTCAGCACCATACCCGTGCTCCTGGGTTTCACCGAAGTGGTAAACGTCTAAGACCTGCATCACTTCGGGCTTTCCTCCCACATCAAGCTGACACGCCGTGATATAACTGCATGGAATACTGCTCAAACCAAATCACTCACTCACTCCAATTATGGTAGAATCGATCATACTGCCTACTGTATCAGTTCTCCTGGCGCAGGATATCTCATACTAGCCATACTCCGCAAATAGAATCGTCTGATTTGTTTCTGCTACAGAAATATAAGTTAGATGCAGCATCAGATAAATTTTGCATTTCCGGTTTTTGCCTCCGCAGAACCAGAGAGAAGTGAGAGGACGTGGGCAGGAATACATTATACGGACGCAACAGGCTGGGTGTCATTAATAATCTATTTTAGAAAGTTTGCCAATTCACTTTTAAAGATTGCCAGGTATTTTGACACAAGGTTCCATCGCTCCTAGGGATGGTACCAGCCTTGTGTAAGGCTGGAAATACCCGTCTGTCTGACATGCCTGCTCGCGCCATGTCTGTGCATGTGCCTACCGACACGCTGTCAGCCCACTGCTCACGCTACAACCAGCTATTCTGAAGGCTGTCTGTTTTTAGTGTGGTGGTGTTGCAGGGAAAACGGCGATGCTACGTGGCGGAATATTTCAGAGATTGTCTTCTTGCTAACGTCCACTGTACAAAGAGTTGTGAGAATAGGTTTGTTATGTATAGGAAGATTGCCGGCAGATTACAAAGAACAACAAAAACAACAACAAAATAACAAAAACAAAACCTATTAAAAAAGATGGATGGAAAGCATATATATATAAATATATATTCTGCCGGATGATTGTTTATATGTTGGTAAGTTTGTAGTCATATTTTATTAATCCTGATCAGTTGCAAGCCATAAAAATATAGTATAAATATTTTGAAAAGTGTGATTAATTTTGATAATCTAATAAATATTTATGACGCGTAAGTATGAGCATTAAAATTCAGGTGGCTCAGCAGACTGAGTTCCAGACAACTATCCCAGACAAGGTTTAACTAAAACTGCGAATGTTCGCAGAGGTATTTGGTATCCAAATTTGGACTTTCGACAGCGTTCCGTCAACATTGATGCGTCCGACACATCACCGGATGAACATGTTGATCTGTGATGTGACTATCCTGTGAAATATGGAAGAAATGAGTACGATTTGGGAAAACAGTATCGGGTAGTGATATAAGCATGTCCTGTGGGTGACACACTCCGGTTGACGGGACATTTTACAGGAGCTTCAAATGGGGACAGTCAATATTCGTTCCTTGATAAGGCGTGTCTGTACGGGACAAGTAAGTCTTTGAAAGACAGCCACAGTTACCAATGTGTACGTAGTTTAACTGCCAAACACATTCTTTAATATGTGTGGTCAAATTTTTTATTTTTTTTGTATCATCACAAACAGTTACCGTAAACCTACTAAGGATACATTATTTAAGCATGTGACCCAAGGGTGTAAGATTATTCTCATCTCAAATATTAGCCGAATTTATAGATTTGTTGTTGAACAACGACACACACCGCCTGAGTACGATGGCGCTCAATCAGCAAAGTCCCCGAACATGACTACCCGTGAACATCCGGGTTAGAATTGGTCTTCCGCCACCCATATTTGTCGTAAGAGCCGACTAACGGGATCGGGTGGTCAGGCTCGGTGACTTGGTTGATGCATGTCACCGTATCCCAACTGCGTAGATCGATGTTCATGATGTCAATCACTGGGTTGTGTGATCCAGACCGACTATTTACAGACCGCCGTCATAGAGCTGGAATATGCTGAATGCGGCATTAAACAACAAATAAACATAACGTCTAACACCTTGATTTACCTCGTTTACAACACGCATAGGTTGATGAGACCCCACGTGACATCTACAGATTGTTTACCGGTATCCAGTAAACATTTACAAATGATTATTGCAAATGGAATCAAATATTATTCGTTTTCTTCATTCAAACGTTTTATTAGAATTCAGAATACAATGTTCACCTTTGGGCCGACGAAACGAGGGATTAAGTATGTCTTTTAAGTACTTCCACTCGTCTCTAATTCGATTTCATTTCACAAATTAGAATTCCGATGGCGGTTCTTTATACGTAAATGCAGCTATAATTATAAATATATCTCTGACCTTTCTCCTCTACGATTGGTTGTAGCAGTTGTCTTTAACGTTGGGACGTGGTTTGAATAAGCAACAGTGACGAGGAATGTTTTAACAGATTCGGGCGTTAGCCATTTGACATTTAAATGACCGTCTCTCCGTCATCTGAATGACATTACGTCCATTGCCTAAAGGTTAAAATACTGCGGTCCAGGCAAATGAATAATTAAACATTTGATTATTTTTAAAATGTGTAAAATATACATCATTCTTCATCTATTTGCATTTTAACAGGACGTTTAATACGCGAGGTGTATACGAGGTAAACGAGTGTCAGAATCGGTGTTGTTTTTGTTGTTGTTGTTGTTTTTGTTGTTTTTGTGTGTGTGTGTGTGTGTGTGTGTGTGTGTGTGTGTGTTTTACGCCACACTGAACCACACAATCCAGTGACTGACATCATAAGTATCGATCTACGCAACTGAAATACGATAACATGCACAAACCACTCGATCCCGTTAGTCGCCTTTACGACAAACATGGGTTGTTGAAGACCAATTCTAACCAAGAAACTGTATTAACAAAACACGCGATGGACATGTTAGCGGCATAAACATAGATGTACGTCTAGCAGCTGCATAGATTTAACACTTTACAAACATGTCAAAATCGTGAAGGTATCTCGTATAGAGTGATACCCACTGCTGATATAACTCGGTAATAAGGCTAACCCTTTGAAATTAACTTATACGATGTGTTCAAACGCTGCGTTATTTGATCTCTGGTGTGTTGATGGGCGTGTTGATTCAGCATGACAAAATCCCTTAGATGTGTAGATAAAGACCCAGGTAACTGTTTAACTGTTTCAAATAGATCTTCACATCTCATTAACGTCTGGTCAGGAATACTAACTGCATGTTTGAAATAATCCCCTAGGTAGTTAAGCCGGGGGCAAAAGGCTACACAGGGAGATTGAACTGTACTGGTCGCTGTCCGTGAATAATCGAGTTGGAATTATTAATGAGCAGACCACCTATAGAGACCTTGAAGTTGTATATGTGTAGAAAGTGGGCTTCACACATTGTTCCCATGTCGGGAATCGAACCCGGGTCTTCGGCGTGACGAGCGAACGCTTTAACCACTAGGCTACCCGACCGCCCCACCAACGGTAAGAGAATTCTGGTATGCCTTTGGGACTCATTTCTGCAGTCGCCCTCAAGTAAGTGATTTCGTACGATTCCAGTTATTCAAAATAGATAAACTTCCGCATCTGGAGCACGACTCGACTGTTCCATGAAACAATGAACATAATTCCTCCCCAAGAATTCCGAGACGAAAATAAACCCAAGTGCACGGGCACCATACCACTCTGTGTACGTGCAGTTGGAATTCTAGAAGGGACATTGTCGCATTGTCGCCCTTACCAAAACAAGCACAAAGTGTCAAAATTAACCAAAGCACGACCATGCGACAATGCGACAACGCGACATTTTGACCATTTGTCGTGTTGTCGCATTGTCGCGCTTTGGTTAATTTCGAAACTGTTTGCTTGTTTTTGTACGGACGACAATGCGACAACGCGACAATGTCCCTTCGAGGATTCCATAGTACAGGAATCTAAAAGTTGCATCAAATCCCTCTTCGACACATTGAAACATGTTATAATGACGCATGTTATTCCCGATGCGTTCTGTATGCCCTTGTCCTAGTCTTCTCCACACACAAACATGTATTTCCTTACACACCCGGAGAAATAGTGGTTTCATGCTTGGTAATTCCTAACAGGCCACCCCAATCGAGTCTTAATGGCCGCCCCAAGAGTGGTTATACCTATATATACCTACAGGCAGCCGTTGTTTATGTTGTTGTAGCCTCCAGGGCTGTTTGTGTTAGTGATTAGAATCTCTCGACATAACCGCAACAGCTTCTAACATGGCGACCCTGCTTGTGTAGTAAATAATACCAAACAGAGGAATCCTCCTCCGAGACAACCCAGAGACTGAGAGTCTCGGAGGGGTGGTCTGTGGTAACGGATTGGCTAGCTTATCAAGAATGCTGTAAGACGCTTCATTCCTAGGAACACATTGTCCCAGAAATGCAACTCTTGGTGCGTCACCTCTTTAGCCTGTCTCACAGTCCCCGAACCATATTATTCCCCTTTCGACCAGGCCTTACTGTAATGTTATAGCTCTAAGTAAAGCAAGTCTAGATTTCCCCCAGGTTCAGGCACCTGAATTACTCATCTCACTGGGGTTCCTTTTCAATTTATATGTAGATGCTTGTTTCTATCAAACTTTCTTTATTTTCAGAGACTATAAGCGTCTACCAACCAGCCACCATGGGATTACAATCTTGACATATTGCCAATTACGAATTTTTTTGTCGTCTCTGTTTGCTGTTTTGTAAATTGCGTACACTTGTACTACAGGATATCGTCAACACCAAATTACATTAGGTGTTTTGAAACAGTAAACGCTGATATACATGTCGTTGAATTCATACTTGAAAATACAATAGAATAAAAAAAAATCGAAAAAAATAAAAGCGGTGGTCTAAATTTCACCTCAAACCAACCAAGACCGCATCCGTGGTCTAGTGGTAGAGCGTCCGCCCGGAGAGCGGAAGGTCCGGGGTTCGATCCCCGGCCGCGTCATACCAAAAGACGTTAAAAGATGGTACTTGTTGTTACCCTGAGTCGGGTATTCATGCTAAACTGCGGCATGGCATCTCAGTGCTAGCACTATAAATCGGCATCAGTCCGGACTAGTACAAACAGCCACACACACACACGTGCATGCACGTCGCTATATGAGTGCAATAATATTGGACCTCACCTTACCTTACCTCACCTCAAACCAATCACTGTGACTGACACTGACTGATCACGAAACAGCAATCCTCGCGCTGACCCGTCAACCATTGCAGATCAGCTGATAAGTGCAGAGGGTTTTACGCCGCTTTGAAAAGTATTCAGTATGTGCCGGTATGTCAGCTCAGCATCAACAGAATCATGCATATATCAGGCGTTTACCAATTTGGTGGAAGCCACGAGAATGACAAACGCAAGATCAAAATCGGGCAAAATATTAATATCGAAAATACAACCAGTTTATCTTTCTGCACAGTGGGTTAAGGCTGATGCACGTGTATGATACGTTAGTTAGAAACATGATGCAACACGGGCAGCCAATTTAAACATATACGTGCATCCTATTACTTATACCAGGGAGTCTATAGAGATCTTGTTTTGTCTCCATGCCTGTACGTAGCCGTGTGTAAGACGACGTGGTTGCCACGCAACAATTGACCCACCTGTTCTTTTTCCATCATTAAAACTGTCCGACAAACTTGTGAACGAAGCTCGGACCAATTAACAGTTGTGGCAGGTTTTATCTAAATCTTTGAAAACCACATTTGTCCACAAGCTATGTACACGATCTTTCGCCACCAAATGGCTGTTCAGGTGTAATGAAAACTTTAACGAAGTCATAGGCGAGACACAACTACAGTATAATTACGCCAGAAGAGCGGTTGAGTGGCGAAAGATGTTGTGTGCTTAAAGGAGCTGTGTCAAGCACAAATATCTGGACTCTGTTTTGGTATATTTAATGCTTATATACCTGAAGAGACCGTTATCCCTCTTCCGCGTATGGAATATACCGAGCTCCTCTGTCCATAGACCAACATTTAGTCAATGAAAACATGTCTTTAAAATATTTTTTTTCTTTTCCAAATAACCTTTCCTCTTCTGCTGTTTTCATAAGCAAACTAGACTTGGTTAGTTTGATCTAGACTTGCCTAGGCTTTTAGTAAAAGAAAATACCGAAAAAAAATATAAATTTCACAATCATGGTACAGGATTACTCTGTCCATAGCTTTCTGAGTTACGTAATTCTGGCAATAATAGACAACAGATAGTGTAGTTATTCATTAATGTCACGGAGGGTCCACAGCATTAGTATGTGGCCTGTCTGAAAGTGCCGTTCTCATTTTCTTTTGGATCATCGTCCGATCGACTCAATAAAGAATGATTCTCGATAATGTTAACAGACTGAATAATTTTGTTTCCCTATGAAAAATACGTCTAATGTCCGGCATTGCTGCTATACAAATATGAAGTAAAGTTGTAAATAACATAGATGTGAAACACGAGCGTGAAACACGAGTGTGAAACAATATTATGAAAAGCGAACATGAAACGCGAACGTGAAACACGAACGTGAAACAACCTTATGAGGAAGCGAACGTGAATCAAACTTACAAAGACGCGAACGTGAAACACGAACGTGAAACACGAACGTGAAACAAACTTATAAAGACTCGAACGTGAAACGTCGACGTAAAACCAAAACGGGCAACAAAAACGTGAAATTGGAACGTGAAACCCGAACGTGCAACAAAAAGATGAATCGCACACGTGAGACACGAACACGAAACACAAACGTGAAACTCAGCTATGAAGTATGCTGCTCTTGTGAGTCATGTTGTGTCTACTCTCCATGTTCACACCCTGCCCCTCCAACAATCTAATGATCCGCCATGTTTGTTGTAAACAACGCATCCTTTCACCTAAACACATCGCGAGCTGCCGCTTGTGTTTCTTTCAACGCTATCAGCTAAGGCTAGTATGATGTAATGAGACATTACATGTGTAGATGGAGTTAAAAAAAAGAAGTAGTATAAATGATGATGGCATTAATACGTAATCCTTTCGGATAAAATATATAATTTCTTGTAGAGTAATTTGACTGCCGCTTCCCTTGCAGTCACTGTAACACAAAGACATTAACAACGTTTTTTGGACACATTTATCATTAAAAAACCTCGTTCTGTCACTGATGCACAGTGCCCCCGACGCGGCTCATATCACAGAAAGGCGTTAATGGATCCTTGTAAACTGATCAACTTGTCTAATGTGTGATAATGACTATTTAATAAACGATCATCCTATCTGCCGTTGGAAGGTGTATTACGGCAGGCCATTTCCATTGAAAATGTATGTATAAATAGAACCGAAACGCGAACACTGTTTGTATTTTTATATTAGAGACGCGAGTTTTGTCAATCGAGAATGTTAATCCGCGACAAATGAATTCTGGCAATGATGCAATCCGTCTTAGACTTTTATTAAATACAGCGGTTATCAACGACATAACAGCCCGACTGTGCCACGGTACATGGAATCGTATGGGACCACTTTATTGACCCCCTTGGTCAGGTTCGGTGATTTGGTTGATTGTATGTCATCGGACCCTTTTGCGCGGTACGCTGCTCATATCATCAATCACTGGTTTGTCTGATCAGAACGGCGTAAACTAGCTGGAATATTGACTGGAGCACGACGTTAAACACCAAACAAACGAATCTTGTTGGAAAGTGTTGGATCAAGTTTCAGATGATATAGCAAAAAGAAAACAAAACAAGTCGATCAGTTGTCCATATTTTGTCTCTGACCACTTCTTTCTGACTATAAATACCAAAGTACAGTACCTGCCTTTAACTGAACCATACTATCTACATATAGTACAGATATGTATTGCGTGATGAATGATTTCATAAATTATATATAAATCTTCTTGGAACTGTTTTCTAGTTATTCCATGTCACGTTATAAGAAATCCGGATGTGACGTCATAGACGTCTACTGCTTTGATAAAACCGCATCAGCTTGATGGAATGCGCTGCTTGATGTGAAACCCCAAAACACGGGTCTAATGCTGACACAACTAGAAACATAATCAGAGTGTTAGTTTGTTTGTTAATTTGTTGTTTAACGCCGCACTCAGCAATATTCTAGCTATAGGACGGCGGTCTGTAAACAATCGAGTCTGGACCAGACAATCCAGTGATTGACATAACGAGCATCGATCCAACCAAGTCACCGAGCCTGACCACCATATTCGCCATTTACGGCAAGCATGGGTTGCTGAAGACCTATTCTACCCCGGATCTTCACGGGTCTGCGTTGAGTGACAAGGTGATAAAAGTCTACAAGAGTGTTGGTATCAGCAGTTGTCTGTACACAGATATAACACGACCTCTGTTATTATACACGTCTTCTGAAGGAACACTCCGCCCGGACACACATGACTACAATGCAAGTCGTTGTGATGTGACTAATATTGCAAAACACCCAGTCTCAGTTTCATCTTTAAGCATGCGTCGTCGAACAAGTTGTAATAGAGATATGTTTCTACATAGCACATACATTCAAACAGCAAGCTTAATGTCTTGTGATATGGCGCGTTACCCATACTCTTACATTTACACGATTGTGTGAAGAACATGATTTGTCTTAATCGGTACAGTTCCCACTGAAATAGTTCAGATTAACGATTAACGACAGGGGGGATTGGAGGAATAATCCAATAATGATTGTATGTAAAAGTTAACAGTTATCTTCCGGTTTGGGGGAGTCCGTTTTAGCGAGGTGTCACTGTATCATATAAGAAAAGAGAGATAACATTATTTGTTATTTGATAAATTACCCATCGCATAATGTGTATGATGTAAAAGGATATTGCACCACAAGTGAACGATATAAGTGAACTGGAACGAAGGTGGTTTTTTGTACGGCTAGTGGAGGCCAATATGCCAAAATAAACGAGGATAAACAATGGATGGCAGCAGAGAACATACAGCGGGAATTTGGCAAATTATTTGAAAATACAGGGGTTAATTCAAGTAACAGCTAAACATCTGTAAACAGTGGATATTCCTATCCTTAAAAGTTTAAGATTTTGTCATTTATCTACATCTTTAATACATACAGGAAAGTTTCATCCTTAAAAAAGTTCCGGTGTTTAAGGATGGCCACGGTAGCCTTCTTTGCAATTCTTCACAATCTGTATCTCAGTATCAGGACAATATACAACTCACGATAAAAACTCATTCATGTTATACCATAGTCACACACACACACACACACACACACACACACACACACACACACACACACACACACACACACACACACACACACACTCTCTCTCTCTCTCTAACACACTCACACACACACACGTGTGTCGTCCATGACGTTGCCCGGTCCAGTGTTACCGTGGTTTTTAGTACGTGTTACCCCCTCATCAAACACACACGCCGCCTGCTGGTCACGTGCAACATCAATGCAGGTACCTCGTTATTAGACGCGTGTATATGTGCTGGAGTGGGTTGAAGATCTCTGGCAGTGCTGCTTCTGTTGTGGAATAAATGGGAAGCACATATGGATGATTGGAAGAATGTTCAGGTTGGCATCAGTTGATGAAAAAAACATCAAAGATTCTCAGACACAGCATCAGGAGCTGTAAATATGTCATTGGCATTGCGATATTTGTGCTCCTTATAGAATCTGTGTCAGTAAATCAGACTGCGAGAACAGTCATATTGAGCATATGCTATTGAACATAGGCTATTGAACATATGCTATTGAACATATGCTATTGAGCATACTGTTTTGATGGTATGGTGACGGTATGATGATTTATTGTTGAGTGATGGAGTAAAAGGTGTTTAAACGCAATGCCACCATTGTGTGACCTCGCCGTTCCATGGAAGCATTTTACATATCGTGCTACGGTAACAGGCAAATAATGTATACGATTAGGGGCATACTAGTATAACTGTTATTGTACAATTAAAATTGTCATGCATCCACATGCCCCACCCCCATGCATCCACATGCCCCACCCCGTACATCCACATGCCCCACCCCATGCCCCACCACCATGTCCCACCCTCATACATCCACATGCCCCAACCCCATGCCCCACCCTCATGCATCCACATGCCCCACCCCATACATCCACATGCCCCACCCCCATGCCCCACCCTCATGCACCCACATGTCCCACCCCCACACATCCACGCCCCCATATCCCCCACCCCCACATATCCACATCCCCACCCCCACCATCCACATCCCAACCACCACCCCAAAACATCCACATCCCTGCCCCCATTATCCACATCCCCCACCCCCACACATCCGCATCCCCGCCCCCGCCATCCACCACCACCACCATCCAGATCCCCGCCCCCACCATCCCCTACCCCAACACATCCACATCCCCGCCCCATCATCCACATCCCCCACCCCCTCCATCCAGATCCCAGCCCCCACATCCATACTCCTCACACATCCACATCATCGCCCCCACCATCCATATCCCCCACGCCCACCATCCACATCCCCGCCCCTACATCCCCCACCCCCACACATCCACAATCTCCCCCCCCCCCCACCCCCCACCATCCACATCCCCCACCCCCACCCATCCACATCATCGCGCCCACCCCCACATCCCCACCCCCACATCCCATACCCCGTCACATACACATCCCCGCCCCCCACACACCCGCATCCTTTAGTAAATGGTTTGGAGTCTGACATTCATAGCAATTTTTGTCTTAACTTTGAAAACACTCAATCAGGACCCAGGTGTTTGTCTGGGAACACGGCCACCTGTCTATACACAACTACGGTACACTTTCGTACATCACAGTTTATATAGAAACCCAAGTTTTGTTCACAAATAAATCCTATCTCAGAATAGACACCACACATGTACTTGCTGAGCTGTACAACACTGAGTGGCTAAATTTAAAGATCTACTGCCCATGTCCCGAATCCTGACGTTTATTGACGAATGTATCCTGACATTTAAGAAATACACTTCCCCGACTTGGCTCCCTCCTTCTGACTCAAGTGGTCACGAAAGGGCACGCGGAAGTGTATAAACATCGGGAACTGTAGCCGGTGGTGCTAAAAAAACACGACTAACCAAATATAACCAGTGTTTGAGACTTAAACAGACTCTTCGAGCATCACTGATGTACTAATTTAACGGTTTCAAAATAAATTTGATATAAATATGTTAAGAGCTGAACCAACGTTTTTCTATGTACAAATCTCAACAGTGATACTTATTACGAGACAGAATGACTCTACTCAAAACGGGTTCACCCTTACATATGATAAAGCTGTCGTAGCGCAAGTAAAGACGGTAACCAGTCTATAGGAGAGATGATGTAATAAAGCGGATGACACATTCATCCTACGACAGGTTTAGGGAATTGGAAGTCGTACGGAACTGGGAAACTGGGTTCACGCATAACTGAGACGAATAAATGAGGCTGGGTCTAGCCTTGAATTAAACAAGCTCGGTGGTCGTGACAAAATGTGCTGCCTTGAATAAACACCGGGTGATATTACAATATGTTTTTGTCCGTACAGTGCACTGAAATTTTGAAGAGTGAAAATACCGTGAATGCCACCAATTAATGTCTGCAAGGATGCATACCGTATACCATCAGTTTGAGGTGCAGAACGTGTCAAGAAACACAAGACTTCGATGTAAAAATCTCCTCCTGAGAAAAAATACACGTCTACCTTGGAAAGACACCGGTCATGGGACCTTCCGAAATAGACCGCCTCCTTGGTCTAGTGGTAGAGCGTCCGCCCGGAGAGCGGAAGGTACGATCCCCGGCCGCGTCATACCAAAAGACGTTAAAAGACGCTCGGCGCTCGGCATCAAAGGGCTAAAACAAGAACTGGTTGGCTCGGAGTCAGTATACTCTGTCCGAGTAGGGTATTCATGTTAAACTGCGGCATGGTATCTCAGTGAGCTAGCACTATAAATCGGCATTAGTCCGGACTAGTACAAGCAGCCACACACACATGCATGCACGTCGCTATATAAGCGCAATCATCTTGAACGCGACGTTAAACACAATTTCATCTCACCTCACCTTCCGAAATAAATACACGCCTGTCGTTCGTAATTAAAGGATTTACGGTAGGTCATGCGAAAATAACATTCACCATTCACAATGGCTCACAAAATCGGCATTATTTTAAAAATGATCACGTTCCTGTCAACACCCGTAGGTTTGAACGTAAAATAGGTAAGGCTACAAGAACCCTCTTGTGGTGTGATAGTGCTGGAATGTACATACAACAAGTGTTTGTAGATATATATCTCTATATCACACTCGTAGTGGACTTGTCTACGTTCATCAGCTACTACGTAACCGGCTCTTTCGGCATAAGAAAGAAAGGCATTCAATGTATTCTATGAAAAGACTTCATGAGATCAGACGAGTCATGCGGAAAACGTCGCATTTGTTTACGTCAATATAAACTTCCCTTGGGGTGTAAATAATACCCTAACCCAGTGTTGTCGATGTTGTGTACATCCCGGTCATCATCTCGTTCAGGAAATATGATACATCTCAGTCCTCTGTGTCATATCGACCCTGACCTACAGGTTGCAAAATACTTTCCTGGACGACGTCACGTGGCACCTCATGGTCTGACAATTGGGTGGAGTCTGCGATGCCTACAGTGTGATATAACCAAATTTATGCACCAGTGGCTTTCTCTATGTCTACCTTCAACTTTTGATAAAGTGGTATATACTTGGTCTGGTGGACAAATGCCTACATCAATTAGTATTAAACTAAAATGGTTAAGGATGTTATGTGATATATTTTATTCATATAAGGGTAACGCTATTTTTCAGGGCATTATCATTTGCAGAAGCCCGAGGTCTTTCATTAACTGCCCGACGAAGGAGGGCAGTCGAAAAGACCGAGGGCTTCTGCAAATGATAATACCCTGAAAAATAGCGTTACCGTTATTATAGCTAAAATGGATGGAATTTGTTATCAAATAAAAAGAAACAACAATATCGGTTTTGAAACATTTACTGCAATCAACACATATGTTACTGACCCACTTTTACAAATATGGAACGTCATAGAACAAACCAGATGACGTCACTATGGAATGTGACGTCACATATCCCTATCCTATGACGTCACCTAACAACTGGCGTGATAATGGCCCGTCGTCAAGCAATATGAGGGCATTATCAAGTTACAGTGGCCCGCTCATTTCTGATAACATGCCGGCGTTTTTATGATAATTCTATCCATTTTAGCTATAATGGCTGGTAGAAGTCAGGAACAAATTGGAGTCTTCGATCCTGCTTGGAACTGGTCTTTCGGTCTGACAGCCTCTGGTAGTATCACTGTCTTGTAGGGTGGTGGGGAGTCTGTCATTCAGACCTTGAAACAAATATCTCAAATACAGCCCATGCAAGTCTATAATGTTTGGCAAGTCTAGATTACTGCAGTATCAGGAAATGAAGAAAGTCCTTGGGCACCTTTTTATTATATTTTCTAACCGTAATTTAACAACTATTTTTTCTGTAAAATATGTTAATTTCAGAGACTAGATGTTAGTCTAGGTGGTGGGCGACCATGGACCCCCTGGGCCATTCACAGCATGTTGCTTAGCCTTGCTCCTAGGCTGTACTGGGCGATAAGTCCAAGGATATATAGTTATTCTATCCTTATAATAGGCAAGTCTAGATAGGCAAGCATCCAAGGATAACAGTCTTATAATAGAGACAACTTGTTCTTATTATTCATATAATCTAGGAATAATGATTTAAACTAAAAATCTTTCCTTAGAGACTTGTGCAAGTCTACATGTAGCTATGATGTTTGTTTGTTTGTTGTTTAACGTTGTTTAATAGTCCAGCTATATGACTGCGGTCTGTAAATAATCTAGTCTGGACCAGACACTCCAGTGATTGACACCACGAACATCGATCTATCCATGCAATTGGGATGCGACGACGTGAATCAACCAAGTCAGCGAGCCTGACCACCTGATCCCGTTAGTCGCCTCTTACGTCAAACATGGATTGGTGAAGACCAATTCTAACCCGGATCTTCACTGGTACCAATGACAAGATCGACTTTATCGTTTGTGTAAATTGGTGTACGATTTGTCTCGATCATAATGAAAGATAACTCGTTTGAAATCTAAAATTTGCCGATTCTAGTCAGCCAATGTTGTTCTTAACATTATAGCTTGTCCAAAGGTCGGCAAGTTGAAATTATTGGAATGTCTTTTTTTGTGTTGCAACAAACATGAAACTGCTTCACAATTTAATCAAGTAACTTTACTCCTGTGTGATAGTGTTGTGATCAACACACATGGATACCAAGCGCGTTGGAATGTCGCCGAATTAGGGCTCCCGCCTCATGGAGCCAATCACGGCTCCCCTGGAACCGAAATATCAAGTATTTATACACATGCTGCTATTTGTGTTATCTGACATTTGGATCTTTGAATCCAAGGTGAAGCGCAACAATGTCTGGAGTGTAATGTTCTCGACATTAGCTGGATTGCGAGGAAATTCTGAAAATAGCGCCCTCCATTCACACGATCACGACCTTACAAACAGATCATTTCCCCAACTAACCTCTTGTCGTCAAGTGCCCGGATGACGCACACATGAAATCACCCGGCCCACATGCGGAAGTTGGACATTTACAGACAACATCCAAACATGTTATTGGGTTTCCTGTTTATCCATTATGCAGTTTCCTTCGCTTTGGAATCTCGCTGAATCTGCGATGAGCAGAACACCACGGACCCTCTCTTCAGCGCACAATACGCTACGGAACCTCTCTACAAAGGACAATACGCCGCCGACCCTCTCTACAACGGACAATACGCCGCCGACCCTCTCTACAACGGACAATACGCCGCGGAACATCGCTACAACGGTAAATACGCCGCCGACCCTCTCCACAACGGTTAATACGCCGCGGAACATCGCTACAACAGTAAATACGCCATGGAATCTCCCTACAATGGACAATACCCCGCGTAACCTTTCTACAACCGACAATACCCCGAGGAACCTCCCTACAACGGACAATACGTCGCGGACCCTCTCTACAACGGACAATACGCCGCGGACCCTCTCTACAACGGAGAATACGCCGCGGAAATCTCTACAACCGATAATACGCCGCGGAATCTCGCTACAACGGAAAATACTCCGCGGAACCTCTCTACAACGGACAATACGCCGCGGAATCTCACTTAGACAGGAAGAAAACCGCGGACCCTCTCTACAACGGACAATACGCCGCGGATCCGCTCTTCAACGGACAAGACGCCGCGGACCCTCTCTACAACGGACAATTCGCCGCGGACCCTCTCTACAACGGACAATACACCGCGGAATCTCGCAACAACGGACAATTCCCCTCGTAACCTTTCTACAACGGACTATACGCCGCGGAATCTCTCTACGACGGTGCAAATACAGTGCAGTCTCTCACATCGAAGTGAACCGCGTTCTGTTTTTCACGGGCAGAAAGGCCAAAGTAGTTCTTGCTGACTCCGGGATCCATTACACTTTTAATCAATTGCATAAAAAGATTTTCGAAAGCTTGTTGCATAGTGTGGTGTCTGAGTATAAATTCAACTCTCATTGAACACATAATGATTCTGATAGGTTTGAGCTGTAGTCTTTGGTGAACATAGAATACTTGGCTTCAAATGTAAATGCAAAAGTTTTGGAAAGAACATAGTCATAAAAAAATCGATCATATCCGTTGAGGACGAATATACTCAATATACATGTATATAACATTATTATACTTGTAACAAAGCATTGCCGTGTCCTTTGAGATCAATTGAGTGTGGCAAGTCTAGATTTCTCCTGAAAAATAATGTACAAGTTAAAAGTCTTCAAATGTTTCCTAAATGTTAGTCTACAATAAGCAGGACCAGGTGCTGTGTTGCCCATGGCTGAGCGTACACAGACATTGAGCTGCTCCTTGTTTCAACTGGTGGCGCTATAGGAATGCGCTGTATTATTAGACGGAAACCCAGTCCACTCCCATTTGACTGGCCCGGGGGTAGGTTCGAATCTGTTGGGTGTCTGTTACCCCCTTATGTCGGGTCTGTATACATCCCGCTTTGTCTGTGAGTTCATCTGCTGCTGTTGGCGTTACAATGGGGGCGGGAGGAGTATTACATCATTACTTCCAGTGGAGTTAAGACAGATGGCGCCACACGACCACTCCACGTTATTCTGTGTTTAATGCAAAATAGTAGTCTGTCTCACAGCACCTTAACTGATCCCTTCAGCTCTTAGATTGTCCACAGGTTTTGAAATTCCCTTTTCTCTGCGGCTCCTTTTCAATTTAAATGTCATTGAGAGGCATTTAGAAGTTGTAGTATTAAGTAAGGATAAGATATATGGATGAAGAACTTCTGTATTACTATTAGGAGCGACGTTTCGATGTAGATTCTAACACCGTTATCCAGTAAGTGATGTACAGAGTGGAGAGAAGCCCAGGTACAGGTATGAGGTAGTGTTAATGCAGCTGAGGAGATTGGGATGTAATTACACTGGGATGTAAGATTATTACCTTATATCACCCTTTTTGTGCACATAACAGGCGCCCACTCCAGTGTAACTACATCCTAATCTATTCAACCGCATTAACACTACCTCATACCTGTAAATATGCTTGTCAACAATTCTCTGTACATCACTTGCTTGATACCGGTGTTATAACCGACACCGAAACGTCGCTCCTAATTGTCGCTCCTAAAAGTTCATCCATATATCTTATCCCATCTTCCCGAGGCAAGAGCGTTAACTGACTTTACAAGTCCAATTTCCACCCTTGGCGAACTTGGCTGGAATTCCTGGGCTCGATCGTAGCGCTACCAGGGGCTATTACGAGTTATGTCCATTCTATGTCTCTCCCATATGGACCAATCAGATTCCACCTCTCGTGTCACATGCATTTGTTTCAAACAAAATGGTGGCGCCCAGTCAAGACGATCTGAACGACAATCAAGATCTATTTTGTGATAAAACGGTTCTTACTTCGCGAAGTACATCAAATCACGTGAGCACCTTAATTAAAGACATGAAAAGATTTGGAAATAGCTGTTAACAACGAGTTGGCGATGCACATGCTTTGCAAATCCTGCAAGCGACCGAACTCTGCGTGACAGTTTACAAACCGGATTTCGATTTCGGTGCGCCATTTTGATTGGACTATGCATAGACTCGTTAGTCCAGCCAAAATGTAACTCCATAATCCCAGCCAAGTTGGGCAAGGGTGGAAACTGGACTTTTATAGTCAGTTATATCTCTTGCCTCGGGAAGATGATCTTATCCTTACTTAAATGTAGTTGCTTGTTTCTATCTAAATTATTTATTTTCAGTGACTACGCGTTAGTCTAGCAAATAGATGTACCCTTTGATTTGAAGACAAAGGCACACGGAAACATTTTGAACTGTTTTCTGCCGTTCACGACTCGGTGGTCTTGTATCGTGCGAGAGTCAAGTGTACTTTCACTATGGGTTCCTGCTGGTGCTGACCCAGAGCCTATTGGGCCCAGTGTGTCGGTGTTTGACAGGGAGCTGTGAAATACATGGCAACAATGTCGGCCATTCGTTCTACGACGCCTGTACATGTCGTGTGTGATCACGTGGAATGGCGGGAAGGCGGGGAATGTGCACGCACCGCAGGATTCATATGATGTATCTTCAATGTCCCGCGGGGCAGAAATGCTAGAACGGGTACAACGTTGTCTTTGTCCTTTTACTTGCTGGTCTAGATTGGTGTTCGATCTCTGTTTGGTCGATCTCAGTCCATCTATGTCAGTGACGGAGCGCCTGAACCGTTGCAACACTGGCCTAGCATTATTTGTGTGACTGATTGTCTTGGGCCCTGGTTATAGCGGTACGACGATCTTTATCCTATGTTACGATCACATTAGTGCTAAACTTGCTTTGTGGAACAGGGCCTTAGCCAATAGGACGGGTGTGACCCGCGGACTGTCTCTCAGCCTGGTTCCATGGGTATGCGGCGCTGGCGCTACACTGTAGCTACAATTCCCAGAGAACCAGGCTGACTGTCTCAATGTTCGGAACGCCTAGATTTCATTTGTGTCTGTAGCCTTCATCAATGATCATCTGCGCCAATGTCCACCAACAGCCTGTGAGCATTACGTGGGTCGTTTGGTAGCCCAGTGGTTACAATGTTTGCTAGTCACGCCAAAGACCCGTGTTCTGTTCCTAGCACTGGAACAGCTGTGCACAATGGTATGTGACCTGCTGTCATACTGCTTACTAAGACGCCGTGTGCAACACACATCACTTGGACTACGTAGGCTGTCCCTCCCCTATTAAATAGATAGTGTGAGTGAGTGGGGTTCTCCTAGCACGAATTGTCTTGTCATTTAAATCGTAAGGAAACGGAAAGGTTGTACTTGCTACCATACTAACTGATCACTTTCCCAACTAACGCCGGAAGATGGACGCCTGTGTCGTGTCTCTAAGGCAATAATTATTAGTTGTACCTAAAAGAGACTGGAGTCTTTTAGGCCTTTTAGGAGGATACATTGTTACACATCCATTATCTTTCAGTACAGCCTTGGAGCAAGGATAGGCGGATGTGTAGTAATTCTATCCTCCTAAAAGGCAAATCAAGAAGGACTCCAGTCTCTTTTAGGTACAACTAATAATTATTGCCTTAGAGACCTGTGCAAGTCTACTAATCGACTGCTACAAGCCGTTACTATAAATCGTGCTTGTGAAGTTTGTAATGCTCACGGTGCGATTTATAGTAACGCTTGTAGCAGTCGATTAGTAGACTTGCACAGGTCTCTTAGACAATAGTTAACAGTTAAATCGTAATTTCTAGATGATATAAATAATAAGAACAAGTTGTACGTAAAGGAGACTGGAGTCCTTCTTGACTTGCCTATTAGGAGGATAGAATTACTACCTATCCGGTATCTTTCAGTACAGACTTGGTGCAAGGCTAGGCGATTAGCTGCACCTCCAGATTTGCTTCAGTATCACACGACACAGGCGTCCATCTTCCGGCGTTAGTTGGGAAAGTGTATTTAACATTATCTTAAACGTTACCAATACAATCGTCATCTCGTGCGGCGGAACGTGTTCGTATCACTCCACTGATATTCTCGGTAACAGATACTTGAATACGATACACGGGGTGAACTACGAAATCCCGACGAGATAAGTCTATGCGCACCTCGCACATCCAGGTGTAGCTTGAGGAAGCCTACTTCAGATACCATCACTCATCACAACAAGGTCTGATTGCCGCACTCTCGACTCTACTCCGTGTCTGATAATACAATTCACTTGCCGGTTACGGCATGTTGAGAGAATGGTGAAGACGACACTTGGGAATCTCTCCAAGATTCCAAATCCACGAATGCCATTGTTGTTACTAATGTAGATGTTCTTACGTATGTATATGCAAGTCCTTGGGCGTTTTATCTTTGATGTATGCTACGTGTTTAGAGAAATATAAGGGGATCGGAAATATGATGCACTCGAAGACTTGCAACTGCAATCTCATTAAAATCAGAACTTAGTTCTCGCTACCGCTAAACAAGGATCTGAGGACATCCCATTACGGGTCACGTCAGAACGACCTCTCATCCGATCCATCTTACCGAGGTAAGGGGGTTAACTGTCTGTAAAAATCCATGGCCAGTTTCCAGGTAAGCGGGTTAAATGACTGTAAAAGTCCAGTTTCCAGGTAAGGGGGTGAAATGACTGTAAAAGTCCTGTTTCTAGGTAAGGGGGTTAACTGACTGTAAAAGTCCTGTTTCCAGGTAAGGGGGTTAACTGACTGTAAAAGTCCAGTTTCCAGGTAAGGGGGTGAAATGACTGAAAAAGTCCAGTTTCCAGGTAAGGGGGTTAACTGACTGTAAAAATCCATGGCCAGTTTCCAGGTAAGGGGGTGAAATGACTGTAAAAGTCCAGTTTCCAGGTAAGGGGGTTAACTGACTGTAAAAGTCCAGTTTCCAGGTAAGGGGGTGAAATGACTGTAAAAGTCCAGTTTCCAGGTAAGGGGGTTAACTGACTGTAAAAAATCCATGGCCAGTTTCCAGGTAAGGGGGTGAAATGACTGTAAAAGTCCAGTTTCCAGGTAAGGGGGTGAAATGACTGTAAATGTTTCCACTGGACTTTTAAAGTCAGTTAACTCCCTTACCTCGGGAAGATGCATCCGACCAAGCAAAGCGTCGCTTATCAGAACAGTAAAGTGACAGGCGGAATGCATTTTCTAATCATGTAACCTCGAAAAGGGTAACACGAGGTAATCCGACCGACAGTTACGGGCTGCACGACTGATTCCGTCAAAATCACCGTCCATCTCTTGCTTTAACGGGATAAATATTTGAACGGAAGAGACGTTCCATAGCCTGTGGGAAGTACTGCCATTCAATCTCAACCATCAATTAGATATTCAAGAATGTTTGTTTTGTTTTGTTCAGTTATCAAATTTTGAATCGAGAACTTCAAAGCGTAGTCTGGAATGGAAGTTGCCAGTTTGAAATTAGGGCCGTATAGCTCGAGAAAGCTGCACTCTGATTGGCTAATGTCGACTTCTTCTTTATCATTTCATTGGTCGGTCAAAGTTCGCGAAAGGTCGTTTTAACGTGACTCGTCATGGGATGTCCTCAGATCTTTGTCTAGCGGTAGCGAGAACTAAGAACTGATTTTAATGAGATTGGGGCATTACACCTGTATCCTTACAATTCCCCTGTCCGTTTCTTATAATGTACCATATTCTCAAGATATAAATGGGTAAGGCAACGTAAGTGGGTCATGTAGTACAATTCAAAAACACAATTATTTGACGAGCGTGTCTGTTTTAATACACTATTAATCAAAATCTTAACATACTCATTAAAATACCCCTGATATGGGGTCGCGTTAGGAGCCGCAATGCGTGGTGCAGAGTTGCGTCCCTTCGGCACGCCAGAAACCTTTGATTGTGTGTTTGTGTTCCGGTGCGCCCTAACTATGTTTCTAGGTTTGTCAGCACCATACCCGTGCTCGTGGGTTTCAACAAAGTGGCAAACGTCTGAGAGCTACATCACTACGGGCATTCTTCCCACATAACGCTGACACACCGTGATACAACTGGAAAACATTTCTATGTGGCGTTAAACCCAACTCACTCACTCATCCCCCTTATAATGACGAATTCAAAGTGACGCAAGTCGTTTATCTTTACCATTTTGAAAAGAAACACACAAGTAGTTGACAAACCAACGTCATAATCAGGGGAGTGTGGGATTTAAACCAGGACAGGTGCGTCTTTGTACGGCCAAGGAACACAAATGCACAGTAAAAAGGACCGCTTCCCTGGTCTATAGCGGTAGAGCGTCCATCCGGAGGGCGGGAGGTCTGGGGTTCGATCCCCGGCCACTTCATACCAAAAAGACGTTAAAAGATGGTACTTGTTGTCACCCTGCCTGGCGCACACACACAATGCAAGTGAACATAAGTGCAATAATCTCAGACTCATCGTTAAACCAATTACACCTCACCCCACAATAAATTGTGGCACATACATCTGTGTCCTTCGCCTATACTGTTGACCCCTCACGACCATCCTATACTTGTGCATCTTCCCGAGGCAAGAGAGTTAACTGACTATAAAAGTCCAGTTTCCACCCTTGCCGAACTAGGCTGGTAGTTAGATTTTGGCTGGACTAACGAGTCTATGCATAGTCCAATCAAAACCGCGCAACGAAATCGAAATCCGGTTCGTAAACTGTCATGCAGAGTTCGGTCGATTGCAGGATTTGCAACGCATGTGCATCGACAACTCGTTGTTAACCGATATTTTCCAAATTATTTCAAGTTTTTAATCAAGGTGCTCACGTGATTTGATGTACTTCGCGAAGTAAGACCCGTTTTATCACAATACAGATATTGATTGTCGATCAGTTCGTCTTGACTGGGCGCCGCCATTTTGCTTGAAGCAAATGCAAGTGATACGAGAGGTGGAATCTGATTGGTCCATAGGCGAGGCATAGAAGGGACAGAACTCCTAACAGCCACTGGCGGCGCTACGATGGAGCCCAGGAATACCAGCCTAGTTCGGCAAGGCTGGAAACTGGACTTTTAAAGTCAGTTAACTCTCTTGCCTCGGGAAGATGATACTTGTGACAATAAAACGCGTTTGATAATAGCTGGTACTTAAATACATTGGGGCCTTGTTTTGGAATATTGCTGACTTCGTCCTAATTTAAAAATCCACTCCCTAACTTCCCTACACACACAATCAGGACCCAGGTGTTTGTCTGATAACACGGCCACCTGTCTATATCTATATATATGTATATCTCTGTCACAGAGAAACCCAAGTTCTGTTTACAAATGAATCCTATCTCAGAATTGACGCCAACATGTACTCTCTGACCAGTTTACTGCTGACTGGACAAATATTATGACATAGCAACCCCAACCCATCCTCCCGATTCTTGACGGTTTTTGTTTAAAAAATAAATATTTTGGAACACACCTTCCAACGTGGGACACTCCTTCTTTGTTTTGTTTGATTGTTTTTTGTTTGTTTTTTGTTTAACGCTGCACTTAGCAATATCCTAGTTTTATGACCGCGGTCTGTAAATAATCGTGTCTGGACCAGACAATCCAGTGTTTGAAATCATGAGCATCGATCTACGCATTTGGGATGAGATGACATGCATCTCCCAAGTCAGCAAGAATGACCACCCGATCCCGTTAGTCGCCTCTTACGACAAGTATAGTCCGCGGTTTGTAAATAATCGTGTCTTGACCAGACAATCCAGTGAATGACATCATGAGCATCGATCTACGCATTTGGGATGAGATGACATGCATCAACCAAGTCAGCAACAATGACCACCCGAGCCCGTTAGTCGCCTCTTACGACAAGCATAGTCGCCTTTTATGGCAAGGGTGGGTTTCTGAAGACCCTTCTACCCTGGATCTTCACGGGTCTCCTTCTGACTCGGGTTCTCAGGGCACATGGAAGTGGAGTTATTGTGCTGCGTAGCTTATAGTTCAATCAGACCACGATTAACCAAACACAAACTATGTCCATGAGATTAAAAGGGACACTCCCAGCGCCGTTACTGTTGGGCGTGTGTTTGATAGTGATTCCTAAACAAAATCTCCCGGAGGCAAGGAGTGGAAACTGTTACAGTCAGTTATCTTGCCTCGGGATGCCTACACATCATTTCTTTACATTATGGAAATGGTTTGTGTCGCTGTTATGTATTTTCATTGTCACATATTTGTATCTGATTTAAGACAGGTACAGTAAACTACAGTTATAACGAACTCAAAGGGACTGCTAATTTTAGTTCGTTATAACCGTAGTTCGTTATATGTACATATACAGCATGACTACAGCAAGTAGTCGGGACCAAAAAGTACGTTTACATTTTTGGGTGTAGCCCACGAGCACGGGTATGGTGCTGACAAACCTAGAAACATAATTCGGGCGAACCAGGATACGAACCCACAATCTCAGGTTTCCTGAGACCCAAGGGACGCAACTCTGTACAGCGATTTGCGGCGCCTCAAACGACTAGGCCACCCGTGCGCTCTGCGGATTAAAAGTATAATTAAAACAAACACACATGTCAATCAATTGCATTTTCAAATTGTCTGATACGTTAAATAAAGACGCTTTTTTAAGCTGGGTCAGCTATATACCAGTGACAGAGCCTCGCAAGTTACTATTGTTGTTATTGTGTTAAATTGGTTCAGCTGTGCTTAAGTATTATTCCATGAGATGTAGCTGAAGGATGGTCCTAGTTGGAATAGGGCGAAATGGAAGCTTGTCTGAGGCGACTTTCTGTGTGGTCAGACTCGGTGATAGCGTGCCGTCGTACCCCGACGGCGTGGGACGGTGCTCATTACATCAATCACCTGTTTGTCTGGTCAAGACACAATCATTTAAAAGGCATCTTGATATAGCTGGAACACTGCTGAATGCGGCGTTAAACTACAATCAAGAAAGTAAGCTTGTGATTTTGTTATTGCTAAAACTGCGTAAACTCCGATTCAGAATTTTTATTTCAAGCGTATCCTGCATCGTATCATCTTTCATCGTGCATCAACACGCAGTTACATTGTAACATGTAGGATTCGCTACACACCGTTACATTGTAACATGTAGGATTCGCTACTCACCCTTAACTTGTAACATTGAGGATTCGCTGCGCCACTAATGCTCTCGTCTACAGCCAACAACTGGACCCTGCTCGTCGTCTTATCAACAGATCTTGCGGCAACTAGATCTTCAGATCTCCTGCACTGTTGATAACTTTATATCAGCTGGGTTAATTGGTCGGTCTTGCTACAGTTAATGAGGCTATCTTGATGTGGATAATGAGGCTTTCTGGGTGTAGTTGATGAAGGTATGTGAATGAGGACTTGAAAAACACTGAGTTATTAGTGTGGCGTAGATTTGAGCAAGGTAGGGTAATGAGGAAAGCTAGTCAAATTGAACCACCAAATATACAGACGGTCCACGGTATCTCGAACCGTAGTGACCGTGGTGTAACTTCGATACATCCAGATATTCGAGATAGCGAGATAAGGACAGCCAGAGCGATCAAGTAACAATATAATAGATCCATATCAATAAGATTGCACACACGAGGAATTAAGAACACACCCTTAAAAGAAATGCTCATTTGCGCTTCCCAAAACTGATAAGGCGGCAATGCATGAATTCAAAGTTGAGACCAAGGTGCCAGATAGGACCACGTATTGTTATCTCGAATTCGAGTTAAGCGGTAAAATGTATATGCATTTATATAGTGAGGGGGTCTGGACCGGGAGGAGGGTGTACCGCCAACTGGGCGTCGACAGATAGTTTGCAAATCCTTTCATGTTTTTAATCAAGGCTCACATGATTTGATGCACTTCGCCGGGTAAGACCCTTTTTTATTACAATATAGAAATTGATTAACGATCAGATCATTTTGACTGGGCGCCGCCATTTCGTTTGAAGCAAATGCAAGTGATATGAGAGATGGAATCTGATTGGTCAATGGGAGGGAGGCAGAAGGGGCATAACTCGTAATAGCCCCTTCTGGCGCTACCATATCGAGCTGGAAATTCCAGCCTTGTTCGGCAAGGGTGGAAACTGGACTTTTACAGTCAATTAACGAATCGAATCGATTTGTTTTAGGGATTTTGTCTGATTTTGCCAGCAACACAAACTGACCTACCTTTCAGACGAATCGTGGAGGTTAGTAAACATGGCGGTTATTGTGTTTCCTCATCACACTGAATACCCGGGCTCGACCCCCCTCATATGAAAATAGATACGATCCTTATGTCTAAATTGATCTGAAACGTTTTCATATGATACATGAAAAACGAGCTCCACACAGATTGTGGAATATGTGTGACCTTTACAACATGAATAGCAGGCCAATATGTGCCCTTGTTAAACTAGGTATTTTACCCATAACAACTGGTGTATGTATGATGTGTGTAGCAGGCCAATATATGCCCTAGTTAAACTAGGTATTTTACCTATAACAACTGGTATATGTATGATGTGTGTAGCAGGCCAATATATGCCCTAGTTAAACTAGGTATTTTACCTATAACAACTGGTGTATGTATGATGTGTGTAGCAGGCCAATATATGCCCTAGTTAAACTAGGTATTTTACCTATAACAACTGGTGTATGTATGATGTGTGAAGCAGGCCAAGATATGCCCTAGTTAAACTAGGTATTTTACCCATAACAACTGGTGTATGTATGATGTGTGTAGCAGGCCAATATATGCCCCAGTTAAACTAGGTATTTTACCCATAACAACTGGTGTATGTATGATGTGTGAAGCAGGCCAATATATGCCCTAGTTAAACTAGGTATTTTACCCATAACAACTGGTGTATGTATGATGTGTGAAGCAGGCCAATATATGCCCTAGTTAAACTAGGTAACTGTTTGATTTACTGTGCCTTAACCAGTATCTTAGAATAGAAGATTGTACAGACAACGAAGTGAGAGTTGTGACACTTCTTGGTGGCATTACGCATCTTGTAGAGGAGATGACACTAGACACATGAGCTCATTTCTTATGCACAGTCAGCAGAGAAATAAGCTCATGGTAGCTGACGTCTATTCTCTATCTGTAACCTGACTATATGCATATCTGTTATCATGCATGTACATACTGATTAATTACTCTCCGATACTAATGGTGGAAATAAAAATTATTCATTCATACACACATACACGCAGGGATGCTCGCACGCACGCACGAACGCGCGCACACACACACGTACGTACGTCCATCCATCCATCCATCCACACACACACACACACACACACACACACACACACACACACACACACACACACACACACACACACACACACACACACACACACACACACACACACACACACATACATACATACATACATACATACATACATACATTTCGTGTAATCAGTACTTGAATTGTACCTCTATAGTCACCGCTAGCGACCTGGGTGTAAATAAAGTTCCGTTTATTCAGGTAAACAACGGGAAAGTTCCTGACTGCGGTCAGGGGGTCCTGTAAACAGCGGTTATTTAGGTCCGTATTGCGGCGTTAGACAATACTCACTCCCATGTGTCGTACAGTTTTTCATAAAGCCACTTCAAGTAAAGGTTACGTCTTCTCAGCGATCGTGTTTATATATATAGATAAGGTCAATGTTTACTTGGATGATATGAACATTCCACTGACACGTAGTCATCGTTCCATCTTTATGTCTATCTCCGTCTAGATCGTAACCAGGCCCCCATAATGGCTGTTTTATATGCTGGTAATTAGCATGTGATTCGAGGGGTGTAAAGTAATCACGGAGAGAGCGGATATATCGCACCTACTTCTACTCACTTGTAATGTGTGTTTGAGATGATGTGATAGACGGCTCGGGGAACACAGTCAGACATACCGCTAATAAATGACAAGTACCAACAGTGAGGACGTATCCGTCAGCATAGATCTACCAGCCAATGTTTTGATGGGTGGGCGAGTGATGGAGTGAGTGAGTGGTTGGTAGGGTGGTTGGGTTTGAGTGAGTGAGTGAGTTGTGTGGGTATTCCGGGTTAGAATATGTCCCCAGTAAGAGATGTCAGGTTTATGGCTTGTCATCGTGCCCCGATAGCAAGGGACGTTACTCTAATATCAATCACTGGTTTGTCTGGTCCATTTTCGGTAAATGACAGGTCGCCGTTATATAGTTCGATGGTGTGGCAAGACATAACATTTAAATAAACCTTCTTAGTAATACAATAGGAATTCAATATAGTCTTTCTTAAGATATTGTGAGATTTTCCTCAAAGTTGATGTCCAATTTATTTTTCAAAAATCGAATAAAGGCTGTCAAGGAAAAAATAAAAAAAAAATAAAAAAAATAACGTCAATAACACCTCAGTTACAAGTGGTTCGTCCAGTGGTTTGGTGTTTCTTACCCAATGAATGACCCTGCTACATACACTTCCGGGTCATAAATTAGTTCCCAGGATCCTGTAATCAGCTCAGACTATGATAAGCTACCTTTCGTTTAAATGTCAACCACACGGAAACACGTAATTTTGAAACTTTATTGATATAATAAAAACAAATAATACATGAAGCTCTTTGAAATAGAAAAGGAAGTTGGAGTATTTGGTAATTAATTACAACATTAATATCCAAACATGCCAGAAATAGACACAAGACATTATACCCGAAAGAAAACAAAGGTATGACGTCAGCATTAACCACGGATGACGAGAGTCTAATTTCGGATCCTCCACAAAAACAGTCCACCACACCGGCGTAATCCATCCCGAGGTGCAGCATGGGAAACAACTTAGCGTCTAAATGTCGGTGTTTTTCTGCCCAAAGAGCTGGGCACTTGTCGATTGACTATTTATTGTGTTATGCTAAATAAATAGTTCTTTTTGAGATCCTTCCGCCTGAGAAATGGGAGTGAACAGAATGGTGAGTAGAGCCACACAGCGCAGGGGAGAAACTACAGCCGAGAACTGAAGATCTGAAACAAGAAATGTGTACTTTGAGTTACGATACAGGTTGATCTATGGCATCGACAAATTCCAATTCCAGGAATCAGGAAGTAATAAGAATTGACATCAATATTTGGTTCATTTATGCGAAATTGTTTGGTTAGACATACAAAGGTCACGTCATTACTGGCAATTTAAGAATTGTTTTCAATATGTGTGTGTTAACGTGAAAACCGGGCAGGGGATTTGCGTGTGCACACCACGTTTAAGAATACCTCCATAAACGCAAGGACATATTGAAGCTAAATCGTATGACAACTTAAGTCATGAATAATACATTCACAATTATCATATGTCATAAATTCATAATTAATCATCAAGACACACACGCGCGCGCACGCACACACACACACTGTCGTTTAAAAAAACCTATAAACGAAGGAAGCAAAATATGATGCAACACATCGTAAACATGCTATCGTGAACTACTATTGGTTGTCCTAGTGGACACAGTAGTCAAGTATCCCGGGGACCTATTCTAACCAGGAATACTCACGGGACATGCTATCGTAAACTACTATTGGTTGTCCTGGTGGACACAGCTGTCAAGTATCCCGGGGACCTATTCTTACCAAGAATACCCATGGGGCATGTTATCGTAAACTACTATTGGTTGTCCTAGTGGACACAGAAGTCATTAGGACAAGCTGCTGGGCCCCTTGTCACACAACGCGATCGTAGCGCTACGAGAGTCGTAAGTCGATGTTAAAGTATGGGAGTTACGATCACCTCAGCGCGACAATCGCTCAATAGACCGGTGTCCTGAGGTACCTATTCTAACCCGGAATGTCCAGGGGACACGCCATCTAACACTACTATTGGCTATCCTAGTGGGAACATAAGTCATTTAATGGGGCGGTGGGGTAACCTAGCGGTTAAAGCGTTCACTTGAGCTCGATTCCCGACAGGGTTACAATGTGTAAAGCCCATTTCTGGTGTCCCCCGCCGTGATGTTGCTGGAATATATTAGCTTTGTTAGTCAATTTGCAATTGTGGTCACCTGCAATAAATTTGTTCTGAAATATTGTTAAGACAGTTTTCAACGATGTGAAGAACGAAATTCAGAGCAGGTGTCTATCTCAAACTGTGGCAAGATCCACTTTAGCTTCACACCAATGGGTGGTCGATAATATAGGCGAAGGCCGGGGGTTCGATCCCCAGCCGCATCATACAAAAGGTGGTTAAACGATGGTACTTTTTGTTACCCAGCCTGGCGCTCGTCATTAAGGAGCTAAAATAAAGACTGGTCGGCTCGGAGTCAATATACTGTCTCTCAGAGGGGTATTCCTGTTGAACTGCGGCATGGTATCTCAGTGCGCTAGCACTATAAAACTGGCACCAGTATAAACAAACACGTGTGTCGCTGTATAAGTGCAACAATCTTAATAGCTGAACGCGACGTAAACCCAATTTCACCTCACCTCACCAAACCTGATAATATAAGTAGTAATTAAGTAGCATAAGGAACTACTTGTTTCTAATCAGTGTATTTGAAGGTGGAATCTTTCACCGACGATCTCAACGATGTTTCTTTACAAATTCTGTATCTTAATGTAATGTGCTTGACGAGAACACGAGGACATAACCGTGAGTGTTTAACGGAGAATGTTTATAAGAAAGCAGTTCCCGGTGAAAATGTCCAGATCGGAACAAGGCGGTGGGGAATGGCGCATGGGTGTGCATCCTTCCAATTCCAAACAGGGGACATGGGTGGCCCAGTTGTCTAAGGCGCCGCGATTCGCTGTGCAGAGTTGCGTCCCTTGGGCACGCCAGAAACCTATGATTGTGGGTTCGAATCCCGGTTCGCCCCGATTATGTGTCTAGGTTTGTCAGCACCATACCCGTGCTCGTGGGTTTCACCAAAGTGGTAAACGTCCGAGACCTGCATCACTTCGGGCTTTCCTCCCACATTAAGCTGACACGCCGTGATATAACTGGAATACTGTTAAAAGCGGCGTTAAACACAACTCAACTCAATTCCAAACAATTACTAAACAACTATATATTCGGAAGATATATACGTGATCGGTAAACTGCGAACGTATTTCAACACTATAACTCTTTTGGTTATACATTTCCTGCAGAAATACACGATTATTCAGCAAGAATCGACAAATTAACATATCACGGCTGTATGCGTGCTTGTGGATTAACAGTGAGTGAGTGAGTGGGTATAGTTTTACGTCGTTATTAGCAATATATCAGCAATATCACGCGGGGCACACTCTCTACTCATGTGGGGAATCGAACCCGGGCCCTCGGCGTGACGAGCGAACGCGTTAACCACTAGGCTACCTCATAGCCCCTATTGATTAACAAGTATCCGGATTAACGAATAATGATGTAGTTTTCCTCCGGAATGCGGTGTGTCTGTATTAACTATGTTCCACAGTAAAATATCTTCAATGATGAAGGCACATGCAGGTGAGGCTATTGGAATGGCAATCACCTATACAGGGGAGGCTACTAGAATGGCCTTGTCCTATACAGGGGAGGCTACCGGAATGTCAATGTCTTGTACAGGTTGTACATCAGCGCCGTCGGATTCTCAATAATGACGTTGGAGTCCCTGCTTCTTCATCTTGAACTACTCACGCGGAGCTGATTTACAGATGGAGACGATACTTAGATGTTGAATATGCGAAATGCCAAATGTATCTTCCATATCTGTGTTGAATTGGCCAACCCACACACACAGCTTTGACCACAACCCTCGTGATGACGTGGGGGGTTTGCAGGTTTGTATCGCACGAGGTCGCCATGACTGGGCCCGAGTTGGTGTTTCTCAGACGCCATTGGAAAGACTGGTTTACGAATACTTCACCCTGTTTATCCTCTCAATTATCCATAAATACCAAGGTATGGACGCCATCATGCCTTACCGCTCCGTGTGTTGCGGCATCTGATAGACGCCCACTGCATAACGCTACACCCCATAAGCGTTTAATTCCTCACGAACGCTACCTTTAATCGATAACGCTACCCCTATTTCAGCGTTAACCCATCTCCAACTACCCCAAATCGATAACGCTACCCCTATTTCAGCGTTAACCAATCATCAACTACCC
The DNA here is from genome assembly GCF_023055435.1 of Haliotis rufescens. Classification (NCBI taxonomy): domain Eukaryota; kingdom Metazoa; phylum Mollusca; class Gastropoda; order Lepetellida; family Haliotidae; genus Haliotis; species Haliotis rufescens. The sequence continues at coordinate 3,386,150 of NW_025963802.1, forward strand.
CAAATCGATAACGCTACCCCTATTTCAGCGTTAACCCATCACCAACTACCCTAAATCGATAATGCTACCCCTATTTCAGCGGTAACCCATCATCAACTACCCCAACTACCCGATAAGGCTACCCATCGTTAACCCCCGACGAACGCTACTCCCACTCGATAACGCCACGCCCACAGGTACGTTACCTTTACTCGATAACCTCACACGAACCAACCACCTAGACATGCACAACTCTCTAAGGCAATAATTTTTAGCTTAAATCTTAAGTTCTAGATTATGTATATACTATGAACAAGTTGTCCATATAAGAGACTAAAGTACTGTCCACATATCTAGACTTGCCCATTGGGGGGGATAGAGTTACTAAACATCCAGGGACTTTTCTTTCCGTACATCCTTGTGGCAAAGCTAGCAACCACCACTCGGTAACGCTACAGTCATGTAACTGCTACCCCTACTCGATAACGTTACCCGACACGAACGCTACCACGAATCGAAAACAGGACCCATCTCGAAAACGACACAGACAAACAATCCATACCTTACTCGATAATGCTCCTTTCACTGAATATCGCTACCCCAGCACGAACTCTAACTCCTAACGAACGCTCCCCACACACGAACGCTACCCTACACAAGTGATATAAAAGTTTGCTCGAACCTCGGTAACCCGACCCTCGTTTATCCGGTCAAACTCACAACACCATGACAACGGAACGTAATAATTTCATTCAACGAATTGTTTAGTCGCGAGACGCGACACTCAGAAAATTTATAAAAAAAACTAATACAAACTGGCTGCGCATTTTTGCAATACACATCTTGTAGCTATTCACTGAGAAAATACGTACTGAGGCCAATGCCACACCCCTAGACTGATATTCTAAAACAAATGGAAACAATGTGCCTCAAGAAAAGCAATACTGCCACGCCCACTTATCAATTGATGCAACACTTCTACACCCATACATCAAAAGGCAAGGTGAGTTACTCCACACATTCTCCTTTAAAGGTTAACAAAATGGAATATAAAAATATGACACATGCTTAAAATTCCATCGACGGGGAGAGCACTAAACCGGTAGCTGTGTCGGTATATTTTCCTATGTAATGGTTCTCGCGTTATCCACTAGGGCTATTTGTACAATAAACTCCACGAGGAGGAGCGACCGAAATAACGCATAGATTACATCTCAGCACATTTAGGAGACAAAAAAACATTTCATTGAGTCAAAGTAGAACGTTATCTGAGGATGTGAAAAAACACGCGCTGCTCCTGAGCCGAGCACCCACTGGCCGACCCCACGGAGCCAGCCCCTCTCCTACAGGTAATGAACCGTTAACCAGACGTTCCAATAGACCTGCCTTTAAGAAATCCGGGGGGAAATTCCCCAAATAAATGGAAATTCCTCTCGTTGGAATCGATATTATATGTTTCGATTATGGTTCGATCCCGTGATTATTTTATCTTTAACATCAAGGCACAAACTCTACCGCAAGAATAGAGAGCTTGACATTTGTAGGACTTCGTTTGTATGACAAAATGGGCATTAATACCCCCCGTTCTGTTCAGGGAGTATGGCTGCAGGGAAAACACCTTATTCGGCCAGACGAGAGGTGAAAAAAGGTAGAATGTTCATTTACAGCTGCGAGACACTGTGCTGTATATGTTCGGTGCCCCCAGTCGCGGTGATATTGCGGTCTGTTTATTTTGGGAAGCGACAATTGCTATAGCAGCTTGAATGTTAAAAAGGAGGAAGTGAGGTGGGAAGTAGTTGCATAAACAGCGAGAACCTGGGATTCCTGGGAAATAGTTGCATAAACAGCGAGAACACGCACTCTGGATCAGTCCAGACTGCCGTAGATTGCCACTGTTGTCTACACAATTGAGCAAACGAGCAAGGTTACCAAACTATGTCTACACTATCGCCTTTCGAGCTATAGGTTACCACGTTATTCTACAAAATCGTTTCCCGAACTATAGGTTGCCATTGTACTCCACACAACCGCCTCTCGAACTACAAGTTACCATTGTACTCCGAACAACCGCCTCTCGAACTATAGGTTACCATTGTACTCCACACAACCGCCTCTTGAACTATAGGTTACCATTGTGCTCCACACAACCGCCTCTCGAACTATAAGTTGCCATTCTACTCCACACAACCGCCTCTCGAACTATAGGTTACCATTGTGCTCCACACAACCGCCTCTCGAACTATAGGTTACAATTGTACTCCACACAACCGCCTCTTGAACTATAGGTTACCATTGTGCTCCACACAACCGCCTCTCGAACTATAAGTTACCACTGTACTCCACACAACCGCCTCTCGAACTATAGGTTACCATTGTATTCCACACAACCGCCTCTCGAACTATAGGTTACCATTGTACTCCACACAACCGCCACTCGAATTATAGGTTACCATTGTACTCCACACAACCGCCTCTCGAACTATAGGTTACCATTGTACTCCACACAACCGCCTCTCGAAGGATACGTTACCAATGTACTCCACAGAACCGCCTTTCGAACTATAAGTTACCATTGTACTCCAAACAACCGTCTCTCGAACTATAGGTTACCATTGTATTCCACACAACCGCCTCTCGAATTATAGGTTACCATTGTACTCCACACAACTACCCCCGAACTATAGGTTATAATTGTACTCCACACAACCGCCTCTCGATCTATACGTTACGATTGTACTCCACACAACTACCCCCGAACTATAGGTTATTATTGTACTCCACACAACCGCCTCTCGAACTATAAGTTACCATTGTATTCCACACAACCGCCTCTCGAACTATAGGTTACCATTGTACTCCACACAACTACCCCCGAACTATAGGTTATTATTGTACTCCACACAACCGCCTCTCGATCTATACGTTACCACTGTACTCCACACAACTACCCCCGAACTATAGGTTATTATTGTACTCCACACAACCGCCTCTCGAACTATAGGTTACCATTGTACTCCACACAACTACCCCCGAACTATAGGTTATTATTGTACTCCACAGAACCGCCTCTCGAACTATGAGTTACCATTGTATTCCACACAACCGGCTCTCGAACTATAGGTTACCAATGTACTCCACACAACCGCCTCTCGAACTATGAGTTACCATTGTATTCCACACAACCGGCTCTCAAACTATAAGTTACCATTGTATTCCACACAACCGACCCCGAACTATAGGTTATTATCGTACTCCACCCAACTTCCTCTCGAACTATACGTTACCATTGTAGTCCACACAACCGCCTCTCGAACTATAAGTTACCAATGTACTCCACACAACCGACTCTCGAACTATAAGTTACCATTGTACTCCACACAACCGTCTCTCGAACTATACGTTACCATTGTACTCCAAACAACCGCCTCTTGAACTATAGGTTACCATTGTGCTCCACACAACCGCCTCTCGAACTATAGGTTGCCATTGTACTCTACACAACCGTCTCTCGAACTATACGTTACCATTGTACTCCAAACAACCGCCTCTTGAACTATAGGTTACCATTGTGCTCCACACAACCGTCTCTCGAACTATACGTTACCATTGTACTCTAAACAACCGCCTCTTGAACTATAGGTTACCATTGTATTCCACACAATCGCCTCTCGAACTATAAGTTACCATTGTACTCCACACAACCGCCTCTCGAACTATAAGTTACCATTGTACTCCACACAACCGCCTCTCGAACTATAAGTTACCATTGTACTCAGCACAACCGCCTCTCGAACTATAAGTTACCATTGTACTCCACACAACCGCCTCTCGAACTAAAAGTTACCATTGCACTCCAAACAACCGCCTCTCGAACTATAGGTTACCATTGCACTCCAAACAACCGCCTCTCGAACTATAGGTTACCATTGTACTCCACACAACCACCTCTCGAACCATAAGTTACCATTGTACTCCACACAACCGCCTCTCGAACTATAAGTTACCATTGTACTCCAAACAACCGCCTCTCGAACTATAAGTTACCATTGTACTCCACACAACCGCCTCTCGAACTATAAGTTACAATTGTACTCCACACAAGCGCCTCTAAACAAAAGATTTTCACTGTACTTTACACAATCGCCTCCAAAATTATAGGTTACCATCGTATTCTACACAATCGTGTTTCCAGATATTGGTTACCGTCGTACTATATAGACTATGGCCTCTACAGGTTATTATCGTACTATATAACATATTGTGCTTAAAATAAATACATTACCATAGACAGTTGTGTCTAGAGGTGTAGGTTATTATTGTATTCAATCGATTGTTAAACAACAGGTTACCAATATTTACTTCACAATCGCTTCTCAAACAGTAGGTTACTATTGTACTTTACACAATCGCTTCTCAAACAGTAGGTTTCCATTGTCCTTTACACAATCGTTTCTCAAACAGTAGGTTTTCATTGTACTTTACACAATTGGTTCTCAAACAGTAGGTTACTATTGTACTTTACACAATCGCTTCTCAAACAGTAGGTTTCCATTGTACTTCACACAATCGGTTCTCAAACAGTAGGTTACTATTGTACTTTACACAATCGCTTCTCAAACAGGAGGTTACTATTGTACTTTACACAATCGCTTCTCAAACAGGAGGTTACTATTGTACTTTACACAATCGCTTCTCAAACGGGAGGTAACTATTGTACTTTACACAATCGGTTCTCAAACAGTAGGTTTCCATTGTACTTTACACAATCGGTTCTCAAACAGGAGATTAGAATTGTACATTACACAATCGCTTCTCAAACAGGAGGTTACTATTGTACTTTACACAATCGCTTCTCAAACAGGAGGTTACTATTGTACTTTACACAATCGGTTCTCAAACAGTAGGTTACTATTGTACATTACACAATCTCCTCTCGAGCTCTAGATTACCGCTTTATAGACAATCGTTTGTCGGGTATTAAAGGTTACTAAAGCACAACATACAACCGGCTCTCCAGCTCAAGCGTACCATTTGTATTCTAGCATTGTACATTGTACAAGTTACAACCTTCCAATGTCCACCAACATCATCCCGACCCAATCCCCGTAGTGCAGCACTGAAGATGTGCGTGGTTACACCAGTAACCCTCAAGCTTATAAGGAACTTCAAGTTTCGCCTTCGCAACAAGGAATTCTGGATAATTTCCCCAAATCTAACGATCTATGGCAGCAGATGTAAGGAATATTTCACTCCGGGAAGATGACTCACTTCTCTACTGGGGGTAATACCTTAGATACCAGACATCCGTCAGCCAATCAAATTGCACATATTGTTAAAGAGGAACTTAGACATACATTGTTATAGCTGTTTGACTGAGCCTCAATGTTTGTTTGGATCGAGGAAGGGCTTGTTAATATATAATAAACTTGAACAGACTATAAAATGAACGTTTAAAGAAGACAACATACGATTTTCTTGTTTCAGAACAGAATGGCTGTGCAACGAAAACAGCGATGGACAGCGCTGGTCATGTCGTGGTCTCCCGTACAAGCTCACGAAGACTTCCCTCACTAAATATTTCACAATAACCTTGGGAAGTGATTTTAATTTTGCAATAATAGAGCAATAGAGAATTGGTCTCAGATTGAAAACCAGGAAATTCGGTGTGATGAGCGGACGCTTTCACCACTCGGCCACCAATATAGCATTACCCCCGTGGGGAAGCGAACCCGGGTCTACGGGATGACGAGCGAACGCTTCAACCACTAGGCTACCCTCCTGTCCCGCAATAGTCCAGGGAGCACGTGAAGGCTACATACACATGTGTTAGGTATCGTGGAATTTCAATGTTTTTGCTTAACAGGCTCAGTCGGTATTAGGATTACTTACAACTTTACATCTGTGATGTCAGACAGCTGGTGAACTGTCATCAACACCATCTATTCAGATGAACCTGACAGCAGTCAGATACGTACGCCACCTATGGCGATAAGTGCCATCAATTAAAAAGGGGGAGATAAGCACGAAACATTCTCAAGAATCTGCGTTCGGATTAGATTAATTTGATGCCCTCGGGGATTCAATATTACCTTCAAATTTACGACGTGAATCATAACATTTATTGAAAGTAGTATATGTTTTTAAAAAAAAGAAGACATTTTTTAAAGATGTTTATGATATAGCTTCGTGAATGCCAGCCTCTTTATCGTGGTAGCCGACTTTCGATAAAGAGTAAAAAGATGTAGACTGGCCATATATAGCAACACGTGCATATGTACGAACATTCGTTCTGCACTACTTCGCGGGGTATGGAATGGGAAAACTTGCAATGCGGAATGCAGAAAGTCCGGGCCGTTGAAACAACGCCAGGTTGCGAGGTATCGCCCTCGCAACTAATTACACTGCTTTACACGTAGGCAACAGGAAACGGGCGGTAGGTATGGGCGACGGAATACCCCAGTAATTGTTGACTGCGGAAAAACTCATTTACTTATGGTAAATTGTGTCAACAGAGTCGTCGTGTATATTTAACCCGTTCTAGTAACTATTACAGGTTTAACATTCTTCGCTGCAGGACCAGATCGTGTGTTGCTGGTTACAAAGGATTTTACTCGGCGTAAATCTAATGGATTGTACTCTATTCTTATAAAACAGTTTTTGCTGTTGGCTTGTACTGAGTGAATTTTATTTAATCTGTTAATATTTTTTTTAAACAAAAAAATTCATGTTTACTTTGAACATGATCTTTATCATTGCGAGTACAGTGTCGTAATCATACTGTCTGTGTTATTAAAGACGACTTAATGGGTTTATACGGGGCATCAAGAACACATATCACATATATTTTGCAATTATAATCATCCAAACCACGCACCTGTTTATATTTACAACCGAGGGACAGCTGTATTCTGCCCGCATCTCACTTACCGCCCCATAGCTGACATACCACGTGTTGGAGTCAGACCCCTCCACACACATGAGCACGCGCACGTGCACAACATACACGTACGCACACACAGACATACACACATGCGCGCGCATACGTACATTCGTACACACAGCCACAGTCACACATTCACGCGCGCACACGTATACACAACCACACGCGCACACACAGCCACGCCCACACACGCACACACAAACGCGCGCACGCACACACACAGCCACCCACCTTCCCTAAGTCAATATTTCGTTAGTTTATGAAACACTAAATGCCACTCTATACTGACTAACACAACCTTTGGACTTCAAGGCGGATCAGAGTTGTGGTATATTTCTATTATATGTATAATATAGACAGTCGCAACACAAATAAGACAATCGTACACTTTCGACAAAGCTATCCCTGTGCCATGATAGTTATCCTATGTTTTTGAAAGATGTGAAGGATCCGGGGTAGAATAGCTCTTCAGCAACCCATGCTTGCCGTAAAAGGTGGCTATGCTTGTCGTAAAAGGCGACTAACGGGATCGGGTGGTCAGGCTCGCTGACTTGGTTGAATGCATGTCATCGATCCCAATTGCTTGGAACGATGCTCATGATATCAACCACTGGACTCGATTATTTACGGCGTTACCCCCCCAACCCCCCCAAAAAAAACAAACAAACAAAACAAAAACAAAACCAAACAAACAATGAAAAAACCAAAAAAAACCCCGAAAGATGTGAAGAGTCTGTGACACTATAACACAACTGGCATATGTAGAGGGGCGGGGCTAGACTGGTGGTACAGGCCACATATTACTACATACGACATGTGATAAACAGTATATCACCACCAATAAGGAATTGTTCCTGATCAAATATGACAAAGTGTATATATCCCCATCCAGATAATGGTATATCGGATATCATCTCAAATACTGAACACAACAAACGCACAAATTGTAGTCTGTGCAAACTGTTCTCTCTAGTATTGAAGTATTTTCTCAAGGTGGCGTAGTTTCAAACATCAAACGATCTTGCATCATTAACGGCATTTTCAGATGGAATAAACAGTCAAATCGCTGTATAAAGTAGTACAGGGACCTTATACACTATTATTTACACATTATTGCACATAGTACCAGAACCAGAATGGGTGAGTGAGGTTTTACGCCGTTTTTTTTGCAATATTCCAGCAATATCACGGCGGGGGACACAAGAAATGGCCTTCACACATTGTACCCATGTCGGGAATCGAACCCGAGTCTTCGACGTGACGAACGAACGCTTTAACCACTAGGCTACCCGACCGCCCCACCAGAACCAGAACAATATAGGCATAATATAGGCACGATATACGATCAGCTTGACTGTAATGTCACAATGGTTCTTCTGTAATTTAAAGAAAGTATGGAACAACCATTGAATGAATTGTAACCCACCGATACATTGCACGTCACTTCATGTATGTTTGCAACGTGATAATGTTTTTTACACACTGACAAGACAATATGGAGACATAATAGGGAACTTATGTTGACATAATGTTGCACGCAGCTTTCTTCACTGATGAAATACCGCCTCCGTGGTCTAGTGGTAGAGCGTCCGCCCGGAGAGCGGAAGGTCCGGGGTTCGATCCCCTGCCGCGTCATACCAAAAGACGTTAAAATATGGTACTTGTTGTTACCCTGTCTGGCGCTCGGCATTAAGGGGCTAAAACAAGGACTGGTCGGCTCGGAGTCAGTATACTGTGTCTGAGTCGGGTATTCATGTAAAACTGCGGCATGGTATCTCAGTGAGCTAGCACTATAAATCGGCATCAGTCCGGGCTAGTACAAGCAGCCACACAAACACACCCACGTACATGCACGTCGCTATATAAGTGCAATAATCTTGGACGCGACGTTAAACCCAATTTCACCTCACCTCACCTCACCTCACCTCACCTCACCTCACCTCACCTGATGAAACAAGAACACAAATTCAGTAGTGCAAGGGAACAGAGGCAAGCTGCGACCAGACGAACCAGGGCCCTGTTACACGAAGCAATCTTAGCAGTGGTGATCGAAACGCCCACATTTTAACATTGTCTTGCGATTGCCGTAGCGCTAAGGATCGATTGTGGAACGGGGCATTCATGTCAACGCCGTGTGACGTTATCAATGAAGCAGGTCCCTTTAACGCCATGGCAAACATACGTTGCAGGATTGACGCCATGTGTAAAAACTAAATCCACAGCCAAGATACTTTCAGTTATGTGGCCCTCCCTGTAAATCCCTGTTTAACACCCCTTTAAGTAGTATTAACAGATATAACATTTAAGCTGAAAGTATTACCTGCTGGTAAAATCCGATCTATCTGAGAGTACGCCATCCAATAAGTATCGATACAAGAGAAACACATGGACAGTCATGTAAACAGTATAAACAGTATGATAGCAATTCCAGTCAGAAGCATCTTGTGATACGTCCTTATGAAGAGGTTATGACAAAGATGAACAGTTTAAATCTTGTACTCCAGGAGGGTAGGATACGACCCTGACCCTTCATCGAAGTTGGCGTTCAGGGTGACCTTGGCACCAGAATTTCTCAGCTTGTGAAGGTCATATGTTCCTGTAAAGCAACAGCCGGCTTTATCCAAATGCTTCCAATCTGATCCATTAATTACGATGGCGGCGGCCTTGGCATTGGGGATGTTGACCTTGAACTTGACCGACGTCAGTGAGCAATTGGAGTTGAGGACCGTTGGTTCTACGAGAGAGCAGCCATCTTTCCATTGCGCATACTGCTTGGGGAAGGCGTGGACGGCGTGGCACGCGCCTTCGACTTTGATCTTGTAGTTGAAGACGTTGGGCAAAGAGGTCTCCTTGGTGTCTCCGGGGAGAGCAAACAGTTGGAATTTGTAGCTTCCCGACTCGGGAAAATTGATGCAAAAGTGCATACAATCGTCGTACCGTTGGCTGAAGACGTATGAGGACAGGTCGTCCTCCTCGTCTTTGACGTTGACCATCTTTTGAGTAAACTTCACAGGCTTGGTTGATTTGAACCTGATTTCACATACATTTGTTTTCACTGTAAACTCATTTTCTTTATGAGACTGTACAGCCAGCCCGAGGGATGCAAAATCTCCTTGAGGGCCAAATTCTCCTTCGATCTGGGCCATGGCGACAGGGACAACACGGACAACACAAGCTGACAAACGACGTTCGGGTGGACGTACTGGCTCCTCTCACCGTAATGATAATCTGTCGTCTGCAACTCAGTAAATACCTGTCGGAATGTACCGATGTTTGCCGAATGGGCAGTTAGCCAATGAAATCGTTTTACCGACAGGAGGGTTTGTCAGTTACAAATTCCTTCCAGCAAGTCATTATCTTCTCTCGCTGTGGATTTCGACTTCCCCGAGCAAAGCTACACGTCTAATTTTAGTCTGTCTTACCTTGCATCCAGAACCCTCTAACACTTCCCACTTTCATTCTGCAAAGCGAATCAAATTTCTTCAAGCAACCCCGCCGTTTTATCTCTACACTAAAGAACATTGATCAGCGATACAGTTCTTCCCCTATCGCGCCCACCGTATCAAACGCCCATGAGCTGATAGACCGTGGTCCTACATTGACCACTACTCTATACTGTGTAGAGAGACATTGATCGCGTTACTGTATGCTGTATACAGATCCAGATTCAGATTGACAATTAATATGCACTGTATGCAAACGTGGTCCTACATGTACCACTACTCTATTCTGTTTGGAGAGACATTGATCTCGTTACAGTATACACGCTGTATACAGAAGCAGATTTACTATATACTGCATACAGTGACCATGATCTCTTTACTATATGCTGTCGTGATCGGGTGGTCAGGCTCGCTGACTTGGTTGATGCATGTCACCGATCCCAATTGCGTAGATCGATGCTCATGTTGTCAATCACTGGTTTGTCTTGTCCAGACTCGATTATTTACAGATCGCCGTCATATAGCTGGAATATTGCGGAGTGCGGCGTTAAACAACAAACAAACAATACTATATGCTGTATACATTGACCGTGATCGCTTTATTATATACTGTAAACTGCATCTCAGATAGAACAAATATTGTGATTATACAGAATACGAGAAAATGCATTTATAGGAAGCAAATTCCAAGTTGAGAGTTACAAACTGTGCGGGAAATGTGACGTAAGTTGAGTATGTGAGATCGACATACATCACAATTCCTTCTCTTTTCCTCGTCGCATTCTACCCCCTTTAGGGGCGGTCGGGTAGCCTAGTGGTTAAAGCGTTCGCTCGTCACGCCGAAGACCCGGGTTCGATTCCAGACATGGGTACAATGTGTGAAGCCCATTTCTGGTGTCCCCAGCCGTGATATTGCTGGAATATTGCTAAAAGCGGCGTAAAACCATACTCACTCACTCACTCTACCCCCATTGTCTCCAAAGCTCCTTCCCTGTGAATAGATCCTCCAGTCCCCCAGCATGTCAGTAATGTAATACAGGTAATAATGTCGTGTTGCAAATGCCACACATCCTGGTTCAACCCACCCTAAGTCTATTTACACAATAGCTTACAATATTGCGACATCATCGTCGGTTATCGAGTTTCAAAGATACGAGGAGGCACGGGTGGCCCAGTCGTCTAATGCGCCGCGATTCGCTGTGCAGAGTTGCGTCCCTTGGGCACGCCAGAAACCTATGATTGTGGGCTCGAATCCCGGTTCGCCCCGATTATGTTTCTAGGTTAGTCAGCACCATACCCGTGCTCGTGGGTTTCACCGAAGTGGTAAACGTTTGAGACCTGCATCACTTGGGGCTTTCCTTCCACATTAAGCTGACACGCCGTGATATAACTGGAATTCTGTTAAAAGCGGCGTTAAACCCAACTCACTCACTCACTCAAAGATACGAATTAAAAAGGGCTTCAATTGGGAACGTATGTGATATATTTATCAGCATTGTCAAGTTTTATTCTCACTGCCCAGATGAATGTCGCGAGAATATAATAATGGGTTTACCACGTGAACGGCAACACATCCGTGTAGTAATGTCGGGCATGTCATGAACATGACACTGTGTCGTTTATCGAACTCTGACTAAATCCACATTGTTTCCCGATTGCTGGACACGATGCCAATAACTACAGGTTTGTATGAGGCTTATTCTTCAATCGGTCATTGAGGAAAGCATATATACACCACAGCATACAGATCTAGATAACACAACAGTACATCCTGGGTAGGAGCGTAACATCAAAAGGCAGGGTTACCTCATGAAGACCCGGGATAGAATAGGTCTTCAGCAACCAATGCTTGCCGTAAAAGGCGACTATCCTTGTCGTAAAAGGCGACTAACGGGATCGGGTGGTCAGGCTCGCTGACTTGGTTGATGCATGTCATTGGTCCCAATTGCGTGGAACGATGCGCATGATGTCAATCACTGGATTGTCTGGTCCAGACTCGATTATTTACAGACCGCCGTCATATAGCTGGAATATTGCTGAGTGCGGCGTTAGACAACAAACCAACCAACCAACCTCATTTTATCATATTTATCAAATACCAGTTTATGATTTTGAAGACCGCCTCCGTGCTCTAGTGGTTGAGTGTCTGCCCCGAGAGCGGAAGGTCCGGTGTTCTATCCCCAGACGCGTCATACCAAAAGACGTTAAAACATGGTACTTGTTGTTACCCTGCCTGGCGCTGGGCATTAGTGGATAAAAAAGGATTGGTCGGCTTGGAGTCAGTATACTGTGACTGTGTGGGGTATTCATGGTATCTCAGTTGGCTAGCTCTGTAATATCAGCATTAGTTCGGACTAGCACAGACACACACATAAGCATGGACGCCGCTACATAAGTCTAACAATCTTGAACGTGACGTCAAACTCCATTTCACCTCACTACACATGTTAATTTTAAACAAGGCCAGTGTTAGCTCCCTTTTCTTTTGTGAAAGTTAGGCTGGGCGATTGACGGGATTAATTATTAAAAGGTTTTATAGGTGTTCGGGCAACTAGGCCCATTAACACCTTGCCCACAATAAAGGTTTGCTAATTACCTAGATAGTTCATAGTGGAGTGAAACTGCCACACGCTTTAATACAAGCAAGAATGACATTCTGAACATCATGGCGAACGATATTTCCAGAACTGTTAGAGACTCCACCATTGCCTTACGCTGATTGACATATTTTTGGCAATGAAGTAAATACTGAGCCGCATTGTCAAGCTGATTACACACTGTACAATGTGCAGAAATGTCTTTATTAATAACATGGAGATAAGCACCAAGACCACAATGCCCAAGACGAAGTCTGGTTAATAGAACATCCTCTCTCCGATTGTTTCGAGATATTTGGAATGTGTTTAAAAAAAGGCTCGATGCCAAAGAGATGACGTCCTTTTAAGGATGATGCCCATCTCTGTTGCCATTTAGTTTTAACATGGATCTTACTGATTGTGCCTAATTCTGCTGGGCGACGGACGGGATTGCTTGATTTTACGAATGCTTCGATTGCGCATCAAACACACAAAAAAAGGTGTCAGAATGTTTGAGAAGATTACATGGGGGCTTGGATCATGGGGATGAGTAATCGTTGGAAAGATGTAACCAAACTTTTAAAAGAAACTTTATCTATGTCTCAAATAAGTATAGAGATATGCGTACATGCGAAATAGATAAATAATTATAAAAATATTTTTAAACATTCCTAACTGTAAAATAATTCACTAAACATGTTGATGTTATTCGGAAACAGTCATAACAGGGAGCCACCTCCTGTCCTAGACTGGTTTACATGCCCTAGAGCGCTTGCGCTCCTCGCCTGGGGCCGCTATAGGAAACGAAGGGCAGGATACCAGTCTAGCTCTATCCGACCTATTTCTCCACACATCGTTTCGATGCGGTAAAACGTTGACCCATTTCCGGGAAGCTTTCAGTATGTCGAGAGGGACGGAGACAGGCCTACAGCATATCGCTATGCGTGAAACGTTGATCCATTTCCTTAAAGCTGGCCTGCCTGTCGAGAGGGTCAGGAACAGGTCCATAGCATATAACTATCGTTTACCCAGTTTCCGTGCAGTGAGATATTAGCACTTTTGGACAGTGTGAATATTTGATGTGTCAGGCTACAGGAGTAAACATATTAAAAAATAGGTAGGTAGCTCTGACTGAGAAGTATGGTTCATGGTTAAGAATAACAAATGCACGAAAAACGATGTTGGTTTTAATTTTAACATTATCTGCATGTCTCTATGTGCAGATCTACTTCATTATAAAAAAGATATTACAACATTGTAACTATTACTTTGAAACGATTAATCATGAAAAAAAACCATTAATAACTTTACCACTGTAGATATATCAATGTCAACAGTACCATGTATACCACAAGGATTGTGTCAACTTAATATCCCATGTGGGGCGGTCGGGTGGCCTAGTGGTTAAAGCGTTCGCTCGTCACGCCGAAGACCCTGGTTCGATTCCCGACATGGGTACAATGTGTGAAGCCCATTTGTGGTGTCCCCCGCCGTGATATTGCTGGAATATTGCCAAAAGCGGCGTAAAACCATACACACTCACTCACTAATATCCCATGTTCCTTGAAAATAATAACAAATCTTTCCGGAAGTCATTGTTGTGGAAACATATTACTCGTTTTGTTTTCATAATATGTTTGTTTTCTACTTATATATCACATCCATATTTAAACTGAAATGGGCCACATTCTCCTTCCTGCCACATGCAAATTACAATTTGTTTACCTTCTGGGCGACACGTGAGCTTAATGACAGTATAGGTATTTGTATCAATAGGTTTCCTGCAACATGTCTTTGCGCCGTGTTGATCCTCTGGATCAAAGTTATTTTGTTCTATATATTAGCCATTGTCTCTCGGAGTGTACCGTACACCTGGTCCAACTGTATTTGGTTTTATGTTGTTGATTATAGGACGATTTGGGCATTTTCTTCAGTTAAAGTATGAATTAGAAGGAAATTACTTTCTCCTCCCTGTGTGTAGCGGTGATGTAAGTGAGTAGTCCTCCCCGGTACGTGGCGTGTAACAGGGGTATTTAACGGGTGTGAAGATTTGTTCATACTCGCTCTTATTGCAAGCACGGTCAGTATATTATTCTCGTCACGAGTATCGACGCCAAACTTGATACTATTCTTCAGCAATTAGAAACAAAGCCCATTTTGAATAGTGGATTAATGACCGCGTCAAAGCGTTGAGGGAAGAGTGAGTGAGTGAGTGTGGTTTTACACCGCTCTAGCAATATTACAGCAATATCACGGCGGGATACACCAGAAATGGGCTTCACACATTGTACCCATGTGGGGAGTCGAGCCCGTCTTCTGCGTGACGACCGAACGTTTTAACCACTAAGCTACCCCTTGAGGGAAGAATTCAACCAGACCACTAAAGATATAAGCTGGAAAAGATTATACGTGGAGTCGGGAGGGCAACAGAGTCCAACACAGATTCAACGAAGAAACGGTAGATTCATTGAATCAAGTTCTGGAAGATATTCAAAATCAACGGTTCGAGGACTGTGAATCGCACATCATGTTAAAAATTGAAAGGCTCCAGAATCGAAACACAAATTGCAGATTCTTCCGAAGATGGGTGGGAGACGGTCCGGAACTCTGATGCCAATAAACTTGCGGATGATTCGGACGACAGGAAAATTACGAAGGCCAGTTCGGATATTCCGCCAGAACCGTGCACGTCAAGCACCGTAAGCAAGTAGGTCAGCCAGGCAATCAGCAACCTTTACCCGTCCCGTGCAAGGTGCTTTCTTCCTGCTTAGTCTGTGCAAAATATTCAACCAATCACCAACCAGCTGTTTCGTGTCAAAGGTCAGAAGACAGGTGCGTGTTTTATATGTGGAGACCTCAGTCACTGCAGGAGAAACTGTCCCAACAACGTCGGCTCAGAATGTCAAGTTTCGCAGCCGGGGGTTCATCCCAAGGGAATCAGTTGTTCTCAAGACTTGTTAGTTGAGTCTTTCAGTCATAATAGTTGACTATAATGAGTATGAGCGGGGTACATCTGAAATTGTGGTTAGGGGGCGTCTCAAGAGCAGTTTGCAATTCTGGATAAACATTGGTTCTTCACATTTTGTTGTAGACTTGATTGCTAATGGGTATAAAGTCCCATTTATTTTTCAACCACATATGTTTGTAAAACATAACCAATCTGCTTTCAAACACAAAGACTTTGTTACAAAGGCTATTGATGAGCTAGAAAAGAAAAGTCTGATATGCGAGTGTGATACACCTTCTACGATGGGATTCAATGTTTATTCCACAAGTTAAAGGTGTAGATATTTGAAAAGTTCCAGAGGGTCATATATAGCTAGTAGGATTCCAGGAGGGGTGTTTGGTGAAGCAGATTTACTATTTAACATGCTTGCTTTTCTTGTCGATTATCGTGGACAGACGTTTTCAATGTAGCAGATGTGTTCCAGTGTACAGATAAAAATTATAGAGTGAGTATGGTTTTACGCCGCTTTCGGCAATATTCCAGCAACATCACGGCGGGGGAACACCAGAAATGGGCTTCACACATTGTACCCATGTGGGGAATCGAACCCGGGTCTTCGGCGTGACGAGTGAACGCTTTAACCACCAGGCTACCCCACCGCCCCAGATAGAATTTAACGGAGCTTGATCATGTTCCTGTTCGTCAGTTGGCTTGTCAGAGTCGAGTGCCAAGTCCACTATCAGGAAATTTGAAAATTTAAATAATATGCCTGATGAATTACCAATTCGCACCAGCTGTCTATCTTTTATCTTCTCAACTGATTCATATTTCTCATCCTGATATAATATTTTATGAATCACACATGTTGTTTTAGGACTAAAACAGATGCACATAGACGGGGCGTGGCTTGTTATCAGTAGAACCAGAGATGTATATAGATATGTACGGCTTTGCTTAACTCACTCGAAATTGTGTCCAGTTGATTGTTTGGAAAGATACCTAAGATATGCATGTATCCGGCAGACAGTGATCAGTACATGTTCAGAAACCTCAACAAATGTTCGTCTGGTTATGAGAAAAGGCAACAAGTCTGTCTAACAATGGCCTAAGGGAGCTTTCCTTGGAACGGATTATCTCCCTTTGGGACGAACATTAAAACATGGCCTGCACTGTCTATGGTAGCTGACGTTTGAGATTTGAATTGAATACCGTGTGCGAAATACGCATAATGTCGGAAAGCGCACGTTAAATCTCCAATAGTAAATAAGTAATGAATTGTTCATTCGCGGTGCAAGTGCAGTCACGGCCAGTATATTTATTTCTAATTCTTTAATGTGCGAAACATTGCATTTTCAGTTTTGTAACCTTTGTATGTTTCAGATTCGTGACAGTGGAGACATCTGTTGTAATTTCGGCTGCAGAGCGGCTGTAATACAAATGTAAGCTGCTGTATGTGCAGTCACACGATGGTGTCCTGGACTGAAGAGCCGTTATTATACAGGGAGCGTTTATGCCCTAACACAATATGTACAGTTTTTGTGTGTTTTATGGTCTGTACAATGTGATTACTGTGGGTGTGTTTATAGGCTAGCGGCCATTATAACACACCATGACGTGATTAAGTGATGCAGCTATATATATCACACTTATTAAGTCTGTTAACTGTGTGCGTGTGGGCTACCGAGCCAATATTATAATATTTAAATGTTCTGTACATGTACATATATAGATTGATGAATATATCAGGTGGCCCAGTCGTCTAAGGCGCCGCGATTCGCTGTGCAGAGTTGCGTCCCCTAGACACGCCAGAAACCTATGATTGTGGGTTCGAATCCCGGTTCACCCCGATTATGTTTCTAGGTTTGTCAGCACCATACCCGTGCTCGTGGGTTTCACCGAAGTGGTAAACGGCTAAGACCTGCATCACTTTGGGCTTTTCTCCCACATTAAGCTGACATGCTGTGATATGACTGGAATACTGTTAAAAACGGCGTACAAGTCAGGACAAGTACAAGCGGACATAAACACACACACACGAGCATGCACGTCGCAACAAAGTGCAACAACTTTGAACACGACGCTAAACCCCATTTCACCTCACCTATTAATTTTTGTTCTGTTTTGTTTAAAGTTCGTTTGACTGGGAGACGGACGGGATTACTTGATTTTATGAATGCTTCGATTGCGCATCCAACACAGAATGTGTCGGTATCCACCTGTCCAGTTTATCTTCTCGAGACAAGGGAGTTAACTGACTACAAAAGTCAAGTCAGTTTGCTCCTTTGCTTCGGGTAGCCGGCACAGACATAAAAATGCCTTTTTGTTCAGTAGGACAGATATTTTATTTCGAGTACGAGTAGGTTATTCTGTATTAACATTGTCATTTAAAGACAAATAATGAAGAAAAACGAAGGAAATTTCACTGGTGTTAGCTAATTGTTCAGATGACGTATAATGGTATCAATTTGTGACGTCATGAACAATGAAGATTAAACAACCACATTTGCATGTCTTTCCCAGGCAAGGGCGTGAGCTGAATATGAAAGTCCCGTTTCCACGTGGAAACGGGACTTTCAAAGTCAGTTAACGCCTTTGCCTCAGGAAGATGTGACATGTCATGTAATATTATATAGAACAAGAGAAAAAAACGCGGCTGGTTTTGTAAAAGTTGAAAAAAACCTATCGAGCGGTAGTTGGTTAGTTGGTTGGTTTGTTGTTTTACGCCGCACTCAGCAATAGTCCAGCTATATGACGGCGGTCTGTAAATAATCGAGTCTTGACCAGACAATCCAGTGATTAATATCATGTGCTGAGGCTAGGTAGGCCTCGTGCCCTCGCAAAATTGTTTCGAAATTTATATCTCCAAAGTTGCCATAACTTATAAAATGCCTTTGCTACGTCACAGTTAGACACTGATTTTCTGTATATTAGACTGTTCTTTTGATAATGATACCAATTATCCCTGTAGTTTATCCAGATTCCCGATGGTTAATTCTGACTCGATCCTTGAATGACGAGGGCGACGCAATGTTTGTTTATAAACAGTGAAAGTAGTCCCTACTTGACCTTTGATATTTGCATCTCTATCCCCATACGAACCCAACGGATATCGTTTTTATCCGTTGGCTTTATCCTGCCGAGAAACGTATCCATTATATGATAAATTGCTATCTGGATATCAATTTTAGCCCGCAAGAACAGAAACTAAGTGATGTAAACACGTGGCTCGTCTCTCTACTAAACATATTATAACCACCTTGACCCCAACCCCACCACACACACACACAGACACAGACACACACACACACACACACACAATTCCATCCTCATCCCATTCTCAGCTCTATGACTTACAACTCATCTCCTTTTCAGCTCTGTCTGAAAGTACCAGTGACTTAGCTTCTAAATAGCACAATAAAACCCCAATTACTTTGAAATCATTTAATATGATTATGCGTTCTTCATTCTGTCGTTTTGGTATAGCTTACATGATCTTTTGGTTAATTTACTGGTTGACGAAATCTGATTACACTCAATTCTTAGTTCTTGCTTCCACTGAACAAAGATCTATGTTTAACTAACGCAAGCGAAACCTAACATATGATTTTAATGAGATTGCATGTTGACGCGGCTACTAACTACTACTATGAAAATTGTCGTTGGCTCGATATTGTTGTCTGCTTGTTGGTGTAGGTTTTGAGGCTTAATTAATACATGAAGGTCCATTTATGGAATTAATTTTACTTATTGCTTTTGTACATATAGCTTTTAGTTCGGGGATTACAGGAACGAAGGAAAAAGTACATATCCAATTTCCTTTGTAGTTGCAGCACAATAATCTACCCCCAACAACCAACACAACAATCCACAACCAACCATCCTGATCGGTGAGGTCACTAAAATCCACATACAGGCCCACTCAGTGAGCAGAGGCGCAATCTGGAGCCCGATATATGTGAAAGTGAGCGCAGTCCGATGGTGAGGGCGGATTGAACGTCGGCAGATGCACGGGGGTTACGAACCTAACGGCGATCTTATCTTGCTGCGAGAAATACGCCGTAATTTCGGATCCGCACGGAGCACGCGTGGCGTCAGCGAGGTGACCGGTGTTAACCGCCCGTCTCCGACCGTTAAGCTGATATTAGGTAGTGGTTGTACACTTTTACCAACATAGCGAACAATTTTCGGATCTCTACCGAGTTTCGGATCTGTACGGACTAAGCTCGCTGGGAGCGGTAACTTCGGATCCTTTCAGATTAATCTCACGCACGTCAGTTGTCGGAACTGAAGACAAAGGACCGCGTGTTCCCGCTACCTCAACGTGACGAAATTGCCCCGCATCGTCCATGCGCTCGCAGACCTTGCGGCTTCTGCTGGTCTCAGCAGTTGCCCGGATATATAGATAGTAGAAGCCCTGCACATTCTATGAGCCAATGTAATTCAGTGCATATTAATCCCAAACTGTTTGACCATGTACATCATATACAAAATGTGCTTTCGATAATTATATAGATTCTAAAGGGTCACATAAATATTATCGATTCATGTAGCATGCAGATTACTTACTATAAATGGCTTACGATGTAGATCTAAACACCAATTAATGTTAACACATGTTCCCCATGTTGCAATAAGGGCTAAAACTTTATATAAACCATTATATTATTAATAAATACATAAAATGAAAATTATATACCTGAATACTTCCTAGGACTGAAAAAAAGAAAGTTGTACGAATGTAAACTCTAATTTCTTCTACACTGTCAGGGCCCGGATAGCTCAGTCGGTAGAGCATCAGACTTTTAAGCGGTCTGTGACATCAGAGTGATCTGAGGGTCCAGGGTTCGAGTCCCTGTTCGGGCGGCCTATCTTTTTTTTGTTTTTTAATCTTAATTGTCGAATTGTTTTCACAACATAAATTTATCCACTCACATTAAACAAATTACAATATTTAAAAAATAAATGAATTAGGTTTAAATGGAACATTTAAATTATATCAACTGGATTCTGAAGATGTGGATGTCAGCAGTGTTTAAAGTGCCCAACAGTATGATATAGGCTGGTTGAATTTTGGTCTAGCTTGAACTAATAAACTAAAGGATATTAACTATATTGTGAGTGGGATTTTGATGATGCAATTAACTAATTATCACAGAAAACATGCAATAAATATTCCACCTAGAGAACAACAATGCGATATCTCAGTTATACTTATGTGTAGTTACGTCTTTATTGTTCAGGCAAGTGGACAAGAAATCTGGACTGGTAATTAATTAGGCTGGCTGGTATTTGTCTGAATGTTTTTGCCTCCCTGAAATAAATTGTAACATATTTTTGTCACAAAGAAACTGTTTATGCGCATTTGTCACCTTGAGGTACTTGTACGCCAGTATTCGTCACGATGTGTACACAGGCATTTGTCACCTTGAAGTATTTGTACGCCAGTATTCGTCACGATGTGTACACAGGCATTTGTCACCTTGAAGTATTTGTACGCCAGTATTCGTCACGATGTGTACACAGGCATTTGTCACCTTGAGGTACTTGTACGCCAGTATTCGTCACGACGTGTACACAGGCATTTGTCACCTTGAAGTATTTGTACGCCAGTATTCGTCACGACATGCGTACACAGGCATTTGTCACCTTGAAGTATTTGTACGCCAGTATTCGTCACGATGTGTACACAGGCATTTGTCACCTTGAGGTATTTGTACGCCAGTATTCGTCACGACGTGTACACAGGCATTTGTCACCTTGAGGTATTTGTACGCCAGTATTCTTCACGACATGTGTGTACAGGCATTTGTCACCTTGAGGTATTTGTACGCCAGTATTTGTCACGTGTACACAGGCATTTGTCACCTTGAAGTATTTGTACGCCAGTATTCGTCACGACATGTGTACACAGGCATTTGTCACCTTGAGCTATTTGTATGCCAGTATTCGTCACGACGTGTACACAGGCATTTGTCACCTTGAGGTACTTGTACGCCAGTATTCGTCACGACGTGTACACAGGCATTTGTCACCTTGAAGTATTTGTACGCCAGTATTCTTCACGACATGTGTGTACAGGCATTTGTCACCTTGAGGTATTTGTATGCCAGTATTTGTCACGTGTACACAGGCATTTGTCACCTTGAGGTATTTGTACGCCAGTATTCGTCACGACGTGTACACAGGCATTTGTCACCTTGAGGTATTTGTACGCCAGTATTTGTCACGTGTACACAGGCATTTGTCACCTTGAAGTATTTGTACGCCAGTATTCGTCACGACATGTGTACACAGGCATTTGTCACCTTGAAGTATTTGTACGCCAGTATTCGTCACGATGTGTACACAGGCATTTGTCACCTTGAGGTACTTGTACGACAGTATTCGTCACGACGTGTACACAGGCATTTGTCACCTTGAAGTATTTGTACGCCAGTATTCGTCACGACATGCGTACACAGGCATTTGTCACCTTGAAGTATTTGTACGCCAGTATTCGTCACGATGTGTACACAGGCATTTGTCACCTTGAGGTATTTGTACGCCAGTATTCGTCACGACGTGTACACAGGCATTTGTCACCTTGAGGTATTTGTACGCCAGTATTCTTCACGACATGTGTGTACAGGCATTTGTCACCTTGAGGTATTTGTACGCCAGTATTTGTCACGTGTACACAGGCATTTGTCACCTTGAAGTATTTGTACGCCAGTATTCGTCACGACATGTGTACACAGGCATTTGTCACCTTGAGCTATTTGTATGCCAGTATTCGTCACGACGTGTACACAGGCATTTGTCACCTTGAGGTACTTGTACGCCAGTATTCGTCACGACGTGTACACAGGCATTTGTCACCTTGAAGTATTTGTACGCCAGTATTCTTCACGACATGTGTGTACAGGCATTTGTCACCTTGAGGTATTTGTATGCCAGTATTTGTCACGTGTAGACAGGCATTTGTCACCTTGAGGTATTTGTACGCCAGTATTCGTCACGACGTGTACACAGGCATTTGTCACCTTGAGGTATTTGTACGCCAGTATTTGTCACGTGTACACAGGCATTTGTCACCTTGAAGTATTTGTACGCCAGTATTCGTCACGACATGTGTACACAGGCATTTGTCACCTGGAGATACTTGTGCATGGGTTTTAGTCACATGGTTCATATAAAACTTAACCCAACAATTTTAAGGCCTTTTAAGGCAATGATCACATTTCATAAGGATAAATATAAAACACAACACTACCTTTGAACAGCTCCCTTAGGAAATAATACTCATATTTAATTGTGATAAGGACGTAAAAAAAGACCACATTATTAAAATATTTATGTCCACACAACTGTGTTAATTTTATTATCAATAGGCTAATTTTGTCATCATGCTTAATTTGAGAAAGAGATATTAAACAGCAGAAAAAATGGTTGCCAAACTCAAGGCATTTTGAAAGCATCCTATCCAATTCTGATAGCTTTTATAGTGCTCGCCCATCAACGTACCATGCCGCAGTTTAACATGGATACCCGAGAGAAAATCCTGGTTTAACCATAATGCCAAGCACAGGCAGGGTAACAACAGATACATCTTTTAACTCTTTTAAGGTTTTGTCAAGGCAAGTCCAAATTTCAGGTCTGTTTCAGGTCTGAAAACAATATTTAATGCCTTTTCACCTTGAGACGTGTACATTGAGGTTGGCTTCCCACAAACATTGCACGAGATTTCATCTGGAGATATTTATGTGTAAACTTCAGTTGTTGTCCATGTGAAGGCTTGTTCTAATAAGGTTAAATATATCAAAACAATATGCAGAATAAACATTTTTGGCCATGGTAAAACATTGCACCACTGGTCACATAAGCTGTCAAAGTTGACTAAAAGTGCCTCCTTCACCTTATGGGGTGA
Organism: Haliotis rufescens; assembly: GCF_023055435.1. Taxonomy (NCBI): domain Eukaryota; kingdom Metazoa; phylum Mollusca; class Gastropoda; order Lepetellida; family Haliotidae; genus Haliotis; species Haliotis rufescens. Next base: position 3,409,941 of record NW_025963802.1, read on the forward strand.
GGTGAAATGGGGTTTGAATTCAAGATTATCGCACTTAAATGGTGATATGCATATACTTGTACTAGTCTTAACTAATGTGGTTTTAGTGCTAGCCCACCATGATACCGTGCCTCAGTTGAACATGGACAGTAGACAGATTCCGTGGCAACCAGCCATTGTTTTCTCTCTTAATTGCTGAGCAACTGGCAGGGTCATGACATGTTCTATTGTGTGCCAGTCTTTCACGTTTGATACAAAATGTGCCATGATCGAAATATCAATCATAACCCAATGAATTTGTTAAAGGAAAAATATTGTTTAAAATATATTTAAAGCGGCACATTCTTGATGGCCTGAAGCCCATGTCAAGTCTAGATGGTGACAATGTTATTACTGGGGAATATTCTGTATATAAAACTTAGATATTATCTTTGTGTATTAAGAGCATTATTAAATGCCCGATTTAAATGTGATAGACACAAAGAGTGAAGTTTGATGGACAAAAATAAAATTGTGCCAAACCCTGTCTACCTTTTTAAACAAAGAGCAAGAAAGTATTTCTTTTAACGTAACCTTTATTCAAGTTCAACAAATTTCATTATGACATATAATTGGGGTACCGACATCATCTGTCGCACAATAAATGCAGAAGTTTCATGCATAATGTCGTCATAATACACATCGTTTACAATCTGTAAATACAACAGTAACTTTGTACAAATATACTCCCTCAGTGAGTGAGATGGCGTATACACAGCTCTTAAGCACTATTTCAGCAATATCAGGGCATGGGACACCAGAAATCAGCACATTGTACCCATGTAGGGAATTGAACCCGGCCTTCGACGTGACAAGCGAACACTTGAACCACGAGGCTAGACCACCTTCAGTACTCCCTCAGGCATGGAGGCAATGTCTCGTACAAACTGCAGGAAGCCCTGTAATCACATGAGTTGTCCATGCTTTGAGACAAGTGAATTCCAATATTAGATAAGTGACAATGAGTTTTCTGCCATAACCATAAAGTTTGTTGTTAAACGCCACACTGGGCAATATTCCAGCTCTATGAAAGCAGTCTGGAGCAGACAAACCAGTGATTGATATTATGAGTGAGTGAGTGAGTATGGTTCTACGCCGCTTTTAGCAATATTCCAGAAATATCACAACAGGGGACACCAGAAATGGGCTTCACACATTGTACCCATGTCGGGAATCGAACCCGGGTCTTCCGTATGACAAGCGAACACTTTAACCACTAGGCTACCCGATTGATATTATGAGAATATCCCACACTGTCGGAGTATGATGAAACCTGAAACCCTGATCTATTTAATCGCCTCGTACACCCAGCATAGGCTGCTACAGTATGTCCCGACAACACCACAGTGACGGTTACCTCAAGCCATAAGTTGAAATAATGGAGTCTGACTCCACAATGTATCTGTACTCAAGTGCTAATGCTTACTCAATGATGTAACAAAAGTCAATATCTCTTCTTGTTTGACAATTCATTGCATGACATGATCCAAAATAACAAACAATATGAAATATTTCATTAACAACACAATTCTGGGAATTGGAGGCGCCATGATAACAACTGGGATGAGTGAGTGAGTGAGTGAGTGAGTTGGGTTTAACGCCGTTTTTAACAAAATTCCAGTCATATCATGGTGCGTCAGCTTAATGTTGGAGGAAAGCCCGAAGTGATGCAGGTCTTAGCCGTTTACAACTCCGGTGAAACCCACAAGCACGGGTATGGTGCTGACAAACCTAGAAACATAATCGGAGCGAACCGTGATTCAAACCCACAATCATAGGTTTCTGGCGAGTCGAAGGTCGAAGGGATGCAACTCTGCACAGCGAATCGCGGTGCCTTAGACGACTGGGCCCCCCGTGCCCCAACAACTGGGATGAGGTTGCCTGGCAACATGTGCCGTCACACAGACAGCCACAGGAGATGTCAAGTTGTAAACTCATGGCGACATGGTGGTTTTAACAAATCGTACATTGTTCTTGTAAGACGAAGTTATAAAGAGTGAGGGCCCCGTTCAACGAAGTGTACTTATCTCTGTGACTATTGCAAACACATGTTTTGTCAGAAAGATAAGATCTCTTTGTGGAATGTGCACCAGATCATAGACAAGTTCTTAACCCTGGTGCTGTTATTATGAGAAACATCCCACACCATCTTGCTATGATTACATGCAATCAACCAAGTCCCGAATACCTGACCACTCAATCCATCTAGTCGCCCCTTAGGACAAGCAGGGGTTGCTGGTGACCAATAAAAAATAATCTTAACCTGGAATCACCATGCTTGTCGTAAGAGGCGACTAATGGGGTCGGGTGGTCAGGCTCACTGACTTGGTTGATGCATGTCATCGTATCCCAATTTCTTAGATTGATGCTCATGATGTCAATCACTGGATTGTCTGGTGCAGACTCGATTATTTACAGACCGCTGTCATATACGTGGAATATTGCTGCATGCGGCTTTAAACAACAAACGAATAATAAGGGCAACATATCTGCCACATGTGCATATGTGTTATATGTTGGTGGTGGGTCATTACAATGATGTATTTGACAAAGCAGGATGTTGTTCACAAACAAAAGACCTCGAATCCACACTTCCTCCGTACGCTCACACAAGACATAACAAACAGAATATGATCGAGCTAACATGGGTGATGTTTGATAACAATGTTTGAATCAACATCAAAATATCGCTACAATATGATCATCCATGTTATCTTTAGTTAAGTTTCAAAATACCACTGAAAGATCATGATATACTGCATATATCCACTGTTGTGAAATGAGCTGCATCAACTCCTGGTGTCTGCCCCTCCAAGGGATCCTCGGTAGCTGCTCTGTCCTGGAAGCCCCACAGACAAGTCTTTGACAACAACACTGCACCATGGACGCTGGTCTTACACTGGTGTTGTCCGCGGGGGTCCAACCCGCTGTCTCCTCTCCGTCTCCAGCTGCTTGGCTCTCGTCCACAGGTCAAGGGTCGGACAGGTCTGGCAGTGACTCAAGGTCAACAACCTAAAGGACAATAATTACCAACTGGCATTATAACCCATGACGAGGAGACACACTGCGAAGTACAGGCAAAAATGTTTGAGCACAGCAGGTCTTTATTTACTCAAGATTCCAGACCATTCTTATAGTGCCCTTGGCAGGCAATTGGGTATTTTACCCCTTTAGTTTGCTCAAACTGATGAAATACAAGCCCCCTCTGCAAGGCCATAACATTAGTTACCATATTAACATGAATCGGGAAATTTGTAATTCCAAATTTGGGCCTTTTTTTACATTTGCTGCAGACTTGGGGCTGAATAACGGCCTGTGAGCAGGTGCAGATAAATCCCTGCACAGCCAAAGAGGCATTACAAACTGGGATGAAAAGACGCAGAAGAAAGCACAAGTCTAATGTGTGGGCAGGGCAAATGTGATGCAGGTCGTCGATGCTGACCACAACGGTAATATGACCCTTTCAAAGAATTGTATGAGTTAATGACAAATAGATATTTATTAAACTGATATTAAAGTCTGATTACTTGCAAATTTTGTGTAGGGACTTTCTTTACTGTTACTATCACTATTCCACTAGCTTCCCTAGTTTTGATGTATATATGGTCAGTTCTAACTCATACATCTAGAGGGAGATGGTACCAATAGCACAAAACTCAATCTCATTAAAATCAGATCTTTGTACTCACTACCGCTAAACAAAGATCTGAGGACATCTCATTAGGGGTCACGTCAGAACGACCTTTCATCCGACCAATCAGAGCGTCGCTTACCAGATCATGAAAGTGACAGTCGGAATGTGTTTTCTAATTATGCAACAATGAAATATTTAACATGGGGTATTCCAAATGATAGTTACAGGTTTTATGATTATAACCATACAATCTAGGCCATCTATAAGCCATTCCAGAGTGTTCTTCTTATCAGTTTTAATTTTTTTAATCGAGAATATACCAAAATATGTTTCGAAGCGTAGTTGCCAGTTTGAAACTAGTGTTCTAAAGCTCGAGAAAGCTGCCTTCTGATTGGCTAATGTCGATTTCTTGTCAGTCATTTCATTGGTCGGTCAAAATTCGCAAAAGGTCGTTCTGACGTGACCCATAATGGGATGTCCTCAGATCTTTGTTGAGCAGTAGCGAGAACTAAGATCTGATTTTAATGAGATTGCACAAAACTTAACTTCTTATTTGTTACCATTGTAGGCCTATCATAGAATTTGTCATGAAAAAAATACAATGGAATAAATCCGTAGTGCACATCGGTTACTTGTTTACCGTTACTGGCTTCTGACAAGAAACTACATCAGTGGAAGTTGGCACTGTGGGATCAAGGTGGTGATTCTCATCTCACCTGACTAGACTCAGCAGACTGTGGAAGTTGTCAACTGTCATGCACTTGGGGTTATCCTTCCTTGTCGTCACGAAGTCATCCTGGATGAGCTGCAAGCAGGAGGATGCTGCGTGATGTTATGTTCACTGCGTGTTCTTGTGAGTGAGTGAGTGAGTGAGGTTTTACGCCGCTTTTAGCAATATTCCAGCAATATCACAGCGAGGGACACCAGAAATGGGCTTCACACATTGTACCCATGTCGGGAATCGAATCCGGGTCTTAGGCGTGACGAGCAAACGCTTAAACCACTAGGCTACCCGACCGCCCCAAGAGTGAGTGAGTGAGTGAGTGAGTGAGTGAGTGAGTGAGTGAGTGAGTGAGTGAGTGAGTTGGATTTGGTGCTGCTTTGCGCTATGGACAGTATTCCTGATAAAGCATAGTGCATCAGCTTACGCATGTCTGCGGGAGGGAAGCCCAAACCTAGAAACATAATTGGCTTGAACTGGCATTCGAACCCGTGATCCTTGGTTTCTGTCTTGCCCAAGAGACACAACACTGCAGCGCAAAAAACAGTGAGTGCATGTTGTGTAAAGTTGCCGTCAGCTGTCAGGCAAACCAATAGTCACAAGCTGTGAATCTAAAGTTCGGCTCCAGGAGTGACTTGGGTTAAACGCCGCTTTTAACATTATTCCAGTTATATCACGGTGTGTCAGCTTAATGTGGAAGAAAAGCCCGAAGTGATGCAGGTCTCAGACGTTTACAACTTCATTGAAACTCACGAGCACGGATACGGTGCTAACAAACCTAGAAATATAATCGGGGCGAACCAGGATTCAAACCCACAATCATAGGTTTCTGGCGTGCCCAAGGGATGCAACTCTGCACAGAGAATCATGGTGCCCAAGACAACTGGGCCACCGGTGTCCCTTTTGGCTCCAAGAAGCAACATCTGGAGGTTGGACTGTCAGACACCTTGCAATAGTAAGAATGGGGAGGTAGGGGTGCTCAATTCTCAACTAACTTGTAAAGGGGAATGCTTGTAAGTGGCAGTGTGATCATATCCAGGACAGCTTGGGTTACAACGGCAGTGAATGTAACTACACCATCACATGGAACAAGTACACGGGATGTTTGAGATAATCACATAAAAAAGTAAGTGCTTCCAATTGCTGGAGACAGCCTCCATGGTCTAGCGGAAAGAGCATCTGGAGAGCGGAGAGCGCAAGGTTGGTGGTTTGATACACATCTTACCACATGGCGTTAAATCTCAATCAACTTCAACAACAACATTTTAACAGGTGATAGCTCCCTTGACCTGGAGCCCTGGACTACTGTTGTTATATGCAACTTCCCATGTCATTCGTGACCAACTCGTGTTATTCCGGGACAAGCCGAATATGACTCGCGTGCCTTTAGTGGCCATTTATAGGAGTGGGTTCCGTCTAAGCACAAACGGACATAGTTAAAAGAATTGTCAACTTGTTGACAGATGATTCATGTATATTTGCCCTATTTCAGTTGCTATTTGAAACACATTGGGAATTACGGTATTCATACAGTTTGATTGAACACATTTAACTGTAAAGGGTATATTTTTAGATGCAAGACATGTGTAAAAGCAAACATCATTCCTGAGGGATTCTTTGGCTGAAGTACTTGAATTCATAAGCACATTCATTTTCGCACATAACATTCATCAATAGGGGGACGAGTCTTCATGCAGGTTACAGAACGGGGCGAGTGGTGATGAATGCGTCCCCCGTATACAACTATTGTGGAGTGCCCAGACCCCGCTGACCTTCTGTAAGTCGTCAGAGATGGAGTACTCCAGCTGCTTGGTGAGAGTGAAGTAGACTCGTAGCTTGCCCAGCAACTCATCCGTCAGCCTTGCATCAAGTTGACTGAAGTACGACCTCAGGTCATCCGGATTCTGGCGCTTCTCCAGCTTTGTGTGGCAGTCTTTCTGAAAGTAGAACGAACATTGCATGGTTTACTATGAGATAATGTCAACACTTATCTAGTTTAAATTATTTAAAAACAAAACCTGACAGAAAAACAAAGCAAGACAAATAGTGAGAAGGGCTCACTAAACCCCACAACTTTGACTCCAAACATGAAAAAAGCAATATTTTCTCAGAAAATACACTTCGATCTACACCTCTCCTTTTGGTATAGAAACTGTACCCCTAATTGGAAAAGAATCCATGAGGTAGTTTTCAAGTCTTAGGTCGCACAAATGTTGGAAGCAAAAAAAATATTCTAAGTTCACAACATGAAAAGCATCCTACTTTTTCAGAAATCGACATATCAAAATCAACATCAAACTTTGCACTGCACCTCTTCTATTAGTATGGAAACTGTTCCCTCAATTTAAAAAGAATCCATTCAGATGTTTTCTAGTTATAGGTCACACAAATGTTTAAGTAAAAACATTCTAGTAAAAAAAATGAAAATAAAAGGTGTACTTTTTTTGAAAATCCAAATATTGAAATCAACCTTCGCACCACACGTCTCCTATAGGTATAAAAAGTGTTCACCAAGTTTGAAGGAATCTATGTAGTAATTTTCTTGTCATAGATCACAAGAAAAGGTATCCTCGGAAGGACAGACGGAATTCCTTGGTAGGTCGGAGTTATCATAAGAACAATGTCCTGCAACTCCATCCCACTGATACAACCACAGGTGATTTATCAAAATGTCAAACTCAGAAGTAACACAAAGATCATGATTGTACTAAAATAAAAATAGTAAGTACATTAGGATTGTGAACACTTGAACAGAGCCTCAGTCGTACATTTCCTCAGGTTGTACAATAGAAGCTTAACCTTTGGCTCATGCTAAACTCTACACGTTAAAGTGCCACCCATCAGTAATGGCAAACACCAGAAATGACATCATTGACTGAAACAAGGTGGTGAACAGAGACGTACTGGTAACAGAGACTCGCCCTCCGACAGCACCAACACGTTGACATTGGTCGGGAACTCCTGCGTGTGGTAGTTGAAGTCGTACTCAACCTTCGCCCATTTGATCAGGTTGCCCAGCGCTGTGATGTTCTTCAGACCTGACATAACAGAAAGTAATGTTAATCTTCATAATCTTAAGCTGTTTTCGTTATGGAAAGAGTGACTGTTGTTGTCTGCAGCAGTCAGATACTGTAGAGCAATACAAAATTATTTGGAGTCTTGCAGAATCCATGAGTTCTGCCAAGTATATATTGACTTAAAAAAACAAAAACAAATATGATAAGCAAAAATTTTATACAAGTCTGAGAAGACATCAATGCAAGTTACTGAAAAACTTCTTAAATACACAGAATTGACTTCAGTGTTCTTTTGCATTTACTGACACATACATAAAAAAATGATGCGCATACTATTAAGGCAAAGTAGCCACTCCGGTTTTTACATTCGTAAATTCAAAAACACAAAAATATATTGAAGTCAATTCTTATAAATAAATGTCAACAATAACATAAACACCACCAAATCTGCAGATAACAATATAAAATCTGTGACCTCATTTTGTGCAATAATGCAAAATACAAGCCCCACTCATTTGATTTTGGGCCAATCAGGAAATAGCAGTCTGTTAGAGGGAGTAGTCTTAATTTTTAGGTTAACCAATCGAATACCACAATATCACTTCCAATTTATTTATTACTTTTGAAAACCGATACAGAACCAAAACAGCCTAATGTGGGGCTGTCAGACCGACCTTGTGCGAACTTTGATCGACCAATGGAATGACCAATCAGAAGGCAGCTTTCTCGTGCTTTACGGCACTAATTTCAAATTGGCGACTACGCTTGGAAACATATTTTGACAATTTCTTGATTACAAATTTGAAACTTAAACAAAAGAACATTCTGGAATGGCTAATAGATGGTCTAGATTGTATGGATTCAGTCGTTAAACCCGTAACAATCATTCGGAATACCCCGTGTTAAAGTTTTCGAGGTTGTATGATTAGAAATCACATTCTGACTGTCACTTTCGTGATCTGGTAAGCGATGCTCTGATTGGTCGGATGAAAGGTCGTTCTGACGTGACCCCTAATGGAATGTCTTCAGATCTTTGTTTAGCGGTAGCGAGGACTAAGGTCTGATTTTAATGAGATTGGGGCAAACTAGAATTCGAACCCACACCGTAACATGAATTGAGACATGGGTAGGCTTAATGTGTCATCAAGGTGTAAACTGAGATGTATAGATACATCAGTGTATCATGTGACCACCAGCACCTCCAGGACAGACAATGTCTGCCTCTGTACGGTGGTTGTTGCTGGTGTGCACCTACCATCCGGGTTGAGCTGGCCTGGCTGCAACATCGTCTCGTCCACAATCAGCTGTGTGGCATCACTCAGCTGCAGCAGTCCGCTACGCAGTCGGTTAGCGCTGTAGTCTTTGGCCGGAGACAGTTTCAGCTGGTTCATGTTCTCGATCGTCAGTGGAAACAGATGTGACTGAAGCACAGACAATGTTGAAATTCATCAATTTGTAAAACATTTCTACAGTTGATTCTTGTTACAGAACTCCATCCAATGAGGTCAGTGTTTCTAAAATATCAACGTGTTGCAGCTTGTCAACACTATGGTAGCCTACACTATAGATGACCTACCTGCGTGACAAGCCCTGACACTATAGATGACCTACCTGCGTGACGAGCCCTGACACTATATATGACCTACCTGCGTGACGAGCCCTGACACTATAGATGACCTACCTGTGTGACAAGCCCTGACACTATAGATGACCTACCTGCGTGACGAGCCCTGACACTATAGATGACCTACCTGCGTGACGAGCCCTGACACTATTGATGACCTACCTGCGTGACGAGCCCTGACACTATAGATGACCTACCTGTGTAACAAGCCCTGACACTAGAGATGACCTACCTGCGTGACAAGCCCTGACACTATAGATGACCTACCTGCGTGACGAGCCCTGACACTATAGATGACCTACCTGCGTGACGAGTCCTGACACTATAGATGACCTACCTGCGTGACGAGCCCTGACACTATAGATGACCTACCTGCGTGACGAGTCCTGACACTATAGATGACCTACCTGCGTGACGAGTCCTGACACTATAGATGACCTATCTGCGTGACGAGCCCTGACACTATAGATGACCTACCTGCGTGACGAGCCCTGACACTATTGATGACCTACCTGCGTGACGAGCCCTGACACTATAGATGACCTACCTGTGTGACAAGCTGTGACACTATAGATGACCTACCTGTGTGACGAGCCCTGACACTATAGATGACCTACCTGCGTGACGAGCCCTGACACGAGACAATGCACCAGCTGACTGTAGTCGCGGGAGGGGGCGGGGCACCCACTGATGTTCAGGCTCATCTTCCCCAGGGGCATCATGTCCGCCCGGTTGTAACTGAAACATATTCAATTACCTTTGAAATTCGATATTTTACAGACTAGTCCAGAGGACAAGTGTAAACATTATTTCATGGGTCTCGGAGTTTGTCCCAAGACATAAATGGGAGATACATTTTCTATCAGTCTTATTTCATTCCCATTTGTAGGAAAATTAAAGAATTGAAAACTGGTTCAGAATTATGGTCCTTAAAAACTACTTGTCAATGAGGACTATCAATATTTGGATACCAACTCCCAAGATACACACCTCACCCCCACCATTATGAGACAATCTGCCTCTCAAAAAGACAAACACACACTGGAGGTGACGCACATTGGGATGAGATGAGACGCTCCCCCACCCCATGAGATGCTGCTCCACCCCCATGAGATTCTCTCCGACCCCCGTGAGATGCTCCGCCTCCCAACTACACTCACACCCACTTGAGATGACACATCAGGTACCCACACCCCAAAGACATTTTCCCACCTCCATGAGACGCTCCCCCACCCCCATGAGACGCTCCCCCACCCCCATGAGACAATCCGTCTCCCCACTAGACACTCACACACTGGAGATGAGATGACACAGCAGATACTCAGCACTGAGGGAGTCTCCGAAGACAGCATGTTCCAAGATAGAGAGAAGCTCGGACCTGATTCTGGATATTTCGGACTGTACAGTGGTCAGGGCTGAAATGTCAACAATACATACCAACTACTTACACAGTCAACAAATTTTCAACATCCGAATAACCCTTCCAGCAATCCTACAATAAACAGCTCAAGTATCATTTCTTTCCTTACAGAGATGTCACACTATGAAGTAACAGACCAGGGATCGATTTAACTGCTGGCCCGTTGGCCCGTGGCCAGTTAAAATTACGAAAGGTGTGCCGAAACAAAGTAGACAGCCCATCTGGCTAGTCAAAAGTTTCACCCCCTCTCTGTGTATGTTTAATTTTTTTAATGAATTATGTAATTTCAATGAGAAAATATTTAGGGGTGGGGGTTGGATGAGGTCGTGAGCATGGTTAACTCAAAGATCATCTTGGTAGAATGACACAACCGGCGGCCATTTTGTAATGTTCTGTGCAATTACAACATGTTTATTTGCTCATAAAATCGCCACGAAATGAGGCAAATGTAAGCCAAGAATTAATCTCAAGTGCAGGAAATGACGTTTTCGGGTGTGGAGTTCTAAAATTTACGGAGTCCCCTTGGAAACTTGGTCGTGGCTTCCAACACTTTGTTTTGGGCCAGTTAGTTTTGAGAAGGGCCAGTAACTTTTGAAAGGAGCAAGCCCTGCTGCCTACATACAAATTTGTTGTTAATCATCCCCTGCAGACCCTGCCACCTGATAGAAAGAAGTCTTCTAACCTGGGTCTCTCGGTTTAGATCAAATGATAAATTGACGCTACATAAGGAAACATCATCCTCTACTGGCTTCCACTGGAGATGTCACTTGTATGAGATAATGAAACTGCTTCACAATGCTTTGCAAACCATTGTGACATCATTGTGATGTTGGTAATCATGATGTCACAAAGAAATGACATCACTCATGTCTCTGCCTCTGAAACTAGTTTGCTGTATTATTTACGCTCAAGACACTGTTTACTACAGATTACAAACAAAAAAAGTTGAAAGAATGGTTTTGGATGATAAATAGAAATCTCAAACTTGTGTCTTCCAAGTTCAAATATATCAAGACTTGTCAATAATCGTAAAAATATCCTTGGCAGGCCTTGCATATTTCCAACTTTTATCAACGTCTAGATATATCTGATCTTGCAAGACACTGGGTGAGATTCTCAAGTAAACACAAGGAATTATTTACAATGTCCAGATCTACGGTACCCGCCACTGACAACTGGCACAAGACCCTGTAATCTGACTGCCTATAACGGAGAAGTTGTGTGACATGAAGCTGCCTACCCTGTACAAAGTCGGGGTCTGTGATGACTGGGGGCAGGTGGGGGTTGTTGTGGGCCAGTTTCCGGGACAGGATAGCGTGGAGTCGGGGGACGAGAGATGGTGGTGGTGCGTGGGCGTTTCTCTCAGCCTCCGTCTCAAACTCAGGGTGGACTTCCTCCATTCCTCTGTAACCATGGAAACACTTCAGTTCTAAATCTTATTTTCCTTAGCGAGAGGGCTGGGTTAAAGCTTTGACCAGTGTTTCAGTCATCTGCCCGCCCGTCAAGTTGACATGGGAGGGAAGACCTCAGTGAAGCAGGTTTTTGATGTTTACCACTTAAGTGAAACCCTTTTTGCTGATGATTAAATCCTAGTTTTTTATGGAACAGTTATTCTTACTGAAATTACAAAACATTTTCAATGTTACACTTAGTTTGTTGTAACATTTTGCGTATCAAAGTAGATACTGAACTATTTCAATAGCCCTTAAATGTTTCTCATTAACAAATACTCAAATCTCAATCTTACTCCGGTTTGACGTTGAACTGGGCCATAGATGGATCCACAGACAGGATGCCAATAAACTCAACACTGTCGTTGACTTTGAAACTATCAATATCATCATAGATCTGGAATAGAACATTTATAAGTTTGATAAGAATTCTTCCAAATGAAAAAAATATTGCACTAGATACATCAGTGAATACAGACTTTCACCAGACACTCATCTTTACAAGACACACCCACTTTCACCAGACACCCCCATTTTCGCAAGAGACACCCACCTTCACAAGACACACCCACTTTCACCAGACACACCCACTTTCACAAGACACACCCACTTTCACCAGACACACCCACCTTCACCAGACACACCCACTTTCACCAGACACACCCACCTTCACCAGACACACCCCCTTTCACCAGACACACCCACCTTCACAAGACACACCCACTTTCACCAGACACACCCACCTTCACAAGACACACCCACTTTCACCAGACACACCCACCTTCACAAGACACACCCACCTTCACAAGACAAGCCAGGCCTGTTTCCCCGGGGAGGGGATAGTTGAGATCCACTGAGGATGACTGAGCAGCACCTACAAAAAACAAAATTCCTTCATCTTTTAATTTTTCTGAATATCTACATTCTAAATTACACTAAAAATGTGATAGTGGAAATAAAAAATGTGAAGACTATCATAAATTTGTAATGTAGTCTCTCTCCATTAAATAAACCTAGATATATAAAGCTGCAATGAGACTGAAAGAAATCATGATTTTTTTAAGAGTTATCAGCAATAGACAAAGTTGGCATCTCAGATGAAGATTACCCTTCCATGTATAAAATCGTCTTGTCACCATATTGTTACACCTCACCAGCAGATGGCGCCGTTCTATTCCTCTTCGGCTCAGTATCACTAGGGGCAACGCCCCCATTAGCTGCTCCAGCCTCATTTGCATCGATGTCATTCATTGGTTGATCACTAACATCCGCTACACCTTGATCCCTATCCTCGTCACGACCTCTCTTTGACCTGCCATGGGGGTTAGAGGTGGAGGCTCCAGGTGTTTGCACATTTTGGCTGGCATAACCTTGTTGTGTGTTAAGGTTCCAAATATTTCACATTTGATATTATACTTGCTACGGACATTACGATCAAGGAAAGAAATGGATTTTTCATTGACCAAATTTGCAAACGGCAAAACAAACACACAAACTCTGAATGCCGCCATGACCATAACACAAGATGCGCAGTAACGCAGTGCGAAGGGAAGTAACTGCACGCTACATTGGATCCATGGTTTTTAAGTGTTGTAACATTTCACTGCCCGAGTCGTGTGTTCGAGACAGGGAATATTTAAAGATTTTTATTTTTGAGAATGGAAATAAAAACGAAACGTACGGCAGACTTTGTGATGATGCGGCGGTGCCTGAGAACCAAGAAAACAAATTTTTTAGCCGAAAATAACCTGTAAATAGTGCACTATATTCAGGCAGGTAAAGATACAATTCACCTATTCTGACAGAATGTTTTGAGCCACGGGATAGCGGGCCGGCAGCTAATTCAAGCACGGATAGTAATACATGACCTCAGCAGTAGCCATTAACCCACAAAGAAAGGTGAACCTTCTAATTGGCAAATCAGCATTGGAGATTATAAATTCTAGGCACAAGTTAGTGAAGGCATCAGAGCAGCATGTCCAACTCATATCGATGTCAATAACAGGGCTGGATTTAAGGTTGGTTGGTTGGTTTGTTGTTTTACGCCACACTCAGCAATATTCCAGCTATATGACGACGGCAGTCTGTGTAAATGATCGAGTCTGGACCAGACAATCCAGTGATTGATATCATGAGCATCTATCTACGCAATTGGGATCGATGACATGCTTCCACCAAGTCACCGAGCCTGACCACCAGATCCCGTTAGTCGCCTCTTATGAAAAGCATAGTCACCTTTTACGGCAAGCATGTGCAGGTTGACAAAAAAACAAGTTGCACCAAACAACACCAGGTTGCACTCGGTCCCATAAATTTATTAAAGTTAAAAAACATAGGCCAACCTGCTGCCAGTGTCACATTAATTGAAGATGCATTACTGTAAGATGTAATAGGTATCATTTGTATTGCGCTACGGGTTGCAAATTGATGATTTGTCTCGTGGGCTTCGCATTGGGTTTTTGTTTGTTTGTTGTTTAACGCTGCACTGTAAATAATTGAGTCTGGACCAGACAGTTCAGTGATTGACATCATGAGCATCGATCCTATTCTATCCTGGATCTTCATGGGTCACTTCACATTGGGATACAATAGTGTGCTGCCATATCCATACACCACTACATACATACATACACCACTACATACATACATACATACACCACTACATACATACATACACCACTACATACATATATACACCACTACATACATACATACATACACCACTACATACATACATACATACACCACTACATACATACATACATACACCACTACATACATACATACACCACTACATACATACATACATACATACATACATACATACATACATACATACATACATACATACATACATACACCACTACATACATATATACACCACTACATACATACATACACCACTACATACATACATACACCACTACATACATACATACACCACTACATACATACACCACTACATACATACATACACCACTACATACATACATACACCACTACATACATATATACACCACTACATACATACATACACCACTACATACATACATACACCACTACATACATACATACACCACTACATACATATATACACCACTACATACATACATACATACACCACTACATACATACATACACCACTACATACATACATACACCACTACATACATACATACACCACTACATACATACATACACCATTACATACAACCAGATGCCACGACATCTAAACACGCTAAAGGTTTGTGACAAAGGATATTGCCTTGACCCAGTCCGATTCTCCTGGCACAGGAACACAATACAACGTCTGTCTGTCCATCGTCACATTCCTGCCTGACTCGATGTTAACCTCCTGGTGGGTCTGAAACAAACACATCCCAGTCAGATAATCCTACATCAGTGTCTCTGGATATTTAATTATGCAGTTGTCCTAGTAAGACCACACTTTTCTAATCTCATGTTTCATGGATTTATTCCAGCTTTTCCACTCAAGGTCAGTTGAAATATAGATAAAAATAGATAGCTATGTCATTTTTATTGTATAAGAGGGTCTATATTACTAGCAGCAGACATAATAAAAATACATATTTTTATGGATATTTCTTTTCCAGCTGCTTTTCATCACATTTACATGGAAAGCAAGCAGTATTTCTTGGCTTCCAAAGTCATGCTAGTCTGCTAGCAGTACAAAACCAACCATATTCGTTTATTTTGTTTTGAAAGCTAGGTTTGAATCTAGCACACTGGAACTGTCAACATGAAAACATAGAAGGAAATCAATGGCAAGACAAAGGGAGATAATTTGGACAGACCAGCCCAGCAAGGAGCTGAGTTCCAAAGAAAGTGGAGACACATGTGAGCTGTTTTATCAGTGTTCACGCTGGCTCTTGAAACTGCCAGTCCTGTTGGACTGGTAACTCTAAAAATAACCAGTCCCCCCTAATATTTGTCAGTCCCAACTTTCAACAAATAAAAAACCCATAAAAATTACCTGGTTATAATTCTTTCAACATCATGTTCAATGCATTGATGTCATCTCTGAAGTAACTTAGTTAGATCTACACATTATTCACACAGAGTTCAGTCGCAATTTTCTCATCTTTTGTTTTGCTATTTCAAGACAAAGTCACTACGAATATATTTTTAAACTTGAAGCAAAGCAAAATGTCATTTCCTTGCACTAGAAATCGACAAGGGGAAACTCTGATGGTAACAGACAAGCTGACTTCATTCTAAAAATATACTTGAATAAAATATACTGAATATCACAGATTTATAAGGTACTTTATTTACCGGTCCACAGGGACTGGCAGTCACATAAATTACCAGTCCAAGCCTAATTTTACCGGTAAAAATCTGGTAAATACCAGTAAACGGGAACACTGTTTATACTGCAGTATTATATTCCAGCAAGGACATGCTAGCCTTAACAGTGAAGTGGTTGATGAGGGTGGGGCGAGGTGAGGTGAAACTGGGTTTAACAAAGCTTTCAAGCACTTCATTGCACTTCCATAGTGCTAACCCACAGACATACCATGCCACAGTTGAACATTGATACCCCAATCTGACATAGAATACTGACTGAGCTGACCAGTCCTTATTTTACCTCCTTTATCTCGAGCATCAGGCAGGATAACAACAAGTACTATCTCTTAACATCTTTTGGTTTCATGTGGCCGGTGATCGAACCCTGGACCATCCGCACTCCGGGTGGACACTCTACCACTAGACCACAAAGGCAGTCGCTTTTACTTTTAACATCTTTTGGTTTAACGTGGCCGGTGATCGAACCCTGGACCATCCGCACTCCGGGCGGACACTCTACCACTAGACCACAAAGGCAGTCGCTTTTACTTTTAACATCTTTTGGTTTAACGTGGCCTGTGATCGAACCCTGGACCATCCGCACTCCGGGCGGACACTCTACCACTAGACCACAAAGGCAGTCGCTTTTACTTTTAACATCTTTTGGTTTAACGTGGCCGGTGATCGAACCCTGGACCATCCGCACTCCGGGTGGACACTCTACCACTAGACCACGATGGCAGTCGCTTTTACTTTTAACAACTTTTGGTTTGATGTGGCCGGTGATCGAACCCTGGACCATCCGCACTCCGGGCGGACACTCTACCACTAGACCACAAAGGCAGTCGCTTTTACTTTTAACATCTTTTGGTTTAACGTGGCCGGTGATCGAACCCTGGACCATCCGCACTCCGGGCGGACACTCTACCACTAGACCACAAAGGCAGTCGCTTTTACTTTTAACATCTTTTGGTTTAACGTGGCCGGTGATCGAACCCTGGACCATCCGCACTCCGGGTGGACACTCTACCACTAGAACACGATGGCAGTCGCTTTTACTTTTAACAACTTTTGGTTTGATGTGGCCGGTGATCGAACCCTGGACCATCCGCACTCCGGGTGGACACTCTACCACTAAACCACGACCTTCCACGCCACCCGCCCATTGTATCCAGGAGGACAGGCTGCACCCTGTTAGCGTACAGTGATGCACGATGTACAGCACAAGGTAAAAACTCCAGGGTACTGGAGGCTTATCCATCTAAGTAGAAGATCTCAAGGGAAACTCACCCGTGCATCTGCAATGTCCTTGTATTTCCCTGACAACATCTGGGTTTGTTTTGACTTCATGTCGGTGACCTCGTAAGCTCCGAGGTAAAACTCAGGGTCGAACATGTCCTGTATCATACATCGGTACTTCACGAGGCTGTTGGGCCTCAAGTTGTGGAGGGCAACATTGTTTAAAGATGGAATCTGTAATCAGAACATGTAAGGGTTATATTACACACTTAGTGATGACATCTTCCCAAGGCGAGGGAGTTAACTAACTGTATAAGTCCAGTTTCCACCCTTGGCCAACTAGGCTGGAATTCCGGAGTTTATGCATAGTCGAATTAAAATCGTGCAGAAACCTAGACATCTGGTTTGTAAACAACATGGATTTCAATCTGCAGATTTTGGTCGACTGCAGGACCTACAAAGCATGTTTATGTCTACTGGGTGTCGACGGATATTTTTGAAACCTATTAATGTTTTTGATCAAGGTGCTCAAATGATTCCATACTTTTTGTGGGGTAAGATCCGTTTTATTACAACATAGATCATGATAGATCTTGATTATCGATCAGGTCGTCTTGACTGGATGCCCTCCATTTTGATTGAAGCAAATGCATGTGATGTGAGAGGTGGAATCTGATTGGTCAATAGGGAGACACGAAATCCATACACAGTTCAGCAAGGGTGGAAACTGGACTTTTGCAGTCAGTTAACGCTCCTGCCTCGGGAAGATGTAGTCACGAAGACGTAACTCTAAACTAAACAGTGATAGAAAATAGACCTAAAATTAGCTTCAAAACAAATTGTTTTAAACTGTTATGAAAGGACAAACAGTAAGTGTCCTATTATCACATAGAATGCTGTCCTTCCAGGTTCCTTGAAGCACCCCATACTACTGAGGGTGTGGTCCAAATACATCTCCCGGCCCCATTCTTGTTTCAAAGTCATTGGCAAACAATCAATCCTCCAAATAACAAAAATAAAGGCAACAATATGTCTTACAGAATTCGGGAAATAATCACAATTATCTGGAGACCAACAATACACCATTTGAAACATGATATTTTGATGGGCATATCATTTGATGATCTGTGACACACCACATTTAGCGGTATACCATCAATACAGCAGAGGGACATCAACTGAGCAAGAATGGTCTCCATATATTGTCCCCATTTCGTGAATTGTGTTTGTCCCCATTTTCTGTGTGCCCCTCCTGCACTGACTGACCTGTCCATGCCATACAAGGAAAGAACACCTACCATGGCCAATGCCTTCTTGTGCTGCAATCGTTTACCAAAGTAGTCTCTGATGGCCGTGTTGTCTGATATTCCATGTTGGTCTGGAATAATCAAATTAACATCTCAACAAGTCTTTCTGTATTACTGTTTTGTGGCTAGGTATGAGAACACGTTGATTCGGGAGCATGTTACAAACTTGAGAAATATTCAACATTGCTGAGTGCGGTGTTAAACAACAAACAAACAATTTCAAAACTGTTGACATACTTATATTGTCTTGTGGTCGATATGCAACTCCCAGTTTAATTTATTTGTACAACCTGTCTACACTGATACGAGTTCTTAAATTGAATCCAAGTCAAATTAAGTAGTATGCCGGATGCCAATTTTAAGAGTGTGGGGGGTTGGCACCCTCAAGAGACACAGATCCACACTGCGACCCGTATCTTTGACAACCTTCACATAGAGGAACACACCATGGAGACATGCTTCAACAAAAACCTAATATCTAACCTAAATGAGACTTGTTAAACGTGAACAATAAATTCAATTTAAAGAAAATGTATCACCATATTTGTTTTCGGAAAGTGAAGATAACCTGTTGAACTTGAACACGACAGTGACATTAACACATCGGGATGTGATCATGCATCCATCCATCCATCCATCCATATATATATATATGCACAAGTATACATGCTCATGGGCGGATACAGAGGGGGGGTGCGGGGGTGCACACCCCCTTTTATTTCGAAAAAATCTTTCTTTCTGTATAAATTACCACCAAAGACAATAAATAGATCTTAATTGTGCACCCCCCCTTTTCAAAAAAGCTGTATCCGCTCATGCATGCTGTTAGCTTCTTTGTAGGAGAGTAAACAAAAAACAAACGAATTAGTACCTCTTGAGATGATAAAGTTTGCACCCCAAATTGAAAGTAATTTCGTAACCCTATGCAATAAAAAATAAATTACAAATATGTATTTAGATTTAAACAACAACAACAACAACAAAATGCAGTGATTGATTTGATATTGGTTGTTACAACAACAACAAATGGGGTTTATTTGTCTGGACCAGACAATGCAGTCATTGATTTGATATTGGTTGTTGTGTTACTGTGATGTGTTTTATTGTGTGTTGATATGATGGTTGCATGTATGTGTTTATTGTTGTGAATGTTATAGAGAATGTTAATTGTTATTTACCGCAATTTACCCCTGCGTATGCAGCCCAGGGTCTTGGTAGTTTCTCAAGCCATAGTAGTATCTACCCAAACGATCATGTAAGACAGTACTCTGCTGATAGTGAATTAGTTACACCAGGAGAGGCTTACCAACTAGATTCTGAATAACATCCAGCGGATTGTCTGTCCAGTCTTCCACTCCAGGCATACTTGTATTCTTTGGAGAAGAACTTTCTGTTTTACTCACGTTTACGCAGATGGCGGGAAATTTTATAACCTCTAACAAAATATAATAACTGTGATCTTCTAAACCCAGATATGTATTACCTTAAAAGATCCATAGATTTCATTCTAAATTAAAATAAATTCAAACTCTTTATAATAACATAAATAAAATGGTGTGTATCATGTGTAAATTGCATATTTATCTATGGAAAATATTGGTTTCTTTGGCTTAGTTGTGAGCACGTGTTGCGCCTAAACTGGTGTCCTGTCTTTTCGTTGTCGAATTCTCAAACTCGCTTCAGCGCGTGTTACCTCCTATCCCGTTAGATTTCAAATCTTATGGTGTGTGGGGGAGCGATATGTCGCTGTGGGGAGATTTAGTGACAATGGCTCGCGGCGTGTTTAATTTCGAGTACCAGTTTAACTTGACCGGGTACCGAAATACTCCTCGCAGCGAAACTCCAGAGCCCTTTCTGAGATTTGTGTTGAAAGATGAATACTTTAAGTAGCATGGTTTGTGGTCTCTGATTGAGCGTGAATTGAAGCAGAGACCACATGCCGATCGGTATACGGTCTCTGATTGAAGACAGCTTTACTTGAAATAATAGAGTGTTCTGACTAATGAATGAAACACAATTCCTTCCAACAGTGCACAATCTTCTTTGTATGAAGAGGGATCCGCGAGTTTAATATGTATCTTATATGGGCTCCCAGTAATGTATAAAATTAAGAACCGTATTTAGATCGAGATTTACACTCAAGACCATATATATGTTACAGTCAATGTTAAAAATGCGATTCTCTTGGACAATTTACAAAACGGCAAAATATTTCAGTCCCTTTTTTTTACAGAGTGAATAAAAATTATTTAGAGGTTGAAAATCACAATAGACTAGGCCGTAATCATGCTAAAATTAGAAGCAAAAAAACAAAATTGATATCGACTTTCGTTCTTTTAATCCTACCGTTTTCAGTCACTGGGTAATGAAACTAAACATCAAAATGTTGGGAATTCGTTATCAGATTAAAGTAAACGGAAAGATTTTTCAGTCAATTTGTTAATTAACTGAAACATTTAGTCGTTTTGTAAATTGCATGAATGAAACTTACAGCCAGTTTACACATGTCTCTAGATCTTAAAAGCGAAATATTTATATGTTTATTCTTGACACCTATTATGTCGCCTTAAATGGACACATGGCAACGAATTTACATGTGCTTATTTTAATACTTTTGCATTATACATGCGCCTAAAGCAGCAGCTATTCAGGTCCGCCTTTTTTGTCAATCAGACAGTTTTTCAGAAATCATTATTTTTTATATAAAATAAAACACAAAGGATGTAAACCTTCGTCTGTTGGTCTTCATTTCCAGTGTAAAGTTATTTCTTATAAAATTTCATATAACCTCTCGAGCCTCTCGAGGGGTCTCCGGGTTAGAACAGGTCTCCAACTTTGGTTGTCGTACAGAAGAAGGATCGGATGGTCAGGTTAGGTTGATTGGTTGTCATCGTACGTGTCTCCGACGGTGTGGAACGTGGCTCATACTTTTAATCACTGGTTTGTCTGCTTCAGACTTGATTATTTACAGGCCGCCGTAGTCTTGCACCACGACTGTGGAACATATTTATTTTATGAAAACTTAACTTAGATATATATACAAAAGCAAGTCTAGTCAGCTCTAGACAGCTCCAGCCAGCTCTATTCCACTTGCAATCAGCATCAGGAAAATTAATTGTTTTAATTTTGGAGGAGAGACATAAATTGTGTCTTAAAAGATTTCATAGACTATATGTTAGTCTAAGGCCGCCGTCAAATGACTGGAATATTGCCGAGTGCGGCCAACAACTTATTAACAAACATACTTATTTAGTATCACCAGAAATATACAACACTTAATTGGGTTTTAAAGGCACCACCGTGTTCCAAAAAGGATACTGAGCTATAAAAATATATTTAAAAAACCCCACATCCTATAGAAACCTCGGTACGACATATACCTGTCATTGTTTACATTAAGAAATTCATTTTTATATATTGCATCATATCATTTCTAAGTTTCTTGACCTTGTGATAATAGCTAATACTCTATCCCATATAATATATTCACTTGCAAACTGAAACTGAACTTATCAATGAATATTTCTACCGACACATTGTAAAGGTTTATTTACAAATTAGAGACTTTCAATACACCAATCATCGTCAGCCTGTTTTTCAACTATGACGACACACAAGAAGAAACCAGTTCGTCAATGTAAAACTCTACATTCACGCGGTGGTTTCAGCACCGGTTTAGGTTTTATGTGCATTCATATTCATTTCCCACAGCGGATTGGGGAGAGAATGGGAGAGCACTGTTTAGAGCTCTCATACCGGAAATGAACGGCGACTGGTTTTACGGCGATTTTCATTGGTTAGCAAATGACACACCAGGAAGTAATTGAATTTTGAGTTCGTTTCCTGGACCGCGTCATTTGAGTTGACAAATGCCTCAAGACCGAAACAAGTTACTTTGAAACTGACCCAAACAATGGAACTCATATCTTGTCCAAAACACAGTACGTTTGCTTCTGACATTCTGACATCGACACACGGTGACATCACTATATGTACACACTTGAGGATGTTGATCGAGTGACATTAGCATGATTAGGCCCGTAGCCCATAGACTTTAAATGACGTGTTTCTATTTTCACTTTGAAGAAACCTCTTTAATTCGTTTAAATGTCTTTAATGATAATTTACAAATAATAAATATAGATATTTTTAGTCCCAATTTAAGTTATTTATTTAATGTCAAGTGACGTATCTTTTTCAGACTGAGAAATACTAAGAGTATAGGAACAATATTATTTTCACGTATAAATTTTGGATGATTTGTCGTCATTTGAGAGAGGTGTACTCACTCCCATGTCTGTTGCATGTGGTACTTCTAGTTTTACATAATTTAAGTTTGTTGATGCACCATTTGATAAAGAGCAATTTGCGTGGGGTGGACGTACATCACTGATTGATGCCGGCCTCTCTCTCATGTTTACATGTGTCCGTACTGTTTAGAAAATACACACATTTACCTGAATAGTTTCCCATCTCAGAGAAAGCTTTCTTACATTTTGGTGCAGATATTATACCAGTGAATTCCATGACCCACAAATGTTCATAGATAATGGGTGCAAATGTAGAATACACTTTCTCCCGAGGGGCCCACAATAATGTTAATTTTACCTACAGCTCATCAAGAGCAGTTATGGTCAGTTATTTCACCCATGAACTGTGACCACTGCCCACATGATCATGGATTCTCAAGTAATTATCAAAACATACAGTACACTACACCATTTCATTACTTTACAGGACCCTCATATTGCCTGCAAGGCCTCTTGATCTTAATTATATAGGTCCCCAGGACCCCCACTTTTGTAAGTCAAGATAAAACCCACTCTCCTACCCAGAGTTCCATGCGGCCGGCAGCCAGCTAGCATAGTACCTCTGCCACAGGCCAGCACCATGTGACGATTCGTCACATCTTTCACAGTCCATTCAAGATATTGCATATGCTTTTCATCCGTTTCATGTTTGACAAGTCTACACATTTTCATAAACAAATGTCAACAAATGGTTAACTTTCATTGAGAAAGTATGCAAATACGTAAAAATATACTTGTTTTTGCGTAGTTATCCTATGTTTACATTGGTTGTACGGCTCCACGTGCTGTCATCGAAGCCCAACGGAGAGCTAGCGACACGGTCACTTTGATGCATAAATATATATTGTCATGCAACTCACTGTCGCAGTTGTAGTAGCATATCTATATAGTTATGCAAAACAATATGTAAAGCGCCCCCAAATACTTGCATTAGTCCGTTCTATACTGATTTCTGAAAAAGCGCGTTTGTTTACAAACAAGAGAAAAGTCCGGTCACGTGATATGCAAATTAGCCTGTGGCAGTGGTGTTATGCTGAGTCACCACTGCGACGGAGTGTGGATAAAACCCTGTTATGCCATTATGAAGACTGTATTTTGCATCAGTATCGAACTATTTACGAAACTATGCAGCAGATCATGTTCACTTCTGTTAATAGCATTTAGATGTTGGTATGATGAACAAGGGAGATAGTTCTATGGATATACAACTTCTTTATTACAATGACTCGGTGTTTCGCTGTAGATACCAACACCGTTATCAAGCAAGTAATGAACAGAAATGTGAGGAAGGGAGGTTGTATACATGTGGATGTTTAATGTTTATGCAAGATAATGTTTACACAACAGAAAAGGTTCAAGTATAAAGCCTGATTGATGTACATTAATAGGATTATAAAGGCATGATGGGTAAAACAATACAGTGATTGATATGGACAAGTTGATTGGAAGCCAGTATAAGGACAGAGGGATTAAGATACATATGTGCATATATACCGGGGTATATATATGATGGACAATGAATAGGCATCACAGGACTGTTTTATGCATGTATGTATCTTAATAGTTCTTGCGAGGGCTTCGATAAAACCATGGACACTTAATACGAGTCTATATTTAGGGTCCATGGTAAAACAATTCCCAACTTTTTTACCCAACTCTTGAGACCTACAGAGTGCACCCAGGTAGGGTCTGGTATGGAGGGTCGGGTACCCGGGTACAAATTTGTACTCGTCCCAGTCCTAGTTCCTTTGTACCTCTGACATAAACATCATGTTAATTTGATGAGCCTTGACATATTCCTATACCGGGAAAGAATGTTGAATCTCTGTACCAATACACACATCTTTATGTTGTCCAGGTAAGCCATGTTCTCTGAAGACCGGCACCAAACCAGGCCCCAACAAAGGCAAGAGCTTCTACCTTTGCATGGATAACTCCGACGGACAATGTGACTTTGTGCAACAAACATCGTAAGTTTATCTCCATCAAATATCTCAAGTTTAGGTTTCATTCTTTATAATTATTCTTGTTTGATTTTTCAAAGACTGGTTGATCTGAACCCAGCTTGTACGTCATCCATAAATATGTTGTCAAATGTTATCGATTTGAGTCATCATTGCCTTCTAACTCTGCAGTAGGCAACCTGTATCGTGAAATTCCCGCTGTTCTGCAAGCCAGAGACTACTAAAATGTGCTGAGTACAAGTAAAAATCCAATGATGTTAGTCCTCAGACAAGGAGCATTGGAGGGGTATAATTCTGGACTGGTTACAAACTCTGAGGACTATTTGAATAAAAGTTCCACTTTTCCTCGGGACAAATCTTAAAACCCCTGAAGTTTTAAGGCTGAGTGGGGCTGTGACCATAACCGAATGTTGAGTGCATCACAATACTCTGTGTATAACACACCAGTTACTAAAGGATGGTTTCCTATGTAAAACCAGAGACCATATACCGATATGCCTCGGTATATGGTCTCTGGTAAAACACTTCAAGTAACCCTTGCTCATTGTGAGAGTGAGTGAGTGAGTTGGGTTTAACGCCGCTTTTAACAGTATTCCAGTTATATCGCGGCGTGTCAGCTTAATGTGGGAGGAAAGCCCGATGTGATGCAGGTCTCAGACGTTTACCACTTTGGTGAAACCCACGAGCACGGGTATCAGGCCTCAAAGTTTTAATTTTTACCAAGTAGCCACATGGCTACAAGTATTTTTTTCCAGGTAGCTAGTGGTAAAATCAAGAAGTGAAGCCAATTTTGTAGGTAGCCAAAAGCATTTGAAGTGATCTTTTATCAAATAACTATTATATGTACAAGTCATGGCACTAGTCTTGGAATTGTATATTAGTGGAAACTGTACATGCTGTACTTGAGTGTTGTTATTTGTGACTTGAACAATGATGCAATTTATGTTACTATATTATACAGGTATATTCTTGCTTATCCAATAAACTATCAACTAAAATAAAATACTAATTACATTAATATTTATGCATTTCTGTTCATTGTTGACTTTAGGAGGAATTATTTGCATGCACAATCAGTAGCAGACACGTTTATTTTTGTGTCTATATATGTCGAGCAATAGAATTTAGTCGCCACAAGATATTTTTGAAGGTAGTCATTTGGCTACCTCAGAATTTTAGACAGTAGACAAATTGAAATTTAGGTCGCATTGGCCACCGTTTTAGTGGCAACTTTGAGGCCTGAGTATGTTGCTGACAAACCTGGAAACATAATTAGGGTGAACTGGGATTTGAACCCACAATCATAGGTTTCTGGCGTGCCCAAGGGACGCAACTCTGCTCAGCGAATCGCGGCGCCTTAGACAACTGGGCCACCCATGCCCCCCTGAGAGCTCACTTAAATAGTGGTTACAATGTGTGTCTTGACTGTTTTTCACATCATACCCAAATGAGTGAATTCTAACTTATGTTATTAATCAGTGGTTTGTCTCTTCTCACTATTTTCAGGCAGTGTAAAGATATGGCTGTAATGTTGCTGAACTTTCAAACTTTGTTCAGGTGAATTAAAGGAAATCTGACCAATGTCTCATCGCTCTTACTAAGCCTGTTCTTCCCACTATGTCGTAGTCTGCCGCCCAAGTGCTGTCCGAACCACGCGGGGGAGTTTGTGGAGCTGCAGAGGGTGGTGGTGGGGAAACAGTCGGCGGAGAAGAGGTGAGTGGGGACAGGCTCTACAACGCCTTGAGTTTTGCAGTCGGGGCTGTAATCGGCCTTATATTATCAGAGCTCCAGATAAGCTTTTGGTGTTGTGGGTATTTTACCCATGCATTTTAAGATCATTGGGTATCAGTAATTCTATCTGAGTATTCACATTTCTGTTACCCATTAGTTTTTACACATGTGGGTATTTAAGTTAAATATTAAAAAACACTATTCATCTAGTCCCATCAAACTGGTGTCGTGTGGGTTCGAGAGCTTTGTAGGACTCAAAAATACCACCATACTTCCACAAGAAAGTGTGATGGCAAATGATCATGGTGTAACTGTCATGGAGTTTGGCAAGGTTGACAGAATGCCCGTTTATAATTTCAAAATAAGTTGCTGATTTGCGAATCGAATACGCAAGGTTTCTTCACAATATTTTGATGATACGCACAAGTTTTATTTTTGTAGCGTATCTGTAATGTTCGTTGCGTATTTGATACGCTTTGATTTTATTTTGCTGCTTATTTCTGCATTTCTGATGCGTATTTTATTCAGATGCGCAGCTTATCTGGAGCTCTGATTAGATTTAGAATCTGCTTTGATCACTCTTTCTCTGCTTATCGTGCTTATGGGTAATGTAAATGTTTATGTGATTTGATTTATTGTAAGTCATAGAGACTTATATTACGTAAGAATGTAACCTGAATGAGTCAGCTTTCCTGGGAAGTCAAGACCTGTGAAGATCCGGGTTAGAATAGGTCTTCAGCAACCCGTGCTTGCTGTAAGAGTCGACTAACGGAATCGGGTGGTCAGACTCTCTGACTTGGTTGATGCAAGTCATCATATCCTTGTTACGTGGATCGATGCACAGTAACTGGATTGTCTGGTCCAGACTCGATTGATTACAGATCACGTCATATAGCCGGAATATGGCTGAGTGTGGTGTTAAACAAACAAACAAACAAACAAACAAACAAACAAACAAACAAACAAACAAACCTCTGCAGTCCAACAACTCATCAGTCCAACTCAGCATGCTGTTTGTACTTCCAGGTGTTACTACCGGTGTGCAGATGGGAGAAGCAACAAGACCTGGTGTGGGTGCTTCAACTTCACAACTCAGGTAATACTTGAGGGCTGGTGTTGCATCACATCTGCAGAAATAATGGGAAAATCTATGGATTGTTTATATTTTCTTTTGTATGATTTTCGTACAGGTTTTGGGCCAAAATGCTATCATTCAAAAGCTACATAATTTTGTATCAAGTGAAATCTAAGCTGGAGCAAACAGAAGAAAGCTTGGAAATTTGCGACAGAAGATTGTTAGACATGATGAGCTAATACTAATACAGTTTGAATAGATGCTCATGCCATCGGCCCCTTGGTCCATCTGTTTCAAGCCCCACTGCAAGATGTAATGTCCTGGGTTGGAATCCTAGATTCTCCATAACTCTTTTTGGTCTCAGTGGTCTATTGGATAGAGCATATGCATGGAGAGAGGAAGGTCTGTGGTTTGATGCGTCATGCCAAACAACGTTAAAAGATGGTAGGGCTGGGACGAGTCCAAATTTAATACCCGGGTACCCACCCTCCTATTACCTGACTCTACCAAGGTACCCACTGTAGGCCTCAAGAGATAGGTACAAAATGTCCGATTGGGTATTTTTTTCCATAGCCCTGGCAAAACGTATTTAAATACATGTATTAAACAATCTGGCCATGCATACACTGAAGTTGACTGAAGTTATATCTTTATTCAACCATGTGAAAAGTCAGAAGGAATGGGTGCATAGTCAGAAAGAAATGCGAACATTAGTGACTTGTAGTGTAGCCATAGAGTTCTAGAAAAGTTTTGTCATTAAACAATATATCACATGACTAACCACGGGTCCGCATAGTCCTGTGGGTACCCGGGTCCTACTCAGTGTTTATATCAGTGGTCTAGCATTATTAAACTGGCATTAATCCCCCCCCCCCCCCCCCCCACACACACACACACACACACACACACACACACACATTCACCCTATTGTGTGTGTATATAATTGTAATAAAGGCGACGTTAAACCTCACCTCACCTCACCTCACCTCACCTCACCTCACCTCACCTCACCTCACCTCACCTCACCTCTTGGCAAACATCTCCAGCATCCATCACTTAAAGTTCTTTCTCTTGGTTTACTGACATCCCTGAAAGTTAGCTCTATAAAATTAGTCCAGACTAGTACAAGCAGCCACACACACACGTCGCTATAGTAGTGTAATAATCTTGAACCCAATGTTAACCCCCATTTCACATCACCACCTCTTGTGCAAGTTTTATTTGGAAGAATGATTGATGGCTGATTGTTTCAGAGTAACGCAGCCCTGAAGGATTACAACTATCAAGACAGAGACAAATCTGCAGAGAAGGAAGGTGACGGATCAAGTAAACGTACAGAGACATCAACCAATAGCAAGACATCAACATCAAACAGCAGCCTAGCAGACACGGACAAGGAAGCCAGTGTACTCAATTGTCTTGAGAAAAATAGTGAGAGGACTTCAAGAAATGAGTCATCTTCAAAATCCGATGAAGGAGCGGAATCTGGGAGCAGAAAACATTCAAAATCAGATGGAAAGCTTCAAGGTGACGTCAAGCAGAAAGAAGCAGACGTCAAAGAGAAAGGAACAGACGTCAAAGAGAAAGGAACAGACGTCAAAGAGAAAGGAGCAGACGTCAAAGAGAAAGGAGCAGACATCAAAGAGAAAGGAGCAGACGTCAAAGAGAAAGGAGCAGACGTCAAAGAGAAAGGAGCAGACGTCAAGGAGAAAGGAGCAAAAGTCAAGCAGAAGGAAGATGAGAACAAGGAAAAACGGGGAGAGAATCGGGACAAAGTTGAGCCTGAGGTGGTGGTTCTTGACAGCAGTGATGATGATGATGACTTGCCAAGCTTCCACAGTCTGGCAAAAAGGACGCCTAAAAGTAAGGCGATGTCAGTTGAGGGCAACTCCAGCTTCACATCATACAGAGACCGAGAGGTGGAGGGTTCACATCAGTCAGGACAGACAAAGGTAGGCCAACGCTTATATTGTATGATCTCCTCGGGGATTCCAGGGCAGCGTAGCGCTTTGGTACTCGCCATTAAGTACTCCCCCTTTAATCTTTTACATCAGAACATCATGCTTGTCATCACTATGAAGAAGTCTGAATAGATTCCCCAGCTAATATTTGTTTTGAAATAGAACCTTGGTGTAGATATTCTAATTAATGCCCTATGTTAATAGACTAATGATTAATTGCGATATTGAACTGGATTAACTGAAGTTGAGTTCGAAAGATGTGATTCCAACTTGATAAGTCTGCAATTTGTCATTGTCAGAATTTCGAAGAAGAAAATTAGTAATTTAAGCATTGATTGGAATAGGGGTCGACACCCTTAGTCGTATCCAACTAGACCACATGGTTATGTAAAATAATTATATTTTGGAATAAGGCAACTAGTCTGTCTAGATTGTTACTAGTCTTGGACTAACAGACTAGTGGCCTTGTTTATCCCTGGACCTTGTGGAGATTGTGGGACTAGTAGCAGGAGCTGTGACTTTATTATGATTTGTTCACAGTCTACAGGTCCTACAGCTGAAGTTACCAAGGAACAGTCCCCTGTGGACTCTCTTAGTAATGAAGTCAAGAAAATGGGTTTGGGACAAGGGGAAGACAACCCTTTCTTAGACCTCACTTTGGAACAAGCCATCTCTCGGAAGAGAGACTTACTTCAAGCCCTCCATAAAAACAAGGTTAGTGTGATAGATTGTGCTGGCAGGTATTAGAAAATTGGTTCCTGACTGGCAAACTAATATTAATTCTCACTTTTGCAGCCTAAAATATTGATGGAGTAAACATAAAATACTATTATTAATTTTGAAACAGCTTCCTATGTTTAAGAATCTCACTGATCAATTTAGAATTGAAGTATTCTAGAATTAAAGATTTAGAATTAGACACATTTCACTTGTTTGTGTAGGCAGATCCAGAGGGGGGTGGAGTGATGTGCACTCCTTTGTGCACCCTATCCCCTTTGCCCTGAGGGAAGTTTCGAAGAAAATAATGACATATTGGGGACGTGTCATTTGTAGGGCAAAAGAGTTACTGAAGACGCTGATAGATTGTCATTCATTTCCATTTGGGGACTTTGTTTGTAAGAGCAATTTTCAACATGTAATGCAGGATAAGTATAAAAAAATAAGAAATACTCTGATTTTGGAATTATTCATCTTGCAGGAAATCGCTCGTAGAGTGAAACTGTCCAATCTTCCTGATGGTGGCGTTAAACTGACGCAGGTGATAGAGACCCTCAGCACCAGTGTCAGACAGCTGGATGAGAGGATCGCTAAAGGTGAAAGTCTGGTCAATATTAATCTTATCAAAATCATGTCTTAGTGATTGCTACTGCTACACAAGTTCTGAGGACATCCCATAATACATCACGTCAGAACAACCTTTTGTGAACTTAGGCCAACCTATGAAATGTCTAACAAGAAGTCAACCTTAGACAATCAGAAAGCAGGTTTCTCTAGCTTTAGGGCACTAGTTTCAAACTGGTGACTTCCATTCCAGACTTATCTTTGACAAATATCAGTTCAAAATATGAAAACTATACAGAAGACAATTGTGGACGTGATTGTGTGGCACTACTTCCAAGGGCTATAGAAAGTCTCTTCCAATTAAAATGTTTAAAAGAGATAGACATTGAAGCAAGAGACAGACAATGATATTGACGGAATCAGTTGTACAGCCTATAATTGCTGTTTGGAAAACTCAGTGGTAACCTTTTCAAGGTTGCATGATTGGAAAACACATTCTGACTGGCACTTTCTGTATCCGGTATGCAATTCTCTGATTGGTCAGATGAAAGGTCGTTATGAAGTGACTCTAGGTGCAGTGTAAACTAAGATCTGATTTAAATGAGATTGGGTCAATATTGATAAAATACTACGGGACTGGGTGGTCAGTCTTGCTGTCTTGGTTGAGGCATGTTATCGTATCCCAAATGTGTGGATTGATGCTCATGAATCAATCACTGGATTTTCTGGTCCAGACACGATTATTTACAGACCACCAATATATAGCTGAA
The DNA here is from genome assembly GCF_023055435.1 of Haliotis rufescens. NCBI lineage: Eukaryota > Metazoa > Mollusca > Gastropoda > Lepetellida > Haliotidae > Haliotis > Haliotis rufescens. Next base: position 3,441,772 of record NW_025963802.1, read on the forward strand.
ATACTGCTGAGTGTGGCGTTAAAAAAAATAAAAAATAATTATTTGTCATTATTGGCTGACATTCTTGATGTAACTGAAAATTGATAAAAGCGGTATTACTATAAACAAAACTTGGCCTTGAAAGGTATTGTGCTTATGAAAAACATGGCCGCAAAAGAAGCCATTACTTTCTGCTGTTGCATCAGATGTGTGAGGAATCAACTGTTCTTCTCAGACAGATGGTGTTCTCATGACAGGGCTTCTGTCCACAAGGGCATCTGTCCACAAGGCCATCTTACTGCTAACACGAAGAAAACACTCATGCCATCACACTGGCTTACAACAATTGTAATACAGGTTTCTCTTTGGATTGAGATATCTTTCGTTCCTTTCAGGAATCATTCCGTCGGTGGATGTAGACAAAGGGCCTCGAGTTGTACCCCCAGTTACCCAGGTTACGACAGTTCCGACTGGACAGGCAAATGGGCAACAAGTGATCAAGGTGATGCCAGATGGTTCCAAGGTCGTAATGACGTCTCAAGGGAGTACTGGACCACGTCAGACATCTCTCCTACAACACGCAGTACAGATTCCAGCCCACGTGCTGCAGCAGATGTATGCAAGTAGGTCGCCATGGTTACTGCAGAACTGTGGGATTGTGCTGGGCATGGAATGAGCTTGTAAAAATTAAACAGCAAACAAACAAACAAACATCATAACAGGCAACAATATGAATCAAAAGGTCATGCTTGATGGCTTGGTTGATAACATGTCAACATACCTGATGCCATTTTAACGTTGGTTATATCAATCAATGGATGGTCTGGTCCAGGCTTGATTATTTACTGGCCGAATTCATTCAGCTGGAATATTGCTGAGTGTTTTGTTTACCAACAAAAACCTGACTATATTGCACGAGTTAATATTGAAAGATATATTTCCTTAAGCCAGATATGATACTCTGACATACAATAGAAATAAAAATTATAATAACTGATACCATAACTCATGACACAGCAATGCACATTGCAGAAAGACCTCCTGAGGTTGGATATAAAATTATTGTTCCCCTGAAATATTGTCTAAATGAAAATAAGTGATACCTTCACTCAGAGCTGTTCCTTACTACTGGTACAAGTTTTTTTGATTGTGAAATATGAAAAATAGCTGATTGTAAACATTGTAATATGGTTGAAATTAGGGCTGGGACGGGTAAATCGGGTACCCGGGTCGGGTGGGTACTGAGTAGGACCTGGGCACCCACAGGACTACCCGGACCCGTGGTTAGTCACGTGATATATTGTTTCATGACAAAAAATCACTATAATTATAACTACATGGTTACACGACAATTTTAAATCTCTAATGTTCGCATTTCTTCATGACTTTGAACATGTTCCTCCTGACTTAAATATGTTTGAACAAAGCTAAAACTTCAGTCAACTTCAGTTTATGCATGATCACATCGTTTTATACATGTATCTAAAAAAACATTTTGCCAGGGCTACTGTCAAACTATTCCCAATCGGACATTTTCTGCCTATCTCTTGACACCAACAGCGGGTACGTGTGTAGGGTCGGGTAATAGGGGTGTGGGTTCCCCGGGTAGTAAATTTGGACTCATCCCAGCCCTAGTTGAAATGATTGCTTTATATCTGTACTTATTCAAGAACGTGTGCTGTTTCAGCGAACCCCCAGGCCATGCAGCTGTACGGGGGCAGGATGACCGGGGCAAGACTCCGGGAGGTCTCCTCCATCACAAAGGAGGCTCTGGAGAAACTGCACAAGTAGGTCAGCCATGACTAGTCTGTTGTGACTAGTCTGATGTGATGCTGGGTGTCTTTAAAGGGGGACCACTCTGTTGTGCTGTTGGAGTGTCTTTAAAGGGGGACTACTGTGTTGTGACTAGTCCATTGTGATGCTAGGGTGTCTCTTAAAACAGACCAGTCCGTTGTGATGCTGGTTGTCTCTAAAGGGAGACTACTCTGTTGTAACGCTAGGCTGTCTCTAAAAGCAGACCACTCTGTTGTGAAGTTGGGATGTCTTTAAAGGGAGACTACTCTATTGTGAAGTTAGGGTGTCTTTAAAGAGAGACTTCTCTTGTTATGATGCTAGGGTGTCTCTAAGAGCAGACCACTCTGTTGTGACCAGTCGGTTGTGATGCTGGGTGTCTCTAAAGGGAGACTACTCTGTTGTGATGCTAGGGTGTCTCTAAGAGCAGACCACTTGTTGTAATGCTAGGTTGTCTTTAAAAGCAGACCACTCTGTTGTTATTCTGGGGTGTCTTTAAGTGGACTAAGACTATTGTGAAGGGAGACAACCCCATGACCAATTGGCTCTTCTCCTGGTAACATGATTCAAACCATTTCACACACACTTTGTTAGTCTGTTGTAGCAAAACTTATGGTATAGATCAGGGGTCCGGAAAATTTAAAATCCCAATCGGACATTTGCATTTAGGCCACGCCCCCTTCAAATAGCGTATTTTAGTACAACTTTTCACACACATTACAAGTTTACGTATTCATAATATGATGAATTATGAATTGTTTCAATTTAAATTGTTTAATTCACCGGACAATTAATAACAAATAATATTATTTTAGATTTACATGGAAAACATCCGTTTGTTTCTGTTATAATAACAATCTGTTAACGTAGTGAACGGTCTAATTAATATTCATGAGTTATATTCATGAGTCTGCTCAAGTGTACGCGTTGTAACATTTGGATCGAGACTATTATCCCATATTTGGTTATCACCTGACCTCATGGGAAAAGTTTTTTTTTAAACTAAAGATTTTTTTAAAAACAAGACAGATAATTTAATCACAAATACTAAAATATCGTTGATAGCAATAGTTATTTGAATACTTTTTTCATCTGTACTTAATTATTGACCATAAAAAAATTGGATATCGATCGTCCGAGAAAGCAAAATGGCGGTCAATCAAGATTCAATATACGACTAGCTACTGAAAACAATAAAATCTGCAAATCCTCATTGTATGTCAACCAAGTGAAAGTCGTTAGCCATGACTTACAAAAGGATCGTCCAGACTTTGAGGGTTTGGCAGATCCGGTCGACTGGCTGTCGTCACGCTTTCGCTTCTTGTCTGAGGTTTCGTATCGTAGCATTGTGAGGATAATGAGGTACATCGATGATGCAAGGTATTAATGTACAGTTGTAAACACCTTTCACTCAAATTAAGAAGATGTTCTCAGTAATTAATCCTCGATTAATCAGTGTCAACTCAGTTTATTGCCTATTACAGTGATTGACCGATTGGACTATCATGTAGGTACGATGTATTTACAGCAATCAAAACAAACAAAGCTTGTCAGTGTAGTTAATCTTCATTGTGTTCCAACTGCAGACAGAAACTGCCCAGTCCTAACTGTTGATCATGTCCGGTCAAAATTTAAGAATGTCCGGACAATACTTTTTAAAATGTCCGGTAAGCAATATTTTAAAACGGACATTTGAGATTCCCAATCGGACATGTCCGGCGCATATGACGGTTTCCGGACCCCTGGTATAGATCAATTTGGCAGTTTAAAGTTACCTACTTAAATTAAACATTTCATGTTTAAAATTCACGCAAAGCTCTATAATAATATACCCCAACAGTTACGTGTGCTGATTAGTTGTGAACCTGAGTTTAAGTACAATTCAAGGTATACAATAACCACATTTACAGTTAACTTGTACAATGTTCCTTGTGCATGGATTACCTCCCCTGTTGCCAGGCAGCTGGAGTCGTGTCCCTCAGAGAGTGAGGAACTGGAGGACCCCCGGGGTCTGACCGTCCCCCTCATGATCCACCAGAGACAGGCCCTAGCTTGGTTGTCATGGCGAGAGAAACAAACACCGTGTGGAGGAATTCTGGGTAGGTCTGTCCGTAACTTTTGTTGACCATGTTTGACATATAAAATGCACTGCTCCAATTAGCCCTTGTGTAAGCCAAAGGAGAAGTGTATTATCTAACCCAAATTTTACAGAACATTTATCAACAACTTTATGCTTTAAACTTACTTTCCCAGAACGATAGGAAAATATGTCTTCTGTGACATGTATTTAAAAAAGAGGTTCTTAAAAGTGTTGTGATTTGTCAGCGCCTCTGTTGTCTAGTGATTCACTCACCTGATTACAGATATGAGGATTGTATGTTTGATCCACTGTCATTTGATTTTACATCATTCCTCACATCCCCTGGTCTACATTGTGTTCAAATGCAAAATGTCCCGTGAAGCGTGGATCGATGCTCGTAATATCAATCACTGGATTGTCTGGTTCAGACTCCATTATTTTCAGACCGTTGTCATATAGCTGGAATATTGCTGAGTGCGGCGTTAAACAAAAAGACAAAAAACAATCAAATGCAAAATGTGTATCTATCGAGGGACATCCAGATGTTACAATAGCTCCGGAAGTTCTAAATATAAAAACCCCAGAATGGCGTATAAAATATCCACGTTTATGAAATTTAACCCAATCGGAGAACAATAGGATGATGTCACTGGAGGTTTATAAGAGACACTAGACAATAGAGACCCTGTATGTGTTATTCAAGAAAGCCAAGCAAGGCCTAGAGTGAGTCCTGAAGTACAAGGGGACATGCCGTCATCTGAGGCTAATTAGACAAGGTTTCAAATAGGCATCAGAGGCATGGATGGCCCAGTCATCGGAGGCACTGCAGTTGTGTCCCTTTGTGTGTCAGAAACCTATGATTGTGGGTTTGGATCCTGGTTGGTCCTGATTATGTTTCTAGGTTTGTCAGCACCATACCCATGTTCGTGGGTTTCACTTAAGAGGTAAACGTCTCTGCCTGCATCAATTTGGGTTTTCCTCACAGATCAAGATGACATGCCGTGATGTAACTGTTCAAAGCAGCTTGACATCCAACTCACTTGTTCTTAAGTACACACCATCGTTATGGCGACAAAGTCATGTTATGATATTAATCATCAAATTCAAGTAAACCGAAAAAACCCAGGCCATGCCTACTAATGGACTACTGTTGCCTGATTGGCTGAACACAGAATGTGAAGGGCTTGTGTTGCACGATCGTGCTATTTGATGTAACTGATTTCATATTGTTGTCCTGAGGTTTTTGTGTGTTAATGATTGTATAAGCATTCTGTGAAGTTGTTATTGTTGACATATTTATATAAAGAGTTTACTTTGATATGTTTTTACATTTATGGGGTTGTAAACGTGAAAACTGGTGGGCACACTTGAATTTCACAATAAACTCGGTTCCTGTTCATCCAGGCCATTTTCTCACTGAAATATATTGACTCACTTACATTATATAATCTGGCTTCACAACAGTATTTCACAATGTTTATTCCGAGAATTCAGCATTGAAATTGCACACTGGTTGCTTTGGAATACAAAAATTACATTTGTGTTGATGGGGTCATCGACAAAATTATGGTCAAAGTGTATTTGATGTTGTTGATGGACCAATCAGAATGCAGGATTCTAAGATAGTCATGGTAGAATAAAGGTAATCACACAGTTGTGTTTTGTTTGCAGCCGATGATATGGGACTTGGGAAGACGTTGACGATGATCTCCTATATTGTGAAACAGCGGGAGATGCTGGAGACTGGCACGGATGAGGAGAAGTCAGCCTGGCTGAACAGGGACAAGGAACTGGAGAAGTGTAAGCTACAGTGGTGTGCCATCTTGTTCCCTTGACTGTATTCCCCCTAGAGATTCCGGGGACCTCTCGACTGTATTCCCCCTAGAGATTCCGGGGACCTCTCGACTGTATTCCCCCTAGAGATTCCGGGGACCTCTCGACTGTATTCCCCCTAGAGATTCCGGGGACCTCTCGACTGTATTCCCCCTAGGGATTCCGGGGACTTCTCGACTGTATTCCCCCTAGAGATTCCGGGGACCTCTCGTATGTATTCCCCCTAGGGATTCCGGGGACCTCTCGACTGTATTCCCCCTAGGGATTCCGGGGACCTCTCAACTGTATTCCCCCTAGAGATTCCGGGGACCTCTCGTATGTATTCCCCCTAGGGATTCCGGGGACCTCTCGAATGTATTCCCCCTAGGGATTCCGGGGACATCTCGACTGTATTCCCCCAGGGATTCTGGGGACCTCTCGACTGTATTCCCCCTAAGGATTCCGGGGCCCACTACCTGGAGCTGACAAGCAACAATATATACTACCCAAAAGAAGTTAAAGAACTCCCAATTGATTCATATTTCTATTGTTAATATTATAATATGTTATATATAATAGCTGCATGTGTGGATCTTTGCTCATGCTCTCAACCACTTGTTTGCCAGGCCCTAGGCTCATGATAAGTTGACAAAAAGCCACCATCAAGCAATAAATATTAATGCAATGGTGAAGATCATATGTAAGATATGAAGACATAAACCGTGGGAAGGTGTATATGTCGTGTTATGCATTCCACGTTTTATAAAACCAAACGAGGGACATTATTACCACATTTATCCCAAGTGATACCACAGTAACGATTTTATCTTGCCGACATGTTTTAATATGCTGTTGTTAAAGAATTCAAACAAATTGATAATTGACAGAAGACAGCTGTTCCATCTAGCGGTGTCAATTGACTTTTGTTGGAGTTTTTGGCTTTGTAGCGGAGTAGTATTTTATCAAGATCACATGAACCAATCAGATCTCATTATTCTGACATGGACGTAAGATATTCTTGAATGCAATGTTAAACCCCATTCCATCTGACCGTTATCACTTCTAAGTTTTGTGTGTCATAATGTTCTATGTCTTCTCAGTGGATGCATCGGTCGTGCCATCACGGGCAACTCTTGTGGTGTGTCCAGCGTCCCTCATCTATCAATGGCAGAAGGAGATTGAGAAGCGAACACGACCAGGACTTCTGAGAGTTGAAGTCTACCATGGTGCTAACAGGGAGAGAAATATACTCAAGTAAGTTGTAGCCTCCGTAGTCCCTCTACCGTGTATAACCATCTATAATCAGACATTTACCTGTAGAAACCTTCTAATTGATTTGGGACTTTGCCGCCTCCGTGGTCTAGTGGTAGTGCGTCCGCCCAGAGAACAGAAGTTCAGGTGTTCGATGACTGTCCGTGTCATACCGAAACATGTTAAAAGAAGCTACTTGTTACTTTCTTGGCGCCCGGCATTATGGGCCTAAAACAAGGATTGGTTGCTTTGGAGTCAGTATACTGTGTCTGAGTTAGGTCTTCATGTTAAACTGCCGCATGGTATCTCAGTGTACTAGGAATATAAAATCAGTTAGTACTAGTACAGGCAGCCACACGCACATGTTTACGGTCGTATATAAGTGCATTGTAAGAGGCAACTAACGGGATCGGGTGGTCAGGCTCACTGACTTGGTTGATGCATGTCATTGTATCCAAATTGCGTGGATCCATGTTCATGATGTCAATCACCGGATTGTGTGGTCCAGACTCGATTATTTACAGACCGCCGTCATATAGCTGGAATATTGCTGAGTGTGGCATTAAACAAAAAACCAACCAACCAACTATATAAGTGCAACAATCTTGAACGCGATTTTAAACCCCATTTTACTTCACCTCATTTTGGACTTCACTCTCACATTAAGCTTGTAATACGGTTCAAGGTGTGGGTAAACACTATGTGCTCTGTGCAGGCTTGCAAAGAACAACATTGTCCTGACCACCTACAACATCGTCAGCAAGGAAGTGGGCGTCGTCAAAGGGGAGAGTGCAGATGAACCCGTCACAGATGATAAAAAGGTGAACAGGATAAAGAGTGTGATATAATGTGTGTGCAGGAGCTATTTGAGGTAATATTCTGTGTGTATCTGGAATATTTGAGGGGATATATGTGTGTGAGTTATTTGAGGAGCATTATGTGTGTATAGTTTAAGGGGATTTTTATTAATACAGGGTACTGTGAAAATCTTCTCAAACACAATAGGAGCATTTTCCATGTCATCTTGTTCAACAATGGATCTAGCCGTCTCCGTTGTCTAGTGGATAGAGGGTCTTTGATTTTAGTGGATAGAACATTCCATGCTTTCTGATAACTAAAGATGTTAAAAGATGGTACTTGTTGCCTGGGGCTCGGCATAAACAGGTTAAAACAAGAACTGTTTGGCTTGGAGTCAGTATACTGTGTCTGAGTAGGGTATTGATGTTAAACTGTGTCATGGTATCTTAACATGGCTAGCACTAAGCGTCATGATTCCAGACATGTACAAGCAGCCATACCTACATGTACATGCATGTTGCTATTTGGGTGAAATAATCTTGAACACGATGTTTTCTCATCACCCACCCAGTAACTGATCTTTGTTAAGCATTCAGGATTAATTACAGCTAAGTTGCTGGTGGTCCGGTAGCCTAGTGGTTAAAGCGTTCGCTTGTCACGCCAAGGACCTGATTTCAATTCCCGAACTGGGTCCAAGGTGTGAAGCCCATTTCTGGTGTCCCCCTGGCGTGATATTGCTGGAATATTGCTAAAAGCAGCATAAAATCAAACTCACTCACACACTACAGCTAAGTTGTATTGAGGATCTGCAGTGTTAAGTACTCATACCTCAAAGTGAGTAAGGGGGCGGTCGAGTAGCCTAGTGGTTAAAGCGTTCGCTCGTCACACCGAAGATCCGGGTTCGAATCCCGACATGGGTTCAATGTGTGAAGCCCATTTCTGGTGTCCCCCGCCGTGATATTGCTGGAATATTGCTAAAAGCGGTGTAAAACCAAACTCACTCACTCACTCACTCAATGTGAGTAACTTGCTGTATCAGGATTCAGAGGAAAAGACAGGCCCACAGCCGATGATGTTGAGGATCGGATGGGAGAGAATCATTTTAGACGAGGGTCACAACATCAAGAATCACAAGAGTCTGACCGCCATGTCCGTGTCGAAGCTTCGAGCCAACTTCCGCTGGGCTCTCACTGGAACCCCCATACAGAACGACCTGCTGGATATGTACTCTCTGCTCAGGTGAGACAAACGACCAAGGCCCCGTTCCACAAAGCCATCTTAGCGCTAAGGTAAACGAAGTCCCATGCTTTAACAGTGGCTTACTATAGTCGTAGTGCTAAAATAAACTTTGTGCCCTGGCCCAGAATTGATGACATACAGGCCATCGTGATTCTACCATCCAGTCACGTGATTCCATGAGATTGTAACTGCGAATGCATAGACCACTGCAGATTTTGTTGAATATTGCTTAACATACACATACTTAGACAAACAAATCGTCATATGTCGTGAAAGTGGTAAAATTGTTTCATTGTAACCATGGTAACTTGACAGGTTTAACATGTATAGTTTCTGTTACAATGGCTGATTTTAGAACATATTTGATACTCCGTAGTATTATAGCTTTTTTCAGTCTGAAAAGAGATTTCATTGAAACATCTTTTGAGTTTAAATGTTATGTAATAATAATAAAAAAATACCCAAAACCACGTTGAATTTGTATTTTCAGATTTCTGCGATGTTCGCCATTCGATGAGTACAAGGTGTGGAAGAAGCACGTGGACACGGGGAAATGTAAGTGTCATTCAATATCTATCTACCACTGGTTTGACTGACTTGATTATGCAGAGGCCATTGTTATATGCACAGGCCATTGTCATATTTACAGGCCATTGTTATATGCACAGGGCATTGTTATATGCACAGGCCATTGTTATATGCACAGGGCATTGTCATATTTACAGGCCAATGTTATATGCACAGGCCATTGTCATATGCACAGGCCATTGTTATATGCACAGGCCATTGTTATATGCACAGGCCATTGTTATATGCACAGGCCATAGTCATATGCACAGGCCATTGTTATATTCACAGGGCATTGTTATATGCACCAGCCATTGTTATATGCACAGGCCATTGTTATATGCACCGGCCATTGTTATATGCACAGGCCATTGTTATATGCACAGGCCATTGTTATATGCACAGGCCATTGTCATATTTACAGGCCATTGTTATATGCACCAGCCATTGTTATATGCACAGGCCATTGTTATATGCACAGGCCATTGCAGGGTTCGAAATTTAGGGACGCTAAGACGCAAAATGCGTCTTAATTTATGATTTTGCGTCTATAAATCAAAATAAAGACGATATTTTTTGCGTCTTGCTTTTTTCCGTTTAACAATTGGTTGAGAAATACCTAAATTTCTAAATTCACCGTGATAACATTTGATTTCGCGAAGATTATCCTTGATTTGTTTACCTCCAATTTAGAGTTACCTCCCCATTCGCGTTTCCGGGAAAAACTTTTACTTCTTTTCAACTTTCGTGAACGCGGACTATTCCGAGCTCTTTTTGACCAATGAACATATAGCACGGAGATTAATATTATGCAAATGACGTATGTCTATTTTCGGGAGACCAATCAAATGGCGTAAAAACTATGTCATCGGTAATTTATTCAATTGACCCAAGGTCGTTTCTTATTTTAAGATGACATGCCATCCTCGAATCCCAGACGACACCCGTAGGCCGGTTGACTGACGAAGCCGTAGTCACGTCAAAATAGTATATAATTTTATTAACCTACCTGTCCTATGATTAATTTATTTAATCTATCACATTTCACAATGTCTTAAATACGTATTCCATTTCAATTTATCATTTCTTATCGATAAATTAAAAAATATTCACTAGGCTATTTCCCGCAATGTTATTGTAAATAAAATCTCGAAAACACTTTTCGACAACGGGTCCACATCGAACATGTCAAAGAGCAATGTAAAGACATTTCAAGCTATATATTATACAAAGTAATAGATAAAATTTTAAAAATATATCTTAAAGTTGTCAAACTTACATATAAGTTATTATTTCCATCTTTTCGTGCGATCGCGTGTAATGTAAGTCAAATGACATCTCGGCTTTCGTCGTCTCAATTTGGGTGCAGGCTAAAACGGCACCTCAGCAAAACGTCACCGATTTCTCTGGCGAAAACGGCACCGCATTTGGCGAAAACGGCTACTATGTGACAGGCGAAAACGGCACCTCTATTTACCAGGAGGATATTCTCTTGGCCTCACAAAAAATGTCCTGGACAGTAGGGGGCTAATTTCTACTGTAAACTTGTTTAAACATTTCACTATTATTAGTGTTTGTAAGAGACGATGTGAGTTTAATTTCATTTATTTTACTTCAAGGCATGTTATGTTTTCACAATAAGTTGAGTTGCGTATAGGCTAAGTTGGATTATAGTTGGAGTAGAGGCTAAATTCTAATGTAAGCTAGTTGTAACATTTCACAATTATTGGTGTTTGCAAGCGACCATGTTATTTAATATCATTTATTTTATCAAGGTTAAAAAAACATAAGGTGCCGTTTTCGCCAGGCAATAGTAGCCGTTTTCGCCTGAGGCGAGGTGACGTTTTCGCCCATCGGTGCCGTTTTCGCCAGGTGACGTTTTGCTGAGGTGCCGTTTTAGCTATAACCCCTCAATTTCCTCGGTTCGGAGACGATGTTTAATGCAAAAATATAAGCATGAAAAATCTTTGTCACAGCTCGTAACCTGGCACGATTACATCTATGAAGTTCCATATTTCTAATATAGATCGCAATTTCCTGCTTAAAACGTTCAGAATAACACGATTTAACAAAATTCTTTCGTCAAATTCTGAAATTTATCATACCATAGATGTAATTTGATTGGCCGACTTAGGTCACGTGCTCAGATTTGACCAGTCACGAACCTTGTAGCAGATTTTGGCAAAGACAGAGTCATTAGAAACCAATTTTATCGAAGCTTTCTAGCGACGTGTCACATGGCAGTCTTCGACGAACGTGTTATTTGAAAACGGAGGTATCTCTTCATGTTACTGAACGGACAGCCGCTGTTATCGGGAAATGGGTGATGGCAGATACCAGATCTATTTACAATTCTTTTAAACATATTTTTCGAATTGCGTTTTTTATGAAATCTTATAGATTCTGTTTGCAAATATCGTCAATTTTGCGCTTCCTTGGTCCTTAATCTGGACGTTATGAATGTGTTTACATTTTCATTATTTACAACGAACATAATTAAGTTGTAAATGCATTATCTAAATAATGTGATAAACATAACATATGTTATAAACAATAGGATTGGAACTTGAAATGATGTATAATATGTGGTAGCAAAGATGTTTTACAAACATGCAGATATTTTCTTTGATAAATGTTTTATGAGTGTAATTTAATTACTTTGTTATCTGAATGTCATAACATGCATAATCAGCCATTATTTATATGCAGCATAAATCATGATCATCATGATCATGCAATCTTGTGATATATATTTTGAAGTTTTGAGTTGAGAAAAAATAATTGCTTGTTGATTTTTGATTTTGCTTGTAACTTTTAAAACCACAAGCAAAAATTTGCTTGTGCCTAAAAAAATTAAATTCTAACCCTGCATTGACATATTTACAGGCCATTGTTACATAGCTGGAATACAGCTGACAGCAGCAACAGTAGGTCCTTGCTCACATGAACTGTGGTCTATCTTAATGAAGAGGTTGGCTTGATTATTTCCCCAGCCCAAGGGACGACCAAACTGAACACCATTGTCAGGTCGCTGCTGCTGCGACGCACCAAGAACCAGACTGGGAAAGAAGGGAAACCTTTAGTAAGCATCTTTGTCTCCCTTACCTCTCGACAGTCAGCAGTAGAAATCTGTAATGAGTAGGTAAACTGTGTACAGTTGGTATGTAAACTGTCTACTGTAATTATTACCAGTCTAAAGCATGTAAACTCTCAATTTACTTTGAACATTGTTCATCTTTTTCGTCAGGTGAATCTACCAACGAAGTCAGTAGAAACTTCTGAGGTCCAGCTGACACCGGAGGAGAGAAAGATATATGACAAAGTCTTTGCCCAGACAAAGTAAGATGTTTTTAACAAACTAAACAATCGGCTCAACTCTGCCTAGTTGTTCCGTTGTATGCATACAATTGAGTTTTTTCTTTTTATTTAACAACATGTTGATATGATTTTGCAGACTGTTCATATCAAGGGTTTGAAATTCCTTTTATAAGTGTTTCCATGGCATGGCTGAAATCATTATGGCATGGTTGCAATTATCATGGCATGGTTGAAATCATCATGGCATGGTTGAAATCATAATGGCATGGTTTAAAATCATCATGACATGGTTGAAATCATCATGATATGGTTGAAATCATAATGGCATGGTTGAAATCATCATGGCATGGTTGAAATCATAATGGCATGGTTGAAATCATAATGGCATGGTTGAAATCATCATGACATGGTTGAAATCATAATGGCATGGTTGAAATCATAATGGCATGGTTGAAATCATCATGACATGGTTGAAATCATCATGACATGGTTGAAATCATCATGACATGGTTGAAATCATAATGGCATGGTTGAAATCATAATGGCATGGTTGAAATCATCATGACATGGTTGAAATCATCAGCATGGTTGAAATCATCATGACATGGTTGAAATCATCATGACATGGTTGAAATCATCATGACATGGTTGAAATCATAATGGCATGGTTGAAATCATCATGACATGGTTGAAATCATAATGGCATGGTTGAAATCATAATGGCATGGTTGAAATCATCATGGCATGGTTGAAATCATCATGGCATGGTTGATATCATGGCATGGTTGAAATCGTAATGGCATGGTTGAAATCATAATGGCATGGTTGAAATCATCATGACATGGTTGAAATCATAATGGCATGGTTGAAATCATAATGGCATGGTTGAAATCATCATGACATGGTTGAAATCATCATGACATTGTTGAAATCATAATGGCATGGTTGAAATCATCATTGCATGGTTGAAATCATCATGGCATGGTTGAAATCATGGCATGGTTGAGATCATTATGGCATGGTTGAAATCATCATGGCATGGTTGAGATAGGTCCCAGGTGCATTCATGGCTCACTTGGAAATCAGTTTTTTGTTCTGAAAGTACCTTGTAATGATGTGATAAGTGTATTTTGGCACCCGTAAACTGGACAAACACTTTGAAACACATGAAAATATGACCATACTGAATTAAGCGGCTTTGTGAAAAGAATTTAAGATAACCATTTCTTCTATAATATGTTTAAGAGTCTCGAACGTGGAGTTTCACTGTTATGCTGTGCTTCTTTACATTAAGACTAGACCCATGAAGATCCAGGTTAGAATTGGCCTTCTGCAACCCATGCTTGTCGTAAGAGGCAACTAATGGGATCGGGTTGTCAGGCTCCCTGACTTGGTTGATGCATGTCATCATATCCCAATTGTTTAGATTGATACTCAAGAGGTTAATCACCGGATTGTCTGGTCCAGACTCAATTATTATCAGACTGCTGTCTGATAGCTAGAATGTAGCTGATTGAGGCGTTAAACTACAAACAAGCATAAACAAAAACAAGGAAAAACAACACAAAGCTCTCTTTTAAAACTTGTTCAAAGAATTGAACATCAAAGCCACTCTTTTCCAGATCGACTGTGCAGGACTATGTCAAACGTCACGAGGAGAAGGAGATGGGGATACATCAAGGTACCTCCGAGTCTTCGTCATCGTCCAACCCCTTCAGGGACAGCAGTTCACAGAGTGGGAGGGGAGGGGCGTGGACCTCCCATGGGGCAGGGTTTGACAACGTCCCTCAGCCACAAGGAAAGAAGGCTGGAGCGAGCGAGCTGTTGGTCCTCCTCTTGCGACTTCGTCAGTGCTGCTGCCATCTCAGCCTCATGAGGGATGTAAGTGTAGGAGTTGTCTCCCTTAATGTTGAACCTAAAGTTGTGATCCTCCTCAGCATTACACCATGGGTTATTATCTCCCTTACTATTGAACCTCTTGTCTCTTCTTTACTATTGAACCTCTTGTCATCTCCTTTACTATTGAACCTCTTGTCATCTCCTTTACTATTGAACCTCTTGTCATCTCCTTTACTATTGAACCTCTTGTCATCTCCTTTACTATTGAACCTCTTGTCATCTCCTTTACTATTGAACCTCTTGTCATCTCCCTTACTATTGAACCTCTTGTTGTCATCTCAATTACTGTTGAACCTCTTGTTGTCATCTCCCTTACTGTTGAACCTCTTGTCATCTTCCTTACTGTTGAACCTCTTGTCATCTCCCTTACTGTTAAACCTCTTGTTGTCATCTCCCTTACCATTGAACCTCTTGTTGTCACCTCCCTTACTGTTGAACCTCTTGTCATCTCCCTTACTGTTAAACCTCTTGTTGTCATCTCCCTTACTATTGAACCTCTTGTTGTCATCTCCCTTACTATTGAACCTCTTGTTGTCATCTCCCTTACTATAGAACCTCTTGTTGTCATCTCCCTTACTATTGAACATCTTGTTGTCACCTCCCTTACTGTTGAACCTCTTGTCATCTCCCTTACTGTTAAACCTCTTGTTGTCATCTCCCTTACTATTGAACCTCTTGTTGTCATCTCCCTTACTATTGAACCTCTTGTTGTCATCTCCCTTACTATAGAACCTCTTGTTGTCATCTCCCTTACTATTGAACCTCTTGTTGTCACCTCCTTTGTGATATCATTTTCCACTACACCACAATTTTTAGATGTGTATAACTTTATGATGTGTGTTGCTGCAGCACATTGAGCAGGAGACGATGGAGAATGAGGGCATTGAGTTGACGTTGGAGGAGCAGATGAAGGGGATGATGTTGGAGGAGATGTCAGCAGGGGAGGACGGGGCCAAGGCGGGGTCGTCGCCCTTGTTTGAGAAGTCCGCTTCAAGCACGAAGGTATATTGTCCAAACACCAGAATCAAACTTACAGAATAATAATCCTGCAATAATATCAGGATCGGGTGGTCAGGCTCGCTGACTTGGTTGATGCATGTCATCTTATACCATTTGCATAGATTGCTGCTCATTATGTCAATCACTGGATTTTAGGGGTGACTATTGGTCTGGAAATCACTATTGCGATAACTATTGATATTGAATTAAACCTTGGAACTGAAGTTTCCTTTAACTGTGATAACCATAACAACAAATAAAAAGTAAAGTTTGAGATATGACTGATTTGTTTTTCTTTAACCTAATGATTTAAGAAAAAGAAACTTCCACATTACCATGTGTAAATTACTACCACTCATGATCAAAAGAAAAACAAATTTGAACAGCGTGGCATGTTTTTTTATTAATGTGGTAAATACAATCGAAACTATCGAAATTACTAACTGAAATCGATACTATTGATCGGAAACTGATTTAACAATCGATTTATTGACTTTAAGTGCTTACATATAGCAATATATCAATATTTCTATATATCTTGACACCCCTACTGGAGATTCTTTTCAAGACTTGATTATTTACAGTCCGCTATCATATAGCTGGATTGCAGCGTAAAACAACAACAGACAACTAAAGCATTCAACCATTACCTATGTTTTAAATCGTATAACAAATGGAAAATAGCATAAACACAGATTTTGGCCCACTAACCCACCAACTTTAGGAGGTGAGCACTGTTCGGGCTTGTAAAGTCTCAGGTAAAGTTGCATCCCTCATCTTGACAGTTATTGTGTTTTTGCTTCAGTTGAAAGAATTAATGTCGACGCTGCAAACAATTAGGAAAGAAAGCAAACCAGGATCTGTTATAAAGAGGTGAGATACAACCTGATGCCGAGATGGAGGAACACCAACACTCTTTGAACATCATCACTCTTTGTACACCAACACTCTTTGAACATCATCACTCTTTGTACACCAACACTCTTTGTACACCAACACTCTTTGTACACCATCACTCTTTGTACACCAACATTCTTTGTACACCAACACTCTTTGTACACCAACACTCTTTGTACACCAACACTCTTTGAACATCAGCACTCTTTGTACACCAACACTCTTTGTACACCAACACTCTTTGTACACCAACACTCTTTGTACACCAACACTCTTTGAACATCAGCACTCTTTGTACACCAACACTCTTTGTACACCAACACTCTTTGTACACCAACACTCTTTGAACATCAGCACTCTTTGTACACCAACACTCTTTGTACACCAACACTCTTTGTACACCAACACTCTTTGTACACCAACTCTCTTTGTACACCAACACTCTTTCTACATCAGCACTCTTTGAACATCAGCACTCTTTGAACATCAGCACTCTTTGAGCATCAGCACTCTTTGTACATCAGCACTCTTTGTACATCAGCACTCTTTGAACATCAGCACTCTTTGTACACCAACGCTCTTTGTACATCAGCACTCTTTGAACATCAGCACTCTTTGTACACCAACACTCTTTGTACATCAGCACTCTTTGAACATCAGCACTCTTTGTACACCAACACTCTTTGTACACCAACACTCTTTGTACACCAACACTCTTTGTACATCAGCACTCTTTGAACATCAGCACTCTTTGTACACCAACACTCTTTGTACATCAGCACTCTTTGAACATCAGCACTCTTTGTACACCAACACTCTTTGTACACCAACACTCTTTGTACATCAGCACTCTTTGAACATCAGCACTCTTTGTACACCAACACTCTTTGTACATCATCACTCTTTGTACACCAACATTTTTTGTACACCAACACTCTTTGTACACCAACACTCTTTGTACACCAACACTCTTTGTACATCATCACTCTTTGTACACCAACACTCTTTGTACACCAACACTCTTTGTACACCAACACTCTTTGTACATCATCACTCTTTGTACACCAACACTCTTTGTACATCATCACTCTTTGTACACCAACACTCTTTGTACACCAACACTCTTTGTACACCAACACTCTTTGTACATCAGCACTCTTTGAACATCATCACTCTTTGAACATCAGCACTCTTTGTACACCAACACTCTTTGTACATCAGCACTCTTTGAACATCAACACTCTTTGTACACCAACACTCTTTGTACATCATCACTCTTTGTACATCAGCACTCTTTGTACACCAACACTCTTTGTACACCAACACTCTTTGTACACCAACACTCTTTGTACATCAGCACTCTTTGAACATCATCACTCTTTGAACATCAGCACTCTTTGTACACCAACACTCTTTGTACATCAGCACTCTTTGAACATCAACACTCTTTGTACACCAACACTCTTTGTACATCATCACTCTTTGAACATCAGCACTCTTTGTACACCAACACTCTTTGTACATCATCACTCTTTGTACACCAACACTCTTTGTACACCAACACTCTTTGTACACCAACACTCTTTGTACATCAGCACTCTTTGAACATCAGCACTCTTTGTACATCAATTCTCTTTGAACATCAGCACTCTTTGTACATCAGCACTCTTTGAACATCAGCACTCTTTGTACATCAATTCTCTTTGAACATCAACACTCTTTGTACATCAGCACTCTTTGTCCACCAACACTCTTTGTCCACCAACACTCTTTGTCCACCAACACTCTTTGTACACCAACACTCTTTGTACACCAACACTCTTTGAACATCAGCACTCTTTGTACACCAACACTCTTTGAACACCAACACTCTTTGTACACCAACACTCTTTGTACACCAACACTCTTTGTACACCAGCACTCTTTGTACATCAGCACTCTTTGTACACCAACACTCTTTGTACACCAACACTCTTTGTACATCAGCACTCTTTGTACATCAGCACTCTTTGTACACCAACACTCTTTGTACATCAGCACTCTTTGAACATCAGCACTCTTTGTACATCAGCACTCTTCGAACATCAGCACTCTTTGTACATCAGCACTCTTTGTACACCAACACTCTTTGTACACCAACACTCTTTGTACACCAACACTCTTCGAACATCAGCACTCTTTGTACATCAGCACTCTTTGTACACCAACACTCTTCGAACACCAACACTCTTTGTACACCAACACTCTTTGTACACCAACACTCTTTGAACATCAGCACTCTTTGTACACCAACACTCTTTGAACACCAACACTCTTTGTACACCAACACTCTTTGTACACCAACACTCTTTGTACACCAGCACTCTTTGTACATCAGCACTCTTTGTACACCAACACTCTTTGTACACCAACACTCTTTGTACATCAGCACTCTTTGTACACCAACACTCTTTGTACATCATCACTCCAATGATCCTATCCTGTTCACTCATTGAGAGTTTCCGCTGGCCCAGTGGTGTAAGGCCTCACCATTCACTCGGCACTACTGTGACCCTAGTTACTGCGGGCTGTGGTTTGAATCCCTGATATTCTGGATGATACTTTGATTATTTATGCATCTCTTCGAAAACTTATAAGAAAGTAGCAGGGGTAGGAGGGGCGATTTAGGAGATAAACCTACCGGTACTGTGGTTTGAAATTTCAGGTCGTCTCACTGTAGAATCGGTACCTCTTCTGTTTGATGCAGAACCAAACGCTTTAGTTTTAGAATTAATATGCTTTCATGACATTGAAGAATGCTTGATTCTGATTGCTTAAAACAAGGTATCAATTTTTAATTGTTACCTCTAAGTTAAGAATTTTCACAAAGACGTGCATATGAATACATCGATAGCCTAAGTATTGATCCATAAAAATATGGCTACTCATAACCCATGAAGACTGCATTTGTTTGATATCGGATCATCATCTGATTTCTTGACATTCTAGACCTTAACCTGACATTAAAGCATTCAGTTTCAAATTAAGTAGAAGAATGGTGTCAGCAGATTGCATCATCCCTGTATTTTGTGTAGTGTGGTTGTGTCCCAGTGGACGAAGATGCTGGACATCGTCGCCGTGCACCTGCGGAGGGTCAACATCACCTACAACGTGATACAGGGCAGCATCCCCGCCAAGAAGAGGATCGACATGGTGGAAGATTTCAACACAAACCCAAAAGGGGCAGAGGTATGTGAGAGTAACATGGTGTTAACAAGACTGAATTACAGCTTGAGAAGCGAGATAGACTCCTGCAGAATTTTAGAGACAAGTGTTTCTGGCAGGTGGACTCAATACCGAAATAACAAAACCTGGTGAAGATTTGATAAAAGACATACATGTATTTCCATTGTGCTCTTTTGGGATGTTCTTTCACAAAATAATCTTTTGAGGAAAAATATTGTCTAGTCTTGAAAGTCTATTGACATGTTTCAGCCAGGTGACCTATTGATCCCACAGTTGAATATTTCTATGTACATGAAGTCCTTGATGTAGGTATTGATGGAAAGTAAAGACCTGTGAAGGGTCCATGGGGACCATGTCTCCCATCTCGTGACACAGACACACCATTCATCTTCAACATGGCAGGATATATTCTTCTGCAGTATTGTGTTCCCTTATTTGTTTCCATCAGTATATATATTTCTTTCGCTCGATTCAACTAGTGTCAGGGATATATCTAGACCTGCTCAGAAGCCCAGTCTGCAGCAAATGTTGTTAAAAATTCCCAAATTGGAATTAAGATTTCCCAATTCATGTTCATATACATGTATGTAACTACAAATGGATTTGCATTTGTAACCTGTATTTCACAGATAACAGGACTAATAAAGAGTAAGAGATTTTAATGCTAAGTATTATTGCATTGAATAGGATGTCAAAATTCAATGTTAAAATATCTGTTAATTTAAGAAAATATGAACTGTAAAAGAATCCCAATTTGAAGAAAATAACAAATTTTTTTTCATAGTTTGCCTGTTAGGGTCTCTCAGTTTGGAATCCTGGATAAGTGCCAGAGAGTCCTGAACTAGCATCTGATGTAAAAGTTTAACTGTCATGGTGTTAAAACATTTCCAAGGTAGGTAACTCTAAGTACTGCCTTTTTTCAGGTGATGTTGGTGTCGCTGAAGGCCGGCGGTGTTGGCCTCAACCTCATCGGTGGGAGTCACCTGTTCCTGTTAGATAACCACTGGTAGGGGCATGAACACATTCTCTCTCACTGCTTCTTTGACCCGTGAAGATTCCGGGGTAGAATAGGTCTTCAGCAACCCATGCTTGCTGTAAAAGGTGACTATGCTTGTCGCAAAAGGCGACTAACGGGATCGGGTGGTCAGGCTCGCTGACTTGGTTGATGCATGTCATCGATCCCAATTGTGTGGATCGATGCTCATGATATTTATCACTGGATTGTCTGGTCCAGACTAGATTATTTACAGGCCGCCGTCATATAGCTGTAATATTGCTGAGTGGGGTGTTAAACAACAAACCAACCAACCAACCAAATCTTTGCTTCCTTACATGTCTCTAGGACGTAGTACGAGGGTGGCGGTGGTGTAGCCTGCTGGTTAATGCGATTTCTGACCACTTGACCAGTTTGACATGTACAGGCTGATGACATTTGGCACACTTTACTTAACGTCATCTACAGGACATTGTTCATCCTCAGAAGCCCTGCACTGAGAGGTGATCTCCTTGACTGTAACACCACTCTTTCGTGAGTGAAGAAAATCAGAAGAGGACAATCTGAATATATTACTTAGGAAAATAGAATGTCAGTTAAATATTATGTTAATACTGCAATTGAAATAGTTTTAATGATTCAGACAGACATAATTTTGCATTCCATTTTGATATTCAATATATCAACACCTGTTGGCAAAGTTTTTCGACTCCTTGGCAAGCCTATTTGTTTTGAACTTTTATTGACTCATGATGATATATTGGATATCAAAAGACACTTGGACGAGATTCTCTATGTCTCAAGCTAAGATTGAGTTGTATTCCTTCATTAGGTAAATGACAATCAACAACAACTCGACCTGTGAAGATCCGGTATAGAATAGGTCTTCAGAAACCCATTCCTGATTTTGATGTTAAACAACAAACAAACAACAAACAACAACTTGGAGATAAAGACCTGTGTGTGACCTGTGTTTGACCTATGTTTGACCTGTTTGACACATGTGTGACCTATGTTTGACCTGTATTTGACCTATGTTTGACCTGTGTTTGACCTATGTTTGACCTTATGGCAACCCACTGTTGTACAGGAACCCCGCTCTGGAGGAACAGGCTTGCGACAGAATCTACCGTGTTGGTCAGAAGAGGGATGTCGTTATACACAGGTCAGCCTCCTCCATACACAGGCTCTCTCTAAACCAGATATCTAACAATACAAGCTCTATACATAAGTGACCCGTGAAGATCCGGGGTAGAATAGGTCTTCAGCAACCCATACTTGCTGTAAAAGGCGACTGTGCTTGTCGTAAGAGGCGACTAACAGGATCGGGTAGTCAGGCTCGCTTGATGCATGTCATTGTATCCAAATTGCGTGGATCGATGCTCATGATGTCAAGCACTGGATTGTCTGGTCCAGACTCGATTATATACAGACTGCCATCATATAGCAGGAATATTGCTGAGTGCAGCGGTAATTGACCGAAATGGAAAGTGAAGCAAATTGATCTTTTTACGTTTACCAATTACTAACTTGATCTCATTACGTCAGACCAGTTTAATTACTTGCCTTACAGACCTGCCTGTCATTTATTACCCAACCCTCTCTTCTCCTGCCCACTCACCCACCAAATATTTAATGATAAAACTGTAAATAAAAGTGACAAAACCCTTTCTGTATTCAATAGAAAACCTCTTCCAAAAGCAGATTCGACCATACGATTCCGGCTATATCACAAGCATGTATTTATGAATACTATCCAATAGTAACACAAGTAAGTCAGTTGCTTTGGTCTGAAGTAGAAAGGAAGTACATGAGATGTGTCACTGTTGTTTGCACTGCCTGACCACAAGGATCTCTGTCCAGGTTCCTGTGTAAGGACACGATAGAGGAGAAGATCCTGGAGCTGCAGAAGAGGAAGCTCTCTCTAGCCAAGAATGTTCTTTCAGGGTACGTCAACAAATCTCCTTCCCCACATTCTTCCTGCTCATTGTATTTGACAATATTATTATTATTATTCCCCGTGTCCGTGTTGGAAGTAGGCATCTTCCTGAGGCAAGGGAGTTAACTGACTATAAAAGTCTGGTTTCCACCCTCGAACTAGGCTGGAAATATGGAGTTACATTTTGGCTGGACTAACGAGTCTATGCACAGTCCAATCAAATTCTCGGAATGAATTCAACATCTTGTCTGTAAACTGCCGTACAGATTTCGGTTGATTGCAGGATTTGCAAAGCATGTGTACTGTCAACAGATATTTTCCAAATCTTTTCATGTTTTAATCAAGGTTCTCACATGTTTTGATGTACTTCAAAAAGCAAGACCTGTTTTATTACAATATAGACCTTGATTATCGATCAGATCGTCTTCACTGGGCACTGCCATTATGTTTGAAGCAAATTCAAGTGAAATGAGAGGTGGAATCTGATTGGTCAATAAGAGGAACATAGAAGGGACATAACTCTTCATAGCCACTGATTGCTCTATGATCGAGCCTAGTTTGTCAAGGGTGGAAACTGGGCTTTGGGAAGTTTGTAGTAGGCGGTAGCCAAGTGGTCAGACCATTGGCTTGTCATGATGAAAACCTGGGTTCAGTTCCCCACATGGGATCAGAGTGTGAACCTTGGTGTCCCTTGTGATATGGCTTGAATATTGCTGAGACAGTATAAAACCCTTCGTACTGCACTGTTATCCTTGACATCCTGATAGTGTCTCCTCGTGAAGATCATGCTTGTCACTGACATGGTTGATGCATGTAATCATATCCCAATTGTGTAGATTGATGCTCAATCACTGAATTGTCTGGTCCAGATGAATTTTTTTAAAGACTGATGTTTTTTCTCTTACATATATAGAATGTATGAAGTCCATGTTAGGTGCCATTATAATGCTGGAATATTGTGGAGTAAAAACTCACACACTCAGTCACTATTAGTATATGTGAATGTTATATATGGGGCAATATTTGGTACTGTACAAATATATATTATATTTTCTCTTTCCAGATCTGGTGCTAGCAGCCAGAAGCTGACACTAGCCGATCTACGACAGATGTTTAATGTTTAACCATACCATGTAGATAGTATATAGGAACTTGTCATCCAATACTGGAATCTTGCTAAAAGACTCATTTACTTGCTGTGGGAGAAAGGTACAAAGGCCACTGTTAAGTAGTAGACAGGATGAGTTGTGTTTGAAAAGAAGGAATGAGAAGCTCAGAGGTAAAGAACACATGTCCAGGGTGAAGTCGCTTTTCATTGTGAACTTGTCTTTGATTTCTGTTGGGCTAAAAAAAAGAATAGTCCTGGTTCTCAGGCACCACCCACATCATCATGAAGTCTGCCACACATTTCGTTTTTATTTCCATTTTCAATAAAAATATAAAATCCTAATACTAAAAAAAAATGTTATCCCATATAGCACGCAGTTACCTTTACATGTGCAATGCTTTACTGCACATCTCGTGTTATGGTCATGGCGGCAGTAGGAGTTTGTATGCTTGTTTATATAGGGAGGCTCTTTCTCACAATTGTTTATTTGGTTACATACTAGTTTGAACAAGCAAAAAAAACCCAGCCCGCCCACATTTTCTTTTCTTATGTCATTGCCTGAGAACCAATTCTTTTATTTTTTTAAGCGTTTCAAAGGCATACCTTCATAAAACATCAGCTACTTTTCTGTGTTTCCTCAAAGGGATCTTACAGGTACATCTATCATATGTGGGAGTTACGATCATCTGACTGGGAAGAGGCTTTGTGGAACATGCTCATGTCCTATTTGTTTTGATGGTATCTTAGGTAGCGTGCGCTACCTTAATTTGAATATATCTGTGGTATTTATTTTTCTGTTGAATGATATTTGCAAGTGCTACCGTTTAGTGCTATGTCCTGCAGGTCAGTGTGACCCAGCTGTAACATTGCTGACTGCAGATCAGTGTGACCCAGCTGTAACATTGCTGCCTGCAGGTCAGTGTGACCCAGCTGTAACATTGCTGCCTGCAGGTCAGTGTGACCCAGCTGTAACATTGCTGCCTGCAGATCAGTGTGACCCAGCTGTAACATTGCTGCCTGCAGGTCAGTGTGACCCAGCTGTAACATTGCTGACTACAGGTCAGTGTGACTCAGCTGTAACATTGCTGCCTGCAGGTCAGTGTGACCCAGCTGTAACATTGCTGCCTGCAGGTCAGTGTGGCCCAGCTGTAATATTGCTGACTTCAGGTCATTGTGACCCAGCTGTAACATTGCTGCCTGCAGGTCAGTGTGGCCCAGCTGTAATATTGCTGACTTCAGGTCATTGTGACCCAGCTGTAACATTGCTGCCTGCAGGTCATTGTGATATACTTGTTGCCATGATACAGCTGTAACATTCTTGATACATTGTTACATTTACCTCCTCACCCTGGAAATATCCAGAAACTGAAGTGCAAGACTTTATGTTCCAGTCAGCTGGACTTGACTCTACGTCATTTTAATGGCATACTTTTGTTATCCTATTTATTCGCTATGTATAGATAAATATTTCAAACATGCATTATGGTTTGTTGTGCGTTTTACAAGAGGTATCCAAGGGACTTGCATCCAACTGATGTTAGTGGCCCAGTTAGTTTGGCCACTGAAACTTCCCTGAAGTTTGTTTGTTTTATGCGGCACTCTGCAATATTCCAGCTATATGACGGCGGTCGGTAAATAATCAATTCTGGACCAGACAATCCAGTGATTGACATCATGAGCTTCAATCTACGCAACTAGGATACGATGACATGTATCAACCAAGTCAGCGACCCTGACCACCCGATATTGTTAGTCGCCTCTTATGACAAGCATGGGTTGCTGAAGACCAATTCTAACCCGGAATCTTCATGGGCACCAGAAACAGGTTGTCATGGGTTTTGTGTTTAAAACATACATAAGATATATGAAGAGCATATTAAATATAGGCAACTCTCAAGCACCTCCTCCAAGGGGATTCTAGGTAAGAAATGGTCCCCAGTCGAGGCGACTTAATAGATCGGTTGGTCCGACTTCGTGAATGTGTGTCATTGAGCTGTAAGGCACGATTTTTGCTCACAATATTTATCACTGGATTGATTGGTCCTGACTCGATTATTTACACGTCATT
The DNA here is from genome assembly GCF_023055435.1 of Haliotis rufescens. Lineage (NCBI taxonomy): Eukaryota > Metazoa > Mollusca > Gastropoda > Lepetellida > Haliotidae > Haliotis > Haliotis rufescens. Next base: position 3,467,736 of record NW_025963802.1, read on the forward strand.
GTCATGGAACTGGGTTATTGCTGAGTGTGTGTTAGACAACACACAACTCTGGTGTTGAGAATAGAAATTTAATGAATTCAGTGTCTGTAAGAAAACTTCAACCTGTTTATGGTTCTTGATTTGTCAGCACCATGTTGTATGTTTCACCAAAGCTTCACCAACAATCATTTTAATCAATCTCATGTCAATAGGTCTGTGAGGTGAAATGGGTTTAATGTTGTGTTCAAGATATTTTCACTTAGATCCCGACGTGAAATGGGGTTTAACAACATGTCCAAGATTATTGCACTAATATAGCGACGTGCATGCACGTGTGTGTGTGTGTGTGTGTGTGTGTGTGTGTGTGTGTGTGGCTGTGTGTGTGCGTGTGTGTGTGTGTGGCTGTGTGTGTGTGTGGCTGTGGCTGCTTGTACTAGTCCGGACTGATGCCGATTTATAGTGCTAGCTCACTGAGATACCATGCCGCAGTTTAACATGGATACTTCACTCAGACATAGTATACTGACTCCAAGCCAATCAGTCCTTTTGTCAAGTTAGTGTCAGTGCCAGGCAGGGTAAAAAGTACAACCTTTTAAAGTCTTCTGGTTTGACGCAACCAGGGGATTGAACCACTGACCTTCCACTCTCTGGGTAGATGCTCTATCCACATGACCACAATTAGGTCTGTGAACCAAGGACGAGGATAAGTTCCAGTACGAGTTTTGAGCCTCACATAGAAGGAATTGCTTAATTGTGAAATCTTTTCTTGTTGACATTACATGATGTCACTGAGGTTTATCCACAAAAACCTGCGTCTGTGGAGCACATGGCTTTGCTATGACAAGTCACTGAAAAAATTAAACAGTTAGTTGACCTTTGGTATAGGGACAAACTGGAGGAAGGTGCAATGAACAAGTACGTAAAGATTCGGGGTAGAATAGGTCTTCAGCTACCCATGCTTGCCGTAAAAGGCGACTATGCTTGTAGTAAGAGGCGACTAATGGGATTGGGTGGTCATGCTCGGTGACTTGGGTTGAAGCATGTCATCGATCCACTAGCGTAGATCGATGTTGATAATATCAATCACTGGATTTTGTGGTCCATCCTCGATTATTTACAGACCGCCGTCAAAAAGCTGGAATATTGCTGAGTGCGGCGTTAAACAACAAATCAAACAACTAACTAGTTCCAGAAAAAAGGGCTTTTGGCCACAATCCCTCCATGAGGATATGAGTACAACACAAGGGAAGGATGCCTGTGCTGCTGTATTGGGCAGCAGAGTTTAACTGTGGCAGGGAACGCTTTGAAGACGACCTCCATCCTGGAAGGCCTGTCACATCATCAATGCCAGAAATGATTCAGAGAATCCATGATAAAATGACGACTGAATGACTCAGTATCATATTCTAATTCAGTAGGTTTTTCCCTGGTGAGAGTACATTTCATTATCACAGAAACTTTGACAATGAAGAAAGTATCTGCTCATTTGGTCCCAAAGCTTCTGACATTTGATAAATAAACGCACCATGTGCAATATGTCTGATATTAATCTAGCTCTGTCTGAAGCTGAGCCAGAAAGGTTCTTGCAGTGGTTTGTGACTATGTGACTATTTCTTCCAAATTCCAAACCAACAATCTTCAAGTACTTGATCACTTCACATTCCTTCTTTGTGAGGCTTAGAACATTTGCCCTTGTAGCATATAGGGGGTGAGTGGGTTTGGGAATCCACGTGGTCCCGGATCTGCCCTTGATGCAACTTTCTGAGCTACGTGACCAGTGAATCAAGCCTTTGTTGTGAACGGTTTGAGAATGAACTTATATGACATGTTGAACTTTCTTTATTCAAGTAAATGGTTTCAATATTAACTAAACAAACAATGTACTGTTAGATACTGTGTGGCAAACACCGTTCGGTCTGGATTAACAAATGGTAAAAACCCTAGTTATGAGGCTGTCGAAAAATAAACCAAACAAAAAGGTCTGGAATAACAGTCAAAAGAAACCGTTTTGGCTTTTAACCATTTGCCCTTTTGACTATTTTACACCTTGGCCGTTTTGACTTGCTCTAATATACATGACTATTTCTGAAAGCAGTCACATCCTCGTTCAGTTGTCATGCATGCTCAGCCGTCTTCATTAGCTGTTGCCCATGTTACACACGTACTATCTCCGTCCACACGTTATAAACCCCCGTGAAGATCCGGGTTAGAATAGGTCTTCAGCAACCCAAGATTGTGGTAAGAGGCGACAAACGGGATCGGTGGTCAGGCTCGTCGACTTGGTTGATGCATGTCATCGTATCCACAGGAACTCGTTATTGGTCAGTAAATAAAAATATATACCCCCTATATGTAAGTAGAAGATTTACATATAGGGGGTATATATTTTTATTTACTGACCAATAACTAGTTCCTGTGATCGTAGCCCAATTGCGTGGATCGATGCTCATGATGTCAATCACTGGATTGTGTGGTCCAGGCTTGACTATATACAGACCGCCGTCATATAGCTGGAATATTGCTGTGTGCGGCATTAAACAACAATCAAATAAACAAACAATGAAAAAAACCCTCAAGAAACTGCTACGACAGTGTGTTTGTCGGTGCAGCGATGGCGTACGGCAAACCACGGATTCTAACCCTATTCATGTGACGTAAGACGCTGCAGTGATTGTGATAAAGAATCAAAACATAACAAGGGTTAGACACTCGATAATACAACTTATGCATATACAGGTGCAATATTATATTTTCCATACCAAAATCGTCCCATTTATATTTGAGAGCTCTTTTCGTCTCGGCTGGTAGCTCCCTGTCTGGGATGAAAATATAGCTGTCGTGTGTCCCTCGATATCTGCCATTATCACAGGATTCCTTCCTCATGACGCAGCGTTTCTCCTTCCGCCCGTGTCTCGAGGGGGAGTAAAACAAACGCTTGTCCCTCATGACGTCATAGTCTAGCTTCTCGAACCCCTCTGCTGGGTAAATATCCCCGTTTGTGATCATCACAAGTTTGTCTTTGAAATGTTGGTGCACAAACTCAAATATACCCACGTAAACCCTGGCATTTGGTATTCTGTCGAATTTCAACTTCGGCTGTGTTCCAAGTCTTGATTGGATGTATTCTGGCATACCGTCTTGGTCGTAAAACAGGTGTACCTCGAACACACACGGGTGTCGAAGGGTGTGAATCAAACTCTCCACGTAATCGGCCATCCGTGATTCAACCCTCTCGGGTGTCGGGTCTCGGAAATATGTCTTCTTGTACTTGGGGTCCGTCATCAGAGGGAATGTTGTGAACACTATCAGGTGACTCTTGTTGTACGGCTTGTCCACACCTCGGGCTGACCATGTAATGGTGAGTGTCGAGATATGTTTGATGACATATAACGCGTAGGTTATTACCAATAACCCGAATGCGACTCGGAAGTATTTGAAAGTCGACATCTTGTATAAGCAATGTTATAACTCCCCACAGACGAAGGCGCTGTTATTGGGTTCGAATCCCACATTCAAACCTTTTTTAATCCCCGGCGTGTCACCTACATCAGAATGAAAGAATATATTTATAAAAACTTAATATGAAAAATCCCAAGTATATATTATTCTCGTTAGTGTGCCGAATATGTTAAACCTTATTATGAAATTTGCAGCTTTTTGAAAACATTAAAATTATGTTAATTGCTGCAGTTTATTGATTGTTTAGGTTATGTAAGAAATATATTTATATTTTAATACAACAAAGTACAAACAGGTACAGACCTGTTCCTGTTCTGCCCGCCGTGATATTGCTGGGATATTGCTAAAAGCGTCGTAAACACTAACTCACTCACTGTACCTGTTTTCCTTGGTTTACCAAGGCGGTAGACGCTGACGAGCTGCGCCCCCGCTCCCCAACTGACACACTGTCATATAACTGAATATTGTTCAAAGAGGCGTAAAAACTCACGACCTCATTTTGTTTGTGACCGTGGATGTGTTGTCCGATGTCCAGCTGGGGGAACTAGAAGGAATTAAACACGTCCAGGGACACATACACCCAGCCGCCATCACAACTCTTCACAACTTCGTCGTCGTCGTGAGGCAAGTGTTGAATGTGATGCTTTGTGCTTCTTGTAAATAAACTCCTTTAGTCTCCTCTTCCTAGACTTGCTCCAAGGCTGTACTGAAAAAAATACATGTACATGGATGTGTAGTAATTCTATCCTCCTAACAGACCAAACGTATGCTTGTACTGCATCTCCGTTTTAAGTCTGACGCATGTTTAACTTCTATCAGTCGGAAACCAAAAAAACTGCAATTAAATTTGACATGAACATGCATTCTACATTGAGAGTATGTATCCAAGGCAACATGTATCTCAAGAGAGAACGTGGTTTGGACCAATTGGCAGTCCTGGGAAGTTTAAAAAACCCAAACCCCATCCTCGATTATCCAGTGCGTTACATTTCCATCATGGTCAATACCCTGGTCCCACTAATCACCATAGCCTCGTTTAGAAAGTGACCTTGTCTCCCTGGTATTTGGTGAAATTGTAGTTAACACACAATTTCAAACAAAGATGGCTTTGAGTGAGTGAGTGAGTGAGTGAGTTGTTTTACGCCGCTTTTAGCAATATTCAAGCAATATTACGGCGGGGGACACCACACATGGGATTCACACGTTGTACCCATGTAGGGAATCGAACCCGGGTCTTCGGCGTGACGAGCGAACGCTTTAACCACTAGGCTACCCAGCCCCCACAGTTCAGTGAAACCCCGTGCGGCGCTAAACAACAAACTCAAAGAACCTTAACCTGAAAACCCCACCTTCGTGGCGACAACTGCCGGGATATTCAAAAGGGCAGGACGCTGTACTACTACTACTACTACTACTACTACTACTACTACTACTACTACTAATACAGTTCTCAGGAAGCAGTAAGATCCATAACCAAAAATAGAAACCAGTTGTAACCATGCTGGTAAATAAACGTTAGGTCTAGTTAGCTCACCTTGCACTCCTCCAACTGATTCTCCCTGGTAATTGTAAGAAAGAACCCAGGAATTATTGTCGAAACAAAATCTTAGGCTATGAATTGCGAGCTTGGGTGATTTCGTTACACCGTTTAGAGCTGTAACGGCCTCTGTGCTGAACTACCGTTTTATTGCGTCTATATATAGACGCGATTTCCTATAGACAACCCATACTTTTACAAAGCCGCCGTTATTGTCCTAGCCAGTCGTAGTGTACAGCGTTGTGAGGCTAGGACATTGTAACGTGTGTATATAGGTTTGCTGAACAAAGTGCTTCTTTCAGTGTTCCAGGGGTAACAGCCAGCGCTGTTATGTTCTGGTAGGAAGGCTCTTTATGTTGTCGCCCATACTTTTGTATTGACTGAAATGACCTCTCCTTTTAGGCATAGTCCACACCACTTAATAGAATCACGAAATATCACGATGATTATTTGAAAGAACATAGCTGCATGTGATCTAATTCTTATAAAAGTTGCATGCAATTCCGGCGACAAGAATTATGACTTAGGTGAACTACTCAAACAACACACTCCAGGCAGATCTACCCGATTTGCAGAACACCTGCTGTATCAACCAAAGGTCAAGACTCAAGGATATGGGCATCGGACTTTTGCCTTTTCTGCAGCTACGACTAAAACAATCTTCCGCTTGACCTCGGCACCTCTACATCCTTCACTTCTTTCAGGACCAATCTGAAAACGCACATGTTTCAGAAGGCATATCTTGTCTGAACTGTTTTATCTGGCCGCTGCTTGGAGATTGGAGTAATACGTAATATAATATGTACTATGAACCCCTGATATAACTGGAATACTGTGCAATGCTGCGTTAAACCCGACTCATTCACTCACCCATCCTGGGTAGATGCGATGTACACCTTTTTAGTCAGGTGAACTTAAACAAGGCAACAAGAAGACATCTTCCCGAGGCAAGAGAGTTACCTGACTATAAAAGTCCAGTTTCCACCCTTGCCGACCTAGGCTGGAATTCCTGGGCTGGACCATAGCGCCATCAGTGACTATTACGAGTTATGTCCCTTCTATGCCTCTCCTATGGACCAATCAGATTCCACCTTTCGTATCACTTGCATTTGCTTTAAACAAAATGGCGGCGCCCAGTCAAGACGATGGGATCGATAATCAAGATCTATATTGTGATAAAACGGATCTTACATCACGAACTGCATCAAATCACGTGAGCACCATGATTAAAAACATGAAAAAAATTGGAAAATATCCGTTGACGCCGAGTTGGCGGTGCACATGCTTTGCAAATCCTGACCGAACTCTGCATAACAGTTTACGAACAGGATTTCAATTTCATTGTGCGAATTTGATTGGACTATACAAGACTCGTTAGTCCAGCCAAAATCTAACTCCATAATACCAGCCTTGCTAACGACAACAATATATAAAGTAAGGCATTATATATATCTATCTATATATATCTATATATATATCTATCTATATATATATATCTATATATATATCTATATATATATATATATATATATATATATATATATATATATATATATATATATATATATATATATATATATATATATATATATATATATAGATCCCATTCCTAAGTATATTGGTAGATTTACGTAAATTATTGTAACTGGAATGTCAATACCATGCCCCGGCCCTGTTTGAGTCACAAGAACTGCAGTCGGATCCATTAGCTGTCGTAGATCTTCCCAAACCAAGAGATGCAGAAACGAAGACCAAAGTAACGCTAGTTCTGAAAGATGGTCAGCTGCTTTAATGTATCTAAACAGAGCGGCAAATAACAATGTTCAATTCCTTTAAGAAAAAGAAAAAATTATCATTCCGAAAACAAATCTTATCAATACGAAATTGAAAAAATCTCACTAGATTTTATGCACCTTACGTGTCTGAAAGAGTGAGTGATTGGGTGAGTGAGTTGGATTTAATCTCGCTTTTAACATTATTCCAGTTATATCACGGCGTATCAGCTTAATGTGGGAGTAAAGCCCGAAGTGATGCAGGTCTAAGACGTTTACCACTTCGGTGAAACCCACGAGCTCGGGTATGGTGCTGACAAACCTAGAAACATAATCGGGCCGAACCGGGATTCGAATCCAAAATCATAGGTTTCTGGAATGTTCAAGGGACGCAACTCTACACAGCCAATTGCGGCGCCTTAGACGACCTGGGCGACGGCGGCCACATAATACAGCCGGTGTCTGTCTCTCTCTTTATCTCCGTCCCCCCCCCCCCCCCCCCCCCCCCCCCCTCTCTCTCTCTCTCTCTTTCTCCCCCCCTCTCTCTCTCTTCTCTCTCTGTGTGTCTGTCTCTCTACGTACGTAGTTAATACAGTACCTCGGTATCATTAGCAAATTGGTCATTCCCGAGCTCTAACTTGTTCAAAGTTTGACAATTCTGTCTCCCTAACACAACTAATCAGTTAAGTGTTCAGTATATTGCAGACGAGGGTTGCCTGCTGACTCCAGCAAACAGATGACGTCGTTCCGCACGTACACGTTCGCTTGGTCGACTTTCAAGGTTAACGTCTTAACGATTGGAGAAAGCACACACGATCAATTCAACATAGCTAATTTAGGTGCTGTTTTTTTCTGAATCTTGAAAACTCAGCAGATAATAGGTAAATTATTCATTGCAATTATTTGAACCTGGAGAGGTCCTTGCATGACACGGCTAAATAACACCGATCCAGATTCTAATTTTCAATTTCACGTCTGAACGCTACCGTTTCTGTTCCCACAATGAAGCCTAAATTTCAACTCATTTGCATATTGAGAGGGCCCAATTGGAACATTAATTTTCACGGTGTCAAGATCATAGTGATCATATATTCATTTCCCTCCTGTATCCGTTGTTGTAGTCCCTATATCTAATTCCAAGGGTGGCACTTGTACACTTATGGTGTACTCTGTATTTTACATTGTTGTACAGAAGGACAGAAGGTGAGACCTTAATAAGTCTCTCTCTCTCTCTGTCTCTGTCTCTCTCTTCGCTTTGTCACTCTCTCTCTCACCCTCTCTCTCTTTCTCTGTCTGTCTCTCTACGTACATAGTTAATACCTCGGTATCATTTGCAAATTGGTCATTCCCGAGCTCTAACTTGTTCAAAGGTTGACAATTCTGTCTCCACAACACAACAACAGTCATGTGTTCAGTGTATTGATGCTGTCCTTTTGTATTGAGAGATGTTCATGGAAGCTTGGAATGTTTTGTGAGATTTTACGTACCCTTCAGATGGACGATATTGGAATTATTCAGATGAGTTAGTGAGTTAGTTTTTTTGGCCAGGCTGGACAGCAGAGTCAGCCTATTTAGTTTGCTGTTTGTAAATATCTACCGCATACGAGCACAGACATGGTACTGACAGACCACGGTTCAGGGCGAAGCTTGGATTCGGACCCACGACCAAGGGGCGTTCCCTATCAACTGGTCTTTATTTATCATCCCGTACGACCACTCTTTGTGGCTGACTTTACCATTCATGGTCTGTACCTGTATTTCATAAACAGTTTCATTTAACTTGAACCTTTTTCGCCAACATAGGGTGTCGGGTGTACGAAAAGTCATGTTAAGTCTATCCCTGCTCATATGTCAGAACATATAATGTTTCTTCACAAGGTCTATATATGTTTTCAGTTGGAAGAGACCTTTGACTGAAGCTTTGCAATGTTCTCTACAGTCTCTCGATTTGCTGGGATCGGGAGTCTACGTGCTAGGAGACAGCAAACTAATTCAATTTCCTGCTTGATGAGTTAGTTTGCTGTCTCCTAGCGCCTGTGGCGGTACGCATCGTCTGTCTCTGTGGTAGACATTGTCCGTCCCTGTGGTAGACATTGACCGTCTTTGGAAGTATACATTGTCCGTCTCTGTGGTAGACATTGTCCGTCTCTGGAGGTATAAATTGTCCATCTCTGGAGGTATACATTGTCCGTCTCTGGAGGTATATATTGTCCGTCTCTGTGGTAGACATTGTCCGTCTCTGGAGGTAGACATTGTCCGTCTCTGGAGGTATACATTGTCCGTCTCTGGAGGTATACATTGTCCATCTCCGTGGTATACATTGTCCGTCTCTGGAGGTATACATTGTCCGTCTCTGGAGGTATTCATTGTCCGTCTCTGGAGGTATACATTGTCCATCTCTGGAGGTATACATTGTCCGTCTCTGGAGGTATATATTGTCCATCTCTGGAGGTATACATTGTCCGTCTCTGGAGGTATACATTGTCCGTCCCTGGAGGTATACATTGTCCGTCCCTGGAGGTATACATTGTCCGTCTCTGGAGGTATACATTGTCCATCTCTGGAGGTATACATTGTCCATCTCTGGAGGTATACATTGTCCATCTCTGGAGGTATACATTGTCCATCTCTGGAGGTATACATTGTCCGTCTGTAGGGGTATACATTGTCCATCTCTGGAGGTAGACATTGTCCCTTTCTGGAGGTATACATTGTCCGTCTCTGTGGTAGACATTGTCCGTCTCTGTGGTAGACATTGTCCGTCTCTGGAGGTATACATTGTCCGTCTCTGTGGTAGACATTGTCTGTCTCTGTGGTAGACATTGTCCGTCTCTGGAGGTATACATTTTCCATCTCTGGAGGTATACATTGTCCGTCTGTAGGGGTATACATTGTCCGTCTATGTGGTAGACATTGTCCCTTTCTGGAGGTATACATTGTCCGTCTCTGGGGGTATACATTGTCCGTCTCTGTGGTAGACATTGTCCGTCTCTGGGGGTATACATTGTCGGTCTCTGTGGTAGACATTGTCCGTCTCTGTGGTAGACTTTGTCCGTCTCTGTGGTAGACATTGTCCGTCTCTGTGGTAGACATTGTCCGTCTCTGTGGTAGACATTGTCCGTCTCTGGAGGTAGACATTGTCCGTCTCTGTGGTAGACATTGTCCGTCTCTGGAGGTATACATTGTCCATCTCTGGAGGTATACATTGTCCGTCTGTAGGGGTATACATTGTCGGTCTCTGTGGTAGACATTGTCCGTCTCTGTGGTAGACATTGTCCGTCTCTGTGGTACACATTGTCCGTCTCTGTGGTAGACTTTGTCCGTCTCTGTGGTAGACATTGTCCGTCTCTGTGGTAGACATTGTCCGTCTCTGGAGGTATACATTGTCCGTCTCTGGGGGTATACATTGTCCGTCTCTGGAGGTATACATTGTCCATCTCTGGAGGTATACATTGTCCGTCTGTAGGGGTATACATTGTCCATCTCTGGAGGTAGACATTGCCCGTCTCTGGAGGTATACATTGTCCGTCTCTTGGGGTATACACTGTCCGTCTCTGTGGTAGACATTGCCCGTCTCTTGGGTAGACATTGTCCATCTCTGGGGGTAAACATTGTCCGTCTCTGAGGTAGACATTGTCCGTCTCTGGGGGTATACATTGTCCGTCTCTGTCGTAGACATTGTCCGTCTCTGGAGGTATACATTGTCCGTCTCTGGAGGTATACATTGTCCGTCTCCGTGGTATGCATTGTCCGTCTCTGGGGGTATACATTGTCCGTCTCTGTGGTAGACATTGCCCATCTCTGGGGGTATACATTGTCCGTCTCTGGGGGTATACATTGTCCGTCTCTGGGGGTATACATTGTCCGTCTCTGTGGTAGACATTGCCCGTCTCTGGAGGTATACATTGTCCGTCTCTTGGGGTATACACTGTCCGTCTCTGTGGTAGACATTGCCCGTCTCTTGGGTAGACATTGTCCATCTCTGGGGGTAAACATTGTCCGTCTCTGTGGTAGACATTGTCCGTCTCTGGGGGTATACATTGTCCGTCTCTGTGGTAGACATTGTCCGTCTCTGTGGTAGACATTGACCGTCTTTGGAAGTATACATTGTCCGTCTCTGTTGTAGACATTGTCCGTCTCTGTGGTAGACATTGACCGTCTTTGGAAGTATACATTGTCCGTCTCTGTTGTAGACATTGTCCGTCTCTGTGGTATACATTGTCCATCTCTGGAGGTATACATTGTCCGTCTCTGTGGTATACATTGTCCGTCTCTGGAGGTATACATTGTCCGTCTCTGGAGGTATACATTGTCCATCTCTGGAGGTATACATTGTCCATCTCTGGAGGTATACATTGTCCGTCTCTGGAGGTATACATTGTCCATCTTTGGAGGTATTCATTGTCCGTCCCTGGAGGTATACATTGTCCGTCTCTGGAGGTATATATTGTCCATCTCTGGAGGTATACATTGTCCGTCTCTGGAGGTATACATTGTCCATCTTTGGAGGTATTCATTGTCCGTCCCTGGAGGTATACATTGTCCATCTCTGGAGGTATACATTGTCCGTCTCTGGAGGTATATATTGTCCATCTCTGGAGGTATACATTGTCCGTCTCTGGAGGTATACATTGTCCATCTCTGGAGGTATACATTGTCCATCTCGTGAGGGATACATTGTCCGTCTGTAGGGGTATACATTGTCCCTCTCTGTGGTAGACATTGTCCATCTCTGGAGGTATACATTGTCCGTCTGTAGGGGTAAACATTGTCCGTCTCTGTGGTAGACATTGTCCGTCTCTGTGGTAGACATTGTCCGTCTCTGGAGGTATACATTGTCCGTCTCTGTGGTAGACATTGTCCGTCTCTGTGGTAGACATTGTCCGTCTCTGGAGGTATACATTGTCCATCTCTGGAGGTATACATTGTCCGTCTGTAGGGGTATACATTGTCCGTCTATGTGGTAGACATTGTCCCTTTCTGGAGGTATACATTGTCCGTCTCTGGGGGTATACATTGTCCGTCTCTGTGGTAGACATTGTCCGTCTCTGGGGGTATACATTGTCGGTCTCTGTGGTAGACATTGTCCGTCTCTGTGGTAGACATTGTCCGTCTCTGTGGTAGACATTGTCCGTCTCTGTGGTACACATTGTCCGTCTCTGTGGTAGACTTTGTCCGTCTCTGTGGTAGACATTGTCCGTCTCTGTGGTAGACATTGTCCGTCTCTGTGGTACACATTGTCCGTCTCTGTGGTAGACTTTGTCCGTCTCTGTGGTAGACATTGTCCGTCTCTGTGGTAGACATTGTCCGTCTCTGGAGGTATACATTGTCCGTCTCTGGGGGTATACATTGTCCGTCTGTAGGGGTATACATTGTCCGTCTCTGTGGTAGACATTGTCCGTCTCTGGAGGTATACATTGTCAATCTCTGGAGGTATACATTGTCCGTCTGTAGGGGTATACATTGTCCGTCTATGTGGTAGACATTGTCCCTCTCTGGAGGTATACATTGTCCGTCTCTGGGGGTATACATTGTCCGTCTCTGTGGTAGACATTGTCCGTCTCTGGGGGTATACATTGTCGGTCTCTGTGGTAGACATTGTCCGTCTCTGTGGTAGACATTGTCCGTCTCTGTGGTAGACATTGTCCGTCTCTGTGGTACACATTGTCCGTCTCTGTGGTAGACTTTGTCCGTCTCTGTGGTAGACATTGTCTGTCTCTGTGGTAAACATTGTCCGTCTCTGAAGGTAAACAATGTCCGTCTCTGAAGGTAAACATTGTCCATCTCTGGAGGTAGACCTTTCTCACCACTGGGATAAACACCGTCCGTCACTGGGATATCCACGTCCAGACCTAAGATGTATGATAAAAAAAAAACTCATTCAAGAACATTTGATTTTAGATATTAATGAGTCAAATTTATTCTTTAAATAACAATATCAGTACATTAACATCACGAAAACATATTTCGAACTGGTTAGTCAAATAAAACGCATTGCCACTATATGGCAGTCCCATTACACCCATTGACTGGGTTTAAAGGTATCATGCACGTGTTCTTTCCCGTTCTTCTGGTGGAGGCAGCAGATTCTCTCACATACATACTATCCTTACAGTTTGGAACGCAGCGCCTGAACGCAACTCTAAATTTAGAGGATAATAACCCATATATGATAGGGTTGCCAGCGCTGTTAACATACATCATGATCCTCGCAAAAGACAGTATATTCTGATAAGTTTCAAAGCCCATGTCCTGTAGGACGTTTGGAGGCACAAATATCACAAGGATGATCACGAGTCGCATCGGCAACAAACATAGAAAAAACAAGGCCATAATGGCGATAAGCATGTTGACGACTTGTTTCCGAGAGTTGATGGTTTTGCTGTTGGTGTAGTCTCCGGGGTAGTTGTCTGCCGTCAGGTGGCAAAGCTTGCAGATGATGCCGGCGTACATGAAGACCAGCATGCACAACGGAAGCGCAAACAGGAACACAAACACGAACAGGATGTACGTTCTCTGCCACACGCCGGACGTCATGGTGCGACACACTTGGACCGTCGAGCCGTCCACGTTGAAGGTCGCGTCCTCGATGAAGGTGATGAAGACGAAGGGCAGGGACATGACGTAGGAGACGAGCCAAATGACGGTGATGACGATGCAGGCGCTCGCCAGGTGGCACCCTCTGTGCTCCTTCAGGGGGTGACAGATGGCGAGGTAGCGTTCGAAGCCGATGGTGAGGAGGGTGAGGCCGGAGGAGTGGAGGGAGGCGTGTTCCAGAAAGGGGACGATCTTGCCTGGAACAGAACAAGAAACATTTACACGTCAGTGTTTGCTTGTTTGTTTTTTAACGCCGCACTCAGCAATATTGCAGCTTTCTGACGGCGGCCTATAAATAATCGAATACAGATCAGACAAAGCAGTGGTTGATGTTTTGAGCAACTACCCACGTCATTACTTGTTTGATAGGCATTACTTAGAAGATGACGGGTGACAAGGTAGACACAATTTTATGGATAACAACTTCTTTAATACTGTAAAAAGCAACGTTTCGGCTTTGATCCTTGTACCGTTGTCAGGACTGTAAGTAATGCCTATGAAACAAGTTATCCGTCGTTTACATGGAGACGTGGCAATCAACACCATCAACAGTCCTGCTTGACAACGGTATTAGGATCCATACCGAAACGTCGCTTGTGTCTACCTTGTAACCCACGTCATTAGTTGAATCACTGAGCCTGACCAAAAGATCCACTTTGTCGCGTCTTACGACCAGCATTGGGTGAGTGAGTGAGTGAGTGGGTGAGTGAGTGAGTGAGTGAGGGAATGAGTGAGTGAGTGTTACACATGAGTCAGCAATATATAAGCTGAAGGCATGACATTTTCATGATAACAACGTCTCTATTGATTTTAAACGTCACTTTCTTGTGACAAGGCGAATACTGAGGAAGGGGCAAGAAGATTCAATGAAACATTACAAAACATTAAAAAGATCTTATCATTAAAATGCGTTTCCTTGGTGTTCATTCGGCAATATTCCCGCAATATCACTGCGGTGGACACCAGAAATGGGCTTCACACATCGTACCCATGTGTGGATCGAACCCGGGCCTTCGTCGTGACGAGCGAACGCTTTAACCACTAGGCCACACCCGAGTTGAATGTAGACGAACCATATGGTTGTCTGGATATCAGCGTCATCCAATGGCGTCTATACTTAGTTTGACAAAATCAACCATTTGTTGGTCTGGTCTTGGTTCGACTATCCCCGGCCGCGTCATACTAAAAGACGTTAAAAGATGGTACTTGTTGTTACCCTGTCTGGCGCTCGACATTAAGGGGCTAAAACAAGGACTGGATGGCTCGGAGTCAGTATACTGTGTCTGAGTGGGGTATTCATGTTAACTGCGGCATTGTATCTCAGTGAGCTAGCACTATAAATCGGCATCAGTCCGGACTAGTACAAGCAGCCACACACACACACGTACATGCACGTCGCTATATAAGTGCAATAATCTTGGACGCAACGTTAAACCACATTTCACCTCACCTCACCTTGGTTCGACTATCTAATATAATTAGTATAACATGACCTTGGGTGAAATCTAAACAATTAATGCAGCGTGGATAATTTTGAACAGTTCAGCAGGTTTACTTTAGGAACTAATTAATTATATTTACATCAGTGATTAGAAAGTATAGACAGATAATTAAAACAAGCATTGTTGGTTAACATCAGATTCCGTGGTCAACCGCATATTGTGTGATCCATAGTTGTTCGTTCCAAGGTAGGAGGTGTAGCCTACTGGTTCAAGTGTTCGCACGTTCGATTCCCCACATGGGATCATGTGTTTACCTTTGTCTCTGCAGTAATATAGTTGTAATATCGCATAAAAACGGCGTAAAACTAAACTCACTCCTAACCAGGTGCCCTCTCATATGCATCTACTCAAATATTCCCATTTTGACCCTAAACATAAATACAATAATTTAAAGCGGAGGCAATATAGAAAAACCCTATTGATAAAAATACGGTAGGAAAACAGAAGCGAGGCTTCCAGTGATAAAATAAGTTACTAGTTTAGATATGAAATTGGCTAACATAATTGGCACCTTCTCTTGATTAAGCAGGTGAAATCAAGAACCACAATAAAACTCGCGATTTAGCCCAAGTCAGTGCTATGATTTAGCCCTGTTGTGTCTTCAAACATAGAACAGATAACCATATAGTCTGTCTCCCCGATCCTAGAGAAAAGAAAAGGAATCCAACTCAAGTCTAGAATGATTTGGCAAGTCAGATCGTGTTAGCCTGAAGTTAAGCATTGTTCTAGTCTCAATTTGAAATCTATTTTGTATTTTGTTGATATTTTATGTTAAATAAGATAGATTTATTTCTGGGACTAAATGTATCAATAACGGAATGATACACTATACTGACGCGTCTCAAATACATTTAAAAAGATTCAGTATTGGTAAAACAACCAAAGAACGTTTTTATTGTTATGAAAACTGTTTAAACGCAATCGTAGTTAAATATGGAAGGGAGATTTTACGAACGATTCGATGCCCGTCAAACTGTCAAACGCGATATGTCATCGCCGTGTTAGTGGGTTGATGCACCTATCAAGACAATTTATGTCTTCTCTGTGTGAAAATAGCACTCGATCAATATCTCAGTCCGACAGCAGACGAAGAATTACGTTTGGTGCCACAGAGGGTGATCGTGTTTCGAAGAGAATGGTGTCAAGATAATGTCAAATCCAACGTGACTCTACAGGGCAATGCAGTTAGCACACGTGCTGCGTTCTTGCAGCACATTCAAATTCTGTATTTGAAACCTGATATTCTTGGATATTTGGGCAATGCTTTAAAACAAAACGTAATTCATAGCATAGATCACAAACCGTTGATTTCCCTTATGGCTTGAAAACTCCTAATTGGAAGTGTGTCAAAACATCAATAACCAATTCTATGCGATAACGCGACAATGTCTCTTCTAGGATTCCATAGAATATATCCTGAAAAATATAATAATGGATCACTAGAATCCCCCGTGTACCTGTGTTCTTGGATGAAGTTTCTACGGCATTTAAAGAATTGATTTTAATCAGTTTTGAGTTTACGGAAGTATAAGCTTAAAAATCGGTGTGCACACGCGTTGCGGAGTGATGCAAAGAGTGTGCACCGGTTTTTCCGTTGATAACTCCATCACGCCAGCACATATTGAAGTCAGTTCTTAAAAATAGATACATCATTGCCTGCTTGATGATAGCGCTTAGTGGAGCTGATTGTTGTATAGCGACTCCTTTAAACAAATCCCTTGTGCGTAATTTCTTTAAAAAAACCGGCTGCTTTGAACTTTCCGTTATGTGAGTATAATGTGGCAGGGAAGCCCGAAGTGACGCAGGTCTTAGACCTTTACCATTTAGATGAAACCCACAAATACGGGTATTGTGCTGACAAACCTACAGACGTAATTAGGGCCAATCTGGGATTCAACCCCACGATCACAAGTCACACTCTACAGGGCGAATTCCCGTGCCTTAAACAATTGGGCCACCCGTGACTTCTCCTCCCATCTTGTTGGAGGAATTCAATGTTTAACAACCATTTCGACAAGTCAAAAGGGCCGCTCATACCCCCATCAAACACGATTAGAGGTGTCAATGTGTAGGATAAAACACGCCAGTATGTTTGAATGAGATTTGAAAGGATGTGGGATTTCAAACCCCGGATGAGGCCTCCGAACTTTCATTTATCAAATCCCAGCGATTATATATATTTTATCCCGGATATATTTTGTAACATCCCCGTATATGAGATTTCACCCATTGGAGAACATTAGGAGGATGTTACTGAAGCTGTGTGCCTTACAATGAATCCGATGTTATACCTGTTTAATCATATGAATTGCGGCAAAGCACAGTATTTACTAACTGTCCGGGATATTAAGCTATCATGATCTAGCATAGGTGAAGTATAGCATGCTGAGGTGACTGGGCTGGTCTAACGGCGCGTGGGGAACTTACACATTGCAACAGAGCCACCCTTGATACAAATCTAGCGCTAACCTTTCCTGTTCATAATTAAGCCGCTCTCTCCCAACAGAATAACTTTCCTGGGGTAATGGAGTATCTGACACGTGAATCGATTAAGGGATATAGTGATGAGGTTGATTATGCTATCAGATTCCTTCGGATGCCAGGATAAACAGGCGATAGACTCGCTACAGGCAACACTCGATATTATCTTTTCTCATTGTGATAAATGAATCTAATCTACTCCATGTACAGGGTAATACCTCGACAGGTTAAATACCCACGGAGTAACTAGAATGATTCATGGCCTCATTGCGTTGTTTCTTGTGTTTGTCACATGGAAGTGGACTAGAATTTGGCATATGAGAGAGAGAGAGAGAGAGAGAGAGAGAGAGAGAGAGAGAGAGACTTGTTAAGGTCTCATGTCTGTACAGCAATGTAAAATACAGAGTACACCTGCACGTACAAGAGCAACCCATGAAGTACACATAGGGACTACAACAACGGAAACACGAGGGAAGTGAATATATGATCACTATGATCTTGAAACCGTGAAAATAAATGGTCCCTTTGTGCCCTCTCAATATGCAAATGAGTTGAAATTTAGGCTTCATTGTGGGTACAGAAACGGTAGCGTTCAGACGTGAAATTGAAAATTAGAATCTGGATCGGTGTTATGTAGCCGTATCATGCGATGACTTATCCAGGTTCAAATAATTGCAATGAATAATTTACCTATTATCTGCTGAGTTTTCAAGATTAAAAAAAACAGCACCTAAATTAACTGTAATGATTCGATCTTGTGTGCTTTCTCCAATCAAAGATGTTAACCTTGAAAGTCGACCAAGAGTAGAGTACGTGCGGAACGACGTCATCTGTTTGCTGAAGTCAGCAGGCAACCCTCGTCTGCCGCATAAGGAGATAAGGGGAAGGGAGTTTCCCAATTTGGGAGCCTGGGTTTCAGGAGAACAACATCGAGTCTTGTTTTTCCAAGGCAGAGATGAAGGAGATGGCACGTGTCCTTCCCGCGAGAGTGTGAGTGGATGTGGGGAGGAAACGTACCACTGCACAACAAGATGCATAGCAGTTCATGGACATTCACAAAGTGGAGACCGCACCGTGGTGTAGTGGACAGATCATCCCGCAGAGAGGAAGATTCGTGGTTCAAACCCCTGACCGCGTCATTCCAAAATACGATCAAACACGTTCATAGATTGCACTTGTTGTTACCCTGCCTGGCGAATAAAGGGAATAACACAGGTACTGGTCGGCTTCGGAGTCAGTATTGTGTATCTTAGTGGCATCCGTATCACCTGCGGCATTGCATCTTAGATAACTGAATGAAAAAAACAATTCCATCTGATCTAGCAGATAATCGAGACTGCATATATTTAAATTGTATACTAATAATTTCAAAATGCCTACCGATGGGATATTTTCCAAGTCCAGTTAGAATCTTGTTTAAAGCAGCTTTTTCATGATTACCTGTAAAAGTCGAGTCTGGGCCAAGAAAACCAGCGACTAAAAGTCTGAACAACGTCCCAAGGCACCTAATCATTGTCCGGTTTTAATAGAATTATATTGATCACATGGTCTTCCCATGATGCATGGTTGCTGTAGATCGGAGTCTCTTGGTGGCATGACCTTCTTTGCTGATGATGGCACAAGTTTAGCAGACTATTGCTTATGTTCTTCAGAATTGTTTGATTGAGAGAATGACTTTCACGTTGATTCGCGCTGTGAATCTGACCACTTGCCTATCGTGTTAAATCACATAAATAATGCAGTACAGTCTATAATTATGTATAAATGGAAAGAGAAAATGAACAACGAATTTATGAAACTGTTGCAATCAGCATATTCAGCGTATAGTTTAGAAGCCTTCAGAGACGACTTATTGTGATTGTGGATACTGCTGTCGACAGGCTAACTTCATGTTTAAATCAGTGTCCCGACAAGTATCAGTGTGGTATGCGGAGAATAGACAGTTTTGACTCTATAAACCAATCAGTGGAACGGGTAGGACGAGCAGTGTTAATACTTTAAACAGCTTAAATATTTCAACTAAGATCGTTTTCGATCTACTGGCCAAATGGTTTTTTTGGACAGAATTCCCACGTTTAAGAATTCTTATCGTCATTTGTGTCGCCTTAAGAAGGAAATGTAGGAAGAAGATATGGTAAATACATTATCGCAGAACTGAAGTAGTTCCAAATCATTCTGGAATCAAATTAAACAGCTCGCTAAACGTAAAACCCTTTGCACAAATTCTATATCAGCTGCAGAATGGGTGTTGTATTTTGAGTCGGTTTTGAATACCGATGATTACGATATTGACGAGCATCACATTGGAGAGGCGGATCAGTATTTACAAGATCATGACGAGGACAATTGCTATGTGTGTATGGACGATGATGTCAATAGTATTATTAACTGTAAATATCTAACATTGAAGAAGCTATTCTGATAATCTGAGAGGGGGAAAACGCCAATACCGATCCAGCCACACCAGAGATAATTAAGTGTTGTACAGCAGGACGTTTTCTCGATGTGTTATTTAATTTAATTCTGAATGGTGGAAATGTTTCTGTGGAATGGGCGAAGGGATTACCTTTGCCATTAAACAAGAAAGGCCAGTGTTTAGAACAAAAGTATCTGGCTAAGAGTAATGGTAGAGTCTATTTATTTTAGAATTCAGAGAAGCATTTGACTCTGGAAATTGAACATTGTTTTGGTATACCATATTGGAGAAAGGCATTCATTGCAAAATATTTCATGTTTTATTGAACATGTATTCTGAGCTAACAAATGATGTAAACCTCTCAAATAATTCATTTCCTCATTACTTTGTTACTCTTAGTGGCGTAAACCAGGGCTCTGTTATTAGTCCTTTATTATTCTCACACTTGTCGTAGAGTTGGAAGCAATGTTACATGAATCTAATGTTATATGGTATTGTTGTAGGTGAAGAATTACTAGATATATTGGTATTGCTATATGCAGATGACATTTGCCTGTTTGATGACACTGTTATTGGTTTACAAAGAAAAGTCAATGTTCTCAAAGGATATAGTATTAAATTGGGATTACATGTTAATTTAGATAAGACAGAAAGTTTTTCGGAATGGCGGTACACGTAGGAGCACTGAAGAAAATATGTATGTAAATGAACATGTAAAAATATCTACGCATTATAATTATTCTGGGCTGCTGTTGTCAAATATGTTGTGTTGGTCTAAAGGAAGAAATATTCATAAATCTAAAACACGTTTAGTTCCTGTTAGACAGTTACTGTACAAGTTCAAGAATATTTCATCATCTGTTATATTTAAAATATTTGATACCCCGATTTAACCAATATTACACTTGTGAGTGAGTGGGTTGGGTTTTAACGCCACTTTTAACAATATTCCAATTATATCGCGGCGTGTCAGCTTAATGTGGGAGGAAAGCCCGAAGTGATGCAGGTCTCAGACGTTTACCACTTCGGTGAAACCCACGAGCACGGGTATGGTGCTAAAAAACCTAGAAACATAATCGGGGCGAACCGGGATTCGAACCCACAATCATAGGTTTCTGGCGTGCCAAAGGAACGCAACTCTGCACAGCGAATCACGGCGCCTTAGACGACTGGGTCACCCGTGCCCCCTATTACACGTGTGAAGTGTGGGGACATTCTAAATTTGAAAATGTCGAGCGTTTCAAAAAACGTTTTTAAGTAACGTTTTTGACAATTACAAGAGACGTACTAGTATTACACATTGGCTGAAATTGTTGCCAATAGCTAACAACTGGCACCCAAAGCAATGTTATCTTTCATGTCGATCTTTAGATCACTGCAATTAGGTAACGTGGGTTTCAAATGTACTAAGATTCCTGTTCACTATTGAAGATATTGTCTTGTATGGACGACACAAGAAGATGTCCTTGTTTTAGCCCCTTAATGCCGAGCGCCAGACAGGGTAACAACAAGTACCATATTTTAACGTATGTTGGTATGACGCGGCCGGGGATCGAACCCTGGACCTTCCGCTCTCCGGGCGGACACTCTACCACTAGACCACGGAGGCGGTCTATGATTTTATAAAGAATATCATTAACTTCTAGCTTTTGTGTAATATATATATATATATACATTCACGGTTCGTTCATATGGACAACTTCTATTTATAAAGGTGAAGGTAAAGTGGGGTTTAACGTCGCGTCCAAGATTATTGCACTTAGATAGCGACGTGCATGCACGTGTGTGTGTGTGTGTGTGTGTGTGTGTGTGAGAGAGAGAGAGAGAGAGTGTGTGTGTGTGTGTGTGTGTGTGTGTGAGAGAGAGAGAGAGAGAGAGAGAGAGAGAGAGAGAGAGAGAGAGAGAGAGTGTGTGTGTGTGTGTGTGTGTGTGTGTGTGTGTGTGTGTGTGTGTGCTTGTACTAGTCCGGACTAATGCCGATTTTATAGTGCTGCGATACCATGCCGCAGTTTAACATGACACATTATACTCAGACACATTATACAGACTCCGAGCCGTCAGTCCTTGTTTCAGCCCCTCGATGCCGAGCGCCAGACAGGGTAACAACAACTACCATCTTTTAACGTCTGTTGGTATGACGCGGCCGGGGATCGTACCCCGGACCTTCCGCTCTCCGGGTGAACGCTCTACCACTTAACCATGGAGGCGGTCTCTATTTATTAAGAATTGGGGAGCTTCCACTAATGATACATGATGGATGACGAGCTGGTGTTGAATCGAATTGTGTATCCTCGGAATATTTAAAGATGAGTACCAGTTTATATTAGTCCGCCATATTTCACTGCCTTAAGATAAAATATATATACCCAAATTATTATTAGAATACCACTAACGTGAGTAAATTCAATAAGTTATTATTTTGTAATAAGAATATTCTATTGAACTGTAGAAACTGTTTAATGACATATTGTGAGAGAAGCTCTTGTATTAAGAAATGTCCGTATGTAAAATCAACATACCCATCTATTACCGAAAAATGAATCTTGCTGAAATTATGTACATCCATGGCTATAGGCTTTTTCCCGAATAAAGATTTATAATGGCGCATATCGCGACGGGGAACATCAAATGAGGACGACATAACGTCCGTCATCACAAGCCTGCATCTCGACTATTGGTTGATGAAGCACGAAATGAAGCGTTTCAATTAACGCCATCTGTGGCATTTATGCAATTATTTGCCTGACAAAACCTTTCTATAGTTGTATAGATATGTGTGATAAAATAAAGTAGCGATGTTCAGATGTAGGCCAATAGCGATGTTCAGGGGTAGGCATATGGTAATGTATAGGTGTAGGCATATAGTGATGTACAGGTGTAGTTGGCCTATAATGATGTACAGGTGTAGGCATATGGTGATGTACAGGTGTAGTAGGCCTATAGTGATGTACAGGTGTAGGCCTAAAGCGATGTACAGATGTAGGCCAATACCGATGTACAGGTGTAGGTCTATAGCGATGTACAGATGTAGGCCAATACCGATGTACAGGTGTAGGCATATAGTGATGTACAGGTGTAGGCCAATACCGATGTACAGGTGTAGGCTAATGCCGATGTACAGGTGTAGGCATATAGTGATGTACAGGTGTAGGCATAGAGTGATGTACAGGTGTAGGATTACAGCGATGTACAGGTGTAGGCATATAGTGATGTACAGGTGTAGGCATAGAGTGATGTACAGGTGTAGGATTACAGCGATGTACAGGTGTAGGCATATAGTGATGTACAGGTGTAGGCCAATACCGATGTACAGGTGTAGGCATATAGTGATGTACAGGTGTAGTCCAATACCGATGTACAGGTGTAGGCCAATACCGATGAACAGGTGTAGGCATATAGTGATGTACAGGTGTAGGCATATAGTGATGTACAGGTGTAGGCCAATACCGATGTACAGGTATAGGCATTTAGTGATGTACAGGTGTAGGCGTATAGTGATGTACAAGTGTAGGCATATAGTGATGTACAGGTGTAGGCATAGAGTGATGTACAGGTGTAGGCCAATACCGATGTACAGGTGTAGGCATATAATGGTGTCCAGGTGTAGGCGTATATTGATGTACAGGTGTAGGCATATAGTGATGTACAGGTGTAGGCATATAGTGATGTACATGTGTAGGCATATAGTGATGTACAGGTGTAGGCATATAGTGATGTACAGGTGTAGGCATATAGTGATGTACAGGTGTAGGCCAATACCGATGTACAGGTGTAGGCATATAGTGATGTACAGGTGTAGGCGTATAGTGGTGTACAGGTGTAGGCATATAGTGATGTACAGGTGTAGGCATATAGTGATGTACAGGTGTAGGCCAATACCGATGTACAGGTGTAGGCATATAGTGATGAACAGGTGTAGGCGTATAGTAATGTACAGGTGTAGGCATATAGTGATGTACAGGTGTAGGCCAATACCGATGTACAGGTGTAGGCCTAAAGCGATGTACAGATGTAGGCATATAGTGATGTACAGGTGTAGGCCAATACCGATGTACAGGTGTAGGCCTAAAGCGATGTACAGATGTAGGCATATAGTGATGTACAGGTGTAGGCATATAATGATGTCCAGGTGTAGGCGTATAGTGATGTACAGGTGTAGGCATATAGTGATGTACAGATGTAGGCGTATGGTGATGTACAGGTGTTGGCCTTTAGCGATGAACAGATGTAGGCATATAGTGACGTACAGGTGTAGGCATATAGTGATGTACAGGTGTTGGCCTTTAGCGATGTACATGTTTCGGCATATAGCAAAGTACAGATGTAGGCTTATGGTGATGTACAGATGTGGACATACAGCAATGTACAGATGTGGACATACAGCAATGTACAGATGTAGACATATAGCAATGTACAGATGTAGACATACAGCAATGTACAGATGTAGACTGATGGTGATGTACAGATGTGCACATACAGCAATGTACAGATGCAGACATATAGCAATGTACAGATGTGGACATACAGCAATGTACAGATGTAGACATATAGCGATGTACAGATGAAGACATATAGCAATGTACAGATGTAGGCTTATGGTGATGTACAGGTGTGCACATACATCAATGTACAGATGTAGACATATAGCGATGTACAGATGAAGACATATAGCGATGTACAGATGAAGACATATAGCAATGTACAGATGCAGACATACAGCAATGTACAGATGTAGACATATAGCGATGTACAGATGAAGACATATAGCAATGTACAGATGTAGGGTTATTGGGATGTACAGATGTAGACATATAGCGATGTACAGATACAGCAATGTACAGATGTAGGGTTGTTGTGATGTACAGATGTAGCAATGTACAGATGTAGGGTTGTTGCGATGTACAGATGTAGGGTTGTTGTGATGTACAGATGTAGCAATGTACAGATGCAGGGTTGTTGTGATGTACAGATGTAGGGTTGTTGTGATGTACAGATGTAGGGTTGTTGTGATGTACAGATGTAGGGTTGTTGTGATGTACAGATGTAGGGTTGTTGTGATGTACAGATGTAGCAATGTACAGATGCAGGGTTGTTGTGATGTACAGATGTAGGGTTGTTGTGATGTACAGATGTAGGGTTGTTGTGATGTACAGATGTAGCAATGTACAGATGCAGGGTTGTTGTGATGTACAGATGTAGCAATGTACAGATGCAGGGTTGTTGTGATGTACAGATGCAGGGTTGTTGTGATGTACAGATGTAGCAATGTACAGATGCAGGGTTGTTGTGATGTACAGATGTAGGGTTGTTGTGATGTACAGATGTAGGGTTGTTGTGATGTACAGATGCAGGGTTGTTGTGATGTACAGATGTAGCAATGTACAGATGCAGGGTTGTTGTGATGTACAGATGTAGGGTTGTTGTGATGTACAGATGTAGGGTTGTTGTGATGTACAAATATAGCAATGTACAGATGCAGGGTTGTTGTGATGTACAGATGTAGCAATGTACAGATGTAGGGTTGTTGTGATGTACAGATGTAGCAATGTACAGATGCAGGGTTGTTGTGATGTACAGATGTAGCAATGTACAGATGCAGGGTTGTTGTGATGTACAGATGTAGGGTTGTTGTGATGTACAGATGTAGGTTTGTTGTGATGTACAAATATAGCAATGTACAGATGCAGGGTTGTTGTGATGTACAGATGTAGCAATGTACAGATGTAGGGTTGTTGTGATGTACAGATGTAGGGTTGTTGTGATGTACAGATGCAGGGTTGTTGTGATGTACAAATATAGCAATGTACAGATGCAGGGTTGTTGTGATGTACAGATGTAGGGTTGTTGTGATGTACAGATGTAGCAATGTACAGATGCAGGGTTGTTGTGATGTACAGATGTAGCAATGTACAGATGCAGGGTTGTTGTGATGTACAGATGCAGGGTTGTTGTGATGTACAGATGCAGGGTTGTTGTGATGTACAGATGTAGCAATGTACAGATGCAGGGTTGTTGTGATGTACAGATGTAGCAATGTACAGATGCAGGGTTGTTGTGATGTACAGATGCAGGGTTGTTGTGATGTACAGATGCAGGGTTGTTGTGATGTACAGATGCAGGGTTGTTGTGATGTACAGATGCAGGGTTGTTGTGATGTACAGATGCAGGGTTGTTGTGATGTACAAATATAGCAATGTACAGATGCAGGGTTGTTGTGATGTACAGATGTAGCAATGTACAGATGCAGGGTTGTTGTGATGTACAGATGTAGCAATGTACAGATGCAGGGTTGTTGTGATGTACAGATGCAGGGTTGTTGTGATGTACAGATGTAGGGTTGTTGTGATGTACAGATGCAGGGTTGTTGTGATGTACAGATGTAGGGTTGTTGTGATGTACAGATGTAGCAATGTACAGATGCAGGGTTGTTGTGATGTACAGATGTAGCAATGTACAGATGCAGGGTTGTTGTGATGTACAGATGTAGGGTTGTTGTGATGTACAGATGCAGGGTTGTTGTGATGTACAGATGCAGGGTTGTTGTGATGTACAGATGTAGCAATGTACAGATGTAGGGTTGTTGTGATGTACAGATGTAGCAATGTACAGATGCAGGGTTGTTGTGATGTACAGATGTAGCAATGTACAGATGCAGGGTTGTTGTGATGTACAGATGTAGCAATGTACAGATGCAGGGTTGTTGTGATGTACAGATGTAGGGTTGTTGTGATGTACAGATGCAGGGTTGTTGTGATGTACAGATGTAGGGTTGTTGTGATGTACAAATATAGCAATGTACAGATGCAGACATATAGCGATGTACAGATGCAGGGTTGTTGTGATGTAGACATATAGCGATGTACAGATGTAGGGTTGTTGTGATGTACAGATATAGCAATGTACAGATGCAGAGTTGTTGGGATGTGTACATGTAACGAGGTACTGTGAGGTGTGGGCTTGAGGTATGATGCAGCCCTGAGGTCAAGTAAGGAATGGTGTTTTCCATCTGAGGTATAGTTTGTGTTTACAGTACTTATTAGGTGCTTGTTTTACAATACATCCATTTCAGAAGCCCTTTGCAGATATATATATATGTATATGGTCTCTACCAACTGTTATACAAACGTTGCTTTCTAAATGCACACGTTGCGGTGCAAAGTTACGTCCCTTACAAAGCGAGGATCCGCTCATCGCATGTTCTGTTCCCAGATTCACCCTGATTATGATCCTCGGCCTGTCATCATATCTTTTCTCGGTGGTGTCACGACAGTGGTCAACGTCTACGACCTGCGTCATGTGGCTTCCTCCAACATTAGGTTGAAGCGCCGTGCTTTAACTAAAAGCTTTCCAAATGGCGTTTAACCCTAATTGACTCGCTCGCCGTCTGAAAGGCTGTATGTGCGTGCCCACTACAAATCGCTTCTGTCTACAAAATTGCCATATTTTGACCACTAATCGCATTGCTGCACGTCGGTTACATTTCTATTTTCAGACAATGCGACAATGTCCCTTTTTGGAGACCATATAAACGTTATCATGAGAAAATGTAAAGCGCGACCTATAGAAAGCGAGGCCATTGTACTGTCACACAAGGCCATACATCACCCTGCTCGTCTATTACCAAACGCCATCTTTCCCAATTATCATTTTCATAACCGGATGTTCTCGAGGTTTACTTTACTGTCTGGTGCTTTCAGTGCTGAATGTACGTCCATTCAGGTCCAGCCTACTCTGACGTTGCCCGGTCTTCCGACTCCGAGTTAATTAACTTATAAGAAGACTGGCACCAGCCTGGGTTAATATCTTTATATTGGACAATGACGAATATTGAGCTTCCGCCCCCTCCTCCCATACGTGATTCTTTCAATAAGGGGACCTGACAGAAATTATATTTGTCCAATTTCTTGACCTCAATTGTCAAACGCTGCCACGATAAGGACAATTGAATAAACCAACACCAAGAAAGGTCCCCGATAGCCAAAGGGTAGATGTAGATGGCTTAACTGTTGCAGAGTTGTGATTGGAAACGCATATATTTGATGGTCTACTTTAGGGATGTCAATTTGGTCTCCGTTATCAAATAACACCCAGCCTTTATGGCCTGTTAGTCTGGTGTAGCGGTTATCTCCCTTGCTGTCGGTTCCGGCCTGAGCTGTGCCAGTAGGAGCTCTCCTCTTGTATAGACAGGTCGAATACAAGGATTATTTTAAAGAACTCCTTATCAAAATATGTTTTATAAATAATTATTTACTGTTTGCAATTGACAACGTTATATAATTTATTAAAAATAACTTGAATTTAGTGTTTTTTCTTCCCACATATATAGACGTGCATTGTTATTAAGCTTAGGTGTGAATCATATGCAAGCACGCCAACAAGAATATTATAGCTATCTTCAATGATATTGAGTCAGTGAAAATCCCGAAGGCACTCTAAAAATGAAAATAGCATTAACAGGGATATTGTAGTCAAACATGTAGAATTTTGAATCACATTTGACATTCCATTAGCAAAGCCATAACATTAAATGTCCAATGTCATCTTTAGCAGACTCATGCTGTCTGAAATACGTCAAAGAATGTGCATTAAGCAATTATAATAAATAACATCCCTTGTCAACCAAACATGTAATCTCGTTTGTTTTTTTTTTTAGGTGTCAGTGAATTCTGTTAAATACAATCTTTGCTTTCGGGCGGAAAATTAAATGGTCGCTCCCTTCTACTAATGCATATCGTACGCCCCGAATGTGCAATATTACATAATTACATAGTATCTTCAACAAAACGTGTTTTTTTTATGAATTTGTAATATGAGATACGCAAGCCGGATTCAAACCATACGCAGCAGTTCAACCAGAAAAGGAGGGTGTGTGCACGGATTTTATCAATATCCCAGTTACCCCCGCAGGAAACACCGACATCGGGCTCAACAAATTGTACCCATATCGAACCATGCACAGGCTTTTACCATCAGAGTGGCCCAGTCGTCTTAGGCGCCGGAATTCGTTGTGCAGAGTTGCGTCCCTTGGGCACGCCAGAAACCTATGTTTGTGGGTTCGAATCCAGGTTCACCCCGATTATGTTTCTAGGTTTGTCAGCACCATACCTGTGGTAAACGTCGCAGACCTGCATCACTCCGGGCTTTCATCCCACATTAAGCTGACACGCCTTGATACGTGGAATACTGTTAAAAGCGGCGTTAAACCCAACTCACTCACGCTCACTTAATCTACAGGGGCACTTACTACAGGGGGCACGTGTGGCCCAGTCGTCTAAAGGCGCCTCGATTCGCTGTGCATTTGCGTCCCTTGGTCACGCCAGGAACCTATGATTATGGGTTTGAATCCAGGTTCGCCCCGATTATGTTTCTAGGTTTGTCAGCACCATACCCGTGCTCGTGGGTTTCACCGAAGTGGAAAACGTCTGAGACCTGCATCACTTCGGGCTTTCCTCCCACATTATGCTGACACGCAGCGATATAACTGGAATACTGTTAAAAGCGGCGTTAAACCCAACTCACTCACTCACTCCATGTACTACAATCGTGCATTTAGTTGTTAGAGTGGTGGGAAATGGGAGGAGGAATTCGGCCTCCCTACCCATATCTGTTTTATTTAAGTGACGAGAAACATAAAATTAATTTCATGTGGC
The DNA here is from genome assembly GCF_023055435.1 of Haliotis rufescens. Classification (NCBI taxonomy): domain Eukaryota; kingdom Metazoa; phylum Mollusca; class Gastropoda; order Lepetellida; family Haliotidae; genus Haliotis; species Haliotis rufescens. The sequence goes on from NW_025963802.1 coordinate 3,497,129, forward strand.
CAAACTGGATTCATATTTTGTTACCCGATAATAATACAGTCCCATTCTGCCATGAACTCTATAATTCACCTGGACTAACAAGTACTATGGACGGTCTTTATTGATTATTTCCAATATGTCTATTGATGCATGATTTACATGTTGAGGTTATTATACCTGTGCTATTGTTGCGGTCTCACTCAAAACACCATTAGTTTGCCTATGGAAATCCATTAGCCCAGAATTTACTCGACTGACTTCGCTGATGTTTCAATAACATGACGCAGTGATTCACCACTCCCTACTGTATTAACCATATCTCGTTTATCTATTTGAGGGAGGTAACGTTTTGGAGACGTATGGAGACAACTACAAATCTATTTGAGATTGATGGACAATAGATCCTCGTTCTGGCCGACTCGACTGTGATGGGGATCACGTGGTTACATTGTGTGAGTTAACTGAGGGTCAGCGACATGTTTGGCTTTGTGAGGGCAAAGGTTACGGCTGGACTTGCTCTAAATAAATGCGAAAAAACACTTTCCATAGTCGTAAAAAACCCTGTACGATTCCGACTATATCAAGACCATGTGGTTATGAATCACTATCAAATAGTGATGATACCAGGTGTTCGCGAAAAGGTGAGCACCCGTCACCCGTCACAAACACATGCGATGACAAGTCAATTGTTCACCTGAAAAAACACGGAAACATGTGGTACAAGTCAAAATAGGGAGTTACATCGGACAGCATGCTAAACACATGGTCATGATATAGCCGGAATCGTACAATCGACTCTGCTGGTGTTGTCGCTTGTATTTATTAAACGTAAACTTAAACTGGCCTCGGCTAGAAGTTTACGCACACACGGTGCTTTATTGGTGTAGAAGCCAGAGCCAAAATTTCAGTTTTCCCGGAACCCAACCCCCCCAACCCTCACACACACAAACCCCGACCCCTCCAAACACACACACACGCGCGCACGCACGCACGCACGCACGCATGCACTGCTGAAATAGTGCTGACTGTGACGTAAAACAAAATTCAGTCACTCACTCACTCAAGATCCGACGGAGAGTATGACAAAACCCTATTCATGTTGAACGAACTGTCCCTGCAATACTTTATGTAAGCAACGCTTGTCCCAAATTTTAGAACACAATCAACCAAATTTGACACAGATAAAACTAAAAGTAACTTACACATAACTTCTCCAAGCATCCATCGGTCCTTGCCGTAGAACTCCAACATGGCGGACGGCTGACACACGAGGAGCACGAGCAGATCCGCCACACTTAGACTCATCAGGAAGTAGTTCATCCGGGTCCTCATGGACTTGAGCCTCACTATGACCTGTATAACCAGGGTGTTCCCTATAATTCCCGTGAGAAACACGACGGTGTTGATTATTGTGAAATACAGGATGAGATACAGAGGCATTTCCATCTTCATGGATTCCAGGTCGGATCCCGATGGAGTAATGTTGTTAAAAACACTCAGGTTGCCGTCTATGATGTTGTACAGAGAAGAAGACGTCGTCATGTTGAGACAGCAATCCGTTTTGTCCACAATGCTGATAACACGGGTTATGTCCCCTTCCTGACCCCCAACACCCTCGATGCGCATGTCCGACGAGGTCATTTTAAAAAGGCGTTTAGGCAAAGCACACTTCAATGAGGTTACAAGTATATCTCTACTCCCATCTGTCCGAAAACTGAAAGAAGAAGAATAGTGAACATCAGTACGGTAAATCCAATAAATATCGACTAAAAAAAGAAAAGTGAAAGTACAAAAATGCCACATACCACGAGAATCACTCAATCCATAAGAAGGGCGCACGTCATTAAACTCCGCAGGGATAGAGAGCTTCCTATCTTGACTGTAGCTGACTCCTCCTGCACCAGACGTCACATGAGTTTGATTTAGCAGCCTTGGAATTGGACAGGGATCCTGGGAGCGCTTGGTCCTATAAACAGGATATATATTCATTAACTGTTGGTGTCGTAGTCACAGATGATAGTCCGCGGTCGCTGGGGACTACGGAAGTAGGGCAACTCTACACAGCTGTGATAGACTGTTCATTATTCTTCATGTATACGATAGTACAGCACAGCGTTAGTAATGTTGATGTCGTGTAAATTAAACATGCTAATTATTCCGAACATTTATGCATGGAATTATAGCCAGTGTGGATATGCAAATTAAACACAATGACCATAATGAAACAAAGTGAAAATGTTAAACTAAGCATCGTCTCGATGGTTGGAGATGTTTTATGATTCTCCTGTCAGCTGTAAATATTCCACAAGCTATACCTGTATCATATACGTCCCGTAATGGAGACATATAACGCCTGGGATGGCGTTCATGTACATTAACCATGTGTGATCAAGGTAAACGCGGCCATGTGTCGGATTTAAGAACGAATACGACAGGCGTGGAGAAATAAAGGCGATCTTGTAACGAAAACAGAATCGGGAATGACGTTAAATGTTCTGAACGATTCCCATTACTGACATTAAGTTGATTCAGTTGAGCATTCGTTAAACACGATCTATCACTTTTGATATCAAGGTTCGAGCCACAGCTATACACTGGAGTATTGCATTTAAAGAACCTCAGAACGTCATGGGATGTGTCACTGCCTCGTGTTTCAGAAACATTAAACTATTGAGAGAGTCAGTTGGGTTTAACGCCGCTTTGAACAGTATTCCAGTTATATCACGGGCTGTAATCTTGATTTGGGAGGAACGCCCGAAGTGATGCAGGTCTCGGACGTTTACCACTTTGTGGTAGCCCACAGCAAAGTGCTGACAAAATTAGAAACCTTATCGGGGTGGATCGGGATATATACGCGATCCGAACCCACAATCATAAATTTCTGGCATGCCAAAGGCGAATGGCGGCGCCTTGAACAGCTAGGCCACCCTAACCCCCTCTTTTTATGAATTGTCAGTTAGTTAAAACAGTAACATCGATTCCGACAAATACTTAATTTGTTGTGGCCTAATTTCTCTCTGGTCTATGGTTATTTCGATCTAACGTGTTCCAAACGTTGATGTACAATAAACTGTTCAAAATGATTTTGGATTTAGGCAGTGGTATGTTCAATTGATTTTAACACGACAAAATAACTGAACGCTATATTTTACAATTCAAATTTTACCTGATCATTAATCATTGATTAAAAAACAACACTGTTTCTGTAAGATGTATGGAGTGGAGTGTCTTTGTACACGGTCTGATTGTGAAGGCCATCTGTTAGCGTATGTTTACAGTTCTCCCCGACAACATGAAACTTTACTCTTTCTGTACTCTTTGAAATTAAAAATCAACATTCAGGGTGCACGAGATGTGAGTACTTAATAGTTCATCTATTATCCTGGAACGTCTTCTTGCTGTATGGAGCTTTAACCATATGCATGTGTTGTGTCGAGCTGTCGCCACAGGCCTCCTTATGCGAATACCTTTATGTGAAAAGATATTGGCGAGTTGTCGGAAGCATTCGATGCCAGGAAATGTACTTTTAACCAGCGATGCGTCTCTGAAAAGACCTTAATCGACAGCGCAAATAAATTTATAAATGCTATCGGCACATTTCCGCAGCACTCACCTAAAGAGGCGCGAGACAGATCCGGGATAGAATAGGTCGTCAGCAACCTATTCTTGCTGTAAAAGGCGACTATGCTTGTCGTAAGGGGCGACTAACGGGATCGGGTGGTCAGGCTCGCTGACTTGGTTGATGCAGGTCATCGTATGTGGATCGATGCTCATGATGTAAATCACTGGATTGTGTGGTCCAGACTGGATTATTTACAGACCGCGTCATATAGCTGGAATATTCCTGAGTGCGGCGTTAAACAACAAACAAACAAACAAAAGTTGTGAGACAGACATTATGACACTCTGAAATTATACAACGTAATAAAACAAAGGATTTCATATGCTTCCATGACAACCGGCCAGTCTCTGTGGTCGAGTGGAAGGAGCATCTTCCGGAGTTCGGAAGGCCGGGAAAAAAACTTTAAAACTTGTAACCCTGCTTGTCGTTCAGGTTTAAGATGATGGCCGGCTCGGAGTCAGTATACTCTGTTCGAGAAGGCAATTCATGTTAAAACTTCGGCATGGGAGATCAGTTGGCCACCGTTATGAAGCCGGCACTAGTCCGGACAAGTGCAAGCAGATATTGCTGTGTACACGAGACGAAGACAAGGCACCCGCTGCACGTGACTTGACCGTAGTATTGGGACTGAACAAGACATCTTGTACACGTGACATAGCCGTGATGCTTACATTAAGAGGCGGATAAGAATTAAGCCAGATTGAGGAACAAGTTCTTGGGAAACAACATTTTGAACTGACTAAGTTTGAATTATCCTGATAAAAATCCACGTATCAAATTTCAAAGATTTGTTCGCTATTTTCAACCACGCGATCGATCTTCCGTTTTTGTAGAATGTAGCCCGCACTCATATACTTCTTTGGAAGTTAGCTGTGCCTCAGTTGTTGAGATGACATCCATTACTAACCACGGAGATGCTAGAGACACGGGTGTGATGTAGGGCCCATTACTGCTGATTAGATGCAATTATCTGTAGTTGCAGAAAGGAAACATTCCTGAATGGTCAGGTGACACTGACGTGTGTCAGTGTTGAGAGCGCCCCCTGGGGAGAGAAGCAGGTCGAGTAATCCTTTTGAAGGGCTTCCGGTACGGCAGTAATGCTACAGCACAAATATAGCAAGGTAGATGAGCATATCCTTTTCAGATGAAACATTTTTAGATTTAAGTTTTGTCTCTGCCATGAAATTCGTTTATCATCAAAGTGTATTGGCTTAATTTGTATCTAAATTCATACCTTAGTTTAGGAAAGTGTTTGAAGCTGATCTTTTAGATAAGTCAAGTCGTATATGCTCGTATATGCATGTAGATGCTGGGAAAGGCTATCAAATGACTAAATCATTGGCTTAGTTTGCGGGCTGCCGGGCAATTGGTACAGATTTGTATCTCCCTGCGAATGCATGGCTTGGTTGATCTAATCCGGAGTTGTAGCGTTCTCCGAGGCTAGGCAAACCCACATGGGATCTCTGTTCACAAACAAAGTACCATATTTCGATTTTATCCGCCATGTGGTATTGAACCTTTCAGAACTTGATTTCATCTGTTAGTACATCACACTTGTCCTTGATCGGCCTCCATATGCATGAGGCGTAAGGCGATGGGCAGGTCAAAGGAACAAAGACCAACAACGCTAAGCTGAGCAATTATTGGTGGTGTGTTGTATGAGTGAGTGGGTGATTGTGTTTGGGGATATGGTGCTCGGGGGATGGCACTGGTGACTGACACAGGCCGATGGTGGCTGCACAATATCTTGCTTACAAATTCATCGCGGCCTTGAGGTGGACATGCTTTGTCAACACCTTCCATGCTCGAATCATTGCTCCTTCATGGAGGTGAAGCTGGATACACAACCCTGCTGATTGGCTCGCTGACAAGATCGTGTGCTCGGAGAGTGGAACGTCGGTGGTCCGTCATGGAGGTGAAGCTGGATACACAACTCTACTGATTGGCTCGCTGACAAGATCGTGTGCTCGGAGAGTGGAACGTCGGTGGTCCGTCATGGAGGTGAAGCTGGATACACAACTCTGCTGATTGGCTCGCTGACAAGATCGTGTGCTGGGAGAGTGGAACGTCGGTGGTCCGTCATGGAGGTGAAGCTGGATACACAACTCTGCTGATTGGCTCGCTGACAAGATCGTGTGCTGGGAGAGTGGAACGTTTGTGGTCCGTCATGGAGGTGAAGCTGGACACACAACTCTGCTGATTGGCTCGCTGACAAGATCGTGTGCTGGGAGAGTGGAACGTCGGTGGTCCGTCATGGAGGTGAAGCTGGACACACAACTCTGCTGATTGGCTCGCTGACAAGATCGTGTGCTGGGAGAGTGGAACGTCGGTGGTCCGTCATGGAGGTGAAGCTGGACACACAACTCTGCTGATTGGCTCGCTGACAAGATCGTGTGCTGGGAGAGTGGAACGTCGGTGGTCCGTCATGGAGGTGAAGCTGGACACACAACTCTGCTGATTGGCTCGCCGACAAGATCGTGTGCTGGGAGAGTGGAACGTCGGTAGACTGCCATACCAAAAGACATTAAAAGGTGGTGCTTGTTTTCACCCTGCCTGGCGCTCGGCATTAAGGGGCTAAAATAAGGACTGATCAGCGGAATACCACGTTTGAAGTATAAAACCGCCATTAGTCTGGACTAGTACAAGAAGACACACACACACACACACACACACACACACACACACACACACACACACACACACACACACACACACACACACACACACACACACACACACACACACACTAACACACACTAACACACACACTAACACACACACACACACTAACACTAACACACTAACACTAACACACTAACACAAACTAACACATATGCGTGCGCAGTATGTTAGTGCAATGATCTTAAACACGACTTTAAACCCAATTTTGTCTCGCTGACCACATGACAATGCTGGTGGTAAAGCTGACTACGTGACAGTGCTGGAGGTATAGCCGTCCACGTGACTCTGAACAAGATAACCACATGAGCACCATGTAGCCGGTCCCATGACTATGATGATTGAATAGCCAATCATAGACGCGTCATCGTGGTATAACTGATCACAGGAACGATATGGAGGTATAGCTTGTTTCTGCTATTTAATATGAGTGAGTACAAAGTGACATTTTCGTATAAATTCAGCTGTATTCCATGACTGACATATATCAAAGACCAACTCCCAAGATAGCTAGATTCCATTAGATGCAAGTATAAAGTATCGGCTGTCGTCTCAAGGACTCTACTCATCTCCACCAGTTTATCATAGTATGATCAAGGTCGACTTTAACTCGGCTATTCTAACGTAATCCTGTCTGTTGTGCCTTGACAAATGTACCTATATCTGAGCCGGTACCTCCCACCTAGATGTTCTCTAGACCCTCGAAGATCCGGATAGGGAATTGGTCTTTAGCAACCAAGTCTTGCTGTAAAAGGCGGCTATGCTTGTCGTAAGAGGCGACTAACGGGATCGGGTGGTCAGGCTCGCTGACTTGGTTGATGCATGTCATCGTATCCCAATTGCGTGGCTCGATGCTCATGATGTGAATCACTGGATTGTCTGGTCCAGACTCGATTATTTACAGACCGCCGTCATATAGCTGAAATATTGCTGAGTGTGGCGTTAACAAAAAAACACCCCAAAACAAACAAACAAACAAACGTTCTGCAGGAGTCGCCGATACATGAAATACACAGCAATACCCCAGCTCCAGGTTCGTAGTGCTCTCAACAACGAAGCTTTCATATCTCCAGCGGGTGTATTCTTCCATAACGCCAGTATGATCTTTACAAAGTCGGTGACCAGGAAATATATCTATGTTAATCCTGCGCGTCATGGAATACCAAAATAACAAGCAAGCTGATTCCATGGACTTTCAGCCTCAACTACCATCGCGGAACATCTCGTTAAGACGGTACCATTATTCGACAGAAGCCACAGGGCTTACTGCAGGCAATCTCTTCCGACCTAGTACCGATGACTCTGGAAGTAGTCTGGGGTCAGTGTATACATTGACCACCTCAAACACGACACATTATGTAGGACCTTGTTCTAGAGAGGACCTGTCGTCCTTGAAGAAGCCTTATCTAAACATAACGGCCAATTCCATCTGTTGACGAGGAGGGTAACAGTGTATTGATAGTCATGCTAAGCGATTTCTCATTAAGCCAAACATGTTTAAGAACTCGGACAAGAGGTTTCTGTCTAATCAGGTGGACGTGCGATGCAGAGAATCTCATCGTGTGTCTTTTGATTTCAAATTTTATCAAAACCGGTCGACAGAGGTTCGAACTCCAAGACTCTACGATAACAAGTTGCAAGGAATCATCTTATCTACATTCTATACAAATGATTCCACCCTGAGTAGGCGGGGTGGGGGGCAGTCGTCTAAGGCGCCGCGTTCCGCTGTGCTGAGTATGATTGTGGGTTCGAATCCCGGTTCGACCCGATTATGTTTCTAGATTTGTAAGCACCATACCCGTGCTTGTGGGTTTCACCGAAGTGGTAAACATCTGAAACCTGCATCACTTCGGGCTTTCCTCCCACATTAAGCTCCCACGGCGCGATATAACTGGAATACTGTTAAAAGCTGCGTTTAACCCAACTCACTCACTCACTCCAGTTTGAGGGACACTCTTTCGTTGTATTTTTAATGTCTCGGAGTGTCTGAAATAGAATAGAACGACTAAATGAAGTGTTTTACAAGTTTCGATTACGTATATCGTTCTTGGGTGCAAAAAAAGACGTCAGTCGTTCGTTTCAAAGAGGCGTAACTCGTAATTCTCGGTCCTTTTTTCCATCTGCGGTTTGTCTGAGATCTGGAAGCTAGCATTATACCGGCGGGAATTAGTTTGGATCGGCAATAGAATGCGATCATAATTACGAAAATATAGCAACAGCGTCTCAAGTTCAAAGTTTTAACTTAATAATCTACACTCATGTATGTAAATGTACATGAGAAGGGAAGGAGTTCGTGCACTTTGAAAGCCTGGAATGATACGATCAATCTTTTCCGGAATTGTACCATTCCAAGCTTCACTATACACCATGCTGACTTCAGCAAGGCTCCTTAATACTGACGAAAACAGAACCGTCCTCATTTACGATGATCGAACTTGACCACCAGAGTCCATAATTTACATACAAAGTTCTATTTTTTCCTTGGCTGGGGAGGCTGAACATTAGTTTGTCAAGGTGATGATCGATCCCGGTATCTAGCACTATGTTTATCGGGGTATATGTAAATGAGTATCTTTACTATAATATGAATACAGTCAGTATTAGGGGTGTAACCATTGATGATAGATGGCAATGGTTAAATAGACCCCAAATCCACCCCAGTTGGAATCTTTCTTTGTCCTTTGTTTGTTGTTTAACGCCGCATTCAGCAATACTCCAGCTGTATGACGGCGGTCTGTAAATTATTCAGTCTAGACCAGACAATCCAGTGATTGACATCATGAGCATCGATCCACGGAATTGGGATATGATGACCTGCATCAACCAAGTCAGTGAACCTGACCACCCGATCCCGTTAGTCGCCAGTTGGAATCTTGTTTTGTGGGCTTGCATTTTGAGATACTTGAAAAAATCACCGTGATAAATCATTCACATATCATATGCATACGTACATGCTATTTAAAAAGTCAGACTTATCCGAAGTTGTCCCTCTTTATAAAACAATGAATAAATGAATGAAATTTACCATTGCCTCAGGTCTTATAACTAAGCTTTAAAGTTTCTTTGTTGTCATGAAACACAGAGGGCTACAATATACTCTTCTCGGCCTTATTCTATTATTTCCAGCCCAGATAAAAATCCAGCTTGTGTTCAATATGAGTGACAACCGCGATCATTTAGCAGAGTCGGTTGTAAGCTTATGTTGATTGTTAGCTTAGCATAGCATAAACTGTTTCCAGTATGTGGGGGAATGGATGGCCCAGGCGTCGAAGGCGGCGCAATTCGCTGTGCAGAATTCCTTCCCTTCGGCGTACAAGGATCTGAAGATCGTTGGTTCGAATAAAATATTCACCTTCATTATGATGCATGGTTTTTCAACCTCAAGACCTTTATTACTTTGGTACAGCGGGCGTCTTAAAACTGAAAAAAGGTGTTCAAAACGGTGTTAAAGCCACAACACGCACTTTGCCGCATCGGGCGACATGTTTGGTTGAGGACGCTGTGAAGTGAGCTTTCATTAATCTCATGATAGTCTGTGCTGTATGGTGGTACTGAATGTAAATATACTATAAATGACATCTGGATATTCTACATGCAACCCTATATTACATATAAGTGGATAAAATATTGCATTAGATAAGTTGATTGAAGATGATCTGTTAATCCGTATAGTATGTGGCTGTTATTGATTGCCTTGTCCTTATCTATGATTCATGCATTAGATAAGTTGATTAAAGATGATCTGTTAATCCGTATAGTATCTGGATGTTATTGATTGCCTTGTGCTTATCTATATCAAACAGAACCCGCCAACGTAAATACATCTGTATTTGAGGATTACTGCCATTCTGGTGCAGACAGGGCGATTACTATAAACGTCTTGTTCTTTAGAATATTATTCTTAAATGTAACAAGCATGAAATACTCATATCCCCCGCCAATATGACATGTCCCGTTGTGTGCAAGGCAAGAGATATTGTACGGTTTTCAAGATCTGCTCGGGAAACGAGCACTGCCGCCATTTTCAGTCTAAGTCGTTGCTGTGGAAACACGAAAAATATTTTTTTCAAAACTCCCAAACTATCCAAAGGCGCCAGTTTACCACTAGATCTATCTATGCGCCAAGTTTGGTTAATATATCTCTCATGGTTTTTGAGTTCTGCTCCGGAAACGAAACGTGAAGAACCGACGGACAGAAGGAAGGACGGACGGACGGACAACACCCATTCCTATATCCCCCTTCCACTTGGTGGCTGGGATAATTAATACACCTCTTGCCGTGTCAGTGTAACGAGGACCTTGAAAGGTTTAATTCTTAAGTACATGCAAAAGCATGCTGGTGAGTGAGTGAGTGAGTTGGGTTTAACGCCGCTTTTAACAGTATTCCAGTCATATCACGGCGTGTCAGCTCAATGTGGGAGGAAAGCCCGAAGTGATGCAGGTCTCAGACGTTTACCACTTCGGTGAAACCCACGAGCACGGGTATTGTGCTGACAAACCTAGAAACATAATCGGGGCGAACCGGGATTCGAACCCACAATCATAGGTTTCTGGCGTGCCTAAGGGACGCAACTCTGCACAGCGAATCGCGGCGCCTTAGACGACTGGGCCACCCGTGCCCCCCACTATGATGATAACAGACAGAGGATGATAATCGGTTAGAATCTGGGATTCGAACCTACGATCACCTACGTTCCTGGAATTACCGAGTGACTCCAAATCGGAGCTCTCTGGTCCCCCTGTTCTGAAGAGTCCATTGCAGTAGGTTTCAATAGTTTCAAGATTCCAAAGGCTCTGAGGCACACAGACACACATGTCGATCGTGGACTACAACACAATTACTCTGTCTATTCATAGCACTGTGGTAATAGGGTAAGCTGCCTGTATCTACAGGGTAATCCTTCGTTAAGGAGACAGACTGACGGATGCCACGACTACCGCTGAATTATTGCTGGTTTGTGACTTCTTAAACGCGAACAATTACACCATGTGGGACTTAATCGTGTCTCGAAACATCAATGCAAGCGAAATGGTCGTGTTCATATTTGTCAGACCTATCAATTTATCTCACACGATTTATTTTCTGATTGGATTTTATTTTATACTGTGCAGTGGAGTGTGGTTTTACGCATATTACAAAGGAGGAATCAAACAAGTTTACTTTGATCACAATCCCCGATTGGATTTTAGGTTAGATTGTGTCCCCGGGGACCTGTGTTCAACAAGCATGTAAAGTTTGTTGTTTCAGATGAGAGACGTGGAATGTTAGATTATTTGCATACGCAGTGGAGACAAAAAGTGTCACAGACTCACAGTTGTGCTGGCTCAGGGGGTATAAATTGAGGTTATTTTGTAATTTCAGAATTGTATATGATGTAGAATGTTACATCCCCAGATGACACAGGAGAGCATCAGCAAGTTTTAGATGTGGTGTAGCCCCTATTCGTGTTGAAACGGGGCGTTATGACGGGACTGATTTAAATGAGAGCCTGTAAAAAATGTTGTTGAGAATGAATATCATATCTTATTTAACTGTCCGTTATTTGCTAGAGAAAGATCTTGGTTGCTCAACATTATCCAACCCCGATGTTTGCCTTCTTACTGCCCAAACCTGCAATTTTATACTTTTAAGGCGAAAATCTTATTTATATAGCCACTAATAACTGTACATTTATATTTAACTGAATGTATATGTTACAAATATCTTAATTGTTTATACTTGTATTAAATAGTCTCTCGTGACTCGATTTGGAAGTAGCTCAAAGTTTGCATTTGTACTGTATACTCAATGTATTTTTATTGAGGTGAGACTATAATACACAGTATGTCTGTCTGTCTGTGTTTGTCGCATGAGGCAACTAAATGGTTCGGGTGGCTGTTTCGGGTGTTGATCATTCCAAGAACCACAAGTGTGTCTGGTCGGAATTCGGTTATGTACAGGCCGCCATGAGGTAGCTTGAATACTGATGAATGGGAGCCGTAATTCAATTTATTTGAATATTCACCGCCTCCCGGATAATCTCAGGGTCCCCCAAGGAGTGTCTAATGGGGGAAGTGTTATGTGGCTTCCTACTCTGCACGAAATACCATTGATGGAGACGTTTGAAGAACCCCCACTCCATCCCCTCAACTCGATTGGGTTTGACCCGCCTAGAGCTGAGCAGGCAGTTATGAGTAGAATAGGCGTAAGCAGAATTAAATGTGCTGTGAAATTAGATAGATTAAGTAACCACTGTTTCTTTTCTTTCCAGCTTATTCTGACCAGTTAAGACAAAAGCCACCTCGCTTCGTCTTCTCATATTTATCTTCAGTGCACTCGGAATATAGTTACGGCACCACAATCAGAACAATTACGAAGAAACTACACCAAACACTCTTAAGTTATGATTTTGCAAGCCCCATAAAGCTTGTTTTTGAAAACAGCGTAAGTCGCTGAGTTTCTTTCCTCATGTTATGAGCATGACAGTTACTGTTAACCCATGCTGCTTGTGTGGGGTAGAGAGCTGATGAATGGTAGTATTGTACTAACTGCGTATTATGCTTCTGCTATTGCGGCTACAAGTTCTGAATGCTGAAGAAGCACCTCCTTCATGGACAGTGGACTACTTACTCCTGTAGGTTAACGGCTACAAGTTCTGAATGCTGAAGAAGCACCTCCTTCATGGACAGTGGACTTCTTACTCCTGTAGGTTAACGGCTACAAGTTCTGATTGATGAAGAAGCACCTCGTTCAAGGACAGTGGACTACTTACTCCTGTAGCTAAACGGCTACAAGATCTGAATGCTGAAGAAGCACCTCCTTCATGGTCAGTGGACTACTTACTCCTGTAGGTTAACGGCTACAAGTCAGCGGTTCCTAATTGTTAAAGAAGCATCTACTCATGCTTTGACAGTGGTCAGCTTAAGTTTTATGTTCGATTTTGTAATGCTGTTGTGTTCGTCTTTTATCAGTGAAAACAAGACGGTGTGAAGGAGAAACTTTCCACCTAATCATGGCCTCCATTGTCTCTGGCTTAAGAGTTCAGAACATTTTCACGTTCCATTCTGAAGCGTCACTATGCAGATGAAGATTTAACATCAGTGAATCATCTACTTGAAACATATTATTCTTTCCTGCAAAAACTACTTTATGGCATACTTTAATTATTATCGTTTGATGTGTCGTTTTTTTCAAACATGTTAGAAAAGGTCGGAAAAACACATGGACAAGTCAACTGAGAACGTTTCATTCGTACATTTTAGTTAAACATTCCGTGAAAACACACAGAGAAAAAACACTAAGTTTCTTGTATGCACTCCTTAGTTTTTTTAATTGATATTTTCACGTAGGCTGTCAACGACATTTAACATTTGGTGAAATAAGAAAATACCAAAACGGAAAACGAATGTTTGTGTACATATATATATATAACACAGTATGTTATTATTCTCATTAGTTTTCATATATATTTTCTTAATTTCAGTCTTCTGATGTTGCGTCAAACGAAAATATTAATTTCAATCAGGTATCTATTTTTAAATTCTAAATATCTGTACTCCATTAATAATCCATACAAAGATAAATAGTAAGATAATAGTCCCGAGGCAGTAATGTTTCTGCCGAAAGGGCGAGTTGATCCATATCCTCAAGCTTGTTTTATTTTATTGGCAAGGTCCTATAATATTACAAAGCATGGATAATTATTCTTGCTTGTAGACAAATATTTCCTTTAAGTATCAATATACTTTATTAAAACTGTTCTCCTAAAGCAATCAACTCTCGTTACACTGGTGAACTTTAGACGTTCTGTTTAAAGCTGAAACTTGAAGTGTTATGCAAACATGAAAATATTTTACAATGGTTGGGTCTTTGAAATAACCTGCTACAGTGTTTTACGTGGGTTAAGAAGCTAACAAGAACGCCTTCGTGTATCCATTTATGCTCCCATAAAGTCAAGAAATAATAACATAATAGACGTGTTAGTACAACTGCAGCAATATTACTTCCATATGTGATTAAATCCTGCAACAAAATGTCAACTAATAATTAAATCCTGTTGCCATAGCAGCGTTGTTGATATGCCTTGCTCTTTAAGCATCGGAATGGTTAAAAAACAGACTTGGCATCAGCACTAAATGTGATAAGACACGTATCCAATATTTTCTATTATGCAAGTCAGATAGCCACCTGTTTACTGCACTTCCAACTTCAGATGAAAAGATATTGCAAATTTGAAAACATTTGTTGAGAAGAACGTGTCATCCCTGCATTCTGGGATTCGAACCTACGATCACCTACGTTCCTGGAATTACCGAGTGACTCCAAATCGGAGCCCACTGGTCCCCCTGTTCTGAAGAGTCCATTGCAGTAGGTTTCAATAGTTTCAAGATTCCAAAGGCTCTGAGGCACACAGACACACATGTCGATCGTGGACTACAACACAATTACTCTGTCTATTCATAGCACTGTGGTAATAGGGTAAGCTGCCTGTATCTACAGGGTAATCCTTCGTTAAGGAGACAGACTGACGGATGCCACGACTACCGCTGAATTATTGCTGGTTTGTGACTTCTTAAACGCGAACAATGACACCATGTGGGACTTAATCGTGTCTCGAAACATCAATGCAAGCGAAATGGTCGTGTTCATATTTGTCAGACCTATCAATTTATCTCACACGATTTATTTTCTGATTGGATTTTATTTTATACTGTGCAGTGGAGTGTGGTTTTACGCATATTACAAAGGAGGAATCAAACAAGTTTACTTTGATCACAATCCCCGATTGGATTTTAGGTTAGATTGTGTCCCCGGGGACCTGTGTTCAACAAGCATGTAAAGTTTGTTGTTTCAGATGAGAGACGTGGAATGTTAGATTATTTGCATACGCAGTGGAGACAAAAAGTGTCACAGACTCACAGTTGTGCTGGCTCAGGGGGTATAAATTGAGGTTATTTTGTAATTTCAGAATTGTATATGATGCAGAATGTTACATCCCCAGGTGACACAGGAGAGCATCAGCAAGTTTTAGATGTGGTGTAGCCCCTATTCGTGTTGAAACGGGGCGTTATGACGGGACTGATTTAAATGAAAGTCTGTAAAAAAATGTTGTTGAGGATGAATATCATATCTTATTTAACTGTCCGTTATTTGCTAGAGAAAGATCTTGGTTGCTCAACATTATCCAACCCCGATGTTTGCCTTCTTACTGCCCAAACCTGCAATTTTATACTTTTAAGGCGAAAATCTTATTTATATAGCCACTAATAACTGTACATTTATATTTAACTGAATGTATATGTTACAAATATCTTAATTGTTTATACTTGTATTTAATAGTCTCTCGTGACTCGATTTGGAAGTAGCTCAAAGTTTGCATTTGTACTGTATACTCAATGTATTTTTATTGAGGTGAGACTATAATACACAGTAAGTCTGTCTGTCTGTGTTTGTCGCATGAGGCAACTAAATGGTTCGGGTGGCTGTTTCGGGTGTTGATCATTCCTAGAACCACAAGTGTGTCTGGTCGGAAGTCGGTTATGTACAGGCCGCCATGAGGTAGCTGGAATACTGATGAATGGGAGCCGTAATTCAATTTATTTGAATATTCACCGCCTCCCGGATAATCTCAGGGTCCCCCAAGGAGTGTCTAATGGGGGAAGTGTTGTGTGGCTTCCTACTCTGCACGAAATACCATTGATGGAGACGTTTGAAGAACCCCCACTCCATCCCCTCAACTCGATTGGGTTTGACCCGCCTAGAGCTGAGCAGGCAGTTATGAGTAGAATAGGCGTAAGCAGAATTAAATGTGCTGTGAAATTAGATAGATTAAGTAACCACTGTTTCTTTTCTTTCCAGCTTATTCTGACCAGTTAAGACAAAAGCCACCTCGCTTCGGCTTCTCATATTTATCTTCAGTGCACTCGGAAATATAGTTACGGCACCGCAATCAGAACAATTACGAAGAAACTACACCAAACACTCTTAAGTTATGATTTTGCAAGCCCCATAAAGCTTGTTTTTGAAAACAGCGTTAGTCGCTGAGTTTCTTTCCTCATGTTATGAGCATGACAGTTACTGTTTACCCATGCTGCTTGTGGGGGGTAGAGAGCTGGTATGGGTTGTGATGAATGGTAGTATTGTACTAACTGCGTATTATGCTTCTGCTATTGCGGCTACAAGTTCTGAATGCTGAAGAAGCACCTCCTTCATGGACAGTGGACTTCTTACTCCTGTAGGTTAACGGCTACAAGTTCTGATTGATGAAGAAGCACCTCGTTCATGGACAGTGGACTTCTTACTCCTGTAGGTTAACGACTACAAGTTCTGAATGCTGAAGAAGCACCTCCTTCATGGACAGTGGACTTCTTACTCCTGTAGGTTAACGGCTACAAGTTCTGAATGCTGAAGAAGCACCTCCTTCATGGACAGTGGACTTCTTACTCCTGTAGATTAACGGTTACAAGTTCTGATTGATGAAGAAGCACCTCCTTCATGGACAGTGGACTCCTTACTCCTGTAGGTCAGTCAGCGGCTCCTAATTGTTAAAGAAGCATCTTCTCATGCATTGACAGTGATCAGTTACGTTTGTTCGATTTAAAATGCTGTTTGTGTTCGTCTTTTATCAGTGAAAATAATACGGCGTGAAGGATAAACTTTCCACCTAATCATGGCCTCCATTGTCTCTGGCTTAAGAGTCCAGAACATTTTCACGTTCCATTCGGAAGCGCCACTATGCAGATGAAGATTTAACATCCATGAATCACCCACTTGAACCATATTATTCTTTCCTGCAAAAACTACTTCATGGCATATTTAAATTATTATCGTTAGATGTGTCGTTTTTTTCAATATATATATGACAGTATGTTATTATTCTCATTAGTTTTCATATATATTTTCTTAATGTCAGTCTTCTGATGTTGCGTCAAACGAAAATATTAATTTCAATCAGGTATCTATTTTTAAATTCTAAATATCTGTACTCCATTAATAATCCATACAAAGATAAATAGTAAGATAATAGTCCCGAGGCAGTAATGTTTCTGCCGAAAGGGCGAGTTGATCCATATCCTCAAGCTTGTTTTTTGTTATTGGCAAGGTCCTATAATATTACAAAGCATGGATAATTATTCTTGCTTGTAGACAAATATTTCCTTTAAGTATCAGTATACTTTATTAAAACTGTTCTCCTAAAGCAATCAACTCTCGTTACACTGGTGAACTTTAGACGTTCTGTTTAAAGCTGAAACTTGAAGTGTTATGCAAACATGAAAATATTTTACAATTATTGGGTCTTTGAAATAACCTGCTACAGTGTTTTACGTGGGTTAAGAAGCTAACAAGAACGCCTTCGTGTATCCATTTATGCTCCCATAAAGTCAAGAAATAATAACATAATAGACGTGTTAGTACAACTGCAGCAATATTATTTCCATATGTGATTAAATCCTGCAACAAAATGTCAACTTATAATTAAATCCTGTTGCCATAGCAGCGTTGTTGATATGCCTTGCTCTTTAAGCATCGGAATGGTTAAAAAACAGATTTGGAATCAGCACTAAATGTGATAAGACACGTATCCAATATTTTCTATTATGCAAGTCAGATAGCCACCTGTTTACTGCACTTCCATCTTCAGATGAAAAGATATTGCAAATTTGAAAACATTTGTTGAGAAGAACGTGTCATCCCTGCATTCGTTTTTTGTTAATGCTCTGTTTATTTACCGGAGTTTTACAATGTTATGGTTTTCTTAATGCCTTGTGATCATTTTCGGCTTATCGTCACAGATTAAGTGCTAGAAGTAGATTTATGATTGCTGAATGCCCATTATCCATAGTATCAATATCACGGGAGACGTCGGCCATCACATCCACACTATCTATACAGATAATGATAAAAATTTGGAAAACTATAAATATTGTTATGAATGATAGATAAAAAGCTTTTTATTGAAACATAAAACCTGTATATAACTTCCATTACCATATCATACGTATTTCCCATGCGCTACTTTGCAACATGAATCCTTTCTTTTGGAAGGGAAATGATATTCAAACAATAACTTTGTGACTTACTGGCTTATCTTTAGTTGCCATTGCAGCTCGAGTGAGTGAGTGAGATGTTTTTTACTCTGATTTGAGCAGTATTTCAGTTATACCACGACGTGCCAGCATAATATAGAACGATAGCCTGACATAGGTTGTGGACGTTCACTGACGTGGGCACAGCCCAGGATCGTTGATGGCATGGCCCTGACAGACCAATGATCAGAATCGGGATAAATCTGTTATTGGAAC
This sequence comes from Haliotis rufescens, assembly GCF_023055435.1. Classification (NCBI taxonomy): domain Eukaryota; kingdom Metazoa; phylum Mollusca; class Gastropoda; order Lepetellida; family Haliotidae; genus Haliotis; species Haliotis rufescens. The sequence continues at coordinate 3,515,691 of NW_025963802.1, forward strand.
ACACCGGATCAGTTTTTTGTGATGAAGTGAGTGAGTGAGTATGGTTTTACGCAGCTTTTAGCAATATTCCAGCAGTATCACGGCGGAGGACACCAGATATGGGCTTTACACATTGTACCCATGTCGGGAATCGAACCCGGGTTTGCGGTGTGACGAGCGAACGCTTTAACCACTAGGCTACCCAGCTGCCCTTCTTGTGATTGTAGACGGGTCAAACGATGGTCATTCACGTTAATAAAAATCGTCAAAACCAGAGAACAATTAGTCTTGATTATCTGCAGAAGCAGATTCCAAGGCAAAATATTGATGAGTCTTATATGAATGGATCATTGACACAAGTGTTGACGAAAAGGGTAGTAAAGCGACAAAACCCTTTCCATATCAAATGGAAATTTCTGCATAAAGCTGTCGATTGTACAATTCCGACTATTTCATGAGCAAGTATTTCTGAATCACTTTCAACAAGTAATGATACCAGGTGTTCGCGAAAAGGTGAGCGTATCCTGCCCCACGGGTGGCACCCGTCACAAACACATGCAAGGCAAGTCAATTCTTCACCAGAAAAAAAACATTGGAACATATACACAAGTCAAAAATAGGGAATTGCATCGGACATCATTTTTGTCACTGATGTCATGTCTGCCAAAGAAGGTTTTGAAAGCTTTACTGAGGTCTTGAATGTTGTAACCTTGATGAAACAACTTCTGAGCAGGAGTCGTATGACGCTCTTTGAAATCTTGGTAGAAAGAGCATGCTCGGTTGTTTCTATAAAAATGCGAAATGTAAACACCAAAGGCTGGAGCTGCTGGAATATTGCTCCATATAAAGGGAAAGTTGACTATTGGAAAGGTCATCCTCTTGTCATACAGTCTTGTGGAGAGGCGGTCGGGTAGCTTAGTGGTTGAAGCGTTCACTCGTCACGCCGAAGAACCGGGTTCGATTCCCGACATGGGTATATTGTGTGAATCCCATTTCTGGTGTCCCCCGCCATGATATTGCTGGAATATTGCTAAAGGCGGCGTGAAACCACACTCACTCAGTCTTGTAGAGAGTCCTGTAGTAAAAGGTCAGACGCTTAACGCATATGCACTGATGCATGAAGTATATCTTTATAAAAACACACACACAAAAACGAGAATATGTATTTTTACACCTGTTGTCCTTTTAAATACGAAGTGACTCTAATAGAAAAATTGATAAATGCAATTATTCACTCCGACGCGTTGTTAAACAAATTGACTCAACGCTACTGAAACGTCTGTCAGAAACAATTTGCTGCAATTAAATATAGTGATTGACCTAATCTTTTTAGGGGCAGTGTGTCTGGCTCGCTTGCTGCCTTCATTCGGTGTAATATAGTTTAATTCCCTGTAGACAGGAGTCGGGTTGTGTGATTGGAAGGGACAGGGCGGGGACTGTGGTATCATGCCATTTACAGTGGTTGTTACCCTGTCTGAGTAATGTCCTGTCTCTCTACTAAACACACACCCACTGTTACATACAGTAGTTACCTAAATCACTGTATTATAGTAAGATCTGAGAGTGTCGGTAACAGGCAACGTCAGCCTGACACCAGCAGAGTCTCAGTACAGTCACAGAAAACCACACAAAACGACAGAAATAGTCTGATGCTAGTGGACACCCTACAGGGCCCAGGTAATCTTCACATAGAGATATGGCAGAGATCCTGTAGACCCTAGCAGAGGCACAACTGAGGCCCATTTGACATTCTGTAGAGATGAGGTGAAATGGGGTTTAGTGAGTGAGTGAGTACGGTTTTACGCCGCTTTTAGCAATATTCCAGCAATATCACGGCGGGGGACACCAGAAATGGGCTTCACACATTGTACCCATGTCGGGATTCGAACACGGGTCTTCGGCGCGACGAGCAAACGCTTTAACCTCTAGGCTACCTGACCGCCCCGAAACGGGGTTTAACGCCGCGTTCAAGAACATCACATGGACGCAGAGGGCAATTTGAAATATATGCATGCACACATGTACTAGCGGTTACACGAATCGATAACTTGACGTTATAAGTGTAACCATATTTACAATGTGGATTTAAGTGATTGTTCAAAACTTCAAATATTTTAAGTACTCCATGCGTAATGAGAAAATCTCCATATCAAATTTCTATCCATCACTAAATACGAGTTAAAATACCTTGACGTTAAACTTTACGTGTGTAGAAAACACCCACAGACAGGTATCATTGAAAGTTAAAAAGAAAATTCTTTTGCAATAAAATCTGTAACAAATATGACTTTAAAACTTTCATGATAAAAGAAGTTTCAAACTTCAGGATATTCGAAATGTCACAAAGTTGCCACTTATTCTGTTGTCTTCTTGTACAGAGCTAATGGATGTGAGGACATCGAATATTGCATAACATAAGAAAACACTAGTTCAGTGTGTTTTTTGCTCTGTTCGAGCTTATGTGATTACTGTAGCTGAATACGCAAGCCATTATGTTCATGCATATCAGTTTTCTATTTCCCGCGTATGCCCTCTGGGCAGACACTGTCAGCAACACACCTATTAGCAACGTTAACCTCGAGCACATTAGTCAAAAGAACATACGTTCTAATTTATTTCTTAATAGTTCTGAATTTGATAGCAATATCCTGATAAGATCCTAGATTCTTTGACCCCATATGAGCCTATAATTACATACAAAGTTTTACATTTGAAACGCATCCTGCCGTTATAAGCACAGAGCTCGAGGAACCGAAATAATGAACTCGTTAAATAATATTGATCAGAGTGCCGCCAGCTCTCCACATGAGGTATGTATCCCCGCGAGTCCCCAAGCACTGATGACTCCACATACCACAGCAACTGCTCACACAGAGCACATAAATGTGCAGTCATTAGTTTCTCCTTCATGGATTTATATTCCCCTGCAGGACGCAAAACGATAGTTTAGGCAACATCAACAAATTATTTTCGCAACTGTCACTCGGTTTCGACTATGTCCCAGACGTGTATGGACTTGAGAATAGGTAAAAAATAACTCTTCTATCAAACTCGCCTTCTTCGGGGTCGTTTTCGCCCTTTTAATGACGTTTCCTCAAGCACTGCTAATATTCTCACAGGCAAAGAATGATTATTTTCTTTGAGGTTAAATACTCGCTCTTGGAGATGCCGCTTCACTGAAAAGGATGACACCTGGGTATTGCACTGTTCCCAAGGGAATTCACATTCCGAGAGGGGATGCGGGAGACAGAGCGTAAAACTGTTTCTTTTTGTGATTCAATGTTGTTCTGGAGCATATGATTCATTTAACATTCGTAATAGTTGTATTTCTTCAGCAGGGCAAGCTTTGTCTTGGAGCCTGTTGTTGTGGTCACATGACAGAGATGGCGGAAAAGAACTTAGGAGTCTGTAAAGCAATCACCGCTGATAGAGAGACCCATGTGGTCTCTGCCTGATGTCGTCCCTTGCTGACACAATGAGGGACATTAACGTACATTTAGAATGTCTTAGGGCTATGAAACTGCTTTGAATACAATGAATGCATTTTCAATAATCATTTCGTGGTACTTTGAGATTAAGACTAGATTAAGCGAAATGAAACAAAAAAGCAAAACACAAAACCTATCAGCAGCACCTGCCCACCTGTGAATTTTGTACTTCATACAGAGCCTAGTGTTATTAACTAATCACATATTCGATGGCTGGCAAAGGGACCCGTGGGGTCTATACGGTTGATACATTCGAGACTCCCTTAGATTCTGAGTCTTCGGAAATAACGAAGACAGATATTGCAAAATACGGCTATGACTATAATCCCCCAACAGTAGCAGGAATACCGATATTCGGATAAAGCGAACTCGATAGGTTCCTCTGAGTTTGTGATATCCGGTTTGAATCTTATCTCAGTATGGCCACACGACACAAGACATCTGACGAATGTAAGGATCTCATCTACAATATAAGGCGATTCTTATATAATTATCCTGCTAAAATACAACTCATAATACAACTACAAAAATACAACACTTTAACATGGCCGCTTACGTTTATGTGTCCGTATATTTCACAATACAAATTCGCAAAAAGCCTTACATTTTGTTTTTAAAAAGTTAACATGTTTTATACAAATGGGGACAACGCGATAGCTGTAAAAAAGTAATTCGATTTATTTCAAGAGGGAAGTACTAAGTTGTTCATTCCACCTTGAAATCGTAAACTGCGCTCCGTCTAAATGGACGACCATTTCCTTAATGACGCTATATCCAGCCTCTTCTGTTGGCCTTTTTCATCTTGGTAATGTGTCAACGTGATGTATGTAAATTGTCTGCAGCCAAAAAAGTTGCGTGATGAAATGCAGCGTAACAAGACCGACCTGTCAGAGGTGCAGTTGGTTTCAGGGAAATAGATACGTCTGTGAAATATTGGACGCATTAAACATGGCCGAAATCATCCTTTTGACAAATAACCAATAAATCTTAAAATCCATTTTCCGTTCTGTTTGACCATCTTCCTTGAAGTCACGTGTAGCAATGATTCATCAGCAGACGCACGTACATAGTTCTCTGTGTAAAATGATGATGCTATTTTGGACACATTTCAACATTAAAGAAGTATGTTTACGTCCAACACAACACCTGATTGACACCGTATGGATTATCTCCCCTGTAGCGACAGTTATCGTCGTCCTTGGAAAGTTTTCAAGGTGGTAATGGTTGCTGCTAGGTGTCACGTTCAGACGGCTTGAACAACTAAACAGATGAATGACTCTTCTGGGCTGATCGTGTTTGTTCAAGGTCGAAGGAATGTGTGTTTTGTTGCTGTCAATGTTTTTTCAAAGATGGCGGATGTTCTGATGCAATAAGAGCCACGATAATGTGACCAAAAAATCTTTTGATTTATTTTACAATCGTTGAACGATGGTTAAATTTAATTACAATGCTAAATCTCCGGGGCATGAAGTTAATCACAAATCCATATCTTATGAACCCTTACCGTTAAGCAATTACCATAACTACCACTAAGTCTATAAACGTCGTTTATATCAAATCCTCCACTTGTGTAATTTAGATTAAATTTTTAAGTAAGAAATACAAATAAAATTGGTTCATGTGCACAGATTCGGAACCGTAAAGGGCTTTTACAAACGATTATCCCAACAAGTAAGCAATAATTCAAATTTTGTCGAATGACATTTTAAATGAAAAATAGAACATAATTATAAACAGCCACATTTAAAGAAAGAGATTGGGAGAACATTTCCCTGCTGAGTCAAGGTTATCCAGAGTGTTGACTGGAGATGTCGCCCGCCCATCTTCTTTTGGAAGGGCAGTAAAGTTTCTTTTCCTTCATTTCTTCCAAAAAATGCGTTTGTTCCAATTTATACCCCAAAAATATTTCCATATTTGTTTTGTTATAAAATGTGCCTCCTGACACGAACAAGAAAATCGCAATTGCTTTATGACTGACAAACTGAGCAATGGATCTTAAAAGGAACTACTTGCCCTTGAGGGTACATGGAGGAAGGAATTCATCTGTCTCTGTCACAGTACTAGAGTTGATTGTTCCCGAGTAAGCGCGACATATCTCTGGCTGCCAGGACAAGCGTGTTGTAAAACGTTTCTGAATGAGTAATGGCAATGGACAGTCTAACAAAGGCGATATCGGTTTGTCATTGGTTGTAAATGTTTAACAATTAGCAATTTCGAAATATGCAGATGTGTCGGACTCCGTGGTGAGGTCAGCACAGACTTTTCTCGAATAAATCTGATGTTCCACGAGTACAGTCTTGCCCTACCCAGCAGGGAGTATGACGTGATGCTTGGTACAAGTGACATTATTGACATACCGACGTTCCCACTTCCCCTTTTTTATGAATTCAGAATATCTTTGTCACAAACACCCTGCAATTCTATCCAAGTAAAGAACTGCACACACATACCCTCATCTACCCAGACACATAAACACCCTCTACCTCTACCATGGTAAAGAACCACACACACCCTCATCTACCCAAACACATAAACACCCTCTACCTCTACCATGGTAAAGAACCACACACACCCTCATCTGTCCAAACACATAAACACCCTCTACCTCTACCATGGTAAAGAACAACACACACCCTCATCTACCCAAACACATAAACACCCTCTACCTCTACCATGGTAAAGAGCCACACACACCCTCCTCCCTCACCTACCCAAACCCAAACAGACGCACGCGCGCACGCACACATACAAGAACGTGCATATACACTCACACACACACACATTTCCGACTCTCCTTTCAGAGCGAATCAATCGCCTTACTTAGTCTGACACCACTTTCTGAACCATAGTACAAGCCGATGGAACTGATCACAATGTTACACCACGAATACAATGTTAATTGCAGACATTGGTCACGGCCATACACTGAAGCCACGAGAATAGATTAGCATAGATACTGTATGATCTACAGTGATGTCGTAATCAACTCACTTCAACCAAAGTTGCTGGAACTACTAACTGGTATGAGGACACACCCCCTTTTTATAAACATTATATGCTACACACACAATACGAGGTGTCAGGCGCTCTACCGAGATATGTAAACATGTGGGTCCGAATTCATTGGCCTCCATAACCTTGACCTCATACAGTCCGGAAGGGACTGTCACTGAACACAAGCTGGTCATCAAGGACAGGTCAGTTGCCGTACCATCGCCGTATTGACCACAAGCCTTGGACAGCCAACCACTGAAACTGACAGGTAAATGATGTTGCCCACTGTTTTAATCCGTGGTACGCCCGTACAGGTAGCAATGACAGGTTATTCCAGTCCGTCTTGTAGGTAATGGAAAGTGGTGACGAATGTTTGACAGGTGCGATTGACCACCGAATAGTAGACATTTTTCCTTGGTCTTGTCTTGTCTTGTCTTGTCAAATAATGACAAACAATACATTCGGTTCATTAGAAGTTGCTCTGTTCAACCAGAGTGTTTTTATATTGCGTAGTAAGAACAAATTGCCTTCATCACGATGTTAACATAAGATCATGTTTACACATATACAATGGTATATGTACCATTGCAACTTTGTTGTATCTGGGCGTGTGGCTTTGGTAAAGTGAACAATGAAATTGCATTGAAATAACTGACCATCGAATAGCAGACACTTCTCAGCACCGAGACATTGGGTTATATAGTGGAAAGTTTAACTGCTTGAAAATGCCTGCATTCAGTGAGTGAGTGAGTGAGTGAGTGAGTGAGTGAGTTGGGTTTAACGCCGCTTTTAACAGTATTCCAGTTATATCACGGCGTGTCAGCTCAATGTGGGAGGAAAGCCCGAAGTGATGCAGGTCTCAGACGTTTACCACTTCGGTGAAACCCACGAGCACGGGTATGGTGCTGACAAACCTAGAAGCATAATCGGGTCGAACCGGGATTCGAACCCACAATCATAGGATTCTGGCGTGCCCTAGAGACGCAACTCTGCACAGCGAATCGCGGCGCCTTAGACGACTGGGCCACAAATACCTCGACGTACACATGTATGTCGGAGGTTTGAATGTGAGCATGTCTATTGTTCCTTTCTCTGTTGGTTGTTATGGCAGCTCACAGCATTACTCGGTATTCATGTTTTGACGATGGAGATGAGGTGGTCGCTATGCGTGCATCGCCACGCTGGAACCGCTCATTCTTTCAGCCACTGGTTTGCCCGCCTGAGATCATCTACAGATCGATCAAGCTGTACTACAACTGACGGCAAACAATATTCAGCAGCTCATCCAACAACATCAACTCACTCACTAACCGGAGAAAGACATCCACTCACTCACTCATATGAAGAACAACATCCACTCACTCACTCACCAGCTCTACTAACAACATCCACTCACTCACTCATCAACTCTACTAACAACTTCCACTCACTCACTCATCAACTCTACTAACAACATCCACTCACTCACTCATCAACTCTACTAACATCCACTCACTCACTCATCAACTCTACTAACAACATCCACTCACTCACTCATCAACTCTACTAACAACATCCACTCACTCACTCATCAACTCTACTAACAACATCCACTCACTCACTCATCAACTCTACTAACAACATCCACTCACTCACTCATCAACTCTTCTAACAACATCCACTCACTCACTCATCAACTCTACTAACAACATCCACTCACTCACTCATCAACTCTACTAACAACATCCACTCACTCACTCATCAACTCTACTAACAACATCCACTCACTCACTCACCAGCTCTACTAACAACATCCACTCACTCACTCACCAGCTCTACTAACAACATCCACTCACTCACTCATCAACTCTACTAACAACATCCACTCACTCACTCACCAGCTCAACTAACAACATCCACTCACTCACACACCAGCTCTACTACACAACATCCACTCACTCACTCACCAGCTCTACTACACAACATCCACTCACTCACTCATCAACTCTACTAACAACATCCACTCACTCACTCTCTGGCTCGAAGAACAACGTCCACTCACTCACTCATTAGCTCATCTATCCGCGAAAAGGTTAACTGACTATAAAAGTCCAGTTTCCACCCTTGCCGAACTAGGCTGGAATTATGGAGTTACATTTTGGCTTGACTAACGAGTCTATGCAGCCCAGAAGTCCAGCCTAGTTCGGCAAAGGTGGAAACTGGACTTTTACAGTCAGTTGACTCCCTTGCCTCGGGAAGATGTCACCAGCTCGAAGAACAACATTTGCTCGATTCTTTTTGCCCCCGGTGCAATTTTAAAGTACAAATAAAGTTCCTTTCCGTCGATCCTTTGATTATCTGATCTTGATTCATGATCGATTTATCAAATTGTCATGCATGTAATCAAACGTGTTGAAAGTTTGCTTTCCTCAGGTGGCACCTGATCAACCCCCGTAAAAGGGACGTGAGCTGGCATTGACGGATGAATTCATTTAAATTGGGAACGAGCATGAAAGAAATCGAATGACATTAAAGAATATCTGTCTTTTAAATTGAGTTAGTTATACAGTATTTCAAAGCCGATCCTTTTGAAATATGAAAAATGAAAACAATAATCATATCACCGCGATTCGTGGGCGATCTCTCGAATCAAGGGGAAGATGCTTTATCTGTCACTGACAGACATGTCTGATCTTTCATGTCAATCTAGCTGTGTTGAGAGTGTTGATTAGGAATCATTCAAGGAATGGACAATGTTGACCTTCAGTCTAACGTAACAATATCTTATTTTCGTTAACAAACCTGATCTTGTCCTTTTTGATAAATCCAATGAAATCAATTATAGCATTGAATTTTCTGTCCCCTTTGACACTAATGTGATTGACAAGATTGAGGAAAAACATGGCAAATATGCGGACCTCGCTTTTGAAATATCACGCTGGTATCCCAAGTACCAAGTTGTCCGACTCCCCATTGTTCTCGGTGCCTTAGGTTTGGTACCTCCCAATCTGTTGAATGACATTGGGAGAGGAATACAACCCTTCTGACAATCTGGGTAATGCAGAAGGCTGCAGTGTTGGGGAGTCTTCACATTCTCCGAAAAGTTCTGGGTGGGTTTGACTAGGCAGCGTTTCCCTGGAGAAGTCCCATTCGCTGTCTGGGCTGCGTGTGGAGGGGGCAAGGGCCCTGAGCTGATGATGAGCCTAACCAGCCTGACTGTGCCATTATCACCCAAACCCTCTTTGCTGCATTTTTTATTTTAATCTGTAAATATTAATAATAATATAAAAGAGGGAGGATCAGTCAGTTTACTTAGGGAGGAGTTATTGACAATATCGTGGAAGGTCAGGCCTATACGTACTTAGGGGTGCAGATTAGGGACAAACTCCAGAATGCCCATATCAAGGACAAACTTCGTGCAGAGTACAAATGTAGACTTAAGAAAATCTGGTGTTCAGAGCTGAACGCTCGAAACAAAGTCAAAGCCACTAATACTTATGCTGTGCCCTTCCTTTTGTATTCTTTTGGTGCTGTTGATTGGACGAAACAAGAAATTCGGGGTATTGGCACCCTCACACGAAGAATCATGTCAGACAATAGATCCCACCACCCTCGCTCTTCCCTCAATCTCTTATATTTACCAATCATTATGGGAGGGCGTGGTTTGATAAACGTTGGGGCTCTTCATGATAGAAGTCTGTTGTGCACTGTTGCACACATTTATTTGTCTGATGATCCTCTTGTGAAGCATGTCAAGACTCATGATGAAAACAAGGCATTCCACAGTTTACTTTAACGAGCCAAGGGTTTGGGACATGATCTCAATGTCAATGTTAATTTTGTTGATGGTTCTGTACTGCTGGACGGTACAGAAATGAGTGTAAACCAAGCGAAGTGCCATATCAAATCGGCTCCTGTTTCAGGAGAGGCTATCTTAACGATCACTGCATTGCGTTTATTTGCGGTGTGTTGAGAAGATCAAGTCCTTCGCTTGGATAAAGTCGGCTGGCCTGAAAAGTGAAACAGACATCTTCCCTTTGAAAGTCCAGTTTCCACACTTGCCGAACTAGGCTGGAAATCCTGGGCTCGATCGTAGCGCCACCAGTGGCTATTACCAGTTAAGCATCTCCTATGGACCAATCAGATTCCACCTGTCGTATCACTAGCGTTTGTTTCACACAAAATGGTGGTCCCAGTCAGGACGAATTGATCGATAATCAAGATCTATATTGTGATAAAACGGGTCTTACATCGCGAAATGCATTAAATCACGTGAGCACCTTTTATTAAAAAGATTTGGAAAATATCTGCTGACAAGTTGGCGGTGCACATGTTTTGCAAATCCTGCAATCGACCGAAACCTGGGCGACAGTTTACGAACCGGATTTCGATTTCGGTGCGCGATTTTAATTGGACTATGCATAGACCCGTTATTCAAGCCAAAATGTAACTCCATAATACCAGCCTAGTTCGGCAAGGGTGGAAACTGGACTTTTATAGTCAGTGAACTCTCTTGCCTCGGGAAGATGTGAAACAGATGTCTTTCTGTTTGCTGCTCAGGACCAGTAACTTTCGACTCGAAACCGTCAATGTGTGAGTTAACATCCAAATGTAAAACGTAGAATATGCAATGAATTTAATGAGACTACCCAACAGTGGATGCCCAGCTTTGGCACAAATACAGTAACTAAAGCGACATGATGGAGTGGCTCAATCCTTTTATTGCCGTCTTCGCCATGCTTGTGGTTTTGACATAGAGGTCCATCCATGGTTTGACTCAGAATAAGTAGAGGGCGTCATGGAAAATGATAAATACAACATTCTTTGGAATAGGCCCGTATACAGCATCAGATCAATCCAGGCCAACGAACCTGATCTTGTCCTTTTTGATAAATGTAATGAAATCATTTATATCATTGAACTTTCTGCCCCTTTTGGCACTTATGTGATTGACAATATTCAGATTTGGTACCTCCCAATCTGTTGTCTGACTTTGGGAGAGTACCCGGTATGCTACCAGGAATACGGCCCTTCTGACAATCTGAGTAATGAAGAAGGCTGTAGTGTTTGGGAGTCTTCACATTCTCTGAAAAGTTATGGGTGGGTTCGACTAGACGGCGCGTCCTGAGAGAAGTCCCATTCACTGTCTGTCGCTATATAATAATATATCACCTGTAATGATAAGGATAATAAACAATAGATATTTGTAATGCGCAATAGTCCATCCGTTGAGGCATGCTCAAAGTGCCAACACAATTATAGCTCCGGTCAATGGATCAGTATACACCTCATCAAGTACATGGCTTGTCAAACAAACCCATCTAATAATAACATGGTCTAACGGATATGTATTACAAAATACATCGTGGCTTTGGACAGCAAGTGTTGATTGGGACCATCGTTAACGTTTGTATGCGCAGCATGCATAACGCACATCAGCAGACGGTAGCCCAGTCTACCAAAATAATTGCTGTGCGGAGCGGAGAGACAGGCAGAAACAATAGGGCACTTAACACGTTTCAGTTGCTCCAGGAAGAGCCAGGAATAGGTTGCAGATGCAGCACTAAGCAGACCATGACCCACCAGTGGACGGGCCTCGGGACAACATCATGTGTACGTCCGTGTTTACTCCCAAGTGCATCCTTTCACAGTGGTGATACTTAATTACAGTCTAACCCGAAAAATCAAAGGTAATGTGTCCCATGCAACGTGTTAATACTTGGAATGTTTGTTGAATCGATGAAAAGTCAGCAAAGTGACCCAATGGCTCAAGTTCAAAGAGTCTTTGATGTATTGACGAGAAGATTGACTATCTATTTTCATCCTACCTTATGCACTGCGCTGAAAAGAGTTTTGGCCACTTTTTAAGTACTTTATTTAAGGATTGTAGGGCTGGTGATCGAAATTAAAATGATTTCAAAAACATGTCTCTTTAAAAGTGAATTCAGAAAAGAGTTGCTGTCAGTGCTCCCAGGTCACCACTTTCAGGCAGTCTTTCTTCAGTCTAAAACAAATTAGTTTTATTATTTCGTGATATTTTTAGGATAAGCCCTATTATTGTGGAGCAACTGATTTTTATCAAAAGTATCTCATCTCCACTGGTTTCAATAGAAAATTCTGGACCACTTCCTACCTACTAATAATATGTTATTCAAAATGGGATATGTAGACAGCAATATATGTAGCCTTTGTGACACACACATAGAAACGACTGAACATTTGTTTTGGGATTGCATCAAAGTAAAAACGATCTGGACAGCACTTGAACTTTGGCTAAATGCCAGCGCTCATATCAAAACAAAATCACCAAACAACATGTTTTGCTTGGATACCAATTCAGAAGTAATGACCCATTACATCATAGAATTATTCTTTGTAAAAACTTTATTTTTTCACGTAAAGACACAAAGCATATTCCATCGTTCCAGATTTTCCAGAATCAACTGAAGCAGTATTACTTTATGTCCTAATACACAGCACTTATGAGTGGGACAGATTCTATAAATATCGGTCATCATGCCATACAATGTTTTTGTGACAAGAAAGTCATTGTTTTTTGTTTTGCAAAAACAATATGAAATGCAACAAATAAAACATTATTTAAAAAATTGATATCGGCATGGCCACGTTTCAGAAACAGACTGATTGCATCACACACTCTGAGCAAACAATGTTTTTGTAACATGGAAGTCATTGTTATGTTTTGTGAAAACAATATGAAATGTAACAAATAAAAAAAATGTAAAAAACAATTATCCCTAGAGTCCCCATAATATCTCCCAACTCCATGAATAGCAAATTTCCGGTGCCTCAGTTAACGACCGTATTTGCACTTGCCCAGTCCTGTGACATCAGTCATAATCGGACCATGTTGTTTCCAGTTTGTTTGCAGGAGCTTTATTGTGACAGAAACATTAATATATGTCGCTGTAACACTCGGGAATATTTTATTCAGATAACTGAAAATGTCGTTATACCAGCTGTTATAGTAATGGGTAATACGTTTGAGTGGGTAAATATATAAATATGGTAAACAACCTGGATGTACATTACGAGTACCGTGCTCTCATTTCTCACACGAGTGTGATGGAGATTTGAATACAGAGATGTGAACATTTATTTAAGTTAAGCGATATTTCATGGATGCCAGATGGCTTCGACACTAGAACGTAACTGGAAATGCAGAATTGTCATGAAGCCTGTGTTCAGTTCTTTCAGCAGCATCCACTAGGGCAGTCAGGTAGCCCAGTAGTTAGGGCGTACGCTACTCCCGCTGACGACCCAGGTTCGATTCTTGGCATACGTAATCAGTGGCGCCCATTCATTGTTGATACAGATTCCGCGACACGACATCGACAACGGACGGTTATCTGTTTGATAGCTCGAGAAGTTTAATTTCATTTAGAAGTTTTGGATTAAACATGTGAGGTAAGCTGTCATTACATCATGACAGCACCAACAACCATATCGACAACAACGACCACACCGTCCAACATGACGACACACTTAATGTAGTCCCCGCTGTAGTATTCGCCACTGTATCTACCTCGTCATACGATGGGGAACAAAAAGCCGAACAGATTTAGACAGGCAGACAGACAGACAGATATTAGATAAAGTCTCGCCTCAACGTTTGATACATAAAGTTATACACATCCATTCTTAACAGAAAATTGACCCATTCCAAGCGGAATTGCGAGAAACTGTTATCCCCAAAACAAACTTTGAATTTAGGGTATCAGATAAAACCCTAAACAATTACAATAAAATATACATTAAGTGGGAAAATATAAATTGGCAGCACGTTTTTTAAAGATATTATGGCATGTTTTGGCAGTTAAAAAGGGCAGTTCGGGGTTTGACTGTATAAAACTAACCTCATCTTTATCGTTAAAGGACATAAAATCTTCTTCAAATTGGACACATTTGTTAAAAAGGTTACAACGTTCAACAGTGATATGATGAGCATTGCTGTTAAACATGACATTCACCTTCAATAAAATCTTTACAATAGTAACATTTTTTTCAGATAAAGGATATCCATCATATCTGGCAGTTTAGCGGTTACACCAAAGACACTCTACAACTGCAACAACAGCACCAGAAACAACGTGGAAGCGACGTTAGTGAGTTATCCCTTAAATGTGTGGCAAAGGAATAAGACACGAAACAAATTAATAAACTGGCGTCCAATATTGAAGGTGTTTTGTCTCCGACTCTTGACGCATAAACCACTTCCTGGCCAATTAATCGCCCCTTTCAGATTGGGAGATTGAAATTTTGGAATTTATTTTCAGCTAAGTAATTGCATGTGGGACTACAATTCATTCCTTATCTTGCAAATTATGTATACTTGAACCAATCCAACTTCCCCGATGCCATGTGCCCGTCGTTTCAATCATTACTTAATGCATTTTTCAGTAGTCTTTTCCGCATTCTTTTTAATATTGTTGGCAGTGTAGATGCAGACATGCCTAATTAGACAGACTCACTGTATACTGGATTCCAGAATAACAGATTAAACTGAACGAAGACATGCAGATGAAAACACTCAGTATGAAGGAGTCTGGAGACCTGGCCATTTGCGTACAGCTAGTGTCATCCTCGAGAGTGTGTTTCAGAGCACTAAAGGAGTGTGAGTGAGTGAGTGAGTGAGTGGGTGAGTGAGTGAGTATGTAAGTGAGTGAGTGAAAAGATGAGTGAAAGGGTGAGTGAAAGAGTGAGTGAGTGAGTGAAAGGGTGATTGAGTGAGTGAAAGGGTGATTGAGTGAGTGAAAGGGTGATTGAGTGAGTGAAAGGGTGAGTGAAAGGGTGAGTGAAAGGGTGAGTGAGTGAGTGAAAGAAAGGACGAGTGAGTGAAAGGGTGAGTTAGTGAAAGGGTGAGTGAAAGGGTGAGTGAGTGAAAGGGTGAGTGAAAGGGTGAGTGAAAGGGTGAGTGAGTGAGTGAGTGGCATTTTTTAAGAACATGGAATGACTCCTCGAGTTCAAGGGCATAAAAAGACATCGTCGATCAAGCCAGCCAGATGGGCAGTTTATTCCTGTCACACATTGGATGGAATACAAATACAAGAAGGTATAATTTGAGTGTTTCACGATTTGCAAACACCAGGCGCCATCACTAAATGTGTTTTCGGAAAATATAAAATATAAATGGAATCATTTAAAATACCATCTCGTTTCAGCATTGTTTAAATAATAGATCACGCCAACATGCATGTGTGCCAACCTATTGTCTTTAGACTCGTGATAGGAGAGAGAGACGGTCTACAAACAGTACTGATTATCTACACAACCCTGTTATTGCAAATGGTCTGTATAAACATTAATTAGATTTGCATTCGGGCATCAGCACTGAAACAAACTGAGTGAAACTGACAATGTAATCTAGCCGTGACAACTAGGGTACTAGACTTGTGATTATCTCCGTGTTTTTGGACTCTCCTGATTACCGGTCTCTTTTTATCTGGCAGCAATCACAAAACACCGTGTTCGCACCATCACTCGTGGCTGGTTCCCAATGTTCCCGACTACAGATCTATTGCTACGTTGTTAACGGTGTTTATCAGGTTAGAGTAGTCGACGTTGTA
Source organism: Haliotis rufescens (assembly GCF_023055435.1). NCBI lineage: Eukaryota > Metazoa > Mollusca > Gastropoda > Lepetellida > Haliotidae > Haliotis > Haliotis rufescens. The sequence continues at coordinate 3,531,718 of NW_025963802.1, forward strand.
ATAACAAAGCGTCGTCGCTGCCCACGAACCCACTCATATGTCAGCCATTAGTAGGGGTAGTCAAACAACGATGAGCACCATGCTCATGGAATGTATTGCAGGTATCGGTATACATACGATAGAATCGGTTTCAACAGGGTGTGTCACTGGGAGCTACTGTTTTCTGGAACTGTACAGATAACTTGACACAAGCCTGGTAGAAGTGTAATCAGAAAACCACACCGGTGTTCGGCATGGCGTATACAGTTTCTATTATGTATTTAGTGTGAAAACATTGGATTTATCTGAAAATGTAACATCAATATTTCCCTCGAGTGAAATAACATGTCTGAAGGACTTTCTGTTACTTAAGGAAGAGCATACATGGATGTCAACTTCTATATTTTGAGGAACACAACGTTTCGGAGTATATGCTTCCTCCTTCATCAGATGAATGAACGCCATGAGGCAGAGAGCATATATATCTTCATGTAAGGACAACACAATTAATAAGATAACAAAAGGTGTAAAATAACAAAGGTTAGAAGCTAACAAAGGAAGCCAACACTTAAGTTATCATGGCTAAGTATTAGAAGCCAAGACTTAGGTTATCATGGCTAAGTAATAGAAGCCAACACTTAGGTTATCATGGCTAAGTTATAGAAGCCAACACTTGGGTTATCATGGCTAAGTAATAGAAGCCAACACTTAAGTTATCATGGCTAAGTAATAGAAGCCAACACTTAAGTTATCATGGCTAAGTAATAGAAGCCAACACTTAGGTTATCATGGCTAAGTAATAGAAGCCAACACTTAGGTTATCATGGCTAAGTAATAGAAGCCAACACTTAGGTTATCATGACTAAGTAATAGAAGCCAACACTTAGGTTATCATGGCTAAGTAATAGAAGCCAACACTTAGGTTATCATGGCTAAGTAATAGAAGCCAACACTTAAGTTATCATGGCTAAGTTATAGAAGCCAACACTTAGGTTATCATGGCTAAGTTATAGAAGCCAACACTTAGGTTATCATGGCTAAGAAATAGAAGCCAACACTTAGGTTATCATGGCTAAGTAATAGAAGCCAACACTTAGGTTATCATGGCTAAGTAATAGAAGCCAACACTTAAGTTATCATGGCTAAGTAATAGAAGCCAACACTTAAGTTATCATGGCTAAGTTATAGAAGCCAACACTTAGGTTATCATGGCTAAGTAATAGAAGCCAACACTTAGGTTATCATGGCTAAGTAATAGAAGCCAACTCTTAGGTTATCATGGCTAAGTTATAGAAGCCAACACTTAGGTTATCATGGCTAAGTTATAGAAGCCAACACTTAGGTTATCATGGCTAAGTAATAGAAGCCAACACTTAGGTTATCATGGCTAAGTAATAGAAGCCAACACTTAGGTTATCATGGCTAAGTAATAGAAGCCAACACTTAGGTTATCATGGCTAAGTAATAGAAGCCAACACTTAGGTTATCATGGCTAAGTTATAGACGCCAACACTTAGGTTATCATGGCTAAGTTATAGAAGCCAACACTTAGGTTATCATGGCTAAGTAATAGAAGCCAACACTTAGGTTATCATGGCTAAGTTATAGAAGCCAACACTTAGGTTATCATGGCTAAGTAATAGAAGCCAACACTTAGGTTATCATGGCTAAGTTATAGAAGCCAACACTTAAGTTATCATGGCTAAGTAATATAAGCCAACACTTAGGTTATCATGGCTAAGTTATAGAAGCTACCACTGAGGTTATCATAGCTAAGTAATAGAAGCCAACACTTAGGTTATCATGGCTAAGTAATAGAAGCCAACACTTAGGTTATCATGGCTAAGTAATAGAAGCCAACACTTAGGTTATCATGGCTAAGTTATAGAAGCTACCACTGAGGTTATCATAGCTAAGTAATAGAAGCCAACACTTAGGTTATCATGGCTAAGTAATAGAAGCCAACACTTAAGTTATCACAAATGAAACCCAGTTATTATCTTCAACATTCTAATTTATTTTATAAATCATAACATCGTTTAGAATATCTTGTAGAAGGCTGTCCAGTAACTCTTATCCAGTGAGCTATAACTCAAGAACTGACATTTATCCATCATGGCTAAGTTATAGAAGCCAACACTTAAGTTATCATGGCTAAGTGATAGAAGCCAACATTTAAATTATCATAGCTAAGTTTTTACTTGTTGGGATTTTCTATGTCGTTGTCATTGAGTGGACGGTGAGTCTGTGTGTTTCAATTAAGAACTGACTTTCACTTTGTGTGAGTTCATCGGAGTATGAGCCTTCATAGAGTGCGGGCCAAACTGTATGAACATCGGAGGTTTTTTATATCACTATTTTCACCTCGAAGAAAGTATATAGATCAATACACAATTTTAGTTAGTACGCGTGACTTCATGTTTACACTGACATCCATACAATCCGTGGCCATTACAAGTGTTAGTCGTCATTGGTCAAACGGCCGGTCATTGAAAGGTGACTGTAAAGATGTGTCAAATAGACATTAAGGTAAATTCATAGATTGGTGTACTCTGTCACTGTCAGTCTAGACAAGGACCGAGTAAATACTACCATATTTTGGATGTGCATTTCTTCATTTTATTTACTAGGATGGGTCGTAGCGAAGATATTCTTGAACGATCACGCAAGTCAAACTCTCCGACTTTTCTCAAATGTATACTAAAACGATAAGTTCAAGATTAAAGGGTCTGAATGATGAGAAACAACGCTTCTGTATTTATCCGTGCTTGGGAATTCCCAGGCGTTCCCCCTGTAATGATGAAGTAGTCCGTCAGTGTTTATACAGTCTCGTGAAAAACGTATGAATGTCTAATTGTGGCGTTCATACGCATTTGAAAGTCGGTTTCGTGGTCATGTGACTGACATCTCGTCCAATAGAAAAGCCGTATGTCGTGTAAACTTTACATTGAAACATTATTCCATTTTGAACAGTGTTAAAGTAATATCACATCATGGAACACTCTTAACAATAACCCGGATCTTCGAAGTGACACTTGAAACAATATTAATTGTATTTGTTTAGTTTGTAACCGACAAAAGAAGTTTTGAGCTCACGTTATTCTTCGTCTTCAATCTGAGCTCATTCCCCTGTAATGGACACGCCATATAGGTAATCACATACTACAACTATTCAGGTATTATCTTTTCATGCAGAAATAGTTTTACAAAGGCATGTGAGATCACTAGCTATGCAAGCCTTGCATATTATTAAGCGATGTATTAGAAGATATAAAGGTTTGTCCCTTGATTCAGCATTTAAATTATTTGATGGGAAAATTCTGCCAATCCTATTATATGGTTCGGAGCTCTGGGGTATGAATTTTAATTATTCTACAGAAAAAGTGCATACTAAATTCTGCAAGTTTCTATTAAATATTAGTTACAAGGCATTGAACAAAGTTATATTGGAAAGAATGTGGTCGTTTTCCTCTATGTATAATTGTCCGTTCTAGAGTTATAGCTCACTTGATAAGAGTTACTGGACAGCCTTCTACAAGATATTCTAAACGATGTTATGATTTATAAAAGAAATTAGAATGTTTGAGATAATAACTGGGTTCCATTTGTTCAAACTACCCTATGCCAGTCTGGTTTTGGACATGCCTCAATTTACAAAGATATCGAAAATAAAGATCTATTCATGTGTCTGTTTAAACAGAGATGTAAAGACATTTACCAACAAGAGTGGTACAACGATATCAAAGAGTCGAAATCCTGAACGTATAATTAAAATATTTCACGCTTCAAATCACGCCAGATAGATATCTGGTTACTATAAAGGCATAAAACTTGCGGCGAGTATCAACAAAATTTAGATGTAATTGTCAAGATTTGCATATCAGAGCTGCCAGATTTACCCAAACAGAAAAAACTACATGATTTCCCTGCAACCATGACACAGAAGATGGATATTATGTGTTAATGATTTGCCAGGAATACATTAACATGACAATGAAATATTTACCCAAGTATTTTATAATAAGGGCCTCTTATGAAAAAAATCTGATACTAATACAGACAGATGACATTTAAGCTCTATCTATTTTTGTATGATATATTTCGCAAGTCTGTCTTATTTCCCCGTCAACATACAACATACGGCATTGAAATCACCAATTTATAAGTTCCAGCTCGGCTTTCCAAGCAAAGCACTGTGCAGAGATGCATCCCTTGAGCGTACCACAAACATATGGCAGTGGGTTCGAATCCTGGCTCACACTGAACGTATTTCTGGGTTTGTCAGCACCATACACGAGCTTGTGTGTTTCCACAAAGTGATAAACGTCTGAGATCTTCATATATCAGACTTTCTTCCCACCTAATGCCGACACGCCGGGGTATAATTGAAATACTGTCCAAACTCACTCGCTCTATATCATCCGGCTGTGCCATAGATACATAGTGTCTCCATTAACATGAACTGTTTCTGTTAACGAGCGCCGACTGACAGACCATTTGTAATGAATTATCCGCAGCCTGCGCAGTTCGATGTACAGGGCTTTTTATCTACTCTTTTCCCGTTTGCCTCCAGCATATTCCGGTCCATTATCACCTAGGCAGGTGTTTGTATCGACAAATATGACCATATTAATGCAACTGCGACAAACGTTCATATAAAGTATCGTGGAGTTGATGTATGCATGATTGAGTTATTGATTGCGAAATGACAATAGTTAAACCAAGACATTAAAAGGACGTCTGTGATAAAAATGATTCACGCGAGTATGAAATTTTATGAATATATTTTGTTCAAACCACAGTGGAATCTAAGGTAACTTCTTGTTACTACGGCGCCATGATAAGTGTTGTCGCGTTTCGAATGTATCCCAAGCTCGCTATTACCTGTCGTAAGAGTGAGTGAGTGAGTGAGTGAGTTAAATTTAACGTCAAATCGGCAATATTGCAACCATATCGTGACGAGACGTTATTAAAATAATGTAGTTAGACTAAAAAAAACCTGTTATCGATGGACAGAAAGCAACAGATTCACAGATTCGATTTAAGACTTTAAGAATTTCGTATCAATCAACGAAATAAAGTAAACATGGGCTGTAGATCACCAGCAACTGAAGGTAGATCACCATACTAGGGATCATGGGGACATTCAGTACCTTTGCCACCTGCATGAACCCCAGCAGGATGAACATCATCCTTTCAGTTATTGGCGATGATGGACACATTCAGCCATGCATTATAACAACACACACGATAACAATAACACGATAACAAACGAAATAAACATACTTTGAATGAAGTGGTCTTACACAACCTGTAAGAGACAATCGCGACTAAATGGATTGGGGGTCAGACTGGGTTGTTTGCTTGCCATCGTACCCGGTAACATCAACCACTAGTTAGTCTCAGACTTGATTCATTACAGTCATTACAGTGTATTGATGCCACTTGGGTATACAGTGTCTGAGACCTGCATCACTTCGGGTTTACCTTCTACATTAAGCTGAGACGCCGCCATATAACTAGGATACTGTTCAAAGCAGAGTTAAGCCCAACACGCTGACTTCTGACTTAGCTGACCGCCTCCGTGGTCTTGTGGTAGAGCGTCCGCCCGGAGAGCGGAAGGTCCGGGGTTCGATCCCCGGCCGCGTCATACCAAAAGACGTTAAAAGATGGTACTTGTTATTACCCTGTCTGGCGCTCGGCATTAAGGGGCTAAAACAAGGACTGGTCGGCTCGGAGTCAGTATACTGTATCTGAGTGGGGTATTCATGTTAAACTGCGGCATGGTATCTCAGTGGGCTAGCACTATAAATCGGCATCAGTCCGGACTAGTACAAGCAGCCACACAAACACACACACGTACATGCACGTCGCTATATAAGTGCAATAATCTTGGACGCGACGTTAAACCCCATTTCACCTCACCTCACCTCTGACTTAGCTATACAGCATTTCGAGTGTGGCTGAGTTGTGTTTCATTAAGCAAACGTCAATACCCGAGGATCATTCACATTGGTATCACAAAACTGGTTCAAACTAACGATGCAGCACTAACGAACAATAATGACACCAGATATCTGCCTCTTTCAACCGTTTGAGTTTCATGGCAACTAAATTTCTAACATTTCACTTCTGATGTTGGATGGTCTTTCTTTAGTTTAAATAATTTCTCTTTCAAATACATTGTTTCTACAATATCGCCTTTCAAAAGTCAAAAGGCCGGTAGACTGCGTGATCGCAAATGTTCCCTGTATCCAATATCCAGGATTGAAATGTTCTTATGTGCAATTAATATCAAATGTGTAGGCCAACGTAGACCAATCTAGAGATGATATCTGCCACTGCTGCCGCGGGCTTGCTCACAAGTGAGTCCATCAGTCATAAACGCCGATAACACCAGGTGTTCACGATAGGAGTCGAAACCGCCCGAATCCGGATACTGTCAAGCAGCCTGTGATAAAACGTACATCAGAGCCTTAAGCCGAAGAGTGAGTGAGTGGCATGTGAGTGAGTGAGTGAGTGAGTGAGTTTAACTCTTCTTTGAACAGTATTTCAGTTTTCTCACAACGTGTCGGCTTGTTTCGGGAGTAAATCCAGAAATGGTGACGAAATATAAGACGTGATTTTGGTGAAAACGCCCCAGTATTGTGCTGATACATTAGAAACATGATCGTGGCGAACAGGGATTCGAACACACGATCAGAGGTTTCTGGCGGGCTTAAGAGATGCAACTCTGTACAACGAAATGCTACCTCCATAGCCACAGTAGTACAACAGTACAACACGACACAGTGCACTTTAGTATCAGAGAGTAGACTACAATTCATCACATTTCATACCACGCCCCTTCATCAACAGCATGCCCTGGGATGCCACAGATCGCCCTGCACACGACCACTGTGTTGCTGTGTTTACAATGACCGTAGTAAGCACCCACGGGAATTAAACAAATGCAGATAAAGGATCAGAGAGTTTGTTAGTCAGTCCGATTTAAGGTCTATTGTTCTGTCTCAGATAGATCTGGAACTTGTGTTCAGGGCATGGATGTCAGATTGATGAGCGCCACCACCAGGATGTGATGATCATATTATTATATTGTTACTTGACCCTGAATACATAAACAACCTCTGAAGTGTTTAGATTGCACAAGTCTCTAAGGCAATAATCATTAGCTTAAATCATAATTTCGAGATCATATAAATGATAAGAAAGACTTTCCGCTTTTAGCATAGGATAAGGAACTTGCGGTCTGGTGACAACAGGTCATCCACACTTGGAAACTTAAATCCCTTTGTGCCCGATCTTTTGAAATAACTGCTGTAAAGAAATGGAATGCTCTGAAACACTTCCAATTTCGCTCAGAACAGCCCCATGACTATTTTCAAATCAAGACTTAAAACATTCTTGACTTTAGTGTACATATGTATATATGTCTATTGTAAGCGCTTTGAGCATGTTTTGTTGCGTGGAAGGTTGGGGATTATAAGAAATCTTCTTTTTATAGAATTATGATACACCCATGGACTTATCGTTCAGTACAGCTTGAAGTAAGGCGCGATCGTAGCAAGGGTTCTCATAGAGACAACAAGCAAGAACTAAGCTGAAGCGAACTTCAGTTCATATAATGAGAAAGGTTTTGTTTCACCAATGTTGTACGCTTGATCACATCAGTGATAAATGGTCCAATTATACAAATGAAATTTCATGGCTTTAATAAGGCTCCGATGTACTACAATGTCAACAATTTATAATAATGTGACAATATGGTGAACGTGCAATAATTATATTACTGGGGGTCTTCTCAAAAGGTCGCCGATGCTGAGAATTTGCCACGTAAAAGGTTACACGCCCATCACTTAGAACCTTTAGATATAACTATTTACAAGTGTAGAGATAGACCAGATTACAGGACAACCATTCACGTCTTGTGTTCGCTCCTTATGCCTTCTGGCAATGGAATAAATCAACAACACAGACAGGATGAAGATTGCATTAATTTACAAGTCCAACAAACCGAACAAAACCTAAATACGTTTCAACAGCTTAGTCCCCAAAACTAACTTTTTACATGACCCATTCATTAAAGAACCATGAGGTTTCCTGTCAAATACAAATGTTGCACGTGTCATCCATTACTGATCGGCACCTATACAAGGTGTAACATCAGCAGCAGCATCGACAGCTGCTCCGACTCAACACGACCACACTGACCCACATTGTCAGTTTGAGGTCAAAGTTCAATACCATACGTCCGGGAACAAGGCGTTAAAGTGCAATACAATGTGTAAAGATAAAGTCGTTTTGTGTGCATAAAAAACATGTGTCCCTTCTTCCCGCAACCCCCACACCGCCCCCTAAATCAGCACTACCCCAAGCCCTATACAAACGACACTGAATAAGGCCACATAACGCTTCTTTCATGAAAAAGAACATTTTCTCGATGTAACGAGTGACAATATTAATTTTAACCACGTATACAATTCAAGTTGTTTTTGTATGATTTTCACTTATTAAACGAATTATGTGTACGTAATCCCGCACGCGACCAAACCACTCCCAACTTTAGAAAATAACTTATACATATTTTTTGGTTCCACCAGTAGGAACATATTCATAACGTGTATGAAATACATAAATATATTAAGAAAAATCAATGTAAGTCAGTTGTCAGGGAAAGAATACTTGAACACCATTAAGGTAACTGCCCATTTCAACAGCTGATTGTGCACTTATACCTGTTCAGTGGATGCTATAACTGACCAGAGAACTTAACATACAAGTTGACAGAAAATGTCTGGACGCCACAGGTCAGCCACTCGCCAGTTGTTAAGCGTAAAGTGTTTTTAACGAACGTCAAGGCGTCCTTTCAAGCCATGACGTGGTACGTCTTGCCTTTAGCGATGACGTGTGACTTTCAACCCTATGCCGATATCTGATATGAGCGCCCTCTAGAGTAACGATATCAGTTTTCGAAACACAGCTGAGATGAGGATTTATTATATATTTCAGTGTGAAAGAATGAAATTACTGAAGTTCTCAACTTCAACGTGATATTTTCATTGCAGTGAACATAACTCTTTGACGGAACTATTGTCATACAAGAGCTACCTCCCCGCAGATTGTCTCCCTTTATCGCCCTAAGGGTCCGGGACGTAAACAAATTGCTGACTTCCTTTTTACGTTCGTTTCACATTGACAAGGCAAAATAATGACAGATGGTCATTTATTGAGTAAATATCATTTCTTGCCGTTTGTTAATCTCTTGAAGATGTTTCGTTATAAACTGTAAATTTCTCATTTAACTCATCAATCGAGACTGTTCGTTTCGCAAAGCACGTTTTTTGTTACTTGACCAGCGTGTATATTTTCGCTTGCAACAGCGGTCTTGTAGATTTCAAGCATATGTTTTGAAAGTTGAATTTGTTCATTATCATATCTAAATGCATGATAAAGATTTTTTGTGATTCTAAATATTTGTTGTTCCTTTTGTTTATACTTCGTAAGATTTTGCAAACACGGAGCTACATTTATAGTTGCAAATACAAGGGGTGGTGGACGTCACTGTGTGTTAGGTAGGGAGAATTTACCTTTCAAGATTTTACATTTGTGATGAAATAATTTAATTTTCCGGAAGACAAAGACACAAAAAGTATATAATAAATAGGATATTTCATATGTCGGGTGAAATATCATGTTTCTCTCACCGAGTGACGGGGGAAAGTAGATATTTACACTCGTGTCTACGCCACTCGTGAAAATATCACGTTGCGTTTATGAATGATTTGTATATCTCTGCCTGTACGTACCAATGTACATATCTTATTGACAATCATATGTCTGGATACATTATGTTATCGAAACCGTCGGATAGGATCGGTTTTGGTACCACCACACATATCGTATCGACAACTAAATGATGTGGTACATATCACAAGGGCAACCAAGTATTGTGATTAGTATTGCATCGACCGCAATCAATATCGTTATGCAAATCGGATCTGTAGCCATGTGTCATTATGCAATATCGTATCTGCAACGCCGTATTATGACACATATCGTATCAGCAAACACATCATACACCATGATATATCTTCAACCATATGCTATGACATATCGTATATGCAACACGTACAAAGACACATATCGTATCGACAATAACGGGACTCAACCCAAAAAAGTACTAGAATCTGTACTTTACTCAGAAAGTGTTATCCCAAATATAACATAAGTAATATGAGTAACTCGCCATGTTTTAAACAAATCAAAGGCGGTCGAATTTGTGACGTTTTATGTTATCGTACATTTATGAGAAGCATATACAATATCGGGAAATATTTTGTCGTGGATCTGGTGACGATACACAAACAGTTAACTCAATTCAAGAACATGGGGTTCGTTTGTCAATTGAATCTACGGCCCCGCAAATGATAAGCGTTCACAATCTCGTAAGTTCAAAACGGTAACTTGGACAGTCTGATACGTTGAAGATGCTTCCACACCAGACATATACAAGTATGTCTTGTTTCATACCGCGTACAATGGTAACTATTTGTAAACTAAACGGCTTCTTCAGCTAATTCCACTGTCGAATTGAACAAACATGAGATGTGTTTGCATTTCACTTGGTTTAACAATATTCATAAACACATGCTTTTGATATAGCCAGGATCATACAATGGACTCTACTTTTAGTAGAGGTTTCCCATGATGTCGGAAATAAATTTTTTGTCGCTTTTATTTTGTGAGTGTGGTTTTACGCCGCTGTCAGCAATATTCCAGCAATATCACCGCGCGGGACACCAGAAATGGGCCACACATATGTGGGGAATAGAACCCTTGCCTTCGCCGTGACCAGCGAACGCTTAAACCACTAGGCTACCCTTATATTTAGCTGGTGTAAAAATAAGAGCTGTTTGACCATTCATAGTAATTGATTGATTGACAGCTGTCTACATAGGTTCCGCCTGAAAACTACATTTATAACAAACACGCTTATAACGAACTGACGAATATAACGAACTGTTTTAGCACCGTCCATTTACTGTATATATGCTTGTAACGAACTACAGTTACAACGAACTAAAATACTGGTCCCTTTGAGTTCGTTATAACTGTAGTTTATTGTACTGTAAAAAGGTGATGTATATTCGTGTAGAACAAAGATATTGACTTCGCTTACAAAAAGGTTCATGTTTCTTTCCTATTTATTATGAATGTCCATGCAACTCAAATAACGGTAGCAAGACAATTTAACAAACTTGTAAAAAAATTGTTAAATAAACTAAGCGCTCGGAGTAATATTCTATAACATATAAATCGGTTATTTACTAAATGTATAATTGAAAAGTAAAGGCAACTTACCCTCGGTGTGTACAATGTAAGTGTTAGCCCAGTGACAGCGACATCGCATACTACAGATGCAGCGCTCACTGCCGTGCTGTCAAGTCTGCCACACAACTCCCAGCGCCACCACCAGACTGTTGCAGTGAGTCGCTATGGACAACATCGGCAGAGGGAATCGATTGTCCAATACGGACCAACATCACTGATGGAGTAAACTTTCAATCTAACAGTCCTCTCAGTGAGGGATTGCAGTGACGAATGCATAATCAAGGGAATAATCACAGTGACAATGTTGGTTTCACCTCTTTAGTAACACAAGACCGTGTCATTGAAACTGGCGAATCGGTAGAAAAAGAACCAATTGGGTCAGTGTCGTTAGAATAGCTTTATACTCAAGAGAATGTCCTTCAATTAAAAGTTTTCAAAGGTTTTACAGGCATATCGTGGTATTTGACCGTGCCCGTGAATTCCAAGGAGGATCTGTGGATTATGATTGAGGTGGTGAAGAACCTGGTCCAGGCCCTTCAAGAAGTAGCTCCAGGATTTCTTGCACCAACAGAAAAGTACATGTTTTATCTTAACCACGTTATTCACGCCACATCTACTTAAATCTCAAGTAACAAGGCCTTTGCTGGTTGAATAATGTATAAGGGCCATGATTAATAAAAAAATAACCAAATAACATTTTTACGTGCTTTAGGACGAATATTTTGGTTGAGTGTGCTTCATATGGAATCCATGTCATCATTAGCGTGGCTACAATCAATTGTTTTCTTTCCGTAGAGCCACTCTGACATACAACACACTGTAATCAAGGCACGTAAAAAGCACGGTAAATTTAACAGGCTGCACTTAGTAGTATCCTTTGATTACCTGTTTGCCATTTTAACCATTTCAAGTAAAGTAAAGTAAACGCTAAGCTTTCGTGCATGGAAGCTGAAAAAACTAAAACTAAAATCTGCACTTCAGAACAATAAAAAACAACATGCGTTTTACTGCACTGAACTTTTTGTAGAATTGCATTCTACATATGGCAATGGGTTCATTTGAAGGATGACATTTATATGCAATGGATGTATTGTGTGGACGTGGGATGTACAAACGTGTGTTAGCTGTTGGGATCCAGCGATCGTCGGTTTGACTACAGATTCGACTCCATCACAAGATCCTTGGTTCGTCAGCACAACCACGTGCTTGTGACTTTCAGGAATAAGTGTCTACGACCTGAATCCTTTGTGTATTCCGAATTAAGCTGGCACGTGGTGATGTACTGAAATACTGTTCAAAGCTGCGCTACACTTTACTCATTAAGTAATCTCATTAAAATAAGATCTTTTACCCCGATTTGATACCTCTGCGCGTGCAGATCTGGCCACTCCTTCATTGAAGGTCAAGTGACGTGAACCCTGAGGTGAACTTCGACCGCCCAATCTAAATGAAGGATACGTGGGTTCCCGAGCCACTTATAAACTTTCTTCAACGGTTCGTATTCATTTCTTCACATCCTAGATTCGGAAATTGTGACATTACAAAAACGTAATTCCACTCAGAACGCAATTATTCCTTCGATAGCACTCCATTTTAGGTGTAGCTGCCACGGAGCAGGAGAAGGGGATGGAGTAGAGGGGACACAACAGCATACCTAATATGGCGGCAGAAGGCCCTGGGGAAAGTGTAGAGGGGACACCACAGCATACCTAATATGGCGGAAGAAGGCCCTGGGGATGGTGTAGAGGGGACAAGACGCAATACCTAATATGACGGTAGAAGGCCGCCAATTCCAAGTTAATAGTGTAGAGGGGACATCACGATATACATGATATGACGGCAGTAGGCTCAGGGGATAGTGCAGAGGGGACATCACGATATACATGATATGGCGGCAGTAGGCCCAGTGGGCGTGTAGAAGGGACATCACCATATACATAATATGGCGGCATAAGACCCAGGGGATAGTGTAGAAGGGACATCACGATATACATAATATGATGGCAGTAGACCCAGAGAATAGTGTAGAAGGGACATCACGATATACATAATATGACGGTAGTAGGCCCAGGGGACAGTGCAGAGGGGACATCACGATATACATAATATGGGGGCAGCAGGCCCAGGGGAAAGTGTGGAAGGGACATCACGATATACATAATATGACGGCAGTAGGCACAAGGGAAAGTGTGGAAGGGACATCACGATATACATAATATGGCGGCAGTAGACCCAGTGGGTGTGTAGAGGGGACATCACGATATACATAATATGACGGCAGTAGGCCCAGTGGATAGTGCAGAGGGGACATCACGATATACATAATATGGCGGCAGTAGGCCCAGGGAAAAGTGTGGAAGGGACATCACGATATACATAATATGACGACAGTAGGCACAGGGGAAAGTTTGAAAGGGACATCACGATATACATAAAATGACGGCAGTAGGCCCAGGGGATAGTGCAGAGGGGACATAACGATATATATTAAACATGGCAGTAGACACAGAGGATAGTGTATAGGGACAGGGACATTACGATATACATATTATGGTGGCAGTAGGCCCAGGGAATAGTGTAGAGGGGACATCACGATATACATTACAACATGGCAGTAGACACAATGGAAAGTGTACAGGGACATTACGATATACACAATATGGCGGCAGAAGGCCCAGGGGATAGTGTAGAGGGGACATCACGCTACATATAATGATATGTCAGTAGACACAGAGGAAACTGTATAAGGACATTACGATGCACATAAAATGTCGGCAGTCGACCCAGAGGAAACCGTAGGGAAAGATCCGACTATCTCCGAGGCCTCAGCGACACTGTCTGCACGTACCTACCTCTCACGTAGTATCGTGTTAAGCTAGCTGTAAACGTGACCTTACACCATGAGCTGCCAGATCAAAGAGTTTCAAAATACATACATGTAAATTATTCAGACGTTTCTTTCAGTTGGAAACAAAATGGACTTGACTTGCACCGTCGATGCATGATTATGAATCAGACCTGCTGGTAACCCGGATGATAAAGGCATACGTAAGCGTTGGAGATGTACAAATTTTTTCAACTGGAAGAAATCTTAATTTGCGAATTTTCAAAATGCTTCCCCAGACGAATGAAGAGGACACTCTCATAGAAAAGATGCTTGGCTAAATTCCGCGTGTTTTCGCTTTCCTATTTCCCCAGAGAGCTTCAACGTTTGCATATTTCAAACCATTAAATGTAATTCCTTGTCTTTCGTGGCCAATAAGCATCTCTATGGGCGTCAAAATCAATAGACAAAATAGATATCACTTCGGTAGCATCATATTAGGATTATTTGGCTAGTACTGGACACTGGTTATCCTGCATGAATGTCCGCCCCGTCTGTAACAGGTCATCTCGTCCTACAGACTATCTCGTTATGAAGGCTTGAAAGCTAACCGTTAATATATCTGTCTGGATAATTTGAATAAATGTTCAGTTCACAAAGTTTTCTCTGGACTAATTACTTCAATGGTATCAGGTTTTCCACTAAACTGACATAACTCGTTCAGGACAAATTGGTCTGTTGTAATTTGTAAACTTTGAGTCATGTATGTTGACATTTTACTTCATTTCTACAAACTTCTATCTGCTCTGACTTTTGCTTCTGAAGTAAAAGTAGCTCCGGGAATACTGGTAGTAAATGTATGTTGTGTTTCTCATTATAAACTCAATACATTTCAATGTAACCAGATTTTTCCCAGTGTCAATAATGCGGTAAATAATCGGGCTCAACAAGCAAGTCGTTGACAGCATGAGGATCGGTCCACGCCATCGGGATAAGATGACACGCCACCAACAAGGTCACACATTGAACCACCTGGCCTCGTGTTAGTTGACCACAAGTGTGGGATAGTGGGAACAGTCGTTGGTACTTCTACAATATTGTAATATTGCAACCTAACTGAGATGTAGATATGGAATGTGTGGGGAATTGCTTGCTTACTTAAAAAGCAATCAAATAGACAGTTCCCTTCCACTGATTTACCCACCTGAACAAGAAACAAAGGTAGCCATTGAGATCGCCTAATCTGTGTCATATTTAGATCAATGCATAAAGACAAACGCTCCCACAAGACTGTATGACAAGAGGGATGACTTAAACTTTACAAAAGTCATCTATCCCTTCATTTTGAGCAATATTCCAGTAACTCCAGCCTTTGGTGTTTACAATTCTCAACTTTTGTGACACAATCGGGCATACCCTTTCTGCCACGATTTCAAATAGCGTCATATGACAGTTGCTCAGAAGTTGTTTCATCAAGGTTACAACATTCAAAGCCTTAGTAAAGCATTAAAAAGGTTTGATGGTAGACATGTGGAGGACATTTCCAAATTTGACGCATCAGTGACAAAAATGATGTCCGATGCAATTCTTTACTTTGACGTGTACCTTATGATCCGGTGACTGCCTTTGCATGTGTTTCTGACGGGTGCCACAGCCGGGGCAGGATACGCTCACCTGTTCGCGAACACCTGCTGTCATCACTATTTGATCATGCTCATGATATAGAAATTTCTTTTGGATATGGAAAGCGTTTTGTCGCTTTATTTACAAGTTAGGGCAATAATTCGTACGTGATAACATTTGAAATGATCATTTCCCATTCTATTATAACCGGGGTACGTGTTAAAATAGATACGTTAATAATTTAACCTTCCGGAAGTGATTGGGTAAGTGTTTAAAACTGTTTTATGCCGCTCCAAACAATCTCTCACTTGTATCACGGCGTGGCGGCTTAATGGGCGATTAAAGACAAAGGTGGCGCAGATAGGAGACGTTTAGCACGGATATAGTGCTAACAAAACAATAATCTTAATCTGAAATTCGAAATCACGATCATAGCAGCTTAGCTCACCATTAAGGGACGCAACTCTACACAGTGACTCCCGGCGCCTGATACGAGTTGGCTAAATGTTCCCTTTCCAACTGGAATAGCGTGACTGGTACAGATGCAGATTGCATGAAAAATAGATGCAGTCAGTCTCGTTTGCAATAAAGATTTCAATTCCACCCACGGTTCTACAATAACAGGTTGCAATAACGTACTGCATTGGCCAGATAATAAGAAACAAAACATGTACAAATACCGTGAGAGTTGATTATAGCTATCACCAGCTCCCTCCCTACGTCGCGAGGAGACACAGACGACGGAGTCTCTGAATGAATGGTGCAACCAAAATGGCAACGGAACCACAAGCGGTGAATCTTGGACCCTGCAGTTACCAGCAAGTTATCTATTTGCCTCTTTGATCATATACACGGGGCGTGAGTATTGGCAACGCTCGTCTATGGTCATTTAATGCACAGTAAATTCTGATCAGGTCTTCTGAATGGGGCGCTGTTTGATCTCCCACTGCACTCACGCACGTATATCACCATACGGAGGAGATTTAAACTGGTAACGAGTTTGAAGGAGAATATTATTTCCCTTTCAGTCGAGGACATTTCATGAAAGCGCAATGTCTTGAACACGACATTAGAATAAATAATTGAGTCAATACCAAACAAAGCAGTTATTAATATTATAAGAGATTAAATAACCAGTCTATCATATCGACCGAAACAGAATGATTCAATTTGTCATAAAGGCAAAACTAGCTGAGAACGTTATATGAAAGGACCCCTGAAAATCAGTGATGACACGTCCCTCTCCGTCACGCTAACAGTGGTCGTGTGGAAAGAGAGGTTCCAGATTAATGGAGCTCCGTACTAAAGGGATCGGACGAACGGAGTTTCACTGTCATCGGCTTCTTCGACAACCAACGAAAGAACGCTTTTACCACGAGGATATTCCAGTACCCCCAACGAAACAGATTCCCAATCGACATTAGTGATGAAAGGTAAAATAGCGGTGAAAATTATATGGATTGACAACTGAAAATCAGTGATGAGACCACGTGTTCGCGAAAAGGGTAAGCATATCCTGCCCTATCCCTAGCACCTGCGATTCACACAATATCTGAATAAGAAACTGTGTGTTTGTCACACAGCAGTACACACGGAAAGGCGAGTTATTGAATTTGCCAATATTATTCTCCCAACGAATGAAACAGACTTGCGAATAATACTGAGTGCACATCACTGCTGGGCCTAGTCAAAGGAGGGATTATCATAGCTGAGTGTATTTGGACAATTCTAAATGGGGATAAATATCTCTTGGCTGGCAGATATAATCCACCACTAATCTCAACTGCATCCTCTCAGACAAACACGCGTCAGCAGTGATTCCACTGCGTTGTATTGAGACAATGGATGGTCTCCGTGATGTGTGACTGTACCAGTCTCAATCGACGCTTTGAGCAGTCTTTCGTTATATCACGGCATGTCAGCTTAATGTAAGAGGAGAGGCTGTAATAACGCAGGTCGCAGACGTGTTCCACTTTGGCAAAACAGACGTACACTAGGATGTGGCTGATGGGTATATCTGAACGTTCCCGTCTCAGTCTGACTGGATCATTGTTTGTGAGGCAACTTCGCACACAATAGAGTTGATTTTAATGATATATTTCAATGTTGACTGTCTGGGATAATCACTGCCTTTTATAATATTATTATACACAATGGAAATTATTTAGCATGGAATGGTGTTTCTTTACTTTGGGGAACCCAGCAGACACTGTCGATTTTCTTATTTATAATCTTTACAACAATATTTCTTACGCTGTGCGGCACTTGTACAGGATTAATGTTAAGCTGGCCAATTAAAACCAAATGAATTCTATTATCGAATCTAAAATATTCGTACAATGTTTGTATTACTCTTTGCAGCTGATGCAGTGTAATTGGCCACAGATGCTTATGATCTAAATCATGTGTTAGAGTCATATAATAGCTATTGTATACATTGGATGCTTAATCTTAATACTACCAAAACAAAATATTAATATTTGGTGCATCAAAAACATATTTTAAACATAAATTCAAAATCGGTCATGATGTTTAGGAAAAAGTTCCTATCACTACCTTGGTGTTACCTTTTAACAAATTTCAGAATTCACTTCAACAAAGAAATAATAAGATATAATAATATGAAGAAGAAGAGAACAAACAACGGAAGCTATGTTCTATTTTGTATGCCAAGGACGGAAATTAAATGTATCACTTAAATGTCAGCTGCGGCGTTTCGACAGTATGGTTATACCAGTTCTTCTCTACGGATGCGAAGTGTGGGGATTTGAAAACTCTAGAAGGTGTCAAATTTACGTTTTCTAAAATATCTTTTATCATTAAGAAAAAATACTCCAAATTTCATGGTACATGGGGAACTTGGAAGACACCATCTACCAAACTTCACTAAAATGAGAATGAAATGTTTTGAGCAAAATTACTCTCCGGGAAATCATCAAACTTATCATTTCTTGAATACAAGTTATTATTTAGTGACGACCTACATGTAATTGGAAAATGTAAACATAAATGGATTACAGATATCAAACGAACTTTTGAACTCAGCTCCATCTGATTTTCACAAAGTTTCAAAAATCGTACGTATCTAAAAAAATTAGTCGATGAAAAATTAAATGACATTAATTTACAGTGTCGGACAAGTGTAAGAGATAAGTCTTCAAAAGGTACAATGTATAGTGCCATAAAAAATGATTGCCTACATTTTGAATATTACCGAAACGTACTCCAGGAAAACGATAGGCGAGTCTTACTTAAGTTTAGAACTTGTAACCATAATCTACCTATTGAAATTGGGAAATGGAGAAAAATAACTTTAACCGAAAGAAAATGTCCACTTTGTAAACTATCTGACATAGGTGATGAATTCCATTATTTCTTTATTTGTCCATCTTTAGAAAACGAAAGAAATTTTTTTTACACAGATTTTACTTCATCGAACCCAATATGTATAAAATGTTATTACTGTTCAATAATTCACGTTTAGGAATGCATGATCGGCAAAGATGTTTTTGTGTCTTTTCTGTATTTATTTGTATATTTATTATGTTGTTGAATAGTTTTGTACCTCTGATGCCGCTGATAACGGTCTGAGTTTAAACAAAAGTTCAGTTCAGTGAACACATGTTAAACATCTGACTGAACAAATATTTCACAGCTTGTGTTGAGGCCAAAATGCGTGAAGGGAAAAAAATACCTGATTTGGACGCTGGAGTCCTTTCTGAACCAAGCCGATGTAATAGACGGCACATTGCATATCAGAATGTCAGTAAGAAAAAAACCCTAACTATTTGTTTAATTGTATTGATACTACTCAAAAACCGTTAAGGATCACACAATGCCTTCTTATTACTACAGTTAATCTGTCATAACATGATAAATTAAGAATCGGGTGATCCTTAACCTTTTTTGAGTGGTATATAAGTTACAGTCAGACTGTGAAAACATTTCGTGAAACTCTCAGTCGTTTAATGGAATGACTGAAATATGAACTTCTATATATAGGTGTAAAAGAAGTTAAAGCATGTGGCGATACCTCTATATCATATGGACCTTCAAAGAAACTATGCAAAGATGTTTGAGTATTGTCCTCAGGGATTAATGTAGAAAATATTTATGGTGGAAAACCCGAACTGACGGAATTTGTTTGGTGTTGATAAACCAAGGATCATCGCGGCCAATTCCAAATCACATGACAAAGGGACGCACGTCGACAATGGCGCCTGAATTCAATATACAGACTTGCGTCAAAGTAACTTGTCAGCAATCAATGATTTGTGGGTTCGAATCCCGGATTGGTCCTGATTATGTTTCCGGGTTTGTCAGCATCATACATGTACCTGTGCTCGTTGGTTTTACAATAGTGCTGAACATCTCATCGTGCCTTTGTTTGTACAAAGACGTGACATAGTCAGTTTGGCGTAGATCTGAATAAAAAAGTAAAATGCATTACATGCAAATTGGTCAACGAATACTTTTCTAAATGATGATAATTCAATATTCAGAATTGCAATTCTTGTAGCAGATGGTTATGAGAATGCAAATATAGAAGTGATACAACCTATATCAGATCTCATATCCGATGACCATCAGTACACAAAGTGCACATACCATAGCAATATTCACAGGTCGGTTTTATCAAATAAACAATCGACGTATCAGACCATTTCTATACTGAACCGCAAAAGAAACGTCACCCCAAGTAAAATTGCATTTAAATATCTGGATAATTTTTGTCAAAGTTTCTTAAATTTAATATTACCTTGTTATATTTTAGAAACTTTGACAAAAATAACCAAGATATTTAATTGACAACTTTTCATGCAATGTTATTTCGGGTGACGTTTCTTTTGCGGCTCAGTATATAATAATGCGACATTTATCATTTACATTCGGTGCTGACTGCCTTTAGTTTTTTTTTAGATACAGAAATCAGATATGCTGGCCTGTATGCATCGCTCACTCATGTAGATAATTTAGAAGCTTCGACGCTGGTTGACTGATTAGAATGTTGACGTGACGCTTCCTGAAATGGAGCACTTGTCAGATATTCAAGAAGAAAGGCACCGTATCACACCGGTGTAGCAAAACCTGATTTTAATGAATCACTACGTTTGAAGTAATATATTTGAAATCTTTGTAGACACGTTCCTATATTTACCTCTTTATTTGTTCAAATGTTTATTTGTGCATTAAGTTACAATGACCAACCCAGATTTTGTGCATAATCTACCCTTTGTCTTTGATCGTAGCATGACCAGTCGCCACTCGATTACTGAAGTCACAGAGGTGTACATAATATGACGACAGTAGGTCCGAGGGATAGTGTAGAGGGTATCACGATATACATGATATGACGGCAGTAGACACAGGATATAATGTATAGGGGATATCGCGATATACATAATATGACGGCAGGAGGTCCGAGGGATATTGTAGAGGGGACATCGCGATTACATAATATGACGGCAGTAGAGATAGGGTATAATGTATAGGGGACATCACGATATACATAATATGATGGCAGGAGGTCCGAGGGATATTGTAGAGGGTATCGCGACATACATAATATGACGGCAGTAGACACAGGATATAATGTATAGGGGACATCACGATATACATAATATGATGGCAGTAGGTCCGAGGGATATTGTAGAGGGTATCGCGATATACATAATATGACGGCAGGAGGTCCGAGGGATATTGTAGAGGGTATCAGGATATACATTATATGACGGCAGTAGAGACAGGATATAATGTATAGGGGACATCACGATATACATAATATGATGGCAGGAGGTCCGAGGGATATTGTAGAGGGTATCGCGATATACATAATATGACGGCAGGAGGTCCGAGGAATACTGTAGAGGGTATCGCGTTATACATAATATGACGGCAGGAGGTCCGAGGGATATTGTAGAGGGTATCGCGATATACATAATATGACGGCAGGAGGTCCGAGGGATATTGTAGAGGGTATCACGATATACATAATATGACGGCAGGAGGTCCGAGGGATATTGTAGAGGGTATCGCGTTATACATAATATGATGGCAGGAGGTCCGAGGGATATTGTAGAGGGTATCGCGATATACATTATATGACGGCACCAGACCAAAGGGATAGTGTAGAGGGGACGTTACGATATACATAATATGATGGCAGTGTGCCCAGGGGATAGTGAACAGGGGACATCACGATGTAAATAATATGGCCGCAGTAGAGGAAGGGACGGTGTACAAGGGACGCCACTATGTGCATCATTATGGCAGCAGTAGACACAGAGGATAGTGTATAGCGACATTACGAAGCACATTCAATATCGGCAGTCGACCCAGAAGAAACCGAAGCGAAAGATCTGGATCCCCGACGCCTCAACGACATAGTGGGGGAGCAATGACACCAGCTGTATGGCAATAGGGCATTTTTGTCCAAGTGCCAAAACCACGCTTCATCAGAGTAACCTCATATACCACTGCGGACAGCGTCGGATGACATCACCCCCACGGAGTATCGTGTTACGCTCGCTGTAAACGTGTCCTTACACCATGAGCTGCCAGATGAAAGAGATAAAAATACATACATTTAAGTTATTGAGACGGCTCTTTCAGTTGGAAACAAAATCGACTTGACGTGCACCGCCCATGCATGATTATGAATCAGACTTGCTGGTAACCCGGATGATAACGGCATAGGTACATTGTAAGCGATGGAGAATTGCAAATCTTTCCAACTGATAGAAATCCTAACTGGCGAATTTTCAAAATGAATCCCTAGACAAATGAAGAAGAGACTGTGATAAAAAGGTGTTTGGCTCACTTTCGAGTGTTCTGCTTTCTTATCTCCCAAGAGGGTTTTAACGTTTACGTATTTAAAAACCATTTAGAGTCATTCCTTGGCTTTTGTGGTCAATAATCCTCTGTATCGGCGCCAAAATCAATAGACAAAATAGATATCACTTTGGTAGCATCATATTAGGATTATAAGGATGGTACTGGACACTCGTTATCCTGCGTGAACGGTGCGGCTCGTCTGTCATAGGTGATGTGAGGTGAAACGGGGTTAAACGTTGCTACCATGATTATTGCTCTTATATATCGACGTGCATGCACACGTATGGCTGCTTGTAGTAGTCGGGACTAAACCCGATTTATAGTGCTAGCCCACTTAGATACCATGCCGCAGTTTAACATGAATACCCCACTCAGACACAGTATATTGATTCAGACCTGACCAGACCTTGTTTTAGCCCCTCAATGCCAGACAGGGTAACAACAATTAACATCTTTAACGTCTTTTGGTATGACGCCGCCGGGCATCGAACCCCAAACCTTTAGCTTTCCGGGCGGACGCTCTACCACTAGACCACGGTTTCGTCTGTAATAGTTCATCTGGTTCTACAGACTCTCTCGTTATGAAGGCTTGAACGCTAGATGTTACGATATCCGTCTAGATAATTTGAAAATAAGTTTCATCTGGACTGATTACTTCAATGGTATCAGGTTTTCTACGAAATTGAGATAACTCTTTCTCGAAAAATTGTTTGTAAACTTTGAGTGTTGTATGTTAACATTTAAATGAGCTTCATTTAAAGTTCATTCAAACTGTTATCTGCTCGGCTCAAATTAAATGCTTTTATAGTTACCAGATAATTGGCGTGATTTGAAGCTTGAAATGTTTCAATAGTAAGTGAAGGATTTCGTCTCTTTGATATGGTTGTACAACTCGTGTTGGTAAATGTCTTTACATCTCAGTTAAACAGACACAAGAATAGATCTTAATTACCGACGACTTGGTAAATGTCTTTACATCTCAGTTAAACAGACACAAGAATAGATCTTAATTACCGACCTCTTGGTAAATGTCTTTACATCTCAGTTAAACAGACACAAGAATAGATCTTAATTACCGACCTCTTGGTAAATGTCTTTACATCTCAGTTAAACAGACACAAGAATAGATCTTAATTACCGACCTCTTGGTAAATGTCTTTACATCTCAGTTAAACAGACACAAGAATAGATCTTAATTACCGACCTCTTGGTAAATGTCTTTACATCTCAGTTAAACAGACACAAGAATAGATCTTAATTACCGACCTCTTGGTAAATGTCTTTACATCTCAGTTAAACAGACACAAGAATAGATCTTAATTACCGACCTCTTGGTAAATGTCTTTACATCTCAGTTAAACAGACACAAGAATAGATCTTAATTACCGACCTCTTGGTAAATGTCTTTACATCTCAGTTAAACAGACACAAGAATAGATCTTAATTACCGACCTCTTGGTAAATGTCTTTACATCTCAGTTAAACAGACACAAGAATAGATCTTAATTACCGACCTCTTGGTAAATCGAGACATGTCCAAAACCAGACTGGGTTAGGGTATTTCGCACAAATGAAACCCAGTTAATATCCCCAACACCATCTAATTTCTTTAATAAACCATAACATCTTTTAGATTATATTGTAGAAGGCTGTCTAGTCAGGAGATTATAGCTCTAGGACGGGCATGAATCCAGAGAGGAAAGCGACCACATTCTTCCAAAATATCTTCAATATGTTCAATGCCTTGTAAGTAATGTGTACTATTAACTTGCAGATTTTAGTATGCACTTTTTCTATAGAATAATGAAAATTCATACCCTGGAGCTCTGAACCATATAAGAGGGTTGGCTGAATTTCCCATTAAACAACTTAAAACCTAATCAAGTGTCAATGACACCAGCTGTATGGCAATAGGGCATTTTTGTCCAAGTGTCAAGTGTCTTATACATCGCTTAATAACATACAAGGCATAGCTAGTGTCTCAATGCCCTTGTAAAAAATATTTCTGCTTGAAAAGATAATACCTTAATATTTGTAGTATGAGATTACCTCTATGGCGTTTCCATTAATCATCCTTTCCCAGTTTTTGATATTTTCCCGCCCTTTTTGAATACTACTACTTTCGTCTGACTTACATTAATAGACAAACCCCATTGGAAGCAATATTCACCTAGGACATCAAGTTCCTTCTGTAATAATACAACAGTCAGCAAAGATAGCAGCATCGTCGGCAAACATCAGTAAATCATAAATGATGTCGTCAGTTAAGATTCAATATACAATAGGAACAGGTGACAATATGCAGCCTTTGTCTAACGCCCATTTCTGTTGTAAACATATCCGTCATAACATACATGTTAACTTCTACAGATGCATTAACAGTTTCGTACATGTTATGCTAATAATCGATTAAGTTTCCCGTGAATACCAGATTAAAGCAATAAATACAATAATTTCAGTCTATCCACAGAGTCAAATATATAGTAAAATTTCCCACCTTTTTTTCCTTTTTTACTTATGAGTTAATGAATAAAGAGTAAAGGTCTGGTCAGTAGTAGAATCATTTTCGCTGAATCCTGCTTGACATTCTGACAACAAATTTTGTGTGGATATCCAAGTTTTAACACGATTATCTGATTTCGTAGTGAATATTTTATTTAAAGTGTTCAACAATTACATATCCCTGTAATTATTTGATTGATTCTTATCACCTGATTTGTGCAAGGGAACGATTAATTCAATGTTCAGGAAAATGTCCAGAGTTAAGAGCACGATAAATAGCTTTCTTAGCAGAGGTAGCAATAAGACAAGTGTCTTGGAATGCTTCAACAGGTACTCCGTCTACGCCAGGCAAATTACCTTTTTTCAGTTTGTTTAAAGAGATTTATCAGCATCGGTACATTCATGACACCCAGTAGAGTTGTGTGTGTCAAGGTAATCCTTAACATGGACCCTGAAAGGATTAGTATCTTTATCAACTGTAGGGTTTAAGAGAGATTAAAAATGGTTAAACCAATCGTCAGCAGATATACTTTGAGATGCACTTTCATTAGAATAACACTACTTTTTAACAGATTTCCAGAAAAAAGCGACAAGCTTTCTTCTTTGCAGCATCAACTATTTCTTGAACAACGTTGTGTTCACACTCGCTTTTCTTCGAACGACAAAGTTTTTGGAAATATTTCTTAGACTCCAGGTATTCAAGGCAATAAACAATATTTTTTTCTTCTAAATTTATTTGATAAAAAGTACTTATTTCTTTTTGCACTTTGGCATTTATTATCAAACCATCTCAGCTATTCACGTGTTCCTTACCCTGTGCAGATTTCATAGCACCACGAGCGGTGGTCACCAACCTACTAAAGCAACTGATAAATAGCTCAGTTAGCTTATGAATAGAGAAATTAACTCTAGTGATGTAAGAGAATCGGATGATCCATTTATGAGTAGTACATATGTTACTTTCAGTCATTTCATGGAATGACTGAAATATAAGCTTCTATATATAGGTTTAAACGAAATTTAAGCATGTGGCGATACTTTTATACCATGTCGAGTGTCAAACAAACAATGCAAAGATGTTTGAGTATCGTGCTGAGAGATTAGTGTAGAAAATGCCTATTGTGGTGGAAAGCCCGAACTGACAGAATTTGTTTCGTGTTGACAAACCAAGGATCATCGCAGCCAATTTGGTAATCGAAATTATATGGCTAAGGGACGCACGCCGACAATGGCCCTTCAATTCGCTGTTGAGACTTGCATCATAATAACTTGTGAGCAATCAATGATTGTGGGTTCGAATCCCGGATTCGTCCTCATTATGTTTCTTGGTTTGTCAGCACCATAACTTTGTTCGTGGGTTTCACCAAAGTGGTAAACATCTTAGACCTGCAACATGTCAGTCTCTCCTCCTTTCTCAACCTGACACGTCGGGATATACTTGAAATACTGAATAAAGCAGCGGTAAAGGGCACCCACTCACTAACTCACCCAAACATGAACGCCTGGCCTTGTTTACAAACTATAGTCATCTAGATAAATACATCGTATCTTTGTGAGTACATAAAACGTGATATTGTCAGGTTGAAATAGATCTGAATAAAAATGTAAAATGCATTACATGCAAATTGGTCTTCGAATACTATTCAAAATGATGATAAGTCAATACTGAGAATTGCAATTCTGGTAGCAGATGGTTTTGATATATAATCTATCTATCTATCTATCTATCTATCTATCTATCTATCTATCTATCTATCTATCTGATATAATGCACAAGTCATATAAAATGTTAAAATGTAAAAATATAACAGATAACTCTTTCTCGAAAAATTGGTTGTAAACTTTAAGTGTTGTATGTTAACATTTAACTGAGCTTCATTTAAAGTTCATTCAAACTTTTATCTGCTCGGCTCAAGTTAAATGCTTTTATAGTTACCAGATATTTGGCGTGATTTGAAGCTTGAAATGTTTCAATAGTAAGTTAAGGATTTCGACACTTTCATATGGTTTTACCGCTCTTGTTGGTAAATGTCTTTACATCTCAGTTAAACAGACACAAGAATAGATCTTAATTACCGACCTCTTGGTAAATCGAGACATGTCCAAAACCAGACTGGATTAGAGTGGTTCGCACAAATGAAACCCAGATAATATCCCCAACATCATCTAATTTCTTTAATAAACCATAACATCTTTTAGAATATATTGTAGAAGGCTGTCTAGTCAGGAGACTATAGCTCTAGGACGGGCATGAATCCAGAGAGGAAAGCGACCACATTCTTCCAAAATATCTTCAATATGTTCAATGCCTTGTAAGTAATGTGTAATATTAACTTGCAAATTTTAGTATGCACTTTTTCTATAGAATAATGAAAATTCATACCCTGGAGCTCTGACCCATATAAGAGGGTTGGCTGAATTTCCCATTAAACAACTTAAAACCTAATCAAGTGGCAAGTCTTTATATTTTCTTATACATCGCTTAATAACATACAAGGCTTTCTCCACTTGCATAGCTAGTGTCTCAATGCCCTTGTAAAAAATATTTCTGCTTGAAAAGATAATACCTTAATATTTGTAGTATGAGATTACCTCTATGGCGTTTCCATTAATCATCCTTTTCCCAGTTTTTGATATTTTCCCGCCCTTTTTGAATACTACTACTCTCGTCTGACTTACATTAATAGACAAACCCAATTGGAAGCAATATTCACCTAGGACATCAAGTTCCTTCTGTAATAATACAACATCTGATATAATGCACAAGTCATATTAAATGTTAAAATGTAAAAATATGAAAATGCTACTACCGGTATCATATGTAATATCTGTTGACCATCAGCATACAAAGTGCACATACCATAGAAATATTCACAGGTCGGTTTTATCAAATATACAATCGACGTATCAAACCGTTCTTATTTAATTACATAGTGTGCTGCGACGTTTGCCTCAAAGCAGAATACTTCTTCCGGGCATACGTTTGCATTATACAGAAGACCAACGATACTAATTCTGGGGACACCTAAGTTAATTGATAATTGAATAATAATAAAAAGTTGGAAGAATACAGATTCCGGGGAATCAGCTCTTTAATAGAACACCAAAGGATAACAGAGAGAGAAGTTGGACGAATACTGATTCCGGGGAATCAGCTCTTTAATAGAACACCAAAGGATAACAGAGAGAGAAGTTGGAAGAATACTGATTCCTGGGAATCAGCTCTTTAAAACAACACCAAAGGATAACAGACAGAGAAGTTGGAAGAATACTGATTCCTGGGAATCAGCTCTTTAATACAACATCAAAGGATAACGTAGAGGGAAGTTGGAAGAATACTGATTCCTGGGAATCAGCTCTTTAATACAACATCGAGGGATAACAGAGAGAGGTTGGAAGAATGCTGATTCCTGGGAATCAGCTCTTTAAAACAACACCAAAGGATAACAGACAGAGAAGTTGGAAGAATACTGATTCCTGGGAATCAGCTCTTTAATACAACATCAAAGGATAACGTAGAGGGAAGTTGGAAGAATACTGATTCCTGGGAATCAGCTCTTTAATAGAACATCAGAGGATAACGGAGAGGGAAGTTGGAAGAATACTGATTCCTGGGAATCAGCTCTTTAATAGAACATCAAAGGATAACGGAGAGGGAAGTTGGAAGAATACTGATTCCAACATCAAAGGATAACGTAGAGGGAAGTTGCAAGAATACTGATTCCGGGGAATCAGCTCTTTAATACAACATCGAGGGATAACAGAGAGAGGTTTGAAGAATGCTCATTCCTGGGAATCAGCTCTTTAAAACAACACCAAAGGATAACAGACAGAGAAGTTGGAAGAATACTGATTCCTGGGAATCAGCTCTTTAATACAACATCGATGTAGATGGTAGTGTGTCATCAGGCCCGGACGTTGTCCCTCGCTCATTATTTCACCATGATGGTTATCCGAAGTTTTAGTGAATATCGTTTAATGCCACTGTCAGTTTGTTCCAGCTGGCACAGTGGCCTGTAAATTCTCCTCGTTAGTCGCCCTCACTACAAAAACGGGTATACCGGGGACGGACTCTGTCCTGGGATCCCCACAGGAAAGTACTTAGGGAAGTGAAATGGCAACACATTCAGGCTCAGCGCTACTAAAAATTACATGAGGAAATGAATGGTCTTAACTCTTCCAAATTAGGCGTCGTCCGACGCTATTAACTATACATTTACACGTAGTTATATTAAGAAATATTTCATCTTTGGGAAATGAACACACATATCACAATTGTAATCCTAATCGTTGCTTATTGATTTCTGACATAAATCACTTGGAGTCTTCTTATTCCAAAACCCAGATAAATCATATTTGTCAATCCACAGGAGACGTATATCTAAGAGATTTTAAGCATCCACTTTAATACTTTGACTTCTGACTAAATACAACGACTCAATGCGTGTGGTACACAACAGACAGAAAATCCGTTCTTATTTTGAATTCTGAGAGTTGTTTGAACGAAAACATCTTCTTTAGTACTCATGAGTTTATCCTGCGCTAAATGTTCGTGTGTCTTCAACAATATTCAATAGTAAATAGTTCCTTGTGAATGTATCATCTTTTAACCACGCATTTAGATGTTATGGAGTATAGAAATGCCTACTCATTCAAGACATGTTAATAATAGTGTTGACAACGTGTGCTGTCAAAGGGAATGCATGATTGTCGGCGACTGAGATTTCGGGTGGTCAGGCTCGCTGACTTGGTTGATGCATTTCGTTATATTCAAGTTGCGAAGATCGATGCTCATGTTATCAATCACTAAATCGTCTAAGCTTACTCGATTATTTACTTACCGTCGTCATGTAGCTATAGTATTGCTGAGTGTGGCGTTGTGCAACGTCATAACAAATAAAAATCAAGCGAATGACCAGCCTATTGACTACCCTTCCCCATTTTTACACGCACGTACGCAACCTACCAAACCTTATCACAGACCAACTCGCTGATTTTACAGTACAAATCTCCATGGCCGTTATTTCCAAGACCTCTTCTCCTCTACATAAACACACACACTAAACAACTGCTGCTTCTTAACGTCATCAAAGTGAGACAGGTGTCTGAGGCAAATTGACAGTTGTGTCACATTTCTCCCAAACGTATGATATGTGACGTTCAAGTATTCAAATATCGGTCTGATTGTGCCAGTGGGGTAAACGAACATTTACTTTCATTTTGAAAAGTTGCAGAGGGTCTTTAGAACATGCAATAAACACAAACCGTCGGGACGATTGGTCCCCAAAGAATGCTCTTCGTTCAGTCCATGTAATCAAGCTTCCTCACAATGTTATTTGAATCGTCCGATGTCGATGTCAAACCCAATAATTGTTAATGATTATTCTTGTTGAGTACATAGTACCATGGTGCAGTGGCTGGTTCGACAAGTAATTTAGCCGTTTCATTACCCTCAGTCTTGCTGCTTGCAACTATCGACATATAGTATGTTCTGTTTCACTGTACAAAGATCTTCTCACTGCCTTATTGTGTTCAAGTAAACAAGCCGATCAACCTGAAGTCTATATTAGTTGTATTCCCGAATGAGTGTTACCATAAAGGAACTTAACAACAACTTGTAGCTTGGTTTTCAAAATTCCAAAATAGGTGAGCCTTCGTAGCGCCAAGAGTTATTCTCTTGACTTAGATGTATAGATGATGCAGGTATGATGTCCACAACCTAATGGCAAATCTGGAAGGGACTGAAATGAGAGGAACAAAAAGGTATTCCTTTGTAACTTTGAAAAATTATTCAGTTGCAACCTCTCACCATACTTGTACGGCAGTCCACTTGGACCCCCCGCGACTTTGCCCCCTAAATTAAATACTTTGGCATTAATATACTGTAAGTATTGTTTGGATTTGAACAGCTAAACTATTTTTGTGATTGGTTATACAAAAAGCCATTCAAA
Source organism: Haliotis rufescens (assembly GCF_023055435.1). Taxonomy (NCBI): domain Eukaryota; kingdom Metazoa; phylum Mollusca; class Gastropoda; order Lepetellida; family Haliotidae; genus Haliotis; species Haliotis rufescens. The sequence goes on from NW_025963802.1 coordinate 3,562,762, forward strand.
TGATAGGTTTCTGCGAATAGGATCTCAACCGATGAACACACAACTAACATTTTTCCACTAAAACGCACCAGTTTGTTCAAGGTGTAAAGTAATTTCAAGCAGGTTTTGGTTGTGCTAAATCGTAATGCACCCCAAACATGACTGAGCATGTAAAACTGCTCGTTAATTCATCCTGGCATATTAAGTTGTTGCTGCTTCCCAGGCAGATCCTCCAGGATGGAATTCCCCGAGGTACAGTGTTGATTGTCCTCACACCACACACCATGTCGACACAATGCTCTCACCAGATCCACGTCTGGACAATGATGTATGGATGCCCAGTTCCTTTATGTTCCATATGTCGCCACAAGAGACAACACGCGACGTCAATAAGTGACCTGTAATCTTGACGTTGGTCACGTTATAGCCAGCAGTAACTATGAGCTCAGTGACTTAGACGGTAGCTATGAATAATGCTACACTAATAACGATTGCAGTTCTGAATATGTAACTCTGATTATTCATATAGGAAGCTTAGAATAAGTCATATATCAATCAATATTGTGGTACCTTATAAAACGAAACGATTAGTGTAATATAATAGAAAACGTCAGAGAATAACCAATCTCGGTTTTCGCACAAAACAGGTTCCATTTGGAGTAAAAGTCAATAGAGCGATGAAAAAGGGTAAGCATGTCTTGCCTTACCAATATAAGACATGATGACTGCAGAATATTTTGGTAATAATAACAATGTGAGCTGATGCATTTATATGCTGCTATTATGGTATCAGGAAGGCCCAACTTCAGCACTTCTCCCACTTAAGGGCCTTGTTGACATTTCGATGTTTCCAATGTGATCTTCAATATGCACCTTATGCACTCCAAACATCGCTTTCAAACCGGAAGTGGCGAAGTGTTAAAACAGTCATCATCACTCATTGTCCTGGTGTTATTGGTAAAGTTTCCAGCTACAGAAATAATACAGAGGAGTACATATTTCTACAGTCTAGTGTATATAACAAGCCAGGACGATGACCAATTCCCTGGGAGATAAACAATTTGTCTTTTCAGATTATATTGAACCTTGTAAAGTACAAACGGTATCAGTTATCCACCTCTCTCATCTCTCTCTCTCTCTCTACATCTGTCTCCTCTCTCTGTCTCTCCATCTGTCTCCTCTCTCTGTCTCTCCATCTCCCTCTTTCTTTCCCTCTCTCACCAGTAAATCGATGTTGTTCTGCTAAGTTTTCATCCAACTATACATTACATGTTACGTAATAACATCCGAATAGGCATTCCTTCCTTTCATTCATATGTGCTACAGATCCAGAGGGGGCTAGTGTTAAAGCATCCGCTCGTCACGCCGAAGACCTGGGTTCGATTTTCACATGGGTGCAAAGTGTGAAGCCCCGTTCGGGTGTCCCCGCCGAGATATTGCTAGGGTATCGCTAAAAGCGGCGTAAAACCATACTCACTAACTCATTCACTCACTCACTCACTATAGTTCCAGAGTATGTCGTTATAACATAGGGGAGGCATTGATCAAACCATTCATGTATTGCACACGTGGGGGCGTAATAACAGCTGAGTAGACATTCATTCCCACCATTGCTATATCTTACAGTTCAAGTGGTGCTTGGTTATAATGTGAGTCAGCATTGCTTCAACAATTCCTAAATGTCACTACTCCGGCCTGCGTCGTAAAAACACCAATGTTGGCATTGATTCCAACAGACTCCTATTTCTGACAAAGTCGTCTCTTTGAGGTGTCACATCGTGCTGTTCACCGATGACCTCGAGTCAACTTTGCCGGTCACCCACCCCTCCATCCACTTATCCCCCCTATACACAACATCATCTGATTGTTGATCTTATCTCTGCAACATTGTGCAACATTCCACCAGGGTTCCCATAACACTGCGCAAGATGCTGGACTGAGAAACCAGACTCGTCACATATTAAACATATAACAATACCTGGTGATCTGTGACAATACAATAGTGCGGATCTATAGTTTGCTAACATATCCTGAAATAAAAACAACAACCAAACACGATCGGTGTTAACTTTGAATAAATGTTGTATCAGTGGCACAATTATCCTAAAACACACAGGAAGACTGAGTAAAAATCAAATTATCTGAATCAAAAGTGACTTTCCAAAATTTCAGAGCGTCGAGAGCCACAACTAAGGCGAGAGGGTATTAGATTCCCAGCTGCCAATCTTCCACTTATAGCAAGAAATATCTGCACCTCATATCCGAACGTTTGAAGAATTGGCTTAAGTTGAAAGTCTCTGCCTGTAATTACGTGCTGGAAATCAGGTTGCTGCAGGATGATACAAAGACATTTACGAAACTAACCATGATGAACAACTATCTTCCATTTGAGTCTTAAATTTGCGGCGTATTTCCCTTTAGTGATGCAATTTGATAAACTAAGATTTTTACAGAACGGCAAGGACCATGCCCAAATTAAATCGCTGTCTCTTGCGTTCTCTGATTTGCCGATGTAAGCTGCTCGACCGGATAAAATATGCTTTGGTTCTTTTCATTGTAGTTTTGCGTTCGTTCATTTCAACTTTCTACAAATTGAACAACCTAAACTCTCGTTTTATTATTAAAGACACTTGTTCCCGCTCAGGATGAGCTCTAAAGCTGTAAACAATTTAGCATTGTTCTAGCGTTGTTCTGCACGTACCGTCTGCAAGTTGTCATTTGTGGCATTAATTAGGGAGTAGAAGGCAAACTTCATAGACAGCTTCCTGCAAAACAGGTCGCTATCAGTTAAAATATCAATCAATCAAATATCAATATCAATCTGATCCTCCGTCACTGGGCAATGGCACAAGGCAGCATCATAAGCCCAACCCTGTTTGACATCATGATCAATGATCTTTTTGATCATGTCAACTCTCCTACCCAAACTTCAAAATTAGCTGATGACGGAGCAATGCAAATAAAGCACAGAGATATTTTACAAATTCGGAAAAAACTCCAGTCAGTCCTTGACGGAGTAGATCAATGGTGCAATCACCCTTTCAAGTGATAAAAAAAACTGTGGGAGTTATCTTCAAACGCAGGGGGAAAGATGCTATGATAACCTGTGTCTCCATAAAAGGCAAAACAATCAAATTCGAAAAATCCGCAATATTTCTAGGGGCGATGCAAAACTATCAGACCAAGGGCAACAGTTGGAGCTTTGTTTGATCCCCTCTCAAATAGATATCCATGGAAATGAAAAAGTAGACACACTGGCGACGCAAGCTTAAGACAAAGCGGAGATACAGCCTATTCCCTTTAGTAAACTAGTGATAAAAATCAAAAACAAAGCCCCCATAGCCCAAAGATGGCAAGCCCAGCTGGACGCAAGTAAGATCGTCAGACGGCTTTACAAAATTCAACCCAAGATCCAACAAAAGCCATACTCATACTCAAATGAAAGGAAAGTTGAAATTGCCATCTCCAGCTCAGACTCGGTAACAAAAAGCACTATGACAAGGTTTGTCCATCTTGCAGTCAACCTGAATCCATTACTCACTTGTTACTGGAATGTCAAGACCACGCCCAAGCCCGGGCTAGGTTAAAACAAGAATTGCAGTTAGATCCGCTATCTGTCGTAGATCTCATAAAGTCAAGAGATGCAATAGCGAAAGCCAAACTAACCCTTTTTCTGAGAGATGGACAGCTACTCGAACCTATAAAAACAGAGCAGCCAAAGAAAAAAAATGAAATTATATCAATATACGAAAATAGAAATCATATCAATACAAAAACAGAATACCAAACTCGCAATAGATAAGTGTACCCTTCTCACACACATGAGTCCCAAAGAGGGATAGGTCAGTCGCAATTGCTAAGGCAGAAGGCGACCTTTTAAACACTTAAAGCAACAACAACAATGTAAGAGGAGGGACTGAAATACCGCAGATCGCAGACGTGTTCCACTTTGTTGAAACAGACGCACACAAGGAAGTGTCTGATGGGATTTCTGAACGTGCCACTCGCAGTCTGACTGGATCTTTGTCTGTGAGACAAAACAAACTTTGCATAGAGTTTATTGAGCCCAAAATGTGTGAAGGGAAAAATACCTGATTTGGACAGAAATCCTTGCTGAATCATGCTGATGTACGATTACAATAGACGGCGCATTGTATATCAGAATGTCAGTTATTAAAAATACCTAATTGAATATATACTAGTGACAAAAAAAATATTGAAGACATCACGATTCTTTCAGGTTACTACAGGTAATCTGTCATTGAGCTTTTTTGAGTAGTATATGTTACAGTCAGACCGTGAAAGTCAATTTTCAGTAATTTCGTGAAATGTCCCGTGGGGATAGTTTTTTCATGAAATGACTGAAATATGAGCGTCAATATATAGGGGGAGGAAGTTTAAGCATGTGGCGATATTTCTATATCATACCGACTGTCAAACAACAAAGCAAAGTTGTTTGAGTATTGTGCTGAGAGATTAGTGTTTGAAATGTCTGTAGTGGTGTTAAGCCCTAACTGATGGAATTTGTTTGGTGTTGACAAGCCAAGGAAAGGATCTTTTTGGATTCGAAACCATGCCCAAGGGACGCTACGTCGCACGTCGACAAAAGCGCCTCAATTAGCCGTGCAGACCTGCGTCAAAATATGAAAGCAATCAATGATTGTTAGTTCAAATCCCAGTTTCGTCCTGCTTATGTTTCTAGGTTTGTCAGCACCATAGTCGAGCTCGTTTTACCAAAATGGTAAACGTCTGATCCCTGCATCACATCAGGTCCCCCCGCCCCCCGCATCAAAATTGACACACCAGGATATAACTTGAATACTGTTTTAAAACGGCAGTAAACAAAACTCACTCACCTTACAATGTCCTTGTTTACACTCATTACTGTCATCTATATTAATACATCGTACCATTGTGTGTACATAAAACGTGATATAGTCAGGTTGAAATAGATCTGAACAGAAATGTAAACTGCGTTACGCACAAATTGGTCAACGAATACTTTTCAAATAGATAATAATTTTATATTCAGAATTGCAATTTTCTTAGCAGATGGTGCCTCTTGGTCGTAAAACCAGTCTAGTCACTGTCTAGTGACCGCACCGCTTTCCTCTCCCTTAATAGCCCGGCGGTCGTCATTCTCCGGGGTCTGTACATTCATTGTTAGAGAATTGGTGACCCGTAAATTGTATTCTCTAGCTGTATAATCGCACACTTTTATGATGTATTGATTTTGTATATCTTATCTGATTTATGTTTTATTTACCCTAGTCATGTGTTGAAAATGTTCCAGTAACTTCGAATGTTTCGCAGTAGCGTGATAATCTAGTACTGGTCGATATTTCTCTTGTATTTCTGGTCACCTCTATAATCATACATATCTGGTTAAAAGTCTTTAGTGGTCCCTTTGGGGTAAGCTTATGTTCATCGATTTATTTTGGTATCTATATCTCCCATAATGGTTTGGTAGTTAGTTGGCCATTCGGGTTTCCCCTATGTTTAAAAACATACTTTGTTCAGCTCGCCATTCTATAGCATTACCCAACTGACCCAGAGAGGTTGCTTTCTCCGAGGTCCGCGCGTCTCGCAAAAGACTCTTGGCGAAATTATGTATCTTCATCGCCAGGTATCGCTTGACTGTTTACGGGTCGCCTTGCAACTGGTGTGGTCAATTTCCTTTCCTGAGACTTTCGTCTATAAGACTAGTTTGCTATTCAGGCGTTTTTCGTCTATTTTATTGCCCAAGAGACTTGCTTTGTTTACTTATCCCTATTTACCCCAGCCGAAGTTATTCACTCATTTGTGTTAAGTTAATTAACCCTGTTAGTTAATTTGTCACAGCCGACGAAACTGGCTGTCTATGCATCTTGCCAATTATCTTGCCAAAGTGATGATTTAGCTACTTTCCTTTTTTATCCCTGTTATTTATGACAACCTGGTCACAGGAACACAGCTCCTTGGCAGATGGTTAGGAGAATGCAAATATCGAAGTGCTACAACCAATATCAGATCTCATATCCGATGACCGTCAACACACAAAGTGCACATACCATAGAAATAACCACAGTTCTGTATTATCAAAAATACAATCGACGTATCAAACCGTTTCTAAGTAATTGTATTCGATAGTGAGGTACTTGTTTCTCGTGAACGGTTAGCTACGACGTTTGCCTCAAAGTAGAATACTTTTTCAGGCGAATTTTTGCATTAAACAGAAGACCGACGATACTAATTTCGGTTGAAATCTCAGTTGATCATTGAAAAAATGTGATAATGTAATACATTAAAGATCAAAAACAGTAGTGAATTTGTACTTGTGTTTCAGTCAAAGTCAAATCTCATCATCCTCAATCGGATATTACTGAGGCTGCATAAAAAATGTTTCTCGGGCACATTCACTGAGGAGAGATGTAGGGCTTTTCAATATTGGGTGATAAGGAGTGAGTGAGTGAGTGAGTGAGTGAGTGAGTGAGTATGGTTTTACGCCGCTTTTAGCAATATTCCAGCAATATCACGGCGGGGGACACCAGAAATGGGCTTCACACATTGTACCCATGTCGGGAATCGAACCCGGGTCTTCGGCGTGACGAGCGTACGCTTTAACCGCTAGGCTACCCGACCGCCCCGGGTGATAAGGAAGGAAAACTTTATATATTGTTTTACCAAGAATATACAACTGAGCACACATTGAACTCGACCCTTTAATACAATATCAGTGTTTAAGCATGGCTAAGAGAGAAGGAAAGTTGAAAAAATACAGTTTACGGAGTAGAAAGGAATGGATTAATTATCCTCGTGTGGTCCCTATATTGACTGATTGTGTGTTATCAGGCCCGGACGTTGATTCTTGCTCATTATTTCATCATGATGGTTATCCGATGTTAGAGTGGATACTGTATAATGCTGCAGTCAGTTTATTCCAGCTCTCACGATGGCTTGTAAATACTCGAGTACTCGTTAGTCGCCCTTACTACAAACTCAGGGCATACCGGGGACGGACTCTGTCTAGGGATCCCCGTAGGAACTATGGAGGGAGGTGAAATTGCAGTCTCCTAGGCTTGCCCGAATCTTATGCCCACGGGTTCGAATACCCGATTCGCTTGATCATAATTCTTATTTTGTCATCACATTCGACCTGCATCATTCGGGCTTTCCTTCTACATCAGGACACTAGATACTTATATGCTGATGAAAGCTGCATTACTCCAACCCACTCACCGCTGAATAGTGTACCCGCTAGAGATGCTGTCACGTGTGATCTTTTCGATTTGGGCTTAAATTTGGAAACAACCCGAATCGTCATCGCGACCATTCTCCCTCAGACTGGCGCCGCTTTCTAAAATATAGAATATGTTATTTTTGTGCCAAATGTATTTTGGAGATATACTTGCGCTTTTAGTAAACTGTGAATAGCGAATGTTCAGACAACACAGATGTGGATTCTAGGGTAGAACTGGTCGTAAACTCGTGATAGTCGGTGTACAGTGTCCAGGCTCTGTAACTTTGGCTGATTGCAGCTTATCTGGCACCGATGACTGTCGTGATCAACCTGGAATATTGCTGGCTGCGACGTTTAACAACATTCACTCGACAACAGCAAACCATGAAGGTCAGCTCAACACCTGTGTCTCTTCTACCACTGTTTAGAAATCGCTTTGTTAATTTCTCGGGGGTTGTATACATAATGGTTGAATCCATGTCGGTGATATTACTTTTCAGTTAAACAAGATTCCATACAAACAATACGCTTTTAAATGAATAAGTATACCTTTGTAAGACAGCATCAAATATTCGTGAATCATGCTTGGGCTCCAGTAAAGAATTTCATTACTCTCTGTCCAGGTATTGATGACAGGTTAAACTTTGATGATATATTTGTGAAACATATCTCCTTTCCATCCTAAAAGCGGCAGTCTTGACAATTAGCGCTAGGGTTTCATGAATGCTTTATGTAAGGCATTCTGCAGAACAACCCGCAGCATCTTACCAACTTCCGGCTTGACCAAACAAGCTTGTTTGTTCAGGTAGATCCGGATGTATTGCCATGACGTTCCCATTGATGAAGCACATACAATCATCCCTCTTTGTTAACAGAAAAGATTCAGAACAAAATATGGCTCAGCGTTACTTAAAATAACACGAGGAAATGAATCGTCTTAAGTCTTCCAACTAAGGCAGCGTTCCGACGCTATTAGCTATAGATTTACATGTAGTTAAATTAAGCAATATTTCACTGCCACCATTTGTGAAATACATACACCTGTCACAGTTTTAATCCTTATCGTTGCTTATTGATTTTCGACATAAATTGCTTGGAATGTTCTTATTCTAAAACCCACAGTAAATCATGTTTGTCAATCCACAAGAGATGCATATTTGAGAGATTTTACGCATCCATATTATTACTTTGACTTCACTAAATACCACGACTGAACGAGTGTGGTATACAAGTGACAGAAAATCCGTTCTAATTCTGGATTCTGAAAGTTGTTTGATTAAAACCGAGATGAGTTATTGTGCGCTAAATCAGTGTTATTTATGATATTCAATAGTTCATTCAAGACATACTAATTATAGTTTAGTCAACGTGTGTTTTCAAAAAGAATACATGATTGTCGGCGACTGATAGATCCGGTGGTCCATCTAGATGACCAGGTTAATGCATGTCATCGTATCTCAGCGTAGATCGATGCTCATGATATCAAACAATGAATTGTCTGGCTCAGACTCGATTATTTACAGACCGCCGGAACATAGCTGTAGAATGACTGAGTAAGCAACAAAATAACAAACACAAATCCAAGAGAATGGCCAGCCTATTGACTACCCTTCCCCGATCCTCAAATATACACACGCGTACACAAACTACCAAACCTTATCACAGCCCAACTCGCTGATTTTACAGTACAAATCCCCATGGCCGTTATTTCCAAGACCCTTTCTCCTCTACATAAACACAGGCACGCAACAACTGCTGCTTTTTAACGTCATCAAAGTGAGACAGGTGTCTGAGGCAAATTGACAGTTGTGTCATATTTCTCCCAATACGCATGACATGTGACGTTCAAGTATTCAAATACTGCTGTGGTTGTGCCATTTGGTTAAAAAACATTTACTTTCATTTTGAAAAGATGCAGGAGGTCTTTAGAATATGCAATAAACACAAACCGTCGGGACGATTGGTCCCCAAAGAATGCTCTTCGCTCAGTCCATGTAATCAAGCTTCCTCACAATGTTATTTGAATCGTCCGATGTCGATGTCAAACCCAATAATTGTTAATGATTATTCTTGTTGAGTACATAGTACCATGGTGCAGTGGCTTGTTCGACAAGTAATTTAGCCGTTTCATTGCCCTCAGTCTTGCTGCTTGCAAATATCGACATATAGTATGTTCTGTTTCACTGTACAAAAATAATCTCACTGCTTTATGGTGTTTAAGTAAACAAGCCGATCAACCTGAAGTCTATATTTGTTGTATTCCTGAATGAGTGTTACCATAAAGGAACTTTACAACCACGTTTAAGAAGAAGAAGAGTGTGGGATTTGAGTAGCTAGGTTTTCAAAATTCCCTAATAGGTGTGCCTTCGTGGCGCCAAGAGTCATTCTGTTGACTTAGAGGTATAGATGATGCAGGTATAATGTCCACAACCTAATGGCAAATCTGGAAGGGCCTGAAATGACAGGAACAAAAAGGTAACATTGAAAAATGATTCAGTTGCAACCTCTCACCATGCTTGTTCACTTGGACCTCCCGCGACTTTGCCCCCTAAATTAAATACTTTGGCATTAATATACTGTAAGTATTGTTTGTATTTGAACAGCTAAACTATTTTTGTGATTGGTTTCTACATAAAGCCATTTAGAATCTCAACCTGTGAACACACAACTAACATTCTTCTACTAAAAACGCACCAGTTTGTTCAAGGAGTAAAGTAATTTCAAGCAGGTTTTGGTTGTGCTAAATAGCAATGCACCCTCAACATGGCTGAGCATGTAAAACTGCTCGTTAATTCATCTTGGCATATTAAGTTGTTGCTGCTTCCCAGGCAGATCCTCCAGGATGGAATTCCCCGAGGTACAGTGTTGATTGTCCTCACACCACACACCATGTCGACACAATGCTCTCACCAGATCCACGTCTGGACAATGATGTATGGATGCCCAGTTCATTTATGTTCCATATGTCGCCACAAGAGACCACACGCGACGTCAACAAGTGACTCCATTGGGAGTAAAGTCAATAGAGCGGTGAAAAAGAGTAAGCATGTCCTGCCCTAGTGATATAAGATGTGATGACTGCAGAGTATTTTGGTAATAATACCAAGGTGAGCTGTTGCATAAACAGTAAAATACGTTTATAACGAACACGCTTATAACGAACTGACGGATGTTAAGAACTTAATTTTTGGTCTCGGACATTTGCTGTATAGATGTTGTATATATGCTTATAACGAACTATGGTTATACCGAACTAAAATAAGGGGTCCATTTGAGTTCGTTATAACCGTAGTTTACTGTATATGCTGCCATTTTGTATCAGGAAGGCCCAATTGTCAGCACTTCTACCACTAGAGGGACCATTTCTAAATGTCACAGCCCCGGAGTATGTCGTAAAACACATACTGGGTGGCATTTCCTGTTCATCCTCAAATATAGAGAATACAGGAAATACCTTTTCAAATGCATCATCTGCTCCCTGAGGGGAATCCATTCCAGTGTTGTCCTTTTGAGCACTATAAATTTCGCTTAACCTTACCATTTCATTTTACTATGCCCAATCACTAGCGGAAGCGCAGACTCTGACAAGGCTCTTCACCGATGATATCGAGTCAAGTTTTTCCGGTCACATATCAACATATTCACTGCCACCAGAGATGGTTAACGTCATCTGATTGTTGACCTTATCTCTATGCTATGCACAGGGCAACATTCCATCAGGGTTCCCATGACACTGCACAAGATGTTGGACTGAGGAACCAGACCCGTCACTTATTGAACACATAAACAATCCCTGGTGATCTATAACAATGACATAGTGCTGTTAGACGTGCAACCCAATTCTTGCGGATCTATAGTTTGCTAAAATATCCTGAAATATAAACAACGGCCAAACACGAGCGGTGTTCAATTTGAATAATTGTTATATCAGTGGCATAAACACAAAGGAATACTGAGAAGAAATGAAATTATCTGAATCAATAGTGACTTTTCAAAATCACTGAGCGTCGAGAGCCACTGCCTAGGCGAGAGGGAATTAGTTTCCTGGCTGCCAATCTTCCGCTTATGGCAAGAAATATCTGCACCTCATATCCGAACGTTTGAAGAATTGGCTTAAGTTGAAAGTCTCATCCTGTAATTACGTGCTGAAAATACGTCAAATCAGGTGTGTGAAGTACCAAAGTTGCTGCAGGATGATACAAAGACATTTGCGAAACTAACCATGATGAACAACATCCTCCATTTGAGTCTTAAATTTGCGACACATTTCCTTTTCGAGATGCAATTTGATAAGTTCAGATTTTTACAGAACGACAATCACCATCACCAAATTAAATCGCTCTCTCTTGCGTTCTCTAATTCGCCGATGTGAGCTGGTCGATCGGATAAAATAAGCTTTGGTTCTTTTCATTGCAGTTTTGGTCTCGTTCATTTCAACTTTCTACAAATTGAACAACCTTAACTCTCATTTTATTATTAAAAGACTCTTGTTCCTGCCCAGGACGAGCTTTAAAGCTGCCTACAAATTAGCATTGTTCTAGCATTGTTCTGAACATACCGGTTGCAACTGTTTCTTACCACAGACGTCATGAACATAAAGCTTGTGATCTTCTCACCGATGTAGGAATCATCTAAATTTGTGAATTGTATGGTAAATACATTCAACGGTTATCAAAATGATATGTATTGTGTTCGATATAATAGTTCAATTAAATTGTCATTTGTGCTATTAATTAGGTTTGGCATGACCTTGTTTCGTTACAGAATCGGAGCCATGTCATTCGTACCATTACTAAAGATTCACAGACCTTGTGTCATCACTGCCACCATGTCACTGTTACCATTACTGAGACTGTGTGTCGTCCCTCTGTCACCGTTACTAAGACTTGACATACCGACATTGGGTCGTCACTGTCACCATGTGACTGGTACCATTACTCAGACTTGTTTCATCACACTGCCGCCATGTCACTGGTACAATTATTAAGACTTGACACACCGACATTGTGTCGTCACACTGCCACCATTACCAAGACTTGGCATAGCGACCTTGTGTCGTCACTGTCACCATTACTTAGACTAGACCTACCGACATTGTGTCGTCACACTGCCACCATTACCAAGACTTGGCATAGCGACCTTGTGTCGTCACTGTCACCATTACTTAGACTAGACCTACCGACATTGTGTCGTCACACTGCCACCATTACCAAGACTTGGCATAGCGACCTTGTGTCGTCACTGTCAACATTACTTAGACTAGACATACCGACATTGTGTCGTCACTGTCACCATTACTTAGACTAGACATACCGACTTTGTGTCGTCACACTGCCACGATTACCAAGACTTGGCATACCGACCTTGTGTCGTCACTGTCACCATGTGACTGGTACCATTATTAAGGCAGAACTTGAAACACTATTGCACTGCACTCATGAATATATAGGGGCGGTCGGAAAGCCTAGTGGTTAAAGCGTTCGCTCGTCACGCCGAAGACCCGGGTTCGATTCCCGACATGGGTACAATGTGTGAAGCCCCTTTTTGGGTGTCCCCCGCCGTGATATTGCTGGAATATTGCTAAAAGCGGCGTTCAACCACACTCACTCACTCACTCACTCATGAATATATAATAACAGAGATCAAGATGACAAAAAGGTAACAAATATTAGAAACAACAACCAACACTTTAAAAAAAATATATGGGGTGACAGTGTGCCTATTTGAAATTAGCAATCTCGTGTAGGTGACTCGAAATACATTCAAATAATGTGATTCTGATTATAAATTTATATTTCACAGGATTATCAAGTTAACATACCGACAAAACATCTATGTTTGTAAACGATAGTAAAATCTTTCTTTTTCATGTATATTTACTTTGTACATTTGATCTAAATAGAGAGACTGGTCCGACCAAATATACGTTACTGACGGGGAAATGATATAGTGGCAGATACTGTGCGTCAATAACATCTATCAGATAGCAATATGTTTTTGATATTTCATGTATTTTACCTGGGCGTTTCTGGCATCTCACAAAAGCGTAAGTGACACTCGGGATGTTCTTGGTAAAAGAATTGATGCTAAGATAGTTTGGTTACCTCCGATTATATAGTTGCTGGAATCAGACAACTGGACTAGAAAGGCATATATGTGTGAAGTTGTGTGCTTAGTCGTCACTACAAGATATCCTAAAAAATATTCATGATTCAGTACACATTCACGTTATGTATATAAAGAAACAAAACATTCTGATGACCCATTACTTAACCTTGTTTATCAAGACTTATGATGTGGCGGTTTGATCTGTCACGTTCGTGCTTTAAGAAGATCAAACTCTCACAGGCAGTCGTAGATTATATCACTCACCACAACATGTCATCGTTAGCGCACCGTTAAAGGCTCTTATCCAATGGATGGTTGTCATTTGGGTCACGTGCTTTACAAATACATCCCGATGACATGTTCAAACCAATACATTTTATACAACAGTCCCGCTCGAACTTCATGTACCTCGAGATTGTCACACATTTAGACTATGAAGATCCGGGGTAGAATAGACCTATGCTTGTCGTAAGAGCGACTAACGGAGTCGGGTGGTCAGGCTCGCTGACTTGGTTGATAGATGTCATCGTATCCCAGTGGCGTGGATCGATGATCATGATGTCAATCAGTGTATTGTCTGGATCAGACTCGATTATTTACATACCGCCGTCATACAGCTGGCTTTAAACAACAAACAAACAAACACATTTACACATACGCCAATGAGTGGAAAGATGATAGTAGCAGTTGCATAAACTGATAAAATTATATTAACATAACAGTACTTATCAGGATATAAAGTCACACGGAAAGACTACGGTACGTTCACGCACCTTCATTCATAACACTTAGCTGATCAATGGGCATTAGGGATCGTACAATGTTCTCACCATGATGCCAACATCGTTGTTGATTTCGATGTCCACCCACAGCAGAGTGCTCTACTTTAATCACAGTACAGTTAAGGATCCCATGCCAGCACACAGAAGTACATACCAAGAAACCTTACAGAACCAAGCAACAACCATATGAAAATTAAGTTGCATCCTATCAACCAAACTGTGTGGCACAAATAACCTAATAATGATAACTTAATTGGTATCAACACAAACCCAATTAATAATACCAAAGACAATCATCCATAATCAACTTGTATTATATATTACATATTTTAGGGTGAAATACCGTAACATGACGCCTGGCCTTGATTTGTTTGGAAAAGTTGATACAGCCAATATGTCAGATTTGCTACAGTGTAGCTTTCTGCGGTATGCCTTCATGGTATCCAGTTTACAGGCACACACGCGTACACACATGCATACGCACTCACATACATATTCGTGCGAAGCCCCTTTCCCTTGTCACCATCCGTGGTATTGTTGGAAAAACAATACTGGTGTAAAACCAACACACTCACTCACTCACTCACTCACTCACTCACTCACTCACTCACTCACTCAACCTTCTGTCACCTGAATAAAAAAACCTCGAACGTGATGTATTTATAATGAAAAGTCCCAAAAATAAACCAGACCAGGTTTCTAACTACCAAAAGTACATATTTGACAATTCAGTTTATGTGATAGTTCAATGATTATGGTGACTGACGGCATGAAATGCCAAAACTCGGACCTCCGCCACAATAATTGATTTCAGGAAGATGGGAATTGAAAAAGTCAAACGAAGGTCTTAGAAAACAGACAGAGGCAGCATTCTGCACGATTCTATGTCCAATCTTGACATATTCCGTGTCAAAATTACGCCATGGTTAGATTCTACTCAATCACCTAAAGATGAAAAACGTCTGTTTGTGTTAAGATATTTCACACAACTCAGTTTTTCCAGCATGAACAGTCATCCACATTCACAGCCAAACTGCCATGTCTTTGCAAATTTGGACTCCAGTGATTGACTACTAATTGACGCCGATACTATGGAGTTGTGGCCAATGGGTTTTTTGGTGGAGCACGAGTACCTAACTCTCATGATCGTAAAGGGGTGCTTAACCGGAGAGTGAATCAAAGGGCTATGGAAGGAGTTAGGGTAACCTACACTAACCCTAACTCAAGGGATCAAAGAGGCACATGAGGTCAGTGATGCGAGGGCCACAGCCGGCCGCTATAGCCCATTTGTGCTCGAAAGCTGCGCCCGGTAAACTGCAGTCTTGTCTATATTAGTTATTTGGGGTCAATAATATGCAAGGACTCTACACACTTCGGACACACAAAAGGAATCCTTAACTTGTGATGAGACAAACCGATTCTGACTAAAGGCCATCTCTGTTTACAGGTAAATAGATTAAATACATTCTTCGAATCTTTTACTGATATTTAAAACTGATCAAGTTTCTGAACTTCATAAATTTGACAAATTAAAACCAAAAGCAAGTGAGAAAATTGATATGAAATCCCTTCCCCTTAAAAAAATCCGTGATGACCTGATCGCATCAGCCGTGGATTATGTTGCTGTTGGTGACAGTGCTTTCAGTTAGCAAAGTAACAACTCATACCAGACTTTGCAACAAGAGCAACAGCTCCAGGTTATGGCGTCTACATTTCTGAGATGCCTGAGTACTTAGGTAGCATGACCTCAACTTTCCAATAGTCAACTTTCCCTTCATATCGACCGCCTCTGTGGTCTAGTGGTAGAGCGTCTGCCCGGGGAGCGGAAGGCCAGGGGTTCGGTTCCTGGCCGCGTCATACCTAAAGACGTTAAAATATGGTACTTGTTGTTACCCGGTCTGGCGCTCGGCATTAAGGGGTTAAAACAAGGACTGGTCGGCTCGGAGTCAGTATACTGTGTCTGAGTGGGGTATTCATGTTAAACTGCGGCATGGTATCTCGGTAAGCTAGCACTATAAAATCGGGTTTAGTCCCGACAAGTACAAGCAGCCACACATGTGTGCATTCACGTCGCTATATAAGAGCAATAATCTTGGACGCAACGTTTAACCCGTTTCACCTCACATGACCTATTACAGACGAGGCGCACCGTTCACGCAGGATAACGAGTGTCCAGTACCATCCTTATAATCCTAATATGATGCTACCAAAGTGATATCTATTTTGTCTATTGATTTTGACGCCGATACAGATGATTATTGACCACGAAAGACAAGGAATCGGCATCAGTCCGGACCAGCACAAGCAGCCACACACACACGCGCACACGCGCACGCACACGCACACGCACACGCATGTAGTTAAACCAAATTTCACCTCACCTCACTTTCATGTCGAGTAATACTCCAGCAGGTCCAGCCTTTTTGTGTTTACCTTTTCACAACTTTTGAGACACAATAGAGCATGCTCTTTCGACTCTTGCTTAGAAGTTGTGTGATCACGGTTTCAACATTCAAGGCACCGGTAAAGCTTTCCAAAGGTGGACATGTGGGGGTCATGGAGGAAGACATTCCAGAAATGTCATGGTAGATATTCAGGGGGAAAAAGTCATGATGCTCGACGCTATCCCATACTCAGACCTTTACATGAAGTTTCCTACCTCTTTACACACTCGCACTAATTTATGAAATCGTGGACGTTGTGGATGCCATCGGGAGAGCAGGATATGCTTCCCTTTTTGTCAACACCGAGTGTCATCACTGGTTTTCAGAGAAACATTTATATATGTTGTATCTGTTTCTGCAGGTATTCGAGGCTGATTATTCTCTAGGATTCGCACTTGCAAACCCAAAAGCTCCCTCTTATTATTCATGGATTATAAAACATATGAAGTTATACAACTAAACACAGATACAGTCCCTGTAAATTGTTTTCCATCCAGTTCTGTGTTATTTCAAATAAATTCTCAAGGAGCAAATGTAAGTCCCCTCAAGAAAAAATATTTCATTTCTTTCATTCAAAGTTGTGACGACTGAAAATCCATTTCATCATTGAATACAATATTTTAAATCAAATCAGTCGCAGTTGCAAGTCATAAGTTACTCAGAACCATAGTCTTACGGATGTTAGTTCCTGGGAAACTTTGTCAAGGAGAATTTGTTTCCAGGACATGTCGACAAGGACATCAAATAATAGCCATAGTAAGCATTGTTCCTGGATATTAGTAATTAGGAACCATGGTTCTATGGTAATAGAGATATCGCTTAAACATTAGATACTAGGAACCCTTGTTCATCCAAACAGAAACAACTCTTGAACAAAACATGCCACCCTCAATAACTTCTTATACCTCATATTTTAATATAAACGTATGCTTCCTAGATATACGAATGGATTCTTTTATTCTTATGGACGACCGAAGAAGTTTTTTAAGCAATTATTCAACCGAAGTTTCTTTACTCACAGAGATCCCCTAATCTTACACAAGATCATGACGTCATTGTTTCTGTTTCAAACAAATAACATTGACTTTGCGAGCCACAGCAGTGCGCGGCTGTGACAATTCGTCAGATAACAGTCTGTTTTTTAAGTTGTCATCTGTTTTGGTTCAGATATGGCCTTATGAACCAAATCTTGTTCCAAACGAAAATTGTTTTCGATAGTAGATGACTGGTTGCGATGGGTTCAACAAAACTTTTAAACGTATAAAGAAGTCAAATTATGACGTATAAAATACCTGTTCCAGACAGATTTGAAACAATACCCACCACTCTATGGGGATGTAGTACCCAGTATCTTTGACCAACTGCCCCAGACGCATGTGATAAATTACCTACTGATCTAGACGGATGTGGTTATATACCCACTGCCCTAGACGGGACCCGTGAAGATTCCGGGGTAGAATAGGTCTTCAGCAACCCATGCTTGCCGTAAAAGGTGACTATGCTTGTCGTAAAAGGCGACTAACGGGATCGGGTAACTTGGTTGATGCATGCCATCGATCCAAATTGCGTGGATCGATGCTCATGATATTAATCACTGGATTGTCTGGTCCAGACTCGATTATTTACAGACCGCCGTCATATAGCTGGAATATTGTTGAGTGCGGCGTTAAACAAACAACCAACCAACCAACCAACCAACCCTAGGCGGATACGATACAATACCCACGGCTCCAGACAGATGTTGTTCCAAACCTACTGCTCTAGACGCACGTGGTTCAATACCAGCACTGCATAAAATGTGTTTTATCACGTAAATTCTCCGTCGATGTGAAACAAATCCAATAAATGTATGCCGACTAAGAGATATCAAAGAGATATGTTATTTGTGTAAGGATGACATTTACGTCTCCAGACATATACACGAGACACAGCAAGCAACAAATTACACCACTGATAAATAATGTGATAAATAATATCATATCGGATCAATGTATCTAAATGTCTCGTCGTTACATCGACATATTCCCTCGAATCAATTGTCTGCAGACAGTGACTAATGTAGTTAAATACCGACAGTACAACAAGTTAACACTCGTGCCCGTAAGGATGTTTCCTACCATCATAAAATGTAAATACACGTATATGTTTAAGCATGAATATGTTTTAGTGCCCTCGTTTCTACAAAGACGCTGTACTTTTATTAGAGCGGAGACATCGAAGCTTACTAGACGAAGGTATTTAGGAGATGGTAAGAAACGGATCAGTGGACATCTGGTCAATGTGAACCAAGAACAAAGCATTTCACCTCGATCACAAAATACCCAAACCCCGGGAGCAAATAATATCTATGACAGTCACTTAAGATTTATAAACTCGAAAATGTCTTTTGATTGAGAATGATGACTCGGTACTTGCTGGAGTACATCAAAGACACATTTATCGTGCTGCATTCCCACGAGAGAGGAACACAGACACTGGCTGAATTTACTCGTGCTTCAGGCACACGCCGTGGAGAACTTCTGAGAAGAAAATATTTTAATTTATTTTTTTAATGATCGGCCATCGAAAGATTAACGAGTAAGTTGATGCTGCATTTTTGTATTCACTAACAAATTCAATTTGTGAACAATATCCTGTGACTAAAAGGAGCCGTCTATCCTCGTTTCTATGGGCATATTTTATGTTGGTGTCAATAAATTTTGAGAATGCCGCATTTAGATTAGCTTTAATGCGTCTGTGCGTCACTCACCTAAATACCAGCGGCCGTCACGAGGGGCATGCAGTAACGGAGAGTGAGCGTTCCTGCGATAAATCCTTTGAGCATTTTTTGTAGAATGATAATTATGATAGTTACATGTTTTTTCTATTACAAATATCGTTCGTTTCCGACACAATTTTGAATTAGACACTCCGGATGTCCTTTCATCAATATTACAAGTATTTGACTCTTGTCTCACCTTCAAGATTCCGATTTTAGCTCCCAGCATCTGTGACCACAGCTGTGATAATGTTGAAAGTGTCGTAAAACTATACCCACTTACTTTGTCTACGCATGAGTGAGTGAATATTTCTTTACGTCTCAATCCCTTAATAATCTGGTTAGGCCATGACAGCATAACGTGACAGTAATAAGATATTTTAGTCAGAATTATCCCCAACAGAACCTGTTACACTGTGAAGACTGTGATCCCGACAAGTATGGCGTAAACTGACTGGGTTTCTTGTGCTTCTTCCTCTGGTACCCAGCCAAGTGATCTCAGTCATATTCGTGTATTTCAAACCTTCGGATGGGGTCGTGATAACAGCCGAGTAGGCATTCATTCCTCCCATTTTCCTGTGTGTTACAGTTCCAGAGTGTGTCGTTATAGCAAAGGGGGAGGCATTGACTCCAACCATTCATGTATATTACATGTTCGGAGTGGGACGTAATAACAGCCGATAAGGCATTCATTCCTTCCATTCATATGTGTTAAAGTTCCGAGGGTGCGGACGGGTAGCCTAGTGGTTAAAGCATTCTCCCGTCACACCGAAGAACTGGGTTCAATTCCGAACATGGGTACAATGTGTGAAACCCATATCTGGTGTCCCCGACGTAATATTTTTCTGGAATATTGCTAAAAGCGGCGTTAATCCGTACTCACTCACTTACTGCAGTTCCAGAGTGTGTCGTTATAACATAGGCATTGATTCCAACCATTCATGTATTTCACACCTTCGGAGTGGGGGCGTGAACAGCCGAGTAGACATTCATTCCTACTGTTCATATATCTTACAGTTCAAGTGGTGCTTAGTTATAACGTGTGTCAGCATTGCTTCAACATTTCCTTTATGTCACTGCTCCGGCGTGTGTTGTAAACGCACCATTGTAGGCATTGATTCCAACCATTCCCAAATGTCACAGCTTCAGAGTTTCTTGTGCTTCTTCCTCTGGTACCCAGCCATGTGATCTCAGTCATATTCGTGTATTTCAAACCTTCGGATGGGGTCGTGATAACAGCCGAGTAGGCATTCATTCCTCCCATTTTCCTGTGTGTTACAGTTCCAGAGTGTGTCGTTATAGCAAAGGGGGAGGCATTGACTCCAACCATTTATGTATATTACACGTTCGGAGTGGGACGTAATAACAGCCGAGTAGGCATTCCTTCCTTTCATTCATAGTTCCAGAGGTTCCTGGGTTCAATTCCCAACATGGGAAAAATGTGTGAAGCCCATATCTGGTGTCTGAAGTTATATTTCTTCTTGAACATTGCTAAAAGCGGCATAAAACCGTACTCACTCACTCACTCACTACAGTTCCAGAGTGTGTCGTTATAACATAGGGGGATGCATTGATTCCAACCATTTATGTATTTCACACCTTCGGAGTGGGGCGTATTAACAGCCGAGTAGACATTCATCCCTACCGTTCATATATCTTACAGTTCTAGTGGTGCTTGGTTATAACGTGTGTCAGCATTGTTTCAACAATTCCTTGATGACACTGCTCCGGCCTGCGTCATATAAGCACCATTGTAAGCATTGATTCCAACCATTCCTAGATGTCACAGCTCCAGAGTGTGTCGTAAAACACATAAGTGAGCTTTACTTCCAATCATTCCTAATTGTCACATCCCCGGGCAGTGTCGTAAAACACATAAGTGAGCTTTACTTCCAACCGTTCCTAATTGTCACAGCTCCGGAGTGTGTCGTAAACCACATAAGGGGCGGTATTTCCTGTTCATCTGCAAATATTCTACAATCACTACCGGAAGTGCAGACTCCTATTTCTAACAAAGTCATCTCTTTAAGGTGTCACATCATGCTCTTCGCCGTTAACCCGGACAGAGACCTCGAGCCAAGTTTGCCGGTCACCCATCCACATATTCTCTGCCGCCAGAGATGGTTAACGTCATCTGATTGTTGACCTTATCTCTGCGCTATGCACAGGGCAACAAGCCACCAGGGTGTCCTTGACACTGCGCTAGATGCTGGACCGAGGAACCAGACCCGTCACTTAATGAACACATTAACAATCCCTGGTGATCTGTAACAACGCAATAGTGCTGTTAGACATACAACCCAATTCTTGTGGGTCTATAGTTTGCTAACATATCCTGAAAACAAACAAGAACCAAACACGATCGGTGTTAAATTTGAATAAATGTTGTATCAGTGGCATACTTATCCACAAACTCAAAGGAATACTGAGTAAAAATGACATTATCTTAATCAAAAGTGACTTCTGAAAATCTCAGAGCGTCGAGAGACACTACTTAGGCGAGAGGGAATTAGTTTCCTAGCTGCCAATCTTCGGCTTATCGCAAGAAATATCAAAACCTCATATAAATACGTTAAATCAGGTGTGTGATGTAACTGAGTTGCAGCAGTTTGATACTGAGACATTTACGAAACTAACCAAGATGAACAACATCCTCCATTGAGTCTTAAATTTGCGACGCATTTCCTCTTTGTGGTGCAATTTGATAAGCTTGGATTTTTACAGAACGGCAAGGACCATCACCAAATTAAATCACTGTGTCTTGCGTTCTCTGATTTTCCGATGCGTGCATTGTTGACCGGATACAATAAGCTTTGGTTCTGTTTTAATGCAGTTTTAGGCTCGAATTTTGATGAAAGGGCTGAAGTTCAAAGACTCATCCTGTAATTACCTGCTGAAAATACGTTAAAACAGGTGTGTTAAGTAAAAGAGTATCAGGATGATACCGACACATTTGCGAAACTAACCATGATGAACAACTCCTTCCATTTGAGTCTTAAATTTGCGAAGCTTTTCCTTTTCTTGGTGCAAATTGATAAACTTAGATTTTTACAGAACTAGATTAAATCACTGTGTCTTGCGTTCTCTGATTCGCCGATGTTAGCTGGTCGATCGGATGGAATAAGCTTTGGTTCTTTTCATTGTAGTTTTGCGTTCGTTCATTTCAACTTTCTTCAAATTGAACAACCTTAACCCTCATTTTATTATTAAAAGACTCCTGCTCATGATGAGCTATAAAGCTGCCTACAATTTAGCATTGTTCTAGCGTTGTTCGGAACATGCCTGTTAAAAGTCATGAGAAGCCCATGATCTTCTCATCGATGTCGGAATCGGCTAAAATCTGGTGTTTAGCTTTCACATTGCATGTTATTTATGACTTGTATTGCAAATAATTCAATATCACGTTCAGTTATCAAAAGTTATATATTGTGTTCAATATAATAGTTCAATTAAATTGTCATTTGTACCATTAATGAGGTTTTGCATGACCTTGTCTCGTCACAGCATCACAGCCATGCCATTCGTACCACTACTAAAGCTTAACAGACCTTGTGACATTACGATTCACATTAAAGGTCGGCAGTCGACCCAGAGACTGAAGCGAAAGATCTTGCTATCCCCGACGCCTCAACGACATCATGGAGGAGTTATGACACCAGCTGTATGGCAGCATGCCATTTTTGTCCAACTGCCAAAACCACGCTTCAAGAGTGTAACCTCATATACCACTAAGGGCAGTGTCGGATGTTTTGCCCACCTGGCCTCATGTTAGTTGACCACAAGTACGGGATCGTGGGAACAGTCGTTGGTATTTCTACAATATTGTAATGGTGCAACCTTACTGAGATGTAGATGTGGAACGTGTGGGGAAGTGTTGGCTTACTTCGAATAGCCAATTCCCTTCCACTGATTTACCCACCTGAACTAGAAATAAAGGAAACCAGTGAGATCGACATTTGCTTAGAAGTTGTTTGATCAAGGTTACTTGTATCACCGCTTGGCAGCTTTATGGGTTATTAAAGACAAAGGTGGCGCAGATAGGAGACGTTTAGCACGGATATAGTGCTAACAAAACAATAATCTCAATCTGGAAGTCGAAACCACGATCATAGCAGCTTATCTCACCATTAAGGGACGCAACTCTGCACAGTGACTTCCGGCGAGTGATACGAGTGGGCTAAACGTTCCCCTACCAGCAGAAAGAGCGTGACTGGTACAGATGCAGATTGCGTGAAAAATAGATGCAGTCAGTCTCGTTTTCAATAAAGATTTCTATTCCACCCACGGTTCTACAATAACAGGTTGCAAGGGCAAAATAGCCGCGAAAGTTATATGAATGGACCACTGAAAATCAGTGATGACACGTACTACTCCGTCCAGCTATTAGTGGTCGTCTGGAAAGACAGGTTCCAGATGATTAATGGAGTTCCATACTAAAGGGGTCGGACTGACGGAGTTTCACTGTAATCGGCTTCTACAACAACCAACGAAAGAACGCTTTAACCACGAGGCTATCCCATCACTGATGAAAGGTAAAATAGCTGTGAAAATTATATGAATGGACAACTGAAAATCAGTGTGTTCGCGAAAAGGGTAAACATGTCCTGCCCTATCCATAGCACCTGCGATTCACACAATATCTGAATAAGAAAATGTGTGTTTGTCGCACAGCAGTACAGACGGAAAGGCAAGTTATTGAAAGGCCAATATTATTCTCCCAACGAATTAGACAGACTTGCGAATAATACTGAGTGCACATCACTGCTGGGCCTAGTCAAAGGAGGAATTATCATAGTTGAGTGTATTTGGATAATTCTAAATGGGGATAAATATCTCCTGGCTGGCAGATATAATCCACCCCTTATCTCAACTGCATCCTCTCAGACAAACACGCGTCAGCAGTGATTCCACTGCGTTGTATTGAGACAATGGATGGTCTCTGTGATGTGTGACTGTACCGGTCTCAATCGACGCTTTGAACAGTCTTTCGTTATAGCACGGCATGTCAGCTTAATGTAAGAGGAGAGGCTGAAAGAACGCAGGTTGCAGACGTGTACCACTTTGGCAAAACAGACGCGCACAGGGATGTGGCTGATGGGATGTCTGAACGTTCCCGTCTCAGTCTGACTGGATCATTGTTTGTGAGGCAACTTCGCACACAATAGAGTTGATTTTAATGCCATATTTCAACGTTGACTGTCTGGGATAATCACTGCTATTTATAATATCATTATGCATAAGGGAAACTATTTAGCATGGAATGTTGTTTCTTTACTTTTTAATAATTGACGATTAGGAACATTTAGAAAATTGTCCAAATTCTGTAATCATCCCCCTTATTGAATTGCACATATATTAAGTTCAATGCTACCATTGTGAATCTGTATAAATATGCATGCATGCTCGGCAAAGATATTTTTGTGTCTTTTCTGTATTTATATGTATATGTATTATGTTGTTGAATAATTTTGTACCTCAACAAATGTTTAAAATCTGACAAAACAAATATTTCACAGCTAAAAAGTATGAAGGGAAAAATACCTGATTTGGACGCTGAAATCCTTTCTGAATCAGGCCGATGTAATAGTCGGCACATTCAATATCAAAATGTCAGTTAGTGAAAAACAGCTATTTGTTTATATCAATACTACTCAAATACCATCAAGGATGACACAATTCTTTCTTATTACTACAGTTAATCTGTCATAACATGATAAATTAAGAATCAGGTGATCCATAACCTTTTTTGAGTGGTATATATGTTACAGTCAGACTGTGAAACCATTTCGTGAAATGACTGAAACTTTCAGTAGTTTCATGGAATGACTGAAATACAGGTGTAAAAGAGGTTTAAGCATGTGGCGATATTTCTATATCATATGGACCTTCAAAGAAACTATGCAAAGGTGTTTGAGTGTTGTGATTAGAGATTAGTGGAGAAAATGTCTGTGGTGGAAAGCCCGAACTGGTGTTGATAAACCAAGGATCATCGCGGCCAATTCCAAATCATATGACAAAATCCCGGATTCGTCCTGATTATGTTTCTTGGTTTGTCAGCATCATACCTGTGCTCGTTGGTTTCACAATAGTGCTGAGCATCTCATCGTACCTTTGTGTGTACAAAGACGTGACATAGTCAGTTTGACATAGATCTGAATAAATAAGTAAAATGCTTTACATCCAAATTGGTCAACGAATACTTTTCTAAATGATGATAATTCAATATTCAGAATTGCGATTCTTGTAGCAGATGGTTATGAGAATGCAAATATAGAAGTGATACAACCTATATCAGATCTCATATCCGATGGCAATCAGCATACAAAGTGCACATACCATAGCATTCACAGGTCCGTTTTGGTAATTAAAATATATACTGAACCGCCAAAAAACGTCACCATGGATAGATATATGAGAAACCTTATTTGTCCAAACACTGTAATCATACTTTGAGACATTAAAAAGATGAAACTTGGCAAAACTGATCATCGAGGCTGAAATTAAAGTGCCAAATGTTCTTCAAATGAAACACAACACCAGTCTCTGAGAAAATGGCATCAAAAGTCAATATCTCGCGATCGTGTGTCCGCCATGTGCATAGATGACTGCCGTGCAACGTCGATGCATGGAATGGATGAGGCGGTTGATGAAGGCCATAGGCACTTGAGCCCACACACTGAGGAACGACTGACGCAGTTCAGTTGCAGTTGTCGGCCTTGGTCGGGCGTCATTCAGCCGTCTTTGAATCTCGTCCCACAGGTGCTCAATGGGATTTAAATCGGGACTGGGGACAGGATACTGCATGGTTCAGATGCCATTCTGCTGGGGGAAGTCTCTTGTTGTTCTGGCAGTGTGGGCACGGGCGTTATCGTGCTGAAACTCGTGGTTGCGGCGTCGTGCCAACTGAGGTATGGCGTGTGGTCTCAAGACTTGATCAATGTACCGAGCTGCTGTGACACCATTGCCTCTCCCTGGACCGATGTTCTGGAAGACCACATGGCCGACCCTCTGTGCAAGACCAATTCCATCCCAAAACCAAGCTGCTCGGACCACCCCACGAGTCTCTCTCAACAACACAATCATCCGAATAACGATACGGCGACGCCAGACTCTCTCTCTGCCATCTGCTGTTGAGATTCTGTAACGGCTCTCGTCCGAGAAGAGGACTCTTCTACACTGATGGTGGCGCCAATGCTGGTGCTGTGTTGCCCACTGAAGACGGTCCCGGCGATGACGTGGTGTCAGAATGGGTCCTCGGTGTGGTCTGTGACAGTGGAGGTGTCTGCTCGTCAATCGTCGATTTCCGCAGCAGTAACAAAGCGATCTTGAAGATGATGACGTACAATTTGACGATCCTGACGTCTGGTGGTGACCCTTGGTCTTCCACTACGTGGTCGGTTATCTGTAATGTTGGTGGTCTGGTATCGTTGCTGGAGCCTGTATATTGTCCTTTCGTGGACTTGAACTGTATTGGCTACACGCCGGGCGGTTTGTCCAGCTTGCAACGTTCAGGGGCTTGGTGTCGCTGATTTCTTGTCAATCTTGGCATGTGGTAGCAATTCAATAACGAATGAATGTTATCCGATCTGGGTGGATTTTTATTGGACAAGACATGGGGGAACGCATGTTCATTTCAATTTGCACGGAACTCTCGTGCATCAGGTTACCATGGCTGTTGCCGTGATGCGTTTGGGCGATCGGATTTATCGTCAACTGCTTTGTTTTTTTAGCATCAAATTTCATTTTTCCGGACAAGGTAATGTTAAATTTTAGAAACAAAATCTACCCAGATATTTAAATGACAACTTTTCATGCAATGTAACTTGGGGTGACGTTTCCTTTGCGTTTCAGTATACAATCGACGTATCAAACCATTTTTATTTAATTGCATTCAATAGTGTGCTGCGACGTTTGCCTCAAAGCAGAATACTTCTTTCAGGCGTACGTTTGCATTATACAGAAGGCCCACGATACTAATTCTTGGGAGACCTCAGTTGATCATTGAAAAAATGTGATAATGTAATACATAAAAGTTATAAAACAGAAGTGAATTTGTACTCGTGAGTCACCCAGCCCCTTCACCACATCCTTAATCGGATATTAATGACACGACTGTCATAAGGGTGCATAAAGAAAATGTTTCTCGGAACATTTTTCTTAGGAGTGACTTCATAATATTTTTTATATAGTGAAAACAAAAGTGATGAGGAAGGAATGCTTGATATATTTTTTCCCACCAAGAACATACAGCATACACAGCTGAACTCACATTGAACTCAGCTCTTTAATACAACATCGAGGGATAACAGAGAGGGAAGTTGGAAGAATAAAGATTCCTGGGAATCATCTCTTTAATACAACATCAAGGGTTAACGGCGAGGGAAGTTGGAAGAATAAAGATTCCTGGGAATCAGCTCATCCATACAACATCAAGGGTTAACGGAGAGGGAAGTTGGAAAAATAAAGATTCCGGGGAGGAAAAGAAACACAGGGTATACCGGGGACGGACTCTGTCCTTGGATCCCCATAGGAACATACTGAGGGAAGTGAAATAGCAACACTTTCAGGCTCAGTGCTACTAAAAATTACATGGGGAAATGAATGGTCTTAACTCTTCTAAGTTAGGCGTCGTTCCGACGCTATTAGCAATACATTTACACGTAGTTATAACAAGAAATATTTCATCTTTAGGAAAAACATACATATATCACAATTGAAATCGTAAATGTTGCGTATTGATTTGAGACATACATCACTTGGAGTCTTCTTATTATAAAACCCACAGTAAATCATGCTTGTCAGTCCACAAGAGACGTGTATCTAAGAGATTTTAAGCATCCACATTATTACTTTGACTTGACTAAATACCACGACTTAATGATAGTGGCACACAACAGACAGAAAATCCGTTCATATTCTGAACTCTTGAAATCTTCTTTAATACTTATGTGTCTATTCTGCGATAAATGTTCGTCATCAACAATATTCAATAGTAAATAGTCCCTTGTGAAGGTATCACCTTTTAACCACGCATTTAGATGTCATGGAGTATAGAAATGCCTACTCATTCAAGACATACTAATTATAGTGTTGACAACGTGTGTTGTCAAAGAGAATGCATGATATTGACTAATATGTCGGGTGGTCAGGCTCGCTGACTTGTTTGATGCATTTCATCGTATCCCAATTGCGTAGATTGATGCTCATGATATCAATCACTAAATTGTCTGGACCGTACTCGATTATTTACTCACCGCCGTAGCTGTAGTATTGCTGAGTGCGGCGTTGCACAACAACATAACAAACAAATCAAAGAGAATGACCAGCCTTTTAGCTCCCCACTCCCGAACCACAAATACACACGCAGGTATTACCAAACCTTACCACAGCCCAACTCACTGATTTTACAGTACAAATCTCCATGGCCGTCGTTTCCAAGACCCTTTCTCCTCTACATAAACACACACACTAAACAATTGCTGCTTCCAAACGTCATCAAAGTGAGACAGGTGTCTGAGGCAAGTTGACAGTTGTGTCATATTTCTCCCAATATGCATGACATGTGATATTTAAGTGTTCAGGTTGTACCGTTTGGGTAAAAGAACATTTCTGCTCATTTTGAAAAGCTGCAGGAGACAAGGCGATCGAAGAGGTCTTTAGAACATGCAATAAACACAGACAATCGGGACGATCGGTTCCCAAAAAATGCTCTTTGCTTTGCATGCAATCAAGCTTTCTGACAATGCTATTTGAATCGTCCAATGTCGATGTCAAACGCAATTATTGTTAATGTTTCCTCTTGCTGAGTACATAGTACCATGGTGCAGTGGCTTGTTCGACATGTAATTTAGCCGTTTCATTACCCTCAGTCTTGCTGCTTGCAACTATCGACAAAGTAGTATATTCTGTTTCAGTGTACAAAGATCGTCTCACTGCCTTGTGTATTTTGTTAAAGCAAACAAGCCGATCAACGTGGAGTCTATATTTGTTGCATTCCTGATTACAGGGTAATACCATAAAGGACCTTTACAATCACGACGAGTGTGGGATTTAAGTACCTGAGTTTTCAAAATTCCAAAACAGGTATGCCTTCATGGCACCAAAAGTTATTCTGTTAATTAAGTTACATATATTGATGATGCCTGTGTAATGTCCTAAACCCTTTGGAAAAATGACAGGAGCAAAAAACATATTCCTTTTTAACAGTGAAAAATTATTCAGTTGCAACCTTTCACCATATTTGTATGATAGTCCGATTGGAACCTCCGCGAGTGAGACTGTGCCCCCAACCTCTTCCCTGTTCTGGTTCAACAGCTGATGGTGACGTTAAATTGTTCACACTACTTTTGCATTAATATACTTTAAGGAGTGTTTGTATTTGAACAGCTAAAACAAGTTTTGTGATTGGTAATACAAATTCATATGTCGGGGTCGGGGCGGCAGTTCCTGTTCATCTGCAAATATAGGAAATACAGGATATGCATTTTCAAATGCATACTCAAGTCACTGAGAAGAATATATTCCAGCATTGTCCGTTTGAGCACTATAAAGTTAGCTTTAACCTTACCAATTTCACTCTACTGTGTGCCCAATCACTACCGGAAGTGCAGATCCCTATTTCATACAAAGTCATCTCTTTAAGGTGGCACTGCATGCTCTTCACCATCAACAACGACCGAGACCTCGAGTCAAGTTTGCGAGTCACCCATCCACATATTTTCTGCCGCCAGAGTTGGTTAACGTCATCTGGTTGTTGACCTTATCTCTGCACTATGCACAGGGCAACACGCCACCAGGGTTCCCATGACACTGCGCAAGATGCTGGACTGAGGAACCAGACCTGTCACTTATTGAACACATAAACAATCCCTGGTGATCTGTCGAAACGCAATAGTGCTTTTAGACGTACAATCCAATTCTTGCGGATCTATTGTTTGCTGAAATATCCTGAATAAAAGCAAAAACAGCCAAACACGAGCAGTGTTCAATTTGAATTTACGTTATCTCAGTGGCATAATTATCCACAAACACAAAGGAAATCAGCAGCCAATCTTCCGCTTATAGCAAGAATTACCTGCACCTCATATCCGAACGTTCGAAGAATTGGCTTAAGTTGAAAATCTCATCCTGTTATGACGTGCTGAAAATACATCAAATCAGCTGTGTGAAGTATCAGAGTTGCTGCAGGATGATACAAAGACATTTGCGAAACTAACCATAATGAATAACATCTTCCATTTGAGTCTTAAATTCACGACACATTTCCTTTTCGTGCTGCAATTTGATAAACTTAGATTTTTACAGAATAGCAAGAACCATCACCAAATTAAATCACTCTATCTTGCGGTTTCTGATTCGCCATTGTCCGCTGGTCGACCGGATAAAATAAGCTTTGGTTCTTTTAATTGCAGTTTCAACTTTCCACAAAATGAACAACCTTAACTCTCATTTTGTTATTGAAGACTCTTGTTCCTGCTCAGGCTGAGCTTTAGAGCTGCCTACAATTTAGCATTGTTCTAGCGATGTTCGGAACATGCCTGTTACAACTTTTATTTACCATAGAAGTCATAAGAATAAAGTCCATGATCTTCTTACCGATGTCGGAATCGTCTACAAACTGGTGTTCCGCTTTGACATTGCATGTTATTTGTGAATTGTATTGCAAATACATTCCACATCACGTTCAGTTTTCAAAAAGGTTTATATTGTGTTCGACACAATAGATCAATTACATTGTCATTTGTACCATTAATTAGGTTTGGCATGACCTTGTCTCGTCACAGCATTGCCGCATTGTCAGTCGTACCATTACTAAAGCTTCACAACCTTGTGTCGTCACACTGCCACCATTATTAAGAATTTGCATACCGACCGTGTGTCGTCACACTATCACTATGTCACTGGTACCATTAGTAAGACTTTGCGTCGTCACACGGTCGCAAAGTCACTGCTACCATCACTAAGGCAGAACTTGAAACACTATTGCACTGCACACATGAATATATGATAACAGAGATAAAGATGACATAAAGGTTACATATATTAGGAACAACAACCAACACTTTAACATATTTATTGCGTGACAGTGTG
The DNA here is from genome assembly GCF_023055435.1 of Haliotis rufescens. Classification (NCBI taxonomy): domain Eukaryota; kingdom Metazoa; phylum Mollusca; class Gastropoda; order Lepetellida; family Haliotidae; genus Haliotis; species Haliotis rufescens. The sequence goes on from NW_025963802.1 coordinate 3,594,142, forward strand.
CCTCGGGGAAATTAGCAATCTCGTGTTCGTAAATTGAAATACATTCAAATAAAGTGATTCTGATTTTATATATCACAGTATTTTCAAGTTAACATACCGAGATAACGTTTAGGTTTGTAAACGATAGTAAAAATTTTCTTTTTCATGTATGTTGACGTTGAACATTTATCTAAAAAGAGTCGGTCTAGACAGGTCCGATGAAATAAACATCCCTGACGGGGAAAGCATATATAAATTTATAATGTGTGTAAATCATCCGTCAGATATCAATATGTTTTTAATCAGTCCTGTATTTACCTGGGCGTTTCTGGGATTTTACAAAAGCGTAAGTGACACTGTGATGTTCTTGGTAATAGAATTGATGCTAAGATAGTTTGGTTACCTCCGATTATATAGTTGCTGCAATCAGACAACTGGACTGAAAGTGCATATATGTGTGTAATTCTGTGCTCAGTCGTCACGACAAAGAAATATAACCTCAAAAATATTCATGATTCATTATACATACGCATTATATATTACATTAAGAAAGAAAACATTTTGTGAAATTAAAACTGTTTTGAACCTGTCAGATTTTGCCGATCAATCCAATTAAATATAGAAAGTAGAAAGAAGTGTAGTTTCCATGTATCAGAGGCCAATTTGTGCACACAACCTCGCAAGAGGCAAAATTTCAAAAGCATTTTGTTGAAAAAAATGTATGCTTGCCAATTACTTCTCTTAGCTCAGTATATGTGCTGTTATATTTTTCAGGCGGCATTCTCGGCAAGTATGATTGTGATGTTTAATAAATGTTGTTAAATTGATTGCTGACTAGCTGACAACGTTCACGTGGCTTTTGGCAGTTTAACCTGATTATCCATTACTTAACCTGGTTTATCAAGACTTATGATGTGGTGATTTGATCATTCTATCGCGCTCGTGCTTTAAGAAGATTAACTCTCACAGACTGACGTGGATTATATCACTCACCACAACATGTCATCGTTAACGCACCACTCAAGGCTATTTTCCAATACATGGCTGTCATTTGGGTCACATGCTTTACAAATACATCCCGATAATATGCTCAAACCAATACATTTTATACAACAGTCTCACTCGAACTCCATGTAGCTCGAGATTGTCACACATTTACACCATCCGTGTAAAGATCCGGGATTGAATAGATCTTCAGCAACCACTGCTTGTCATAATAGGCGACTAACGGGATCTGGTGGTCAAACATAAAAGTGCGAAATGGATAAATGCACACACCGTAATAAATCCTGTATTTGAAATATTTTGCATTTATTTAACCAAATTCTCTCTTCCCACAAAGATCACCTAATCCTACACTAGATCATAACGTCATTGTTTCTGTTTCAAATCTGTCTTTGCGGCAGTGCGCGGCGGTGCCAATATAATGGAGCAACTTGTCACCTAAGAGTCTCTGGTTTTTAAATTTTATTCTGATTTGCGTTAGATAATGTCTTCTGAACCAAGTTCTGCCAGATATTCATGATGAATGATTGATTGCGATGGGTTGAACAGAACAGATCAGAACAGAAGTATAAAGAAGTTAAATCACGACGTAGACAATACCTTTGATAGACAGATGTGGAAGAATACTCGCCGTTCTATTGGGATGTAGACATTAGACAGATGTGTTAAAATAACCATTGCCTCAGACGGATTCTGTACAATACCAACTGCCCTAGACGAATTCTGTACAATACCAACTTCCTAGACGGTTTCTGTACAAAACCAACTGTCTGAGACGGATTTTGTACAACACCAACTGTCTGAGACGGATTTTGTACAGTACCAACTTCCTAGAAGGTTTCTGTACAATACCAACTGTCTGAGACGGATTTTGTACAATACCAACTTCCTAGAAGGTTTCTGTACAATACCAACTGTCTGAGACGGGTTTTGTACAATACCAACTTCCTAGAAGGTTTCTGTACAATACCAACTGTCTGAGACGGATTTTGTACAATACCAACTGTCCTAGGCGGATACGATACGATACCCACAGCTCCAGACAGATGTAGTTCAAAACCAACTGCTCTAGACGCACACGGTTCAATACCGTGCATAAAATGTGTTCTATAACGTAAATCCTCCGTCGATGTGAAACAAATCCAATAAATGTATGTCGACTAAGAGATATCAAAGAGATATGTTATTTGTGTAAGGATGACATTTACGTCTCCAGACATATACACGAGACACAGCAAGCAACAAATTACACCACTGATAAATAATGTGATACATAATAACATATCTGATCAATGTATCTAAATGTCTCGTCGTTACAACGACATATTACCTCGAATCAATTGTCTGCAGACAGTGACTAATGTAGTTAAATACCGACAGTACAACAAGTTAACACTCGTGCTCGTAAGGATGATTCCTACCATCATAAAATGTAAATACACGTATATGTGTAGGCATGAATGTGTTTAAGTGCCCTCGTTTCTACAAAGACGCTGAACTTTGATAAGAGCGGAGACATCGAAGCTTACTAGACGAAGGTATTTATGAGATGGTAAGAAACGGATCAGTGGACATCTGGTCAATGTGAACCAAGAACAAAGCATTTCAACTCGATCAATCGATACAAAAACCCCGTGAGCAAATAATAGCTTTGTATTTAAATATGACTAAAATATATAGTCACTTAAGACTTAAAAAAGAAAATAATATTTTCCTGTTGTTAAATGACAATGTTGCATTATTTGAATCAGAAAAGTTGAAGGGGAAAAGTTGGGAAGAATGTTGTTACTCCTAGAAAATATCGAAAATGTGTCATGGAGTACTACAAAGACACATACATTCTGCTGCATTCCCACGAGAGAGGAACACAGACGCTTGCTGAATTTACTCGTGCTTCAGCCACCGCCATGGAGAACTTCTGAGAAGAAAATATTTTAAATTATTTTTTTAATGATCGGCCATCGCAAGATTAACAAGTTAGGTGCTGCTGTATTCACTAACAAATTCAATTTGTGAACATTATCCTGTGACAAAAAGGAGCCGTCTTTCTTAATTTCTATCGGCACATTTTATGTTGGTGTCAATGAATTTTGAGAAATGCCCCATTTTGTTTGAGCTTTAATTTGTCTGTACTTCACTCATCTTGCGGCCGTCACGAGGGGCATGCACTAGCGGAGGGTGAGCGTTGCCGTATGATAATTAACTTCGATAGTTACATTTATTTCTTATTATAAATATCGTTCGTTTCCCACACAATATCGAATTAGTCACTCTGGGTGTCCTTTCATCAATATGACAAGTATTTGACGCTTGTCTCACCTTCAAGATTCCGATTTTAGCTCCAATAATCTGTGACCACAGCTGTGATAATGTTGAAAGTGTCGTAAAACTATACCCACTCACTTTGCATCCAACTGTTAGGGTCATACACTCACATTCATAAGTATGACGTACTAAGTTTGAATGCAACTTCCTACTTCTATGCATGAGTGAGTGAATATTTCTTTACGTCTCAATCCGTTCATAATCCGGTTAGGCAATGAGAGCATGACCAAAAACTACGATGACAGCTAACGTGACGCTTATAAGATATTTTAGTCAGAATTATCCCCAACAGAACCTGTTACTCTGTGAAGACTGTGATCACGACAAGTATGGCATAAACTGACTGGGTTTCTTGTGCTTCTTCCTCAGGTACCCAGCCATGTGATCACATTCGTGTATGGGGTCGTGATAACAGCCGAGTAGGCATTCATTCCTCCAATTCCGGTGTGTTGCAGTTCCAGAGTGTGTCGTTATAGCAAAGCGGGAGGCATTGACTCCAACCATTCATGTATATTACATGTTCGGAGTGGGACGTACTACTAAGAGCCGAGAAGGCATTCCTTCCTTCCATTCATATGTGTTAAAGTTCCGAGGGTGCGGACGGGTAGCCTAGTGGCTAAAGCATTCTCTCGTCACACCGAAGACCTGGGTTCAATTTCCAACATGGGTACAATGTGTGAAGCCAATATCTGGTGTCCCCGACGTAATATTTTTTCTGGAATATTGCTAAAAGCGGCGTAAATCCGTACTCACTCACTCACTACAGTACCAGAGTGTGTCGTTATAACATAGGGGGAGGCATTGATCCAACCTTTCATGCATTTCACACCTTCGGAGTGGGGCGTAATAACAGCCGAGTAGACATTCATTGCTACCGTTCATATATCTTACAGTTCTAGTCATGCTTAGTTATAACGTGTGTCAGCATTGCTTCAACATTTCCTTTATGTCACTGCTCCGGCGTGTGTTGTAAACGCACCATTGTAGGCATTGAATCCAACCATTCCTAAATGTAACAGCTCCAGAGTGTGTCGTAAAACACATAAGTGAGCTTTACTTCCAATCATTCCTAATTGTCACAGCTCCGGAGTATGTCGTAAAACACATACGGGGCGGCATTTCCTGTTCATCCTCAAATATAGGAAATACAGGAAATGCATTTTCAAATGCATACTCAGCTCAACGAGGGGAATATATCCCAGTGTTGCCCTTTTGAGCACTATAAAGTTCGCTTAACCCTACCATTTCATTCTACTATGCCCAATCACTACCGGAAGTGCAGACTCCTATTTCTGACAAAGTCATCTCTTTAAGGTGGCACTGCATGCTCTTCACCGTCAACCAGGACCGAGACCTCGAGTCAAGATTGCCGGTCACCCATCCACATATTTTCTGCCGCCAGAGTTGGTTAACGTCATCTAGTTGTTGACCTTATCTCTGCGTTATGCACAGGGCAACAAGCCACCCGGGCTCCCATGACACTGCGCGAGATGCTGGACTGAGGAACCAGACCCGTCACTTATTGAACACATAAACAATCCCTGGTGATCTGTAACAATGCAATAGTGCTGTTAGACGTGCAACCCAAGTCTTGCCGGTGTATAGTTTGCTAACATATCCTAACATAAAAACAACAGGCAAACACGAGCGGTGTTCAATTTGAATAAATGTTATATCAGTGGCATAATTATCCACAAACACAAAGGATTACTGAGTAAAAAATCAATTATCTAAATTAACAGTGACCTTTCAAAATCTCAGAGCGTCGAGAGCCACTGATTAGGCGAGAGGGAATTAGTTTCTTAGCTGCCAATCTTCCGCTTATAGCAAGAAATATCTGCACTCTATATAAATACGTTAAATCAGGTGTGTGAAGTAACAGAGTTGCTGCAGGATGATACAAAGATATTTACGAAACTAACCAAGATGAACATCCTCCATTTGAGTCTTACATTTACGACGCATTTCCTCTTTGTGGCGCAATTTGATAAACTTAGATTTTTACAGAATGGCAAGGACAATCACCAAATTAAATCACTGTGTCTTGCGTTCTCTGATTCGCCAATGTAAGCATTGTAGACCGGATAAAATAAGCTTTGATTCCTTCTCATTGCAGTTTTGGGTTCGTTTATTTCAACTTTCCACGAATTGAACAACCTTAACTTTCATTTTATTATCAAAAGACTCTTGCTCCTGTTTAGGAAGAGCTTTAAAGCTGCCTACAAATTAGCATTGTTCTGGCCTTGTTCTGAACATGCCGATTGCAACAGTTATTTATCATAGAAGTCATGAGAAGCCCATGATCTTCTCATCGATGTCGGAATCGTCTAAAATCTGGTGTTTCGCTTTGATATTGCATGTTATTTGTGACTTGTATGGCAAATACATTCAACATCACCTTCAGTTATCAAAGGGTATATATTGTGTTCGATATAAGAGTTCAATTAAATTGTCATTTGTACCATTAATGAGGTTTGGCCACAGCATCGCCGCCATGTCATTCGTACCATTACTAAAGCTTCACAGACCTTGTGACATTACGATTCACATTAAAGGTCGGCAGTCGACCCAGAGACTGAAGCGAAAGATCTGGCTATCTTCGACGCCTCAACGTCATCGTGGATGAGCTATGCCACCAGCTGTATGGCAGCATGCCATTTTAGGCCAACTGCCAAAACCACGCTTCAAGAGTGTAGCCTCGTATACCAGTAAGGGCAGGATCGGCAGTATCGTGTTACGCGAGCTGTAAACGTGACCTTACGACAATAGCTGCCAGTTCAAAGAGTTTCAAAATACATATATGTAAATTATTCAGACGGCTCTTTGAGTTGGGAAACGAATCAGACTTGCTGGTAACCTGGATGATAAACATAAGCGATAGAGGACTGCAAATCTCTCAAACTGGAATAAATCTTAACTGGTGAATTTTCAGAAATGACTGATGAATGAAGATAATTCTGTCATAGAAAAGATGTTTTGCTCACTTTCGCTTGAGTTTACTTTCTTATATTCCGAGAGACCTTTAACGTTTTCATATTTCAAACCATTAAATGTAATTCCTTGTCTTTCGTGCCCAATAATCTTCTGTATCGTCGTCAAAATCAACAGACAAAATAGATATGACTTTGGTAGCATCACATTAGGATTATTAGGTTGGTTCTGGACACTGGTTATCCTGCATGAATGTGCGCCCCGTCTGTAACAGGTCATCTCGTCCTACAGACTATCTCGTACTGAAGGCTTGAAAGCTAAACGTTACGACATCTGTCTGGATAATTTGAATAAATGTTCAGTTCACAAAGTTTCGTCTGGACTAATTACTTCAATGGTATCAGGTTTTCCACTTAACTACGATAACTCATTCTCGATAAAATTTACTGTTGTGATTAGTAAACTTTGAGTCCTGTATGTTGACATTTAACTTCATCTCTACAAATTTCTATCTGCTCTGACACGTGCTTCTGAAGTAAAAGTAGCCGCATGAATAATGGTAGTGAATGTATGTTGTGTTTCTCATTTTAAACTCAATACATTTCAATGTAACCAGATGTTTGACAGTGTCAATAATGCGGTTAATAATCGGGCTAAACAAGCAAGTCGTTGACAGCATGAGGATCGGTCCACGTCATCGGGATAAGATGACACGCCCCCAACAAGGTCACACATTGTAACCACCTGGCCTCGTGTTAGTTGATAGTGGAAACAGTCGTTGGTACTTCTACAATATTGTAATGTTGCAACCTTACTGAGATGTAGATGTGGAATGTGTTGGGAATTGGTGGCTTACTTCAAAAACAATCAAATAGCCAGTTCCCTTCCACTGATTTACCCACCTGAACTAGAAATACAGGAGACCGGGGAGGTCGCCTCATCTGTTTCATATTTTGATCTAAGCAAAAAGACAGAACACTCTCCACAAGATTGTATGACAAGAGACTTCAACTTTCCAAAAGTCAACTTACCCTTCATGTCGAGCAATATTCCAGTAACTGGCATTTGGTGTTTGGTTCTCAACTTTTGAGATACAATCGGGCATATTCTTTTTACCACGCTTTTAAAGAGCACCATACGACATTTGCTCAGAAGTTGTTTGATCAAGGTTACAACATCCAATGCCTAAGTAAAGCTTTAAAAAGGTTTGATGGTAGGCATGTGGAGGACATTTCCAAATTTGATGTATCATTGACAAAAGGGGATGGCCGATGCAAATTCTTACTGTGACTTGTACCTTATGGTCCTGTGTTGTTTTTTTTCAGGTGAACATTTGACTTGCCTTTGCATGTGTTTCTGACGGGTGTCACAGGTGGGACAGGGTACGCTCACCTTCGAGAAAACCTGGTATCATCACTATTTGATCATGATTCATAAACACATGTTCATGATAAAGAGATTTCTTTGGGATATGGAAAGCGTTTTATTTACAAGTTACGGCAATAATTCGTACGTAATAACATCTGAAATAATCATTTCCCATTCAATTATGACCGGGATACGTGTTAAAATAGATACGTTAATAATTTGACCTTCCGGAAGTGATTGAGTGAGTGTTTCAAACTGTTTTTCGCCGCTTCAAACAATATGTCACTTGTATAACTGCGTGGCAACTTAATGGTCGATTAAAGACAAAGGTGGCGCAAGTAGGAGACGTTTAGCACGGATATAGTGCTAACAAAACTATAATCTTAATCTGGAATTCGAAACCACGATCATAGCAGCTCAGCTCACCATTAAGGGACGCAACTCTGCACAGTGACTTCCGGCGCCTGATACGAGTGGGCTAAATGTTCCCCTACCAGCAGAAATAGCGTGACTGGTACAGATGCAGATTGCGTGAAAAATAGATGCAGTCAGTCTCGTTTGCAATAAAGATTTCAATTCCACCCACGGTTCTTACAATAACAGGTTGCAATAACTTACTGCATTGACCAGATAATGACAAACAAAACATGTACAAATACCGTGAGAGTTAATTATAGCTATCACCAACTCCCTCTCTTCGTCGCGAGGAGACACAGACGACGGAGTCTCTGAATGGATGGTGCAACCAAAATGGCAACGGAACACCTCGCGATGAATCTTGGACCCTGCAATTACCAGCGAGTTATTTGTTTGCCTCTTTGATCATAAACAGGGAACGTGAATATTGGCAACACCCGTCTATAGTCATTTAATCCACTGTAAAGGCAGATCAGGTCTTGTGAATGGGGCGCTGTTTGATCTCCCACCGCAATCACGCACGTATATCACCATACGGAGGAGATTTAAACTGGTAACGAGTTTGAAGGATAATATTATTTCCCTTTCAGTCAAGGACATTTCATGATAGCGCAATATCTTGAACACGACATTAAAATTAATAATTGAGTCAAGGCAAAACAAAGCAGCTATTGATATCATACTATCATTTGCCAATGCAAGAGAAAAAATACCAAGTCTAGATTATCGACCGAAACAGATTCCATTTGGCGTAAAGGGCAAAATAGCCGCGAAAGTTATATGAATGGACCACTGAAAATCAGTGATGACACGTCCTACTCCGTCCAGGTAACAATGGTCGTCTGGAAAGACAGGTTCAAGATTAATGGAGTTCCGTACTAAAGGAGCCAGACTGACGGAGTTTCACTGTAATCGGCTTCTTCGACAAACAACGAAAAACGCTTTAACCACGAGGCTATCCCAACACCCCGAAAGAAACTGTCATTTATGCTGACAGGTAAAATAGCTGTGAAAATAATATAAATGGACAACTGAAAATCAGTTTTGAAACCAGATGTTCGCGAATAGGGTAAGCATGTCGTGCCCTATCACTGGCACCTGTATTTCACGCAATATATGAAGAAATAACAATGTGTGTTTGTCGCACAGCAGTGTGGAAAGGTAGGTTCTTGAATGGCCAATATTATTCTCCTAACAAATCAGACAGACTTGCGAATAATACGTAAGTGCACATCACTGCTAGGCGCTGTCAAAGGAGGGATTATCATAGTTGACTATATTTGGACAATTCTAAATGGGGATTAATCTCTCTAGGCTGGCAGATATAATCCACCACTAATCTCAACTGCATACTCTCGGACAAACACACGTCAGCAGTGATTCCACTGAGTTGTACAGAGACAATGAATGGTCTCTGTGATGTGTGACTGTACCGGTGCCAATCGACGCTTTGGACAGTCTTTCGGTTACATCGCGGCTTGTCAGCTTAATGTGAGAGGAGAGGCTGAAATAACGCAGGTCGCAGAAGCGTACCACTTTGGTGAAACAGACGCGCACGAGGATGTGGCTGATGGGATGTCTGAACGTCCCGGTCTCGGTCTGACTGGATCATTGTTTGTGAGATAACTTTGCACACAATAGAGTGGATTCTAATGACATATTTCAATGTTGACTGGGATAATCACTGCTTTTTATGATATTATGATACTCAAGGATAATGTCAAGCATAGAATGTTGTTTCTGCAAATTGGAGAACTCAGCAGACACTATCGAATTTCTTATTTTAAATCTTGGCAATATTTCTGTACGCTGTGAACACATGTTCAACATCTGACTGTACAAACATTTAAAGCATTTATTGAGCCCAAAATGTGTGAAGGGAAAAATACCTGATTTGGACAGAAATCCTTGCTGAATCATGCTGATGAAGTAGACGGCACGTTGTATATCAGAATTTCAGTGAGTAAAAACACCTAATTGAATATATACTACTGAAAAAACATGAAGGATGTCACGCTTCTTCCAAGTTACTATAGGTGATCTGTCATGGAACTTTTTTGAGTAGTATATATTACAGTCAGACCGTGAAATGACTCAAACTTTCAGTTATATTGTGCAATGTCTGGTAGAGATAGATATTTCATGAGTTATTTCATGGGATGACTATTTAGTTAGACTATTTAGTCTCCGACTAATAGATCCGGTTGTCAGGCTCGCTGACTAGTTTAATGCACGTCATCGTATCCCAATTGCATAGATCGATGCTCGTGATATCAAACACTGAATTATCTGGTCCGGACATGTAGCTGTGGTATTGCTGAGTGTGGCGCTAAACAACAAAATAACAAACACACATCAAAGGGGAGGACCAGCCTATTGACTCCTCTTCCCCATCCCCAGGTATACACGCACGTACACAACCTACCAAACCAACTCGCTCATTTTACCCTAACAATCTCCATGGCCGTTATTTCCAAGACCCCTTCTCCTCTAAATAAACACACACACACACACTAGACAACTGCTGCATCTTAACGTCATCGAGGTGAGACAAGTGTCTGAGCCAAATTGACAACTGTGTCACATTTCTACCAAAACATATACCATATGATGTTCAGTCATTCAAATATCGCTCTGATTGTGCCGTTTGGTAAAAGAACATTTTCATTTTCAAAAGTTGCAGGATGAAACGATTAGGCAGGAAGAGATCTTTAGAGCATGCAATGAGCACAGACCGTCGTGACGAGTGGTCCCCAAAGAATGCTCTTCGCTCAGTCCATGTAATCAAGCTTACTGGCAATGCTATTTGAATCATCAGATGTCGATTTCAAACGCAATTATTAATAATGATTCCACTTTGTGCAGTGGCTGTTTCGACAAGGTAATTAGTCGCTTCAATACCCTGGGTCAAGCTGCTGGCAACTATCGACACATTGTATTGCTTTCTGTCTTAAAGCAAACAAGCCAATCAACGTCAAGTCTCTCTTTGTTGCATTCTTGATTACAGAGTGTTACAATAAAGGAACTCTTCAATCACGTTTAAGAAGAAGAGTGTGGGATTTAAGTAGCTGTGTTGTTAAAATTCCAAAATACGTGTGCCATCGAGGCGCTTAAAGCTATTCTGTTCATTTAGCTACGGATATTAATGATGTCTGTGTAATGTCTTAAACCTTTTGGAAAATCAGGAAGGGACTAAAATGACAGGAGCAAAAACATATTATTCCTTTTTAACATTGAAAACATGAGTCAGCTGCAACCTCTCACCATACCTGTATGATAGTCCGACTGGAACTCCCTCGAATTGAGACTTTGCCTCAGACCCCTTCCCAATTCTGGATACCCAACTGATGGTTATGTTAATTTTCCATAATATACTTTGGGTTTAATACACTGTAAGGAGTGTTGGCATTTGAACAGCTAAAACTATTTTTGTGATTGGTAATACAAATTCGTATGTGTTACAGCTCCAGAGGGGGCAGTGGGGTAGCCTAGTGGTTAAAGCATTCTCTCGTCACGCCGAAGGCCTAGTATCAATTCCCCACATGGGTTCAATGTGTGAAGCTCATTTCTGGTGTCCCCCGCCGTGATATTGGTGATATATTGCTAAAAGCGGTGTACAGCCATACACACTCACTCACTCACTACAGGTCCAGCGTGTGTCGTCATAACATAGGGGCGAGGCATTGACTCCAGCCATTCATGTTATTCATACCTTCAGGGTGGGGCGTAATGGTAGGCGAGTACCCATTCATTCCTACTGTTCATATATCTTACTGTTCTAGTGGTGCTTGTTTATAACTAGTGTCAGCATTGCTTCAACAATTCCTTGATATCACTGCGTCGTATTAGGACCACTGTAGTCATTGATTCCAAACATTCCTAAATGTCACAGCTCCAGAGTGTGTCGTAAAACACATAAGTGAGCTTTGCTTCCAATCATTCCTAATTGTCACAGCCCTGGGCAGTGTCGTAAAACACATACGGGGCGGCGTTTCCTGTTCATCCTCAAATATAGGAAATACAGGAAATGCATTTTCAAATGCATACTCAGTTCACCGAGAAGAATATATCCTAGTGTTTCCCGTTTGAGCACTATAAAGTTCGCTTTAACCTCACCATTTCATTCTACTTTGCCCAATCACTACCGGAAGTGCAGACTCATATTTCTGACAAGTCGTCTCGTAAAGGTGGCACATCATGGCCTTCACCTTTAACCAGGACCGAGACCTCGAGTCAAGTTTGCCGGTCACCCATCCACATATTCTCTGCCGCCAGAGTTGGTTAACGTCATCTGATTGTTGACCTTATCTCTGCATTATGCACAGGGCAACAAGCCACCAGGGTTCCCATGACACTGCGCGAGATGCTGGACTGAGGAACCAGACCCGTCACTTATTGAACACATAAACAATCCCTGGTGATCTGTAACAATGCAATAGTGCTGTTAGACGTGTAACCCAATTCTTGCGGATCTAAAGTTTGCTACGATATCCTGAAATAAAAACAGCCAAACACGAGCGGTGTTCAATTTAAATAAATGTTATCTCAGTGACATAATTATCCACAAACACAAAACCATACTGAGTAAAAATCAAATTATCTGCATCAACATTGAATGTTCAACATCTCAGAGTGTTGAGAGCCACTACTTAGGCGAGAGGGAATTAGTTTCCTAGCTGCCAATTTTCCGCTGTGATTAAATTTATCGTTCATTTCAACTTTCTACAAATTGAACAACCCAAACTCTCATTTTATTATTAAAAGACTCTTGTTCCTGCCCTGGATGAGGTGTAAAGCTGCCTACTATTTAGAATTGTTCTAGCGTTGTTCTGAACATACCGGTTGCAAACTGCCATTTGTTCCATTAATTGGGTTTGTCATAACCTTGTCTCGTCACAGCATCGCCGCCATGTCATTCGTAACAGTACTAAAGCTTCACAGACCTTGTGTCGTCACACTGCCGCCATTTTACTGGTCCCATTAGTAAGAGTTGACCGTCCTACCTTGTGTCGTCCGATGTCGCTATGTCACTGGTACCATTAGTAAGAATTGACCTACCTACCTTGTGTCGTCATACTGTCACCATTACTAAGACTTGGAAGCCCGACATTGTGTCGCCACACTGCGTCCTTGTCACTCGTACCATAACAAAGACTTTGTAAAAAAACTTTTTAAAAAGTATGTGTAAGATTGTGCCTCGGGGAAATTGGCAATCTCGTGTAGGTGACTCGAAATACATTCAAATGATGTGATACTGAGTATATATTCATATTTCACAGGATTATCAAGGTAGCATGCCGAAAAAAGATCTCGGTTTGTAAACGACGTATAATCTTTCTTCTTCCTGTATATTGACGTTGTACTTTTCATCTAAATAGAGTCGGTCTAGACTGGTCCGATTAAGTACACATCACTGACGGGGAAGCATCTATAGACAGATAATGTGCGTCAATATCATCTGTCAGATATCAATATGTTTATAATCATCACTGTATTCTACCTGGGCGTTTCGGGATCTCACTAAAGCGTAAGTGACACTCGGGGATTTCTGGGTAATAGAATGTATGGTAAGATAGTTTGGTTACCTCCGATTATATTGTGGCTGGAATCAGTTGACGACTGGATCAAATGGCATTTGTATGTGAAATTATGTGCTCAGTCGTCACGACAAAAAAGATATCCTCAAAAATATTCATGATTCAGTATACATGCACGTTACAAAACATTCTGCGGAAATTAAAACTGTTTGAACCTGAGCTATATCCCGTCTATCCTAACAGTACAAGTATATGCCACGAGAACCCCGAGAGCTGCGACACTGTCAGATTTTGCCGATCAATCCAATTAAATATAGAAAGTAGAAGGAAGAGTAGTTTCCATGCATCAGAGGCCAATTTGTGCACACAACCTCGCAAGAGGCAACATTTCAAATGCATTTTGGGGAAAAAATGCATGCTTGTCAATTACTTCTCTAACCTCAGGATATGCCGTGTTAAAATTTTCAGGCGGCATTCTCGGCAAGTATGATTGTGATATTTAATAAATGTTGTTAATTCAATTGCTGACTGGGCCCTGCTGTCAACGTTCACATGGCTGTTGGCAGTTTAACGTGATTATCCATTACTTAACCTGGTTTATCAAGACTTATGTTGTGTTTTGATCTATCATTCTATCGCGTTCGTGCTTCAAGATTAACTCTCACAGACAGTCGTGGATTATATCACTCATCACAACATATGTCATCGTTAGCGCACCGCTCAAGGCTCTAATCCAATGGATGGTTGTCATTTGGGTCACGTGCTTTACAAATACATTCCGATAATATGCTCAAAGCAATACATTTTATACAACAGAGGCGATCGAACGTCATGTACCTCGAGTTTGTCACACATTTACACCACCCGTGAAGATCCGGGGTAGAATAGACCCATGCTTGTTGTGAGAGCGACTAACGGAGTCGGGTGGTCAGGCTCGCTGACTTGCATGTCATAGTATCCAAGTGGCGTGGATCGATGCTCATGATGTCAGCCACTGGATTGTCTGATCCAGAGTCGATTATTTACAGACGTCCGTCATATAGCTGGAATACTGGTGAGTGCGACGTTAAACAACAAACAAACAAACACATTTACACAGACGCCAATGATCGGAAAAGTTAAAAGTAACAGTTGCTTGAACTGTTAACACTATAAACGTGTGTGGTGTCTGTGTCACTCACAGACAGAGGATTCATGACAGTACTTATAAGGATACAAAGCACAGGGAAAGACCACAGTTTGTTCACTCACCTTCATTCATATAAACTTAGCTGGTCAACAGGAATTTGGGAACGTATGGTGTTCTAACCACGATGCCGGCCTCTTTGTTGAGTTCTATGCAAAGGTGACTATGCTTGTCGTAAAAGGCGACTAACGAGATCGGGTGGTCAGGCTCGCTGACTTAGTTGATGCATGTCATCGATCCCATTTGCGTGGATCGATGCTCATGATATCAATCATTGGATTGTCTGGTCCAGACTCGATTATTTACAGACCGCCGTCATATAGCTGGAATATTGCTGAGTGCGGCGTTAAACAACAAACCAACCAACCAACCAACCCATGCACAGCTGTGTGCTCTTCATTAATCATAATGCAGTTAAGGATCCTACATGTACGCCAACACACAGAAGTACATACCAAGAAACTACACAGAACCAAGCAACAACCACATGAAAATTAAGTTGCATATCAACCAAACAGTGTGGCTCAGTGTGGCACAAACGTAATTGGTATTAACACGAACCCAATTTATAATAATAAAGACAATCATCCACAATCTACTTGTATTTTATACTTAATATTTTAGAGTGAAATACCGTAACATGACGCCTGGCCTTAATTTATTTGAAAAAGTTGAAACTGCCAAAATGTCAGAATCACTACTGTGTAGCTTGCTGCGGTATGGCTTCATGGTAATTCTATGTCCAATGTTGACATATTCCGTGTCAAAGGTACGCAATGGCTAGATTCTTCTCAATCACCTGAAGATGAAAAACGTCTGTTTGTGTTTGGACTTGTACTGTAAGATATTTCACACAACTCAGAATTTCCAGCATGAACAGTCATCCACATTCACAGCCAAACTGCCATGTCTTTTCCAAATCGCACTATCCCCGGTGATTGACTACTAATTGATACCGATACTATGAACTTGTGGCCAATGGGTTTTTTGATGGGACACGGGGACCTAACTCACATGATCATAAAGGGGTGCTTAACCGGAGAGTGAATTCAAGGACTATGGGCAGAGTTAGGGTAACCTACCCTAACCCTAACTCTAAGGGTCAAAGAAGCACATGAGGCCAGTGATGCAGTGCGCGGCTGTGCCAATAAAATGGAGGAACTTGTCAAATAACAGTCTCGAAATTGATACGAAATTGATATCGATGGTGAATGATTGATTGGGATGGGTTGAACAGAACAGAACAGAACAGAAGTATAAAGAAGGTCAATCACGACGTAGACAAGACAGAGGTTCTAAAATACCCATTACCCTAGACTCATGTGGCAAAAAAACCTACTGTATTTTATACAATACCTACTGTCCTAGACGTGATTTTATACAATACCTACTGTCCTAGACGGAATTTATACAATACCCACTGCCCGAGACGGATACTCTACAAAACCCACGACTCAAGACAGTTGTTGTTCCAAACCTACTGCTCTAGACGCACGTGGTTCAATACCAGCTGTGCATAAAATGTGTTCTGTAACGTAAATTCTCCGTCGAAGTGAAACAAATCCAAAAAATGTATGCCGACTTAGAGAAATCAAAGAGATATGCTATTTGTGTAAAGATGACATTTACGTCTCCAGACATATACACGAGACACAGCAAGCAACAAATTACACCACTGATAAATAATGTGATAAATAATATCATATCGGATCAATGTATCTAAATGTCTCGTCGTTACATCGACATATTCCCTCGAATCAATTGTCTGCAAACAGTGAATAATGTAGTTAAATACCGACAGTACAACAAGTTAACACTCGTGCCCGTAAGGATGTTTCCTATCGTCATGAAATGTAAATACACGTATATGTGTAAGCATGAATATGTTTTAGTGCCCATGTTTCTACAAAGACGCTGTACTTTGATTAGAGCGGAGACATTGAAGCTTACTAGACGAAGGTATTTATGAGATGGTAAGAAACGGATCAGTGGACATTTGGTCAATGTGAACCAAGAACAAAAGCATTTCACCTCGATCACTCAATACAAAACCCCAGGTAGCAAATAATATCTTTGAATTTAAATATGACAGTCACTTAAGACTTAAAAAATAAAATACATTTTCCTTTTGTTAAATGACATGTTGTGTTATTTGAAACAGAAAAGTTGAAGAGAAAAGTTGGGAAGAATGTTATTCCTAGAAAATATGTCATGGAGTACTGCAAAGACACATAAATTCTGCTGCATTCCCACGAGAGAGGAACACAGACGCTGGCTGAATTTACTCATGCTTCAGGCACACACCGTGGAGCACTTCTGCGAAGAAAATAATTTAAGTTATTTTTTTTAATGATTGGCCATCGCAAGATTAACAAGTTAGATGCTGCTGCATTTTTGTATTCACTAACAAATTCAATCTGTGAACAATTTCCTGTGACAAAAAGGAACCGTCTTTCTTAATTTCTATCGGCCCAACTTTTGTTGGTGTCTGTGAATTTGAGAAATGCTGCATTTTGTTTGAGCTTTAATACGTCTGTACGTCACCCATCTTGCGGCCGTCATGAGGGTGAGCGTTGCAGTGATAAATCTTTTAAGCAATTTTTGCCGTATGATAATAAGCTTCGATAGTTACATGTATTTTGTATTATAAATATCGTTCGTTTCCGACACAATATTGAATTAAACACTCCGGATGTCCTTTCATCAATATTACAAGTATTTGACTCTTGTCTCACCTTCAAGATTCCGATTTTAGCTCCCATAATCTGTGACCACAGCTGTGATAATGTTGAAAGTGTCGTACAAATATATCCACTCACTTTGTATCCAACTGCTAGGGTCATACACTCACATTCATAAGTATGACGTACTAATTATAAGTTTGTATGCATGACCAAAAACCTACGATGACAGGTTATGTGACGGTAAAAAGATATTTTAAAGTCAGAATTATCCCCAACAGAACCTGTTACACTGTGAAGACTGTGATCCCGACAAGTATGGCGCAAACTGACTGTTATATCAGTGGCATAATTATCCACAAACACAAAACAATTAGGAGATAAATATTTCGTCTTGTAAGATTTGCGTGATGTTATGCTGAATGGATCTACTGAAATTTCATTTGAGCACGACGCCGTAAGGCGGAGTGTTCAAATGAAAAATTTTCAGACATCCATTCAGCATAACATCACGCAAATCTTACAAAACGAAATATTTATCGACATTGTAACATGAACGTTAATTAAAATCGATATTTAGGAGGAACTAATTTACTGAGCGCATGACACAACAAAACTGTCGTTAGCAATACGTCTCCTCGTGCTCACCTTCGAAAAGATGCATGATATGGGGTGCCGCGAAACCGATCAATGGTTTCGAGGTACTCCAATAAAGATGGTTCATTTTACGAAAGGGGTGGTCACATGTTCAAGCCTATTTCTCAGAAAATAAACAAACAACAGGAAATATCACAAATTCAATTCTTTATCACAGTTCATCATCTTACTTGTAATTTGTAGTTATGCGTATATATGAAATACAAATAATCAAAATTACAAAAGACGAACATACCTGTTTGGCCCCTATACAAGATCGTGTCAACTCGCCTGAAACTGAGGTGGTGACAAGACAGGTCAAACATGTGCGAGATTTTAGACATGCAGCTTAGCTGGGATGGAAAAAGTTGTTTACTGTTACAGTGGAATTACATATGTGAAAGAGACCATGGGAATTAGCAGAAGAACTAACCTGGAAGTTACTCACGGGAGCAGTGGACAGTGGCAGGATATTTGTATCTTGGACAGGTACCAAATTACGTTCGTTAGCGAGCTGCTGCTCTCCCTGAAGAATGTTCGAATAATGTCGTTTTTGAGCCGAGCTCGAGTCAATGGAATACGACTTCAACGATTCATCGGTTTTGTGGCCGGTAATTTTGCAAATCTCGCGATTTTCAATACCTCCGTTTGACAGCAAAGTGACGGCAGTTGCCCGAAGACAATGGTTTGTATATACCAGCGTTGGTAGAAATTTCTTTCATCATGTTGCAAATGACATTTACACCAACTGGCCTCGAGGTGTACCATTCGGTGTCGTCGACGTGGACTCGTCTCTTGGGAGCCTGGTAAAAAGCACCATTGTTGGGATTGAGGAGAGACATGTATTTTTTCAATGAAAGTACAGGACAGAATTGGTCGGATGTTGCATAAATGCGTTTGTTGGGCCCATTTGAGTGTTTGAGGTCCCCCCTGTGATTTTTAGTGACTTCGGAGTGTGTCATTTCAACAAACTCGAACCCCTGTTCATCAGTGGATACACGAAAGGAAGATGCAGTTAATTCCCTTTGGTTTTCCTTGCCACGACGAGCGAAACCGAGTGTAAGGTCGAACCACACTTTACGAGGCAAGCCGGAAGGAGTTTCCGTATCCAAACTTTAACAAATTTTTTTAGATCATTCTCGGGGATAGCAGAGCATGATGTGTTGTCTGGTCAAGTCCATCGCGCTTAAGTTTTTTTATCATGGACAGAAAAACATTGTTTGCAGTGTGAAATTCCCGGTCTTGGATAATGTTTATGCTGTGCTTAAATGGCCCAACCCAACAAAACTCGATTTTGAGTAAAGATCTCCCTCAGCATTTCTGACTTCGGCTTCAAAGAACCTCAGTCTCTCATTCAGTTGAAAAGCAGGAAGCTCTTCGAACTTTGGTTCAAAACCTCGGAAGCCAAGCCATTCTGGAAGTAGTCCAGTTCCTTATGTGCTTTTGTTGAAAAAAATTGGAGATTAGCAAAACTATACATATTCTGAAAGCTTTCAATGTACAGATGAAGAAAACCAATGTTTCCAAATTTTCCCATCATTCATTTGGCGGCCATCTTGGATTTCAAGATGGCGGCCATTTTTGCCCATAGTTGTCAAGTCTAAGGCTTCTGAGGTGTTTATTTTGTCATTTAATTGTTTATATGTGATATTATTCCTACTCATATGTAATTTAGACATGCTTAAGGTAATGATTTCACATTCTTAACAAAAAAACTACCTCAACTTTTCTAATATCTTAGTTGGATTTTGCAATATTATTAGCAGTGTGGATAGAATCCTATACGTTACAACTGTCTATCACAAAGTAAAATTGTTAAAGAATATATTGTACCTTAATTATCATATGACCCCTTAAAAACTGTCATTTATCCAATAATTACCTATGGTTATAGGTTTCTCCAGCAACTCAGCAACATAAGAGCCATCTGTATCAATGCCTTGGCATTTAAATTTTCAAAATGTCACATAGAATTGTCATAGTCACATTAGACCAAAATAGGTCCCTTGAAGTCTTGAATAATAAAGTCACAATTCTTGATATGTGTCTTGATATCATATTCACAGAGAGTCATCAAACATGTCATTGCTGTCATCACCATCATTAGTTGACATATTTGTGTCATCGTCACACTGAGGTGCAGAGGCAGAGTTCTGTACATGACAAGTTGTTTGATCGACATGTATATCTTTGGGTCAAACAGTCTTTCCTACACTGACACCTCACCATCTCAATAATAGCCTTGGGGGCTGGGAGAACATCCATTGTTGTTGGTTGGATCCGGTTATCTTTATCCTTATGGAATCCATGTTGAAGTGGATCTAATTGGATCTGATGGGCGATATTGGCTTGACCCCACACATAAGCTTGAATATGAACCCTCAGAATGTGCTGCTTTAGAGCACCCAGTGTTGGTGGTAGCTTGTCACTCTCTGCCATATGTTTGCAGAAGAGATACCATCTGAGCTCTGGAATATCTGTCACAGAGAGGCCTTTTGGACAGTAAACACTGCATACAAATCTGGCCAATGTTGAAATTATTTGGTCACAGAGTTCATCACTTGTAGTCAGCACAAGGAAAGCATTAACAATATCATCATCCGTTTTCAAGTATTTCTGAAACCATGTTGCCTTTCCTACTCGGGAAAATCTGCCTGTATTGTCAGCTCCTGTGAAGGCATGGAAGGCTGGCAAAGCTGATGATTTCTTCACACCTAGGGCTGTCCAAAGAGGCTTTATTGGAAGAACATTTGAGGCCATTGAGAGTGTGGTGTTTTCCAGGAGACTGCTGTAATTTGCAATGGTCAAAACAAGGACATCAGTGTCAGGAGAGAAGATTGTCAACTGCGAGTTCCTAGGATTGCGCTGTGAAGCTGAAATAGCAAGATATATCTTGAGTGTGTCAGCTTCTTCATGATTGTTAGCTTCAAACTCCAAGTCTCTGTTGCTCCTGGTACAGCCGGATGCAGATGCAATAAAGGTTTGAGACGAATCAGCATTATACTCCAGTGTCTTTTCTTCCAGGTAGTCTGTCAGATCAGCTTTTGTTTGGTCATGAGACAGAAAACGATTTAACATGATGTGCTTGATTCTGGTGTCATCTCTAATTTGGTACTGAATGGGATCTCTTCCTTGGCGTCTCTTTTCTCTTGTTGCAGATTTGAGGGAATCTTGCTTGTATGTGTCAAAAGCAAGTATGACCTCATCAAACCCTCTTGCCAGGTTCATCACTCTGTCATTGAAGCACTGACTGAGATCTTCAACTGTTTCCACTGTATTTGGTAACTTTGTCATCTTCTGAAGTACAACCATCCCATCTAATACAGCAATTTTTCTTGGGATGTTGTTGAAGGTTTGATTTTGTTCTGTGTCACTGTCATCAACTGTGTTCTCTGGCTGACTTGCTTCATAGTTCATTGCTTCTTCATTTACAAACTTTGTAAGACTGCTGATCAACTTGGACTTGTCAGTGCATGGTAACAGCAATCCACTTGGTGAAAACAGTGACCTTGGAGTCAGTGTGAACTCAAAGTTACCAACTGCCTGTTTCAAGTCAATGTCTCTACTTGATCGGGCAAGAACCATCAGCCTTCCATACAAATCTTTTGTTTCTCTGAGATCCACATTCTTATCTCGGAGACGAACTGTTTGCTTTTGGCATCCTGACATGTACATCTTGTTGTTTTCCCTCTTCACTGGTGCCCAAAGACTCACTGGCCCGTTGATTCGTTGAGACACGTACTCTTCATAGAGCTTCTTTCCTGTTTCATCAATGTGTAGGATCTGAGACACAAACTCTTCAGGGACATAGGCATGCGTCATTAAGTTAAAGATCTTGTCACCTTCAAAAGCAAATGGATTACCATGATCCAGAACAGCAGATTTGATCTTGTCAACTGCAGTGTGATCCCAACAAATGACTCCTGGTGAAAGGTCATGATGTTCTTCCATATCTTTTGCCTCTCAATGAAACTTTTGTACTCACTAGCAAGACGAGAGAGTTCTGGAGAGGCCAAAAAGAAACGCTGCCTGGCATTGGAATTGTTTGAGATACCAATCAAGTCTGAGTGTACTTTCATCAATCTGTTCAGATGTTCACATGCATGATCAGCTCCTATGGATGTAAATGGAATGTCATTCTTTGTAACTGATATGTTTCCAGCTTCAAACTCCTTCCAAGTCTCGGGGAAGTTGATCTTCAGGGCATGCATGTCAGCATATATCGGGGCCACAGTCGTTTGTACTTGAGTCGGTCCATAGCAAAGAATAATCCGCTCAGTTCTTCTCCAGCCTCAAGATGAAGCTTCAGATCTGCATTGCGAGAAGTTGCTATGAAGAACAGAATTGTCTCAACTCGTAGATAGTTCATCAGTGATTTGAACATAGCATTCTTTGATTTCTCAGTCTCCCATTTCAGAAATGATTCCATGACTTCTTCATTCTGAATTTGACCAATCAGATTAGAATGTTCATCTTTGACAATTTCAGTCTTTGATGATTTATCAGTCTTCCTGCATGCTCTTTCAATTTCAGCTGCTGTTTCCACACAAACTTCTTGAAGTTGAGGATATTCCTTGAAGAACTCTTGCAATGCTAATTCATAGAGTGCCATGTAGGTATACATATGAGCCCGCAGACAACGTTTGTATTGCGTACATGTAAGAACCTGTCTTGTTGTTGTGGGGCCAAAGACATCAGCTTCCATCCATGCATCATCAATGCCAGAGTTTTCTATGGACGTGCCTAAAGCTCTCAGCGCAGCCATGACAACATGCAGTTCTCCCAGTCGTGGAACAATGTTTTCTTTCAGTTCAGGCTTAGCATCTAGGAGTTGGATTACCTTCTCATAAAGGGCCATGTCAAATGTGATGACTGTAGGATGTTCATTTCCAACTGCTAGTTCTTTCAACTTCTTAGCTTGCAATATGACAGTGAGCAGGGTAGACCATTCATGTGCTACTTCTGGTAGGAGTGGTAGGGCACCAACTCTAGTTGTTGATTGTCTCTCTGACAACAAAGACATGTAGCCAGCCCATCCAGGAATCATGCTAGCTTCTTTCTCATCATCTGTTCTGGCTATCATGGAAGCAACAACCCAGCCAAAGTGTGTCAAGTGATAGGACTTTCCAATACCTGCTTTGTTGGTTATAAATTCTTTGTCTTTTGAATGTGGATGGTTTCTTGGATTTGGTTTTTCACAGTGAAGCATATTGGTATGGTAGGGAGCCACAGAGAGACTGTTTGCTTCAGTGATCTCAAGGGGTGGTGATATTTGCTGTCCAGTTGCTCCAGTGCTCTGATATACAGCAGTAATAGTCCCATGTGTGGTGCCTTTGCCATCATGAGTGTCCTCATTAAAGTCTGTGTTGTCAACAGCAAAAAAGACAAAGGAACCTTTCCTCAGAAATGGTGGAACATATAACCCTTGGAACTGTCTGGTGTTCTTCACAACTGCATTGGCCAGAGCTGTTTCCAACATTAGAGAACGTCTGTATGGAATGCAATAGTTGTGTGCACTGAGTAGATCCATGATCGTCTTGTTTCTTGTGTCATAGTGGACTGTAAGGCCTAATCCTATTATTTGAGGATTTTCTCTTCCATTGTGAGATCTGAATGTTTCACATTCTCTTTTCTGTGTATATTTAACTTGTCTTCTTGACTTGAAACCGTACATTATGTTCTGGCATACAGTCAGTACTGTTCTGTCAACAACGCTGGCTTTTGCTTCATTCTGAAGGTTTTCAACAGTTCCCACCATCATCCAGCGTATCAGAGTGTACAGCTCGATTGGGACGTCATTAATGTTACTTGTAACAGATAGGGGATTGTTGATTTTGTCATCTCTGTCAAAGGCTTCTATACTCTTTCGTACAAGCTGTGCTGACTTGTATATAACCTTCATGTTGTCCATGCCCTGGTCGTTTTCAATTGCAGCATGCACCATCTCTTTCTCGCAGGCTTCAGGGGAGTAGAGAACAGCCGGTTTTCTTCGGTCTTTTTGCAGAACAGATCTGACGGATGGTAATTCTGTAAGTATCCTAACTTTCAGCCACTGCCTTGAATAAGTAGGTACATGGTCAGACAAGCAGTCTATACCTCCCAGCATGTTGATATATGTTACTTCAATATCTCCCATTGACAGATAGGCCTTGTTGTCTGTCTGTCTACATACCAGATTAATAAGTTCGGTTAAACAGGCACTTTGATGTCCAGATTCAGATCGCTTGTTTTCTTTGTGGGCTTCCTGGCGCAAAACATGAAATACATTTGTAGTCCAGCAGTTTTTGTGGTATCTTACATCAATGGAATGGGCATCACTTGGAGAGATTGATGAATAAAGTCTGGTCTTTAAGGCAGGATTGTTTGAAATTTCAACGGCATATCTTAAATCTTCCCCAGCATTTAAGGTCCTGACATTAAAAAGTGGCTGTCTGTCCTCTTCCTGGCAAAAGAAGCACAAGTCCTTGACCAATGGCATTGTAGACGACCGTGTAAATGGTGCGGATGTTTCCTCATGGAGATCTGTTCCTTTCCTTTTACGGCCTCTATTTTTTGAAGGTATGGAATCATCAAGTATTCCTTTCTGTGTCCTGTCTCGTGCTCGCTGTATTTGATCGCTGTTGGTAGCATTGGAGTAGCAAGTCCGATGCCAGGCAGCACTGTGAGATGATAAAGTCTCTCTGTCACAGCCTTCAAGTCTTCGCCATATACCAGTATATTCACCATCATGGACATTCGCTCGTTCAAACAAAACATGGAGTAAGCGGTCGTAAGAATACAATCTTGGTTGCGATACTAGTATGGATGATCCATGATGGGCATTCTTTTGGCACAGAATACAAAGATTCCAATCTGTAGTGACTGATGTTGATATCTTCTGATTCACTTGCCAAAGCTGTGGTGATGATATCATCATTTAGGTTGAAATTTTCCTGAAACAAACAATACTGATCATAAAGTAAAAATAGAAGAAAATAGAAATAGTATTTTTTGTTTGTTTTTATAATCAAACATACTTTATTAAAAATATATGTCCAGAAATATTTTTAAAAAGTGTTTGTGCTCTTTAGTAAAAAAAATCATTTCAAGTCTTCATACTAGAATTTGCTATTATTCATAGTTGTTAGGAAAACATTACTAAAAATGTTTCATGTATGCTACAATATCTTATGGGTTTTATTTTGCAAGTGAAATTACCAAAATATTTAACGTATCATCTGAGGTCTGCAAGCAAAAGTATTGCGGTAATTAGTTGTCTGGACACAACAATATGTGACATGCAGAGCATTGCAGTGGGGCCCTTTTAAGGATGTATTGAAAATTGTTTTTAATGCACGCATATAAAATTATTACATGTACGTTTAAAAGATAGGCATGCTACGTAAAAGTAAATAGATTATCTATGAAAAATTTAAGAAACAAGAATAATTGCAATATTTTACAAAAATAATTATACTGAATCCCTAAACGGGCCCCAAGGTATCAGACAGCATATAACTTTTATGTAGCATAACTTGAGCTAAATAGGATAATTTACACTAAAATTGAAATTTCCTGAAACTGAATATACGCTAGGAAGCATTTCTAGTTAAGTTTAACATGTAGCAAATGGTTGCAATATACTTTTAATGGAACAGATCAAGCCTATGTTGTCAGTCATGTTATTATGAAGAAATCATTGCCATTCAATTTCTCAATAATTATCAATGAACCAACATAGATAGCACGCGTCATAATATTCTAAAATATTCACTCACCTATTTAGATGAATTTCAGCGGGTCTTGGTTGATGATAAGCCTTCCTTGATGATGGAAAAACTCTTCTTGTCAGAGTGGTCGCAGCCATGTTGACTTGAAAGGTCAATGTCACAAGGGGAGATAACTCATTTTCATAATAAATACCCACAACTGGTCATTATTGCTGTCATTTACACTGGCCTCAAGTGGTCAAGTTTGAGCGTCATTTATTCGCAAACTATGGACCCCAAAAATTGGAAACATTGGTTTTTATGTTGAGTAGGCTCTATAGTATGTAAAAATATATACAGATGCAAATCTCCAAATTTTTTGAACGAAAAATTAAAAACGAACACAATACAATGGACTAAAGTGAAGAAGATTGCCTTGTTCAGGGTACAAATGTGACAGTAAGTGGGAGTAATTTGTTATTATTACGTAAATGAAATTTCCGTACATCCATTTAGCATAACATATCTCAAATCTTCAAAACGAAATATTTAATTTACGTTAATATTTTGGTCAATCGCGTTATATTATTGCCAATTTTTGTGATGACACATTGGTCACGCTTTTACATTGCTATCATGGCAATGGTGTAAGGGAGGTAACTCTCGCTGATGTTGATCGAATCTGCGTAGGAATTTTAAGCATGTGTTTATGTATTCTTTTATGTTTCAATGGCTTACGTCGAAATATTTTAACTCCCCAGGAGGTATTACGTCCAATAGATTTGGGGAGGTTCCCATCCACGATGTCCTGTACTGCTTTTGCATCAAGGGACGCGAAGCGGTCACTGGACGCTTGAACTTTGGGCTCTACAGAAGCGCTGGCTGTATTTCCTAGTTCAGGGGCCATCTCAGAACGGTTTTCAGGTTCAACAGCTGTTGTGAGTAATAATAATAACAAAATTAGGTGGGTGTGAAAGTCATAACTATTATAGAGTTGCAATAAATGTTTTGTACTCTGTTAAAAAATGATTTTCTTTTCTTTTCCCTTTGGCCAAGCCCAAGAAAATTACATCATTTATGATTATGATTGTGTAATTAATGAAAAAAGGTAAATTTCATTTACCTTCAAATTCTTGAATTATCTCAGAAAATGTCTCGTCGTCCCAATCACTCAATATTTCATCGAAATCTCCTATGTGGAAGTCAGGGTAAATTTCCATCTCTTCCTCCATGTTGATGATTTCAAAAATAGTTCCATGAATTAATGTTTACATACACGGTGATGAGACCCCCAAAATTCAGCGATGTTATGCTCATTCGACAACACTTTTTAACCAATCAGATCAGAGAACATACCTACTTTTATGTTACAATACTGAGTAAAAATCAAATTATCTGAATCAACAGTGACCTTTCAAAATCTCAGAGCGTCGAGAGTCACTGATTAGGCGAGAGGGAATTAGTTTCCTAGCTGCCAATCTTCCGCTTATACCAAGAAATATCTGCACCCCATATAAATACGTTAAATCAGGTGTGTGAAGTAACAGAGTTGCTGCAGGATGATACAAAGACATTTACGAGCATCGAGCGCCTCTACCTAGGCGAGAGGGAGTTGGCCTCCCAGCTGCCAATCTTCCGCTTATAGCAAGAATTACCTGCACCTTATATCCGAACGTTCGAAGAATTTGCTTAAGTTGAAAGTCTCATCTTTTTATGACGTGTTGAAAATACGTCAAATCAGGTGTGTGAAGTAACAGAGTTGCTGCAGGATGATACAAAGACATTTACGAAACTAACCAAGATGAGCAACACCCTCCATTTGACGCATTTCCTCCTTGTGGTGCAATTTGATAATCTTAGATTTTTACAGAACGGCAGGGACCATCACTAAATTAAATCACTGTGTCTTGCGTTCTCTGATTCGCCAATGTAAGCATTGTAGACCGGATAGAATAAGCTTTGATTCCTTCTCATTGCAGTTTTGGGTTCGTTTATTCAACTTTCCACGAATTGAACAACCT
Organism: Haliotis rufescens; assembly: GCF_023055435.1. NCBI lineage: Eukaryota > Metazoa > Mollusca > Gastropoda > Lepetellida > Haliotidae > Haliotis > Haliotis rufescens. Next base: position 3,621,916 of record NW_025963802.1, read on the forward strand.
GAACTCTCATTTTATTATTAAAAGACTCTTGTTTCTGCTCAGGAAGAGCTTTAAAGCTGCCTACAATTTAGCATTGTTCTAGCCTTGTTCTGAACATGCCGATTGCAACTGTTATTTACCATAGAAGTCATGAGAAGCCCATGCTCTTCTCATCGATGTCGGAATCGTCTTAAATCTGGTGTTAAGCTTTCACATTGCATGTTATTTGTGACTTGTATGGCAAATACATTCAACATCACGTTCAGTTATCAAAGGGTATATATTGTGTTTGATATACGAGTTCAATTAAATTGTCATTTGTACCATTAATGAGGTTTGGCCACAGCATCGCCGCCATATCATTCGTACCACTACTAAAGCTTCACAGACCTTGTGCCATTACGATTCACATTAAAGGTCGGCAGTTGACCCAGAGACTGAAGCGAACGATTTGGCTATCTTCGACGCCTCAACGACATAGTGGAGGAGCTATGACACCAGCTGTATGGCAGCATGTTCAAAGAGTTTCAAAATACATACATGTACATTATTCAGACGGCTCTTTGAGTTGGGAAACGAATCAGACTTGCTGGTAACCTGGATGATAAACATAAGCGACAGAGAACTGCAAATCTCTCAAAATGGAATAAATTGTAACTGGCGATTTTTTCAAAATGATTCCCCTGATGAATGAAGATTAGTCTGTCATAGAAAAGATGTTTTGCCCACTTTCGCTTGAGTTTACTTTCTTATATTCCCAGAGAGTTTTAACGTTTGCGTATTTCAAACCATTAAATGGAATTCCTTGTCTTTCTTGGCCAATAAGCTTCTGTATCGTCGTCAAAATCAACAGACAATATAGATATGACTTCAGTAGCATCACATTAGGATTATTAAATTGGTTCTAGACACTGGTTATCCTGCATGAATGTGCGCCCCATCTGTAACAGGTCATCTCGTCCTACAGACTATCTCGTAATGAAGGCTTGAACGCTAAACGTTACAACATCTGTCTGGATAATTTGAATAAATGTTCAGTTCACAAAGTTTAGTCAGGACTGATTACTTCAATGGTATCAGGTTTTCCTCTTAACTAAGATAACTCATTCTCGATAAATTTTACTGTTGTAATCAGTAAACTTTGAGTCTTGTATGTTGACATTTAACTTCATCTCTACAAACTTCTAGCTGCTCTTACACGTGCTTCTGAAGTAAAAGTAGCCGCGCGGATAATGGTAGTAAATGTATGTTGTGTTTATCATTATAAACTCAATACATTTCAATGTAACCAGATGTTTCACAGTGTCCATAATGCGGTAAATAATCGGGCTAAACAATATTGTAATGTTGCAACCTTACTGAGATGTGGAATGTGTGCGGAATTGGTGGCTTACTTCCAAAACAATCAAATAGCCAGTTCCCTTCCACTGATTTACCCACCTGAACTAAAAATAAAGGAGACCGGGGAGGTCGCCTTATCTGTTTCATATTTTGATCTAAGCAAAAAGACAGAACACTCTCCACAAGACTGTATGCCAAGAGAAATGACTTCAACTTTTCCAAAAGTCAACTTACCCTTCATGTCGACGCATTAAGGGACGCAACTCTGCACAGTGACTTCCGGCGCCTGATACGAGTGGGCTACACGTTCCCCTACCAGCAGAAATAGCGTGACTGGTACAGATACAGAATGCGTGAAAAATAGATGCAGTCAGTCTCGTTTGCAATAAAAAATCCAATTCCACTCACAGTTCTACAATAACAGGCTGCAATAACTTACTGCATTGACCAGATAATGACAAACAAAACAAATACCGTGAGAGTTAATTATAGCTATCACCAGCTCCCTCCCTACGTCGCGAGGACACACAGACGACGGAGTCTCTGAATGGATGGTGCAACCAAAATGTCGGAACCACAAGCGGTGAATCTTGGACCCTGCAATTACCACCGAGTTATTTATTTGCCTCTTTGATCATATACACGGGGCGTGAGTATTGGCAACGCCCGTCTATGGTCATTTAATCCACTGTAAATGCTGATCAGGTCTTGTGAATGGGGCGCTGTTTGATATCCCACCGCAATCACGCACGTATATCACCATACGGAGGCGATTTAAACTGGTAACGAGTTTGAACGAGAATATTATTTCCCTTTCAGTCAAGGACATTTCATGATAGCGCAATATCTTGAACACGACATTAAAATAAATAAATTAGGTCAAGGCCAAACAAAGCAGTTATGGATAGTATAATATCATTTATCAGTGCAAGAGAATAAATACAAAGTCTAGATTATCGACCGAAACAGATTCCATTTGGCGTAAAGGGCAAAATAGCTGAGAACGTCATGTGAATGGACCACTGAAAATCAGTGATGACACGTCCTACTCCGTCCAGGTAACAATGGTCGTCTGGAAAGACAGGTTCCAGATTAATGGAGTTCCGTACTAAAGGAGACGGACTGACGGAGTTTCACTGTAATCGGCTTCTTCGACAAGCAAAGAAAGAATGCTTTAACCACGAGGCTACCCAAACGCCCCCAAAGAAACAGATTCCATTTATGCTGACAGGTAAAATAGCTGTGAAAATAATATAAATGGACAACTGAAAATCAGTTTTGAAACCAGATGTTCGCGAATAGGGTAAGCATGTCGCGCCCTATCACTGGCAGCTGTAATTCACGCAATATATGAAGAAAAAACAATGTGTGTTTGTCGCACAGCAGTGTGGAAAGGTAGGTTCTTGAATGGCCAATATTATTCTCCTAACGAATCAGACAGACTTGCGAATAATACGTAAGTGCACATCACTGCTAGGCCCTGTCAAAGGAGGGATTATCATAGTTGACTATATTTGGACAATTCTAAATGGGGATTAATCTCTCTAGGCTGGCAGATTTAATCCACCACTAATCTCAACTGCATACTCTCGGACAAACACACGTCAGCAGTGATTCCACTGCGTTGTACTGAGACAATGGATGGTCTCTGTGATGTGTGACTGTACTGGTGCCAATCGACGCTTTGAACAGTCTTTCGGTTACGTCGCGGCTTGTCAGCTTAATGTGAGAGGAGAGGCTGAAAAAACGCAGGTCGCAGACGTGAACCACTTTGGTGAAACAGACGCGCACGAGGATGTGGCTGATGGGATATCTGAACGTCCCGGTCACAGTCTGACTGGATCTTTGTTTGTGAGATAACTTCGCACACAATAGAGTGGATTCTAATGACATATTTCAATGTTGACTGGGATAATCACTGCTTTTTATGATATTATGATACTCAAGGATAATGTCAAGCATAGAATGTTGTTTCTGCAAATTGGAGAACTCAGCAGACACTATCGAATTTCTTATTTTAAATCTTGGCAATATTTCTGTACGCTGTGAACACATGTTCAACATCTGACTGGACAAACATGTCATAGCGTTTATTGAGCCCAAAATGTGTGAAGGGAAAAATACCTGATTTGGACTGAAATCCTTGTTGAATCAGGCTGATGAAATAGACGGCACGTTGTATATCAGAATGTCAGTGAGTAAAAACACCTAATTGTATATATACTACTGAAAAAACATGAAGGATGTCACGCTTCTTCCAAGTTACTATAGGTAATCTGTCATGGAACTTTTTTGAGTAGTATGTGTTACAGTCAGACCGTGAAATGACTCAAACTTTCAGTTATATTGTGCAATGTCTGGTAGAGATAGATATTTCATGAGTTATTTCATGGGATGACTATTTAGTTAGACTATTTAGTCTCCGACTAATAGATCCGGTGGTCAGGCTCGCTGACTAGTTTAATGCACGTCATCGTATCCCAATTGCATAGATCGATGCTCGTGATATCAAACACTGAATTATCTGGTCCGGACATGTAGCTGTGGTATTGCTGAGCGTGGCGCTAAACAACAAAATAACAAACACACATCAAAAGGGGAGGACCAGCCTATTGACTCCTCTTCCCCATCCCCAGGTATACACGCACGTACACAACCTACCAAACCAACTCGCTCATTTTACCCTAACAATCTCCATGGCCGTTATTTCCAAGACCCCTTCTCCTCTAAATAAACACACACACACTAAACAACTGCTGCATCTTAACGTCATCGAGGTGAGACAGGTGTCTGAGCCAAATTGATAACTGTGTCTCATTTCTACCAAAACATATACCATATGATGTTCAGTCATTCAAATATCGCTTTGATTATGCCGTTTGGGAAAAGAACATTTTCATTTTCAAAAGTTGCAGGATGAAACGATTAGGTAGGAAGAGATCTTTAGAACATGCAGTGAGCACAGACCGTCGTGACGAGTGGTCCCCAAAGAATGCTCTTCGCTCAGTCCATGTAATTAAGCTTTCTGGCAATGCTATTTGAATCATCAGATGTCGATTTCAAACGCAAATATTAATAATGATTCCACTTTGTGCAGTGGCTGTTTCGACAAGGAAATTAGTCGCTTCATTACCCTGGGTCATGCTGCTGGCAACTATCGACACATTGCATCGTGTACTGTGTTAAAGCAAACAAGCCAATCAACGTCAAGTCTCTCTTTGTTGCATTCTTGATTACAGAGTGTTACAATAAAGGAACTCTTCAATCACGTTTAAGAAGAAGAATGTGGGATTTAAGTAGCTGTGTTGTTAAAATTCCAAAATACGTGTGCCATCGAGGCGCTTAAAGCTATTCTGTTCATTTAGTTACGGATATTAATGATGTCTGTGTAATGTCTTAAACCTTTTGGAAAATCAGGAAGGGACTAAAATGACAGGAGCAAAAACATATTATTTCTTTTTAACATTGAAAACATGAGTCAGCTGCAACCTCTCACTATACCTGTATGATAATCCGACTGGAACTCCCTCGAATCGAGACTTTGCCTCGACCCCTTCCCAATTCTGGATACCCAACTGATGGTCATGTTAATTTTCCATAATATACTTTGGGTTGAATACACTGTAAGGAGTGTTGGCATTTGAACAGCTAAAACTATTTTTGTGATTGGTAATACAAATTCGTATGTGTTACAGCTCCAGAGGGGGCAGTGGGGTAGCCTAGTGGTTAAAGCATTCTCTCGTCACGCCGAAGACCTAGTATCAATTCCCCACATGGGTTCAATGTGTGAAGCTCATTTCTGGTGTCCCCCGCTGTGATATTGCTGATATATTGCTAAAAGCGGTGTACAGCCATACACACTCACTCACTCACTACAGGCCCAGCGTGTGTCGTCATAACATAGGGGCGAGGCATTGACTCCAGCCATTCATGTTATTCATACCTTCAGAGTGGGGCGTAATGGTAGGCGAGTACCCATTCATTCCTACTGTTCATATGTCTTACTGTTCTAGTGGTGCTTGTTTATAACTCAGCATTGCTTCAACAATTCCTTGATATCACTGCGTCGTATTAGGACCACTGTAGTCAATTGATTCCAAACATTCCTAAATGTCACAGCTCCAGAGTGTGTCGTAAAACACATAAGTGAGCTTTACTTCCAATCATTCCTAGTTGTCACAGCCCTGGGCAGTGTCGTAAAACACATACGGGGCGGCGTTTCCTGTTCATCCTCAAATATAGGAAATACAGGAAATGCATTTTCAAATGCATACTCAGTTCACTGAGGGGAATATATCCCAGTGTTTCCCGTTTGAGCACTATAAAGTTCGCTTTAACCTCACCATTTCATTCTACTTTGCCCAATCACTACCGGAAGTGCAGACTTATATTTCTGACAAGTCGTCTCTTTAAGGTGTCACATCATGGCCTTCACCGTCAACCAGGACCGAGACCTCGAGTCAAGTTTGCCGGTCACCCATCCAAATATTCTCTGCCGCCAGAGTTGGTTAACGTCATCTGATTGTTGACCTTATCTCTGCGTTATTCACAGGGCAACAAGCCACCAGGGTTCCCATGACACTGCGCTAGATGCTGGACTGAGGAACCAGACCCGTCACTTATTGAACACATAAACAATCCCTGGTGATCTGTAACAACGCAATAGTGCTGTTAGACGTGTAACCCACTAAGATATCCTGAAATAAAAACAGCCAAACACGAGCGGTGTTCAATTTAAATAAATGTTATCTCAGTGGCATAATTATCCACAAACGCAAAACCATACTGAGTAAAAATCAAATTATCTGAATCAACATTGAATATTCAACATCTCAGAGCGTTGAGAGCCACTACTTAGGCGAGAGGGAATTAGTTTCCTAGCTGCCAATTTTCCGCTTATAGCAAAAAATATCTGCACCTCATATCCGAACGTTTGAAGAATGGGCTGAAGCTGAAAGTCTCACCCTGTAATTGCGTGCTGAAAATACGTGAAAACAGGTGAAGTTTAAGAGTTGCTGCAGTATGATACCAATACATTTGCAAAACTAACCATGATGAACAACATCCTCCATTTGAGTCTTAAAGTTTAGATATTTACAGAACGGCAAGGACCATGACCAAATTAAATCGCTGTCTCTTGCGTTCTCTAAGCTGTAAGCTGGTCGATCGGATAAAATAAGCTTTGGTTCCTTTCATTGTAGTTTTGCGATCGAGCATTTCAACTTTCTACAAATTGAACAACCTTAACTCTCATTTCATTATTAAAAGACTCTTGTTCCTGCTCAGGATAAGCTCTAAAGCTGACAACCGACCGTGTGTCGCCACACTGCGTCCTTGATAAACTGGTACCATTACTAAGACTTGTCCAACTGCCCTTGTGTCGTCACGCTGCCACCATTATTGAGACTTTTCATACCGACCGTGTGTCGTCACACTGTCACCATGTCACTGGTACCATTAGTAAGAATTGACCTACCAAATTTTGTCGTCTCACTGTCACCATGTGAATGGTGCCATTGCTAAGACTTTGTGTCGTCACACTGTCGTAAAGTCACTCCTACCATTACTTATTAGGCAGAACTTGAAACACTATAACACTGCACTCATGAATATATAACAACAGAGATCAAGATTGCAGAAAGGTTACATATATAAGAAACAACAACCAACACTTAAAAAAATATATGGTGTGAGAGTGTGCCTCGGGGAAATTGGCAATCTCGTGAAGGTGACTCGAAATACATTCAAATAATGTGATTCTAGTTATAAATTTATCGTTCATTTCAACTTTATACAAATTGAACAACCCAAACTCTCATTTTATCATTAAAAGACTCTTGTTCCTGCTCTGGATGAGGTGTAAAGCTGCCTACTATTTAGAATTGTTCTAGCGTTGTTCTGAACATACCGGTTGCAAACTGCCATTTGTTCCATTAATTGGGTTTGTCATAACCTTGTCTCGGTACAGCATCGCCGCCATGTCATTCGTAACAGTACTAAAGCTTCACAGACCTTGTGTCGTCAGACTGCCGCCATTTTACTGGTACCATTATTAAGAGTTGACCTCCCTACCTTGTGTCGTCACACTGCCTCCATTTTACTGGTACCATTAGTTAGAGTTGACCTTCCTACCTTGTGTCGTCCGATGTCGCAATGTCACTCGTACCATTACAAAGACTTTGTAAAAAACTTCTAAAAAATATTATGGTGTAAGATTGTGCCTCGGGGAAATTGGCAATCTCGTGTAGGTGACTCGAAATACATTCAAATGATGTGTTCTGATTATAAATTTATATTTCACAGGATTATCAAGTTAGATTACCGAGAAAAGATCTAGGTTTGTAAACGACGTATAATCTTTCTTTTTCATGTATATTGACGTTGTAATTTCATCTAAATAGAGTCGGTCTAGACTGGTCCGTTTAAGTACACATCACTGACGGGGAAGCATATATAGGCAGATAATGTGCGTCAATATCATCTGTCAGATATCAATATGTTTATAATCATGACTGTGTTCTACCTGGGCGTTTCTGGGATCTCACTAAAGCGTAAGTGACACTCGGGGATTTCTGGGTAATAGAATGTATGGTAGGATAGTTTGGTTACCTCCGATTATATTGTGGCTGGAATCAGTTGACAACTGGATCAAATGGCATTTGTATGTGAAATTATGTGCTCAGTCGTCACGACAAAAAAGATATCCTCAAAAATATTCATGATTCAGTATACATGCACGTTACAAAACATTCTGCTGAAATTAAAACTGTTTGAACCTGAGCTATATCCCGTCTATCCTAACAGTACTTCTAACAATTATATGCCACGAGAACCCGGAGAGCTCCAACACTGTCAGATTTTGCCGCTCAATCCAATTAAATATAGAAAGTAGAAGGAAGAGTAGTTTCCATGCATCAAAGGCCAATTTGTGCACACAACCTCGCAGAGGCAAAATTTCAAAAGCATTTTATTGAAAAAATGCATGCTTGCCCATTACTTCTCTAACCTCAGGATATGCCGTGTTATATTTTTCAGGCGGCATTCTCGGCAAGTATGATTGTGATATTTAATAAATGTTGTTAATTCAATTGCTGACTGGGCCCTGCTGTCAACGTTCACGTGGCTGTTGGCAGTTTAACCTGATTATCCATTACTTCACCTGGTTTATCAAGACTTATGTGGTGTTTTGATCTATCATTCTATCGCGTTCCTGCTTTAAGAAGATTAACTCTCACAGACAGTCGTGGATTATATCACTCATCACAACATGTGTCATCGTTAGCGCACCGCTCAAGGCTCTAATCCAATGGATGGTTGTCATTTGGGTCACGTGCTTTACAAATACATTCAGATAATATGATCAAACAAATACATTTTATACAACAGAGGCGATCGAACGTCATGTATCTCAAGTTTGTCATACATTTACACCATCCGTGAAGATCCTTGGTAGAATAGACCCCTGCTTGCTGTAAGAGGCGACTAACGGAGTCGGAGTCCCAGTGGCGTGGATCGATGCTCATGATGTCAGCCACTGGATTGTCTGACCCAGACTCGATTATTTACAGACGTAACACATTTACACAGACGCAAATGATCGTAAAAGTTAAAAGTAACAGTTGCTTGAACTGTTAACACTATAAACGTGTGTGGTGTCTGTGTCACTCACAGACAGAGGATTCATGACAGTACTAATAAGGATATAAAGCACAGGGAAAGACCACAGTTCGTTCACTCACCTTCATTCATATATACTTAGCTGGTCAACAGGAATTTGGGAACGTATGGTGTTCTAACCACGATGCCGGCCTCTTTGTTGAGTTTGCTAAGGTGACTATGCTTGTCGTAAAAGGCGACTGACGGGATCGGGTGGTCAGGCTCGCTGACTTGGTTGATGCATGTTATTGATCCCATTTGCGTGGATCGATGCTCATGATATCAATCACTGGATTGTCTTGTCCAGACTCGATTATTTACAGACCGCCTTCATATAGCTGGAAAATTGCTGAGTGCGGCGTTAAACAACAAACCAACCAACCAACCAACCAACCCATGCACAGCTGTGTGCTCTTCATTAATCATAATGCAGTTAAGGATCCTACATGTACGCCAGCACACAGAAGTACATACCAAGAAACTACACAGAACCAAGCAACAACCACATGAAAATTAAGATGCATATCAACCAAACAGTGTGTCTCAGTTTGGCAGAAATGATAATGTAACTGGTATTAACACGAACCCAATTTATAATACCAAAGACAATCATCCACAATCTACTTGTAAATTAAATAATATTTTAGAGTGAAATACCGTAAAATGACGCCTGGCCTTGATTTGTTTGGGAAAGTTGAAACTGTCAATATATCAGAATCACTACTGTGTAGCTTTCTGCGGTATGCCTTCATGGTATCCAGTTCACAGACATACACGCACACGCACTTACATACCTATACGTGGGAAGCCCATTTCTCTTGTCACCCGCCGTGGTATTGGTGGAAACAACAACCTGGTGTAAAACCAACTCACTCACTCACATAAATACACATTCTTTTGTTACCTGTATAAAATACCGTCCAATGGATATAACCTGATGCATTTACAAGCATATATAATGAAAAGTCCCCGCAATAAACCAGAATATTTTTCTAACTACCAACAGTACACATTTGACAATACAGTTTATGTGATAGTTCACTGATTATGGTGACTGGCGGTATGAAATGCCAATACCCGAACCTCCGCCACAATAATTGAATTCAGGAAGATGGGAATTAAAAACACTAAACGAAGGTTAGTAAACCGACAGAGGCTGAATTGCCAATGCCAATTCTATGTCCAATGTTGACATATTCCGTGTCAAAGGTACGCCATGGCTAGATTCTACTCAATAACCTGAAGATGAAAAACGTCTGTTTGTGTTAGGCCTTGTACTATAAGATATTTCACACAACTCAGAATTTCCAGCATGAACAGTCATCCACATTCACAGCCAAACTGCCATGTCTTTGCCAAATCGCACTCTCCCCGGTGACTGACTACTAATTGATACCGATACTATGAACTTGTGACCAATGGGATTTTTGATGGGACACATTGACCTAACTCTCATGATCATAAAGGGGTGCGTAATCGGAAAGTGACTCCAAGGGTTGTGGACGAAGTTAGGGTAACCTTCCCTAACCCTAACTCAAGGGATCAAAGAGGCACATGAGGTCAGTGATGCGAGGGCCACAGCCGACCGCTATAGCCAATTTGTGCTCTAAAGCTGCGCCCGGTAAACTGCAGTCTTGTCCATCATATTAGTTACTTGGGGTCAATAATATGTAAGGCCTCTACACACTACCTATAGGAATCCTGTACCTGCGACGAGACAACCGATACTGATGAAAGGCCATCTCTGTTTACAGGAAAAAAAGATTAAATATATATTTAGAATATTTTTCTGATATATAAAACTAATCAAGTTTCTGAACTTCCATTTTAAAAATGACATTATACAATATTTGACATATTAAAACTAACAGCAAGTGAGAAAATAGACATGAAATCCGCCATATGTAGTTATGGCGTCTACATTTCTGAGGTGCTTGAGTACTCAGGTAGCAATACTTTTGAGATACAATCGAGCATGCTCTTTCTACCAAGATTTCAAAGAGCGTCATACGATCGCGACTCTTTCTCAAGGTGATCAAGGTTACAACATTCAAGCCTCAGCAAAGCTTTAGAATTTTTTTATGGTAGACATGTGGAGGATATTTCGAAATTTGATCAGTGACAAAAATGGTGTCCGATGCAATTCCCTCTTTTGACTTGTACAACATGTTTTCGTATTTATTTCGTGTAAACATTGACACGCCTATGCGTGTGTTTGTGATGGTGCCACCGATGGGGCAAGATACGCTCACCTTTTCGCGAACACCTGGTTTCGTCACAATTTGATAGTGATTCATAAACACATGCTCATGATATACTCGGAATCGTAGTATCGACTCTGCTTTATGCAGAGATTTCTATTGGACATTCAAATATCACGTATTTTGCTAAAACTGATACTGTACAATGAAGGTTTCACCACCAAAGGCCTGATTAAATCATCCCAGAAATGTCATGGTAGTTCTTCAGAGGAAAAAGTCAAGATGACATATAGCTTGTTCCTTACACACTGGCACTAATTGTGGACGTGGTGGGTGCCACCGGTAGACCATGACCGCACCCTTTTCGTCAACACCTGGTATCATCACTGATTTTCAGTGAAACACATATATATATTGTACCTGTTTCTTCGGGTATTCGAGATATGTTATTCTCTACAATTCGCACTTGCAAACACTAGCGCTCCCTCTTTTTATTCATGGATTAGATAACATATGACGTTATACAAATAAATATAGATGCAGTCTCTGTAAATTGATGTCCAGCCAGTTCTGTGTCATCTAAATACATAATCAAGTCGTAAATATAAGTCCCCTAAAAAGTTTTTCATTTTTTTCATTCAAAGTTGTGATAACTGAAAATACATTTCATCATTGAATAAAATATTTTGAATCAAATCAATCGTTGTTGCAAGTCATTATTTTCTGGGAACCATAGTCTGTTGGATGTTAGTTACTATATAAAACTTTGTCAAGGGGTATTCGTTACAAGGACATTAGATAGTAGCCATAGCAACCATTGTTTCAGGATAGTTTTTATTAGGAACCATGGTTCTTTGGTATTCGTAAATAGATATATTTGCGCTAAAACATTAGATACCAGGAACCGTTGTTCATGCAAACTATGGTTATTTTTTCGACAGAAACAACACTTGGACAAAACATGCCACCCCTAATAATTTGTTGTACCTTATATCTTAATATATACGTATGATTCCCATATTCTAAAAGACGACTGTCATAATTTCTTTTCACTACCACGTGATTACATAAACACCATAAAACAGAAAAGTACGAATAGATAATTTGTCCCAAACGCACACGCCGTAATAAATCGTATGTTTGAAATATTTGTCATATCAAGCATTTATTTAACCGAATTCTCTCTTCCAAAAAAGATCCCCTAATCCTACACTAGATCATGACGTCATTGTTTCTGTTTCAAACAAATTCCATTGTCTTTGCGAGCCACGGCAGTGCGTGGCTGTGCCAATAAAATGGAGGAACTTGTCAAATAACAGTCTCGAATTTGATACGAAATTGATATCAATGGTGAATGATTGATTGCGATGGGTTGAACAGAACAGAAGTATAAAGAAGGTCAATCACGACGTAGAAAATACCTTTCCTAGACGGATGTGGAAGAATACCCACCGCCCTATTGGGATGCAGTACTATACTCAGTGTCTTAGACAGATGTGTTAAAGTACCCACTGCCCCCGACGGATTCTGTAAGATAACAACTGCCCAAGACAGAGGTGATAAAATACCCATTACCCTAGACTCTTGTGGCAAAAAAATCCTACTGGTGTCGACGGATGTGGTTAAATACCCACTGCCCTAGACGGATTTTATACAATACCTACTGTCCTAGACGGCTTTTATACAATACCTACTGTCCTAGACGGATTTTATACAATACCCACTGCCCTAGACGGATTTTATTCAATACCCACTGCCCTAGACGGATTTTATTCAATACCCACTGCCCTAGACGGATTTTATACAATACCTACTGTCCTAGACGGATTTTATACAATGCCTACTGTCCTAGACGGATGTTATACAATACCTACTGTCCTAGACGGATGTTATACAATACCTACTGCCCTAGGCGGATGTTATACAATACCTACTGTCCTAGTCGGATTGTATACAATACCTACTGTCCTAGACGGATTTTATACAATACCCATTGCCCTAGACGGATTTTATACAATACCCACTGCCCTGGACGGATTTTATACAATACCTACTGTCCTAGACGGATTTTATACAATACCCACTGCCCTAGTCGGATTTTATTCAATACCCACTGCCCTAGGCGGACGTTATACAATACCTACTGTCCTAGACGGATTTTATACAATACCTACTGTCCTAGACGGATTGTATACAATACCTACTGTCCTAGACGGATTTTATACAATACCTACTACCCTAGACGGATGTTATACAATACCTACTGTCCTAGTCGGATTTTATACAATACCTACTGTCCTAGACGGATTTTATACAATACCTACTGTCCTAGACGGATTTTATACAATACCTACTGTCCTAGACGGAATTTATACAATACCCAGTGCCCGAGACGGATACTATACAAAACCCACGGCTCAAGACAGGTGTTGTTCCAAACCTGCAGCTCTAGACGCACGTGGTTCAATACCAGCTGTGCATAAAATGTGTTCTGTAACGTAAATCCTCCGTCGATGTGAAACAAATCCAATAAATGTATGCCAACTAAGAGATATCAAAGAGATATGTTATTTGTGTAAGGATGACATTTACGTCTCCAGACATATACACGAGACACAGCAAGCAACAAATAATGTGATAAATAATATCATATCTGATCAATATATCTAAATGTCTCGTTGTTACAACGACATATTCCCTCGAATCAATTGTCTGCAGACAGTGAATAATGTAGAAAATACCGACAGTACAACAAGCTAACACTCGTGCTCGTAAGGATGTTTCCTACCATCATAACATGTAAATACACGTATATGTGTAAGCATGAATGTGTTTTAGTGCCCACGTTTCTACAAAGACGCTATACTTTGATTAGAGTGGAGACATTGAAGCTTACTAGACGAAGGTATTTATGAGATGGTAAGAAACGGATCAGTGGACATCTGGTCAATGTGAACCAAGAACAAAGCATTTCACCTCGATCAATCGATACAAAAAACCCGGGAGCAAATAATATCGTCGAATTGAAATATGACAATCACTTAAGACTCAGCAGATAAAATAAAATTTGTTTTTGTTAAATGTCAGGTGGCATTATTTGAAACAGAAAATTGAAGCAGAAAAGTTGAGAAGAATGTTGCTCCTAGAAAATATCGAAAATGTGCTGTTTATTTATTGAGAAGGATGAGTCGGTACTTGCTGAAGTTCAACAAAGATACATCTATACTGCTGCATTCCCACGAGAGAGGATTGCTAGCTGAATTTACTCGTGCTTCAGGGACAAGCCATGGAAAACTTCTGAGAAGAAAATATTTTAAATTAATTTTGTTTTTAATGATAGGCCATCGCAAGATAAACGAATTTAGTCGATGCTGCATTTTTATATTTAGAAACAAATTCAATTTGTGAACAATATCGTGTGACAAAAAGGAGCCGTCTCTCTTCATTTCTATCGGCACATTTTATGTTGGTGTCAGTGAATTTGAGAAATGCCGCATTTAAATTGAGCTTTAATGCGCCTGTACGTCACTCATCTTGCGGCCGTCACGAGGGGCATGCAGCAGCGGAGGGTGAGCGTTGCTGCGATAAATCTTTTGAGTAGTTCTTGTCATATGATGATAATTAACTACGATAGTTACATGTATTTTTTATTTTAATTATCGTTCTCACCCGACACAATATTGATTTAGACACTCCGGATGTCCTTTCATCAATATTACAAATATGTGACTCTTGTCTCACCTTCCTGAAACTGATTTTAGCTCCCAAAATCTGTGAGCACAGCTGTGATAATGTTGAAAGTGTCGTAAAACTTCACCCACTCACTTAGTAGGGTCATGCTAGGGTCATGTGACTAAAACATTCATAAATGTGACGTACAAAGTTTGTATGCAACTTCCTAATACTACGATATACGCAGTAAGTGAATTAATAATTTTTTTACTTCTCAATCTCTTAATAATCTAGTTAGGCCATGGGAGCATTACCAAAACAACACGATGACACATAACAATACAGTAATTAGTTATTTTCAAGTCAGAACCTGTTACGCTGTGCAGACCGCGGTCCCGACAAGTATGACCAAGTATGACGTTTTTTGTGTTTTTTCCTCAAGTACCAAGCCATGTGGACTCTGTCACACGAGTCATTTCACCTGCCTTACAAGAATAATTGAACGGTAAGACGTATTTCCCAGAGGGCTTGCAAAGTACAGCATTGATAGTTCAGTTGCAGGTCTTTTCAGCCTAATCAATGATTGTCAGTAAGAGCCGCACTACAGGGATGGCGTGATAGACCCAATACAGGGATGTTGTAGTAGACCCACTATAGGGATGGTGGAGTAGATCCACTACAGGGATGGTGTAGTAGACCCAATACAGGGATGTTGTAGTAGACCCACTATAGGGATTGTGGAGTAGATCCACTACAGGGATGGTGTAGTAGACCCACTACTGGGATGGTGTAGGAGACCCACTGCAGGGATGGTATAGTAGACCCACTACAGGGATGGTGTAGTAGACCAACTACTGGGATGGTGTAGGAGACCCACTATTGGGATGGTGGAGTAGACCCACTACTGGGGTGGAGGAGTAGACCCACTACAGGGATGGTGGAGTAGACCCACTACAGGGATTGTGTAGGAGACCCACTACAGTGGTGGTGTAGTAGACCCACTACAGGGATGGTGTAGTAGACCCACTACAGGGGTGGTGTAGGAGACCCACTACAGGGATGGTGTCGTAGACCCACTACAGGGGTGGTGTAGTAGACCCACTACAGGGATGGTGTAGTAGACCCACTACAGGGGTGGTGTAGTAGACCCACTACTGGGATGGTGTAGTAGACCCACTACAGGGGTGGTGTAGTAGACCCACTACAGGGGTGGTGTAGTAGACCCACTACTGGGATGGTGTAGTAGATCCACTACAGGGATGGTGTAGTAGACCCACTACAGGGATGGTGGAGTAGACCCACTACAGGGATGGTGTAGTAGACCCACTACAGGGATGGTGTTGTAGACCCACTACAGGGATGGTGTTGTAGACCCACTACTGGGATGGTGTAGGAGACCCACTACTGGGATGGTGGAGTAGACCCACTACAGGGGTGGTGTAGTAGACCCACTACAGGGGTGGTGTAGTAGACCCACTACTGGGATGGTGTAGGAGACCCACTACTGGGATGGTGGAGTAGACCCACTACAGGGGTGGTGTAGTAGACCCACTACAGGGGTGGTGTAGTAGACCCACTACAGGGATGGTGTAGTAGACCCACTACAGGGGTGGTGGAGTAGACCCACTACAGGGGTGGTGTAGTAGACCCACTACAGGGGAGGTGTAGTAGACCCACTACAGGGGTGGTGTCGTAGACCCACTACAGGGGTGGTGTAGTAGACCCACTACAGGGGAGGTGTAGTAGACCCACTACAGGGGAGGTGTAGTAGACCAACTACAGGGGAGGTGTAGTAGACCCACTACAGGGATGGTGTAGTAGACCCACTACAGGGGTGGTGTAGTAGACCCACTACAGGGGTGGTGGAGTAGACCCACTACAGGGGTGGTGTAGTAGACCCACTACAGGGGAGGTGTAGTAGACCCACTACAGGGGAGGTGTAGTAGACCAACTACAGGGGAGGTGTAGTAGACCCACTACAGGGGAGGTGTAGTAGACCCACTACAGGGGTGGTGTAGTAGACCCACTACAGGGGTGGTGGAGTAGACCCACTACAGGGGTGGTGTAGTAGACCCACTACAGGGGAGGTGTAGTAGACCCACTACAGGGGTGGTGTAGTAGACCCAGTATTCCTTTTCCACGACTCCCTTCATTTAGTTTACTGTTACAAGTTCAAAGCTGGTACCAGATTCAATTCGCAGATGGCAGTGTGTGAGAATATTGCCAGATGCTTCTCACGTACACAGTGCTATTTCACAGGGTTTTAATGGTGGTTTTATTTTCATTTAGGGCCAACAGACCCCCACCCCGCACCCCCTCTCTGGATCCGCCTATGCTGTTTGGTATGGTGCTTAACACAACGTGTTCAAGGTCTAAATGTAGGAAGGATCCATTATTATGCTAATATTGTAATAAGTTCGTTGTAAATACAGGCGGTATGTGTGTAACATTAAACATCTTATTCATATTTTACTGAATGCTCAATGATATGCAATTTATACACTTTTAAATTCTAAACATGTTTAGATTATGAGGTTAATTTTAATACACAATAATTAGCTCGTGAATATGTTTAGATCATTGGGATGTTGTGTTTAGGTGATGTTTAAGTTTGTGAGAAGATAGTTCATATGTGAACGTGTTTAGACACCAAATGTGTATTCCCTTCAAGATTTAAACACATTCCTAAAGATGACTTGTATATGTATATACTAGTATTCTAAACACATTACTTGCAGGGAATGTAGCGTAAATCTGTGAATTCGCACGTGATATCAAAATATATAACGTACATGCTGAAGATCGTCCAACGACAACAAATTCAACTGGGCGTTCAAGGTAAAATAGCGGTGAAGATTATATGAATGGATCACTGAAAATCCGTGATGACACACGGTGTTCACGTAAATGGTAAAAATGTCCTACCCTATCGGTAGCCCTCGCCACTCAGACATAAAAAAATAATTGTTTGTTTATTGCCTGACGTCACACATCTCTACTCCTTGTAAACAAACCAGACAATGAAGTGATGGACAAGAAAAAAATCTTGAAAAATTCTACCGAATTTACTGGTTTTGTTAAAACTAAAATCTAAAAACGATAAAAAATCAATAAATTTAATTACATCTCTAAACTTGTGAACAAGTGTGGAGATTCTGCTTTAAGAATAAGAAAAAAAGTAATGAAGCCCTCGTATAACTTACATGTATTTGATACCCCATAACCATGCCGTAATATGTCAGGCAGAGTTTGTATTTGTGTTACTAGCCGCCCCACAAACACGCGTCTCAGCACCCCATGGGTCTCGGGGGCACGGGTGGCCCAGTCGTCTAAGGCGCCGCGATTCGCTGTGCAGAGTTGCGTCCTTGGGCACGCCAGAAACCTATGATTTTGGGTTCGAATCCCGGTTCGCCCCAATTATGTTTCTAGGTTTGTCAGCACCATACCCGTGCTCGTGGGTTTCACCGAAGTGGTAAACGTCTTAGACCTGCATCACTTCGGGCTTTCCTCCTACATTAAGCTGACACGCCGCGATATAACTGGAATACAGTTAAAAGCGGCGTTAAACCAAACTCACACACACACACACACCCATGGGTCTCAATTAGACGTTTGATCACACCAACAAAGGGTTGAGATAGATTAGTGGTCGTGTTTTGTGTTTACGTATCATACTGCAGCACGAATGTGTATAGACACACTGGAATGTTCGTTAACTGATAGCACCATTAACCTGAGCATAAGCAAACAGCAGGGGAATATGGGGGGGGGGGGGGGGGGGGGGGGCATGTGCATGGGGGTGGGGGTTGCTTCCGCTCACTGCTCAGTTGCAGACTGACCATCTATTATCCTTATCTCAATATGTCTGTAAGTTATGTGGAACGCTCACTGGACAGTTCCGGACTGACCATCCATTTTCCCAATCTCAATATGTCTGTAGGTAATGTGGAACATCCGTGTCTGTCACGATGAATCAAGCACTGCAGCAACACCACGGCATGTCGTCAGTGTGGTTGCAGGGACATAGTGATGGAGCATGTCTGTCTTCGTATGCTTAACAGTGCTGCAGTGTACTAGTGTATGTGCGTTGTGCCTGTTGAAAGGCTATTTCCAGCCTAGGTCTAGATATTTTATTATAGCCATGTGTGAAAACTAGATTGGTATACATGATAATGTTTGAATTAGAAGGAAAAATGTGGGTTTTGAAGGAACTCTTCTGGACTCTCAAATATGAGATTGCATATACTCGAATCGTATACCGCGCAACCTGTATGTTACTCGTGTAGACAAAATGCATATCAATATCACAGGTGAAATGAAGTAGGGTTCACGGTCGCGTCCAAGAGTATTCCACTTCTATAGCGAGTTTTTGAGCGAGTTTGATTTTACGCCGCTTTTAGCAATATTCCAGCAATATCACGGCGGGGGACACCAGAAATGGGCTTCACACATTGTACCCATGTCGGGGAATCGAACCCGGGTTTTCGGCGTGACGAGCGAACGCTTTAACCACTAGGCTACCCGACCGCCCCCACTTCTATAGCAACATGCATTCACGTTTGTAGGTGCTTGTACTAGTTCGGACTTATTCAGATTTTACAGTGCAAGCCAACTGAGATACCATGCTGCAGTTTTAACATTGATACCCCTCAAAAACATTATACTCACTCCTACCCCACTAGTCCTTGTTTTATCTTCATGCCAAGCGCCAGGCAAAGTAACAACAAGTACCATCTTTTAACGTATTTGGTGTGTCACGGCCAGGGCATCGAACCACCGACCTTCAGGTCTCCGGGCAGACGCTCCATCCTCTGCACTAAGGTGGACATCAAGACAATGAAGTCGTTTTCTTTAGTGACAAAAATGATGTCCAATGCAATTCGATATTGAGACTTTTTCCGGATTTTTTACAGGTGAACAAATGATTTGCCATTGCATGTGTTTGTGACGGGTGCCATGTGTTGAACAACGTCCTTTCCAGAACTGGGCATCAGACCAGCAGTTTATGTACATCATCATTTCGCTGTTGCCCGTGTCTTCAACAAAGTCTTCTCGGGGACGGGACAGTGCATGTGCAGTCGCTACATGGCTGAAATAATGCCGATGCGACGTGAAATTATATTTCACTCCCAGTCTATGTACATCAGCATCTCGCTGTTAGATCAAGTAATACAGCCTCAGTTGCCCGTGTCGTCACAGGGCTGTAAACGGCTTGGTTTATGGATGTAGTCGGTAGTGAGATTTTATTGGTCGTGACATATTAGTCTCCCCTGTGGCCCGGGGGCGGAGTATTACCAGAGATTCGATTAAAGGCAGACATAAATGGCCGACCTGGCAAGTCAATAATCAGTGACGTGTTTATGACGAACAGCAATGTTTGTCTAAATGCACCGCTTGTCTTGGTGTTTATTGATATCGATATTGCTGATATAAACTACATCAGTCCACGTCGTTGTTCATAGTGCGTACATTGAAATGTGAGGCGAGTCTCTCGTCCGGCGATAATGTGCGCTAAACAAAAACTGAAACCTGCATCAATAAACGAAGCGGCACGGAGTTTAGGTGGGAGGGTGATTGATTGAAAGAGTGATTTGGTTTGACTATTCAAACATGCATTTCGTTTGCTCTACACCCTTCCTTGGCCAGAAACTTCACGACTGCTCTTGGCTCAAATTTGTTGAAATCCATTATGAAGACACCCATGCTTCACATAGCGAACTATTTCTCGTGTAACCCCTACGACTAACTCAGAGCCTTACTCCTTTTACACAAATAAGCGATCATTAAATCGAGTTGTCCCTTCCCCGTTCCCATTAGTTTCAGGTGACGATCGCTTTTCCTGCCCTTGGCTCAAATTTGTTGAAGACACCCATGCTTCACATAGCGAACTATTTCTCGTGTATTATTTGTAGAATAGCTATATGTTTGTTAGCATGTGATCAGCATATGACTGACTACCAAATGCCAGAAAATCTTCCACACTTTCTGTAACATCAAGTATATATCTGATCTAAGAACATGCTGAGAATGGATTAAAGATTACCTTTATGATCAGTTGTGCATCATCCCATGTAAGAATCATACAAACTAATTCTTCACTATTAAATGTTCTCCTGAACCCCTTAATTAACTGTAGTGGACAAGCATATTTTCCTTCATAGGGGTGCAAGATCAAGTGTAGCCATTATTCCACACCTGAATAGTTTTCGCTAGACACAAGTGGATGTAGGCAGAGGGTGACGTAGGCCATAGTGGAAGAAACCATGGGTTAATGGACGCATGCCACATTTACCACAATGCGAACTCGGTACTGTGTTGTCAGACAATTCAGTGGACAATTCATTGATTTGAACCAACAATCAGAGGTCACCGGGTCCTTAAGTAATAAGTTATTTATCCCACCCACCCCGAGGTTCTTTCCAGGGGAGGTAATCGCCTAGGTAGAGGGGACATTATGGCAATGGGTATCATTTCCACAGCACTGGAATATTTTCCCATATATTCATTCTTTCCTCCTGAAACTATTTGACCCGAAAACATTAACTGCTTACACTTGCACTGTTGAGGGAGGACACTTTATCTACGTCACTATTTTACATTGTAACAATGGCACAGCGTGTTATGACCAGGTCGTGAAGATATATGTAGTATAATGAACCTATAGGCTTCTTCCTCTTTCCGTCTTTAAGACTTAGCTTGTTATTGTAATAAGCATAAATAAAATACCTCATCCATTTTCGCACCTACTCTCTTGGCAGACAATTTGCTTAACAAACACCTTTCGAGAATTAATGCAATGGCGATGGAATTTATAACTGACAAATAAAATGCAATATGTTCTGTACCAGATGTGATAAATATGTGATACGACCAACCCAGAGCCTTACTCCCGTTTACACAAATAAGCGATCATTAAATCGAGTTGTCTTGTCCGTTCCCATTAGTTTCAGGTGACGATCGCTTTACCTAACATATGTTTCTGTAAGAAGAATAGAACATTACTCTGAAAACGACGGACATAGACGTCATCAAGCAGTCCGATAATAATACAGATAAAGTATGTCTAATTATAAGTTGAAACAAATATCACCAATTTCATCTAACGAGTGTCTGCCTTCAGTATAATAATTGTCTATCCATCTTTAAATTTAGGTGTAATTTGTTTGATGAGGATAGCAATAGGGAGGGAATTGTAGGCAAGGCGGAAGGGGGATGGAGGGTATTGGAGAGGATGGGGAGGTTGGTGTGCTCTGAAGAAAATATACGTCAACGTAAACAAGTAATTTGATTTATGAAAGGTAGTTGACGGTTAATATTTTGTCACTCTGTAGGGGAAAGTGTTCGCGAAGCTTATTGGAAAAGTTCCGGGGTCATGTCACAAATATGTCAAGATTATAGGGAAGTCATATAAGCAACTAACGACGTGTTTACAAATGGCTAAATTAATGGGAACGATACGTAAACAAGACTCACCCTGTAGGAATCGATTAGACAGCAGCGGAATATCCACAGTGGACAAGGAATCCGGTGGGATTATCCGGGCCGGTGTGCGAGTAAATGCAACAAAAACGTTTGGGGTCGCCCTTGCAGCGTCGGGGGAGGATGCTGCGCGTTATCGCTATAAATAGTCCTTAGTTATGGTGTCCATGCAAGGCGTGTAAGGAGGTGCCAAGGAGGAACTTCTTTATCCTCGTTAACAAGTGTTGCTGACATGTGTGTTGATTGGCAGGGACTGTCAGTTCACAAGTGTGTGAGATGGGGAATTCTTGCGCTGCATTTAACCTATCGTTTGTTGTTCAAGGGCCATGACGCGCTTTTGTTGCTTTTGATAAAATTACGATGTTCACAAAAAGGAGTCCCCTTGGATCATGTCTTGACGATTGGCATGTACGTTAGGACAGAACACCAACAACAGGAATAAAATCTCACAAGCCCGCAGGCGAGTCAGTTCGTCCAACAGGAAAGGTATATGTTTTCACTATTCAGGTTAGTGTATATTTCTTCACACATGATTGGGGGGCACGGGTGGCACAGGCGCCGCGATTCGCTGTGCAGAGTTGCGTCCCTTGGGCACGCCAGAAACATATGATTGTGGGTTCGAATCCCGGTTCGCCCCGATTATGTTTCTAGGTTTGTCAGCACCATACCCTTCATAGAAGTGGTAAACGTCTGAGACCTGCATCACTTCGGGCTTTCCCCCCACATCAAGCTGACACGCCGTGATTTAACTGGCATACTGTTAAAAGCGGCGTTAAACCCAACTCACTCACACATGATTGTTCGAAAGACTCAATTCTACCGGCGTTACTGTAACCTGTATAAACTTTACCGTGCCTACGAGGTTGAACTTATCTTAACTAGTTTTGAACTTTCATTTCATTCAGTATTAAGTAACACATTGACGTTTTGTTCAGTCATGTCGCCTTCCCAATTGCATTTATCTTTCGCCAAATTCACCTTCATCGGAGGTCGCGCCAGACGAACGTTTTTATAAGTTAGTCAGCGTTTAGACTTCTAAAGCTTTCAGGCCAGCATGTCTAATTTCAGTATCTCGCAAACGAACTTAAAACGATCAGTTTCGAATGTAAATAATTAAATTATCTTGTTTTGGGTGTTTTGTAAAACTGTCGTTTCTGAGAGCCATAGCATTTACACCCCAATGGGAGTTACGTGGAAGAATGTGTGTCCTATGTGGGTTTTATCTTGTTAAAGTCGAAACTTCCGAATCGATACAGTGAAGCAATGAAAGCCGAATTATCTTAGAAAGACCAAGAACCCACGCATCCTTCATTTAGATTGGGCGGTCAGTCATGGTTCAACTGAGCTGTCTTTGAATTAAATTGATAATGGTTGGGCTTGCATTTGATATTTTCTTTTCTTAAAACTTCAGTTGAATTCTCTTGTGTCATGAATCTTGGCTCTTTCACTTTGACATGCTGCTCGCTCGATGTATATGCCGCGATCTCTCCTGTTCGATGAATGCAACTTGCACTTTTCTTTTCACAGAAACGAGAAACTTAAATCTGTTGATGTTCGGAAACAATTTATTTTTGGAAGGAAAAGTTAATGTTTTGCATCATTCATTTGTAACAATATTGGGAAAAGAGTCAATTGATAGACTCACCAGCTGCTTATTTCACATGCATTCACGAAGATGTAAGACGCGTTGGCTTACTTGTTTCACATTTGATTACATATTTGGATACATGTGCGGGATGAATAAATACAGTACAACAAATTTTCCCTGTACCCTCGTGGAAATCTAAATATTTCACGCGATTTACCTTTTGGTTTTTATAAACACAAGAGATAAAACAGAAAGGTATTCTCAGTTGACGCCATAGTGCACGTCTATTGTTACGTCATGACACATCATGTATAATGTATTAGTTGTATATCCATATATATATATATATATATATATATATATATATATATATATATATATATATATATATATTATAGGGATATAGTTGGGTTTAACACTGACTGACGGCATTACTGTTACTGTTACTGTGTCAGTTGGATGTGGTAGAAAAGCCTAATGCAACGCAGGCTGTTTACGTTTATCATTCTCATGTTTTTAAGTCATGAGCAACGGTAAAGTATTCACAGACCATGGAACAAAGCAAATCTAAGATTCCGACCATGGCCGAGCAGATCCGGGAGCGCAGCTGTTGTCCACGACGCTACCTAAGCGGAAGGCTGAACTTGCGAAGACACATTGTTTCGGTCAATTGGACAGGGGGAAACATAGCAGGAGGCGACACGCCACCAGGTACTATATCGTAACACCCGACAAAAGTTACCTTCGTGCGAAAGAAACCACCAATGTTGCCAGACATCTACAAGAGATTGGATGCGTCTCCTCAGTCAGCACGCCTAATTTACATTTGACATCGCGGACAGCATGTGTTTACATCACCATCATGTTCCGACTGTTGTGAACATTATATACACTTTTAAAAAGTGTGCCACTGTTCTCTGCAGTTGTTCACGTGGACCATGTTCCATCCGTTGTTGATTTTTCCAATGCATGATACAAAGATCTTTTAAAAGCATGGCGACTCCGATTACAGGAAAGCTAGATCCGTTTTTTTAGTTTTCCTCATTTTTTTTTATCTAATTAATGAACATAATAACATCGCATGGGAAACATTATGTAGCACATCATGCTTTTTGATAATATTTTCTCAAATTTTAAGGATTATACAGATATTTGAAAATAATGCGATTGTTAATTTGACACCGTTCGGTAATGTGTCGTCGAAGTCTAGGTTGACTATTGCACGTCCGTAAATCAACGATGCACTTCGAGCACCTTAGCGACACAAGTTTCCGCAAATCATTCACTTGAGTGTCAAAATAAAAGCAAAACGTTCCGTCAGATAAAAGTGTCCTTCACATGTAATTTAAATGTGGATTTGAGATTATGAATTCATGACAACGAATTGTCCATTCATGGAATTTTTAAATTTGTTTCTTTGTTGTTTAACGCCGCACTCAACAATATTCCAGCTATATGACGGCGGTAGGTAAATAATCGAGTCTGTGCCATACAATCCAGCGATTAACATCATGAGCATTGATCCACGCATTTGGGATACGATGACATGCATCAACCAAAACAGCGAGCCTGACCACCCGATCTCGTTAGTCAACTCTTACGACAAGCATAGTCGCCTGTTACGGCGAGCTTAGGTTGCTGAAGACCTATTCTACCCCGGATCTTCACGGGTCGGGAAATTCGGAATCCCCATGCTTGATAGTTATCGTTGAAAACTGTGTGGCACAATTGGGATCTTCACGGGTTGGGATACTCGGAATCCCCGCGCGTGAAGACTATAGTTGAAAACTGTGTGACACAATTGGGATCTTCACGGGTTGGGATACTCGGAATCCCCGCGAGTGAAGACTATAGTTGATAACTGTGTGACACAATTGGGACCTTCACGGGTTGGGATACTCGGAATCCCCGCGAGTGAAGACTATAGTTGATAACTGTGTGACACAATTGGGACCTTCACGGGTTGGGATACTCGGAATCCCCGCGAGTGAAGACTATAGTTGATAACTGTGTGACACAATTGGGATCTTCACGGGTTGGGATACTCGGAATCCCCCCGCGTGAAGATTATAGTTGAAAACTGTGTGACACAATTACAATGAATATCCTTTTTTCTTCTATTTTACAGACTCATGTGTTATAGGTGACCTCACAATAAATAAACCCTGTTTAATCATGTGGATGGTGGGATGTGAACATTCATTGTATTAATTTGAAACATCAAGTCCACTAACAAATCGGCCGAAACTGATTCCAGGGACAGTGAAAGTCAAAATGGTGATGGAAATTGTATGAATGGATCTCTGAAAATCAGTGATGACACCAGGTGTTCGCGAAAAGGGTACGCATGTCCTGCTCTCGCTGCAGCATCAGCAGCTCACACAATTTCATCAAAATGTGAGTGAAAACCACGTTGGTCACAACACGGTCTGATGGAGGACGTTGGATATATTGTACGTGCGCTTCAATCACTATCCTCCTCCTCGGCCCACTCCGCTCAGCATGCAATATCAACGACATCAGGACACGCGTCTTCAGCATTATATGAGCGTTTCTTGTTGGATAGGAATCGTAACTAGCAAGAACAGGATGCATATGACATATATAGAATCTTATCCAAGTGTCGTTTGATATTTAATCTATCTACACGGGCCGATAAAAAATGAATACTCCGAGACTTGCCGAGGGATAACAAATCTGAAGACACTCTAGTGAGATTCTATTTATCATATAAGGAAAGGAAAATACATTTCTGTTCACCATCCAAAATCATTTTCTTCTAACGCTTCAGTTTGTAAACAGTATTCTTCCATGACATTGAAGAATGCTTGATTCTGATTCCTTTTTGCTACGGAAACCCCCTTTAAATATATCAAGCGTATATCGATACCCTATGTATCGATCCATAAAAGATGGCTGCCCATAACCCATCATTTGATCTCGGATCGCTTATGGATGTTTTCGGTGACGATTTTGACTTGCAAGAGGTTAAACCTGACTGGTTTCACGATGAGATGAAAAGACCCAACGAAGGTATATCGTTTGCATACACAGTTTAACGTTTATAGGATCAGGTTCTGTAACTCTCTCACTGAAAAAATATAACGATAAACTACTCAATAAAAAATAACATTAGCTTGAAAAAAAAGTAAGAAAAACTTCATACAAGAGAAAATATTGTTACCAATTTTCTGTATCTGTAAACTTTACCTACACTGTATTTACTGTCCATTAGGGCCCGGCACTGCTCCGACAGAAGCGACAGAGCCTACACTGGTGAGGTGAAATTGGGTTTAACGTCGCGTCCAAGATTATTGCACTTATATAGCGACGTGCATGCACGTGTATGTGTGTGTGTGGCTGCTTGTACTAGTCCGGACTGATGCCGATTTATAGTGCTAGCTCACTGAGATACCATGCATGCCGCAGTTTAACATGAATACCCCACTCAGACACAGTATACTGACTCCGAGCCGACCAGTCCTTGTTTTAGCCCCTTAATGCCGAGCGCCAGACAGGGTAACAACAAGTACAATCTTTTAACGTCTTTTTGTATGACGCGGCCCGGGATCGAACCCTGGACCTTCCGCTCTCCGGGCGGACGCTCTACCACAAGACCACGGAGGCGGTCTGAGCCTACACTGACTTGCGAAGGAATGACGTCTGCCGCTACTCGTGTCTCTCGCCATTTTGTCACCCTCGATGCTGATGAGATCGAGTCTATTGTAATAAACTCGGAGGTACAAAGCATAAATAAAAACACTAGTTGGGCGATTAAGATATTCAAACGTGAGGAAAAATACATAAAATAATTATATTTATTACTTATGAAAAACCAAAGAAAATATGGAAATGTGACATTGAATGAGTTGGCCTTGCCTAGCCTACCATATGAAATGCACAAGAGTTTTGATATTTAAAATCTCAGCAATCAAATAAGTTGATAATGTAACCATTGGAATTATTACTTACCTTCTTTACAAGTCCACCGGTTACATAACATTAATTTCTATTTCCAGAATGGCTTACTTTGCGAGACAAATCACCAAGTTTTGAGACCCTTTGACCTCAAGAATTAAACAACACATTGAAAGTTTTCTACGCCGAGGTCCGAAATTCCAATGGATAGTGTTATTCGAAGTCCTCCTATGTTGGCATTATATCTGCGATTCATCACCATCTCCGTCAATCACCGTATGAGCGTTCATTTAACATGCTGCAGGATTAAAAGTTTGTCAATGCGACCAATGTCTTAATGGGGATGCTTCGAAAAATCGAATCAGTCGGTAGACGATCCAGTCAGGTCTGGTTTGATCTGACATTAGGATTTGGGAGGAGGGGGGATTGAAATTCAACGTGACCTCACTCGCAACTCTTTCCGTGGCGAGGTCGACGACGTAGGGTGCGTGTTTATCACTAGCACACACAGTGAGTTGACAAAAAAAAGCCCCGAGGCTATCTTCGTGATTCGAACGAACCTAAACCACGCACATGTGCCACTGGTACCCCTCCTGTCCTGTTGCTTCATTTAAACCAATGACCACGAAAACTCACAAACACGTCTCCGACACTCACTGATTCACCGTACGGGCACTTGGCCACCACAGTTTGCCTCTTCTGAAATTGATTTCATCATTTTGGACAAAGTTGAGCAAAACATACACTAATCACTGTGTCGGGGCCACAACGATCACACTACTTTCTCATACTAGTGTGGAATGCCGCGAAAAAATGAAATTGACAGGGCACAGAAACGAACAGTCCCTCATGTCATATAATCACTCTTCTTCGGCTCAAAAAAGGCTGTATTCAGCCATTCTCCAATGTGGTAGCAGCATCACACCAGCAGGGATAGTTAGTCAACATGTTAATGTTGAACAGCATCACACTCACAGTACTGGGTTGTCTTCCGGTTTCCTGCAATTCTTTGGCAGCCATAACGGAGAATGCAGTGTAGAGACAACCGGGACACGTTAGGACAGTTCTCAATTGAGGGTGGGGAGGTATAATTCACATTCACAAAAAGTGAAAGAGTGATATTTAATCAAGTTTGTTGTGAAAAAATAATTGCTCAGCGTTTTTTGTAACTTTTTCTGTAATCCAAGAACATGTAATTTCATCATTGAAACAACCGACAATGAAAATATAATATAACATAATAAAATGTGTTTGAAGACATTTTATTCATGACAACATGTTGTTTACAAACTTTTTTTGTGATCGATATCCATTGCCATCTCCGTCAACCACCACCAATAGAATTTGGCAGGAGGGGATTTGAAAGTCCATAAGAAAACACTACCCTTTGAAAGTCCACGAAAACAACTAAAGTGACAACTTATCAAACTTGATGAAATTCATTTCAGAACAAGTACAATTAAGAAAATCATACACGACCCACTATTTCTGGGCTACAAATGTCTAAGTTCTGTCTTTATCTGGCTTTGGATCCGTGAAATGGACAGGTCACACCATGCAGATTCCTCGTTTCATAATATCCGGCTCGTCTGCAGGCTAAAAGGTGTCTGTTCAGTCAAACAATGTTCCATTGGTAATCATATTGTGGAATCAGGCTCGATCATTCCCAGTAAATCTACAGGTAAATGTTGAACCACATCATAGATCGGGGTTGTCATCTTGCTTCATTTAACTAGCCAATGACAGCTGTGGGGTGTGAGTAACCTGATGTAGTTCATCTTCTGCCACATCCAAGTTCGCGATGGAGAGGCATTTATTTTGATTTTATGATTGTTTACTGGGAGCAATTGCTAACTAACTAATAACACTTACACACGTTCAATATATAATAGAATGTTAATTCCTAAAGTTTGTTGTAGAAATATATTCGTTTAGCATTTTACAACCTCTTTCTATAACCTGTCGTCCTTATAATAGAAATGATGGCATGTTCGATTTCCAAGAAATGACCTCTCTCGCTAAATTTCGAGAAATGAAACAGTGTACAACAAGTTGGTAGAAATTAAAACATCTGTCTTTGGACTACGTTTAATTTGGTGAGTTATTTGTCAACTTCTTTTGAAAAACTATGTGTTTTGAACACTTATTTTGAACTACTCATGACTATGGTGTTTTTAATCTTTAACTTTAGTAATAATTGTTACAAATATAACTACCTGTGACCACCTTTTCGGAATGATCTAAGATTGTCGACCAGTGTACCTGTGTTGTTACCATTTCAAAGAGCACCGTTTTCAAAGCGTTGTTGTCGTCATGGTAGAATGGAGATAACACTACTGTGTTTTGAAATTTGATGTAGTCCTACCGTAGAGTAGGTACCTCTTTTTTATAATTTAAAACATCGCGCTTACCTCTTTATTATAATTTGGAACCTTGCGCTAAAGCGCTCAGTTCAAAATTAAAATAAAGAGGTATCTACTCTACAGTTGGACTACATCAAATTTCAAAACACAGTAGGTTCAGGTCCTGAATAACGAGTGTCTTGGGTGTAAGAAGTGAGATAACCAGCATCAGAGACTAACGATGTCCTTTGATTGTGACGCCATGGTCGCCAAATTTGTTATGTAGGTCTGCAAAGCACTGCGATGAAATTGTTGCGATGTCTCCAATCAGATATCGTTTGATCTCACTCAAGTGATGATATATTCTGTGGAACCTACTGTATGTTTAGATGATCAACGTTTCTAAACTATCTTACAGAGAGAACGGAGGACAAACAGTTTGTCGCGTCAGTTAAAGTGTAGTAGCACAGATCGGGAATGTAGCGGAAACTAGATTTCGCAATGGATATCTAAATATATACGTCAATGCTAGAAAAAAATTAGTTTCGACTTTCCAACGAAACATACCATTGAGCGTAAAATGCAAAATGGCTCTATCGGTAGCAATTTGCATTAAACAGTATAATTATGCTTTTTGCCTGGCACCCCAGAGCAGCACTCCTGCCATGCGACATCCTCTCATTCTAAATCTGTCACTAATCGGAACATCCATGGATGAAGAGTGAACATTGGCGGCGCATTATTTGACCTTTGAAGCTTCATACAGACTGTTTGGCTTCATACCTTCTATTTAGTGTCGTCTACATATTACACAGCCCATCATTGAAAACCAAGCAGTCTTTCTGTCTAAATAGTGCAAATGTATTTAGAAATACAGTGACGCTACTTCGCGTTTAATCAAATTGTGGAGAAAACATATGCTTCTAATAGAATAATTATGTAAAACATATAAAGTATACTGCACAAATCGTATCTTGCACCTTTAAGATAATACATGGTTGACCACACCACGTTACAATATTGAACACACCCGTTGCTGCACGACCGGCAATTAGGTAGACACAAGACATTATCCCATGTGCAGATAACTTGCTTCTGTACCATCATTGAGCAGTTTACTTGATGGAACACGACATGGTAAACTAGAAACAAACGTACTCTGTATAGATCTGTTTTAATATTAAATATAATAAAGGGCAACCAGTGAATATATTCACGATACACACACACACACACACACACACACACACACACACACACACACACACACACACACACACACACACACACACACACACACACACACATTGTTCCGATATTAATTATGGATCTTTCGACATTAAGGTCGTGATTCACAGTTCGCACATTCACGCCTAATATGCTTCTACGTCACCTTGAGCTGCAGAAAAAGGTTCAGAAGAAAAGACTGTGACAGTATACTGTTCGCAGATGAGACCGGGTATCATGTGGACAGCTGTAATTGTTGTGCAAGGCTATCCGTGCTTTCAGAAGAACGATTTAGCTACGTCGTCAGTTGAGGGTGGAAGTGTTAGATATGGGTTGGCATCACAACACATTGGACAGCACAACTCATCTTTGTTAATTGCATTTTGAATGGCGTACGCTAACGGGACGACATCGTTCGAGATCACTTTCTTCCCTCTGTGCAAATGCATGGACGCAACGTCACATCGTAGAAGAATAATGCCCGCCCACAAATTGCACGTGTTGTAACAGCCCTTTTGAGGCAGCATAACATTGCTGTACTGCCATGGCCGGCTGTTCTGTCCAGATGGAACGACGCCTATGACAGGATCAGAACCAGCTCGTAAGGCTTGCTCATTTGGGCCAATCTTTGGCTGACTATTGGAACAATAACCCCAGGCTGTTTTCAATCATCTAGTGTTGTCTATGTGCTGCGTCATTATCAAGTCTTTGATTACTAGGGGCGGTGGGGTAGCATAGTAGTTAAAGGATTCGGTAGTCACTAATACACTCACTCACCCACTAACTGTGATCAACAACAGGGCACGTGACCTATTATTGACCTACATAGTCGCTGAAAATAACATCAGACCCGCTTCTATAAAACGATTGCAAACATACGATTCAATGTAGATTCTTAGATTGTTATCAAGCTGGAGTATAAGAATTTACATCGAAACCTCGCCAATAATTGTAACAAAGAAGTTATTCATCCATATATCTCATCCTTATTTAGTATTTCCTCGAGCCTGACCACCTGATCCCGTTAGGCGACACTTACGTCAAACACTGGTTGCTTAAAATCAATTCTAACCCGGAATTTCACAGGCCCAAAGTAGAGTATGCAAGATGAAACCTTTGTGTCAATTTTTTCCCCATATGGGACTTTCCAAAGTGTATAGGAATCAACAATATATTAACAAAATACCAAGTTCAAATATACAGTTTTATTTCTGCGTTGACTGATGGAAATATTAAACGTCACCGCCAGAGAATAAACAGTCTCGATTATATCCCTGAAACAGATTCCATCCGTAGTAAAAGCTAAAATAACAGTTAAAATTATATGAATAGATCACTGGAAATTTGGGATGACAAGTACGTCCTGCCCCCTGGCTGCACCCGCCACTTACACAACTCGCACACAAAGAACGTGTTTGTTAGTTGCCTGACGCTGCACAGCAGTACCCTGCCACTTACACAACTCGCACACAAAGTACGAGTTTGTTAGTTGCCTGACGCTGCACAGCAGCACCCGCCACTTACACAACTCGCACACAAAGTACGAGTTTGTTAGTTGCCTGACGCTGCACAGCAGCACCCGCCACTTACACAACTCGCACACAAAGTACGTGTTTGTTAGTTGCCTGACGCTGCACAGCAGCACCCGCCACTTACACAACTCGCACACAAAGTACGTGTTTGTTAGTTGCCTGACGCTGCACAGCAGTGCTCTGCCATGCGGCTGCGGCCGGTCAACATATAACTTGTACATGTTTGTCAGTTTTTCAGATAATGGGTATGGCATTAGTCATTGAGGTTATTGGTCTCAACGTACAAACGTATGCTTGCAATTATTTTGAATAAAACGGATTGTCATTTAACGGAAATTGGGAAATATGTAGCAAATTGCTCTATTTGACTTCATTTCAAACTTAAATGCTGTGTGTTGTCGGGGGAATTGCCTGATAAATTGTATGTTGCAGTTTCTCTTCTTGGGGCTAGTTGTTGTAATGCAACATGTCAACATCAAACAACAATTAGTCTTTATAATCTACCGAAACAAACGCCAGCGGAAAATAGCATTGTCAAATAACAAATCCCAAAACATTCTTAAACACCAAAAGTCACCTCTTCCAGAGATATTTAAGTTATCCTCCAGAAACAAACCCTTTCCGTATTTGAGTCCAGTTTGTCGCCATGGAAGTTGAATAAAAGGATACACAATAATGTTACAAAGCAAAGGCACTAGTCCATGGCTGGACTGATGTCTATGCAAAGTTGGCCAAGACATATTAAACAATCTTACCCTACCACGAAGTTTCAAAATAACATTTCACAAACAGCACTAAGGATAAAATGTGTCATTTCACATAACACTCAGTAAAAAGTGTGAATAAATTGATTACGACAGTAAACTTAGTTCACAACAATACCTCAAGTATCCGCGAGTCCAGTGTGTATTCAAAAGGATGGATCAGATACTATATATTTATGATCAATCAACTCAGAAAAGAGAAATGGCAATATGATTTGTTTACTCGAATAAAATTAATATGGTCTAAATGGAGACTAATATCTGTACAAAGAAACCATACATGATAGTTTGGTTCAGTTCTTTTCCTGTCAAATGCATGGATACGTCTAAGGTAACAAATCCAACACCAACTGCCGTAAGAGGGCGCCAGTAGTTTCAGTGCATTCTGTCAAGATTGCTCACTCTTTGGTAAACACACTCGCTAAAGACAAGGATGAAGGCAAGTTCGGCAAAGACTCCCCTGAAGGCAGAAACAAAAATATATTGTCACCAGATAATACCTTGCATTAATGTTGCGATTTGATTCATGTTTAGCAATACTCATAACAACGTCACAGGGTATAAATGTGTGTATTGTGTACGTTTGCATCAACAGTGTGCCAATCGTGTGAGTTTCGTTTGAGGCCGCTCTAAAACTGTCAACTTGATGTTGGAAGAAACCCCGAAAAGATGCAGGTCATTGATGCTTACCACCTTGTTGAAGCACACGATCACGGGAATGGTGCTAAGAACCCTAAAAAGATAAATCGGGCCAATTTGGGATTCGAACCTATGATCATCGATTTCTGGTCTTTAGGTTCACAGTTCTGCACAGTTATTGCGGTGTCACAGAAAACTGGGCCACCTATGACCCTCAGGTGCCATGGGTGGACCTACTCAATAAGTATTCATGGAAGTGAATGTTATGGCTGGCCTGTATGAGGCGACATTTGTCGTCTTCAATCAATCAATGTATATTCAGAATGATAGAACATATTAATGAGTGGCTGAAACGTTCTGCGCCAAACTATGCTTATCGCAATAGGCGACTAACGGCATCGGGTGGTCAGACTCGCTGACTTGGTTGATGCATGTCATCGTTTCTTAATTGTGTATAGATCGATGCTCATGATGTCAATCATGGGGTTGTCTTGTCCGGACTCGATTATTTGCAGACCGCCATCATGTAGCTGGAATATTACCGAGTGTGGCGTTAATTATAAACAACAAACAAAAACCTAGGGTATATGTTTCACGCAGGTGCCAACACAGATCAGCATGTATTGGCTATTAATGGTAGCCAACCAGTCGGATTCATCAACAAAATCAGCTGATCTTCTTCAAAACGACGTAAATTATAAAGCTTTGAATCCAATATTCCATCTATATGACAGCGGTATGTAAATAATAGAGTCTGGAACAGACAATCCAGTGATTGATATCATGAGCATCGTTCCACGCGAATGGGATACGATGACAGACATCAACCAAGTCAGCGGCGTTAAACAGCTCATTTAACATCTGGTGATGGAGCACGGCATTTTTGTCAGAGGTAGATTATTACTTTCTCTGAAATGAGTAGCTGAACAATTCTTTGTTTTCACAGATGTTGTAAACGAATTGTGATACTCACCTGCAGTAAAAGCTCAGTTTGTCATCATCGATAAGGTTCTCATATGTTCGTCCTCGCAGGATCCTGATGATTGGTGCATATACGTTATCACATGAAGTAAAAGGGGAACCAAGAGCTGATTCTGGTCCACTCTCTCTCCTTGTAAGCCACTCAAGACCGCACACTGGGAAATCATCACAAACAAGGATAAACGCTTCAACGAACTATAGCAGGTATGGTCTTTACAAAACTTTGACGATGCATTTATGAATTTTTTTAGATATACTGAGTCAAATTAAAAACTTCACATTTTTAAAAGTAATCCCATATATGATATACAACGGACAAATGTATCAGAGAAGGTATTTTTAATCACAAATGTCCAAAGAAGGATTTTAAATAACGGTGGTAACCATAATTTGTTCCAAGCACCTACGGTATTCGGTAATAACATCAACAGTTTAAATCATAAGTCCCAAGCATGAGAATCTGATGGCACACAAGTTCAGTAGCGTGTATGGCCACCATGTGCGTTGACAACTGCCACACAACGCCTCCGCATGGACCTTGTGATGCTTGTGAACACATGATTGGGAAGACGACGCCATTGTTGCTGCAAAATGGTGCCAAGATCTTGCAAATTATGTGGTTGGTTCTGGAGAGTGCGCAGACTTCTGCCAAGAGCATCCCAGGCGTGTTCGATGAGATTGAGGTCGGGAGACCTTGACGGCCAGTCCATGACGTTGACTCCCGCATTCTGAAGGAAATTCCTTGTCAAAATTGCTGTGTGGGGTCTGGCATTGTCGTGTTGGAAGATCAAACCGGGTCCATGTGCTGCCATAAAAGGCAGAAGTTCTGGTGCTAGTACCTGGTCGCGGTAAGCAGTAGCGTTGAGGTTGCCACGGATGACAAGAAACCTGGAACGTGCATTGCCACAGAAAGCACCCCACACCATGACACTTCCGCCTCGAAATCTATCAACCTCCTGTACACAACATTGGGCGTAACGCTCATGACGGCGCCTCCATACCCTCGCCCTACCATCAGCAAATCGAAGATTAAATTGGGATTCATCACTGAAGACGACTTGATTCCACTTCCTCTGGGTCCATCGTAAGTGTCGCTGTGCCCACAATTGACGTTGACGTCTGTGTAATTGAGTCAGAATCGGCCCGCAGTATGGCCGTCGTGCTTGATTGTGAGCAGTTCTCAGACGGTTTCGAACAGTTTGCGCTTTCAGTCTACCCCTAAACAGTTCATTTCTGGTTGATGTAGCCGTCAGAAATCGGTTACGGAGGTGACGTAAGACAATCTGACGATCCTCCGCATGTGACGTCACACGTGGTCGACCTGGCCGAGGGCGGTCAGTGTTGGTACCCGTTTGCTGTAGACGCGTCTGTAAATCATAAACAGTCCGTCGACTACAACCCATCGTCCTTGCAACTTCAGCTACGGACGTTCACGTTGCACATTTGAAAGGCGTAGCATGACAAATGGCCGTAAAGACTTTTGTTTTCTTGTGTTTTTCATTTTTTGTTAATGACTGCTAACAAGTATGGCTGAAAACACGTGCGGTATTATGGCCACGTGACCAGTCGCACGTGAAAAAACACTTTTGCCACTGTAGTGCTCTGCACATGATTTTGATCGATTCACCTGCACAAAAACGGGTGTTATCTGAAGACAATACTGGCCATTACTGCTTAAATACACAATAAGGGCCCACAATGATAACTGGTCAAAATGTAAAAATTTTAGGATTGTGAAGTTTTTAATTTGGGATTGTGAAGTTTTTAATTTGGTTCAGTATATATGTGAGGTATTATGACCGCAATAGTCTTTACCAATACGTTGATGCTGCATCGTATGTGACATCGTATGTGACATCGTATGTATCTAAAAGGTTTTGTCATAGCAGGATGCCTCAACACGAAGCGGCATGCTGATTGTTGATTGGTTGTTTGTTGTTTAACGCCACACTCTGTAATATTTCAGCTACATGATGGCAGACTAATGTAATGATAAGATACATGGGTAGGTGAACTTACAGTGTGTACCTCTAGATGCCTAATGATAAGATACATGGGCAGGGGAACAGTTGGTTGGGTGGTTTATTGTTTAACGCCGCACTCAGCAATATTACAGCTTTATGACGGTGGTCTGTTAATAATCATGTCTTGACCAGACAACCCAGTAATTTAAATCATGAACATCGATCAACACAATTGGGATAGATGACATGCATCAACTAAGTCAGCGAGTCTGACCATCCGATCCTGTTGGTCGCCTAGCCTCTTACGACACGCATAATTGCCTTTTAGGTCAAGCATGGGTTGCTGAAGACCTATTCTACCCCGTATCTTCTGTTATGTCAAGATTAATTGAGAAGGAGACTTTCACGTAACGTGGAAGACAAAGGATTTACCATTAGGACGAATAGGGGATTCAAAGCAATGACAAATGGGTACTGATATGAGTAAGGTCTGCAACTCTATGCAACGTTTTGTGGCTCGGCAGTCTGGAATATACATGTACATATACAGTGTTCGAAATACCTGCCTGCCCGACCGTCTGAGACGGGTTGATTTCAACTCGGGCTGCTAGATTTTCAAATCCCCCTGCCCGACGGTCGGGTTATATTTCATATGTGACAATATTCTAAATATATCCCGATGATAAGCATTAATTCACATGTAAAGATGAATGATAAAATGTAACCAAAAAGAAACCCCGTTAGCTTATCCCGAGAAACATATGATTATAGTGGGCAGGCAGGTTTTGGTCAGGGCTGGCAAGTATTTCAGCTAGCCAGTCCTGTGGTCTGGCTGACATTTTTGGGAGTTTTATACCCTGACATATAATGTGTGCTACAATATAATGCTTAACAGATGAGAGAACAATCGCAACACATCTGACACAACGATTTACTCGATGTGCAAGATGTCACAGAGCATCCGGTGCTCATATATAAGTAAAGACATTATAATGATGCTTCAATTACAAGAGCAATTATCCACCCACTTCATGCGAAGGTTATCACCAATTGTCTGGCCCTCAATGAGTTAACACCATAAACGCCCAGAATAGTGGAAAGTGTTGTGTCACTCTGAATCTTTACACATAGTCATAAACATTTGTCATGATTACCCATTAGCCCGTTTGTGTATTAGTTTGTTTGACGCCGCACCGAGCAATATTCCAGTTGTATGGCGGATATAATGGAGTCTGGTCCAGCCAATCCAATGATTAACATCATGAGCATCGATCTACGCAGTTAGGACACGGTGGCATGCATTAACCAAATCAGCGATCCCGTGTGTCGCCTCTTACGACAAGCACTGTCGCCTCTTTCGACAAGCTTGGGTTGCTGTAGGCTTTTTCTATACCCCGAATCTTCACGGGTCCATGACTGTTTATAATTAATATGACTTTTTATTATTCATATAATTTTAATTATACGTGCCTCCAGGTCTTTCCAGACATAACATGTTCCAGCTATATGACGGTTGTCTGTAAATAATCGAGTCTGGACCATACAATCCAGTGATTAATATCATGAGCATCCATCCCCGCAATTGGGATACGATGACATGCATCAACCAAGTCAGCGAGCCTGACCACCCGATCCCGTTAGTCGCTTTTTACGACAAACATAGTCACCTTTTACGGCAAGCATGGGTTGCTGAAGACCTATTCTACCCCGGAATCTTCACGGGTCAGATATTAAGGTATTCGTTTTGAAACAGTAGGAGACATTTTAATGTCTCGGCCTAAGCATTTCTTCTGTAGTTGACTCAGCGTAGATACATAATCTAAAGCTTATGGTTAAACTCTTGGACTTCAGTCCACCAAAAGGACATCGAACCAGTTCAAGTAAATACAAATTGGTAATGCAAGAGAATAGCCAGTCTAGATTATTCACCGAAACAGATTCCATTTGGCGCAAAGGGCAAAGTTTAAAGCTGTGAAAGTTATATAAATGGACCTTTGAAAATCAGTGATGACACTAGGTGTTCGCGAAAAGGTTAAGCATGTCCTGCCCTACCGGTAGCTTCTGACATTTACACAGCTGCAACGCCGACCACCAGTACTCCTGCCATGCGACGGCATGGCAAGCAAGATAATCTTTCCGTCTGGTCCCCTTGAGAAACCGGTTTTAGACTGCAGCGTTGACAGCTCGCGTTATCCCTGTACCCTCAGACACAAGGACTACACATCACTTTACAGCAGGACAGTGTACGCCCTCACAACAGACCTCGTTGGACAACATAACATCCCCACGCCCAATTGTGAATTGTTTTTGAGGAAGTGTAAAACATCGTTTATACCGACTCCCAAACTAACTGGTTACGTTTGTTGAGCTTCGACGGGCCTTGGTCCAGATCTGGAATGACACCCCACAAGACTTCCTCACTATCCTCTGCCATCAAGAAGGCGTCGTTGTCAAGCTTGTATTACTTCTAATGGTGGTACACAATACTGACTTGTTAGCTGGCAATTGCCCCATGCCACTTTCAGCCTGAGATTTCAGACATGAAGCAAATCTGAACATTAACACAGGTGCCTACTTTGGCGACTAGCTTTGCATAATTGTTTCCTAAAAGTGCATAATCCGCCCACAGGAATTCCTATGCCGATTGTGCTAACGGAAATATGAGGAATTTCCATGAGTGATTTTGGATCTGGTCGGTTAGATGTTAATGTACACAGACTATTATGTATTTGAGTTAAATGACTGTTAAATATTCGTTCAAATTTTGTTGTAGCGTTCACTCGTCACGCCGATGACCCGGATGCTATTCCTGACATTGGTACAATATGCGAAACCCATTTCTGGTGTCCTCCGCCGTGATATTGCTGGAATATAGCTAAAAGCTGAGTGAAATTATATTCACTCTCTCACGCCCATCAAATTTACTTGTAAACAGTATAAATACAGGAAAATAGGATAACTATAGGCGTTTAGGGTATTAACTCAATGAGGCCCAGATAATTGGTATGGCCTTTCGATGAAGTAACAGGATGATTTCTCTTGGAAATGACACGTAATTTTTTTCTTTTACCAGCATAGGGCCTTTAAACCCACCGGACACTCTGTGACATCAAGCACATAGAGTAAATCGTTGTCAGGATGAAGTTTGTGTCAGGATGTGTTGCGATTGTTCTCCTCTCATCTGGTAAGCATATTGTTGCACATTTTGATATGTACATGTATATTCTAGACTGAAGAGCCGACCCGTGAAGATTCGGGGTAGAATACGTCTTCAGCAACCCATGCTTGCCGTAAAAGGTGACTGTGCTTGTCGTAAGAGGCGACTAACGGAATCGGGTGGTCAGGCTCGCTGACTTGGTTGATGCATGTCATCGTATCCCAATTAGGTGGATCGATGCTCATGATGTCAATCACTGGATTGTCTGGTCCAGACTCGACTATTTACAGACCGCCACCATATAGCTGGAATATTGTTGAGTGTGGCGGTAAACAACAAACAAACAAAAACTGAAGAGCCGCAAAACGTTGCACAGGGTTTCAGACCTTACTCATGTCAGAAACCAATTGGCATTTATTCGAATCCCCTATTCGTCCTTATATTTAATCCCTTTTTTTTAAGGTTACGTGAAAGTCTCTTTCTTGATTAATCTCGAAATAACAGAAATATAACAGAAAACTTATCAAAGCGGCGTTTTTCTCATGCAAAGATTGCATCACAGCGACCACTTTGTTAAAATTGACGCTTGTTGACATTTATATGTCAGATGATCTTATCGTGAAATTTGATGTCTTGTAGTAGGCTTGTATCGAAACGTCTGGCAGCATGTATAATATTTATGAAGACACTGTTATTTGAATCCACTAAACTACAGCTTTGCTGCTCAATTATCCCCTTTTCCTTGATGCTAGGATATGAATCAGCATGCCAACTGCCTTGTGTTTAGGCATCCTGCCATGACCAAACATTTGAGATACATACCATATCACACATTTAAGCGTATCATCAGCGTATTGGTAAAAACTATAACTGACATATTATCTTGTTGAAGAATATATCACATTCATAAATGCATCGTCAAAATTATGTACAGACAATATCTGTCACAGCTCGTTAAAGAGTTTATCCTTGTCTGTGTTGATTTTCCAGTGTACGGTCTTGAGTGGCCTACAAGGAGAGAGAGTGACCCAGATTCAGATTTTGGTTGTCCAAGCACTACATGTGATAACGTGTATGCACCAATCATCATGATCATGGGAGGGCCAACTATGGCGGATCTAATCATAGATGGCAAACTGAGCCTTGACTGCAGGTTAGTATCACAATTCGTTTACAACATCTGTGAAAACAAAGAATTGTTCAGCTACTCAATCCGGTGCTCCAGCACCAGACTGAAGGACTGGACCTTCAGAAAAGGTGACCACAATCCTGGGTAATCTTTAACCTTATTTCATTACCTATCAATGAAATCCTCCCGGAGCCAAGTTTGTTTGTTTGTTTATAGCCGCCGAACTCCAGCAATATGACGGCGGTCTGTAAATACTCAATCTGGACCAGGCAATTCAGTGATTGACATCATGAGTATCGCTGCACGCAATTTTGATATGATGACATGCATCAACCAAGTCTGCGAGCCTGACCACCCGATCTCGTTAGTCGCCTCCAACGACAAGCATAGTCCCCTTTTACTTCAATCATGGGTTGCTGAAGACCTATGCTACCCGGATCTACACAGGTTCCGGGACCAAGTAGATTGCTGGAGAGTTGTTGAGTCACATACCTCACTTCCAACAAGGATATCAGCTTTATTTCAATAATCTATCAACTATCCAAAAGTCTAAAGTGTTATTGATGTCTTCTTTTGAAAGACTTGGAAGTGGACATGAACAGTGGTAATATATTGATAGTTCGATCGTTATGCTTATATAGTAGATGTTTTGTGAGGTGATAAGTCATTTTGTAAATATGACTTCTCATTTTCTAATCATAGCTTTGCTGTGACTGATACAACAGTTAGTAAGAACAGTTTGTGAAGATCCGGGTTAGAATAGGTCTTCAGCAACCCATGCTTGTCGCAAAAGGCGACTAACGGGATCGGGTGGTCAGGCTCGCTGACTTGGTTGATGCATGTCATCGATCCCAATTGCGTGGATCGATGCTCATGAAGTCAATCACTGGATTATCTGGTCCAGACTCGATTATTTATAGACCACCGTCACATAGCTGGAATATTGCTGTGTTCGGCGTAAAACAACAAACAAACAACCTAAATCATCAAGTCGATTAAATTGACATTATGCTACCTTTAAAATAGAAAACACAACATTTGAATATTAGGCAGAAGCACTTGTAATAAATCATGTTCTCTCTGCAGCGATCAGACACTGACCATCGCGGCGGAATGCCAACTCCCTTCAGCGGGCTGTACAGAAATTGATGTAATGCAGAAACTATTCCTTGTGTACACAACCTACTGCGACAACAAAACAGGTATACGCATTTCCAGTTTTCTTTGAGCAGTTTCTTTTAACACTTAGGCCATGTGTCACGACCCGTGAAGATTCCGGGGTAGAATGGGTCTTCAGCAACCCATACTTGCCGTAAAAAGCGACTATGCCTGTCGAAAAAGGCGACTTACGGGATCGGGAGGTCAGGCTCGCTGACTTGGTTGATGCATGTCATCGATCCCAATTGCGTGGATGGATGCTCATGACATTAATCACTGGGTCGTCTTGTCCAGACTCGATTATTTACAGACCGGCGTCATATAGCTGGAATATTGCTGAGTGCGGTGTTAAACAACAAACCAACCAACCAACCAACCCAGCCATGTGTCACCTTGATCATGAGTGACACGTTGATTCCTGAAAATAAATTGACATCGACAGTACTACAGTACTATTAACAAGAATACTTTGATTTACAAATGGTCATAACTCGAGCACACATGTATACATAATTATCAGATGTTATGTCCTTAGTTTTAGTTTATCATTTTTCTCTTTCACAGAAATTGAGGAGGAAGCGTCATGTTGGACCAGCCGTAACTTGCCTGGGGTTCTTAATTCATGTCGATATGAACACAGGTAGGGTGACTGTACAAGTGTCCATTCAAATCAACTGAATAAGAAAACTTTCGCGGTGAACTATACCTTGTGTACATCTGGATGTTTTAAGATAAGACATATAGAATGGTAAATCATAAAATACGTCCATCTAGAGGCCTGTTGATATGAGGGATTTAACATTGCGTTTAGAATGATTTCGCTTATAGAGAGCTCTTAAGATGAAAGAATGGTGGAAATTAACATAACATTCCAATACTGACAATCAAATTTCCTTCCTCACAAAATGGCGACCGTTCAACTTTGAATAGTGACAAACAATGCGTTTCCCGTTTTCCCGTATATGCGATCGTTAACAAACATTAATACATGTATGGGCATAGTAACGTTTGTAAGTCTAGGTAAAGAATAATCGCAGAAGTAGAATTCACTGATTCAAAGTGCGTTTCAGTGCCAGCCGTAATTACCGGAAGTTCAGACGATAAATAATTCACTGATTCAAAGTGACATTTCAGTGCCAGTCGTAATTACCGGAAGTTCAGACGATAAATATTCGTAACGTTTGACTTCACCCCCTCATCCATCACAAC
The DNA here is from genome assembly GCF_023055435.1 of Haliotis rufescens. Lineage (NCBI taxonomy): Eukaryota > Metazoa > Mollusca > Gastropoda > Lepetellida > Haliotidae > Haliotis > Haliotis rufescens. The sequence goes on from NW_025963802.1 coordinate 3,665,852, forward strand.
GTTAAATATCTGATTCGTTCTTGTTGGTATGTGACCTTTCAGGACATAGAAGGCAACCGATATATGATATCTGTACCTGGGAGAAATTTTTAGCACTTTCATAAAACTTCTTTCATGAATTAAAAGTGAATCTCTGCAAGAAACAAATCTGGTGTCAGTCATGGGTGTCAGTGCGCGTGCGGTAACGCAGAATTATGCGATTCTAAATTAATCATTCGATAAATATTTGAGTGATTGTCTAAACGTTGCCTTTTCAAACAGAACAGATCCGAAATGCCTCTAAAGAAAGGTCTAGAGGCCTAACCTAATGATAAGATACATGGGTAGGTGAACAGTAAAGTGTCTACCTCTGGAGGCCTTGTGATAAGATACATGGGAAGGTGAACTGTAAAGTGTTTACCTCTGGAGACCTTATGATAAGATACATGGGTAGGTGAACTATAAAGTGTCTACCTCTGGAGGCCTTATGAAAAGATACAAGGGTAGGTGAACTGTAAAGTGTCTACCTCTGGAGGCCTTATAATAACATACATGGGTGGGTGAACTGTAAAGTGTCCACCTCTGTAGGCCTTATAACAAGATACAAGGGTAGGTGAACTGTAAAGTGTCTACCTCTGAAGGACTTATGATAAGATACATGTATATGGGTAGGTGAACTGTAAAATGTCTACCTCTGGAGGCCTTATGACAAGATACAAGGGAAGGTGAACTGTAAAGTGTCTACCTCTGGAGGCCTAATGATAACATACATGGGTAGGTGAACTGTATAGTGTCTACCTCTGGAGGCCTTATAATAAGATACAAGGGTAGGTGAACTGTAAAGTGTCTACCTCTGGAGGCCTTATAATAAGATACATGGGTAGGTCAGTTGTAAAGTGTCTACAATTTGAGGCTTTATGATAAGATACATGGGTAGGTGAACTGTATAGTGTCTACCTCTGGAGGTCTTATGATAAGATACATGGGTAGGTGAACTGTAAAGTGTCTACCTCTGGAGGTCTAATGATAAGATACAACGGTAGGTGAACTATAAAGTGGCTACCTCTGGAGGCCTAATGATACGATACAAAGGTAGGTGAACTGTAAAGTGTCTACCTCTGGAGGCCTAATGATAAGATACATGGGTAGGTGAACTGTAAATTGTCTACCTCTGGAGGCCTTATGATAAGATACATAGGTAGGTCAGTTGTAAAGTGTCTACCACTTGAGGCTTTATGATAAGATACATGGGTAGGTGAACTGTAAAGTGTCTACCTCTGGAGACCTTATGATAAGATACATGGGTAGGTGAACTATAAAGTGTCTACCTCTGGAGGCCTTATGAAAAGATACAAGGGTAGGTGAACTGTAAAGTGTCTACCTCTGGAGGCCTAATGATAAGATACATGGGTAGGTGAACTGTAAATTGTCTACCTCTGGAGGCCTTATGATAAGATACATGGGTAGGTCAGTTGTAAAGTGTCTACCACTTGAGGCTTTATGATAAGATACATGGGTAGGTGAACTGTATAGTGTCTACCTCTGGAGACCTTATGATAAGATACATGGGTAGGTGAACTATAAAGTGTCTACCTCTGGAGGCCTTATGAAAAGATACAAGGGTAGGTGAACTGTAAAGTGTCTACCTCTCGATGCCTTATAATAAGATACATTGGTGGGTGAACTGTAAAGTGTCCACCTCTGTAGGCCTTATAACAAATTACAAGGGTAGGTGAACTGTAAAGTGTCTACCTCTGGAGGCCTTATGATAAGATACATGTACATGGGTAGGTGAACTGTAAAGTGTCTACCTCTGGAGGCCTAATGATAAGATACATGGGTAGGTGAACTGTAAAGTGTCTACCTCTGGAGGCTTTATGATAAGATACATGGGAAGGTGAACTGTAAAGTGTCTACCTCTGGAGGCCTTATAATAAGATACAAGGGTAGGTGAACTGTAAAGTTTCTACCTCTTGAGGCCTTATGATAAGATACATGGGTAGGTGAACTATAAAGTGGCTACCTCTGGAGGCCTAATGATAAGATACAAAGGTAGGTGAACCGTAAAGTGTCTACCTCTGGAGGCCTAATGATAAGATACATGGGTAGGTGAACTGTAAAGTGTCTACCTCTGGAGGCCTTATGATAAGATACATAGGTAGGTCAGTTGTAAAGTGTCTACCACTTGAGGCTTTATGATAAGATACATGGGTAGGTGAACTGTATAGTGTCTACCTCTGGAGACCTTATGATAAGATACATGGGTAGGTGAACTTTAAAGTGTCTACCTCTGGAGGCCTTATGAAAAGATACGTGGGTAGGTGAACTGTAAAGTGTCTACCTCTGGAGGCCTTATAATAAGATACATGGGTGGGTGAACTGTAAAGTGTCCACCTCTGTAGGCCTTATAACAAGATACAAGGGTAGGTGAACTGTAAAGTGTCTACCTCTGGAGGCCTTATAATAAGATACATGTACATGGGTAGGTGAACTGTAAAGTGTCTACCTCTGGAGGCGTAATGATAAGATACATGGGTAGGTGAACTGTAAAGTGTCTACCTCTGGAGGCTTTATGATAAGATACATGGGAAGGTGAACTGTAAAGTGTCTACCTCTGGAGGCCTTATAATAAGATACAAGGGTAGGTGAACTGTAAAGTGTCTACCTCTTGAGGCTTTATGATAAGATACATGGGTAGGTGAACTGTAAAGTGTCTACCTCTGGAGGCCTAATGATAAGATACATGGGTAGGTGAACTGTAAATTGTCTACCTCTGGAGGCCTTATGGTAAGATACATGGGTAGGTAACTGTAAAGTGTCTACCTCTGGAGGCCTCATGATAAGATACATGGGTAGGTGAACTGTAAAGTGTCTACCTCTTGAGGCTTTATGATAAGATACATGGGTAGGTGAACTGTAAAGTGTCTACCTCTGGAGGTCTAATGATAAGATACATGGGTAGGTGAACTGTATAGTGTCTACCACTGGAGGCCTTATTATAAGATATATGGGTAGTGGAACTGTAAAGTGTCCACCTCTGGAGGCCTTATGATCAGATACAAGGGTAGATGAACTGTAAAGTGTCTACCTCTGGAGGCCTTATGAAAAGATACAAGTGTAGGTGAACTGTAAAGTGTCACCTCTGGAGGCCTTATAATAAGATACATGGGTAGGTGAACTGTAAAGTGTCTACCTCTGTAGGCCTTATGATAAGATACATGGGTAGGTGAACTGTATAGTGTCTACCTATGGAGGCCTTATAATAAGATACAAGGGTAGGTGAACTGTAAAGTATCTACCTCTTGAGGCTTTATGATAAGATACATGGGTAGGTGAACTGTAAAGTGTCTACCTCTGGAGGTCTAATGATAAGATACATGGGTAGGTGAACTGTATAGTGTCTACCTCTGCAGGCCTTATTATAAGATATATGGGTAGGTGAACTGTAAAGTGTCCACCTCTGGAGGCCTTATGATCAGATACAAGGGTAGATGAACTGTAAAGTGTTCACCTCTGAAGGCCTTATAACAAGATACAAGGGTAGGTGAACTGTAAAGTGTCTACCTCTGGAGGCCTTATGATAAGATACATGTACATGGGTAGGTGAACTGTAAAGTGTCTACCTCTGGAGGCCTTATGATAAGATACAAGGGAAGGTGAACTGTAAAGTGTCTACCTCTGGAGGCCTAATGATAACATACATGGGTAGGTGAACTGTATAGTGTCTACCTCTGGAGGCCTTATAATAAGATACAAGGGTAGGTGAACTGTAAAGTGTCTACCTCTGGAGGCCTTATGATAAGATACATGGGTAGGTCAGTTGTAAAGTGTCTACCTCTTGAGGCTTTATGATAAGATACATGGGTAGGTGAACTGTATAGTGTCTACCTCTGGAGGCCTTATAATAAGATACAAGGGTAGGTGAACTGTAAAGTGTCTACCTCTGGAGGCCTTATTATAAGATATATGGGTAGGGGAACTGTAAATTGTCTACCTCTGGAGGCTTTATGATAAGATACATGGGTAGGTGAACTGTAAAGTGTCTACCTCTGGAGGCCTTATGATAAGATACATGGGTAGGTCAGTTGTAAAGTGTCTACCTCTTGAGGCTTTATGATAAGATACATGGGTAGGTGAACTGTATAGTGTCTACCTCTGGAGGCCTTATAATAAGATACAAGGGTAGGTGAACTGTAAAGTGTCTACCTCTGGAGGTCTTATGATAAGATACATGGGTAGGTCAGTTGTAAAGTGTCTACCTCTTGAGGCTTTATGATAAGATACATGGGTAGGTGAACTGTATAGTGTCTACCTCAGGAGGTCTAATGATAAGATACAAGGGTAGGTGAACTATAAAGTGTCTACCTCTGGAGGCCTAATGATAAGATACAAAGGTAGGTGAACTGTAAAGTGTCTACCTCTGGAGGCCTAATGATAAGATACATGGGTAGGTGAACTGTAAATTGTCTATCTCTGGAGGCCTTATGGTAAGATACATTGGTAGGTGAACTGTAAAGTGCCTACCTCTGGAGGCCTCATGATAAGATACATGGGTAGGTGAACTGTAAATTGTCTACCTCTGGAGGCCTTTTGGTAAGATACATGGGTAGGTGAACTGTAAAGTGTCTACCTCTGGAGGCCTCATGATAAGATACATGGGTAGGTGAACTATAAAGTGTCTACCTCTGGAGGCCTTATGGTAAGATACATGGGTAGGTGAACTGTAAAGTGTCTACCTCTGGAGGCCTCATGATAAGATACATGGATAGGTGAACTGTAAAGTGTCTACCTCTGGAGGCCTCATGATAAGATACATGGGTAGGTGAACTGTAAAGTGTCTACCTCTGGAGGGCTTATGATAAGATACGTGGCTAGGTGAACTGTAAAGTGTGTACTGTTGGGGCCTTATGATAAGATACATGGGTAGGTGAACTGTAAAGTGTCCACCTCTGGAGGCCTTATGATAAGATACAAGGGAAGGTGAACTGTAAAGTGTCTACCTCTGGAGGCCTAATGATAACATACATGGGTAGGTGAACTGTATAGTGTCTACCTCTGGAGGCCTTATAATAAGATACAAGGGTAGGTGAACTGTAAAGTGTCTACCTCTGGAGGCCTTATGATAAGATACATGGGTAGGTCAGTTGTAAAGTGTCTACCTCTTGAGGCTTTATGATAAGATACATGGGTAGGTGAACTGTATAGTGTCTACCTCTGGAGGCCTTATAATAAGATACAAGGGTAGGTGAACTGTAAAGTGTCTACCTCTGGAGGCCTTATTATAAGATATATGGGTAGGGGAACTGTAAATTGTCTACCTCTGGAGGCTTTATGATAAGATACATGGGTAGGTGAACTGTAAAGTGTCTACCTCTGGAGGCCTTATGATAAGATACATGGGTAGGTCAGTTGTAAAGTGTCTACCTCTTGAGGCTTTATGATAAGATACATGGGTAGGTGAACTGTATAGTGTCTACCTCTGGAGGCCTTATAATAAGATACAAGGGAAGGTGAACTGTAAAGTGTCTACCTCTGGAGGTCTTATGATAAGATACATGGGTAGGTCAGTTGTAAAGTGTCTACCTCTTGAGGCTTTATGATAAGATACATGGGTAGGTGAACTGTATAGTGTCTACCTCAGGAGGTCTAATGATAAGATACAAGGGTAGGTGAACTATAAAGTGTCTACCTCTGGAGGCCTAATGATAAGATACAAAGGTAGGTGAACTGTAAAGTGTCTACCTCTGGAGGCCTAATGATAAGATACATGGGTAGGTGAACTGTAAATTGTCTATCTCTGGAGGCCTTATGGTAAGATACATTGGTAGGTGAACTGTAAAGTGCCTACCTCTGGAGGCCTCATGATAAGATACATGGGTAGGTGAACTGTAAAGTGTCTACCTCTGGAGGGCTTATGATAAGATACGTGGCTAGGTGAACTGTAAAGTGTGTACTGTTGGGGCCTTATGATAAGATACATGGGTAGGTGAACTGTAAAGTGTCCACCTCTGGAGGCCTTATGATCAGATACAAGGGTAGGTGAACTGTAAAGTGTTTACCCCTGGAGGCCTAATGATAAGATACGTGGGTAGGTGAACTGTAAAGTGACTACCTCTGGAGGCCTTACGATCAGATACATGGGTAGGTGAACTATAAAGTGTCTACCTCTGGAGGCCTTATTATAAGATATATGGGTAGGGGAACTGTAAATTGTGTACCTCTGGAGGCTTTATAATAAGATACATGGGTAGGTGAACTGTAAAGTGTCTACCTCTGGAGGCCTTATGATAAGATACATGGGTAGGTGAACTGTATAGTGTCTACCTCTGGATTCCTAATGATAAGATACATGGGAAGGTGAACTGTAAAGTGTCTACCTCTAGAGGCCTTATAATAAGATACATGGGTAGGTGAACTGTAAAGTGTCTACCTCTGGAGGCCTTATAACAAGATACAAGGGTAGGTGAACTGTAAAGTGTCTACCTCTGGAAGCCTAATGATAAGATACAAGGGTAGGTGAACTGTAAAGTGTCTACCTCTGGAGGCCTTATACCAAGATACAAGGGTAGGTGAACTGTAAAGTGTCTACCTCTGGAGGCCTTATAACAAGATACATGGGTAGGTGAACTGTAAAGTGTCCACCTCTGGAGGCCTTATAATAAGATACAAGGGTAGGTGAACTGTAAAGTGTTTACCCCTAGAGGCCTAATGATAAGATACATGGGTAGGTGAACTGTAAAGTGTCTACCTCTGGAGGCCTTACGATAAGATACATGGGTAGGTGAACTGTAAAGTGTCTACCTCTGGAGGCCTTATTATAAGATATATGGGTAGGTGAACTGTAAAGTGTCTACCTCTGGAGGCCTTATAATAAGATACATGGGTAGGTGAACTGTAAAGTGTCTACCTCTGGAGGCCTTATGATAAGATACATGGGTAGGTGAACTGTATAGTGTCTACCTCTGGAGGCCTTATAATAAGATACATGGGTAGGTGAACTGTATAGTGTCTACCTCTGGAGGCCTTATAATAAGATACATGGGTAGGTGAACTGTAAAGTGTCTACCTCTGGAGGCCTTATAATAAGATACATGGGTAGGTGAACTGTAAAGTGTCTACCTCTGGAGGCTTTATAATAAGATACGTGGGTAGGTGAACTGTAAAGTGTCTACCTCTGGAGGCCTTATGATAAGATACATGGGTAGGTGAACTGTATAGTGTCTACCTCTGGAGGCCTTATAATAAGATACATGGGTAGGTGAACTGTAAAGTGTCTATTTCTGTAGGCCTTATGATAAGATACATGGGTAGGTGAACTGTATAGTGTCTACCTCTGGAGGCCTTATAATAAGATACAAGGGAAGGTGAACTGTAAAGTGTCTACCTCTGGAGGCCTTACGATAAGATACATGGGTAGGTGAACTGTAAAGTGTCTACCTCTTGAGGCCTTATTATAAGATATATGGGTAGGGGAACTGTAAATTGTCTACCTCTGGAGGCTTTATAATAAGATACATGGGTAGGTGAACTGTAAAGTGTCTACCTCTGGAGGCCTTATGATAAGATACATGGGTAGGTGAACTGTATAATGTCTACCTCTGGATTCCTAATGATAAGATACATGGGAAGGTGAACTGTAAAGTGTCTACCTCTGGAGGCCTTATGATAAGATACGTGGCTAAGTGAACTGTAAAGTGTGTACTGTTGGGGCCTTATGATAAGATACATGGGTAGGTGAACTGTAAAGTGTCCACCTCTGGAGGCCTTATAATAAGATACAAGGGTAGGTGAACTGTAAAGTGTTTACCCCTGGAGGCCTAATGATAAGATACATGGGTAGGTGAACTGTAAAGTGTCTACCTCTGGAGGCCTTACGATAAGATACATGGGTAGGTGAACTGTAAAGTGTCTACCTCTGGAGGCCTTATTATAAGATATATGGGTAGGTGAACTGTAAAGTGTCTACCTCTGGAGGCCTTATAATAAGATACATGGGTAGGTGAACTGTAAAGTGTCTACCTCTGGAGGCCTTATGATAAGATACATGGGTAGGTGAACTGTATAGTGTCTACCTCTGGAGGCCTTATAATAAGATACATGGGTAGGTGAACTGTATAGTGTCTACCTCTGGAGGCCTTATAATAAGATACATGGGTAGGTGAACTGTAAAGTGTCTACCTCTGGAGGATTTATAATAAGATACATGGGTAGGTGAACTGTAAAGTGTCTACCTCTGGAGGCTTTATAATAAGATACGTGGGTACGTGAACTGTAAAGTGTCTACCTCTGGAGGCCTTATGATAAGATACATGGGTAGGTGAACTGTATAGTGTCTACCTCTGGAGGCCTTATAATAAGATACATGGGTAGGTGAACTGTAAAGTGTCTACTTCTGTAGGCCTTATGATAAGATACATGGGTAGGTGAACTGTATAGTGTCTACCTCTGGAGGCCTTATAATAAGATACAAGGGAAGGTGAACTGTAAAGTGTCTACCTCTGGAGGCCGTACGATAAGATACATGGGTAGGTGAACTGTAAAGTGTCTACCTCTGGAGGCCTTATTATAAGATATATGGGTAGGGGAACTGTAAATTGTCTACCTCTGGAGGCTTTATAATAAGATACATGGGTAGGTGAACTGTAAAGTGTCTACCTCTGGAGGCCTTATGATAAGATACATGGGTAGGTGAACTGTATAGTGTCTACCTCTGGATTCCTAATGATAAGATACATGGGAAGGTGAACTGTAAAGTGTCTACCTCTGGAGGCCTTATGATAAGATACGTGGCTAAGTGAACTGTAAAGTGTGTACTGTTGGGGCCTTATGATAAGATACATGGGTAGGTGAACTGTAAAGTGTCCACCTCTGGAGGCCTTATAATAAGATACAAGGGTAGGTGAACTGTAAAGTGTTTACCCCTGGAGGCCTAATGATAAGATACATGGGTAGGTGAACTGTAAAGTGTCTACCTCTGGAGGTCTTACGATAAGATACATGGGTAGGTGAACTTTAAAATGTCTACCTCTGGAGGCCTTATGGTAAGATATATGGGTAGGTGAACTGTAAAGTGTCTACCTCTGGAGGCCTTATAATAAGATACATGGGTAGGTGAACTGTAAAGTGTCTACCTCTGGAGGCCTTATGATAAGATACATGGGTACGTGAACTGTATAGTGTCTACCTCTGGAGGCCTTATAATAAGATACATGGGTAGGTGAACTGTATAGTGTCTACCTCTGGAGGCCTTATAATAAGATACATGGGTAGGTGAACTGTAAAGTGTCTACCTCTGGAGGCCTTATAATAAGATACATGGGTAGGTGAACTGTAAAGTGTCTACCTCTGGAGGCCTTATAATAAGATACGTGGGTAGGTGAACTGTAAAGTGTCTACCTCTGGAGGCCTTATGATAAGATACATGGGTAGGTGAACTGTATAGTGTCTACCTCTGGAGGCCTTATAATAAGATACATGGGTAGGTGAACTGTAAAGTGTCTACTTCTGGAGGCCTTATGATAAGATACATGGGTAGGTGAACTGTATAGTGTCTACCTCTGGAGGCCTTATAATAAGATACAAGGGTAGGTGAACTGTAAAGTGTCTACCTGTTGAGGCTTTATGATAAGATACATGGGAAGGTGAACTGTAAAGTGTCTACCTCTGGAGGCCTTATAATAAGATACAAGGGTAGGTGAACTGTAAAGTGTCTACCTCTTGAGGCTTTATGATAAGATACATGGGAAGGTGAACTGTAAAGTGTTTACCTCTGGAGGCCTTATGAAAAGATACAAGGGTAGGTGAACTGTAAAGTGTCTACCTCTGGAGGCCTTATAATAAGATACATGGGTAGGTGAACTGTAAAGTGTCTACCTCTGGAGGCCTTATAACAAGATACAAGGGTAGGTGAACTGTAAAGTGTCTACCTCTGGAGGCCTTATGATAAGATACAAGGGAAGGTGAACTGTAAAGTGTCTACCTCTGGAGGCCTTATGATAAGATACATGGGTAGGTGAACTGTAAAGTGTGTACTGTTGGGGCCTTATGAAAAGATACATGGGTAGGTGAACTGTAAAGTGTCTACCTCTGCAGGCCTTTAAAAAGATACAAGGGTAGATGAACTGTAAAGTGTTTACCTCTGGAGGCCTTATGATAAGATACATGGGTAGGTGAACTGTAAAGTGTCTACCTCTGGAGGTCTAATGGTAAGATACAACGGTAGGTGAATTATAAAGTGTCTACCTCTGGAGGCCTAATGATAAGATACAAAGGTAGGTGAACTGTAAAGTGTCTACCTCTTGAGGCCTAATGATAAGATACATAGGTAGGTGAACTGTAAATTGTCTACCTCTGGAGGCCTTATAACAAGATACAAGGGTAGGTGAACTGTAAATTGTCTACCTCTGGAGGCCTTATGGTAAGATACATGGGTAGGTCAACTGCAAAGTGTCTACCTCTGGAGGCCTCATGATAAGATACATGGGTAGGTGAACTGTAAAGTGTCTACCTCTGGAGGCCTAATGATAAGATACATGGGTAGGTGAACTATAAATTGTCTACCTCTGGAGGCCTTATGGTAAGATACATGGGTAGGTGAACTGTAAAATGTCTACCTCTGGAGGCCTCATGATAAGATACATGGGTAGGTGAACTGTAAAGTGTCTACCTCTGGAGGCCTTATGATAAGATACGTGGCTAGGTGAACTGTAAAGTGTGTACTGTTGGGGCCTTATGATAAGATATATGGGTAGGTGAACTGTAAAGTGTCCACCTCTGGAGGCCTTATAATAAGATACAAGGGTAGGTGAACTGTAAAGTGTTTACCCCTGGAGGCCTAATGATAAGATACATGGGTAGTTGAACTGTAAAGTGTCTACCTCTGGAGGCCTTACGATAGGATACATGGGTAGGTGAACTGTAAAGTGTCTACCTCTGGACGCCTTATTATAAGATATATGGGTAGGTGAACTGTAAAGTGTCCACCTCTGGAGGCCTTATGATCAGATACAAGGGTAGATGAACTGTAAAGTGTCTACCTCTGGAGGCCTTATGATAAGATACATGGGTAGGTGAACTGTAAAGTGTCTACCTCTGGAGGTCTAATGGTAAGATACAACGGTAGGTGAATTATAAAGTGTCTACCTCTGGAGGCCTAATGATAAGATACAAAGGTAGGTGAACTGTAAAGTGTCTACCTCTTGAGGCCTAATGATAAGATACATAGGTAGGTGAACTGTAAATTGTCTACCTCTGGAGGCCTTATAACAAGATAGAAGGGTAGGTGAACTGTAAATTGTCTACCTCTGGAGGCCTTATGGTAAGATACATGGGTAGGTCAACTGCAAAGTGTCTATCTCTGGAGGCCTCATGATAAGATACATGGGTAGGTGAACTGTAAAGTGTCTACCTCTGGAGGCCTAATGATAAGATACATGGGTAGGTGAACTATAAATTGTCTACCTCTGGAGGCCTTATGGTAAGATACATGGGTAGGTGAACTGTAAAATGTCTACCTCTGGAGGCCTCATGATAAGATACATGGGTAGGTGAACTGTAAAGTGTCTACCTCTGGAGGCCTTATGATAAGATACGTGGCTAGGTGAACTGTAAAGTGTGTACTGTTGGGGCCTGATGATAAGATATATGGGTAGGTGAACTGTAAAGTGTCCACCTCTGGAGGCCTTATAATAAGATACAAGGGTAGGTGAACTGTAAAGTGTTTACCCCTGGAGGCCTAATGATAAGATACGTGGGTAGTTGAACTGTAAAGTGTCTACCTCTGGAGGCCTTACGATAGGATACATGGGTAGGTGAACTGTAAAGTGTCTACCTCTGGACGCCTTATTATAAGATATATGGGTAGGTGAACTGTAAAGTGTCCACCTCTGGAGGCCTTATGATCAGATACAAGGGTAGATGAACTGTAAAGTGTCTACCTCTGGAGGCCTTATGATAAGATACATGGGTAGGTGAACTGTAAAGTGTGTACTGTTGGGGCCTTATGAAAAGATAGATGGGTAGGTGAACTGTAAAGTGTCTACCTCTGCAGGCCTTTAAAAAGATACAAGGGTAGATGAACTGTAAAGTGTTTACCTCTGGAGGCCTTATGATAAGATACATGGGTAGGTGAACTGTAAAGTGTCTACCTCTGGAGGTCTAATGGTAAGATACAACTGTAGGTGAATTATAAAGTGTCTACCTCTGGAGGCCTAATGATAAGATACAAAGGTAGGTGAACTGTAAAGTGTCTACCTCTTGAGGCCTAATGATAAGATACATAGGTAGGTGAACTGTAAATTGTCTACCTCTGGAGGCCTTATAACAAGATACAAGGGTAGGTGAACTGTAAATTGTCTACCTCTGGAGGCCTTATGGTAAGATACATGGGTAGGTGAACTGCAAAGTGTCTACCTCTGGAGGCCTCATGATAAGATACATGGGTAGGTGAACTGTAAAGTGTCTACCTCTGGAGGCCTAATGATAAGATACATGGGTAGGTGAACTATAAATTGTCTACCTCTGGAGGCCTTATGGTAAGATACATGGGTAGGTGAACTGTAAAATGTCTACCTCTGGAGGCCTCATGATAAGATACATGGGTAGGTGAACTGTAAAGTGTCTACCTCTGGAGGCCTTATGATAAGATACGTGGCTAGGTGAACTGTAAAGTGTGTACTGTTGGGGCCTTATGATAAGATATATGGGTAGGTGAACTGTAAAGTGTCCACCTCTGGAGGCCTTATAATAAGATACAAGGGTAGGTGAACTGTAAAGTGTTTACCCCTGGAGGCCTAATGATAAGATACATGGGTAGGTGAACTGTAAAGTGTCTACCTCTGGAGGCCTTATAATAAGATACGTGGGTAGGTGAACTGTAAAGTGTCTACCTCTGGAGGCCTTATGATAAGATACATGGGTAGGTGAACTGTATAGTGTCTACCTCTGGAGGCCTTATAATAAGATACAAGGGTAGGTGAACTGTAAAGTGTCTACCTCTTGAGGCTTTATGATAAGATACATGGGAAGGTGAACTGTAAAGTGTCTACCTCTGGAGGCCTTATAATAACATACAAGGGTAGGTGAACTGTAAAGTGTCTACCTCTTGAGGCTTTATGATAAGATACATGGGAAGGTGAACTGTAAAGTGTCTACCTCTGGAGGCCTTATGAAAAGATACAAGGGTAGGTGAACCGTAAAGTGTCTACCTCTGGAGGCCTTATAATAAGATACATGGGTAGGTGAACTGTAAAGTGTCTACCTCTGGAGGCCTTATAACAAGATACAAGGGTAGGTGAACTGTAAAGTGTCTACCTCTGGAGGCCTTATGATAAGATACATGTACATGGGTAGGTGAACTGTAAAGTGTCTACCTCTGGAGGCCTTATGATAAGATACAAGGGTAGGTGAACTGTAAAGTGTCTACCTCTGGAGGCCTTATGATAAGATACGTGGGTAGGTGAACTGTAAAGTGTGTACTGTTGGGGCCTTATGAAAAGATAGATGGGTAGGTGAACTGTAAAGTGTCTACCTCTGCAGGCCTTTAAAAAGATACAAGGGTAGATGAACTGTAAAGTGTTTACCTCTGGAGGCCTTATGATAAGATACATGGGTAGGTGAACTGTAAAGTGTCTACCGCTGGAGGTCTAATGGTAAGATACAACTGTAGGTGAATTATAAAGTGTCTACCTCTGGAGGCCTAATGATAAGATACAAAGGTAGGTGAACTGTAAAGTGTCTACCTCTTGAGGCCTAATGATAAGATACATAGGTAGGTGAACTGTAAATTGTCTACCTCTGGAGGCCTTATAACAAGATACAAGGGTAGGTGAACTGTAAATTGTCTACCTCTGGAGGCCTTATGGTAAGATACATGGGTAGGTGAACTGCAAAGTGTCTACCTCTGGAGGCCTCATGATAAGATACATGGGTAGGTGAACTGTAAAGTGTCTACCTCTGGAGGCCTAATGATAAGATACATGGGTAGGTGAACTATAAATTGTCTACCTCTGGAGGCCTTATGGTAAGATACATGGGTAGGTGAACTGTAAAATGTCTACCTCTGGAGGCCTCATGATAAGATACATGGGTAGGTGAACTGTAAAGTGTCTACCTCTGGAGGCCTTATGATAAGATACGTGGCTAGGTGAACTGTAAAGTGTGTACTGTTGGGGCCTTATGATAAGATATATGGGTAGGTGAACTGTAAAGTGTCCACCTCTGGAGGCCTTATAATAAGATACAAGGGTAGGTGAACTGTAAAGTGTTAACCCCTGGAGGCCTAATGATAAGATACGTGGGTAGTTGAACTGTAAAGTGTCTACCTCTGGAGGCCTTACGATAGGATACATGGGTAGGTGAACTGTAAAGTGTCTACCTCTGGACGCCTTATTATAAGATATATGGGTAGGTGAACTGTAAAGTGTCCACCTCTGGAGGCCTTATGATCAGATACAAGGGTAGATGAACTGTAAAGTGTCTACCTCTGGAGGCCTTATGATAAGATACATGGGTAGGTGAACTGTAAAGTGTCTACCTCTGGAGGTCTAATGGTAAGATACAACGGTAGGTGAACTATAAAGTGTCTACCTCTGGAGGCCTAATGATAAGATACAAAGGTAGGTGAACTGTAAAGTGTCTACCTCTGGAGGCCTAATGATAAGATACATAGGTAGGTGAACTGTAAATTGTCTACCTCTGGAGGCCTTATAACAAGATACAAGGGTAGGTGAACTGTAAATTGTCTACCTCTGGAGGCCTTATGGTAAGATACATGGGTAGGTGAACTGCAAAGTGTCTACCTCTGGAGGCCTCATGATAAGATACATGGGTAGGTGAACTCTAAAGTGTCTACCTCTGGAGGCCTAATGATAAGATACATGGGTAGGTGAACTATAAATTGTCTACCTCTGGAGGCCTTATGGTAAGATACATGGGTAGGTGAACTGTAAAATGTCTACCTCTGGAGGCCTCATGATAAGATACATGGGTAGGTGAACTGTAAAGTGTCTACCTCTGGAGGCCTTATGATAAGATACGTGGCTAGGTGAACTGTAAAGTGTGTACTGTTGGGGCCTTATGATAAGATATATGGGTTGGTGAACTGTAAAGTGTCCACCTCTGGAGGCCTTATAATAAGATACAAGGGTAGGTGAACTGTAAAGTGTTTACCCCTGGAGGCCTAATGATAAGATACGTGGGTAGTTGAACTGTAAAGTGTCTACCTCTGGAGGCCTTACGATAGGATACATGGGTAGGTGAACTGTAAAGTGTCTACCTCTGGACGCCTTATTATAAGATATATGGGTAGGTGAACTGTAAAGTGTCCACCTCTGGAGGCCTTATGATCAGATACAAGGGTAGATGAACTGTAAAGTGTCTACCTCTGGAGGCCTTATGATAAGATACATGGGTAGGTGAACTGTAAAGTGTCTACCTCTGGAGGCCTTATAATAAGATACATAGGTAGGTGAACTGTAAAGTGTCTACCTCTGGAGGCCTTATGATAAGATACATGGGTAGGTGAACTGTATAGTGTCTACCTCTGGAGGCCTTATAATAAGATACAAAGGTAGGTGAACTGTAAAGTGTCTACCTCTTGAGGCTTTATGATAAGATACATGGGAAGGTGAACTGTAAAGTGTCTACCTCTGGAGGTCTTATAATAAGATACAAGGGTAGGTGAACTGTAAAGTGTCTACCTCTTGAGGCTTTATGATAAGATACATGGGAAGGTGAACTGTAAAGTGTCTACCTCTGGAGGCCTCATGATAAGATACATGGGTAGGTGAACTGTAAAGTGTCTACCTCTGGAGGCCTAATGATAAGATACATGGGTATGTGAACTGTAAATTGTCTACCTCTGGAGGCCTTATGGTAAGATACATGGGTAGGTGAACTGTAAAGTGTCTACCTCTGGAGGCCTCATGATAAGATACATGGGTAGGTGAACTGTAAAGTGTCTACCTCTGGAGGCCTTATGATAAGATACGTGGCTAGGTGAACTGTAAAGTGTGTACTGTTGGGGCCTTATGATAAGATATATGGGTAGGTGAACTGTAAAGTGTCCACCTCTGGAGGCCTTATAATAAGATACAAGGGTAGGTGAACTGTAAAGTGTTTACCCCTGGAGGTCTAATGATAAGATACGTGGGTAGGTGAACTGTAAAGTGTCTACCTCTGGAGGCCTTACGATAAGATACATGGGTAGGTGAACTGTAAAGTGTCTACCTCTGGAGGCGCTATTATAAGATATATGGGTAGGTGAACTGTAAAGTGTCCACCTCTGGAGGCCTTATGATCAGATACAAGGGTAGATGAACTGTTAAGTGTCTACCTCTGGAGGCCTTATGATAAGATACATGGGTAGGTGAACTGTTAAGTGTCTACCTCTGGAGGCCTTATGAAAAGATACAAGGATAGGTGAACTGTAAAGTGTCTACCTCTGGAGGCCTTATAATAAGATACATGGGTAGGTGAACTGTAAAGTGTCCACCTCTGGAGGCCTTATAACAAGTTACAAGGGTAGGTGAACTGTAAAGTGTCTACCTCTGGACGCCTTATGATAAGATACATGTACATGGGTAGGTGAACTGTAAAGTGTCTACCTCTGGAGGCCTTATGGTAAGATACATGGGTAGGTGAACTGTAAAGTGTCTACCTCTGGAGGCCTAATGATAAGATACATGGGTAGGTGAACTGTAAAGTGTCTACCTCTGGAGGCCTTATGATAAGATACGTGGGTAGGTGAACTGTAAAGTGTCTACCTCTGGAGGCCTAATGATAAGATACGTGGGTAGGTGAACTGTAAAGTGTGTACTGTTGGGGCCTTATGAAAAGATACATGGGCAGGTGACTGTAAAGTGTCTACCTCTGGAGGCCTTAAAAAAGATACAAGGGTAGGTGAACTGTAAAGTGTCTACCTCTTGAGGCTTTATGATAAGATACATGGGAAGGTGAACTGTAAAGTGTCCACCTCTGGAGGCCTTATGATCAGATACAAGGGTAGATGAACTGTAAAGTGTCTACCTCTGGAGGCCTTATGATAAGATACATGGGTAGGTGAACTGTAAAGTGTCTACCTCTGGAGGCCTTATAATAAGATACATAGGTAGGTGAACTGTAAAGTGTCTACCTCTGGAGGCCTTATGATAAGATACATGGGTAGGTGAACTGTATAGTGTCTACCTCTGGAGGCCTTATAATAAGATACAAAGGTAGGTGAACTGTAAAGTGTCTACCTCTTGAGGCTTTATGATAAGATACATGGGAAGGTGAACTGTAAAGTGTCTACCTCTGGAGGCCTTATAATAAGATACAAGGGTAGGTGAACTGTAAAGTGTCTACCTCTTGAGGCTTTATGATAAGATACATGGGAAGGTGAACTGTAAAGTGTCTACCTCTGGAGGCCTCATGATAAGATACATGGGTAGGTGAACTGTAAAGTGTCTACCTCTGGAGGCCTAATGATAAGATACATGGGTATGTGAACTGTAAATTGTCTACCTCTGGAGGCCTTATGGTAAGATACATGGGTAGGTGAACTGTAAAGTGTCTACCTCTGGAGGCCTCATGATAAGATACATGGGTAGGTGAACTGTAAAGTGTCTACCTCTGGAGGCCTTATGATAAGATACGTGGCTAGGTGAACTGTAAAGTGTGTACTGTTGGGGCCTTATGATAAGATATATGGGTAGGTGAACTGTAAAGTGTCCACCTCTGGAGGCCTTATAATAAGATACAAGGGTAGGTGAACTGTAAAGTGTTTACCCCTGGAGGTCTAATGATAAGATACGTGGGTAGGTGAACTGTAAAGTGTCTACCTCTGGAGGCCTTACGATAAGATACATGGGTAGGTGAACTGTAAAGTGTCTACCTCTGGAGGCGTTATTATAAGATATATGGGTAGGTGAACTGTAAAGTGTCCACCTCTGGAGGCCTTATGATCAGATACAAGGGTAGATGAACTGTTAAGTGTCTACCTCTGGAGGCCTTATGATAAGATACATGGGAAGGTGAACTGTAAAGTGTCTACCTCTGGAGGCCTCATGATAAGATACATGGGTAGGTGAACTGTAAAGTGTCTACCTCTGGAGGCCTAATGATAAGATACATGGGTATGTGAACTGTAAATTGTCTACCTCTGGAGGCCTTATGGTAAGATACATGGGTAGGTGAACTGTAAAGTGTCTACCTCTGGAGGCCTCATGATAAGATACATGGGTAGGTGAACTGTAAAGTGTCTACCTCTGGAGGCCTTATGATAAGATACGTGGCTAGGTGAACTGTAAAGTGTGTACTGTTGGGGCCTTATGATAAGATATATGGGTAGGTGAACTGTAAAGTGTCCACCTCTGGAGGCCTTATAATAAGATACAAGGGAAGGTGAACTGTAAAGTGTTTACCCCTGGAGGTCTAATGATAAGATACGTGGGTAGGTGAACTGTAAAGTGTCTACCTCTGGAGGCCTTACGATAAGATACATGGGTAGGTGAACTGTAAAGTGTCTACCTCTGGAGGCGTTATTATAAGATATATGGGTAGGTGAACTGTAAAGTGTCCACCTCTGGAGGCCTTATGATCAGATACAAGGGTAGATGAACTGTTAAGTGTCTACCTCTGGAGGCCTTATGATAAGATACATGGGTAGGTGAACTGTTAAGTGTCTACCTCTGGAGGCCTTATGAAAAGATACAAGGATAGGTGAACTGTAAAGTGTCTACCTCTGGAGGCCTTATAATAAGATACATGGGTAGGTGAACTGTAAAGTGTCCACCTCTGGAGGCCTTATAACAGGATACAAGGGTAGGTGAACTGTAAAGTGTCTACCTCTGGAGGCCTTGTGATAAGATACATGTACATGGGTAGGTGAACTGTAAAGTGTCTACCTCTGGAGGCCTTATGGTAAGATACATGGGTAGGTGAACTGTAAAGTGTCTACCTCTGGAGGCCTAATGATAACATACATGGGTAGGTGAACTGTAAAGTGTCTACCTCTGGAGGCCTTATGATAAGATACGTGGGTAGGTGAACTGTAAAGTGTCTACCTCTGGAGGCCTAATGATAAGATACGTGGGTAGGTGAACTGTAAAGTGTGTACTGTTGGGGCCTTATGAAAAGATACATGGGCAGGTGAACTGTAAAGTGTCTACCTCTGGAGGCCTTAAAAAAGATACAAGGGTAGGTGAACTGTAAAGTGTTTACCTCTGGAGGCCTTATGATAAGATACATGGGTAGGTGAACTGTAAAGTGTCCACCTCTGGAGGCCTTATAACAAGATACAAGGGTAGGTGAACTGTAAAGTGTCTACCTCTGGAGGCCTTATGATAAGATACATGTACATGGGTAGGTGAACTGTAAAGCGTCTACCTCTGGAGGTCTAATGATAAGATACAACGGTAGGTGAACTATAAAGTGTCTACCTCTGGAGGCCTAATGATAAGATACAAAGGTAGGTGAACTGTAAAGTGTCTACCTCTGGAGGCCTAATGATAAGATACGTGGGTAGGTGAACTGTAAATTGTCTACCTCTGGAGGCCTTATGAAAAGATACAAGGGTAGGTGAACTGTAAAGTGTCTACCTCTGGAGGCCTTATAATAAGATACATGGGTAGGTGAACTGTAAAGTGTCCACCTCTTGAGGCCTTATAACAAGATACAAGGGTAGGTGAACTGTAAAGTGTCTACCTCTGGAGGCCTTATGATAAGATACATGTACATGGGTAGGTGAACTGTAAAGTGTCTACCTCTGGAGGCCTGATGGTAAGATACATGGGTAGGTGAACTGTAAAGTGTCTACCCCTGGAGGCCTAATGATAACATACATGGGTAGGTGAACTGTAAAGTGTCTACCTCTGGAGGCCTTATGATAAGATACGTGGGTAGTTGAACTGTAAAGTGTGTACTGTTGGGGCCTTATGAAAAGATACATGGGTAGGTGAACTGTAAAGTGTCCACCTCTGGAGGCCTTATAACAAGATACAAGGGTAGGTGAACTGTAAAGTGTCTACCTCTGGAGGCCTTATAATAAGATACATGTACATGGGTAGGTGAACTGTAAAGCGTCTACCTCTAGAGGTCTAATGATAAGATACAACGGTAGGTGAACTATAAAGTATCTACCTCTGGAGGCCTAATGATAAGATACAAAGGTAGGTGAACTGTAAAGTGTCTACCTCTGGAGGCCTAATGATAAGATACGTGGGTAGGTGAACTGTAAATTGTCTACCTCTGGAGGCCTTATGAAAAGATACAAGGGTAGGTGAACTGTAAAGTGTCTACCTCTGGAGGCCTTATAATAAGATACATGGGTAGGTGAACTGTAAAGTGTCCACCTCTTGAGGCCTTATAACAAGATACAAGGGTAGGTGAACTGGAAAGTGTCTACCTCTGGAGGCATTATGATAAGATACATGGGTAGGTGAACTGTAAAGTGTCCACCTCTGGAGGCCTTATAACAAGATACAAGGGTAGGTGAACTGTAAAGTGTCTACCTCTGGAGGCCTTATAATAAGATACATGTACATGGGTAGGTGAACTGTAAAGCGTCTACCTCTAGAGGTCTAATGATAAGATACAACGGTAGGTGAACTATAAAGTATCTACCTCTGGAGGCCTAATGATAAGATACAAAGGTAGGTGAACTGTAAAGTGTCTACCTCTGGAGGCCTAATGATAAGATACATGGGTAGGTGAACTGTAATTTGTCTACCTCTGGAGGCCTTATGGTAAGATACATGGGTAGGTGAACTGTAAATTGTCTACCTCTGGAGGCCTTATGGTAAGATACAAGGGTAGGTGAACTGTAAAGTGTCTACCTCTGGAGGCCTTATGATAAGATACATGTACATGGGTAGGTGAACTGTAAAGCGTCTACCTCTGGAGGTCTAATGATAAGATACAACGGTAGGTGAACTATAAGGTGTCTACCTCTGGAGGCCTAATGATAAGATTCAAAGGTAGGTGAACTGTAAAGTGTCTACCTCTGGAGGCCTAATGATAAGATACATGGGTAGGTGAACTGTAAATTGTCTACCTCTGGAGGCCTTATGGTAAGATACATGGGTAGGTGAACTGTAAATTGTCTACCTCTGGAGGCCTTATGGTAAGATACATGGGTAGGTGAACTGTAAAGTGTCTACCTCTGGAGGCCTCATGATAAGATACATGGGTAGGTGAACTGTAAAGTGTCTACCTCTGGAGGCCTTATGATAAGATACGTGGCTAGGTGAACTGTAAAGTGTGTACTGTTGGGGCCTTATGATAAGATACATGGGTAGGGGATCTGTAAAGTGTCTACAATTGTGTGATTCCTTGTATACCGACATCCGGAAAAGATAGAACACAATTAAACACTGATGCCTTATTTCATTGCTAAACTGAAATAAAAATATTAAGCTTACTAGTCGCTTATTAAGATAAGCATAGTTAGACTCAGAACGTTTCAAAACCCGAGAAGATCCGGGGTAGAATAGGTCTTCAGCAACCAATGCTTGCCGTAAAAGGCGACTATGCTTTTCGTAAGAGGCCACTTACAGTGTCGGTTGGTCAGGCTCGCTGACTTGGTTGATGCACGTCATCGTATCCCAATTGCGTGGATCGATGATCCTGATGTCAATCACCGCCGCCATAAAGCTGGAATATTGCTGACTGCGGCGTTAAACAACAAACAAACAGAACCTTTCAGCCACTTATTGTATTGTTCGTAATGTGTTCTATCATTCTGAATTAAAATTGATTGACTGAAGACAACAAATGTCGTGTTATACAGCTCAGCCATAACATTTACATACATGAATACTTATTGAGTAGGTCCACCCATGGCACCTGGGTATTATAGGTAGCCCAGTTGTCTGTGACACCGCAATTCACTCTGCAGAAATGTGGACCTTAGGACTACCAGAAATCGATGATCGTGGGTTCGAATCCCAAATTGGTCCGAATAATGTTTTTAGGGTTGTCATCGTCATTCCCGTGATCGTGTGTTTCAACAAGGTGGTAAACATCTAAGACCTGCATCTCTTTGGGGTTTCTTCCTAGATCAAGTTGAAAGTTTCAAACGAATCTCACGATTGTCACACCGTTGATGCAAACGTACACAATACACATACTTATACCTTGTTCCCTGGTTATGAAAATCAAATTTGAACATTAATGCAGGGTCTTATTTGGTGAAAATATAGTTTTGTTTCTACCTTCAGGAGAGTGTTTGTCAATCCTGCCTTAAGGGGTGTCTATGGCGATTGTGTTGAGCAACGAGTGGGCAGTCTGACGGAGTGCACTGAAACTAGTGGCGCCATCTTGCGGCAGTTGGCTTTGGCTACGTTACCTTAGACATACCCATGCATTTGCCAGTAAAAGAACTGAACCAGACTATCGTGTTTGTTTTCTTTGTACAGAGACTAGTCTCCATTTAGCCAATAGTTTCTTTCGTGTAAAAAACTGATATTGACATTTTCTCTTTGTTGAGGTTTATCCACGACAGTGACAATTGATCTATGGGGCATTGTATCTGATCCATCCTTTGAATATACACTGGACTCGCGGATACTTGAGGTACTGTTGTGAACTAAGTTCACTGTCGTAATCAGTTCATTCACACTTCTTCTTGAGTGTTATGTGAAATGGCACATTTTATCTTAAGTGCTGTTTTTGAAATGTTATTTCGAAATTTCCTGGTAATAAATGTGTATATCAATGATATAGCGTCGAATGATTAAACTTTCGACATACGAGTGTACTTTATCTTTCCTTCTATGAACATCCCGACAGATTTTCTTTTACAACTATACACTAGCGCGTATCCTGGCCAATGAAAAAGGAATACGTATGGACTGAACAAACGAAATTAAACTGGGTGAGCAGATGCATATTTGAATATAGTGGACGTGCTAATTACATGCGCTTGTGTGGGGCACGACCGAAGACCTAGAAACCCTCCAGGATAAAGCGGACACACACAGTCACCAATCCAACAAATCTCCGTGACAGACGCGTCGTAAATTCACCTGAAGTGTGACCTGTGTGCTGTACAATTCACTCTTGAAGTGAGCCGACTCAATTTCACCCAGACCGGAATACACATAATTATACGTAATTTGTCAATGAAAGATAATAAACAGCTTTGATGATCTACCGAAGATCCATTTGGCGTAAAGGGCAAATAGCTGTGAAAATAAAATGAATGAACCGCTGAAAATCGCAAGCATGTCCTGACGGGGGCAGTCCCTCCCCAAACTTTACCCCAGTAGTTTACTCAGCAGCGATTAATGCTACTGCGTTTTTGATGAAACTTGGTGACTTCAGTCCAACAGAAACATCGACCAGGTTCAAATAAATATAAATTGTAACCAGTCTAGATTATCTGCCGAAACAGATTCCATTTTGCATAAAGGGCAACATTGTTGTCAAAATTATACTAATGGACCAAAGAAAAGCAGTGATGACACCAGGGTGTCGCGAAACACTATTTGGGGGGAACCCACAATCTATAGCACATATTATAGGTGTTAAAACCAGTCCAGATAGGAGCAATTTAAATAGGGCAACTTTTGATTTTGATAGAATGTCATTAGATCCGACAATAAACAAATCAGCAACTGGAGGGTACCGTTGCGGAAATGCGATCAAAGAGGATGGGCTACAAAAAAGCATGGACAGAGTTTGGTGTCCCGAAAACCACCATAGTAGACCACGTTTGTTGACGGTAAAGAGCGGATCCTCTAGTTTTGCTCCATAAAATTGAGCTGACGTTCTTTAGAAAGTTGTTGGCATAGCTAAAAACAGCCCTGACCTAAGGTTTCTCATAAATGTTCGAAGCTCAAAATTCCGGGAGACGACTGGTTGCAAGGTTGATAGAACCCCATGATAGTCCATTATTTCAGAAATTCTTTTCCAACCATGGCCACCCTTTAGAAGCATAAGGCATATCAGATAAGCTCAGTCACATCAGGAATTTGGCTGAGACTCAGTGTTCGAAATAGACATCGGCCGTAGGTGCGAGGCCGACAGATTTGTTCTCGGGCGGATTTCGGCAGGCCCTTATGGATGTGAATGCATCATGACACTGAGATTGCTTTGTGAAACAGCTTCCAGCTTCAACGTACTCCACTCCTTCAACTCTTTCAACACGTCAGGCCCCTGCCGGTGTACGGGCCACACCGTAGCCACGTCAAAATAATATATAGTTTCAAAAACAAACCTGTCATATCGTTCATATTAAAATCTATCACTTTTCACAAAGTCAGAAATACGTATTTCATTTCAGTTTATGGTATTTTATAAATATATTTAAAATTATGAACTATTTCCTGTATTGTCATTGAAAAAGAAATAATCTGGGACGCATGCTTCGTTGGTTGGTTGGTTCGTTGTTTAACGCCGCACTAAGCAATATTACAGCTATATGACGGCGGTCTGTAAATAATCGAGACTGGACCAGACAATCCAGTGATTAATATCATCAGCTTCGATCAACGCAATTGGGATCGATGACATGCATCAGCCAAGTCAGCGAGCCTGACCACCCGATCCTGTTAGTCGCCTCTTACGACAAGCATAGTCACCATTTACGGCAAGCATTGGTTGCTGAAGACCTATTCTACCCAGGAATCTAAAAAAATCACTCAAAAAACGCTTACACGAGTCTGATGATTCGTTCTCTTCTGGGGATGAAGATTCTCCACAACCTCCCATCAATCCTGATGCTTGGTCTCGTTTTCTCGTTATGTCTGCGCCAAATGGTGAATCCATTTGCTATATCAAAGGATATTGAAGGTTTAGTTGATGAAGTCAAGGAAATACGATCTGGTAAAAAATACAATCTGGTTCTCTACTGATCCAATGGAAAAAAACAAATCCAGTCCCAAATTCTTCTTTCAACAAAATCACTAGCTGCTGTTCCTGTTGAGGTCACCCCTCACAGGACACAAAATTGTAGGAAAGGCATTGTTCGTGATATCGGACGATGCCTTTCTGATATGACTGAAATAGAAATTGTGACAGAGTTACACTCCCAAGGAGTAACTGCTGTCAAACGTTTCGAGGCAACAAGAAATAATGAAGTTATAAAAACCAACAATTATCTGTTTACATTCTGTCTCCCACTGCTCCCAGAATTCCTCAAAGCAGGTTACTGCAATTTTTATCCCTAATCCTTTGAGGTGTTACTCGTGGCAAAAGTATGGACATGGCTCAAAGTCCAGCTGCATGTCACAGATGTGCTGGAACATGCGAAGACAGTGTCCTCTGTAACAAACCTCCTCACGGTGTCAACTGCGCTGGCAACACTCCGTCTTCATCCAAGGAATGTCCTACTTGGGAACTTAAATCCCAAAATTTCAAGGGTAAAATGTGAACAGAACATTTCCTTTTTCGAAGCAAGGAAGGTTGTTCTTGCTCAGGAACAACCAGGACCATCTTCTACTTCTGCTGTTCCTGCTTCTCTGCAGGTTCTAAGACCCAACATGTTACCTGTCATTCCACAGGGTGCCAGACCGATTATATGTGGGCTAAAATCTCTGGTCCTACTTTATTATCTGCAGCAGCCCAGGTGAGACATCGACAAGAGAATTCCAGCTCTCAAACACAACAAGTACTGACTCAATCCATGGCATCTCGTGATGAAGTTGCAGCTTCATCTTGGGACCAGTCATCAACTGAAGAATCCGAACAATCTCAATCAAATATCCGTCAAACAACTTGCAAAGAACAAATCTAGACCAAAAACAGAACCTCTTGAAAAATATCAAAGTGGCAGAGCCTCAAAGGGGGCAAATAACAAGATCCAACTTTTTCATAAGTTTGGATCCCTTGAGGACATGGATGTGTCCGATATCAGCCATCACAGGGCACATAGCTTGTGGGTGAGGGGTAGGTCCCCAGTCAATCCCCCGAAAAGATAGTTTCTTCAACAAATTTTGTACAATGGAATTGTAGAGGAATTAAGACATTTCATCTATTAGTCCAGGATCTTAATCCATCAGCAGTCTGCTTACAAGAGACATATTTAAAGCAGACAGACCATTTTAATTTACTTCAGTTCAGTGCGTATCATTCGTTTTCTCTTCCAGGGAATAGGGCCACTGGAGGATCTTCAATAATTCTGCGACAGAATGTTATCCACAGTCCTGTCATACCTAATACTAATCTGCAAGCTGTTGCAGTGCGACTTACTTTACATGTTGCATTTACAAGGCAAACTGGTCTTTATTTCAAACAATGTGCTTAAATCAAATAAAACCCGAATGTTTCACTGATGTTACCAATGCTGTTCAGGATTTTTCTGACATTTTAAATGGAATTGCTGACCAATGTATACCTAAATCCTCTACAATTCCACATATACGTAAACCATGGTTTAACAACGAATGTAAACAAGCTAGAACAGCGAGGAAAAAGGCAGAGAAATATTTTCGACGCCATCCAACTGTCCACAATTTAATTAAATTTAAAATGTTAAATGCTAAAGCTCGTCGAGTATTTAAACAAAATAAACGCCAATCATGGCAAAGTTATGTCTCTAAGATAAATTTCCGTACTCCAATATCTAAGGTTTGGAATATGGTGCAAAGGATAAAGGGTAAAGGATCAAAAACTAGTGTTCACCTTCTTAAGGACGGTGACACTCTATTAACCAATATATGTGACATAGCAAACAAATTAGGAGAAACTTTAGCTAAACACTCTTCCTCATCTAATTATACACCAAAATTTCAAAAATTTAAAGTCCAACAAGAAAAGAAGACAATTAATTTTAATTCTGATAATGGTGAGGATTATAACGAAATTTTCTCCATCCATGAGCTGCATACCGCCATAGGGCAAGCTCATGACACTGCCATGGGTGCTGATAATATTCATTAACAGTTACTCAAACATTTACCTGAGTCATGCTTAGAAACATTATTGACTATTTTCGATCATATCTGGACAACGGGGAATTTCCCTTCATCTTGGCGAAATGCCGTTGTTATTCCAATCCCAAAACCTGGCCGGGATCATACTGATCCTTCTAATTATAGGCCGATATCGCTCACTAGCTGTGTATGTAAGACCATGGAAAGAATTGTAAATAACAGACCTATATGGTATTTAGAAACTCATAACCTTTTAACAAATATTTAATGTGTTTTTTGAAAAAATAGAAGTACAGTTGACCATTTGGTTAGACTGGAATCATTTGTGAAAAATGCTTTCATAAATAAACAACATGCGGTATCAATATTTTTCGATTTAGAAAAAGCATATGAGACCACCTGGAAACATGGAATTTTATGAGATCTTTATGACATGGGTTTGAGAGGGCGTTTGCCACATTTTGTAGATCAGTTTTTAACAGACAGAAATTTCCAGGTTCGTGTGGGATCCACCTTGTCTGACTTATACGATCAAGATCAAGGTGTCCCACAAGGTAGCATATTATCAGTAACGTTGTTTAGCATAAAAATTAACAGTTTGGCTAAGGTTTTAAATGACTTTCTTGACGGGTCTTTGTTTGTTGACGATTTTAATGTGTCATGTCGAGGTAAAAATATGCACACGATCACGAGACAATTGCAACTTTGTCTGAATAAAATCAATGTTTGGCCAGAGCAGAACGGATTCAAGTTTTCTAAATCTAAAACTAATTGTATTCATTTCTGTCGAAAATATAAACCGCATAAGGACCCAGATTTACATCTAGCTGGAACTCCAATTAAAGTTGTAAAAGAAGCTAAATTTTTAGGAATAATTTTTGATCATCACCTTTCTTTCTTACCACATATTAAATATTTGAAAGCTAAATGTCTGAAGGCACTAGATTTATTGAAGGTCATTTCTAATTCCAAGTGGGGAGGAGATCAAACGACCCTCCTTCACTTATATAGATCACTTGTCCGTTCTAAGCTCGATTATGGCTCCATCATTTAAGGTGGAGCCTGTAAAAGCAACCTTAAACTACTCGATCCCATACACCACCAGGGTCTGAGGCTTTGCCTTGGATCTTTCAGAACTTCTCCGATTGACAGTCTATATGTTGAGGCCGATGAGCCATCCCTGAAACAACGCCGTATCTCTCCAGTACATCATAAAATTATATTCTAATCAGTCTAACCCTGCATATAATTGTGTATTTAATCCTCTTTATGAGGATCTGTACAGTAAGAAGTCCTCTCTTATTCCGCCTCTCGGATTAAGAATAAAACCTTTATTTCTGCTGCCGATATTAAACTTGAAATTATATCTCCTTTCCGCCTGCTTTCGCCTCCTCCTTGGCAATTGGTAAAGCCACAGGTGGATATTACCTTATCTAAACTAAAGAAATCTGACACTTATCAATTACAATATCAACAAGAATACAATCAGTTAAGGTGTGAATATGATACTTATAAATCTATTTTTACTGATGGATCCAAGGACGGTGATGCTGTTGCCAGCGCTACCGTCATTGGATCCATAACTATATCAACTAGATTACCAGATGAATCTTCAATTTTTACAGCTGAATCAAAAGCCATATTAACTGCTTTAGAATATATAAATATACAATCTAAACAAAGAATTCATTATATTTTCAGACTCCTTATCCTGTCTTCAGGCTATTAGAAATAATTCGTGACAGCATCCAATTTTACTCGACATCATAGAACTACATAATACCCTTGCGACTGGCCAATATGACATCGTCTTTTGTTGGTTACCCAGCCATGTTGGAATTGTTGGTAATACAATGGCTGATGCTGCAGCTAAAGCAGCACTCAACAAATCTGTGACACCACTTCTTATACCATACAGTGATTAGATGTTTCATCAGAGATCTAATGCAGAAGAAGTGGGACACCCAAGTGGGTATAAATAAATTACATGCAATAAAAGCAAATATCGGTTATACTTACTTGGGCTGTCAGTCCAGATTTGAAGAGGTCATTTTAAGACGATGTTGTATTGGCCATTCACGGTATACTCATGAATATATTTTTAAGGTGAGGATCCTCCAATTTGTATCCCTTGTGATGAAAGAATCACGGTCAAGCATGTCCTGCTTGACTGTGTTGATTTTTCCATCACAAGGGATAAGTATTTCAAAGTTTCAACTATGAAGGACCTTTTTACACAGGTAAGTACTCATTTTATTCTTGATTTTTTAAAGGAAATTGAATTAATTCATAAATTTTGATTGTTATGTATTGTAAATAAATACATTCATTTTATAATTGGTTAAATAAATCAATAACTGAGATTGTTAGTGGCTTTATCCTCAAAGGGGGTTAAAGTAGCGTAAAATTAATGTCCCCCTGAGAGGATATGTAAGACTACGTCTTTCAAAGAATATTTATTTCAGCCACGTTTTTATTCGTAGTATATATGTTCGTTTAACTTTGGCAAAACTTGGTTGCACCTTCATATTCCTCTGGTGTTTTACTGGGTTTCTCCAATTTTTGCTTGTTTCTGCTGTGGCACACAAAATCAAAGTGATTGGATCGACTGTATAAGCATTCAAGTATGACAATAGGCTGGGCATTCTTTCTTCCTGATTTTGGGGGCTGCAGACTTTCCGTGCCCCTTCTTGCCACAGTAGTGTCATACTTTAGATTTATCAATTGTTTTAGTTTCACTGTGCGCTGCATTCCTGATGTGTCTGTAAGTGCTGCCGACTGCTTCAGCACCTTGGGAGTCAAGAAGTCGTGATGTGGAATGTTTACCAGGTTCTTTGGCTTCTACAAACTGGAAGGCCTGCTCAAGAGTCATGTCTTGGTTTTTGTCACCAAGGAGGTCTAACTGGATTCCGGGGTCATTCAGGCCACGTGTGAGCACATCCCGCAAAATAGCCTCAGTGTTGTTTACCTCATCGTGACAGCCTGGGCATGGAATGACAAACTTGTACACTCCAGCTTGACCCCGAATCCTAGCACCAAAGGAACGAACAGTTTCATCGCAGTCCTGGGTCATACTGTGAAAAGTAACTTGGCCACCATGGTGTTCTCCTCTCTTACGTCAAGGACTCGAATGGCTTCCAATACTGCTGCTTCGGGACCCACCTGCAGAACGTGTCAGATCTCTGCGTATTGTCTCATCACCACATTCCAGTAGCTGCACAATGAGATCCTTCCCTGTGACCTTGGCAGCCTCCACATAGTCTTTCCACCTGGAGATGAAGTATGACAAGTCCTATCTTGAGCCGGCGGAGGATAAAGTTGGTTGCTTTACTGTCTCGACTGAGCTACTAGCATGTGTGGTCGTGGTGTGGACCGTTGCATGTGCATTCAGGAGTGTGGCAATCACCACAGAGTCAAGGTCTTCTGTTATGAGGTCACATGATGGGACCGGACACTGTACTGTTGGCATCTTGTTGAGTTAATTGATCTCCATCATAAATAAGTAGGCATTATACTGTTTTGAGATATCTTTATTCAACATCACAAATGATGGAGATCTGGAACACAGAACAGGAAACATAACTTAATGCAATACATGATTGTATACATAATGTTAATGTACATAATCCTCTATGGACAACACAGCTTCTTTCCTTTGGTCAATATGCGTATGTTGAGAACAGGTAGCGGATGCTTTTTGCAACAAATGATGGTCTAAGAGGCGACTCAACAGGTCGGTGTTCAGGCACTGGTTGATGGCATCTGCCCAAGTATAATGTTTGATTTTAACTTTGTTCTATTTTGAGATATACATGCACCAAGAACACAGTTGTTAAACTGCTCATTCCTCAATAACCGGTTTGGATTGAGGCTTGTACTACTTCTTATGGTCGTACACAATACTGACTTGTTAGCTGGCAATTGCCCCATGCCACTTTTAGCCTGAGATTTCAGACATGAAGCAAATCTGAACATTAACACAGGTGCCTACTTCAGCGACTAACTTTGCATAATTGTTTCCTAAAAGTGCATATTCCGCCCACACGAATTCCTATGCCGATTGTGCTAATGGAAGTTTGAGGAATTTCCATGAGTGATTTTGGATCTGGTCGGTTAGATGTTAATGTACACAGACTATTATGTATTTGAGTTAAATGACTGTTAAATATTCCATCAAATTTTGTTGAAGCGTTCACTCGTCACGCCGAAGACCCGGATGCTATTCCCAACATGGGTACAATATGCGAAACCCATTTCTGGTGTCCTCCGCCGTGATATTGCCGGAATATTGCTAAAAGCTGAGTGAACCATATTCACTCTCTCACGCCCATCAAATTTACTTGTAAACCATATATATACAGGAAAATAGGATAATTATCGGCGTTTAGGGTATTAACTCAATGAGGCCCAGATAATTGGTATGGCCTTTGGATGAAGTAACAGGATGATTTCTCTTGGAAATGACACATAATTATAATTATTTTACCAGCATAAGACCTATAAGACCACCGGACACTCTGTGACATCAAGCACATAGAGTAAATCGTTGTCAGGATGAAGTTTGTGTCAGGGTGTGTTGCGATTGTTCTCCTCTCATCTGGTAAGCATATTGTTGCACATTTTGATATGTACATGTATTTTCTAGACTGAAGAGCCGATCCGTGAAGATCCGGGGTATATAGGTCTTCAGCAACCCATGCTTGCCGTAAAAGGTGAATGTGCTTGTCGTAAGAGGCGACTAACGGGATCGGGTGGTCAGGCTCGCTGACTTGGTTGATGCATGTCATCGTATCCCAATTGGGTGGATCGATGCTTATGATGTCAGTCACTGGATTGTCTGGTCCAGACTCGATTATTTACAGACCACCGTCTTATAGATCTAGCTGGAATATTGCTGAGTGCGGCGTTAAACAATAAACAAATGCTGAAGATACGCATCACGTTGCACAGAGTTTCAGACCTTTCTCATGTCAGTAACCAATTGTCATTCATTCGAATTCCCTATTCGCCCTTATATGTAATATTAACGTTACGTGAAAGTCTTTCTTAATTAATCTAGAAATAACAGAAATACAACAGAAAACTTATCAAAGCGGCGTTTTGCTCATGCAA
Source organism: Haliotis rufescens (assembly GCF_023055435.1). Taxonomy (NCBI): domain Eukaryota; kingdom Metazoa; phylum Mollusca; class Gastropoda; order Lepetellida; family Haliotidae; genus Haliotis; species Haliotis rufescens. The sequence continues at coordinate 3,697,795 of NW_025963802.1, forward strand.
AGATTGCATCACAGCGACCACTTTGTTAAAATTGACGCTCGTTGACATTTATATGTCAGATGATCTTATCGTGAAATTTGATGTCTAGTAGTAGACTTGTGTCGTCTGACATCATGTATACATCTTCCCGAGGCAAGTGAGTTAACTGACTATAAAAGTCCAATTTCCACCCTTGCCGAACAAGGCTGGTATTATGGAGTTACATTTTGGCTGGACTAACGAGTCTATGCATAGTCCAATCAAAATCGCGCTCCGCAATCGAAATCCGGCTCGTAAACTGTCATGCTGATTTCGGTCGTTTGCAAGATTTCTCATGTATAATATTTATGAAGACACTGTTATTTGAATCCACTAAACTACAGCTTTGCTGCACAATTATCACTTTCTCAATTATCACTTTCTCCTTGATGCTAGGATATGAATCAGCATGCCAACTGCCTTGTGTTTAGGCATCCTGCCAAGACCAAACATTTGAGATACATACGATATCACACATTTAAGCGTATCGCCAGCATATTGGTAAAGACTATAACTGCCATATTACCTTGTTGAAATATATATCGCATTTATAAATGCATCGATAACATTTTGTAAAGACCATATCTGTTATAGCTCGTTGAAGAGTTCATCCTTTTCTGTGTTGATTTCCCAGTGTGCGGTCTTGAGTGGCTTACAAGGAGAGAGAGTGAACCAGAATCAGATTTGGGTTGTCCAAGCACTACATGTGATAACGTGTATGCACCAATCATCAAGATCACGGAAGGGCCTTTTGCGGATCTAATCAAAGATGGCAAACTGAGCCTTGACTGCAGGTTAGTATCACAATTACAACATCTGTTGAGTCACATACCTCACTTCCAACAAGGATATCAGCATTATTTCAATAATTACGTATATCGTAACTATCCAAAAGTCTAAAGTGTTATTGATGTCATCTTTTGAAAGACTTGGACGTGGACATGAACAATGGTAATATATTGATAGTTCGATCGTTATGCTTATATAGTAGATGTTTTGTGAGGTGATAAGCCATTTTGTAAATATGACTTCTCATTTTCTAATCATAGCTTTGCTGTGACTGATAAAACAGTTAGTATCTGGACGGGACCATCGCAACATTGATAATAAAGAAGTTGGCACTCAAACAAAGTAATGTAGACGCAATAAGATGCAAACGACCTTCATCAAGTCGAACCTGTGAAGATCCGGGTTAGAATAGGTCTTCAGCAACCCATGCTTGTCGTTAATGGCGACTAACTGGATCGGGTGGTCAGGCTCGCTGACTTGGTTGATGCATGTCATCGATCCAAATTGCGTGGATCGATGCACATGATGTCAATCACTGGATTATCTGGTCCAAACTCGATTATTTACAGACCGCCGTCATGTAGCTGGAATATTGCTGAGTGCGGCGTAAAACAACAAACAAACAAACAAAATCATCAAGTCGATTAAATTGACATTATGCTACCTTTAAAATAGAAAACACAACATTTGAATATTAGGCAGAAGCACTTGTAATAAATCATGTTCTCTCTGCAGCGATCAGACACTGACCAGCGTGGCGGAATGCCAACTCCCTTCAGCGGGCTGTACAGAAATTGATGTAATGCAGAAACTATTCCTTATCTACGCAACCTTCTGCCGCAACCAAACAGGTATACGCATGTCCAGTTTTCTTTGAGCAGTTTCTTTTAACACTTAGGCCATGTGTCACGACCCGTGAAGACTCCGGGATAGAATAGGTCTTCAGCAACCCATACTTGCCGTAAAAAGCGACTATGCCTGTCGAAAAGGCGACTATGCCTGTCGAAAAGGCGACTTACGGGATCGGGAGGTCATGCATGTCATCGATCCCAATTGCGTGGATGGATGCTCATGATATTAATCACTGGATTGTCTGGTCCAGACTCGATTTTTACAGACCGCCATCAAATAGCTGGAATAATGCTGAGTGTGGCGTTAAACAACAAACCAACCAACCAAGCCGTTGATTCCTGAAAATAAATCGACGGTACTACAGTACTATTAACAAGAATACTTTGATTTACAAATGGTCATAACTCGAGCACACATGCATACATAATTATCAGATGTTATGTCCTTAGTTTTAGGTTATCGTTTTTCTCTTTCACAGAAATCGAGGAGGAAGCGTCATGTTGGACCAGCGATAACTTGCCTGGGGCTCTTGATTCATGTCCATATGGACACAGGTAGGGTGACTGTACAAGTGTCCATTCAAATCAACTGAATAAGATAACTTTCGCGGTGAACTATACCTTGTGTACATCTGGATGTTTTAAGATAAGACATATAGAATGGTGAATCATAAAATACGTCCATCGGATTTAACGTTGCGTTTAGAATGATTTCGCATATAGAGAGCTCTTAAGATGAAAGAATGGTGGAAATTAACATAACATTCCAATACTGACAATCAAATTTCCTTCCTCACAAAATGGCGACCGTTCAACTTTGAATAGTGACAAACAATGCGTTTTCCCGTATATGCGATCGTTTTCAAACATAAGTACCTGTATGGGCATAGTATCGTTTGTAAGACTAGGTAAAGAATAATCGCACAATTAGAATTCACTGATTCAAAGTGCGTTTCAGTGCCAGCCGTAATTATCTGAAGTTCAGACGATAAATAATTCACTGATTCAAAGTGACATTTCAGTGCCAGCCGTAATTACCGGAAGTTCAGGCGATAAATATTTGTAACGTTTGACTTCACCCCCTCATCCATCCAAACATTAAATTTCTGAATCGTTCTTGTTGGTATGTGACCTTTCAGGACATAGAAAGCAACCGATATATGATATCTGTACTGGTATCTGGGAGAAGTTTTTAGTACTTTCATAAAACTACTTTCATGAATTAAAAGTGAATCTCTGCAAGAAACAAATCTGGTGTCAGTCATGGTTGTCAGTGCGCGTGCGGTAACGCAGAATTATGCGATTCTAAATTGATCATTTGATAAATATTTGAGCGATTGTCTAAACGTTGCCTTTTCAAACAGAACAGATCCGAAATGCCTCTAAAGAAACGGAACTCAATGGTACACTTGTCGTAAGAGGCGACTAAAGGGATCAGGTGGTTAGGCTCGCTGACTGCGGCGTTAGACAACAAACAAACAAACATCGTAAACACGTTGTGTAGATCTAGAGACCTGACGATAAGATACATGGGTAGATAACTGTAGAGTGTATCATAGGGGCCTTATGATAAGATACATGGGTAGGTGAACTGTACAGTGTATACATCTGGAGGCCTTATGATAAGATACACGGGTAGTGAACTTTCCAGTATGCCTCTCTAAAGACCTAAAGATGAGATACATGGGAAGTGAACTTTACAGTGTGCACGTCTAGGGGCCTAATGATAAGATACATGGGTAGGTGAAGTGTAGTGTCTACCTCTGGAAGCCTTATGATAAGATACAAGGGTGGTAGGTGAACTAGAAAGTGTCTACCTCTGGAGGCCTTACGATAAGATATATGGGTAGGTGAACTGTAAAGTGTCTACTTCTGGAGGCCTCATGATAAGATACATGGGTAGGTGAACTGTAAAGTGTCTACCTCTGGAGGCCTTATGACAAGTTACATGGGTAGGTGAACTGTAAAGTGTCTACTTCTGGAGGCCTTATGATACGATACAAGGGTAGGTGAACTGTAAAGTGTCTACCTCTGGAGGCCTCATGATAAGATACAAGGGTAGGTGAACTGTAAAGTGTCTACCTCTGGAGGCCTTATGATACGATACAAGGGTAGGTGAACCGTAAAGTGTCTACCTCTGGAGGCCTTATGATACGATACAAGGGTAGGTGAACTGTAAAGTGTCTACCTCTGGAGGCCTTATGATAAGATACATGGGTAGGTGAACTGTTAAGTGTCTACCTCTGGAGGCCTCATGATAAGATACAAGGGAAGGTGAACTGTAAAGTGTCTACCTCTGGAGGCCTTATAATAAGAAACATGGGTAGGTGAACTGTAAAGTGTCTACCTCTGGAGGCCTTATAACAAGATACAAGGGTAGGTGAACTGTAAAGTGTCTACCTCTGGAGGCCTTATAACAAGATACAAGGGTAGGTGAACTGTAAAGTGTCTACCTCTGGAAGCCTAATGATAAGATACAAGGGTAGGTGAACTGTATAGTGTCTACCTCTGGAGGCCTTATAACAAGATACAAGGGTAGGTGAACTGTAAAGTGTCTACCTCTGGAGGCCTTATGATAAGATACATGGGTAGGTGAACTGTAAAGTGTCTACCTCTGGAAGCCTAATGATAAGATACATGGGTAGGTGAACTGTAAAGTGTCTACCTCTGGAGGCCTTTTGATAAGATACATGGGTAGGTGAATAGTACAGTGTGTATATGAAGAGACCGAACTGGAAGATACACTGTACATTTTGAACATCGAGAGGTCTAATAATACCATACGTGGGAAGATGAACGGAGTGCTGGTATAAGATAAATAAAAACAGTTCAATGAAAACGTATATGTCTGTAATAGTATGATTGATGGGGGAACGCTTGGCCTTTTTAAAAAAATGTCCATCCAAAAAACTACCAAATTCTTTTTAAGAAAACCTGGACATAGCAATTGGTACAGATGAAATTTATATGCGGATAAATTCAATGAAAAAACCCAAAAGTCAAGGTATTAAGACATTTTCTTCAGATTTTTAAAGCCTTTCGGGAGGAAAATTGGTTTTGAGATTAATCAAAGGATCTTTTGTAAATATTAAATTAAATCAAACAATAAACAATTGTGTGATTCCTTGTATACCGAAATCCGGAAACAGAACACAATTAAACACTGGTGCTAAACTGAAATAAAAATATTAAGCCTATTAGTCGCTTATTACGATCCGCATAGTTAGACTCAGAACGTTTCAAAACCCGAGAAGATCCGGGATAGAATAGGTCTTCAGCAACCAATGCTTGCCGTGAAAGGCGACTAAGCTTGTCGTAAAAGGCGACTAACGGGATTGGGTGGTCAGGCTCGCTGACTTGGTTGATGCACGTCATCGTATCCCAATTGCGTGGATCGATGGTCTTGATGTCAATCACCGCCGTCATATAGCTGGAATATTGCTGAGTGCGGCGTTAAATAACAAACAAACAGAACCTTTCAGCCACTCGTTGTATTGTTCGTTATGTGTTCTATCATTCTGAATTAAAATTGATTGACTGAAGACAACAAATGTTGTTTTTTACAGCTCAGCCATAACATTCACATATGTGAATATTTCTTGAGTAAGTCCACCCATGGCACCTGGGTATTATTGGTAGCCCAGTTGTCTGTGACACCGCAATCTACTGCGCAGAACTGTGGACCTTAGGACTGCCAGAAATCGATGATCGTTGGTTCGAATCCCAAATTGTTCCGATTAATGTTTTTAGGGTTGTCATCAGCATTCCCGTGATCGCGTGTTTCAACAAGGTGGTAAATATCTAAGGCCATCTCTTTGGGGCTTCTTCCCACATCAAGTTGACAGTTTCAAACGAAACTCACGATTGTCACACTGTTGATGCAAACGTACACAATACACATACTTGCACCTTGTGACGTGGCTATGAGAATTGCTAAACGCGAATCAAATTTGAACATCAATGCAGGGTCATTATTTGGTGAAAATATATTTTTGTTTCTACCTTCAGGAGAGTCCTTGCCGAACCTGCCGTAAGGGTTGCCTTTGGCCAGTGTATTTACCAAAGCGTGAGCAGTCTGACGGAGTGCACTGAAACTAGTGGCGCCATCTTCCGGCAGTTGGTGTTGGATACGTTACCTTAGACATACCCATGCATTTGACAGTAAAAGAACTGAACCAAACTATCATGTATGGTTTCTTTGTACAGAGACTAGTCTCCATTTAGCCAATAGTTTCTTTCGTGTAAAAAACTGATATTGACATTTTCTCTTTGTTGAGGTTTATCCACGACAGTGACAATTGATCTATGGGGCATTTTATCTGATCCATCCTTTGAATATATACTGGACTCGCGGATACTTGAGGTATTGTTGTGAACTAAGTTCACTGTCGTAATCAATTCTTCTTGAGTGTTATGTGAAATGGCACATGTTATCCTTAGTGCCGTTTTTTAAATGTTATTTCGAAATTTCCTGGTAATAAATGTCAATATCAGTGATATATCGTCGAATGATTAAACTTTCGACATACGATTGTACTTTATCTTTCCTTCTATGAAGATCCTGACAGATTTTCTTTTACAACTATACACTAGCGCGTATCCTGGCCAATGAAAAAGGAATACGTATGGACTGAACAAACGAAATTAAACTGGGTGAGCAGATGCATATTTGAACACAGTGGATGTGTTAGTAACATGCGCTTGTGGTCGGCACGACCGAAGACCTAGAAACCCTCCAGGATAAAGCGGACATACACAGTCACCAATCTAACAAAACTCCGTGACAGACGCGTCGTAAATTCATCGGTTACCTGTGTGTTGTACAATTCACTCTTGAAGTGAGCCTACTCCATTTCACCCAGACCGGAATCCTCCCGCATCAATGAAAGATAATAATCAGCTTTGATGTACTCTACAGAAGATCCATTTGGCGTAAAGGGCAAATAGCTGTGAAAATCATATGAATGAACCGCTGAAAATCGCAAGCATGTCCTGACGGGGGCAGTCCCTCCCCAAACTTTACCCCAGTAGTTTACTCAGCAGCGGTTAATGCTACTGCGTTTTGGATGAAACTTGGTGACTTCAGTCCAACAGAAACATCGACCAGGTTCAAATAAATATAAACTATAACCAGTCTAGATTATATGCCGAAACAGATTCCAATTTGCGTAAAGGGCAAAATTGTTGTCAAAATTATATCAATGGACCAAAGAAAAGCAGTGATGGCACCAGGGTATCGCGAAACACTATTTTTGGGGAACCCACAATCTATATCACATATTATAGGGAACCTACTCTCTAACCACCAACTTTTAACACCGTGATATAAATGGTATACTGTTCAAAGAGGTGTTAAAACCAGTCCAGATAGGAGCAATTTAAATAGGGCAACTTTTGATTTTGATAGAATGTCAGTAGATCCGACAATAAACAAATAAGCAACTGGAGGGTACCGTTGCGGAAATGCGATCAAAGATGATGGGCTACAAAAAAGCATGGACAGATTTTGGTGTCCCGAAAACAACAATAGTAGACCACGTTTGTTGACGGTAAAGAGCGGATCCTCTAGTTTTGTTCCATAAAATTGAGTTGACGCTCGTTAAGAAAGTTGTTGAGGCAGCCGACAAGGACTTCGGCATAACTAAAAACAGCTCTGACTTAAGATTTCTCATATGTGTTCGAAGCTTAAAATTCCGGGAGACGACTGGTTGCAAGGTTTATAGAACCCCATGATAGTCCTGTCCTTTAGAAATTATTTCCCAACCATGGCCACCCTTTAGAAGCATAAGGCATATCAGATAAGCTCAGTCTCATCAGGAATTTGGCTGAGACTCAGTGTTCGAAATAGACATCGACCCGGAGGTTCGAGGCCGACAGATTTGTTCTCGAGCGGATTTCGACAGGCCCTTGTGGATGTGAATGAATCATAACACTGACATTGCTTGGTGAAACAGGCTCCAGCTTCAAAGTACTCCACTCCTTAACTCTTTCAACACGGCAGGCCCCTGCAGGTGTAAGGGCCACACCGTAGCCACGTCAAAATGATATATAGTGTCAAGAACCAACCTGTCATATCATTCATTTATCAAATCTATCACTTTTCACAAAGTCAGAAAATACGTATTTCATTTCAGTTTATGGTATTTTATAAATTTATTTAAAATTATGAACTATTTCCTGTATTGTCATTGAAAAAGAAATAATCTGGGACGCATGCTTCGTTGGTTGGTTGGTTTGTTGTTTAACGCCGCACTCAGCAATATTACAGCGATATGACGCCGGTCTGTACATAATCGAGTCTGAACCAGACGATTCAGTGATTATTATAATGAGCATCGATCGACGCAATTGGGATCCATGACATGCATCAACCAAGTCAGCGAGCCTGACCACCCGATCCCGTTAGTCGCCTTTTACGACAAGCATAGTCAACTTTTACGGCAAGCATTGGTTGCTGAAGACCTATTCTACCCCGGAATCTTCACGGGTCTGGACGCATGCTTCGACAACGGGTCCATATTGAACATGTAAAAGAGCAGTTAACATACAGACGTTTCAATCTAATCGTAAATGAAGTCAGTAAAGTAATACATAAAATCAAACATATTTTTAAAAAATGTCAAACTTTCATCTAAGTTAATATTTCGTGTAATGTATGTCGAATGTCATCTCGGCATTTGTCGCCCCAATTTATTTTAGGCTCCGACAGGATGCTGAATGCCCAAATATATGTATTAGACATTTTTGTCACAGGTCGTACAGCTAGCAAAACGTTCCATATTCTAAACATAGGTCGCGAGTTCCTAATTAAAACGTTCAAATTAACACGATTTCGGGTGGTCGGGCTCGCTGATTTTGGTTGATAGATGTCATCGATCCCAATTGCGTCGATCGATGCTCATGATGTTAATCACTAGATTGCCTGGTCCAGACGCGATTATTTACAGACCTCCGTCATATAGCTGGAATATATCGGAGTTCGGCGTTAAACAACAAACAAACAAACTTATATTAGATTACGGCAAAAGCGTCATTAGAAACTAATTTCTAACCAATAAAATCGAGTGTTACAAATGCGAATATACCCCTAGCGAGTATAACAAGCGAACATTATTGATTTCTACAATACCGAAAATCAAACGAATTTTCTCACGTGTTAGTCATACAGAGCTTCGAAAAGGGAGGTATTTTCCGATATTTTCACATTGAGCGGAAACCCACTATTATCGGAAATATGTGATAGATCGTACTTAAAATTCTTTTTTTCATCATTTTCCGATTACTCTAACAATGAAAATTAAAAATGAAATAAGTTTGTGGATAGCTCTATGAACAATAAAAAAAAATGCCGAAAATCGCCATAATATTCGCTTCCTTGGTGCTTATTCTGGACCCTAAGAATATGTTCGCTGCATTGCTTAAGTAATGTGATAAACATAACTTTCACATTTATAAACAGTAGGATAAGACCTTTTAAATTGTGTATGGGATGTAGTAGCAAACTTTTAAAAATATTTTTCAAGATGATAATGTCCTTGATATATGTAGGTTTCATCTATCACCTCAGAGTCGGAATGATGGCGGTAAAAGTTTCGAGTTGACTGGTTGTGTTTTGTAAGTTATATTGCAAGAGTATGTCTCTCTGCTTCAGTTAGAATGTTTGGGCCTGCATTCTTTTGACTGGGCCTGCAGTTTTTAAAAAAAAATATGCTGGCCCTTGGTGCTCTCAGTTTACTCTGCTGAGTTCCAGACACTGGTGGCAACGCCAAAATACAAATGCCTTCTTTGGAAGCGCTTCCAAGAAGCCTCAGCAGCTCATGGGAACTAGTTGAAGAGTTTATCCTTGTCTGTGTGGACATTCCAGTGTCCGGTCTTAAGTTGCTTACAAGGAGAGACATCAAGGACCAGAACTTGTTTCCGCTTACTCTAGAAGTGAGAACATATATGCACCAATTATCAGGATCACGTAAAGACCAAAGAAGGCAACCTGAGCATTGAATGTAGGTTGGTATCGTGAATAAAATCTTAAAACAAACCATTTTCGGCTACTCATTGAAGGGTAATATTCTACTTCTGACAAATATTCCATGCTCCACCCCCAAATATTGAAGGACAGGACGTTTAGAAAATGTACCTACAATGCCTTTTATTTCTACATGAAGTCATTTTCTGTCAATGAAATAATTACCATGTCCAGTAGATTGCTTGATTTTGTTTGTTGTTTAACGCCGCACTCAGCAATACACCAGCTATCTGTAAATAATCGAGCCTGGACGAGACAAAACAGTGATAGACATCATGAGCATCGATCCACGCAAGGGGGGTCGATGGCACACCGAGTGCGGCGGTAAACAACAAACAAACATCAACTGGATAGTTTTAGAGCGGCCTCAATCCAAACTCACACGATTGTCACTGTTGATGCAAAAGCATAAAAAACAAATATTTACCTAATATTTATACCTTGGGACGTGGTTACGACAATTGCTAAACACGGATATGTATACTGAACCAAATCAAAAACTTCACAATCCTAAAATTTTAACATTTTGACCAGTTGTCATTGTGGGCCCTTATTGTGTATTTAAACAGTAATGGCCACGTATTGTCTTCAGATAACACCCGTTTTTGTGAATCGATCAAAATCATGTGCACAGCACTATAGTGGCAAAAGTGGTTTTTCACGTGCAACTGGTCACGTGGCCATAATACCGCACATGTTTTCAGCCAAACTTGTTAGCAGTCATAAACAAAAGAAAGAAAAACACAAGAAAACAAAAGATTTTACGGCCATTTGTCATGCCACGCCTTTCAAATGTGCAACGTGAACGTGCCATCGGCATGCTGCAGACGGGAACGTCCGTAGTTGAAGTCGCAAGGAAGATGGGTTGTAGTGAGTGAGTGAGTGAGTGAGTTCGGTTTAACGCCGCTTTTAACAGTATTCCAGTTATATCACGGCGTGTCAGCTTAATGTGGGAGGAAAGCCTGAAGTGATGCAGGTTTAAGACGTTTACCACTTCGGTGAAACCAACGAGCACGGGTATTGTGCTGACAAACCTAGAAACATAATCGGGGCGAACCGGGATTCGAACCCACAATCATAGGTTTCTGGCGTGCCCAAGGGACGCAACTCTGCACAGCGAATCTTGGCGCCTTAGACGACTGGGCCACCCGTGACCCCCCGATGGGTTTTAGTCGACGGACTGTTTATGATTTACAGACGCGTCTACAGCAAACGGGTACCACCGCTGATCGCCCTTGGCCAGGTCGACCACGTGTGACGTCACATGCAGAGGAATGTCAGATTGTCTTACGTCACCTCCGTAACCGATTTTTGACGGCTACATCAACCAGAAATAGCTGTTTAGGGGTAGACTGAGTGCGCAAACTGTTCGAAACCGTTTGAGAACTGCTCACCTTCAAGCACGACGGCCATACTGCGGGCCGATTCTGACTCAATTACACAGACGTCAACGTCAATTGTGGGCACAGCGACACTTACGATGGACTCAGAGGAATTGGAATCAAGTCGTCTTCAGTGATGAGTCCCGATTTAATCTTCGATTTGCTGATGGTAGGGCGAGGGTGTGGAGGCGCCGTCATGAACATTAAGCCCAGTGTTGTGTACAGGAAATTGACAGATTTCGAGGCGGAAGTGTCATGGTGTGGGGTGCTTTCTGTGGCGATGCACGTTCCAGGCTTCTTGTCATCCGTGGCAACCTCAACGCTGCTGCTTACCGCGACCAGGTACTGGCATCAGAACTTCTGACTTTTATGGCATAACATGGACCCGGTTTGATCTTCCAACACGACAATGCCAGACCCCACACAGCAATTTTGTCAAAGAATTTCCTTCAGAATGCGGGAGTCAACGTCATGGACTGGCCGTCAAGGTCTCCCGACCTCAATCCCATCGAACACGTCTGGGATGCTCTTGGCAGAAGTCTGCGCACTCTCCAGAACCAACCACAGAATTTGCAAGATCTTGGCACCATTTTGCAGCAACAATGGCGTCGTCTTCCCAATCATGTGTTCACAAGCATTACAAGGTCCATGCGGAGGCGTTGTGTGGCAGTTGTCAACGCACATGGTGGCCATACACGCTACTGAACTTGTGTGCCATCAGATTCTCGTGCTTGGGACTTAAGATTTAAACTGTTGATGTTATTACCGAATACCGTAGGTGCTTGGAACAAATTATGGTTACCACCGTTAATCAGAATCCTTCTTTGGACATTTATGATTAAAAATTACCTTCTCTGATACATTTGTCCGTTGTATATCATATATGGGATCACTTTTAAAAATGTGAAGTTTTTAATTTGACTCAGTATATTACATTTGTATCTCGATAGTATGCATATGCGTGCCACGGCATAATCTTTTTTCAATCATCCACAAAAAGGGATCCACCAATTGAATCATTTAAAACCTTTGACAGACTATCAATCTTTACATTTGACGGTGTGACATACAAAAATGCTGCCTTGGACATATTGATCCTGTTTTATGCTTAGACAGTGCTGACCCCACGCAAACCTGAAATTTTCGAGAGAAGTTCAAAGGGTATTATAAATATTTAAAAGATACCCCGTCATTTGAAAACTTTTCCTCCAATCTAGACATAAATGTATATATTATCCTATTCTAAAATATTGAACTTGTAACATTAATATGCCTGTCGGAAGATGGCCTCTGGCTTGGTATAGATAGAGATTTTGGGACGTGTGAACTGCATCAGTCGCCAACTACAGACAAGATTCAACGAACAGTCATTGACAGTGCGAGCTCGAGCCACCCATGTCATCGGGGTATGAAGACATACAATCAACAATGTCACCGAGCCTGAACACTAGATCCATTAAGTTACCTCGTACGACAAACAAAGCTTAATGGAGCCCAATTCTAACTCTCAATCCCCAATGTGTTTGAATATTACGTCGGTCAAGCGAGTTTGTATATATTTAGACATCCTTCTAAATATGTAGGAAATTCATAGTGAAAATTACGTATTGTCAGTTCTTTTCATCTAATTTTATAATCTTAATGTGCAATCTGTACCTTAACATGAATAAATGAGTTGAACTGCATGCTTATGAACTTTTTTTTAAAAAATGTATGATTTTGTTCTCCGCTTAGTAATTATCGTTCTTGTCTGAAGCAACACTGGTGTTTATGCCAATGTGCTTTCCTTCGAAGCGACACCAGTCTATTTGGCTTGTGTCGGAATAGCACGAGTTTGTCAGGAATGAGTCATATAGCATTTATCATCGAATAATTTTTTAATTTGACGTTTACACGATATGCGACTTTTACATTGGACGAGAGGTCGGTCACATGACCGCGAAATTGACGTTCATAAGTGTATGAACGACACAATTTGACGTTCATACGTTTTTCACGATACCGTGTTCTTGAAATGACTTAAACACTGACGGACTACTTCCACATTCCTGGGGAAAACCCTAGGAATTCGCTAGCACGAAAACATACATAAACATTTATTCTGATCATTTAGAACCTTTAATCTTGGTCTCAGCATTTCAGTATACATTGAGAAACGTAAGAGAGCTTGACTGCATGATTGTTCACGAATTTCCTCTCTACGGCCTATCCTAATGAACAAACGAAAAAATGCACATCCAAACTATCGTCAATATCGACTCGATCCGTGTCAACCTTGGTGTCTGTTTGACGCATCTTTGATCACCTTTCAACAATTGGTCAGTTGATCAATGATGACTAACACATGTAACCGCCACAGGTTCATTAACAACATCGGAAATCCTCGCGTCACGTTTATCGTGTCGGGCATTTTGACGTCTTGTACTTGATGTAAATGTATTACGACGCGCTGTCATTGTGACAGACTTACTGAGGTAGTTCATTACAGAGCTTTCTCATGTAATGGGGATATTATATGAACACATGTGTTGCGTAAGATGTTTCTGAAGAGCAAGTTCTGCATCCATACGCTCATGTCACCTCTCTTTTTGAGAAACTATTTTATTCCGCGATATAGCTTGTTGTTGTTTGGCTGTCAGTGTGAACATGAAGTCACACGTACTAAATAATATAATTGTGTTTAGATCTTGGCCTTCATCCTTTGAGGTAAGAAATTGTGACGTTCCTACAGTTTGGCCCTCATTCTATGAAGGTTCATACTCCAATGAACTCACACAAAGTGAAGGTCAATTCTTAAGTGTCTCTGCCTTTAGCGTTAACTGTCACATATCGTTGATGTTTTGTTCAAAAATCTAATTTTTTATTCGCATTTCTTTTGTCGTTCAGCATTTCAGAGCCGGTTGTCTACTGCTGATTTTTGGAGGCATGTAATTTGTCACACTGAGCTTAACATTTGCTGAAAACCACTCCATTGTAGTCAGGTACCCCCATTCGGACTTCCAGGCTATTTTGAACAGTATGGCAGTATTGCAGCACAACGTGTCAACTTCATGTGGGAGGAAATCTAGAAAGTGTAGGTCCTACAAGCACTGGTAAAACTAGTCAGCACGGGCGTGGTGCTTACAAACAGGAATCTGGAATTCAAACCTTAATCAGCAGATCCAGGCACAACAAAGGGACGTGACACGCACACTGCGGCGACACCAGGTGACATGATATAGCCAATTCTAAAACTTTATTCAAAAACTAATTTACAAATGTTATGATAGGGAAGAACACATAGTAATCACATATTTACACAACCAGACGTTTGTTTCACACCACACTCAGCAATAAATAATAAGTCTAAATAATCATGCCTGGACCAGACAATCCATGAACTGATATCAAGGGCATCGACCTACGCAAATGGGATACATTGACGTGCATCAACCAAGTCAGAGGGCGTGACCACCCGATCCCGTTAGTCGTCTTACGATAAGTATTGGTTGGTGAAGACATATTTCAAAATGGGTTATACAATCACGTGCTCTTACACAAACCTGATGGTAACATATTGTAGGATAACATACACTCATGCAGAGACAATGAAGGTAACAGGATACATGCATAGAACATGTTGATCACAGGTTTGTGGATTTTGAAGCTTTCGGCAGTATTCAGGAAGATTAGATCAGCAGAAAACATTGTGACCACATGAGGAATCGAGCCCAAGCCAGCAAAACACTTTGAACGTGCTACCTGAGGTGACAGTCTAGCAGTGGTTATAGTAATTAATAGCATTGGATAATGCAATGACCACAGCAAATGGTGACCCAGACCTGTTGAATATTATCGCCTTCACTTGTCTATAGTTGACTTGGGTTTGATACCTCTATTTGTACTCTTTGACCGATCCCTAGATTTATTTAGACACCATGAAATGAATACATCCAGAGCAGCATGGCTCAACCACATCTGTATATATTCATTCTGGAAGCCCGATAAAGTATCAAAATTAATATAAAACCAGGGCGGAAATGTGCACACCAACATCTCTGAACACTTAACATTTTGGAGCTTGGAATTCCAATACCATGGCAAAATATGAAAGTTTGTTTTTATTGAATGCTAGTCAAATGTATATATCCAGGGTAGCATGGCTCAACTACGTCTGTATATATCCATCCTCCTGGGACCAAAATAAGTTGTAATACAATATAGCTAACGCATTTTCCTAAGCAGAGTTGGTCACATGCTGTGGAGTGATGGTGGTACGAAACCATAAGGTTGGTGTCCCTTTAAACCCACCCATGCACTGACGTTAGAAGTACTTGTACTAAAAAAACAGGTGACATTGAAGACAATATTAACTGATCAAGGAGGAGGAAGTTGAATTAATGAAAGACTTTGTTACCAAGGGTTCTGACAATATGATACAGTTACAACTACAGGGTGGTGAATATGATTATACGGATTGTCGTATTGTAGTCTTTCGTTTGACAATCACAGGTGGGAGGAGCATGGCTATTGGGCCACTCCAGCCCTTGGGAGTTCATACATCTGGGAGAGTCCAAACTAGTCCATCGGTATTGGGACGAAATGCCTGTTGGAGAAAGATGCATTTGTTTTATACGAAACAAGATGGTTGATGGTTATCATGCATGTATAGATTCATATCTCTATTATCCTCAGCGAAACATTTAACAGATCATTGCAGGACTGACGGATTACCTGTCCTGAGTGAATTAATTTGTCCCGATAGGAGTTCAGCATTTGACATTGGACTTATTATCCTGCCTTCTGTGTAGCGAGTAGGCTATTCTATTTATTATGATAGTCATAACTGAAAAATCGTGTTTCTTCATCACTCGTGGGGACATCAACTCAGTTGATCTATTTTTGAAACTACGTCACATAAAACAGACTGGCGTCTTAAAAATGATTACGCCATCAGTAAGTATAAACACACAATGTGTTGATATGGACGTGACGTTGCTGTTGTACCCTTTGAAAACGATGGAATAATGTGATGACGTAGGGAATAAAAAATGTCATGCTCAGTGAAAATGAAGATATTAGCAAAAATGTCCTTGCCCTAATGGATGATATTCTATATTACTATCTTGATATTATTCGCCTACTGATATATGACAGGGTCTAGATGTCTATTGTCTTCATTGTGTATTCAGTTAAATCCAGCGAGCAGAAACTCACCCAGACAAGAGCTGAGACAGGCGTGGTAGACGGGTGTAGTGGGTAGATGCGCCAGGGGTACCTGAATATGTACAGACTGATCAGATGTCATGTCACACACACATGAATAATTATTTAGAATTGAGGAGTGTTACTTATTAAGAAAGTTGTTTGAAACAGCCTGTCTGTAAGCTAGTTTAATACTTTTAGCCATCGTATAGGTGCAGTTTGAAACTCACCTTGGCATTGTTTTCTGTCCAGCACACATCAATCTTTCTGGTAGACAGATGTGTCTACATCCCCTGGACAGACAGCTCCCCAGGCCAACCTCACAGTTGAGCAAAGCGGTAGCCCTCAATGCCATTATGATATAACACCGCACATGATAAGGAATATCCGTCTTTAACTCATAGTATGAAGAATGGTAACTGAAATACTTTGTTGAGTTGAGTCTTCAACCAAAGTCAATTTGATATTTCTACTGACATAGCAGTGATATCTGACACGCTCATTTCAACGAGTAAGAACTTCCTGTTTGAAAAACATTCAAAACATCTACTGACTTAAGACGTTCACCAAATACAAGTACTAGAGAAGATGCTGGTGAATAGAACAGTGATCGTCCAACTAGAAGGTGTTAGCAGGTGTTTCAGGTAGGAATACGAGCCATGAAACATGAAACAACCCTCAACACCTCAAAGCTGCCGAGTCATCTGGAGGTACACATGGACACCATCACTGACTTGTTGGTGGACGATCGTGCCAGAATTACACACAAAACAGATCCTGATAAGACCAACATGTTAAGTTGTAACCTTTGGATTATGTAGATTTCCGATTTCCGAAATACTTTGTCTACTTTCACGATACATTATCTGGTCCAAGTTAACAAGACAACATAAAAGTGTTGCTGTCAACAATTATACAGATCAATTGATCACGGACATGGCGAGTATATCAGAGGGTGTCAATTCCTGCACATGAAGTGGTGTAATTGGCAGAGGTTTTGGAGAAGGTAGCTTGTCATCAAACCTGAAGAAGAAACGGTATTTAGTTATCTTCAGAATTCTTCAGTGACTTTTCATAAACAAATGTGACGAAATATAGGGCAGAAATGAAATTTCTATTCATAAAGAATTAATTCCTTTTGTATAAATGATTCGTTTGTGACTTCAGTCTTACTTACAGCGTCTGGAAAGGCAACACCAGGTTGATGTGGTTGCTGACGGTGAAGGTGCAACTGAGGCTGGTGGTAACCGAAACTGGATGGCAACTGTGGCTGACGGCAACTGAGAATGGATTGCGATAGAGGATTGCCATGGGGAAGGTGATCTTTCCGCGCTGCTTGTTCCGAATAAATTCGTCCTGGTACTTGGTAATGACACCTGAAGTGGAAATGATTTGTGTTAACATGTGGAGAAACATCCAACACAAGCGCCATAGCCAGGATACGAACATGTGTAACTTGTCGGACGTCTTAGTTTCCCCTTTTGTAACACATATATATTTCTGCAAGTATTTTTGAAAAATGAATTCTTAATTGAAAGAAAATAAACTTAGAACAACTGATTGACTACTGACTTATTTCAACACATATAGAACAAACACATTCTTTAAAAAAATTCCCTCATCGCACTTGACATTTTTTTAGTCATCTATTTGATACTCTTTTATACTCTGCATAAATTCACGGAATGATAGTCCTCGGTCGTCAAATTATGTTATTGTGATTGGACAATTTCTAAATTGAAAATAATATACTCATGCTCATAATTATAGTCACCCCTTCACTAAAACACATATCGAGGAGTGACAATAACATGTGTATGCATCAGAACAGTTCCTCTTGGACGAGATTTCATGGGGTGGTTCACATACAATCTACAAACTTTAATCCATTTATAAATTGTTCGAGGGATTTTCCTAGCGAGCAGAGAACAGTTTGTTTTGGGAGGAACCCTGGAAATTACAAATATTAGACGTTTAACACTTTGGTGAAACCAACAGCATGTGTATGGTGCTGTCAAACCCAGAAACATGATCAGGGCAACCAGGATATTTTACTGCAAGCCACGTGAAATGTGGGCAATATCAAGGCTTACGAAACACAATGTCTGTTCCAAATACGAGATATTATGCCATCCCAAAACACTCGCGTGATAACATATATATTACAATGTTGATATTATTTGTCTACTGATGTCTAAGGCTGTTTGGGCAATATAGGGGCGTAGCTAAATGTTTCCAGCGACAGCGGTACCTGTACATGTACAGATTGTGATCAGATGTCCGTTAATACACAGAGGAACAATAACATAGAACTGAATTGACCGAAGGTATGTTCTGTAAATGTTAAGACAGATAGGCGGACTTCCACTCCTTAAGTAAGGAAGGAAGGCTGTAGGTCCTGAATGTCTTGAGGAAGTTGTTTAGAACAGTGTCTATAATTGAGTCCTGTATTATAACCATCAATTGGGTGCAGTTTGAAACTCACCTGTCACTTTCTCTTTCAAAATCCATCTTATTGGTAGACTGATACTGCCAACATCCTACCACAGCATCGCACATGTTCAGGAAGAGACGTCTTCAACTCATAGTATCAAGGAAATGATACGTATTATCTGAGAGATGATTTAACCAATATGTCTTTTTCAGAGAAAGATTTGACACGCCCATTTCAGCGTGAGTACAAACGTATCCAAATACAAGTTCCAGAAAAGATGCTTGTGAATACAACCGAGTCGTCGTTCAACTGGAAGGTGTTAGCGGGTGTTTCAGGTAGGAATATGAGCCATGAAACATGAAACAACCCTCAACACCTCAGAGCTGCCGAGTCATCTGGAGGTAAACATGGACATCATCAAGGAGTTGTAAGATGACGATCGTGACAAAAGCAGGACGCTGTACCAATGTCCATAAACAAAAACAGTTTCCGATAGCTCCAACATGCTGAGTTGTCATTTGGATTATGCTTGATACATGGATATAAAGTATTTGGGAAACCTACACGTATCCTATCGCTGAAGTATACAGAGTATATGAGAGGGTGTCAATTCCTGCACATGAAGCGGTGTTATAAGCAGAGGTGTTGAACTAGCCGTGACCGCCACCTGAAGAAGAAAGTTTTTTTTGTTAATTTCAGAATTATTTAGCAACGTTTATAAACATACATGACGATCTATTCGCGTGTGCATGGTCCTTATCGAAGTTGTTGAAAATGGAAGTACGAGTATGGGAATGCATGTACTGACAAAGCTGTTACAGTGGAATATGAAGTAGAAGTTAAATCTTGATTCCATATGATGGTTACAATGTTTGCAGGAAAGAATTAATTTCTATGACATAAATTATTGGTTTATGACTTCAGTTTACTTACTGCATCTGGAGAAGTAACACCAGGTTGACGTGGTCGCTGTCGTTGAAGCAGGAATAGATTGCTGTATGGTTGATGGAGAGACCAGTGGTTGCTGGATGGTGATGCTGAGGCTTGTGCAACTGCGCTTGGATGGCATCTAGTTACAGGGTCTATCGTCGCCTTTTTCTCATAAACATTTGCTGTTCCCTTGTAACCACGCCTGAAGCGATACGGAGAGAGCTCGGTAACATGTGTTGAAACAACCAATGAAAACACCAGCTTTGAAACATCCGTTACTTGTTCAATGTAAAGACTTATCTACATCTTCAAGTATCTACCAACACCGCCTTAAGAAACAATAACTTTGCAAATCAAAATGTCAATTTAAAGAAATATTTGAAACGACTGCTTGACAAATGTGAATATATTTCAGCACATGTCAAACAAGCTAATAAAAGTGTCACCGTATTATATTCAGCATGCATTCAGAGTTTACTATTTGATTCGCTTTTCGTGTATTGTTTGAAAGTATGTATAATGAAAAAGTTCCTCTTCACACACCAATGTCATATAAAATCAAATTCATGTTAACACATGGCGCGGTAGTTTCTCAGTGGACAGACCAGTTTGATGTTGGAGGAAAGTGAGCAGTAATGCAGGTTTCAAACTTTACTACTTTGGTATGATACCGATAAGCCTAGAAAGATTATCAGGGCGTATCAGGAATCGAACACACGATTATAGGCATCTGAGATGTGTAAGTGAGGCAGAATTACCATTGCATGTAGACTGGCGTTCTGCATCAGTCACTCCCTCATATTTCAGCAATATGTCAGCAAATATTTAACTGCCATTGAAACAGTGGTCGGTGGGATGGTAAAATGATCAACGCGGGCACAATCACACTTTGTAACTGGCCCTGAATGTATTCGACAGCAAGCATAATTTAGGTACTGGGTTACCTCGTCTACCCTAGGTCAGTCATCCGAGAGTGTGTAGAAGAAGCAGTAGTTGTAGCGGTATTAGTAATATAGGGAGAACTCCGTGAAATGTATGTTTGTCTGTTTAACGCCACACTCAGCAATGCTCCAGCTATGCGGCTGTCTGTAAATAATTGGGTCTGGACCAGATAATCCAGTGTCTCATGATGCGCATCGATCTCTACAATTGGAATACGATGACATTCATCAACCAAGTTAACGATCCTCACCACTTGATCATGCTAGTCGCATCTTCACTGGGGGAAGTGTGGGTGAGTGAGTTGGGCATTGTGCTTGTATAGCATTATTCGACTGATATCAGGGCAGAGGACGAGAATGAGCTCAACACATGGAATAGCATTACAAGTTCTGTGTGACAACCCAGCGGTTTTAACACCAGGGTGACCCACGTAGAATTGGGGGATGTGTTGTTTAACTCCATTTGTATGTTAAAAATAGGACACGGTGACATGAAAACACACTGTGGTCAACTTACTCATCATTCCTCCTCCTAGCGTCATTTGCACCGTTCCTGCCGGTGTCACGAAATATATTCGCCCCCAGAATAAAGTCTCCCCCTGGCGAATTTATACCGGTACAGTTCCGCCCCTCTCGAAATAAACTCTCCCCCACCCTACGAAATAAAGTCTCCCCCCAGAATATTTCCTCCCCCGGTCGTTTTATAAATACTTGCCATGCAGTTCAATAGTTGATGTTATTTTGGGTTAGGTAATGTTGTAATCTATTTTTAGCCATTGATTCCATTACTTTGCATAAGTTTGAAGTTGAGATTTTGGTCGATATGAGTTAGCTTGATTAGCTGGTTTATTAGGTTTAGGGATTGGTATGACTAGGGCCTGTTTCCAGGGAGTAGGATATAGTTTTAGGTTGTTTTTTTTAATTATTTGTTCAGAAGTTACGTGAGGTGAGGTTATACTGTATCATTTTTACTATTTTGATGGTTGTGGTCATCAGTTATGCAAATCAGTTTCGGTGTGTCTTTTTAACAAGGTGTTCTTCATTAAGATTCACGGCCAGTCCGATTGTAACAATTACATGTACACTTTGCTTTGACGATGCCGGTTGATGTTATTCAATACAGGCTGGGGTGGGTTTTTTTAAAAATCTATTCTAAATGCTTATCATTTCGGGAAGATGATACACATTTCTCTATATTTTGGGTTACTTTGCTTATCTAATTTCCGATTATCATTCTTAGTTTTACTTTTTCTCTTCGGCTGCGGTGATATCCATCCGAATCCAGGACCTTTGCATAGTCCAGATTTAAAGATTATATATCTAAACGTACGCAGTCTTAAAGACAAAGTAGATTTTATCAGTGCTGAATTAGATAGTTATGATGTTGTATGTTTAACAGAAACCTGCTTGCACCATGATATTCTAGCCACTGATATTACACTGATACCATTTTCAAATCGTAGCCTGTATTAAGGAATATATTTTAGATCTTAAATCAGAGTATAACGGACAGCCTGAGCTGGAGGCGCGCGTGGATATGTTGACAGTTTTTACGTAGTTAGTGGTAAAACCGAATGTTTGCGAGGATTAATAAGATTTCTGAATTCTGTTACAACAGTAACCGTACATGTATTTGTTACATTAAGTCATTTCATTCAAATTTGTTTGGTATGATTATGTCTTATAATTATTTTAGGATGGAAGGTACAGTTACCAAATAAAATATGCTGAAATATCAATTCATTATGACCATATTTCATAATCTATTTATTAAAGTAACCCTCCTTACATTAAAGATAACTATTTAAAGAATATAGTACTTAAAGACATTGCAACAAACCGAATAATCAGGGGGGAGACTTTATACTGAGGGGGGCGCGAAACATATCCGCCCGGGGGAGATTTTATTTCAGAACAGATTCGCCGGGGGAGAATCTGTACCGGTATAAACTCTCCGGGGGGAGAATTTGTACGGGGGAGAGTTTATACCAGGACACCGGCTTGCGCACACGGCCTCTTCTCTGCAATGAAAGAAAACAATACTTACACCTTTACTCTAGGCAAGGGTTCAACAGTCCCACTTACCACGAATAATATGGTGAGGAAAGCTCAGTGATAGACGATGCACGCTTACCACTTTGCTGAAACCCTCGAGCACAGGGTATGGTGCTGACAAACCTAGTTTCTGGCGTGTCTAAGGAATATGGCTAGTCGGAACTTGACAAAGCAGTGGTTCTACAATGCTTGATTACGGAAGTCAGTTTTATTGTGAAAATCCCAATTTATGATAATAGATGAAATAAAATCTTACCGAAGTCCTCTGTGCCTCGTCCAAAACGCGCAACAGATCCTGGTAGGGCTGCTGTTGTTGCTGCTGCTGTTGCTGTTGTTGTCTTTCCCTCGCAAGTCGCTGCTGTCTCTCTCTTTGTTCCTGTTGTCTCTGTTGGTGCTGTTGCTGCTGTCTTTGCCGCTGTTGGTTGAGAGTTCTATGTCTGTGCCGTTGGTCTCGGATATTATTTTGTGCCTGCGTCTGGGAGAAAAAATACCCATTGAGAAACACGTATATCATCATAAGATACCTTTAAACTTTTTACACTTTGAGTGAGTGGATTGGCTGTTGTGGAAGTGTACGTGTTTCACAGACAATGACTTCTAAACGAATATTTGAGTCTTAGTTACATTTTCTGGTGTAGTGAGTATCCTGACATTTCAAAAAGAATCAGTTTACTTTATTAAGGCAAACCGCATTTTCAAGGAAAACATCTTCAGATTCAAATTCATTTATTTACTCAAAACCACACTCGTAGTACAAGATTACAAATACAATTAACATTAGTTAAATATTCATAGAACAATTTTTGAAATTGTATACATACTTTAAATGTTTGTTATGTAACGCCGTATCCAGCGATTGGGAATCCTACTGGGAATCAATGATTACAACTTCTAAATTTTGATAGAGGGAAAGATGAGTTTTGGTTAAGTAAGAGGTATTTCTCAAAGGAGAGCTATGCTGTTTTATGAGCTTCATACACGCTATGCTTGTCAACTTTAATGAAATGTGTTTCGGATGTCAATGGATAAACCATTTCAGAAATAAACTATAGATTAATATGAAACTTGTAAATTTGCTTTGAGTTATTTTTTGATTAAGTAATTTTCAACGGGGTGCGCAATACAAAAAAAATGAAAATATAATATTGTGATTATCAAGATTTAGTGAGCTATGTTAAGATACATATTTCATGAATAGTGACATACACTGTTAAATATCAAGTGTTATAGACGCATAGTGTTTACATGTAGGTTTATCTTTTAACACTGCACAGAGAACAGCGACCAGAAACGTGGGTGTACGAATCGTTTAGCGTTATTTAATCCAACTTGTCGAGCGGTTACATGTAGCAGAAGGCGTTTGGATGCTTCCTTTGTGAAGGCGTGCGTCCCGCGGGCACACCAGAAACCTATGATTGTGGGTTCGAATCCCGGTTCGCACCAATCAGGTTCCTAGGTTTGTCAGCATTATACCATATGCTGGTGGTAGACACCAAAGTGACAAACGTCTGAGTGTGAGTGAGTTGGGTTTAACGCCGCTTTTAACATTATTCCAGTTATATCACGGCGTGTCAGCTTAATGTGGGAGGAAAGCCCGAAGTGATGCAGGTCTCAGACGTTTACCACTTCGGTGAAACCCACGAGCACGGGTATGGTGCTGACAAACCTTGAAACATAATTGGGGCGAAACGGGATTCGAACCCACACTCATAGGTTTATGGTGTGCCCGCGGGACGCACGCCTTCACAAAGGAAGCATCCAAACGCCTTCTGCTACATGTAACCGCCCGACAAGTTGGATTAAATAACGCTAAACGATTCGTACTTACACTACAACAATATGAACCCCTGCTTCAACTGCTACAACTTAAACGCTACAACTTCAACTGCTGCTACTACTACTACTACTTCTAGTACTACTACTACAAGTAATGCCACTACTACTACCGGGGGTAGAATAGGTCTTCAGCTACTGCTGCTAATACAACTACTACTGCTACTACTACCACTACTCATACTACTACTGTGGGTTTCACCGAAGTGGTAAACGTCTAAGACCTGAATCACTTGGGGCGTTCCTCCAACATCCCACCCGCCGTGATATGACTGGAATACTGTAAAAAGCGGTGTTAAACACAACTCACTCACTCAACCTATATGATATAATTTACCTATGTGGTATTACTCCTATACGCGACAAAGCTGATGACATTTACAAAACATCTTTAAAACTATTCTCTGCTTTCTCTTTTATTTGGTATAGTTTAACATGCCGCTAGTTTCAAGACTTCGTTGTGACTTATCCATACATATCAACTTTATTCTACTATTTTTTTGTTTCAGGTATCGGCTATTATTGAGTTATTATCACCTGCAGTGTGATGCTGGCTATTTATGTACATTCTCAAACCAATGGAATTGGTTCAATAAAATCTTGTTATATTTATTTACGCCTTGAAATTTGTTTGAGAATCTTAAAGCTGAATTGAATGTTACAGTGGAAGAGTGATCTATGTTTCTCCATATTGTAAACTCTGGACATAGTACGTGTTGTCGACCAATATCCAAGCACTTAAATGATATTGCGTTTTACTTCAAGCTAAGATATCAACTACTGAAATGTGTATTAAGTTCCTGAGGAAACCGGACATGATGATAAGAGGAGGGATTATATGCTTGCTATATCTCCCACAAAGTGTCACTTACCCGAGTTCATGTTTCACGCTTTGTATAAATAATATCTGAGCTGGTGCAATGAAACAACGATAGACATGGTGATGTAGAGCACCAAAACAGATGTAAGATTCTTACTGCTTATGAGGGGCGGTCGGGTAGCCTAGTGGTTGAAGCGTTCGCTCGTCACGCCGAAGTCCCGGGTTCGATTCCCGACATGGGTACAATGTGTGAAGCCCATTTCTGGTGTCCCCCGCCGTGATATTGCTGTAATATTGCTAAAAGCGGCGTAAAACCATACTCACTAACTTACTGCTTATGTTAGAAGGGAATGCATACAGTTGGAATTTCCATGACATTAACATATGTTTGCAGTTTATTAATCAGACAAACAAAACGATTGAAATCAAAAGTAACTATTAAATACGCTTGTCCGGGTGTAGCTTATCAAAGTACGAATAATGTTGTGATCTTATATTCATTTCTAACAAGAATATATTATAGGGAACCTACTCTACATACATTCATATGGGTGCCATTTCCAAGAAATATGCGTTATAATCTATTCTCCATACACCCAGAAAGGCCTTTTGCCCATTCTGACAAGCATGTATTTTAGGGAGTCTTTCCTCTACACCCCAAGATGTTAGCCACTATGGAATGGCACTGACCCGGGAACATCGACGTCGAAGACTGCAATGCGCGAGGACATTAGGACGTTGACATGTCTGTGATTGGCAGAGACTGCTTATTCTCTGATGAAAGCAGGTTTCAGCTGTGATGGCAGAGCTCGAGTATACTGTCGCAGGGGGGAACGTTTGGTGCCAGGTTGCATTAAAGAAGTTCATCCCTATGGTGGAGGGGGTGTGATGGTTTGGGGTTGAATTTGTCGCAACCAACGGACGAGACTTGTCAGCATCCGTGGCAACCTCAACAGCCACCGATACAGAGATGATGTTCTTCACGGGTGCTTCCATACGGGTTCCTCCAACAGCAACAGGGAACATTCCTGCAGCATGACAACGCTAGACCAAACACTGCAAGGCTGGTCTAGGACTTCTATAATACGAACAACGTCAACGTTCTTCCGTGGCCAGCACTCTCACCTGACTTGGATCCATTTGAACATTTGTGGGATCATCTGAAGCGTCTAATCCGATGACACCCAACAGCAAACAAGCAACAGCTTACCGACGCTGTAAGAATTGAATGGAATCGCATTCCCGATTACGTCATCAGGCGGCTGACAACATCAATGGGGCGGCGAGTCTGAGCGTGCATTGGTGCTCACGGTGGTCATACTCGTTACTGAGCCTACCTTTTATCCGTTGTAGACAACAAACGTACGGGTATCAAGACACTACATGGTTGACTCCGATCATTCCTGTGAACTGTAATCTGCCTGCCTATTGTTCATGTAAGCGTCTCGTACACGTCACCTGTTTTGAGTTTCGCACTTAAATTGTGCAGGGACTGGTATTTTGTACAGGACATATGGTATATCTTTCCTAAAGGGCTCAGGTGGGGCTATAGCACTTGACAGTTGTCAACAGTTGCATGGAAAGCATTTTGTCCTAATAGGACTGTTCACTGACACTGACTATGGAATGACTTAGGTTTATGTGCGTTTATAATACTAGGTATATAAATGAAACTTACTTAAACTATTTAAAAGGGGAATTATTACATGTATTCGAAACAAAACAAAGACAGAAGGCTGCTGAAAAACTGGCGACCGATTTCTCTTCTAAATACTTTATATAAAATTTTAAACTCTTTTGTACAAACAGAATTAAGAAAACATTAGATACCCTAATACATAGTGACCAAACTGGTTTTGAGAACCATGTATGATATCATGTATGAGCTGAAAGAGCAAAATCGGGCAGGACTTTTATTACTTATTGATTTTGAAAAGGCTTTTGACAGTTTCCAAAACATTTATTGAATTGGTTCTGAATATATATAATCAAATGGGTTAATATCTTACTAAGAATGCATCATCTTGTGTTACAGAAAATGAACATCTCTCCAATTTTTTTCGGAACCAGGGAGGATGCCGGTGTCCCGGTATAAACTCTCCCCGTACAAATTCTCCCCCCGGAGATTTTATACCGGTACAGATTCTCCCCCGGCGAATCTGTTCTGAAATAAAATCTCCCCCGGGCGGATATATTTCGCGCCCCCCTCAGTATAAAGTCTCCCCCCTGATTATTCGGTTTGTTGCAATGTCTTTAAGTACTATATTCTTTAAATAGTTATCTTTAATGTAAGGAGGATTACTTTAAAAAATAGATTATGAAATATGGTCATAATGAATTGATATTTCAGAATATTTTATTTGGTAACTGTACCTTCCATCCTAAAATAATTATAAGACATAATCATACCAAACAAAGGATGGGAGACAAGAGTCTCTACAGAACTTGTTGTTTCTAATACAGTTGTTGTTGTCTGTATACATTTTTTTAATATACCAGTTTGAGTCTACATGTGAACACAATCGATGGTTGAAATGTTAGTCTAAGAACAAAACATGAACTAATTCTAAAGAACTCTGATGTATAAAGTTACCTTCATCTTTGATTGACTGATGTATTTTCAATCTTTATTCAGCACTGAAGAGGCCACAGGCCTATAGTACGAAGCATTAAGTTTATGAATAAACTGTTATAAAGTATTCATAAAGAATCAGGGGTCATTTCAACTTACAAAATGATTGACATGGTCCTTTATAGAGCGAGGATTGGGCTGTTTTCCCATCCGATTGACTGATATTACAACATTCACATGGTTTAGAATGGTACAATGAATAAAGCATGCAGATTACACTAATACGCGATATTTCATAAGAAAATATCATATCTCCGTTGAAACATAAAACCAATATTTATGAGTCTACATATTGATATAAGACTTTATCACTGTATCCAATTCCAACATTTTAGATATAAACTTTCGGACAGTTCAGTTCAAAATTCTTCAACCTTTAATACATCACAGGGATTTGTAGCGAGACGACGGGAATCTACAGTCTTGACTGTGTGTGTGTTTTTTTATGAGAATGTTTCTCACCGACCTTAGCGTGTAGGGGTGTGATGTCCTGGGCAGGAAATGACAGTGTTTTGACTACTCGTCTTTCATTAATTAACGTTATGGGCATCCCTAATTAACATTTACTAATTCATGTTAAACCAACACAGGATATTTTCTGGAAGTGGACAATCGCGAATGTAATAGGGCTGACACGACATGTGTTAATAACTGTCCTAGAACTTCTTAAGTTACTAAACATTCTTTATATCTAACGACTAATATTATATCCACCTATATACCACTTTATTGTCTCATATTGCGGTAGTAAAGAAAACACAGTGCTCAAATGAAGCCCTTTTCACTCCACATTCTCAACATCGTCTCTAGCAGA
This sequence comes from Haliotis rufescens, assembly GCF_023055435.1. Classification (NCBI taxonomy): domain Eukaryota; kingdom Metazoa; phylum Mollusca; class Gastropoda; order Lepetellida; family Haliotidae; genus Haliotis; species Haliotis rufescens. The sequence goes on from NW_025963802.1 coordinate 3,726,501, forward strand.
AGTGTTTGGCAACTATTGAACTGCATGGCAAGTATTTATAAAACGACCGGGGGACGAAATATTCTGGGGGGAGATTTTATTTCGTAGGTTGGGGGAGAATTTATTTCGAGAGGGGCGGAACTGTACCGGTATAAATGACACCGGCCGCATGGAACTCTGGGTTGGAGAGTGTAGTTGTCGCAGCGCGCATTGATCCGGGAACCAGACCGGAAGTGACAGTTTGGACCGTCGCTTATATCATTTCAAAAGGAGAGTTATTTCCCTTTGGAACAAAAAGATTGCCCAATAGTCAGTGTTGATAAGTCAATAATGATCGGTTAATCATCACACGAACAGTGATGATGGCGTTGAAATATGAGCACATACAGTCGTGCTGTGACTCGTTTGATTGAATTTGTTCACTAACTTGTTATTTATTGTCAAAAAAGAAAGACGATATTTGCAATTGCAATAAGCTCCCAATTTATGCATCACACAATATGTTATTGCAAATTTCCATTTCATCTACCCTGAGCCTTTTTCCAATATTAAATGTTCAGCTCTTACCAGGAACGTCACAGAAAGTAGTATAGGTAATGGTGATTCTGCCGCAACCCCACTGGAGCCAGATTTATATACCTATACTGCTACTACAGGGGGAATTTTTTATGTGTAAACGCTGATGCGATTCAACGATCGTCATGAGATTAAGTTAAATTGACTCTAGCTCACCACTATCTTGAGTCAATCAATGATACCATAGAGGGAATTTTTAGCACAAAAACGATGATGAGACTAAACTAAATTGTAATGAAAATATTCTCTATTATTTTTACTCATACGCATACCATAATTTTTTAACAAAGTGATATTCAACATTTTTACTAAGTTCTTCGTTCATTTTACTAGGAGACCAGACTATATACTCTTCTTGGTAATTGGAAAGAAACAATTGATGACCGTATTTGGTTGGTCTGACATCATTGATATAATATATACCTTGTGGTAATTCTCTCCATTTGATAATTGATCCACTTTCACCCTACCTATATTCGCTTGTAGCTGAGATACTAGGAATAAAGATTAGGAATAATAAAAGCATAAAAGGAATAACAATAAATGATAGTATGGAGTAAACACGTCCCATTTTAATTCTGGAAACCCAAAAGTCCAGAAACTCTACGGTCTTTGCCCAGTCTCGGTTAAAGGTATTTACAAAATTAAACATGCCGTTTTCATGGGAACATACCAAGGAAGAAAAAATGAAAAAAAAATTGTCTAAAAACTCAATATTTAGACTATGTCGCCCATGGGCCTGCCCATGGGCGAAGTCTGGCCCATGGGTAGGCCCATGGGCGAGAATATGTTCCTTTACTTAAAACTCATGTTTTTGTTTCGCAAATACATTTAATGTATTCATTCAAGTATCATGACACAAAATTTAACTCATTTTAACTTAATTCAACGATTTTATAGCGATATTGAAATATTTCGCCCATGGGCGAGAAAACGGTTTGGCCCATGGGCGAGAATATGTTCCTTTACTTAAAACTCATGATTTTGTTTCGCAAATACATTTAATGTATTCATTCAAGTATCATAACACAAAATTTAACTCATTTTAACTTAATTCAACTATTTTATAGCGATATTGAAATATTTCGCCCATGGGCGAGAAAAAGGTTTGGCCCATGGGTAGGCCCATGGGCAGGCCCATGGGCGAGAATATGTTCCTTTACTTAAAACTCATGTTTTTGTTTCGCAAATACATTAAATGTATTTATTCAAGTATCATGACAAAAAATTTAACTAATATTTACTTAATTCAACTATTTAACGGCGTTATTAAAATATTTCGCCCATGTTTTCGTCAGTCCCTTTCAAGCATCAACTAAATGTTTGCAAAGTATATTGTATCATGTGAAATATACTTTATATTATATCATTACATTACTATTTAAAAAGGGCATTTGGTTGGATGTTTCCTTTAGTTCTACAAATTTCACCTGTTTTACATATTGTAGCGATCTTTAATGAACCCGGCCTTACCTCTCAAAACGTTTTGACAGTTTATCATACGAATTCATGTGCGTGTACTCCAATTCATTGGAGTTATTTTCCACAACATTAAATTTTAGTTAGTTTCTATTTCATTTCCCATTTAATGTCCCGTTGATACATCGCACTGGGCAATTACGTGACACTAGGTATGCAATATACAGGTACGCGTGCGCGTATTTTAATGAAAAAAACTATTCGTCTTTTATTGCATAACGTTTGGCTGAATATCTTACATTCGAACGAAATCTCGAAATAATTATTTAATTACATGCGGTTTCGAACTGACCAGTGGGAATTATGTTTCTATGCGATTGAGGAAAACGGGAGTGAATATTGTGACACTAAAGCAACTTTTAACTGCATTGTCACTTTTGGTATGAAAATGGTAACAGTTAAGAAAAAACAACAGCCTTCTTATGATAATTCTCATTAGTACGTTGTATCTAATTACAGTGTCGGCCTTATTTACAGGTGATTCTACAATACCTGCTCTCGGTCAATTACGATCTACCACACCACGCGTGAATAAACAGTTATGCAGGTGTTGCTGTGGGCAAATACCTAGCCTGAAAATGTTTATTTTTTTTAGGATACATGTTATACAAATGTTCGTTGATATGTGGATATATTAAGCACAAAGACAAAAAAATGTTTATGAAAGATGAATTAGTGCCTTGATATATTCATCGAGATGTGTATCGTCGTTTAATGGGGTCATTCAATAAACGTATGTTTGGAGGAGATATCAAAGGAGCCGCCCAATATACACAGTGTCGTCCGGTGAACTACCACCCCACCCTGTCCATTAGAGTTATGTAATCGGTACACAAATATATTTGATGCGGTGTCAGTGCGGAAGGAGTTTGAATTACGTCCGCCAGTTGCCACAGAAATCCTCAAAGTATAGAAACAATAAACAAGGTCAATCCGTACTAATTACCTAGTGACGCACGTAACAACGACTGTCAATAGGGAAAATGGTGAAAACAAATTGAAATAGATTTTAATAAAACATTATTGTACTAAATAACTCGCAAAAGCGGTGCCTAAAATTGTTTGACCGTGTTATGTGTGTTGTAAACTGACGAATAGCAAGTAATTGTCATGCTGTACGCATGGTTCCATATACAAATTCAGTTATACAACCGGTATGAAACTGAGAACTGAGATACCAAGTACAACCTGCATTCACACACGGAAGCAATATACTTGTGTGTATGCCCTCTCCTCTAAAAAATGTATCACTAAAGTATTTGCATTGTAATAAATATAGTAATGATAAAACTTGGTAATTTGGTAGGTCTCCGACAGATATGATTTTCAGTTTTTTTACACCTTTGATTGATACGGATTACGTACCTGTAGTCTAGTCACTGTCTCTAATGTATCTGCTTGTTAGAAATTTCAAATGTCTTGTTATAGCACTGTTCCTCAAATACGGCAGTTTCTTTTATCGGGTATAAATAGTTGATTCGTCTTGTCACGCAGTCATTTTTACTTGATCGAATGATTTCCACAAAAAATTACGGCAGAGAGTTTTGTATTTTATTATATTTTTAGAAGATTTTAGAAGATGCTTACATCACTGTATCTCAGAACGTAAAACTGATAACATTCAAACATGTAATTAGTACACAGTTAATTGTTACATATAATTTCCTGCATATTCCTTTTTGAACAAAAAGCCTACATGTATACTGATATCGGTGTCCACTGTTAAAAGGGTATTAGTGCAGTCAGCCATGGTAAATGGAGAGACAATAATAAGGTGATTAATTATAGTCTGTTGCAGAATATGCGTTATAAGTGTAGTCATTGATACATATACACAATACACATATACAGATGAAATACACGATATGATGCAGTGCAAGAACAAATTAAGATAAGGTTTCTATTAAAAATAATTATACGATTTTGGATTTAATTAGCATGTTTAAATTTTCAGGCCAACACGGCTGAGATACAGCATCGGCATACTCAACTGGAGTTGTTTTCTGCCGGTCGTAAGTTCATTGTTTGACTGAGCACACTCGTGTCGGGGTTGCGATATTTTCTTCTCTTTGTTGGCAGCCTGCCACCGGTCTGAATTTTGAGAAAGGTCTCAGCATGGGACTGTTAATTACTTCTTAATGATGTCTAGAAGCTTACAAACTTGTAGATGTTGGGTGCGGTTAGGACCAAACTTTTTCAGCTCAGAGTGTTAGTGGTACTGGAACCCATAGTGTCAAACAGGTTCTGCACAAAACGTCCATCAGATTCTACTGTTCAGCAACATTGTCACTGAATTTCAGAATTCTGGCATGATATAATAATCAACGATTTCGAAGGTGAACGAGGGGAAAGGCAGACGCACGTGGATTTACCCTCAGGTTATTATTGTCTGGAGTTCACATTTTGGGGCATTTCATATACTAATTGAACAGAGTTCACCTGCACATGTCCACTTTAGTGATACAGACTGTAACCAAAAATGCAATGAGCCGTAGCTCTTAATCCCTTATAACAACGGTAACAACAACCAGAGTGAGGACACAGTAAGGTTAAACCGTGTCCAACAGACAATCTGAGGTGGCTATCTCCCATCAAGTCAGCTCTGTTTTTAAGCGCATAGTTATGTTTTTACATATTGAAATAAAAGGAATTTAAAAAATTAAATTTAACAAACCTACACATTACCAAATACAAAACTTTATAACCCTCTCTAGACTTCGTTCCAATTAACCTAGATCATTCAACTCGCTCGCGAAGGTCGTATGCGACTTTAAAGTGAATACGTCTACAGTGTACAAGTAACTTTTAACTGTATCATATATACTCATGATAAGCAATTATTTTCGTTCCTAATTCGAATGAGCACATTCTGATGCTAAATCTGCAAAAGGACAGATAAAATATTTCTTTGTACAATGCAAACGATACAAACGTAGCGGCTGATAATAGAGACAATGATTTAATAATCTGCAATATATCAAGTGTTCTCGTTCAATCTATTGTACATATTGAAGTGATTGTAAAGTTTCAAGGAGTACTAAAATGTTGTGGTATTATGAATGTATTTAGAATATGAATAGCGAAAAACAGTCACCATATCGGATGTACATGTATAACTTGTCTTCCAACACCACGCTTGTGCCGAGGCCCATGGTCATAAAACTAATCGGTCCCATAAAAGGAGCAAATAGTTTCGCAGATACTTCTTGCTATGGTTCACTCACAATTGTCAGACGACCTAATCATCAGTCAGACCAGTCAAGTGTGACCAGCGTACCTGCCTGGTTTTGGCTCCTAATTACTGAACTGCCCAATACTGTCATACTGTGGGCAGAGTAAGCGGCCTCGTTGAGTGATACAGACTAACCAGATTATGATTGTGTTTGTAAGTTGCGTTTAATCTGTGTCGGGTTGCAGTTGTTTTATTAGTCAAGACTAGGGGTAGTTTTTTCAATGAAACCTTTTAGCCGTTGAGTTTGTTTTGCATTCATTTCATTAAATACATTGTTAGGTAGAATAATAACACGTTATATGGATTAAACATCTCCCTAATCTGAGTATAATCTCACATGTACTCTAAGTACCGTACTATATTACTTTGCGGAGACACTGAGTATATTTTTTTAGTTGGCATTGTATGCTGTCTGATGACTTTACACAAATCCCTGCATTCAATAAACCCGTGAAGATCTTCAACAAACCATTCTTGACGTAAAAGGGCGACAGCGCTTGTCGTAAGAAGCGACTACCGGGATCGGGTGGTCAGGCTCGCTGACTTGGTTGATGCATGTCATCGTATCCCAATTGCGTGGATCGATGCGCATGATGTCAATCACTGGATTGTCTGGTCCAGACTCGATTATTTACAGACCGCCGTCATACAGCTGAAATATTGCTAAGTGTGGCGTTATACAACTAACAAACAAACAAAACACAATAAGAGAAAGTGTATGAGTACTAAAACTTGCAATAGATATGCGTACCCTACGTACACACATGAGTCCCATTCGACAGTCTACAACACACGAATAACTTTCAAACAAGTTTGGGTACCCCTTCTGTTCAGGCAAGTAATTTAGTTCGATAATTTTGTATTAAAATCCTTTTCAATTTGTTTTCATCCTTTTTCCCTATTCCACGCATGTTTATGTTGCTACATCTTATTGCTCATGTTTCCAAGTATTGTAAAACACTCTAATGTTTCTCCTTCTTAATCTAACGTTATAACATTTCCGGTCATTGCCATCATCTAATACACAAGAGATTATACCAAGACATATTTTATTCGGTTTTATGGTCTATGCGGTCTTACAATTGATTTTATTAGTCTTTAAATCTTATGTCTAGTAAATATTTTCACAAACAGGGCTGTTAACTGATATAAGGAATGTGACATCCAGTTGAGGACTGAATACGACGTACGTTAGTCTGGTAACGACATTTCTACAATAATTTTTTGAATAAACCGTTAATACGCCAGTTGTGACAGGGATGATGGTATGGTAGATGTAGCAGACATATTGACAGCCGTTGTTACGCGAGTCACTAGGTTATTAGTACGCATTGGCCTTGTTGATTGGTACTATACTTTCTGTGGCCACTGGCGGACGTAATTCAAACTCCTTCCAAACTGACATCGCACCAAATATATTTGTGTATCGATTACATAACTCTTACTGACAGGGTAGGGTGGTAGTTCACGCGAAACGGACGACACTGTGTATATTGAGCGGCTCCTTAGATATCGCCTCACAACATACTTTAAATGAATGACCAATTAAACGATGATACACATCAGGATCGCGGAGAAAATACAAGCCTTGTTCGCGTTGAATATATATATCAAGGCACAAATTCATCTTTCATGAACTTTTTGTGACTTGGTGCTTAATATATCCACATATCAACGAAAATGTGTAATACATGTATCCACAAAAATATACATGTACAGGCTAGGTATTTGCCCACAGCAACACCTGCATAACTGTTTATTCACGCGTGGTGTGGCAGATTGTAATTGACCGACAACAAGTATTGTAGAATCACCTGTAAATAAGGCCGACACTGTAATTAGACACAACGTACTAATGAGAATATGAGAATTATCATAAGAAGGCTGTTACGTTTTTCTTAACTATTACCATTTTCAAACCAAAAGTGACAATGCAGTTAAAAGTTGCTTTAGTGTCACAATATTCACTCCCGTTTTCCTCAACCGCATTGAAACATAATTCCTACTGGTCAGTTCGACACTGCTTGTAATTAAATAATTATTTCGAGATTTCATTCGAATGTAAGATATTCAGCCAAACGTTATGCAATAAAAGACGAATAGTTTCTTTCCATTAAAATACGCCGGGCGTACCTGTCACGTAATTGCACAGTGGGATGTATCAACGGTTCATAAAATGGGAAATGAAATAGAAACTAACTAAAATTTAATGTTGTACACGCACATGAATTCGTATGATAAACTGCCAAAACGTTTTGAGAGATAAGGCCGGGTTCATTAAAGATGTTGGGTGCGGTTAGGACCAAACTTTTTCAGCTCACAGTGTTAGTGGTCCTGGAACCCATAGTGTCAAACAGGTTCTGCACAATACGTCCATCAGATTCTACTGTTCAGCAACATTGTCACTGAATTTCAGAACTCTGGCATGATAGAATAATCAAGGATTTCGAAGGCAAAACCTTTTCTCGCCCATGGGCGAAATATTTCAATAAATCTGTAAATGAGTTAAGTTTTGTGTCATGATACTTAAATAAATACATTTAATGTATTTGCGAAACTAAAACATGAGTTTTGAGTAAAGGAACATATTCTCGCCCATGGGCCTGCCCATGGGCCTACCCATGGGCCAAACCTTTTTCTCGCCCATGGGCAAAATATTTCAATATCGCTATAAAATAGTTGAATTAAGTTAAAATGAGTTAAATTTTGTGTCATGATACTTCAATAAATACATTTAATGTATTTGCGAAACAAAATCATGAGTTTTAAGTAAAGGAACATATTCTCGCCCATGGGCCAAACCGTTTTCTCGCCCATGGGCGAAATATTTCAATATCGCTATAAAATCGTTGAATTAAGTTAAAATGAGTTAAATTTTGTGTCATGATACTTGAATGAATACATTAAATGTATTTGCGAAACAAAAGCATGAGTTTTAAGTAAAGGAACATATTCTCGCCCATGGGCCTGCCCATGGGCCTACCCATGGGCCAGACTTCGCCCATGGGCAGGCCCATGGGCGACATAGTCTAAATATTGAGTTTTTAGACAATTTTTTTTTCATTTTTTCTTCCTTGGTATGTTCCCATGAAAACGGCATGTTTAATTTTGTAAATACCTTTAACCGAGACTGGGCAAAGACCGTAGAGTTTCTGGACTTTTGGGTTTCCAGAATTAAAATGGGACGTGTTAGTATAAATTAAGTCAATATGCAGATGATACATAGTTATTTTTAGATGGATCTGAAGAGTGCCTTAGAACTGCAATTGATACTTTAAATATATTTTATAGAATATCTGGTCTTAAGGTAAATATTGACAAAACTAAAGCTATATGGAAAGGTTCAATGACAGGAAGCAGCATCAAAGTCTGTGAAGACATAATACTAGACTGGCTTAATTCCGGATTACATGATCTATGGGTAATAAATACAAGAAATAGACTCGTACATATTCATAGATTATTGGAAAGCTGGAAAAAACCCATCTAACATTGATAGGGGGACACTCACTATGGCGCCTCCTTTGTCGGCTTCTTCTGGCACGCCAGAAACCTATGATTGTGGGTTCGAATCCCGGTTCGCCACAATAATGTTTCTAGATTTGTCAGCACAATACCTGTGCTCGTGGGTTTCACCGAAGTGGTAAACAGCTGAGACCTGCATCACTTCGGGCTTTCCTCCCACATTAAGCTGACACGCCGTGATATAACTGAAATACTGTTAAAAGGCAGCGTAAACCCAGCTCACTCACTCACAACTCTTGCTTGCCGCATCTCATAAGCTTCGATCGACGCTCATGATATCAATCACTGGATTGTCTGGTCCAGACTTTTTTCAGATCGCCGTCACATGGATTATTGCTTCATGCAGGGTTTAAACAAACACATAACAATAACAAACAAAGGAACAAAAAAAACAAGCGAGGAACGCCGTCCAAAGTTTATTTGAGACGGCAATTGCTTATGTTGGCTTTCATAACAACGATAAATGTGGTCAGTGGTTAGTCCTAGTCAGCTGGGTTTTCATGCCGCTTTGTACTGTACTTCATTTAAATGACCCTCCTGATTATTCCATCATATTTAGTCGGAACAGTGTATGGCTGACCTATTCTGAAATGTAAACTGATGTAGTTAACTGCACGAGGGGCGGATGACGCTTGTTAACCTTTGCATGAAGTGACAGGATAACATGTATGGGAGGTTCTGTTACATCTAGCACATCGACTGCATTCTGTCAGGATGAAGTTTGCGATATATGTTGTGTCTGTCCTCCTCTCATCTGGTAGGTAACCATTATATTGTAGCATATGTTCATATGTATACATTGTAGTTAGAACAAAACAACGCACAAAGTTGCAGAACTTAATTATGCCATTATGATTTGAATTCCATATTTGTCCGAATTATAATCCTTACCACGTTACGTGAAGATTTATAACAGAAAACTGTTCAAAGCGGCGTTTTACCTCAGTCACATGCAGTGATTGCGGCGCTACGTCAGCTGTAAGAAAATTGACGCTTGTTGGCATATGTCTGGGGATCGGGTTTAATAATTTACAGACCGCCGTCATATAGCTGTAATATTGCTGAGTGCGGCGTTAAACAACAAACAAACAATCTTTTGTGCGGCGCAAGGCTAAATTTTCTTACCATTTAATGAAAATCATGTGAATGGCGAACACATGGTGCCATCACTAGTTTTCAGTGGTTCGTTTATAAAATTTGTCCTTTGTTTTCTTGCATTGATGTTTTATAAAAAAAGGTACCATGAGCAAATGATTTAGTTACGTACGATATCATTGTTTTAACTATATCGTCAAAGCATTGTTGAAGACCACTGCTGCTATAATTACCTCGTTGAAGAATATATCCTTGTCTGTGTGGCCATTCCAGTGACTGGCCTTGCGTGGCTTACAAGAAGAGAGAGTGACCCAGGACCAGACCTTAGTTGCCTTAGCACTACGTGTGAGAACGTATATGCACCTGTCTTCAGGATCATGAGCAGACCAACGTTTAGCTATCTTATCGAAGATGGCAGACTGAGTCTTGACTGCAGGTTAGTATCACCATTCGTTAACCAAATCTTTGAAGACAAGTTTGTTTTTTTTGTTTGCTGTTTAACGCCGCACTCAGCAATATTCCAGCTATATGACGGCGGTATTTAAATAATCGAGTCTGGAGCATCCATTGCTTAACGTCATGAGCATCGATCCACGCAATCGGGATCGATGACATGCATCAACAAAGTCAGCGAGCCTGACCAACCGATCTCGTTAGTCGCCTCTTACGAAAAGACCTATTCTACCCCGGATCTTCAGCGGTCCTATGCGCTCAGGTCACATCTCCTCACTCTTCGATAAAACTCAGTGGATCGATGCACATGATGTCAATCACTGGACTGCCTGGTCCAGACTCGATTATTTTTATAGAGCGCCGTCATATAGCTGGAATATTGCTGAGTCCGGCGTTAAACAACAAACAAACAATTCAACCAGGGGACAATGTCAGCAGCATCCTTTGTCAACGTCAGAAATGTCAACGTCCACCACAGCACCATTTGCGGCCTTTGTGGCCGATACACACAGTTCAATTCCACTGCAGACCGTCCGAGAACCGGCCGACCAAGAGCTACCACCCCTGCACAGGATCGCTACATTCGACTGTTCCACCTACGTCATCACAGGGATACAGCTACAGAGACTGCAGTACGCATCCCTGGTTTGAGGAGGATATCGGACCAGACTGTCAGAAACCATCTTCGCGAAGACGGAATCCTACCCAGAAGACCAGTTATCGTCCCTGTTTTGCAACAGATCCATCAACAGCGACGCCTGCGTTGGTGCCATGCCTTACAGCCTTGGAAATTGAGAAACTGGAGACGAGTGTGGTTTTGCGATAAGTCACAATTACTTCTTCACCGGCGAGATGGAAGATGTTTATCGTCGTCGAAATGAGCGTTTTGCCCCACATTGTGTAGGTGAATTCAACAAATTCAGTGGCGGTTGTGTCATGGTGTGGGCCATATCCTACACTACGATCTCAACCCAATCGAACACCTCTTGGATGAACTTGATCGACGTGTACGTCAACGTCAGAACACGCCGCAGACACTCCCACAACTGGTCAAGGCGTTACAAGCAGAATGGCGTAGAATTCCGCAGGACAGAACTTGTACAATTATCCAGTCACTGCCGAAAAGATGCAGAACCCCGATTGCTGCCCGGGGTGGTCAGCACAACCTTGTGGCTTTATGTGACATGACAATGAACAGTTTTCAATGCCCTTGTGCAACAATATGTGACTATCGAGTCCCAGAATTTTATATTTGTATCTGTGATATTAAATTAAATATATCGACTTTATTAGGTACAATAATTTTACTAAAAATTTACCTGTGCGTTTTGGTTTTTTTGAAGAGCGTACATCTTAACTATCTCCTGTCAAATATTGGGGCGGTCGGGTAGCCTAGTGGTTAAAGCGTTCGCTCATCACGAAGAAGACCCGGGTTCGATTCCCGACATGGGTACAATGTGTGAAGCCCATTTCTGGTGTCCCCCGCCGTGATATTGCTAGAATATTGCAAAAAGCGGCGTAAAACCATACTCACTCACTCACTCCTGTCAACTATTGGTATTTGAACTTGTCACCTTTGTACTGCCACAGGGACAATATAAATGCATTGACAAATCGTTCAATAGTTACACTCATAATTGTAAGCACACAACCCCATCCGACCCGTGAATAGGGTTAGGATAGGTCTTCAGCAACCTACGCTTGTCGTAAGAGGCGACTAACGGTATCGGGTGTTCACACTCGCTGACTTGGTTCATGCATGTGATCGTATGCAAAATGAGTGGATCGATGCTCATGAAGTCAATGACTGGGTTGTCTGGTCCAGACTCGATTATTTACAGACCGACGTCATATAGCTGGAATATTGCTGAGTGCGGCGTTAAACAACAAATAAGCAAATTTACAACCCCATCCGTATTTACTTATATTAACTATGCGTGATTGATACAGCAGTTAGTATCTGCACCAAACCATTGCATCATTAATAATAAAGAAGGTGGCATACAAACAAATTAAATGAGATACCAACAAAATGCCAACGGCTGCTATCAAGTTGATCAAATTTACATATACTGAATATTAGGCACACCGTTTGAATATGAGGCAAAAAAACTTGTAAGGTGTAATATATGTTCTCTTTGCAGCCAACAGACAAGGACTATCGCAGATGAATGTCAAAGCTCTTCAGTGGACTGTTTCGCGAGTATTTTGCTGCCGGACCTAGCCATTGCCCTCAATCTGTTCTGTCTCCACCAAACAGGTATTCCAAATCCATCTTTTTTGGAGCAGTTTCATTTGAACTCTTGGGTCATATGCCACCTTGAGTGACGTGTTTATTCCTAAAATATATACCCCTTCGGACCCAGGGTAGATACGAATATATCCTCAACACCCCAACGCTGGTCGTAAAAGGCGACATGATTGGGCAACCTGTTGGGCTGCGTCCCTGTGTCGGCAGAGAAAGAGATTCTGGTGGTTGGGTGCACCGGGGCCGGCAATAGAGCTCCTTAGTCAACCACACCACATCGACCCTAACTTTGCCTCGACGGGCGGTAGAATGGGCCCGTTTCTATCAATAGGCTGATCATGTCACGCCCTGTGCATAAACTATTTCGTAAAGTCGTTTGGTATTTCAAAATAAATTTATTCAAAATGTCCATTACATATGTCTCAACTTATAAAACCTGCTTAGAGCCCTATGCCCACAAGGAGGTGGTTCCTGGGCCAATCTGATGTTCAAGTATGTTTGTGAATAAATATTTGCTTGTTTTTAGTTTTGGTGTGAAACTATTATCAACTGACATTATTGAAGGTTCATCCAGGAGGTTAAAGTAACGTAAAATAGCTTTCCTCCTGTGTGACTCGTTATTCCTATCATAATCGATGTAACTATCATCAACCAGTGTTTTTAAGCCGACTCATTGTTGCCAACTCGATATTGTGCGCAACCACCAGTAACTAAAGTGATGACGTTAATCCTGCTGGGATGTCGTGCAGGAAGCTGAGGTACCGTTAGTCCCCACGGTCCCCAGGGAGATGGCCCAAGTTTGGTTATTGATGGCCTATAGCCCATGTTTTAAACTGTATGATTAATTTCGTCATGCCCAAATGTGTTTGATAATATCGTTTATAGATATGACTTTGCACAAATAACTCCCTTTTTATATAAACTTGGTCTCGTCGCTATATGGCTGAAATAATGCCGATGGGACATTATTTTTTACTCAGTCACTCATTCACCCCTAAGATATATGAAATTGACAGAGATATCTACGATTTACTTTGGCAAATGTTTATAACAAAACCACACATTCATAAATAACTATCAGATGTTATGTGTTTCTTTCACAGAAATCGAGGAAGAGGCGTCATGTTGGACCAGTGATAACTTGCCAGGGGCTGTTGTTTCATGTCGATATGAAAACAGGTAGGGTGACGGTACAAGTTTCCATTCACATCTACTGAATAGAGGTTTGTTTGTTTAACACAATGACCCAAGTACATGACGGCGGTCTGTAAATATTGACAAATTACGACAAACATGGGTTGCTGAAGACCAGCTCTGACCCAGATCTTCACAGGTCCTGAATAAAGGCCTCAAGATAATTTACACGGGTAGGTGAATCAAAACTTGTGTAGAGGCCTGTATAGATCCGGGGTAGAATAGGTCTTCAGCAACCCATGCTAGCCGTAACAGGCGACTATGCTTGTCGTAAAAGGCGACTCACGGGACCGGGTGGTCAGACTCGCTGACTTGGTTGATGCATGTCATCGATCCCAATTGCGTAGATTGATGCTCATAATATTATGGTCCAGACTAGATTATTTACAGACCGCCGTCATATAGCTGGAACATTGCCGAAAGCGGCGTTAAACAACGAATAAACAAACAAACAAAAACTTGTGTAGATCTCGATTTCTGTAGACAAACCATATGGATAGATATGCAATGTATTCTTCAAAAGGCCCAATGATAAGAGGAGAGATCAGGTTTAACTTTGCCTGAGAATGATTTCACTTACAGCAAGCTCTTACGGTAAAAGGATGGTGGAAATTGACATTACATTCCCGTACTGACAATCAGATTTTCACTCCTTTCATAGCGACAAAAATAAAATAAGTACATGTCTGTGCACAATATCGTCAGATGAGGAATACAGGTAGAGGAAGAATTCACAGATTCAAAGTGACATTTCAATGCCAGCTCAATCTCTTTAAAATCTTATCTCAGTTTTCGCTACCGCTTAGCAAAGATCTGAGGACACCCCATAACGGGTCACGTCAGAACGACCTCTAGCGAACTTTGACCGATCAATGAAATGACTTACAAGAAATTGACATTAGCCAATCAGAAGGCACATTCTATCGACATTAGCCAATCAGAAGGCACATTCTATCGACATTAGCCAATCAGAAGGCACATTCTATCGACATTAGCCAATCAGAAGGCACATTCTCGAGCTTCACAACACTAGTTTCAAATTGGCGACTACGCTTCGAAACATATTTTGACGTATTCTCGGTTAAACAGTTTAAAACCGATACAAGGAACATTCTGGAATGGCTTACAGATGGCCTAGATTGTATGGATATTATCATAAAACCCGTAACTGTCGTTCGGAATACCCTCTGTTGAATTTTTCGTGGTTGCATCATCAGAAAACACATTCCATCTGTCACTTTCATGATCTGGTAAGCGATGCTCTGCTTGGTTGGATGAAAGGTCGTTCTGACGTGACCCGTAATGGGATGTCCTCAGATATTTGTTCAGCGATAGCGAGAACTAAGATCTGGTTTTAATGAGATTGGTGCCAGCTGTATTGACCGGAGGTACCGGAAATGTAGAAGAAAATTATTCTGTGTGACTTTACCTCGAAGTTCATCACAACGTAACATTCCAATTCATTCTGATTGGTATGTGACCAGCGTCGATAAACTGCCCAAAGAAGGCAACATTATACCTATATGTGATACATATATTGACATATAGCCTCTGGAGTTATTCAGTATTATTCATAAAATGTCATACATGGATTACAAACAATCATTTGTAAACGGAATATACTCTGCTTTCACAACTGATGCACGTAAAATCACTGTCTCAGGAAACACGTCTGGTGTCGATTACAAGTTTCAGTGCCCGTGTGATAACGCGTAAATCTGAATTGTCCCTCCAATGTTCGGAATTAGAGAATAAAACATTCAACAGCTGGGGTATTGCTTAGTGAAACAATTATAATTACATAAATAAATAGGCCCGTGAAGATCCGGGGTAGAATAGGTCTTCAGGAACCCATGCTTGTTGTAAAAGGCAACTATGCTTGTTGTAAAAGGCGACTAACGGCATCGGGTGGTCAGGCTCGCTGATTTGGTTGATGGATGTCATCGATCCCAATTGCGTGGATCGATGCTCATGATATTAATCACTGAATTGTCTGGTCCCAACTCGATTATTTACAGACCGCCGTCATATAGCTGGAATATTGTGGCATTAAACAACCAATAAAACAAAACAATAAAAAAATAAAAAAATAAAAACGTTTACTAAATATCTATTTTTGCTTTCAGAGTTGCCTTTGTCGAGTGTGTTTACCACAGAGTAAGCAGTCTCACCGAGTGCACTGAAACTACTGGCGCCATCTTCAGACAGTTGCTGTTGGCTTTTGGACCTTAGACGTATCCATGCATACAGAAACATGAACAAAACTGGACAAAAACAACATGTCATGTTTGCCAATAAACTGGTTTGCATTAAGACGATCGTTTCTTTTGTTTCGAAAAGGATGATGTTGCCATGGTTTCCGGGTTGATTTTTATCAATGAGAGAGAAGATGTGACATGGGTGCATAGTATGAAATATATCCTCTAATGCTTGAGGGATCATGATTACTCGAACAAAGTACAGCAAGTTGAAATATCAAAAATAAACCCTTTGTCACGAGATAAATCTTGAAATTATTGCGTCAACAAATTGATGTTTATGTAGTCTCCTTGTCTCAGTGCGTCATGAAATATCTATTTGATGCCCTAATCCTCAAATTCAGAAAAACCCTCCTTCAACAAGTGACAAATTAATGACGTCACTCTCAGAAAAAAGGGTCCATTCTTTTAACGTTTCGTAATACCTTTCATCCGACATATATCGCACCATGAAAGTTTGAAATACGTTTTTGATTACTGTAAATCGTGAAATTAATGCGTCTCCAAAAGAATGCGACCACTGGACCCTAGCCAAAAATGCGGCTTAATTTAATTCACGCTCGCGATAATTTCAAGATTTATAGTATTGTTTTTTCTACATGTTACCACAGGAAGATACCGGCGGCGCAATGACCTTTTTGCAAACACCTGGTGTCAACACAGATTTTCAATGGTTTGGGATGTAAAGGCAAAATAATGATGAAACATATGAATGGATCACTGACTGGTGTTTGGAGTGAAAGACTTGAGGGGCTCGGCCTTTATTTGATCTATAATTATGCCTAATGTGTCACCTGCATTCGATCACTGAATTTTATTAAATTGGCTAAAAATAGTCATGGAAAATTAATTATCATGAACCGTTTACTGAGAATCAGCGATGACACCGGGTGTTTGCAAAAAGTGGATTGCTTTGAAAAGTGTTCTGTCGCTTCTATTTAACCTGTGCCAGTCGTTACAGTGAGTGAGTGAGTTGGGTTTAACGCCGCTTTTAACAGTATTCCAGTTATATCGCGGCGCGTCAGCTTAATGTGGGAGGAAAGCCCGAAGTGATGCAGGTCTTAGACGTTTAACACTTCGGTGAAACCCACGAGCACGGGTATGGTGCTGACAAACCTAGAAACATTATTGTGGCGAACCGGGATTCGAACCCACAATCATAGGTTTCTGGCGTGCCAAAAGGACGTAACTCTGCACGGCGAATTTCGGCGCCTTAGACGACTGGGCCACCCGTGGCCCCCTGTTACATCAACTAGTGACTTATTATTGGGTTTGACACTGTCAGGTAACCTTTTGGTTTAAAGCGTTGCTCGTCACGCCGAAGACCCGGGATGAAACCCGACATGGGTACAATGTGTAAAGCCCATTTCTGGTGTCCCCCGCCGTGATAATGCTTGAATAGTGTTAAATGTGACGTAAAACCAAACTCACTCACTTAAGTATTATATAAAGGTGATGCTTTCCAAATTGAAATTTGGACGACTGGGCCCCCCGGGCCCCCTAAGTGAGTGATGGAAATGAGATGATCAACCATAACCAGATGAGACAAAAAGGGGAAAACGTTAACATTGTCAACACACAACATATGTATGTATTATATTTCTAAATTAAATGCAATAAAACTAACTATCGGTTACACCTACTTGGGGTGTCAGTCCAGATTTAAAAAGGTCATTATGCGACGATGTCGTATTGGACATTCTCTTTATACACATAAATATTTACTGAAAGGTGAAGATCCTCCATTCTGTGTCCCTTGTGATGAAAGAATCACGGTCAAGCATGTCATATTTGACTATTGATTTTTCCATCACGAGGAATAATTATTTCCAGGTTTCTCCCATAAAGGATCTTTTTCCTGTAAGTTCTGGTTAATTCTTGGGTTTTTAAAAAAAAATACAGTTAATTGATAAATTTTAATTATATTTCTTGTAAAAAAGGTGTGATTTTAATTTGATAGAATGAAATAATAACTGAGATTGTCAGTGGCTGTACCTTCAAAGTGATTGAAGTAACGTAAAATAATTGACCCCTGTCCCCGTAAGTCCAATTTCTTTCAAAATATTTAAAAGGTTTTAATCGTATAATAAATGCAGGTTTTAAATGTTTTTGGCTTACACTTTCTAACAATCACCAGTGGCCAGAGATGGTGTAAATTCTGCTAGGGTACCACGCAGGAAGCAGATGTACCGTAAGTCCCCATGGTCCCTTATAAGGTGGTCTGACTTTGGTTTCTGGTGATCCATAGCCCACTTTCACAATGTATCGTTATTAATAGTCATATTTGTATGGTTTACATACTTGTTTTAAATCTATGCCTGTGATACTCTAGTGCTTTTACTGTCTTTTGTCGACAGATTTTATAGTCTATAATTATGTATTATTACTGTACAACTTGATTTAGTCACGATATGGCTGAAATATTGCTGATGTGACTATAAATCTTAACTCACTCACTCTATATATATCATATTTTTCCGATGCAGTCACAAAGCCTACTAATATTGCCCAGTGAACTGAATTAAAAGTGTAATCACAAGAAATGATCTGTCTTTCTCAAGTTCTGCACTTCTTAAATTCAGTCTGATATAATCGTGGCCTGGACATTCCATTAAATAATGTTTCACGGTCGATCTCGGTAGTATTTTCATTACAGTGAGTACGTGCGGGGGGGGGGGGGGGGGGGGGGGGGCTCATTATCAATGACACTGCTGTAAGAATTTAATCCACAGTGCCCAAGGCGAAGTCTAGTAATTATGACCCTCTCACGTTTCTTTCGTCCACAAATTGTCCTATGTGTTTTTATTTTCCAGGACAAACTGTGTTCATGTGTGGGCCAGTAGTCCCAGCATCCCACAACTTGTCAGCTTGCGGTGAAAGATTTCGCTAAAATGGAGTCGAAATCATTTGGTTGGGTTCTGAATTCAGATATTTTTATGTCAGGATTTTGCAAGTCAGATTTCGCAAGTTTGTCTGCTATCTCATTTCCATGCAGTCCAACATGAGCTGGAATCCACACACTATCACATGTAATACAGTGTGAGTTGAAAAATGTATCCAGCTTAAATATTTCATAAACAATTTCACTTCGTGAACCATTGACACCAGATTCAATTGTGTCAATAGCTGCCATGGGCTTAGTTAATAAATATGCCGCATGGTCATATTTATTACCCCACCTTAGACTTGAGAAATAGTTATACGTGCAGCAGCAAATACTGAGAGATGGTCATTGTGCCTGAACATACTTGAGATGTTATCAATATGCCTCAGCATTTCGATACCATGGCCGAACTGTTTGGGGCATCCTTCAAGATGTGGCTGAAATTGTCATCATATTCAGTTAGAAAGGCCTAGAAACATTTCCACGCATTCAGCCTGAACTGAACTGAAACAGGGATAGCTGCAAGGGCCATCCTTCAAATTCGCAAAACCTCTTGACTGTATTCGGTCAAATTTGGAAAGATGACATTATTAGGCAGACATCATTACCTGGCAGTCATATTCAAGCCTTTATTTATATTATTGCTTTATTTTTTGTTTGCGTTTAATGCCGCACTCAACAATATTCCAGCTATATGACGGCGGTCTGTAAATAATCGAGTCTGGACCAGACAATCCAGTGATTGAAATCATGAGCATCGAACCACGCATCGATCCACAAGCCTGACCACCCGATCTCGTTAGTCGCCTTTTAAAGACATTGAATAACATTGAGGACTTATCAGCACCCACTACGTTTGGCAGTGTACTTCAATAGATTTATAAGTTTATTATATTTGTTAACAACATGAGATATGTGAGAACTCCATTGTAGTCTCTGATCAAAATAAACTCCAAGACATTTCAACTCTTGACAATGTCTATGTTGTGGTCACTAAGGGCAAGCTCCATATTTGTAGGAACTTTTGTTCTGCTTGTCTTCATTTGGACAGAGAAACACCCTACTTAGAACACCACACACCAATATGTCTAATAGTAAGCATTTCTGAATCGATTCGTTTACAAGCTTGATATAAGTATAATGACCTTTAATTGACCTATAATCATATCCATGTGGACGACAACCTACTGTAGTAAATATTGTCGTGCTTGTAAACTGACGATCAAAAACAAGTTTACAAATTATTTTATTTATTCATGAATATAAACAATTTACCCCAAGTATTGTTCAACTATACATAACGCATTAATAACCATCGCTAATTACTCTTCTGTGTCCATGGCTGCCGAGTAAGTTTGCTTGCTTGTTTGTCGTTTTACGCCGCACTCAGCATTATTCCAGGTTTATGACGGCGGTCAGTAAATAATCGAGTCTGGACCAGACAATCCAGTGATTAATATCATGAGCATCGATCCAGGCAATTGGGATTCGATGACACGCAGCTAGCCTGACCACCCGATCCCGTTAGTCGCCTCTTACGACAAGCATGGGTTGCTGAAGACCTATTCTACCCCGGATCTTCACGGGACGTCAGAGTAAGCCAGCGTAAATGTTTACAGTGACAGCGTTATTTGGAAACACAGAGAACAATCCCGAACTGTACATGTAGTTATGTTCAACACTAAGCTGGTGACTTACTGGTGTAAATGATCCTACTGGCACAACAATTACCAACTAAAACACCGTAACGTGTGGTGTACAACGCCAATTTTGGGGACGCAGTGTTTAGTTCATGTTCTACTTAATTGTACGTGACAAAGCACTTGTGCAGTGTGCCAATCTGATAATAATCCGATATTGAACATATTCAATTCTTATGGATCATCGAAAACCTTGGTTATATGCATCAATGTGTAAGCTATCGATAGATCGATGTTTTAATAAGTTTGTGTGTGTAAAGGGATCCGAATGGAACTAGGGGCGTGATTTTTAATCTTGTTTTGATCAATAAGATTCAAACATTCTTCAAAGTCATGGCAGAATGTACGATTTCGAAAACATCATAACCATGTGTTTATGAATCGCTGTCAAATAGTGATGCCCTGCCCTACTGGTGACACCCATCACAAACACATGCAAAGGAAAGTCAATCGTTCATCTGAAAAAAACATGGGAACATATGGTACAAGTCCAAATAGGGAATTGCATCTTACATTATTATTCTCACCGAGGTGCTTAATTTATAAATATTCTCTACATTAAACTATTCCAAGATTTACTGAGGCCTTGAAAGTTGCAACTTTGATCAACCAACTTTTGAGCAAGAGTCATGTGACGCTCTTTTGTACCTCAAATCTGTGAAATGTAGATACCAAAGCAGTGGTTATGGCTACGATTGCTACAATGCTTTGATGTATATCATGGTTGGTTGGTTGGTTTGTTGTTTAACGCCTCACTCAGCAATATTCCAGCTATATGACGGTGGTCTGTAATTAATCGTGCCTGGACCAAACAATCCAGTGATTGACATCATGAGCATCGATCCACGCAGTTTGGATCGATGACATGCATCAACCAAGTCAGCGAGCCTGACCACCCGATCCCGTTAGTCGCCTTTTACGACAAGCATAGTCACCTTTTACGGCAAGCATGGGTTGCTGAAGACCTATTCTACCCCGGAATCTTCACGGGTCGTATATGATGGACTTGCTGATTAATACAGAAGGTATATGATGGACCTTCTGATTAATTCATTCAATTAATCGCATTTCCACGGCCTATTCACACCAGTGGGGTTGAATAATTAACAGTACAAAACGTCGTTAGCGGCAGGTGAGCTACAAAGCTAATGCCGTACGAGACAAGGCTGTACACAAAAATAAATTCTTACAGGAAAAGAGAATAAGTGGGGACGTTTAAACTGAATGATGCTTGGCTGCCTCTGTCCAAGTTATGCTAATCGAGGAAGTGCATTATACCAGGTGACAAACTTTACACTGACCTTTGCAGGAAGTGGCAGGATGATGTACTCATGTAATGGAAGCAAATGGGATAATTAGTTATTATTTCTGTATTCCATTAAAACATTGGATGTTCTGTGACATCTAGCACATCGACTGCCTGTTGTCAGGATGAAGTTTGTGATATGTGTTGCGGCTGTTCTCCTCTCATCTGGTAGGTAACCATTATACTGCAGCACATTTTCATTTACCATCACTGCGTATTACTGTCTTCAAACAGCAAAAGTTTTAAAGAAGAATGTTGATTAATAAATAGAGATTCTCACCTGAGGGTCGATGAAAACCTCGGTTTTAAAATGTTATCGACTCGTGTAGATATAGTTCATATCAAATGACACTCGGTGTTTGTATTGCTGTTAAACTAAAGACCGTTAGCATACCAGCACACAGTGATGGATAATCCCAGAATCCCAGATTCGTCCTTATGATAACCCCTACCACGTTACGTTACGTCTCCTTCCACGTTACGTCTCCTTCCAAATTAACCGACCGCCTCCGTGGTCTTGTGGTAGAGCGTCCGCCCGGAGAGCGGAAGGTCCAGGGTTCGATCCCGGGCCGCGTCATACAAAAAGACGTTAAAAGATTGTACTCGTTGTTACCCTGTCTGGCGCTCGGCATTAAGGGGCTAAAACAAGGACTGGTCGGCTCGAAGTATACTGTGTCTGAGTGGGGTATTCATGTTAAACTGCGGCATGGTATCTCAGTGAGCTACCACTATAAATCGGCATCAGTCCGGACTAGTACAAGCAGCCACACACACACACATACACGTGCATGCACGTCGCTATATAAGTGCAATAATCTTGGACGCGACGTTAAACCCAACTTCACCTCACCTCACCAAATTAACCCGTGAAGATTCCGGGGTAGAATAGGTCTTCAGCAACCCATGCTTGCCGTAAAAGGCGACTATGCTTGTCGTAAGAGGCGAATAACGGGATCGGGTGGTCAGGCTCGCTGACTTGGTTGATACATGTCATCGATCCAAATTGCGTGGATCGATGCTCATGATATCAATCACTGGGTTGTCTGGTCCAGACTCGATTATTTACAGACCGCCGTCATATAGCTAGAATATAGTGAACGTTTGTGTCTAAAGTATGTATGTGTAGGGCATGTAATGAATTGTAAAACATTATTTTCCGATAGTAAGTAAACTGTTATTTGAACTGACTCAAATACAGCTTTGCTGCTCTTTTATCATTTTCCCTTTGATGCGAGGATACGGCCTTCAGCATTACAAGTGCCTTCTGTTAAAGTATCCTGCCATGGCCAATTGCAATAGATACATACGATGTCAAATGTGTAAGTGCATCGTCAACGTATTGGAAAAGACCATTGCTGCTGTATTACCTCTTTGAAGAACATATCCTTGTCTGTGTGGACATTCCAGTGACTGGTCGAACGTGGCATGCCAAGAGAGAGACTGACCCAGGACCAGCACTTACATGCTATAGCGGGACATGTGAGAACGTAGTTGCACCAGTTCGAAGGATCCTGCAAGGACCAACGTTTAGGTATCTCATCAGAGAGGGCCTTGACTGCAGGTTAGAATCACAATTCGTTAATAAAATCTTCTGAAACAAGTACTTGCTCGGCTACTCATTTTAAAGAAGTAACAGTCTATCTGTGACTGAATATACCCCCCCCCCCCCAACACACACACACACACATACCCCAATATTGAATGACTGAACCCTTTGAAAATGTACCTATGATATTAATGGACATCTATCATTTCCTATCAAGAATATCATTCCGGGGTCTAGTTTTGGTTTGTTTGATTGTTATTTAACGCCGCACTCAGCAGTATTCCAGCCGTGTGACGGCGGTCTGTAAAAATTCGAGTCTGAAGCAGACAATCATTAGCTTCGATCAACGCCTCACCACCCGATCCCGTTAGTTGCATCTTATGACAAGCTTCGGTTGCTGAAGGCCAGTTCGTACCCGGATCTCCACGGGTTCCTAGGTCTAGTCCAGTAGATTCCTGTGAAGATGTTGAGTCACACACCTCGCTTCCAACATGGATATCAGTATTATTTCAGTAATTATGGATATCGTAACTATCCGATAGTCTGGAGTGCTATTGATGTCAACTATTGATATTAGACTTGTCACCTTCGTATAACCATGGGGACTTGAGCAATAGGACCCGTGGAGATTCCGGGTTAGAATAGGTCTTCAGCAACCCATGCTTGCCGTAAAAGGCGACTATGCTTGTCGTAAAAGGCGACTAACGGGATCGCTGACTTGGTTGATGCATGTCATTGATCGCAATTGCGTGGGTCGATGCTCATGATAATAATCACTGGATTGTCTGGTCCAGACTCGGTTATTTACAGACCGCCGTCATATAGCTGGAATATTGCTGAGTGCGGCGTTAAACAACGAGTAACTCGATCACTCGATGAGAACGCTTTAACCACTTGGCTGAGCATGAGCAATAGTAATGGAGTGAAAGTTCGATAAGTTGTTACACTATTAACTTTGGAAACGTACAACCCAGTCCGTATTTGATATTATTTCCATGGTATGATTGATAAAGTAGGATTTGCACCGAACCATCGCAACATTGATGATAACGAAGTTGGCACGCAAAACAAATTAATTTAAATACCAAACAAAATTGCCAACGATTTTTAACAAGTTGATTAAATAGAATAAAAGGCTATACTTGATTATTAATCAGAAGCACTAAATTTAAACTTGTAATGAATTTTATTGTCCCTGCAGCCAACAGACATTGACCATCGCTGGTGAATGCCAAACCTCTTCAGCAGACTGTCGAGTGCGTCACCAAAACCCGGACCTACCCAGTGCCCTCATTACCTTCTGTCGCTACAAAACAGGTATGCACATGTCCATCTTTCTTTGAGCAGGTTCATCAGAACTCTTAGGCCATGTGCCACCTTGGGTGACATGTTGATTCCTAAAAAATACACACCAATGAATATCTATTGAAAGGTGAGGATCCTCCGTTTTGCATCCCTTGTGATGAGAGAATCACGGTCAAGCATGTCCTGCTTGACTGTGTTGATTTTTCCATCACAAGGGATAACTATTTCAAGGTTAAATCTATGAAGGATCTTTTTAACACTATTAGTTCTCATTTAATCCTTGGCTTTTTAAAAGAAATCGAGTTGTTCAAGAAATTTAGTTAATTTGCTTTGTTTATACTAAATGAATTTTAGAATTAGTGGAATAAATAAATATCTGTGATTGATCGTGGCTGTATCCTCAAAGGGGGTTAAAGTAGTTTAAAATTATTGTCCCCCTGAGAGGGTATCGTAAGTCCATATCATCGAAAGTATGTTTTTTCCAACTACAGTTTTAATCGTAGAATATGTGTTCTTTTAATTTGGCTAAATTTGTCAATAATCGCCAACACCTGAAGGGATGATGTAAATCCGGCTGGGGTCCATGCAGGTAGCAAAAGTACTGTAAGTCCCCATGGACCCTAGCATGGTGATCTCCCTTCAGTTGCTGGCGATCTATAGCCCGTTTTTATAATGTAATGTAATGTAATGTATAGTGCTATTGATTTTTTTTATTACATACTAGTTTTAATTTTATTTCTGTGATAAGTCTAGTTATTTTACTGTCCCTCGTTGGCAGGTTTTAATATAAGTTTCAATATATGTATTATATTTAACCATTGATAGTCACGATATGGCTGAAATATTGCCGATGTGACTTAAATTTTTTTAACTCACTCACTCACTCCTAAAAATACATTGACATTGACTGTACTACCAACGATTACTGCGATTTTCTTGGGCAAATATCTTCATAAATATCTATCAGATATTATGTGTTTAGTTTCCAAACTTTCTTGAACAGAAATCGAGGACGAGGCGTCATGTTGGACAAGTGATAACTTGCCGTGGGCTCTTCTTTCATGTGCAGATGAAGACAGGTAGGGTCCATTAGCATCTATTGGATGGAGGCCTTTTGTACATCTAGAGACCTGATGATAAAAGATGGAATTGGGTATAGCAATGAGTTCAGAATTATTTCAGAGCTTTTTTGGCAGAAGGATGGTGAAAATTAACATTACATTCCCATAAAAACAATCAGATTCCCTTTGTCACCTAAAGGCGACCATTCAACATTTCATTGTGACAAGACCCGTGAAGATCCGGTCTTCAGCAACCCATGCTTGCTGTAAAAGGCGACTTTGCTTGCCGTAAGAGGCAACCAAAGCAACGGGTGGTCATGCTTGCTGAGTTGGTTGATGCATGTCATCGATCCCAATTGCGTAGATCGATGCTCATGATGTCAATCACTGGATTGTCTGGTCCAGACTAGATTATTTACAGACCGCCGTCATATAGCTGGAATATTGCTGAGTGCGGCGTTAAACAACAAACAACTGTACAGTGTGTACTTCAAGAATCCTTATGATAAGATTCATCGGTAGGTGGTAGGCAGATGGCCATTCGCGCTTATTTGTAAAAGATGATTAGCAGCCTTGACCTAACGGTCGTGGATGCCAGCGGCTTGCGGCAATGTTCGTTCTGTCAAATACTGATGTTTTGTCCAGACATGACGAAGCCGACATCGGGAGAGACCACTGTGCAATTCCGACGATATCATTAGCTTGTGTTTATGAATTACTATCGGGTAGTGATGATACTAGATGTTCGAAGAAAGGTAACCTGACCCACCCATCACAAACACATGACAACTTAGGGTAACATGTGGTACAAGTCAAAATATCGAATGTGTCAAATATGGAAATATCCACCACGCGTCTACCATAAATCGTGACAAGCTCTACTAAGGCCTTGGATGCTGTAACTGTGATCAAACAACTGATCTTACAGATACTGTTTGCCATTCTGCATCTTTATGCATGCAATGCCTTCTTAATGCATGTAATGCCTTCTTTATGCATGCAATGCCTTCTTTATGCATGTAATGCCTTCTTTATGCATGCAATGCCTTCTTTATGCATGTAATGCCTTTTTTATGCATGTATTGCCTTCTTTATGCATGCAATGCCTTCTTTATGCATGTAATGCCTTCTTTATGCATGCAATGCCTTCTTTATGCATGTAATGCCTTTTTTATGCATGTAATGCCTTTATGCATGCAATGCCTTCTTTATGCATGTAATGCCTTCTTTATGCATGCAATGCCTTCTTTATGCATGTAATGCCTATCTATACCTCTCTAGGATCACTTCATTTGCAAGAGGTTGTTTCACCTGCAAACGATTGTGACGTTCTTTAAACATGAACGAATTATTGAATTAAGTTCTAAGATATTATCGATCTCCTTTTTTGAGCGAATTGATAAGATCGTATCTCATTGCTGTGGGATGTTCTTAGAACCTTGTGATTTTGTTCTTAAAAATACGTGTGACGTTTTTATTGTATATCAATACTGTCTGGACACTGAGACCTATTACTCGTTAACATAACAATGAGGACGGTCATCCAATGTTACCTTACTCTATACCACGTTGGTCACGCATGTGCATATATCAAAGCAGCGCAGTAGATCTAAACTCCTTGGGACTAATGATACCGTTACATTTATGTTACATCAAATTCTACATTAAATGGATAATGCCGAGCAATGACGGAAGAACATAACATACCAGAACCACTTGACCGCCTCCGTGGTCTAGAGGAGAGTGGAAGGTCCGGGGTTCGATCCCCGGCCGCGTCATACCAAAAGATGTAAACCGATGGTACTTGTTGTTATCCTGCCTGGCGCTCGGCATTAAGGGGCTAAAACAAGGACTGGTCGGCTCGGAGTCAGTATACTGTGTCTGAGTGGGGTATTCATGTTCAACTGCGTCATGGTATCTCAGTGGGGATCACTATAAATCGGCATCAGAAGTGGTGTAGAGCTTAGTACAACTTATACCATCATCTATACTTAATGTTACAAGTCCTATCGTAAAAATACTGTTATGATGGAACAGCATCTTTATTACAGTATGAGTTGGAAATGGAAATGTTTTATCCTCTATTATTGATTAGGAAGATGGCAAACCATAATCTTGCTTTTCCTCGTCTATTGTTTTGTATATGATTGGTATTCTATTATATTTCACTCAAAAAATCATCTCAGTGGGCGTAGTGAGTGAGTGAGTATGGTTTTACGCCGCTTTTAGCAATATTCCAGCAATATCACGGCGGGGGACACCAGAAATGGGCTTCACACATTGTACTCATGTCGGGAATCGAACTCGGGTCTTCGGCGTGACGAGCCAACGCTTTAACCACTAGGCTACCCGACCGCCCCCCTCAGTGGGCGTAAGCTACACATGATCACCAAATGTAATTTCAGCTATACTCAGCACATCTCTGATAACAAGATCAAAATTATTTCCACAAATTGTAAAGGCTTAGCTGACAAGAATACAAGAACATATTTGCCCCTATATCATACCTTGTGACGTGGTTATTAGAATTTCAAAATATAAACCTAATTTAAACATAAACCCCGGGGGCGCTTTAGGTGACAAGTTATGCGTAATCGTTTACTAAATATGTATATTTCTGCCTTCAGGAGTGCCTTTGCCGAGTGTGCTGAAAAAAGAGTGAGCAGTCTCACAGAGTGCTCTGAAACTAGTGGCGCCATCTTCCGAGAGATGCTGTCGGGTTTACTTCCTTAGATGTATCCATGCATACAGAAGAACTTGACCAAATCATCATGTAATGTTTGTTTGTCAATAAATTAGTCTTAATTACGGCCATCGTTTCTTTCGTTCTGAGAAACGTGAAGTTAAACGTCACACGTTAAACGTCAAACGTTAAACGTCAAACTATATTTAGCAAGCTACAAAGAACTGTGTTGATTCCCAAATTGAAACGCGAAGGTTAATTAAATTGTGAGTGAATAACCACGCAAGATCAAAGAATAATTAACAAATTATCATAAAATTTACAGGATACAAAAGCATGTACATTCATGTGCAGTAACGTGATTCAGAAAAGTGGATACTATTGGGCGTGAGAGGTAATGGGTTTCAACAAAAAAAAAGTATGTGAACAGAATAATTCGAACCACGCCTCAACATTGAAAACATTCGTGCGAACGCCCGATTATGTTTCTAGGTTTGTCAGCACCATACCCGTGCTCGTGGGTTTCACCAAAGTGGTAAACGTATGAGACCTGCATCACTTTGTGCTTTCCTCCCACATTAAGCTGACACACCGTGATATAACTGGAATACTGTTAAAAGCGGCGTTGAACCCAACTTACTCACTCAGTCATATGTTAGAGTGAAGTATTCCGGTGTGAACAAACTGCCTGAGCATATACATTTTGTTTACAGACTGTTGTCGGTGAATCTGTAATTCAAAGACAACCCACTCAAAACACTGGACTCAACCAACGCCGCTTCACTCAGTATATTTGCTAACACCAAAGAGTTCGTGTTTTATTTAGTCGTGGTAGAATGGAGATAAACATACTGTGTTTTCAATGTAGAGCAAGGTTACTTGTAGATTTAGCATTTAACTTTTGAAACTTCGTCCTGCGGGTTCGGTTCCAGATTCAATTTTGCGTGGTTAAACCTACAGGTAACCCAGCTAGCTCTACATTGAAAACGCAGTATGTTTATCTCTTTAATGAAAAGACAGCCTCTGTGGTCTAGTGGTAGAGCGTTCGCCCGGAGAGCGGAAGGTCCGGGGTTTGATCCCGGGCCGCGTCATACCAAAAGACGTTAAAAGATGTTACTTGTTGTTACCCTGTCTGGTGCTCGACATTAAGGGGCTAAAACAAGGACTGGTCGGCTCGGAGTCACTCTGTGTCTGAGTGGGATATTCATGTTAAACTGCGGCATGGTATATCAATGAGCTAGCATTATAAATCGGCAGCCACACAAACACACACGTACATTCACGTCGCTATATAAGTGCAATAATCTTGGACGCGACGTTAAACCCTATTTCACCTCACCTCACCTCACCTCACCTTAAATGAAAACACGGTAATAAGTTCACAGGTTTATTAATAGCTAATCAGATAAACCGAACCTGCTCTGACAAAGGTCACTGATTAATCAAATCAAAGCAAATACACAAGCGGCTCAGCTAAGCAAGTGTATTACAGTAATAAAACGAGAGTACTTAAACCAACACTTTGACAAGATACCGACCAGATGCCTGGACAACAAATTAAGTCAACTGCGATCAGTTAACACCTGAGTCAATTAACTCAGCACTCTAATGAGTGAATAACCTCGGCTGTGTTAAATAACGGGAAATAAACACAGAGGGCCCATGAGTAATGATTCAGTCACCTACACTGAACAAGGAAATATTAAAATTCCCAAATAGCAAGACAATCACGGAAAAGTTGGTTATCCACGGATTACTAGAAAAACAGATTATTGGAAACACTAATTACTAAGTAGCTAGGCAATTAAGGGGGAGGTTGGTTATCCACAGATTACGAGGAAAACAGAGTATTCCAAACCCTAGCTACTATGTTTAGCTCGGTACAACCAGAGTAAGTGAGCAGAAGATCGAAAGGTGACGTCAAACGTTAAACGTCAAACTATATTTAGCAAGCTACAAAGAACTGTGTTGATTCCCAAATTGAAACGCGAAGGTTAATTAAATTGTGAGTGAATAACCACGCAAGATCAAAGAATAATTAACAAATTATCATAAAATTTACAGGATACAAAAGCATGTACATTCATGTGCAGTGACGTGATTCAGAAAAGTGGATACTATTGGGCGTGAGAGGTAATGGGTTTCAACAAAAAAAAAGTATGTGAACAGAATAATTCGAACCACGCCTCAACATTGAAAACATTCGCGCGAACGCCCGATTATGTTTCTAGGTTTGTCAGCACCATACCCGTGCTCGTGGGTTTCACCAAAGTGGTAAACGTATGAGACCTGCATCACTTTGTGCTTTCCTCCCACATTAAGCTGACACACCGTGATATAACTGGAATACTGTTAAAAGCGGCGTTGAACCCAACTTACTCACTCAGTCATATGTTAGAGTGAAGTATTCCGGTGTGAACAAACTGCCTGAGCATATACATTTTGTTTACAGACTGTTGTCGGTGAATCTGTAATTCAAAGACAACCCACTCAAAACACTGGACTCAACCAACGCCGCTTCACTCAGTATATTTGCTAACACCAAAGAGTTCGTGTTTTATTTAGTCGTGGTAGAATGGAGATAAACATACTGTGTTTTCAATGTAGAGCAAGGTTACTTGTAGATTTAGCATTTAACTTTTGAAACTTCGTCCTGCGGGTTCGGTTCCAGATTCAATTTTGCGTGGTTAAACCTACAGGTAACCCAGCTAGCTCTACATTGAAAACGCAGAATGTTTATCTCTTTAATGAAAAGACAGCCTCTGTGGTCTAGTGGTAGAGCGTTCGCCCGGAGAGCGGAAGGTCCGGGGTTTGATCCCGGGCCGCGTCATACCAAAAGACGTTAAAAGATGTTACTTGTTGTTACCCTGTCTGGTGCTCGACATTAAGGGGCTAAAACAAGGACTGGTCGGCTCGGAGTCACTCTGTGTCTGAGTGGGATATTCATGTTAAACTGCGGCATGGTATATCAATGAGCTAGCATTATAAATCGGCAGCCACACAAACACACACGTACATTCACGTCGCTATATAAGTGCAATAATCTTGGACGCGACGTTAAACCCTATTTCACCTCACCTCACCTCACCTTAAATGAAAACACGGTAATAAGTTCACAGGTTTATTAATAGCTAATCAGATAAACCGAACCTGCTCTGACAAAGGTCACTGATTAATCAAATCAAAGCAAATACACAAGCGGCTCAGCTAAGCAAGTGTATTACAGTAATAAAACGAGAGTACTTAAACCAACACTTTGACAAGATACCGACCAGATGCCTGGACAACAAATTAAGTCAACTGCGATCAGTTAACACCTGAGTCAATTAACTCAGCACTCTAATGAGTGAATAACCTCGGCTGTGTTAAATAACGGGAAATAAACACAGAGGGCCTATGAGTAATGATTCAGTCACCTACACTGAACAAGGAAATATTAAAATTCCCAAATAGCAAGACAATCACGGAAAAGTTGGTTATCCACGGATTACTAGAAAAACAGATTATTGGAAACACTAATTACTAAGTAGCTAGGCAATTAAGGGGGAGGTTGGTTATCCACAGATTACGAGGAAAACAGAGTATTCCAAACCCTAGCTACTATGTTTAGCTCGGTACAACCAGAGTAAGTGAGCAGAAGATCGAAAGGTGTCCCGAGACCACTAACTAACGTTTCGAAAGAGACCACCTCGAGGCACACCGACTCGTTCGAATCTTGGGGGGTAGAGACACAAGATCCTGACAGAAGTATAACTATACAGCACGCGGGAACTGGGGAGAATCATCTCTCCTGGGCCCTGTTCCTGAAAGCAATCTTACCGCTAAGGTGATCGTAAGTCACATACTTTAACATAGACTTACGATCATTGTAGCGCTAAGATCGCTTAGAGGAACGAGGCTCTGGAGGTAGAGGGGAATGTCCGAGTAACTCTCCATCCCTTAAAACTAATGGAGCAGAGGCCCCGCTGGGGCCGAGACCCATTATTTTTAAGGAATGGAGAGTTACGAGGATATTCTCCTACTTAAAACTCATCCCTACGTTTACACTTTGACAAAATATTCTGTCGTTGAAAATATTTGAAAAATTCAAA
This sequence comes from Haliotis rufescens, assembly GCF_023055435.1. Lineage (NCBI taxonomy): Eukaryota > Metazoa > Mollusca > Gastropoda > Lepetellida > Haliotidae > Haliotis > Haliotis rufescens. Next base: position 3,759,116 of record NW_025963802.1, read on the forward strand.
TGCTGCTTCAAGATAATGCACATACAGTTGACAAGCAACTCTCCATTCCTGATAAATAATGGAGCGTTCAAACAATAGAATGACGTCACAGATGTGTTTCAAAGACGGGGAATACAGTAGTCTGAGGCTTTTAGCCAAACTGTGTTTCCAAACACGAAAAGCAAACTAACTACTATATCCAAAATAAAGCACTGAACATAAGCTATCCAACGGTATGATTAAACATCAACAACAAGCTATATCTATATTTATGTACAATTATCGATGAGGCAAAACTGATAATAAATACAGAAATATGTGAGTGTACATATAAGTTCCCCTAATGTTTGAAACTCATAGTTATAAAAACAGTTTCACCACAAGAATAAGGCAGCGAACATGTCAATACATGGTATGAGTGTGCCATTTTGAAATAGTTGTGCCTCTAATTCCCAAAAAGTATGCATAATGACACTGTACAATGACGACCGCCGGACGTGGCAGAGCGCTGTCGGAAAAAAGGCCGGATAGCGGAGAGGTCACTAGACACGAGAGAAATAACAACCCCGTGACAACAGACATGAACTTTATGTTTTTGTTGAATTATTTTTAAGTCTTCCACTGCGTCTATAATCGGTTTTAATTTAGCCGATTACCGCAAATTTTGAACCACATGGTAAATGTGGCTTTATTTATCGTCACTGCATCAAAATTAAATACTTTTGGAAAAGATTGTCCTACGTTTATGCAGTTATATTCTATTTAGGGACAAAGGGAATCTGGAATGGTAATTGCCATTTAATACATCGACTGTGTGTTGCCAAGATGAAGTTTGTGAAGTTGTGGTTTCTCTTCTTTCAAGTAGTGATTATATTCAAAACGCCTATACTAGAGAATAACATGTCTCCAGTATCTGCCGAAACAGATACCATAGGGTGTAAAAGGAAACGGTGATATGGGACTCTGAAATGGGGCTCCAAAAAGTACTAGAATATATCCGGTCCGTTACTTCTTAAGTGTAATCCACAATATAACATTTTGTTACTTTTGACCACTTTCTGAAAGGTATTGTGTATTCTTTGGTGAGGTGGGGTGAAATGGGATTTAACCTCGCGTTTAAGATTCTTGCACTTGTGTAGGGACGTTCAAGCACGTGTGTGGGTGGGTGGGTGTGGGTGTGGGGGTGGTGGTGGTTGTGTGTTTGTGTGACTGTCTGTACTAGTCCGAACTAATGCCGATTATATAGTGCTAGCCCACTGAGACACCATGTCGCAGTTCAACATTCAACACCCCATTCACACACAGTACACTGACTCCCAGCGGACACGTCCTCGTTTTAGCTCCTTAATGTCGAGCGCCAGGCAGGGTAAGAGGGTTTTTACGTCTTTTGGTATGACGCGGCCGGGAATCGAACCCCCTTGACCTTCTGTTCCCCTGGCAGACGCCCTATCCACGGACCACGGAGACGGTCACTTGTGCATTCATATCTTTCGGCCATGGGTGCCGTGGTAAGCTACACTTATAAGAGTGTTATATAAAGTACCCGATCTAGGCTACCAGTTGTTGGGCTTCCATTTATGTGGAATGCTCGGTGACTGGGATGAACAGATCGCTGACTTAGTGTACATTTAGGTGCCTCATTATGAGAGTGTAGGTTCGAATCCCGGATAGGTATCAACCCACAAAAGGTACTAGAATTTGTAATTTACTAAGAAAGTGTATTCCCAGATAGAACATTTGTTACATTTGAACATTTTTAAGGGCATTGTGAATTCAAACATTCAGGTATATCACGGTTTGTGAGATTGATGAAGGAGGAAAGTCAGAAGTGATGCTGGCCTAAGACGTTTACCACTTTAGTGAAAGCCACGTGCGCCGTATGTAGCTGCCAAACCGAGAAACATCATCAAGTCAAATCGAATCTTGGATTTGAACCAGATCGTAGGTTTCGGGCACGCCTAAGGGAGGCAACTCTACACAGCGATTTCTGGCGCGTTATGCGACTGCTAAATATGATACAGGTAAATATCATTTTCATGAATACAATGTTCTTAATATACACAAAAACGGTTGTAAATAACGGTTTTTTTAGCATTTCATTACACTTAAAAAGCTGTATTAAGTTTGAACTATTGAGCAATAATCTTTGAGAGCAAACTCTAAGCGAGACTACTTTTAATTGTTCGAGGTTTCAAACTTTTAATCATACACATGAAACGGAAAGAACGAAAAAAGAGAAAAAGTATGGACGGAGAAGAAGAGGAGAAGAAGAGAAACAGAGAAGAAAGGAGAAAAAGAAAAGGAAGTAAAGAAGAAATAAGAGAAGAGAGGAAGAGGAATAAAAAAGAGAGGAAAAAATAGAAGAAGAGAGGAAGAAAGAGAAAAGAGACAAAGAAAAGAGATAAAGAAAAAAGAAAGAGAACAAAAAAGGGGGAAGAAAGAGGAGCAGGAAAAGAAACAAGAAAGAGAGAAAAGAAAGGAAAAAAGGAGAGGAAAGATACGAGAAGAGGACGAAAGAAGGAGGAAAAGTAGAGAGATCACACACACCTAACCTGTCTAGATGTACACACACACACCTGTCTACATGTACACAAACACACCTGTCTACATGTACACAACACACACCTGTCTACATGTACACACACACCTGTCTACATGTACACACACACACCTGTCTACATGTACACACACACACCTGTCTACATGTACACACACACCTGTCTAGATGTACACACACACACCTGTCTACATGTACACACACACACCTGTCTACATGTACACACACACCTGTCTAGATGTACACACACACACCTGTCTACATGTACACACACACACCTGTCTACATGTACACACACACACCTGTCTACATGTACACACACACACCTGTCTACATGTACACACACACAACTGTCCTACATGTACAACACACACACACACCTGTCTAGATGTACACACACACACCTGTCTACATGTACACACACACACCTGTCTAGATGTACACACACCTGTCTAGATGTACACACACACACCTGTCTACATGTACACACACACACCTGTCTACATGTACACACACACCTGTCTACATGTACACATACACACCTGTCTACATGTACCACACACACACCTGTCTACATGTACACACACACACCTGTCTACATGTACACACACACAACTGTCTACATGTACACACACACACACCTGTCTAGATGTACACACACACACCTGTCTACATGTACACACGCACACACCGTCTACATGTACACACACACAACTGTCTACATGTACACACACACACACCTGTCTACATGTACACACGCACACACCCGTCTACAGGTACACACACACACACTTGTCTACATGTACACACACACACACAACTGTCTAGATGTACACATCACACACCTGTCTAGATGTACATACACACACCTGTCTACATGAACACACACACACACTTGTCTACATGTACACACACACACAACTGTCAAGATGTACACACACACAACTGTCTAGATGTACACACACACACACACACCCGTCTACATGTACACACACACACACCTGTCTACAGTACACACACACACCTGTCTACATGTGCACACCCATCACCTGTCTACATGTACACACACACAACTGTCTAGATGTACATACCCATCACCTGTCTACATGTACACACACACACACTTGTCTACATGTACACACACACACAACTGTCTAGATGTACACACACACACCTGTCTACATGTACACACACCTGTCTACATGTACACACACACACCTATCTACATGTACACACACACACACCTGTCTACATTTACACACACACACCTGTCTAGATGTACATACACACACACCCGTCTACATGTACACACACACACACCTGTCTAGATGTACACACCCATCACCTGTCTACATGTACACAAAAACACACCAATCTACATGTACACACACACACCTATCTACATGTACACACACACACACCTGTCTACATGTACACACACACACACCTGTCTTCATGTACACACACACACCTATCTACATGTACACACACACAACTGTCTACATGTACACACACACACACACCTGTCTAGATGTACACACCCATCACCTGTCTACATGTACACCCAATCACCTGTCTACATGCATGCACACACACACACACACACACACACACACACACACACACACACACACACACACACACACACACACACACACACACACCTGTCTACATGTACACACACACACCTATCTACATGTACACACACACACCTATCTACATGTACACACACACACACCTGTCTACATGTACACACACACACTTGTCTACATGTACACACACACACTTGTCTACATGTACACACACACAACTGTCTAGATGTACACACCCATCACCTGTCTACATGTACACCCAATCACCTGTCTACATGCACACACACACACACACACACACACACACACACACACACACACACACACACACACACACACACACACACACACACACACACACACACACAAACACACACACACACACAAACACACACACACACACAAACACACAAACACACATATCTTATGTAGTCACTCGCCCTCACTTCTCACTGCTGTACCCCTGGTATTTGGTCCTCGCACTGCCACCTCTACTCATTCTATAAATTACACAATTGTATGTGTACTACCACTATTGAATACAACATGTTGTATGCATCAGTACATGGGGGTCAATATATTCATTGCAATGCTTCAAAGTAAACTGATATATGTAGATCCCTTCCATGATCCGTTATTTGTGAGATCGATTCGCCTGACCCCCACCCTTGGTCTGCGTCACTAAAGTGGTACAAGTCAGCGGTAGATGACGCTGCAATACACTGTGCAGAGATGCGTCCCTTAGGCGTGATAGAAACATATGGTCATGGGTTCGAATCCCAGAATCGCCCTTACTATGTTTCTTTGTTTACCAGTACAATACCCATGCTCGAGGGTGTCTCCCAATGATAAACGAGGACATGCCAAATTATAGGGCCGGAAGTAATTACCTCCCTTGATAAAGTAATTGCGATATGTATCCCTATGAAGATGTGACATTTGGTAAATTTTTTATGGGTATGGATAATATATCTCCCGAGTTAATGTCAGTAATAGGCCCCGGTGGGTCTTTATAAGGGATAGCCGTTGTATAAACTGCATGTGTAAGCCACACCAGCTATTCACGGTGAACAAGTCGCTTACAATGTGTGGACGAGTGGTCTTCCTTCTGTATTTGCCAGCAATATGTTTCTCATTTGGTGAGTGCTTTGTTGAGTAATTACTTATTCATGAATTCATATTGTCCTCAATCAATGTACTAAATGACCACAAACTCATGTCTATAGATGGTAGATGCGTATTATAGATCTTATGGTTGGGGGACCAGGGGCGCCATCAGTTTAATGCACACCTTTCAGACAGTCATATTCTCAATGAAAGATTCACAGAGCTGTGTATTTAGTAAGATCAGTTATGTCGGAGAAAATGGCAAAATAACACATATGGTAGAAGTGTAGCACTTTAATAGCGCCCATGAGAACAAAATATCTGAATCGGAGTCAATTTACGTTAAACTGAATTACTCATTCGCTGTCTCCAGCTGTGCTTTCCAATGATGGCATTGGGACTCAACGTCGGCAGAATCCGGATGAGATTGATGAGAACTGGGTAAACACGACAATTGTTTCGGAGGTTGGGGATCCTTGCCTTACGCAGCTAGAACCCTGCCTGAATCTCTTCCAACCTCTGCAACGCCTGGATGGTCCACAAGACCTCGTTGTTGATGGGGACCTCAATATACCATGCGGGTAAGTAGGCACTTGGTTGAGTGGCTTTATAGTTATGAAGATAGCAGATGCTTTATCTCACTTTGTATTGACTCACTTTGTGAATGGTTACTGCCAGGGCAATTATTTTCATGTACCCCACCAACAGAAACTTCTTACATTGAATCGTAATCGTAACATCAGAAGCACTATGTACTACTACACAAAGGGTTTTAATCAGAATACAGTATTGAATAGTAACAGGAATTTAACGAGAGATGTCAACCACAACATACTTGAATAAAGTTTAATAAAATATGTTTAAACTAGATTTCTTATCCATGTGAATATAGTAATATGAATGTATTATCTCGAATCTGAAAGATTCGTTTAGCGAAAGTACGCAAGGGTGAGAAGTCTAGATGCATTTACACCGTCTGCAAGTTGTTGGGTAATGGAAAATGGAATATTGGTAAATGCGTTACCTTTCAAGGTATTGTAGCTAATGAAATAGATTAAATGTGTTACCTTCTGTGCTACACTCTTCAGAAAACAGATACGCACAGGTAGATTTTTAGTAAATGTATTGTACCTAATAAAGTTGATATATTTAATTTAATATTATAGATAGAGCTCGATAGTCACATGTTGTTGTTTAAAGGCATTTGAAAACTGTTCATTGTATGTCACATAAGGCCACAAGGTTGCGCTGAACTCAGTATCTCGTGTAACCGCCCCAGGCAGCAATCACGGCTCTGCATCACCTCAGCACTGACTGGATAAGTGTACGAATTCCTGTCCTGCAGAATTCTGCGCCATTCTGCTTGTAACGCGTTGGCCAGTTATTGGAGTGTCTGTGGCGTGTTCTGACGTTGACGTACACGTCGATCGAGTTCATCCCAGAGGTGTTCGATTGGGTTGAGATCTGGAGATCTCGACGGCCAGGGCAAGACGTTGATGTTGGCATTATGAAGGTAGTCTACCGTGCCATGAGCTGTGTACGGTGGAGCGTTGTCCTGTTGAAACAGCTCCTTCTGGCGGTCAATGATTGGAAGAAGGTGAGGTTGAAGAATTTGATTCATGTAGCGATTTGCTGTCAAATTTCCCTGAACCATAACCAAGTTAGTTCTCGTGGGGTAGGATATGCGTCCTGCAGTCTCCGTTGCTGTATCACTGCGATGACGAAGGTGGAACAGTCGAATGTAGCGATCCTGTGCAGGGGTGGTAACGCTTGGTCGGCCGGTTCTCGGACGGTCTACAGTGGAATTAAACTGTGTGTTTCGGTCACAAAGACGGCAAATGGTGCTGTGGTGGACGTTGAAGTGGCGTGCAACAGAAGACTGCGATTCCCCTCTTTTGATACATCCTGAGTCTCGGCATTTTCGAACTTAAAACATGTGCATGTTGACAATTGAAGGACAAATTATTGGCTCATGCCTGCCTTTTAGTAGCCATTACCACGAGTTACGAATGACATAACTTGCACGTGCATTTGGCTTTACTGTTTTCCTCAATGACATTTTTGAACAAGTGTGAAGACATTCCAAATCGACAATGGCTGTGTTTTGACGCACCGTTTGTCGAATTTCTGGCCACAAACATTTTCCAATATAACATATATCCAATGTATATACCGGATTTGTTGTGCAGTCAGGTTCAATGAACTACATACTACCTTTGCGTTTCATTTTTTGAAGAGTGTATATGGGATAATGTAATACGGATAAATGCGTTATAATCTACTTTATATGAGGTAATGATGTAAAGGTAAATACGTTACCTACTATATTACACGGGGTAGTGGAAAATGCGTAACCTTTTGATTTATACGGCGTAGTGATGTACAGGTAAATGCGTTACCTTCTGTTTTACACAGGGTAGTGATGTACAGGTATATGCGTTACCTTTTATAATACACATGGTAGTGATGTACAGGTTAATGCGTTATGTTCTATATTCCACAGGGTAGTGATGTATAGATAAATGCGCTATGTTCTATATTACACATGGTAGTGGTGTACAGATAAAAGCGTTACTTTCTATATCACACAGGGTAGTGACGTACAGGTAAAAGCGTTACCTTCTATATTACACAGGGTAGTGATATACAGGTATATGCGTTACCTTCTATATTACACTGGGTAGTGATGTACAGGTAAATGCGTTATGTTCTATATTCCACAGGGTAGTGATGTATAGATAAATGCGTTATGTTCTATATTACACATGGTAGTGGTGTACAGGTAAAAGCGTTACTTTCTATATCACACAGGGCGGTGACGTACAGGTAAATGCGTTACCTTCTATAATACACATGGTAGTGGTGTACAGGTAAAAGCGTTACTTTCTATATCACACAGGGTATTGATGTACAGGTAAATGCGTTACCTTCTATAATACACATGGTAGTGATGTACAGGTAAATGCGTTACCTTCTATAATACACATGGTAGTGACGTACAGGTAAATGCGTTACCTTCTATAATACACAGGGTAGTGATGTACAGGTAAATGCGTTAACTTCTATAATACACAGGGTAGTGATGTACAGGTAAATGCGTTAACTTCTATATTACACAGGGTAGTGATGTACAGGTAAAAGAGTTACCTTCTATAATACACATGGTAGTGATGTACAGGTAAATGCGTTAACTTCTATAATACACAGGGTCGTGATGTACAATTAAAAGCGTTACCTTCTATATTACACAGGGTAGTGATGTACAGGTAAAAGCGTTACCTTCTTTATCACACAGGGTAGTAATGATGTACAGGTAAAAGCGTTATATTCTATATTCCACAGGGTAGTGATGTACAGGTAAATGCGTTACGTTTAATAATATACAGGGTAGTGATGTACAGGTATATGCGTTACCTTCTATATTACACAAGGTAGTGATGTACAGGTAAATGCGTTACCTTCTATATTACACAGGGTAGTGATGTACAGGTAAAAGTGTTACCTTCTATATTACACTGGGTAGTGATGTAGAGGTAAATGCGTTATATTCTATTTTACACATGGTAGTGATGTACAGCTTAATGCGTTACCTTCTATAATACACAGGGTAGTGATGTACAGGTAAAAGCGTGACCTTCTATAATACACAGGGTAGTGATGTACAGGTATATGCGTTTCCTTCTATATTACACAGGGTAGTGATGTACAGGTAAATGCGTTACCTTCTTTATCACACAGGGTAATGATGTACAGGTAAAAGCGTTATATTCTATATTCCACAGGGTAGTGATGTACAGGTAAATGCGTTACGTTTAATAATACACAGGGTAGTGATGTACAGGTATATGCGTTACCTTCTATATTACACAAGGTAGTGATGTACAGGTAAATGCGTTACCATCTATAATACACAGGGTAGTGATGTACAGGTATATGCGTTACCTTCTATAATACACGGGGTAGTGATGTACAGGTAAATGCGTTACCTTCTATAATACACAGGGTAGTGACGTACAGGTAAATGCGTTAACTTCTATATTACACAGGGTAGTGATGTACAGGTAAATGCGTTGCCTTAAATATTACACAGGGTAGTGATGTACCGGTAAATGCGTTACCTTCTATAATACACAGGGTAGTGACGTACAGGTAAAAACGTTACCGTCTATATTACACAGGGTAGTGATGTACAGGTATATGCGTTACCATCTACATCACACAGGGTAGTGATTTTCAGGTAAAAGCGTTACCTTCTATATTACACAGGGTAGTGATGTATAGATAAATGCGTTGCCTAAAATATTACACAGGGTAATGATGTACCGGTAAATGCGTTACCTTCTATAATACACAGGGTAGTGACGTACAGGTAAAAGCGTTACCTTCTATATTACACAGGGTAGTGATGTACAGGTATATGCGTTACTTTCTATATCACACAGGGTAGTGATTTTCAGGTAAAAGCGTTACCTTCTATTTTACACAGGGTAGCGATGTACAGGTAAATGCGTTACCTTCTATATCACACAGGGTAGTGATGTACAGGTAAAAGCGTTACCTTCTATAATACACACTGCGTTATATAGTGGCATTTTATACAGGTAACTGCGTCACTCACTCGCTCATTTCAATGTGAATATTTGTGGAAGGTCACATATCCAGGAGGAGATCCGGGACTGCCTCGACGATAACAGTGGATGTAAGGACAACATGTTCTACATGTTAATACAAGTATCTCAGCAGGCGTGGGATTTCATTTGCCAACACAGCCAAGGTATTCTATTTTCTAAGCATGGCCTTAAATTGATTAAAATCATAAAGCTTGTATTAGTACCCATTGTAATTCACAAAAGAGATCCGTTGTTTAATACCATGAACTGGGCTTATTCATGGCAGATTGTGTGATCGATGGTTATGTAGATAAATTTTACGTGAGTGTCATGGGCGGTTGTGTGCGCGATGGTTATTTAGACTACCTTTACATGGGAGATTGTGTATTTGATCATGTAGATTCATTTCCCATCAGAAATGGGCTTCATACATTATACCGATGTGGGGAATCGAACCCAGGCCTTCGGCCATGAAAGCTGTTAGTTATTTGCAATTTTAGAAGATTGATCTGTAAATTCACAAAGTCAATACCATTATAACTGTCATACAACTCAAGTTATCAATTTATGACATGCTCACGGGTACATTTGCTTTTGGGTTTCATTATGCATGCATCTCAACAGATGATATTCTCAGCAGGGGTGGTAGGGTAGGTCACACCGAAGACGTGAGTCCTTCCCCACGTGGGTACAATGTGTGAATGCCCGTGAAGATACGGGGTGGAATAGGTCTTCAGAAACACATGCTTGCCGTGAAAGGCGACTATGCTTGTCGTAAGAGGCGACTGACGAGATCGGGTGGTCAGGCTCGCTGACTTGGTTGATGCATGTCATGGATCCCAATTGCGTCGATCGATGCTCATGATATCAATAACTGGATTGTCTGGTCCAGACTCGATTATTCACAGACCGCCGTCATATAGCTGTAATATTGTCCAGTGCCGCGTTAAACAACTCGATCACTCGATGAGAACGCTTTAACCACTTGGCTATCCCACCTCCCTACAGCAATTGGAAAGAGAAAGAGGCCATGAAAGCTGTTGGTTATATGCACGTTTAGAAGATTCATCAATCTGTAAATTCACAAAGTCAATACCATTATATTCTCCATACCTAGCACACAGGGACGTTTCACCAGCCATTGTAATTGCAACTGAGGAAGTAGTTCCGAGTTTGCAAAATATTTTAAATCTAAACAAATGTAATTAAAAAAATTAAGGTCACTAAAATTCTTTATCATACTTTTGGTTATGATTATATATAAAATCAACTTCCAAAAAATATTTATAAAGATACGAGACAGTTGTTGGAAGCGAAAGAACCCACTTTGGTCAAGTAAGAAAAATGGCGCTTTGCGAAACGAACAGTCTCGACTGACGAGTTAAATGAGAAATTAACAGTTTATGATAACATTTTCAAGAGAAGAACAAACGACAATATCACCTTGTCAATGTTGAACTAACGTAAAAAGTCAACAGTTTGTGTACAGGCCAGACACTTACAATTTGTTGGGAGATAGCTCCTTCGTCAAAGTCTTATGTTCACTGCAGTGAAATATCAAGTGTTATGTTCACTACAGTGATATATCAAGTGTTATGTTCACTACAGTGATATATCAAGTGTTATGTTCACTACAGTGATATATCAAGTGTTATGTTCACTACAGTGATATATCAAGTGTTATGTTCACTACAGTGATATATCAAGTCTTATGTTCACTACAGGGATACATCAAGTCTTATGTTCACTGCAGTGATATATCAAGTGTTATGTTCACTACAGTGATATATCAAGTGTTATGTTCACTACAGTGATATATCAAGTGTTATGTTCACTGCAGTGATATATCAAGTGTTATGTTCACCACAGTGATATATCAAGTGTTATGTTCACTACAGTGATATATCAAGTGTTATGTTCACTACAGTGATATATCAACTGTTATGTTCACTACAGTAATATATCAACTGTGATATTCACTGAAATGAAAGTATCACTTTTCTCAACTTCAGAAGATTGTTCTTTCACACTGAAGTATATAATAAATTGTTATATGTACTATACTGATTATGTTGAAGGAATATGTGAATATGATTAACGCTCGCAAACGTTTCGTGGGTAATTTTGTGCCACCAGGATCTCCATCTATGTTCCAGGATTTATAGCAGGGGAAGCCTGCTGGGCCTCTTCGGATTTCCACACCACGATCGCTGGGTGTGGCAATTCTAGCCAACAAGAAGTGTGGTAAATAGTTTATATCATAGTATTATGTTCTCACACTATTTACCTGCATATATTGACACGTCCTACACATGATGACATCGAGTTTATTTTGGTTTCAACGGTAGCATGTCAGGAGACAATTCTGATTCTACTTTATACTAAAGCCCACAGAAGTGATCCCTCCCCTGACCTGAAGACGTTAAAAGATAGTGTTTGTTGTTACACTACCTGCCGCTCTGCGTTAAGTTGTAAAATATTCGTTTTTATTGAAGGGTGAAGATCCACCTTTTTGTATACCTTGCCATAGCCCTCTTACTATGAAGCACATTCTGCTGGAATGTGTTGATTTTGCACTTGTCAGGCAACGTTTTTATGATAATGTTCGTACCTTATCTGAACTTTTTACCACGGTTTCTAATCACTTGATTTTAGCGTATTTAAAGGAAATCAAGCTCTATGATAAAATATAGATTTTTACCTGAACAGTCAGTTTTTTACCTCTGAATGTGATATATGACAGAGAGTTTAGTGATTTTCAACATCACTTTTATTCAATTGGTTGATATCTGATTACGAAAAAGACATTTCTCGCCGCGAATAGCTGCAAAATTGCTGATGCGGCGTTAAGCAATATTCACTCACTCACTCACTCACTCACTAAGTTGTAAAATAAAGACTGATCGGCTCGAAGTCGTATAATTGTTTCAGGGAGTGGGGGTGGGGGTGGGGGTGGGGGTGGGGGTGGGGTGGCATTCAGATTACATTGCAGCAGGGTATCTCAGTGGGATGGCACTATAAAAGGGTCCCCAGTTCGGTACAGTACAAGCAGATCATACACACGTCGCTATTGAAATGAAATAATCTCACCTCACATCACCTTGTCTACATGTCAACGACACGATCATATTCGCAGATAATGTTTCTTTCATTTAAAAAAGGCCAAAATGGTTTATATGTCACATCTCCTTCAGAGGAAGTATTCTATCTTGCGATAGAGCTGGTTGTTGTATGGCTCTCAGCGTAATCCCGGAGATACAGGCACTACATGAAATTGTGTCTAGATCTACATCCTTCCAGTTTGATAGTGACTTTCAGTTTGGTCCTCACTGTAAGAAGGTTCATACTCCAATGAACTCACACAAAGTGATAGGCAATTCATAAATAATGATATGTTCAATTATAGGTTACAAAACATAAAGTCCCGGTTAATCCAATATTCAAGTATGTGTGGCAATACACTTTGTGGAGACAGTACGGTAGAAATAAACGAAGAGAATGCATTTCAAGTTTTTGGGACAACAGAAAGCTTGGAATTTATCGCATTTCTATATACGATTGTGTCGTCATATCTTTTGCGTCACAATTAGCGATAACGCAAAAGATATGACGTCACAATGACATGCGGTGTGAAACGATACCATTCAAAGTTTGCTTAAGTTTCGAAAGAAGTGCTCACTACATGCATTCAATGCCTGTCATGTGTTCAAGTGAAGTAGACATGTGAAGATCCGGGGTAGAATAGATCTTCAGCAACCCATGCTTGTCGTAAAAGGCCACTAACGGGATCGGTTGGTCAGGCTCGCTGACTTGGTTGATGCATGTCATCGATCCCAATTGCGTGGACCGATGCTCATGATGTCAATCACTGGATTGTCTGGTCCAGACTCGATTTTTTTACAGACCGCCGTCATACAGCTGGAATATTGATGAGTGCGGCGTTAGACAACAAACCAACAACAATCAATCAAGTGAAGTATCACGGTGTAAAAATACTTCTTGAGCATATACGGCGCAACAGTTTGTTCAAAGGCTGTTGGGGGGCGGTCGGGTAGCCTAGTGGTTAGAGCGTTCGATCGTCACGCCGAAGACCCGGGTTCGATTCCCGACATGGGTACAATGTGTAAAGCCCATTTCTGGTGTTCCCCGCCGTGATATTGCTGGACTATTGCTAAAAGAGGCGTAAAACCATACTCACTCACTCACTCACTCAAAGGCTGTTGGCGATGATTCGGCTTCACTCAATATTTTTGCCAATACCAAAGAGTTCGCGTTTAAATTTGTCATGGTAGAATGAAGGTAATCTTCCAATGTGTTCAGTTAAGCCCTAGGTTACATGTCCATTTACCGCGCTAAATTAAACATTTGAAATGTCAAGCTGCGCGTTTGGTTCCAAATTCAATACAAATGAAAGCTACAGGTACTCTTGTTCTACACTGGAAACACATTATGTTTATCTCCTATTGTTTTGCAATAAGCCTTTAACAGTTTAGGATTACAACAACATAGATTTGGCCACAGTCATATCTGGAGAAAAAGTAACGTTGAGCAAACCTGTTCCCCAAAGTGGAATATATGTATTTACCAAAAACATCAACTTGAATCAACGACTATGTTGAAAAAAGAATAGCTTCAGTAACCCTTAATCAGTTCCAAACTTCAAATTGTCAAGAATGACGTCGATTTCGTTACGCGATTTTGATTGGACTATGTGTGGACTCGTAACTCCATATTTCCAGCCTAGTTTGGCAAGGGTGAAAACTGGATTTTTATAGACAGATAACTCCCTTGCCTCGGGAAGATGGGACCCCTGTGACTAATGCTGTGATTACTTACATGAGAACTTATCACAAGTTTTTCCCCACATGTTGAATTCGAATTTCAAGTTGGATATATAAGGTTTAGAGATCATTGTTGTCTCAATTTGCTTGTATTGAAAATGAATAACTCTTGTCACTTTATGATAATATACGTCTTCATCTTTTAAAAGAGCCATTACCATGACTTTTTGTAACTTAAGTAGTTCAGATAAAAAAAAATTGTTTTATGAATGAAGATTCATTACAAGCTACACTTGATAACATTATTTGTTGTATGTTCCAAAAAAGACAAAAATATTCCCAATCATCTCTTAATATGCTCGTTGCTGTGTAAACGTTTCATACAGCTTTATGGAGTTTATAATATTATTGTGTATCATAAGGCAAGTACGCCTGGATGTGCAGGCGTTTATGGCAGTGATGATATACTCATGTTGGAATATATGCTTGAACATGTGACACATAAATAAACATTTCTCTCTCTCCTCATCTCTCTTTCTCCTCCTCTCTCTTTCTCTCTCTCACCCCTCTCTCTTTCTCTCTCTCACCCCTCTCTCTTTCTCTTTATCACCCTTCTCTCTTTCTCTCTCTCCCTCTCTCTTACTCTATCTCCCTTCTCTCTCTCTCTCTCCCTCCCTCTTACTCTATCTCTCCTCTCTCTCTCACTCCCTCTTACTCTATCTCCCCCTCTCTCTCTCTCCCTCCCTCTTACTCTATCTCCCCCTCTCTCTCTCTCTCCCTCCCTCTCTCATATCTCCCCCTCTCTCTCACTCTCTCCCTCCCTCTTACTCTATCTCCCCCTCTCTCTCACTCTCTCCCTCCCTCTTACTCTATCTCCCCCTCTCTCTCTCACTCTCTCCCTCCCTCTTACTCTATCTCCCCCTCTCTCTCACTCTCTCCCTCCCTCTTACTCTATCTCCCCCTCTCTCTCACTCTCTCCCTCCCTCTTACTCTATCTCCCCCTCTCTCTCTCACTCTCTCCCTCCCTCTTACTCTATCTCCCCCTCTCTCTCACTCTCTCCCTCCCTCTTACTCTATCTCCCTCTCTCTCACTCTCTCCCTCCCTCTTACTCTATCTCCCCTCTCTCTCTCTCCCTCCCTCTCTCATATCTCCCCCTCTCTCTCTCTCACTCTCTCCCTCCCTCTTACTCTATCTCCCCCTCTCTCTCACTCTGTCCCTCCCTCTTACTCTATCTCCCCCTCTCTCTCACTCTCTCCCTCCCTCTTACTCTACCCCCCTCTCTCTCTCACTCTCTCCCTCCCTCTTACTCTATCTCCCCCTCTCACTCTCTCCCTCCCTCTTACTCTATCTCCCCCTCTCTCTCTCTCTCTCCCTCCCTCTTACTCTATCTCCCTTCTCTCTCTCTCCCTCCCTCTTACTCTATCTCCCCCTCTCTCTCACTCTCTCCCTCCCTCTTACTCTATCTCCCCTCTCTCTCTCTCTCTCCCTCCCTCTTACTCTATCTCCCCTCTCTCTCTCTCTCTCCCTCCCTATTACTCTATCTCCCCTCTCTCTCTCACTCTCTCCCTCCCTCTTACTCTATCTCCCCTCTCTCTCTCTCTCTCTCCCTCCCTCTTACTCTATCTCCCCTCTCTCTCTCTCTCTCCCTCCCTCTTACTCTATCTCCCCCTCTCTCTCTCTCTCCCTCCCTCTTACTCTATCTCCCCCTCTCTCTCTCACTCTCTCCCTCCCTCTTACTCTATCCCCCTCTCTCTCTCCCTCCCTATTACTCTATCTCCCCCTCTCTCTCTCACTCTCTCTCCCCATCTCTCTTTCTCTCTCTCCCTCTCTCTCTGTTCACATTAATTACTGTAAAATCCTGAATCTGGACATTTACTAACAACTATGCCTCTTTAACAGTATGCCTACCTGCATCAGAGACGTTGTGGCGAAGATACCTGCTTGCACTGCAGATGACGCCTCCCTGCTTGGTAACCTGTCGACAGTGTCGGAAGCCATGATCCCAAACTCGTCATGCTAGAACAGTACACTCATCCATAGGTACAAGGGACCGGCCGTCTAATCTTCAGATGTTACCTACAGTAACAAGGGACCGGCCGTCTAATCTTCAGATGTTACCTACAGTAACAAGGGACCGACCGTTTTATCTTCAGATGCGCGTCGGATACTTGGTCACGTTAATTGCAAACATCATTTTAATTCTGCTTAATAAAGGAATTATCACATCCGTGTGGGTGTCACATCTATTTTCCTTAGGTCAGAATCGTTACTGTGAACAGTATATCAGTAATATCACGGTGTGTCAGCTTGAGGAAAGCCTCCTATAAAGGAGTGTTTGATACTGACAAACCAAGGTTCATAATCGGGACGAATTCCTGGAACGGTCATTTTTTAAAATTGTTTTCAATCTGAATGCTTACTTTCACTAGCGATGTTCGTGGGGCATGACGAATGACGGGAGATACGTACCGGCTGTATTACAAAGGTATTAATGTTTGGTTCGTGTCACTTGCATCCACATGTAATTTCATGAACCCACAGACGTATGCACAGCCCATTCATCTGCCAAATTACATAGTGTATAACCCAAGTAATTCGTGGTAGATAATGTTCCTCCTGTCAGTGATGCTAATAAGTGTCTACCTCCCATGGCAGACCACACAGGAAGGCTCATCTAACATTTCCTAGTGAGTGAGTGAGTGAGTGAGTATGGTTTTACGCCGCTTTTAGCAATATTCCAGCAATATCACCAGAAATGGGCTTCACACATTGTACCCATGTTGGGAATCGAACCCGGGTCTTCGGCGCGACGAGCGAACACTTTAACCACTGGGCTACCCGACCGCCCCTCTAACATTTCCTAACACCGGCAAGATGGCGGTTATTGCTAACGTTTCTATTACATTTCTCGCACTGGGTAAGGTCAACTGTGACGTTCGGTTTTAAGTCTTCTCTAGTAAATGGTAAGTTAAGATGTTTAGGTGTTGAACGTTGGGAAGGTGGCTATTAATGTATGAGTGTAGCTGGTAGCTAGATAGATTGTTTTCATGGAGAATGTTGGCCTCCGGTCCATGTTTATACAGGTGGTCAGTCAGCAATTTGCATAATAAATACACATAGCCAGGTGTCAAATTTCATTCGTATCCGTTGATGCCAAAAGCATATTGTATTTTTTATGTGTAGGGTACGACATAGATTTAGCAGGTACGTTTTTAACACCGGACACAAACCATCAAAAATGGTATTCATCTTCGACGTAAGCTTCATTGTGCACAGAGTGCACAGCCTTTTCTCTCTAGGAATATTGAAATACCTGCCAGTTCCTATTTTGAGAGAGTGAGTGAGTGAGTATGGTTTTACGCCGCTTTTAGCAATATTCCAGCAATATCACGGCGGGGACACCAAAAATGGGCTTCACACATTGTACCCATGTCGGGAATCCAACACGGGTCTTCGGCGTGACGAGCGAACGCTTTAACCACTAGGCTACCCGACCGCCCTCCTATTTTGAGACCATGGGAACTGCAACGAAAGTTTGCCATCATGTGTACACAGAATTTTGCAATTGTAACATGTTTAAGGTATAATTCCGTATCATTTCCAGTAACTGTTTTAGAATTGCTGAAAAGAAAGGCGTCCCAATACTGTTCAAACCAACATCTTAATCCTGCAATTAGTTCCCTGATAAAGGGTTCTTTACTACTTACTATTTGTGATTCCAATACATAGCCAAATCGAAACAACACACAGGCCATGTCACCGAGTCTGGCCGATCCATTCCGTCGCCTAACGATCGGCACGTGTTGCTTGAATTCAGTTCCAGCCCATATTCCCCACTAAGCCTGTATCAAGAACTCAGACAAAATTGTTATGGATGAGCAACTTCTTTATTACAATTTGGCGACGTTTCGGTGTAGAAACGTCGCCTAATTGTAATAAAGAAGTTGCTCATCCATAACAATTTTGTCTTAGTTACCATTCCAACTTCTAAATGCCACTCAAAGAAGCTGTATCAAGAAGCTAATAGGGTCCATATGACGTCAACAATGACGCGTAGGCTGCGACGTCATTACTATTGTGGCGTAACTTAATATCACGCAAACAATAAAGTTGGTATAATATGTTTTATTACCCACGTGTGTCATACAAGGTTGACCTTGTTTAATTCGTTTTGATTGGATAACCGTGACCTCTGTCACACGGACTACTTTTTTCATTCATACAAAATCGCCTGACGTCATTCATTTTGCAACTACAAGGCAGAACTGAAGCAATCTCATGAGAGCGAGAGATATTTCCGTAGAAATGTGCCTGATTTCTGATTGTGTGGCCCAAAATATCCCAAATGTGAACAATAACATTCTCTATCTCTAGCGTAAAACGCTGTGAGTAGATCACGGTTGTCTTTTCTTATTCCGGTGGTGACCTTGCCCTTCGTTCGAAGCTGTCACTGACATGCAAGCAGGTTTGAGTTTCACGTCTTCAGTATAGGGTTGTACAGTTAACATGAATGTCTTTGGGGAACACTCTGATTTCTCTCTTCCAAAATGGTACGGACATGGTATAAATTCAGCTGATAGATCAAGGAAACCGAACCATTTTGAATGCACAGACGGGACCCCAGCAGTGCGAGTGACCGATCAGCTGTTGGTCCGATATTCAAAGCACGCGCTAATGTGACTTTTCAAATTTTCTTATAGATCTAGATGTTCTGCGTACTTACAACATGGCGTTTGAATTACCATAAGTTGAAGAAATTCTTCCAAAAGGATCTTGAGCGACGGTGCTGTTGTGTTTGGAAAGACAATTGCAGGCGCATGTTGTTAATGAGTATGCACAGACATGTCAACAATGGCCATATTTGGGCATATTAATATTCATACGCAACCACATTTTGCAACCGGTTTAAGTTTGGTCTGTCAACGAACGAAAGTTGCTATGTATTTACTCTTGAATATATATTTAACGTGGGTAATAAATAAGATACCACACTCATTCTCGTCAGATACCATCTTTACGAAACTCGTGATCTTTCTATGGTATCTGACGAGATTAAGTGTAGTATTCTCTATTTACGTCAATAATGGTCTCTTCGTGACATCAATACTTCTGTGAGTCGCGTGAAATCCTTATCCTCTGTATGCAGGTATATTAACTCGAATATTTTACCCTTTGGGCAATAAGCAACGATATCAGCTTCATCAGCTCCAGATCGTTAATATGAAAGGTCAAAACAGTATCAAACTACATGCTTGCCCGAAAAAATGTACATACAGAATGATTTATATGTAAAAATCAAGAGCCGAAATGGGTTCCAATGTTGTAACCATGGTTCAATAAGCATACTACTATGACAAATTCTTCGAAATGTCCTTGAAAAGTTGTTGTTTTTTGTTAAACTAAGCAATTTTGAAGAAGTTGAAAACTGTATAGACAAGTATCCATGACATGAGAGATCATTTGATTAACATATGCTGAAGTTTTTTCCATAAAACATGTACTTTTCATTTAACGCGTGCAATATCCCACTCAATGTGTGTGTGTGTGTGTGTGTGTGTGTGTGTGTGTGTGTGTGTGTGTGTGTGTGTGTGTGTATGTGTGTGTGCGTGTGTGTGTGTGTGTGTAGTGCTAGCTCACTGAGATACCATGCCGCAGTTTAAACTGAATACCCCACTCAGACACTGTATACTGTTTCAAATCCTTAATGCCAAGCGCCATGAAGGGTAAGAGCAAATACGATCTAAAAACGTCTTTCGGTATGACGCGGCTGGTGATTGCACCCCAGACCTTTCGCTCTCAGAGGGGCGGTCGGGTAGGCTTGTGGTTAAAGCGTTCGCTCGTCACGCCGAAGACCCGTGTTGGATTCCCGACATGGGTACAATGTGTGAAGCCCATTTCTGGTGTCCCCCGCCGTGATATTGCTGGAATATTGCTAAAAGCGTCGTAAAACCTCACCCACCCACCCACTCACTCACTCACTCACTCACTCACTCACTCACTCGGTCTCAGAATTTACATCAAACTTTTGTCTATGAAATTATTTATATTAAATAATTTGATTTAATAATTCAATATAATTTATTTATATTAAATAACTAACTAAATAAACCAAAGAATTATTGTTTTCTTTAACTAACACACAACTTTCCTGTGCTGTATGAGATAACACACTACCGTCACATGGATATTACGAGGGTTTATTGATCAGTTCTAAGCCTCAAATAGTCATAATTTTGTGTAATAGTGGAATCTTTTCTTGTGGACATTCCGTGATGTTTCAAGGGAAAAACACAAAACCTCAGTTTTGAGCAAATTGTTTCATCCAAAGTCACAAATCGTTACAAGGACTTTTCTTGAGGCTTAGAACTTATTAATCAACCCTCGCACACTCTAACCCTAACTTTGCACCTTCAACATGACATAATACAAATTGTCAATGCAAAAGAAAAACAAGCCTGCCGAAACAGATTCCACTTGGCGTAAAGGGCAAATAGCTGTAGAAATGATATGAATGGACCACTGTAAAGGGGAAAGCATGTCCTGCCCCACCGGTAGCACCCGTATTCCTACAATTTGCATAAAAGTTAGGATTTATTGCCTGACGCAGCCCATCAGTATCCCTGCCATGTAAACAAACCAGACAATCAAGTGATCGATGAACCAGAAAATCCAGTAATACGGGAGTACCATTACTGATTTTGTTGAAACAAATAAAAAAAGATTTATGTCTGCAGTGTAGCTCTTCCAGATTGAAGAGTGAATACAACCTATATTTTATTTCACCCTCTGGAGAAAGTACTGGTATGCGAAGATCCGGGTTGGAAAATGTCTTCAGCAACTCCTGCTTACCATAAAAGGCGACTATGCTTGCCGTAAAAGGCGACTAACGGGATTGGGTGGTCAGGCTCGCTGACTTGGTTGATGCATGTCATCGATCCCAATTGCGTGGACCGATGCTCATGATGTCAGTCACTGGATTGTCTGGTCTAAACTCGATTATTTACAGACCGCCGTCTTTCAGCTGGAAAATTGCTTGGTGCGGCGTTAAACAACAAGCAGAGAGAAACAGAGAGAGAGGTGTGTATTTCAATACACATGTGTATGAACTGGTCCGTATTGATTATAAATAACCTGTCATTCTAACGGGGCTATTTTGTTAATGTCTGGGACGACATCCCGCGTTTAGGTTAATGGCAATGTTAACACGACTAATTTGTCTTTTTCCAATAAAGCGTGACAGCTGTTGGCATGGCTTCCCGTCCTGACTCGTTACAGCAACTCCGTCCACCGACGACCTGAACAGTGGTTGACGCCGGCAAGGAAAAACATCAATGGGTGGTTGAATGTTGTTTGACGCCAATCATCATTATTCCAGTTACATTAACGGCGGCCTAGGTACCAATAGTCGACCGCCTCCGTGGTCTAGTGTTAGAGCGTCCGCCCGGAGGTTCGATCCCCGGGGTTCGATCCCTGGCCGCGTCATACCAAAAGACGTTAAAAGATGGTACTTGTTGTTACCCTGTCTGGCGCTCGGCATTAAGGGGCTAAAACAAATACTGGTCGGCTCGGAGACAGTATCCTGTGTCTGAGTGGGGTATTCATGTCAAACGGCGGCATGGTTTCTCAGTGAGCTAGCACTATACATCGGCATCAGCACGGACTAGTACAAGCAGCCACACGCACGTGCATGCACGTCGCTATGTAATAGCTATAATATTGGACGAGACGTTGAACCACATTTTACCTCACCACCTGGGTCAGCCATCAAACGTATGTGAATTACACTAAATGTGACTGATTTGATCAATCACAAAGAGTCGAATGAAACATATGTCAAATTGAACACCTTGAGATATTTCAGTTTTGCACTGTGTGTTACAAGCCTCAAATCATCACCTTCTTGGAAACGTAATCAGAAATGCCTTATCGAAAATATAACTATTCTAAAAGTGAGGCAAAAGTAAGATACGTTTCAAGCGCATGGGGGATACCTCTCATTTGAGCACGTCACACGGGTCATTGATGTTCGAAATTCACATTTGTGTGTTGATGTTACCATCTGTCTGTTCAAAATGGCAGCCTCCAGGGAATCAGAAAATGGAATTTTTGCCCATTTAATAGATCTAATTCTGGTTTACATACAAATGTGCAAATTTTCTTCATCTTGATTTAATGTTATTGTGTTTTATACACTTAATGACAATTTCAGTGGAGTATCCTTTGAAAATGACATGGGGCTGTTATTTGAGCATTAAAAATAAATACCAATAAATTAGGCTTTTTAAACATGTATCTATCTCTTTCGTTCGTTCATGAGTCTTGTTTAACACAGTCAGCACTGTTACAGCTTTATCTGAGTGGCCTGTGAATAGTCGAGTCTTAACCAGGCAAACCAGTCACAGAAGGCATGCGCGAACCACGTCATCGGTGCGCGACAACACACACTGAAACAAATCACTTAGCATTATCTGATCAAACTTAGTACCCATTTTCGTCGCCGCTTAGAACGAGCTCTAACCTCGGGTCCACGGCTCTACTTAAATGCAATTGGCTGGATCCATTCCTGGTGACATTCTGAACGCCGGATGTCGGAATGATTGCATATAATTTGACATTTCATTTGCTCTATTAGGACATTGGGATATTCTGTGACATCTAGCACATCGACTGGAGTCAGGATGAAGTTTGTGATATGCGTTGCGGTTTTGGCTCTCCTCTCATCTGGTAGGTAAAAAAGGTTGTAGTTTATCTCAATGTAAAATACGCATCAAAAGCACAGTAAAGTTCCAACTCTCAGGCACCATATAGTTAAAATTAGATCAGCGGAGAAAGAGTGAACACAGTTGTAATTGGCTAGCGCTTTCAGTGTGAGTATGGTTTTACGCCGCTTTTAGCAATATTCCAGCTATATCACGGCGGGGGACACAAGAAATGGGCTTCACACATTGTACCCATGTCGGGAATCGAACCCGGGTTTTCGGCGTGACGAGCGAACGCTTTAACCACTAGGCTACCCGACCGCCCCGCTAGCGCTTTCAACTCGTAACGGTATCGGGGACACGGGTGGCCCAGTCGTCTAAGGCGCCGCGATTCGCACCGCAGAGTTGCGTCCCTTGGGCACGCCAGAAACCTATGATTGTGGGTTCGAATCAAGGTTCGCCCCGATTATGTTTCTAGGTTTGTCAGCACAATACCTGTGCTCGTGGGTTTCACCGAAGTGGTAAACGTCAGAGACCTGCATCACTTCGGGCTTTCCTCCCACATTAAGCTGACACTCCGTGATATAACTTGAATACTGATAAAAGCGGCGTGAAACCCAACTCACTCACTCACTCACTCACGTAACGGTATCATCAGGCCCTAACAGGCCACGAAGCTGTAACATGTGATGAATAGGTGTAAAACTGTGTTCAATCTTACTCCGATAAAGCGCAATTGGTGCTCTTTGTGATATCCACTTCTTCCTTTATGTCCTATTTCCAAACGTCCTGCACTTCAAATTTTGTGTTCTAAGTATACTTCATGTGCTTTCCTCCTTGACAAATTGTCCTGAACTCTTTGAAGACATGGTATCCGGCCTTGAGTGGCTTAGAAGGAGAGAAAGTGAACCAGTATCAAATCTGTTACTTTCTGCTGCATGCAGTTATGTATTCGAGCCAGTCATGCACATCCTGGGAACACCAGCGTTCGAGGATCTTATCGAAAATGGCCACCTGAGCCTAGACTGCAGGTAAGAATTATAATTCGTAAATCAAAAACATTAATGTGTCATGATTATTAAAATCTCTTTTAATGCTAAATCTACCAACAGAGTTTTATTAATTTGATTTTCTCACCTTCAGAAAGTAACTTCAGGTGAACAATTGACTTGTCTGTGCGTGTGTTTGTGACTGATGACACCGGTGGGGCAGAATACGCTCACGTTTGAGCGAACATATGGTATCTTCACTATTTGATGGTGATTTAGACATAGTGGGATTTGGACGTTGGCATTCAGAAGAGATTTCATATGATTATTGAAAACTCGTTTTTAAAAGTTAAATATACCAACAGCTTTTTATTAATTTGATTATCTCACATTAAGAAAGTAACTTAACATCTTAATAGTTAGCCAATACACTTATGCTATATACCGTGCTCTTTTCAGCCCACAGTCCTTGGCAAAAGTAGATGAGTGTCAACGCTCTCCATCTTTACGTGATTCATTATACCTACAATTAAAACTGCCCGCCGCCATGAGCATCTTCTGTAGCCACAAAACAGGTACACGCATTTTTAACTTTATATTATAAATTTCATCTGAATTGTTATTCACATTCAGTGGCAGTAAGAAACACTGGATAGACAAATTATTACAAGTTATTCACAAGATCCATCTTTAGATATCGTCAATGCTTGACTGTATTTTATACTATGTACAGAACAACGGTACACATATTTGAGACATTGCTTCCATTGAGTTGTAATGCATTCAGAACAAAGGAATGAAGTAGGGGACAGTGTCTTTCAAGTCTGAATTACGATACTTAACAAATGAAAGTATATTAATAGATATTATTATGCCGATCAGTTAAATTCAGTATAGAAAACCTGTAAAAACATTCTCGAGACAAGGAAAACACTACCCAAGATTACTACGATTTACTATGTCAAT
This sequence comes from Haliotis rufescens, assembly GCF_023055435.1. Taxonomy (NCBI): domain Eukaryota; kingdom Metazoa; phylum Mollusca; class Gastropoda; order Lepetellida; family Haliotidae; genus Haliotis; species Haliotis rufescens. Next base: position 3,784,397 of record NW_025963802.1, read on the forward strand.
GTGATTTTACGCCACATTATCATAATAAAACATCAGATAGTATGTTTAGTTTAAATATTTCTTTCACAGACATCGAGAAAGACGCGTCATGTTGGATTGGTAGAGACATGCTGACGGCTGCTATGTCATGTCGCAATAGTGACAGGTAGGACAACTGTACGATGTATACCTACATCCACAATGTCTTATAATAACTTAAGACACGGGTAGGGGAAATGTAAAAGTGTACATATGGATGCCTAAAGATAATCGACCTTCATCCACTCAGTTCACAGAAAAGACAAGATGACTACTCTTACTGACCAAGCTTGCCAGTCCACCAATACAATTAGTGAGTGAGTGAGTTGGGTTTAACGCCGCTTTTAACAGTATTCCAGTTTTATCGCGGCGTGTCAGCTTAAAGTGGGAGGAAAGCCCGAAGTGATGCAGGCCAATACAATTACATGACACGTTTGAACCTACATGTATAGCTTGTAACACGGTTATGAGACTTTCAAACACAAATCGAATGGAAACATTAACACAGGGGGCTTCTTTTAGCGACCTGGTAGGCATGGTATTTTTCTAAATACGTATGTTTGTATATTCTGCCTTCAGGAATGTCTTTGCCGAGTGTGCTGAAAGACGTGTGGGCAACGTCACCGGATGCACTAGTACTACAGGCGCCATCATAGGACGGATGATTTTGGAACTATCTGATTAGATGTACATGAAATTATTAAACGAGTCCCAACATCACGTAACAGAAGGAATTTTATATTAAATTTGTTTGCACAAATGTCATCGTCTTGATACACCCATTTAAAATTCAGTTTTATCCTTGTTATCATGTTGACGTATATATCCACACCTCCCTTTATAGTATCGCCGCCATTTGTGTTTCCAAATATCAGTTTTGATGCGTACAGCTTGTCGCATGAAAATAGATCATGTCGTATTTCATACAAATCACGTCCAACAAGTTGCATACGTCAAAAGTTGGTCCGACTGGCGTGTTCAATCGATCCAATGTGTTAAATGCAACAAATTGTATACAACTAGTTGAATCCAGTGAATGCTCCTTAACACTGTTATGAGTTATGAGGCAAATGGAATACCGTTTTAATTGGAACTATATCTTTACATGAATGTATACATTTGGGAAAAGCTAAGGACTCCCAGAAATGTTTAATGACTAATAAAGCAAGTGCTGGGATGAAATTACTGAAACGATTAGCTCGAATAAACGAATATGCTTAGCATATGCAATGCTTACCCTCTGACAATTTTAATCACGCTATTGTTGATGATGATGTTGGAGATTTAAGGAGCGCTTCCGGAGGAGCCGATTTCGCACTCTATTTGAAAGCTATTGAAACACAACCACCGTATGTAGAGAGTACGTACATACGGCGATAACAGGTGATATTTTTGGATAGAAATGTCACTTTGAGTCCCAAGATGACACCCGAAGTTCAAAGGTTCCGCAGCCAGTAAGCACTCCACGTGCCAGGATGGAGGCCCCACCCTGCTTCTCACCCCTCCAGTCAGACGTCAGATCTGCTGAAGGAGCAACTGGAGCCACCCCCGAGGCAAAGGGGCAAAGGGGCTACAGTGCATGTTTACGACGCCCTGATGTCCCTGGCTGTCCCAAATGTGCTTCGGATTCAGGTGTGGACTCGTGGCGAGGCACTGTCCTGGAACGATTGTATCATCCATGTACTGATGTCTTGTGGCGATTGTGTGGTTGTCGGGGCTAACAACTGGTTGCCTTGACCATGCGATCATATAATCTATGTACATGCATATAATAAGACAAATGTAATGTGAAGAATAAGCACCATCTGTGTATATATTTAGTGAGGGAGTGAGTTGAACTGTGTAACAATATTCCAGTTGTATCACGGCGTGTCAGATGTAGGAGGAAAGGCCGAAGTGGCGGAGATCTAAGACGGTTACCGCTTGTTTGAAACCACGAGCATGGGTATGGTGCTGACAAACCTAGAAACATAATCTTGGCGATCCCACATTCGAACCCACAATCATAAGTTTCTGGCGTTGCCAAGGGATGCACAGCGATTCGTGGCGCCTTAGACCACTGGGCCACCTGTGTTCCCGTGTATACATTAAGACAAATGGCATGTGAAGGAGGGCCATGTGGCTTCCATCTCATACATGGACATACATGCATGAAGGAAAATGTCATATCGTGAAGATGGGCGATATACCTTCGTTATCATTTGTATATGTGAGTATAAGAAACATGAATGCTTGGCAAGGTAGATGGATGGATCACAGATCAACACAGTCACCTAACTTATCATCATCCACTCACAGACCAACACATTGACCAAACTGATAATGATTCACTCACAGATAAGCAGTCACCTAACTTTTGTTTGTTTGATTTGTTTGTTGTTTAACGCCGCACTCAGCAATATTCGGCTATATGACGAGTCCATGCATAGTCCAAAAGTCATTCAAAATCACGTAACGAAATCGACGTCTTTTTTGACAATTTGAAGTTTGGAACTGATTAAGGGTTACTGAAGCTATTCTTTTTTCAACATAGTCCTTGATTCAAGTTGATGTTTTTGGTAAATACATGTATTCCACTTTGGGGTTTGTTGTTTAACGCCGCACTCAGCAATATTCCAGCTATATGACGGCGGTCTGTAAATAATCGAGTCTGGACCAGACAATCCAGTGATTAATATCATGAGCATCGATCTATACAATTGGAATCGATGACATGCATCAACCAAGTCCGCGAGCCTGACCACCCGATCCCGTTAGTCGCCTTTTACGGCAAGCATGAGTTACTGAAGACCTATTCTATCCCGGATCTTCACGGAACGTCTAATTGATAATGATCATTTGTATATATGTGAGTATTAGAAACAATAATGCTTAGCAATGTAGATGGGTGGATCACAGATTAAAACAGTCACCAAACTGATAAAGATCAACACAGATCAAAAATCACCTAACTGATAATGATCCACTCACAGACCGACACAATCACCTAACTGATCATGATCCACTCACAGACCAACACAGTCACCTTACTGATCATGATCCACTCACAGACCAACACAGTCACCTAACTGATCATGGTCCACTCACAGACCGACACAGTCACCTAACTGATCATGATCCACTCACAGACCAACACAGTCACCTTACTGATCATGATCCACTCACAGACCAACACAGTCACCTAACTGATCATGATCCACACAGATCAACACAGTCACCTAACTGATCATGATCCACTCACAGACCAACACAGTCACCTAACTGATCATGATCCACACAGATCAACACAGTCACCTAACTGATCATGATGAATAGACAATATGAAAGAACGCACTGCATTGACCACTCGTTGTCTTATGTTGACTGCCCTCATAGGCGGCTATTTACAATTTAATGACGGCCAGCTACATTAACTGCAATCCAGCACATCCACGTAGACTGACATTTTAAAACTTATAAATTATGTATAATTATGAATTATATGTATTATTGTATGATTTGTTAAATAATTACAGTCGACGTGGGCAGGCAAATGTTAAGGTCAACAAAATATGTTTACTCAGTCCTTTTTGTCAAACTTTTGTTATTTTTAGTTTGATAATTACAGGCACTTCAATCTGGTGCAAAGTTTCTTTTGCGGTTCAGTTTTTGGGGATAGCAGTTGGTACCAGGTTATAACTTTCAAGGCCTCAATAAAGCTTTCAAACAGTTTTGTGGCAGACATGGGGCAGACATTTCCAAATTTGACGCATCAGTCTCACAAGTGTTGTCCGATGCAGTTCCCTATGTTGACTCGGACCACATGTTCCTGTGTTTCTTAAGGTGAACAATTGACATGCTTTTGGATGTGTTCGGAGGCGTAAGTTACGCTCACCCTGTCTCGAAACCTGGTATCACCACTATTTCATAGGGATTCATAAACATGATGCAGTCGGAATCGTTCAATCGACTCTGCTTTTAGCAGAGATTTCATGTGGCTATTGACAGGGTATTGTCGCTTTAAATTATAAATCTTGAATCATGAATGAGTGAGTGAGTGGGTATGGTTTACGCCGCTTTAAGCAATTTTCCAGCAATATCACGGAGGGGGACACCAGAAATTGGCTTCACACATTGTACCCATGTCGGGAATCGAACCCGGGTCTTCGGCGTGACGAGCGAACGCTTTAACCACTAGGCTACCCGACCGCCCCTTGAATCATGAATACTAACAAAGTCACACTTCATTATTGTTTTTAATATAGTTACATATGGCTTGTACTTTGCTTACACAATATGTATTTTTTCTTTATCAAAATGAATCGTTAATATGAAACGCCTTTAATGATTAGTTCTATTTCTGTAAAATAAATGAAATGCCTGCTACCTACAATCATGAGATTTGGAGACAGCATTTGAGAAATATTGTAACATGGTTTTCTCCATTCTTTTGGAAAGATTAATACTGATTTCACATTACAGGGCATCAGCATCACAACGCATTAGAGTTAGTGGTTGAATGATGTTTAATAGTACATCTATATCCCATCTACGGTGCCTTTACCACACAGACTAGTGGTTGATAACGTAAACAACGATGCACGCCATGGGTTTACAGTGACACAAAGACAGTCACAGACAGTCGAACGAGTCCCATTCGTATATGTATATGGAGGTATAATTGATAACCAAGGACACAAAGTAGATGATAAACAATGCCAAATTAGGATATCTAACCAATACACACAATTCAGATATGCCTCACTTATGGAGGGTAACGTTCCTCAAGTGAGGAAACAGGCTATTGTGAGACGCTGCTTATCAAGAAACCAACTCCTCTCCAAGAACTCCTCAAGAATTATACACTGGAACCTAAGATCAGTATTCACCTGAAGAAGCAGCCCTGAAACGTCATTATTAAGAATAAAGAAGTTATTATCTTTAAAAAAGTGTCATATCCTCTGAATCTAAGTCAACGGGTTGGTTCCCGCTGAGTGAAAGAACATTTAGATTCCTGTCAGTACAGTGACGTACTACATCTGTGTACAGAGAGTCATACCACAAACACATCACTTCAGACGTCATTTAAAATTAGCATACCGTTTTTATTGGTTTCAACAAAATCAGTAAGGGTGCTATTGTGTCACTGGATGTTCTGGTTCATAGAGCACTGTTGTGCCGCCTCAGGCAGTAAATACTTATTTTTATATGTAAATTGTATGAATGGCGGGTGCTACCGGTGGGAAAGGACATGCTTACCCTTTCCGCGAACACCTGGTGTCTCTACTGATTTTCAGTGGTCCATTCATATAATTCACGGGGGCACAGGTGGCCCAGTCGTCTAAGGCGCCGCGATTCGCTGTGCAGAGTTGCGTCCCTTGGAAACGCCAGAAATCTATGATTGTGGGTTCGAATCCCGGTTCGCCCCGATTATGTTTCTAGGTTTGTCAGCACCATACCCGTGCTCGTGGGTTTCACCGAAGTGATAAACGTCTGAGACCTGCATCACTTTGGGCTTTCCTCCCACATTAAGCTGACACGTCGCGATATAACTGGAATACTGTTTAAAGCGCTGTTAAACACAACTCACTCACTCACTCATATAATTCACAGCTATTTGCCCTTTACGCCAAGTTGAATCAGTTTTGGCAGTAAATCTAGGATGGTTATTCTCTTGTATGGACAATTTATATTTCTACATGTTCAGTATGACCAGCTAGAAGCCATCGGTACCGATAGAGCTGGCATCCCTGTGTTATTGGTTCCGTTGGCTGCCTTCGACGTATAGACCATGGCGTTTTTCTAAACATATTACATACGAGATTTTGAATCTCTATCGATCAAAGACTGGTTGAGGTCGTACCTGTCAGGACGATACCAGTGCCATAGACGCCGAGAATATAATGCTACCATTTGGCTTTCCAGAAGTATCTGTGCTGGATCAAATATCATTCACACTATATACACCTCATGCAAATATTACTAGCAATCTTGGTCTTGGTATCTTGGTCTTGATACCCAGCTGTATTGCTTTCAAACTAAATAGCAGTTACTCTGTTCATGCAACATGTTCTGTTATGTCCATATGAACATACAACATAACTTGTGAAATGCCGGACTTCCTCATTGATAGCATGTCTGTGATATTGGGGGGTAAGCCCTTTAAGCAAGACGTAGGCACCAACTGTGCCCGCCTCTTTGCTGAATTATCTACTGATGCATAAGAATCGGAATTTCTGCTCGGTATTTGGCCAAGAAGTTTCAGGTATATTAATGATCTGATATCGTTCAATGATGGTCAAATAGCAAATGTCCTTCTACTGATATACCAACCTGAACTAGAAATAATAGAGATCAAAGGAACCACATCACCCGGTGTCGTCCCTGATTTTGACTATTCTCGTGTCATACAGACTTCAGGATATTTTCTTTGGCATAGATCTAAATTTGAAACGGATGTTCGGTAAAAGGGTAAGCCCTACAGGTAGTATCAGCCACTCACACAATTTGCATAGAAAACAAACATTTGTTGACTTGACGCCCCACAGCAGTTACCTCAAACAGGAAAACCATTATCATTTGAAGAGAATGTTTGAAGTTAAACCAAAGAACATTAATTTGATATCATAGCTTCTCTGACCGCTACCAGTAGGACATTAGTAGCACAGCACTCCGCATGTCCTGCATATCCTTGACTTCCGGCCGGGCGTTGTCGCGCACATTCCGATAGTTCTCACAATCGTTTGTTCATAATAATTATGATGATGCGTATAACCTTGAACTTCACTCTGCAATCAATTATGTCCACCTGGACTGACATTAAACTTTTAACTTACACATTAGCTATGATTATTACAAATTGATATATTATTATGACAGGCGACGTAAGAATGCAAGTGTTAAGGGCAGCAAGCTTGTTCCATTACTGACGCCTAACCTTTGTAAAGTTCACTTAAACAGATTTATAAAGGATACGTTGATGTGAACTGGTTACTCTTTTTGTGTACCAGTGATCGTTATTCTGCACGGAATTGAGAGAAGGCTTGACAGACATGATGGAAATTTGGAACTTTGTTCTTATTGGCTGCCTTGTGTCATGTAAGTACCTAGTGAGTGGCAAGTGAATACATAGTGAATGGATACATAAAAATGAGCTTCAGGGTAAGTATTGAATGAATGAGTGCGATGTTTGAGGAAGAATATGCTTCACAGAACGTACTAAGTGAGTGAGTGAGTGAGTGAGTGAGTGAGATTGTATATTTCAACAGAAAGGACTGATAACATAATATCATATGTATCAAATACGTCTTTTGGTGATGAATTGTAGTCATGAATCTTGAACACGTACGTAAACACCGACGTACCCACGTTTGATCAATGTTCTTAACATATGCATATGACATAAGATTCTGTTACACATTATTACTTTTCGAAAAACAAATAACCCTAACGATAATTTATGACAATTTATTCTTGATCATTATTCCTGTTTTGCCTCATTGATATTATGCCCTTGGATTAGTAGATGTGAATCTCTCAAGGAACGTATGTTTTACCTAAATTCATAGATACATCGTGAAAATGTGCTTTTTCTGCAGAAATCTACAACGATTCTTATATTCAAAGATTGACGGAAACATCTTACCATACCTTTGCATCGTAAATGATAGTCGGACAGGCATTTTTACTTACCCGGGGCACGGGTGGCCCAGTCGTCTAAGGCGCCGCGATTCCCTGTGAAGAGTTGCGTCCCTTGGGCACGCCAGAAATCTATGATTGTGGGTTCGAATCCCGGTTCGCCCCGATTATGTTTCTAGGTTTGTCAGCACCATACCCGTGCTCGTGGGTTTCACCGAATTGGTTAACGTGTGAGACCTGCATCACTTCCGGCTTTCCTCCCACATTAAGCTGACACGCCGCGATATAACTGGAATACTGTTAAAAGGGGCGTTTAACCAAACTCACTCACTCCTATGAAATAGGCAAGATCAACAATTTGTTTGGAAAGTCAACAACACCATTTCAGTTTCCACTGCTGAGTTCCAGCTACCGACTGAATGCAACTCCTGGCTCCAACAGTGCTACCAGGTCTCGTACCAGGAGGCTCTGATGACTATCTTGTTTTCCCCGTCAAGTCTTACAACAAAGGGCTCGCTCGTTGTCGACTGCTCGTAAGTACCTTAAACGTATTCCATATAAATCAGCTGGCGTATTCATTGGGCTTAAATGTATGCATGCAATAGATACTCGCTTGTATACACCACTCTACAAACGCCATTAGTGTAGTGTTTGCCGGACTAAATATTCCCTTGGTCGCGTGTATCCTATATACTTTCTTGTTCGTGTGTGTACAGCACTAAATATTCCACTTGGCGTATGTGTAAAGCACTAATCGTTCCCCTGGGCATGTGTATCCAGCCCTTAAAAAATCCTTGAATGTGGGTATATCACACTGAATTCTTCACTGAAGGTGGTGACTAAATACTTACTTGAATGTGGGTATATCACACTGAATTCGTCATTGAATGTGGGTATAAAACACTAAATACTTTCTTGAATGTGGGTATATCACAATGAATTCTTCACAAAATGTGGGTATAAAACACTAAATACTTACTTGAATGTGGGTATATCACACTGAATTCTTCATTGAATGTGGGTATAAAACACTAAATACTTACTTGTATGTGGGTATATCACACTGAATTCTTCACTGAAGGTAGGTATAAAACACTAAATACTTACTTGAATGTGGGTATATCACACTGAATTCTTCACTGAAGGTAGGTATAAAACACTAAATACTTACTTGGATGTGGATATATCACACTAAATTCTTCATTAAATGTAAGATTAGTATATCATTCATTCATTCATTCATTCATGTTTGGGTCGATCTTACAAAGATAAAATATATTGTTGTTATGATGAACCAATAAACAATTGATGACGTCATTTCGTAGTGTCCTGCCATGTGTCTGTTGTTTCCCTCAGAGCGGAGACGACCGCCGCTCGACAGCGATGTAAAGAAACAATGCCGATGCCCTTCTGTTCATTTCCTCTGTCGTTCGAAGCCACCAGCCAGTTTCGGTCCTTCCTGTGTGCAAATTCCGACGGTAAGCTGGACATAGTTTTTATAAGCATCTTATTCTAATTGGACGCCCTGGCGTATGCGTTATTAGCATACCATATTTCATTACATGCATACTGACATACGTTACTTCTACCAGGGTATTTCGTTTAGGGTATACACGATGAGGACATATGCATTATATATTGTTGTTTTTATGTGCTTCATAAACACATGCTCATTAAATAGTCGGAATCGTACAGTCCGAGAACAATGGGGAGTCAACTTGGTACCCGGGATGCAAGCGTGACATTTCGAAAGCGAGGTCCGCATATTTGCCATGTTTTTCCGCAATCTTGTCAAATACATTAGTGTCAAAGGGGACAGAAAATTCAATGATATAAATGATTTATCAAAAAGGACAAGATCAGGTTTGTTGGCCTGGATACGTCTAAGGCTGTAAATGGCCCTGAAGAATTTTGAATTGATCATTTTCCATGACGCCCTCTACATATTCCGGGTCGTACCATCGGTGGACCTCTGTGTCAAAACCACAAGCATGGCGAAGACGGTAATAAAATGATCGAGCTACACCATCATGTCGTTTAAGATACTTAGTTTGGGTAGCTGGGTATCCACTGACAATGTGTTGGACAATGTGTTGGACAGTCTCATTAAATTCATTACATATGCTACATTTCATATTTACATTTTGATGCAAAATCACACACTGACGGATACAAGTGGGAAGTGATTGGTCCTGAGCAGCAAACAGAAAGCCTTCAGCTTCACTTTTCAGGCCAGACAACTTCATCCAAGCGAAGGACTCTGCAGGATTACTGATCTTCTCAACACACTGCACATAAACTCGATGCAGTGGTCGTGCAGAATGCCTCTCCTGTCTGGGACGACTTGATATGGCACTTCGCTTGGTTGACACTCATTTCTGCACCGTCCAGCAGTACAGAACCATCAACAAAATCATCACCGACATGGAGATTATGTCCCACATCCTTGGCTCGTTTTAGAAAACTGTGGAATGCATTCTGGAGTTTGTCCCTATTATTATTATTATTATTATTATTATTATTATTATGCTGCTGCTGCTGATGATGATGATGATTATGATTAATATTATTATTATTATTATTATTATTATTATTATTAAGGAAATGCCAATGGAATGATATACCACGCACGAATGATTTTATGAGAGCTTTCTTCTTGACATCTGATTTTTTGTACTGTACCATGACTGTGAAATATCTGCATTCAAATGTATTTTGTAATAAAAGATGCCATGGACCATATGTTAGTCTGGCTGGTTCTGAGTAAATAGAAACATCAAAACCCTTTCCGTATTCTGAGAAATATATGAGTCGATTGTACGATTCCGACTTTATCACGGGCACGTGTTTATGAATCACTATCAAAGAAACATTTCTGATTTATTGCCTTCAAGTGAGTGAGTTGGGTTTAACGCCGCTTTTAACAGTATCGTGGCGTGTATTGCCTTCAAGCTCATACACATACCTCATACCTGAAGGAGGGGGAAGCTTTTAAGCCAAGGGCTGAAGCGTTCGATCCTCATGCTGAAGTTCCCCCACATTGGTATGATGGGTACCACTCCTTGGCGTCCACAAGTCATGTAGCTACCGTCTTACTAACAACGGCGTAATACATTTTGCAAATGTTGTCTTTGTAACTCCTTGACATTTATTTTTATAAATACTTACTTTTTTTATGAAAATTGTATGAATGACAGGTGCTACCGGTAGCGCAGGACATGCTTACCCTTAAGTGGTATCTGTTAAGGCAGAAAATCTAGGCTGGTTTTTTTTGCATTGACAATTTATATTTACTTACATTTCTACACTTTCCTTTTTATTAAAATAGCGTGAGTGGTGTGTGCTACCGGTAGAGTAGGACATGCTAACCCATTTCGAGAACACCCGGTGCCGTCACTGATTTTCAGTGTTCTAGTTATATAATTTTCATCACTGTTTTACCTTTTACGTCCAAAGGAATCTGTTTGTGCAGGTAATCGAGACTGGTTGTTCTTTCTCTTTGACATTTTATACTTACAGTAATCACAAGTAATGCTGAATGCTGGAGTGACCCTCGATTTCTTCAAACGTGGACCGAGTGTACTGACAGGCCCCGCGGGACCCAGTAAGTATATGAAGTCAAAGTGTAAAGTTAGCAAGTATCACGGGGATTAGATATATGTTTGAGGGCACGAAGGAGAATAGAACACTGTGTTAATATTAAGGATACAGGTTAAGGCATATTGTTCGGAGTATAGAAGTGTGAGGGTGGGTGGTTAAATACTGAAGAAGGTACTGGGGTTAATAGTATAGATATGTTGTCGATGAATGGATTAAAAGTATAGAACATTTGAGATGTAAGCGTAAAAGTATAGAACTTTTGGGATGAGGAGTTTTGGGATGGGTTTTTTATCAAAGCTTGCAGACACCTTCCAAGTGTATCCTTCCCACATTCCATCCAAAAGGTATGTATACATGTCACACTTCTTTTTCTTTCAGCATGAACACGGATGAAAATAAGTGTTAGGCTCAGAAGTTATTTGGCGCGTTATTGTGAAAACAATATTTCTTATGTGAAATCTATGACGCGTTATATATGTGAGACTAAATGGCTTAAAATTATGGAAGTGCGGCTATGGGGGTCACATATATAAGTATGAGAATCCAGGGGTTAATAATATCGTAGTGTTTAGCAATGGGGATTAGTAATATATTCATGTGAGACTAAACGGGTTAATAATATAGTAGTGTAAGACTACCGAGGTTAATGATATAGTTGTGTGCGGCTATGAGGTTTAATAATATATCAGTGTAAGACTACAGGGGTTAATAATATAGTTGTGTGCGGCTATGGGGTTTAATAATCTATTAGTGTAAGACTATAGGGGTTAATAATATAGTTGTGTGCGGCTATGGGGTTTAATAATATATTAGTGTGTGCCTCCAGGGGCTAATAGTATAGTTGTGTGCGGCTATCGGGTTTAATAATATATTAGTGTGTGCCTCCAGGGGCTAATAGTATAGTTGTGTGCGACTATGGGGATAAATAATATATTAGTGTAAGACTACAGGGGTTAGTAATATAGTCTTGTGCGGCAATGGGGTTTAATAATATATTAGTGTAAGACTACAGGGGTTAATCATATAGTAGTGTTCGGCTATGGGGTTTAATAATATAGTTGTGTGAGCCTACAGGGGCTAATAGTATAGTTGTGTGCGAATATGGGGATTAATAATATATTAGTGCAAGACTACAGGGGTTAATAATATAGTAGTGTGCGGCTATGGGGTTTAATGATATTTTAGTGTGAGAGTATAGGGGTTTATAGTTTAATAGTGTGTAAGACTGGGGGTTTAAAATATAATTATGTGAGACTATAGGGGTTAATAGTGAGGTTGTTTGGCGATGAGGGTTAATAATATATTAGCGTGAGACTGTAGGGGTTAATTATATAGTAGATAGTAGTGTGAGGTTGTGGGGTTGATAGTTATAATTCTTATTGGTTATGAGTTTTGACATTTTAGTAGTGCGTGGCTATGTAAAGATATATTAGTGTGAGGCTAGGGAGGGGCTTGCGGGGTTTGGGGGCGGGGGTAATATAGTAGTGTGGGGGGTAATAGTATTTTAGGCACCCGGGATTTATAGTGTATTTATGTGACTTACTGCGGGTTAATACTATAGTCGTGATTGAGGGCAAAATAAGGTTTGAGAATATAGCTGTTTGGGTTCAAATCACAGAATTTCCCATGATTATGACCGATGGTTTGTCTGTGGAAGTGCAAAACGTCTTGGACTTGAATCACTTTGGTCTCGAGGCGTTAATGAAACGCCTTGTTCTTGAAGCTTTTGTATGGGATATAGACTGTCATGTCTTTGCTCACATCACCTTATCGGACATACGTTATCTTTTGTTTCAGGTACCCAGGAGACTGTCTGGAGGAGAGACTGAGCACTATTCCAGCTAGTGTGTGTTCATCTTCTGCCGTGTCAGTGGTCAGTGAACTGCCAGGAATATTCATATCGGCTTTCGAGGACATGTGAAGAACAGCACCATGCATTACCTAATTCAACCAAAACTAAAGCACTAGATGGTTACCTCCATAATGATTATAAAGGTCATTGAGTTTTCTTACGGATCATCTTTGACCGGACCTGAAAACAGAAATAAATGGCATATGATTAACATTCTTTCATGTAAATGTTTTGTTCGTCGTTTGTGTTCGTCGTTTGAGATTGATGCACATTTCATAGCACCAGCACGTAATCGTTATGTCACCAGTGGTACTGATAGAATGTTGTCCAGCGTCGTAGAATTAGAGTGTAACGTTCTCTCTAATACTGCACTTTTGAGTTCAAGTCCGAAGTTAAAGAAACCAGAATAATCGATAATAATTCCGTAATGTACTCAACAACAAAAGTTCCACTGACACCATTATTTTAGTGTATTTTTCAAACAAGTAAAATTTGTTTTTCAATATTGTAGTACATGTATGGAATCAAGTCACAAAAACGCAACTGCTACAGAAAAGCATGCATTCCATGCAAAAGTTGACTTCTTGCAAGCCCCATGCATTTCACTACCCAAGAATGGGTATAAAAACATGTGCGTTAACGGGATTCCATATGCATTGTTTAGCATCGTGCTGACAACAACCACTCAGAAAAACAACAAAATTACGCAATTATTCAACATTACGCAATGCCACGCCTGTCCGAAAATGAGCGTCTGGTATGCAGGATCGAGTCAACGTGATGCTGCAAGACAATTTAACGTCCACAGAAACACCATTTGGTGTTTATGGCAACGTTGGCAATAGACGAATGCAGTCAGAGACCATCCTCGGAGTGGCAGGCCACGCGTAACCAATAATCGACAAGACAACTGGATTCGAATAACACACCTACGAAATCGATTCCAGCCAGCAACAGTGACTGCATGAAGCATCCCTGGCCTTCGCCGAATATCTTCGCAAGCCGTACGTCTTCGCCTCAGATGTGCAGGGATTGTCGCCAGGAAAACCCGCCAGACGTCCCATTTTGACAGGAAACTACCGTCAAGCACGTCTACAGTGGTGCAGACAGCGTCCACGCTGGACGGCCATGCAGTGGGGACAAGTTCTATTCACTGACGAGTCTCGTTTTCACCTCAGCCACAGCGATGGACGGATTCGATTGTACCGACGTCGAGGTGAACGTTACGTCATTCATTGCGTCATGGAAGAAGATCGGTTCTGGGGCGGCAGCGTTATGGTATGGGATTACAGCAAGACAGAGGACCCGTTTGATAGTGGTAAGGGGAAATCTCAATGGACAGCGCTACCGCGACGAGATCATCGACCCTGTTGTTCTACCGTTTTTGCGTCGTCATAGCCCAGGCATTACCTTTCAACATGACAACGCTCGGACTCATATTGCTCGACTTGTTCAGGATTCTCTTCAGCAAAACAACGTGAATGTCATTCCCTGGCCGGCTCGCTCCCCTGATCTCTCTCCAATCGAGCACATGTGGGATGAGATGGATCGGCGCCTTCGACCGTCAACCACGTGTTCCACAGACACTCCAGGAACTTCGAAACATGCTCAAGCAGATATGGACAGATATCCAACAGGACCTTGCCATTATACAGACGATGGTCAATGACTTAACATAGCTGATGGTCAATGACTTAACATAGACGATGGTCAATGACATTATACAGATGATGGTTAATGAAATTACACAGACGAGTGAGTGAGTGAGTTGGGTTTAACGCCGCTTTTAACAGTATTCCAGTTATATCACGGCGTGTCAGCTTAATGTGGGAGGAAAGCCCGAAGTGATGCAGGTCTCAGACGTTTACCACTTCGGTGAAACCCACGAGCACGGGTATGGTGCTGACAAACCTAGAAACATAATCGGGGCGAACCGGGATTCGAACCCACAATCATAGGTTTCTGGCGTGCCCAAGGGACGCGACTCTGCACAGCGAATCGCGGCGCCTTAGACGACTGGGCCACCCGTGCCCCCTACACAGACGATGGTCAGTGACATAATATTGCCTAGGGTCAATGCCATTACATAGACGATGGTCAATGCCATTATACAGACGATGGTCAATGACATTATACAGATGATGGTCAATGGCAATATATATTGACGATGGTCAATGCCATTACAAAGACGATGGCCAATGCCATTATACAGACGTTGGTCAATGGCATAATATAGACGATGGTCAATGCCATTACATAGACGATGGTCAATGCCATTATACAGACGATTGTCAATGGCATTATACAGACGTTGGTCAATGGCATGACATAGTCGATGGTCAATGCCATTATACGGACGATGGTCAATGCAATTATACAGACGATGGTCAATGACATAACATAGACGATGGTCAATGCCAATATGTAGACGATGGGTCAATGCCATTATACAAACGATGGTCAATGCCATTACTTAGACGATGGTCAATCACATAATAAAGACGATGGTCATGCCATTATATAGACGATGGTCAATGCCATTATACAAACGATGGTCAGTGGCATTATACAGACGTTGGTCAATGGAAATATACAGACGATGGTCAATGGCATGACATAGTCGATGGTCAATGACATTATATAGACGATGGTCAGTGCCATTACATAGACGATGGTCAATGCCATTACATAGACGATGGGACAACACAATTATACAAACGATGGTCAGTGACATAATATAGACGATTGTCAATGCCATTATATAGTCGATGGTCAATGCCATTATACAAACGATGGTCAATGACATTATACAAACGATGGTCAATTCCATTATGCAGACGATGATCAATGGCATTATACAGACGATGGTCGATGCCATTACAAAGACGATGGTCAATGATATTATATAGACGATGGTCAAAGCCTTTATAAAGATGATGTTAAATGGCATTATACAGACGATGGCCAATAACGTTATATATACGAGGTTCAATGCCATTACACAGACGATAGTCAATGACATTAAATAGACGATGGTTAATTACATTATATAGACGAGGTTCAATGCCATTATACAGACGATTGTCAATGACGTTATATTGACTATGGTCAATGACATTATATAGACGAAGGTCAATGACATTATACAGACGATCGAAAATCAATTACATCTTATAGAAGATGGTCAATAACACATATACGCTGGTACATGACATCATATAGACGATAGCACATGACGTTAAATAGGCCACGGTCAATGACATAACAAAAACGTTCTATGATAAAAGCGACAAAACCCTTTCCATATTCATAAGAAATCTCTGCTCAAAGCAGAGTCGATTGTACGATTCCGACAATATCATAAGCATGTGATCATGAATCACTATCAAATAGTGATGATACCAGGTGTTCGCGAAAAGATGAGCGTATCCTGCCCCACCGGTGGCACCCTTCACAAATACATGCAAAGGCAAGTCAATTGTACGCCTGAAAAAAACACGATAACATATGTTACATGTACGTAGACATACACGAATACCCTGGACTTTTCCTGGACGATCATGAAAAACGTTTTCGGCTGTTCAATACGACCGCTCAACATGACCAACACACCCGTTAATTATTGTCTTTGTACAGTAAACTACGGTTATAACGAACTCAAAGAGACCACTTATTTTAATTTGTTATAACCGTAGTTCGTTATAAGCAAATGTGGGGAATATATACAGCAAATAGACAGGATCAAAAACATAGTTCGTTATATCCGTCAGTTCATTATAAGCGTGTTCGTTATAACCGTAGTTCACTGTATATTTGAAATTGTCTTACGGTCTGACTGATTCAGTGTCATAACACGGGTAGACTGCCTCCGTGGTCTAGTGGTAGAGCGTCCGCCCGGAGAGCAGAAGGTCCGGGGTTTGATCCCCAACCGCGTCATACCAAAAGATATTAAAAGATGGTACTTGTTGTTACCCTGTCTGGCGCTCGGCATTAAGGGGCTAAAACAAGGACTGGTTGGCTCGGAGTCATTATACTGTGTCTGAGTGGGGTATTCATGTTAAACTGCGGCATGGTATCTCAGTGAGCTAGCACTATAAATCGGCATCAGTCCGGACTAGTACAAGCAGCCACACAAACACACACACGTACATGCACGTCGCTGTATAAGTGCAATAATCTTGGACGCGACGTTAAACCCCATTTCACCTCACCCACCTCATAACACGGTTAGGGTTGAATAACCCTGTAATGTTAATAAATAAATAAATAAATGATATCCCATGATTAAAGTAAGAAACAACAAATTAATGCCGGGTTGAGATAACACACTACTAATGTACCTGTCACTTGAGTTGCAAATCATATATGGATCTATAGGTCTCAGCACATGACAGTAAGAACTGTGAAGTCTGTTGAATCAATACCACCGACATATTACCAAACATAAAAATGATTTTCCTCCAATAATCAAACCTCCATAGGTAGAATTCCATACGCGTACATCATTGATTTCTCCCGCATCTGTACAGCGGAGACCGCAACGACAATGAACACTGGCAACTTGCATCTGATTAAACAACTGTGTTGACTGACAGGTATTTGTTTCCTACCCGTGCAAGGAGCTTATAATGAATGTGCTAATTGGTACTGAGCGTTCAGCTCCTCACATTGCTTGTCATGCAGCAGACGGATTCGTGTCCGTCCCGTGGTAAATAATTCAGTTGGCTGATGTGCTGATCTGCGTCACACGGCCCTTGTTTGAATGTATCGATCTAGTTAGTGTTGATATACCACAGGACAGGTAGAACACGGCCACAGCCTTCACTCAGGTAGGCAGGAATACCGACATGGCGACGTTCACGACGGCAGCCTTGGTACTCGTTGTGGTCGTATTTGTTATTCTACCCCATGGAGGCAACGGTGCTGCTACCGACAGACCAACAATA
Organism: Haliotis rufescens; assembly: GCF_023055435.1. Lineage (NCBI taxonomy): Eukaryota > Metazoa > Mollusca > Gastropoda > Lepetellida > Haliotidae > Haliotis > Haliotis rufescens. The sequence goes on from NW_025963802.1 coordinate 3,802,430, forward strand.
GGTAAGTTCTTCATATATACTTATATAATATATATAATTATATAAGATGTACATACATTATTCATAACTATGATGTACATTTTGTTGTGGTGTACGGCTCGGATCTTAACATTCTGTGATCAGTTTATTACCAGTCGAGATTAAACAAAATATCATGCTGAATTATATGTAAACTGTAATTTTTATGGTATTGGGAATGCGAAGATTGGTGCTGATTGGTTCAGTAGACACATATTGGGGACAGTAGCTTATCATTTGTGATGGCACTGACTACATACCTGGAGCCCAGGGACGGCGAACATGGACTGAAGGCAACACTACACCCGATGTGCACGCATACAAACACCTTCTTCTAGGACGAAAAATGATGAACGGCAAAACAATGTTAATCGTGGCAATGCCTTTCCACGTGAAATCCTCTAATTTACCTTGAAATGGCTGTATTAACTAATTAAGGGCATGGGGTAAATATGTTGACGTTTCAAGAATACAACTTTCGGAAGGGACCGAATTTTCGGGGTGTCAGCTGACGAGGTTATTAATAGTAAGCTTGGGTATTCTGTTCCCAAAGGATTTGAGACTGCAAAATATATTCACACGGATCTGCTGATCAGGGTTGTCACGTCCTGCGTTTTGAGTTTAAAAACTTCGCCCAACTGTTTTGCAAAAGGAATATATTTCTTAACGTTTTTCTTTACTTATAAGCAGCAAAATCTCTGCACTTGTATACAGGAGAAGTGATTCAATATCAACCTTTTTTATTAGTTTCAACAAAATCAGTAATGGTACTCTCGGGTCACTGGATTTCTGATTCATCAATCACTTGATTGTCTGGTTTGTTTACCGGCTGGCATGCGTACTGAGCTGCTGCATCAGGCAAGAAATAGATACCTTGGCGGGTGGTACCGATAGGGCAGGACATGCCTACCCTTTTCGCGAACACCTGGTGTCATCATTGATTTTCAGTGGTCCATTCATATAATTTCCACAGCTGCTTGTCCTTTACGCCAAGTTAAATCTGTTTCGGCAGAAAATCCGGGCTGGTTATTCTCTTGCATTGAAAATTTATATTAACGTAACAGGGATGTAGAGAACGATACATGAGAACAAGTATCACTGTTCCTTCCATTGATGCTATTGATAACATCTATTATCATCGTTAATAATATCATTTTTATTGATTAATTATTGCTGAATGTTATTCATGTTTTCAAAGGTTGTTGTTATCAAACACACATTCGTTTCGTTTATCCAGAATATTCTTAAATATCAAGATCATGACAATGGCTCAGTCCAATGGTCAGATGTTCGATGTACGCTTAGCAATCGATGTTGTGAACGATGCTTATAAATATTTAATATCGTGACAAGGGGTTGTGAAAATATGGGACAACGATGATCAACGACGCAACCCCAATAGAACTAACGATCGACTTTCAGATGAATATGCTGTCATTAACTTTTAAATCCTACATTATTATTTCGTCTACTTCAATACTGAAACTTAAACTTCAGAACTAAGAAAAAGAAAAACTGTCTGCCACACAAATGTATTGTAACAAGATGTGTTTTTGTGTAAAAAATATTCAGGTTCATGGTCTTAATTATACAGACAACCTGGTATTATAGCTGTAGCTGAATAAAATATCCAGTCTCAACCCACACACACACACACACACACACACACACACAGAGAGACACACACACACGCACGCACGCAGGCACAAACACACATACACAAACGCACACACATACACACACACACGCACTCACACACGCGATGTATTACATACCATATATCTGTCTACCCGGTACTGGTTACATCATATTTTATGTCATCATATCGTCTACGGAGTGACCGGACTGTAGAGGTCGCACTATAATATTCCGAGTCATTTGTGCGTGCGTGCGTGCGTGCGTGCGTGCGTGCGTGCGTGCGTGCGTGCGTGCGTGCGTGCGTGTGTGTGTTTCAGAGTCGCACACAGCACTATTTCAGCTGTATTTCGGCTGTATTTCATACAATATGTATCTGTCTACCCGGTACTGGTTACATCATATTTTATGTCATCAAATCGTCTACGGAGTGACCGGACTGTAGAGGTCGCAGTATAATAGTCCGAGTCATTTGTTCGGTGTGTGTGTGTGTGTGTGTGTGTGTGTGTGTGTGTGTGTGTGTGTGTGTGTGTGTGTGTGTGTGTGTGTCTGTGTGTGTGTCTGTGTGCCTGTGTGCCTGTGTCTGTGTCTGTGTCTGTGTTCAAAGTCGCACACAGCACTATTTCAGCTGTGTTTCGGCTTCCTCTAAGTTATCGAGTGGCAAGCAATGAACCAAGTCACCGAGCCTGCCCATCTGATTCCATTACCTGACCTATTACAACACCTAGTCACCAGCTTGACCTTTACAGTTGATAATTTCTTTCTCAAATTATTGCTACAAAGACATTAAAATCAATACAAAGGAAAAGACATGTGTGTACATAGGGTTATGTTACATAGGGCTGCATTACCCTTGCTAATGGAAAGGTTTGTTAAATATTGCTTTATCGCAAAGATATATGCACTGGTAGTAATACAAGAACAAGTCACACTACTAATGAACAATGAATCTCTTCACTTGCACATAGCAGACATAATTCAAAACGTATCGTTTTTAGTTTCAACAAAATCAGCAAATGGACTATCGTGTCAATGGATTTTCTTGAACATCACTTCATCGTCTGGTTTGTTTACAGACCGCCGTCGCATGGCAGTGGTTTTGCTGTGCGGCGTAAGTCAACAAACAAACAATACTTTTTATATAAATTGTAAGGGTGACGGGTGCTTACATAGACATGGGGGCGGTCGGGTAGCCTAGTGGTTACAGCGTTCGCTCGTCACGCCGAAGACCCGGGTTCGAATCCCGACATGGGTACAATGTGTGAAGCCCATTTCTGGTGTCCCCCGCCGTGATATTGCTGGAAAATTGCTAAAATAGGCGTAAAACCATACTCACTCACTCACTTACCTAGACATGTTTACCCTTTCCGCAAACACCTGGTGTGATCCCTGATTTTCATTGATCATTTTCATATAATTTCGTTATTTCGCTATTTTTGCAATGGAATCTGTTTCGGTGGGTTATCTAGACTGATTATTCTGTGGCGTTGACGTCTTATACTGTCGTTTACTGGCTGTCTCTATAGATGGGAACGAGGACTTACAAACACTTAGTACCTACACTCTCTGCACCATAAACTAGCCGCAAAAGAAACTAATTTCCTTCTTGATGCAAGGACATGGGTGGCCCAGTCGTCTAAGGCACCAGAACGCTATGATCGTGAGTTCGATTCCCGGTTCGCCCTGATTATGTTTTTAGGTTTGTCAGCACCATACCCGTACTCGTGGGTTTCACCGAAATGGAAAAAGGTCTAAGACCTGCTTCACTTCGGGCTTAGCTCCTTCATAAAGATGGCACGCCGTGATACCTGGAATACTGTCAGACTCACTCACTCACTCAATCACTCAATCACTCAACCACTCACTCACTCACTCACTCACTCACTCTTAATGCAATTGACATTTCAAAACACAATGTCTAAATAAATTGCGAAAGCCATCGTTATTAAATTTTCTAATTGATGTTCCTAGTAAGTCTTACCATGATATGCTGTATTTTGTCAACAGACAAGAAAAATTCTATATTTAAATCAAAACGGTCAAATACAATCTTTAATCATATGATCCACTTTAATTATCAGGTAAACTTGGCTTCACTTTTTTCAAATAGCACAGCCATCTCTGGTCTGAAGCATAGTTTATTTCATAGCTGACACAACAGGAAGAGTGAGCGTGGAGGCGTAGCTTGATACAGCCCCAGGCCTAGGCCGCACCCCATCTGCTGAAGTGCCTACATCAGTCCATTCCGTTTGTTGCACAAATCAAAATATGGTAAAGCTCCGGCGGCAATAACATAGAAAAGGATCTTCGGCTAATTCCCCATACATAATTGTTACACTGTATGACAATCGTTAGGCAGCATATTATTTCTGTTTATACAGGTAGAATAATGGGGCCAAAATTAGATTTATCTTCGTCAAGTGATACTTCAAAAGAGATATATCTTTGCTAATTGCGTTAATGACATGCACACCAAGATTGTAGTGTTGTTGATCAACACGACATCTGCTCGTTCTATATGTTTCTGTAACGTATGTACAATGTACAATGTCTGTCTGCTGTAGCGGTGTTGTCCAACACGACATCTCCTTGATCTATATGTTTCTGTAACGTATGTACAATGTACAATGTCTGTCTGCTGTAGCGGGGTTGTCCAACACGACATCTCCTTGATCTATATGTTTCTGTAACGTATGTACAATGTACAATGTCTGTCTGCTGTAGCGGTGTTGTCCAACACGACATCTCCTTGATCTATATGTTTCTGTAACGTATGTACAATGTACAATGTCTGTCTGCTGTAGCGGTGTTGTCCAACACGACATCTCCTTGATCTATATGTTTCTGTAACGTATGTACAATGTACAATGTCTGTCTGCTGTAGCGGTGTTGTCCAACACGACATCTCCTTGATCTATATGTTTCTGTAACGTATGTACAATGTACAATGTCTGTCTGCTGTAGCGGTGTTGTCCAACACGACATCTCCTTGATCTATATGTTTCTGTAACGTATGTACAATGTAAAATGTCTGTCTGCTGTAGCGGTGTTGTCCAACACGACATCTCCTTGATCTATATATGTTTCTGTAACGTATGTACAATGTACAATGTCTGTCTGCTGTAGCGGGGTTGTCCAACACGACATCTCCTTGATCTATATGTTTCTGTAACGTATGTACAATGTACAATGTCTGTTTGCTGTAGCGGGGTTGTCCAACACGACATCTCCTTGATCTATATGTTTCTGTAACGTATGTACAATGTACAATGTCTGTCTGCTGTAGCGGTGTTGTCCAACACGACATCTCCTTGATCTATATGTTTCTGTAACGTATGTACAATGTACAATGTCTGTCTGCTGTAGCGGGGTTGTCCAACACGACATCTCCTTGATCTATATGTTTCTGTAACGTATGTACAATGTACAATGTCTGTCTGTTGTAGCGTTGTTGTCCAACACGACATCTCCTTGATCTATATGTTTCTGTAACGTATGTACAATGTACAATGTCTGTCTGCTGTAGCGGGGTTGTCCAACACGACATCTCCTTGATCTATATGTTTCTGTAACGTATGTACAATGTACAATGTCTGTCTGCTGTAGCGGTGTTGTCCAACACGACATCTCCTTGATCTATATGTTTCTGTAACGTATGTACAATGTACAATGTCTGTCTGCTGTAGCGGGGTTGTCCAACACGACATCTCCTTGATCTATATGTTTCTGTAACGTATGTACAATGTACAATGTCTGTCTGCTGTAGCGGGGTTGTCCAACACGACATCTCCTTGATCTATATGTTTCTGTAACGTATGTACAATGTACAATGTCTGTCTGTTGTAGCGTTGTTGTCCAACACGACATCTCCTTGATCTATATGTTTCTGTAACGTATGTACAATGTACAATGTCTGTCTGTTGTAGCGTTGTTGTCCAACACGACATCTCCTTGATCTATATGTTTCTGTAACGTATGTACAATGTACAATGTCTGTCTGTTGTAGCGTTGTTGTCCAACACGACATCTTATTCTATATATGTTTCTCAACATTGTGTGAATGTACAAATGTCTGTCTGCTGTAGCGTTGTTGTCCAACACGACATCTTATTCTATATTATGTTTCTCAACATTGTGTGAATGTACAAATGTCTGTCTGTTGTAGCGTTGTTGTCCAACACGACATCTTATTCTATATATGTTTCTCAACATTGTGTGAACGAACAAATGTATGTCTGTTGTTGCGTTGTTGTCCAACACAACATCTGCTTGATCTATATATGTTTCTGTAACAATGTGTCAATGTGCAAATGTCTATCTGATGTAGCGTTGTTGTCCAACACGACATCTGCTAATTCTACATGTGTTTCTGTAACATGGTGTAAATGTACAAATGTCCATCTATTGTAGTGTTGGTGTTCAACACTGCACCTGCTAGTTCTACATGTGTTTCTGTAACGTGATGTAAATGTACAAATGTCCATCTTGTAGTGTTGATGTTCAACACGACATCTGCATGCTCTACATGTGTCACTGTAGAGTAGAGTGAATGTACACTAATCTATCAGCTGTACCATTGCTGTTCACCCAACATATGTACTGTGAAGATTGAAAGTGCCTGTGGTGATCAGTGTCATCAGATCTATAGCAATGATAACCAGCTGGCACAGAAGCTACAAGAGGAACGCGCGTAGTACATGGAATGTTATTGAAAGAACAGCCAGTTGAGTTTGTTTTTACACCACATTAGTATTTCATTTGTTTGAGGGTGTCAGCGTAAGGAGAGAAAAAGTCCACACCAATGTAGTTCGCCACACGCTTACCACTTTGCCGACACTTGCAGTGTTTTACCGACAACCCAAGAATCAAAATCAAAACTAATCCAGGATTCCAAGTCATGATCAGCGGATCTTGTCGCTGTCAAGTGACACGTTTCTGCATAGCGCAATACAGCACCTTAGCCAGACAACTCCCCTTCTTGGCCTCGTGCAATCGTGCCATCGAGTCATCGTGTCCCTTTCTTATGCAGACGAGTCAGCAATTTCAGATTATGAAAACAAATCTTTTTGCCTCAGGTTTGAATTATAATAAATAATTGTTCACTGGCTTTTGTTGTCCTGAAATAATGTTTTGTGAAATAAATGACATAAAACAACAACCGCCAAACGAATGTTAAACTGCCGGTTCCTGTGTGAGGAATAACCAGATCAATAAGTCCAGATATATGTGTTATATAATGCACGTAGTGTTGGTTTGCCTTTATTGATTTATACCTGTAAGCTACAGTTGCCTTCGTCATTTTGGTCGTTAAAAATGGTTCTGTTAACACCTTACTCAACCTCCTTCCTTGCCTACTTTCTGACCGGATGCAAAGCTGTTCCTCTATTGACCATGTGCTAGGGAAATGATTGTATTGTTTGCTTAAATAAGCGGTGGCCATTAGCGATGTCAGCCTGGTGTTTGTGGACTGTGGAGGAACGGCGGCTCGCATTGATTTGTTCCACTACCATCCAATGAGAGACGACACGAAACATTCGAATAAAGATTACATTAACCATTAACAAATAACGAATGTTATGAACTGTAATGTTAGGCTGACAACTATCTCGAACCTATGCATAAACGTCAGCGCTGGTTTTGTGATAACAGTGTCACATGTAACACTATGTATCCCTTCAGTTCTAGTTTTGTATTGATATTAGTGTCTGATGTTAGGCTGACATCTACCTCCCACCTATGTTACCCTTTGTATCCCTTCACTTCTAGTTTTGTATTGACATCAGTAGCCGATGTAAGGCTGACAACTACCTCCCACCTATGTAACCCTATGTGTCTCTTCAGTGCTAGTTTTGCATTGACATCAGTGTCTGAAGGTAGGCTCACATCTACCGCCCACCTATGTAACCCTATGTGTCTCTTCAGCGCAAGTTTTGCATTGACATCAGTGTCTGAAGGTAGGCTCACATCTACCTCCCACCTATGTAACCCTATGTGTCTCTTCAGTGCTAGTTTTGCATTGACATCAGTGTCTGAAGGTAGGCTCACATCTACCGCCCACCTATGTAACCCTATGTGTCTCTTCAGCGCAAGTTTTGCATTGACATCAGTGTCTGAAGGTAGGCTCACATCTACCGCCCACCTATGTAACCCTATGTGTCTCTTCAGCTCAAGTTTTGCATTGACATCAGTGTCTGAAGGTAGGCTCACATCTACCGCCCACCTATGTAACCCTATGTGTCTCTTCAGCGCAAGTTTTGCATTGACATCAGTGTCTGAAGGTAGGCTCAATCTACCGCCCACCTATGTAACCCTATGTGTCTCTTCAGCGCAAGTTTTGCATTGACATCAGTGTCTGAAGGTAGGCTCACATCTACCGCCCACCTATGTAACCCTATGTGTCTCTTCAGCGCAAGTTTTGCATTGACATCAGTGTCTGAAGGTAGGCTCACATCTACCGCCCACCTATGTAACCCTATGTGTCTCTTCAGTGCAAGTTTTGTATTGATATCAGTGTCTGAAGGTAGGCTCACATCTACCGCCCACCTATGTAACCCTATGTGTCTCTTCAGTGCTAGTTTTGTATTGATATCAGTGTCTGAAGGTAGGCTCACATCTACCGCCCACCTATGTAACCCTATGTGTCTCTTCAGTGCTAGTTTTGTATTGATATCAGTGTCTGAAGGTAGGCTCACATCTACCGCCCACCTATGTAACCCTATGTGTCTCTTCAGTGCTAGTTTTGCATTGACATCAGTGTCTGAAGGTAGGCTCACATCTACCGCCCACCTATGTAACCCTATGTGTCTCTTCAGTGCAAGTTTTGTATTGATATCAGTGTCTGAAGGTAGGCTCACATCTACCGCCCACCTATGTAACCCTATGTGTCTCTTCAGTGCTAGTTTTGTATTGATATCAGTGTCTGAAGGTAGGCTCACATCTACCGCCCACCTATGTAACCCTATGTGTCTCTTCAGTGCAAGTTTTGTATTGATATCAGTGTCTGAAGGTAGGCTCACATCTACCGCCCACCTATGTAACCCTATGTGTCTCTTCAGTGCTAGTTTTGCATTGACATCAGTGTCTGAAGGTAGGCTCACATCTACCGCCCACCTATGTAACCCTATGTGTCTCTTCAGTGCTAGTTTTGTATTGATATCAGTGTCTGATGTTAGGCTGACAACTAACTCCCACCAATGTAACACGTCAGCTCTAGTTTTGTATTAATACCTTGTCTGATGCTAGGTTGGCATTTGCCTCCTATCTGCATGTTAGTTCTGCCCTACGAACTGTCGTATTACATATGGCTGCCCCACAGGGAGGCCGGGGCAACAATGGTCCTCAGGGACCTGTGCTGGTAATTAGAGGCGACTTGTTCGATCGTGTGAACAGGCTCGGTGACTTGATTGACAGTGCGTAATCAGACCTCGACAGCGTGGTATCGATCACTGGATTGTCTAGTTCAGAATCAATAATTTATAGGCCACTGAGACCTGGAATATTGCTGACTACAGTGTTGAACAACAAAAAAGCAAACCAATTTTTGGTATGAAATAAAATAACGTCTTGTCATCCGTGGCTGAACTTAGAGTGACAAGTAAATCCATTGTAGAATTGTAGAATAAAGGATTACCATATCATACAATTTCCCCCATTATCCCTCTAGCCAGCTCGCGCCATCAGGTCATATTACACTAACACATGTTACAATTCAGATCTACGTCAAACCACAATTTGCATTTTTAATACATATAATTTATTTTTACTGATGCGTACTGACACGGTTGTGTCAAACAACGTTGGATATTAATTTCTTTATAAGTGAGTGTTTTACGGTTTTATGTGGATGGTACTAGGTTTACACAATACAACGAGATAATACAATTTTCGCTCTTAATAGAAATGTTCCACAGTTTGTCATTGTTCGAAGTTATTCCTTCGTAGCTGGCGACATGCAGTATCATTCTTATTCAACGGATGACATGCCTTGACGGATGGTTATCTTTCGGGTTATCGGATGACGATCCGTGCCATTCTTTTGTTATGTGTCACACTGGTAAGCGTGCAGTTTAGCGCCTGACGATCCGTGCAATTCTTTTGCTATGTGTCACACTGGTTAGCGTGCAGTTTAGCGCCTGACGATCCGTGCCATTCTTTTGTTTTGTGTCACAATGGTTAACGTGCAGTGTAGCGCCTGACGATCCGTGCCATTCTTTTGTTTTGTGTCACACTGGTTAACTTGCAGTGTAGCGCCTGACGATCCGTGCCATTCTTTTGTTTTGTGTCACACTGGTTAACGTGCAGTGTAGCGCCTGACGTTCCGTGCCATTCTTTTGTTTTGTGTCACACTGGTTAGCGTGCAGTTTAGCGCCTGACGATCCGTGCCATTCTTTTGTTTTGTGTCACACTGGTTAACGTGCAGTTTAGCGCCTGACGATCCGTGCCATTCTTTTGTTTTGTGTCGCACTGGTTAACGTGCAGTTTAGCGCCTGACGATCCGTGCCATTCTTTTGTTATGTGTCGCACTGGTTAGCGTGCAGTTTAGCGCCTGACGATCCGTGCCATTCTTTTGCCTCGTGACAAGCACGTTGTATCATTCCCCAAAAGGTGCTTAGTGCGCACGTGGGCCACGAAAGATGTTGACGTTTGATCTGGTATGGAGACTCAACCCTGGACCGGATACACTAGGGAAAACACCTTAACTACGAGATCTGGTTGACCAAACGTTATCAGATGTAAGTGTGAAGGGCTCTATAAAAGCACTGTCCACTAAACTCCAGTTACTTAGCTCTAATGTCTGGACAATGAGTGAAACACTGACTACAGACCACAGTGGACCAAAACAACGCAAGTATAAACAGTAAGTTAAAGAGTATACATAGGGAGAACGGCGATTTAAAGATTCGTGTCATAGGACAGGCCAATACCATCTGTGCACTTCAAGATAAACTCATGATAGGTGAGAATTATTTTGGACGAAATAGCTATATCCTATTCGGAATGGACATGGAAGAAAAAGAAGAACAGAACGAAACCAAGGCAAAGGTTAGAAGATTTTTAAGAAAGAACTTGAAAAACCATAGTTGAACAAAGTTCATATGCTTGGTATAAAACGTAACCATGACGATTCACCTCAAATCATCATCAAATTTGTTGCAAGAGTTGACAAAGTCGGTGCGTTATCAAAGCAAGTTATGTTCAATTTTCCGAGTTTCATAGGATTTTTCCAGTAAAACTAGGGAAATGAGGAAAAAGCCATGGCCACATCTCAAGAGAACAAGGGGCGAAGGGATACAACTTTCAACAACAACTCGGAATATCTTTATAAATGGTCACAAACTCTGTTTGGATGATGTTACAGGGGAGAATTTATGTCCCTGCAGCTAGAGACTACGGGAAGAGCTTTGATTCTTCAGCTCCGGGGCTCAGTGATCGTATGTTATATCGTATGTCATAGCGACGTGGCCGTGACCATGGCCAACAGAATGAACACACGGACACGGGGAACTCGTGCATCTCGTACGATATTGATGACATCTTTGTTGTGTTGGCGTCAATTGTGTGCATTCCAAACTAAAGATTGATGACTTTTATAGATATACAAGTAAACATTGTACAACCTGCTTTACTGAAACAAGGGCTAGATCTATAGACGATTTTAAAGATGCGTTTGAAACTTTTATTGCATGTCAGTCAGTTCGTCTCAAAGTGAAGAAAGCTGGACGTGACAGCGGAGATTTTGTTGCAGCATTTATTGGTGCTAATATTTCTTCGTGTTTTCAAAGAGTGCACGATGGGCGGGTCGACTGTGTGTTTCTTGACTCAAGTATTCAAAATTTAACGGTTATATTGGGATGTGTTCATTTTAACCCTGAATACTGTTACCGATGGTATTGAAAATGTGGAAATCTGGTTGTCAGTTCTAATAAATAAGTATCCTGACAGCGAATATATTATCTGTGGAAACTTCAACACTCGTACTGGTGGCGAGTTAAACTGTATCAGTTTTGATAACGTTGATTACTTACCAATAGATGATGCAACTAACAGAGAGAATGATTCACCTACTAAATATACATGCAAGAATAAAGATCAGGTAGATCAGTCATGGCAGAGATTTACTGGGAATGTATGAATGTTTGGTTTGTACGTACTAAATGGAAGATTTCAGATGAAGGTGTCTTTATATATGTTGGTGCTTCAGGTTACAGTGCACATTTTTGTTTCTATGATCATGTGAGAAACTTTAATGTTGTATCACGATCTTAATCGGATCATCTACCGTCGTGTGTCGTCTTTTCCTCTCAGTTTGCTTGTCAGCGACCAATCCTAGGCTAGGGTAGTGAGAAAAAAGATGTAAATACAGATTGATTGTCCAAAAATAAGTAAACGATTAAAGCAACATTAATAGTAATGTTTGATGATTTCAAAAGTATGTGTATTCTGATGTTGGCAAAGTGGACAAATTACAACCTATTTTACAATTGTGTGGCAGAGATATGAAAGTATGACAGTGTAATGATTTATCTAGAAGACAGCCCGAATGGTTTGATTTAGAGTGTGAGGAGTCCAAGTGAAAGAAATAGAAAAGACTGAAAATATTTAGAAAATTATAGAATCTTGAAATATGTCCAATGTTATTATCAACAGACGAATAATTTTATTTTTTTATAACTAAGAGTATATAAGATGCAGCAAATGATACAATTGAGTATCCTTCTGGATACATAACGAGTCGTTCGGTAGAGTCTGCTAATGCACCTGAAGCATGGGCTGATTAGTTTAAAGAATTTTTAAATCATCTTCAAGCTGGGGACAATTTTTTTCATCAGGAGTTTTAGATTATCATAAATCCCATAGCGAGGAAGTATGCGCTAACTCCTTAGCAGTGATGATATTTATTGTGTGACTTCATAGATTAAGATGTTGTTGATGCTATCAGGAACCTCTAGTTAATCCCATATCATGGTCCGCAGATATAATAAAGCCGCTCCACAAGAAGGGAAGTAAAATGTATCTCAATACCTTTAGAGGAATTTCACTTCTGATGAGTAACGTATTTCTTTAGAATGTTATATCGATTTGCAAGGTTTGATTGGTGAATAATAGGATGGATTTAAGAAAGACCATTCGACCGTTGACAATATTTGTATCTTGACAAGACATTGTTAAAAAGGGTACAACATATAATGTGCCTTCATTGACTTCCGTAATGCATTTGATATGGTTGACAGGTGCAAGTTGATGCATATTCTTTTACAAAATGATACACATGGAGATTTCTTCAATATTATAAAAGGTATGCACAGCAATGTAAAAGCAACAGTTGACTGAATACTTTGACAGCTCCTGTTGAGCTAGATAGGGTTGTACCCTCAGTCCTATATTGTATTCTTTATTTGTAAATGAATTTGTCATATCTTTAGAAAATAAGTTTGACGACGGTATTGTCATCACTGAGGAAATGTTAAATATTATGTTGTTTGCTGATGACTTGACCTGGTGTCGGACAGTGTTATTAAACTACAGCTGAGGCTGGATGCATTGTATTATTCAATTCATTTTACAAGCATTGATGTGGGTGTCGCCTAGTCTTCCCTAATGAAATGACTCCCGAAGTGATTATATGGATCATTCTTGCATAAGGAGGTTTCCTATTTACAAAGGAATACTCAAGGTGCTAAGGAATAGATCAACGTGCCATTATTTGAACATATATTCCAATATTTGTTTACGACATGATCACGGGTTAGGCCGGATGTGCTGCTCCTTCACATCGGCGAGTCGACTAATGACGCTGATTTGACACGAGGAGCAAACACGGTTGTCAACATACATTAAGGATGGATCTGATTTCATTGTTTACTCAGAATCCTAACAGGATTCAATACACGGTCCACAGTGTCAGGTTTTTGTTATAATTAGCATCATCAAAAGCATCATTACATCGACGTGGCGCAGATTCTAAACAGGGATGACATGTCAAAATCCTGCCATATGTATGTTGACCTCTTCTGGGATATTGGTGTGATTTTTTAATTTTTGTACAACACGTTATTGTGCAACATGAGTGGTGCCATGTGAAAGAAATTATTCCTTACGAACAAATTTCGCTTTCTTTGTTACATTAAAGAGCTGTTATATGTTCAACTACCGACATAAGGAACTCTGTGAGGCGCCTAAGATTCGTTCTCAATAATTAATGAACAAAACCCATCACTTCACATGCCGATGTTTTGTGATGGTTGATGTAAATCTTTATTTTTATTTTTTATTTTCCTTGGTTGCTATATAGGTTTATTGATCTCTGTAATAGTTGTAAATGAGATTATCATTAGAGTAGGTTGGTTTTACGAAATGAGTGTCTGACAAGAGTTTATTGAAACCAGAAGGAAACAAAGCACGAATGCAATGCTCTCTTTGTTATCTATAACTGATACCTGCATACCTGGTGCGACGTCACCATCTTCTGTAATGACTGTATTTAGTCAACAATGGTATATGTATTAAGCTAACAATGGTATATGTAAAAAGTCTACAATGATGTATTATTACGTCAACAATGGTATATGTATTAAGCCTACTATGATGTATGTGTTACGTCAACAATGATATATGTATTAAGTCTACAATAATGTAGTATTACTTCAACAATGGTATATGTATTAAGTCTACATTAATGTAGTGTTACGTCAACAATGGTATATGTGTTAAGTCTAATATGATGTATGTGTTACGTCAACAATGATATATGTATTAAGTCTACAATAATGTAGTATTACTTCAACAATGGTATATTTATTAAGTCTACAATAATGTAGTATTACTTCAACAATGGTATATGTATTAAGTCTTCAATAATGTAGTGTAACGTCACAGGGGTATTAAGTCTACTATGATGTATGTGTTACGTCAACAATGATATATGTATTAAGTCTACAATAATGTAGTATTACTTCAACAATTGTATATGTATTAAGTCTACAATAATGTAGTGTTAAGTCAACAATGATATATGTATTAAGTGTACAATAATGTAGTGTTACGTCAACAATGGTATATGTATTAAGTCTACAATTATGTAGTGTTACGTCAACAATGGTATATGTATTAAGTGTACAATAATGTAGTGTTACGTCAACAATGGTATATGTATTAACTCTACAATTATGTAGTGTTACGTCAACAATGGTATATGTATTAAGTGTACAATGATGTAGTGTTACGTCAACAGTGGTAGATGTATTAAGTCTACAATAATGTAGTATTACGTCAACACTGGTATATGTATTAAGTGTACAATAATGTAGTGTTACGTCAACAATGGTATATGCATTAAGTCTACAATAATTTGTGACGTCACTCTATTGTTTAAGCACTCCATTATGTTTAAGGAATGGAGAGTTGCTGAGGCAATCAGTACCTCGATTCTACTACTCTTGGGAGTATTAGAATGGGATTCGAATACAAAATGTTTCTCTGCTCCATTATTTTTAAGGAATGGAGAGTTACTCGGACATTCCCCTCTACATAATGTAGTATTACGTCAACAGTGGTATATGTATTAAGTCTACAATAATGTAGTATTACGTCAACAGTGGTATATGTATTAAGTCTTCAATAATGTAATATTACGTCAACAATAGTATATGTATTAAGTCTTCAATAATGTATGTATTACGTCAACCATGGCGTAGATTATGGCATTGGATTTATTGTCTTTTATATGCTCTTGGGTCTGGTAAACATTAATAAAACACATGTAGTGTATATTCAGTGTGAGATAGAGATAGATTTAGTTGTCGAGGTATTTCAGTCGTGGAAAGCCCATTTGGTGCCCCGTTGAGCGTAATTACGCTTACAATAGGTGACATCCATGTATACATCATACAACACCGTCACGTTAATTCAAAACTCTAATATGTCCAAGACACACTTCGTCCTTTTTTCCAATATACTTGAATACCAATTTCCGAAATATCTACTGGGTCGAAATGAATTCCTTTGTAAATATGTTCATTGAACAATCTCCGAGGGTTTAAGTTCAACATGAACAGCGTCCAGATCACCATGACAACGTCATGTTTGAGTCAGCCATCAATAAATATCCGAAATTGCTCCTGATCAATGTTTGAGTTTTTCGTCTTTTTGTATGGACTAACTAGATGCAAATGTTTTACAAGCTTAATAGACCCATCCACTTTGTTCGGTTAAGCTCGACCTGGTCGATACAGTATCTGTGGGCAAGGGCATTCATTATGCAAATATACACTTCAATACATCCACAATGTAGTCATATTCACCGATCTAAATTAATAGAATGCGTCGTCATTAACTCTATAAAGACACCATACGTAGATTAAGCGACGTGACTTCGGGGTTTGTTTAGGGTAACTGTGTTTACATTTTTGTGTTTCAGATATACTGCTGCTCATAATTACCTGCCGCTCTATGGCAGTTGGGCGTAATGTGACATTAGCGTTATCGTATGCGAAACTATCCCTATATTACTGGTAGGGACGGGCATGTGTCTTATTTTCGCGGACTCCTGGTGTCATCACTGATTTTCACTGATCGATTCATATAATTTTCACCTTGATTCTCACATAATACACGGAAAGCACTGTGTCCAGTTTAACCAGGCTTGACTGTATTGGTATCCATGTAATCGAACAGCTTGACCTTTCTTTCTCCAATTATTGCTACAAAGACATAAAAATCAATAAAAAGAAAAAGACATGTGTGTACATAGGATTATGTTACGTATGACTCATTACCCTTGTTAATGGAAAGGTTTGTCTTGCGGTGAACATTGCTCTATCACAAAGATGAATGCGCTGGTAGTAATACAAAAACAATTCACACTTCTTTAGAAAATACTAACGACATGAACAATGAATCTCTGCACGTGTACACATCAAACGTCATTCAAAATTAACAAATCGCTTTGAACAAAATCAGAAAATGCGCTGTCGTGTCACTGGATTGTCTGGTCCATCACTTGATTGTCTGGTTTGTTTACAGGCCGCCGTCGCGTGACAATATTTTTGTATGCAAAAAATGGTGTGAGTAATAGGTCAATGGTGCTACTGGTAGGTAAGGACATGATTGCCATTTTTGCGAACACCTGGTGTCATCACTGATTTTCAGTTATTCATTCACATAATTTGCACGCTATTTCGCTTTTTCCGCCCAGTGGAATCTGTTTCGGCGGATTACCGAGACTAATTATTCTCATTGGTATTAGAAATTTGGAAAACAAGAAGGATATACTAAAATTCGGTATCCCTTATTTGTCAGACATCCCTCTTGTCAGACAGCTTATAATCACATAGGTCATAGTTGAGTGGATTAACCCCAAACAAGGTCAACATGACATATTGTTGCATGCTCAAATGGTGTAAATAAATATATCATTTTTTTTAATTTTCCAGGACATTTTCAACATCCTCAAATTCCAAAGAGCGTTTAATATATTATGTTTTGTTTCGTATGTGTGTTTGATGGATTTTATATCGTCTGGTATGCGTGTTTGGTTGATTTTATGTCATATTATAAATTAGTTTAGGAGTTGTTTTATGTGATCTTAGATGTCGTTTAAAAATAATTTTTCTGAGTATTTCAATGACAACTGATGTCTCATAAGCCCTCGAGCCCGGGTGTTGCCCACCGACTGCAATGAAATTTGACACAAGGTCTTGTGCAGCACCTCTAAAAGGGAGGGGGTCAAACATATCAAAATCCTCTCCCAGATAATTTTACTGCCTACAACAACTAGGGCTGGTAAATATGTTTGATCATCTAATAAAGGTCGCTTAGGTATAAACAAGCAGTGATTGCAATCAATTTTAACTTATTAATTATTATCTTAATTATATAACCTTATGTTTATCTGATAAATGAATTTAATTATTTATATGTGTTTAGTTTAAAAGCTTTAGTTATTTCTAAAAAATATGAAATGGGAAAACTATTTATATACTGACTGCATTGGGGGGTATTGAATAGATCCAGTGTAACAATAGGTAGTCCAAGCTTATCATGACAGCCATTCCTTGTTGGCCTGTCTGAAAAACCTTAAATGTTTTATTTGAAGGATTGTTATACTTATTTCTCCAAATATAATGAGTGATTCGTTATACATAAATTCAGTGACAGAGTAACTCAAACATAGAAGTACTTATCAAAATGTGTTGAAAACACTAACTGGCGGATGGATTTCTTCGAGTCCTTTTCGTCAACAGTGTAATCAAACGTTATGCACCAGCGATGAGAAGGGTAAAAAGCTGACCCCTTCAGAAACATAGAAGACCAGCCCGTGTAGAGTAAGATGACGAAGAATGAGAGAGGTGAGGTGAAATGGGGTTTAACGTCGCGTCCAAGATTCTTGCACTTATATAGCGACGTGCATACACGTGTATGTGTGTGTGGCTGCTTGTACTAGTCCGGACTGATGCCGATTTATAGTGCTAGCACACTGAGATACCATGCCGCAGTTTAACATGAATACCCCACTTAGACACAGTATACTGACTCCGAGCCGACCAGTCCTTGTTTTAGCCCCTTAATGCCGAGCGCCAGACAGGGTACCAACAAGTACCATCTTTTAACATCTTTTGGTATGACGCGGCCGGGGATCGAGCCCCGGACCTTCCGCTCTCCGGGCGGACGCTCTACCATTAGACCACGGAGGCGGTCAGAATGAGAGAGAGTTGAATATATGTCTTACATATAATGACCCAATATAACATATCATAGTATAGTCAACAAGCAGTTTTCCTAATATCTAACATTCAGCCAACTATTTCTGACGGATAATTGTTCTGTACTGCAACAGCAAATGAATATGATATCAAATTATTTCTGAAACCTAACCTAACACTTGTTCTGTACTCTTTAATAGTTCAAACGATGTGACAATGCTATAATGATCTATAGCGAAACATAGCTACTTCAATATACAAAGAAGTTGTCTACTTTGTCATCCGTCAACGTCTAAGAAATGCCTATCAAACAATTTAGGTTTAACTAAATGCATATAGTGCATAAAACACGTATATACCTTCGGATATAGAAAGTACTAAAAACACATCTCCTGCTAATTAATTGACTCACAAGTGTTTTTCAGAAATCTGTTCACCTAAAGGAAAGTTAGTCAATCCTTGACCATGAACTCATATAAGTGAAAATAGATAATTTGTTTGTTGTTGTTAGTAAGCCATGTGTTCAACGTGATAAGTGCTTTATTGTTTAATAGTAAACTAAAATTTTGTGAACTTTATAAAGCAAATGGTGTATCAGTAATTTAAGATAGGCATCATTTTGTGTGTCATATCATATTCGTCTGAATACAACTTTGTCCGGCTTTTACAGTCTAAATATAAGATAACTTTACTTTATTCGTCGAGATTTATTAAATGTTCAACATAATAACTTAGAGTCACCTGTTATAGTCCATCCTCTATGCTCTAAATGAACATGAATATGTATATACTAATGTAGACTAGGGACTCAATGAACCGAAGTCTTTCCCATGGATAAACTTCAGTTCTGTTCTGATTCTTTTTTTTAACTGAAATACATACGAGAGCCTACTCATGATCAGAAGAAGGGTAAGCTAAGCTTGGTAATATTTTGTCAGTCTGAGAGTGCTTGCCATTATGTACTGCTAAGCTACCCCTGAGCGGGTTATTTTAAACTATTCGGCTTTATTTCAAGTGTGCATTGTATTAAGGTTTATGGCTCCAGTATTATCGAGTTTGGACCTGTCCATTAGCAAAGTGAGGGGTGGGGACACCTGGTGTGTTTACTATTTGATGGTGTTTGGTAAGCGCATGCTCATGAAAGAATCGGTATCGTACAATCCACTCCTTTGGGGGCAGCGAGTTCTTATGAATATGGAAAGGGTTATTTACTGAGTTAAGTCTGATCACGCACACACACACACACACACACACACACACACACACACACACACACACACACACACACACACACACACACACACACACACACACACACACACAAACAAAACAAAAAAACAAAACAAAAACAAACACACACACACACACACACACACAAACACACACACACACACACACACACACACACACACACACACTACCCACCACACAAGTACTGTAGTCGAACTGACTGTAGGCGAAATGAACTTTAGTCGAGACAAGGCTGCATCGCCACCGATGGAGCAACATTAGCTCACCTTTTCGCGAACACCTGGTATTATCACTATTATGTAGTGATTCATGAACACATGCTCACGATAGAGTCGGAATCGTGCAATGGAAGCTGCTTGTAGCTTGTATAGTTCATGATTGTGAAAATGGTTTTGTCGCTTTCATTAAAATACTGTGACGTGTCAGCACAATGCTACACCGCGTGTTTTCAACCTAATGTTGCACTACATTTCAACTCAACCATAAACTATTTGTACAGGTAAAGGGGTTTTACCTTCTTCCTGGTCTTCATTGCTCAGCTCAATCTAGCTGAAGCCAACGTAGCGTCATTGCTGACACTTTATTTCTGAAGTAGTTTCAGTGCGGCGTGGCCTTCAATTTTCGATTAATGGAGTTGTGAACATAAAGACGATTTGCTCGTTAGACAATCAAATTGTTGAAAATGACCTAAAAATATATTTTGAATTGACATGGCACATATACACGGGTAATAATAACAGTTAATAATTGCCTTACAAATATTAGTTTCCCATTGCAGCAGCTCCTCTTGCTAATGGGTCATGTTTGGTTGTATTTATATTACGAGAAATTATGGATACAGCAAGCAAACCCCATGACACAAAACGAGGTGAATTCTGGACGTTATGTATTTACGCTTCTTGCATCTTCCCGAGGCAAGGGAGTTAACTGATTTTAAAAGTGGGAACTGGACTTTCATAGTCAGTTAACTCCCTTGCCTCGGGAAGATACGCTTCTAGTTCCGAACGCCCTTTTAATGGGGAAAGACAGCTGATGGTGTTTATGTGTCTTGGATATAATCTGTATACATGAGCGCGATTCTGTGGCTAAAAAACTAAATATATTATTTTTATTCATACCCACAGGGGAAATCAAATACATAAAGATCCCGGCCTTTGTCGGGCATTGCTGGAGATGTAACTGAATTAAGCTAAGGTGGGCGTCATTATAGTGTTAGATAAGGATAGACAATATCTATGACGTCACAGTTAGTGGGCGTAATTCAGTTACAGCAATGATTGGTGAGGTAGGGAGAGGTGAAATTGGGTTTAAGGTCGCGTCCAGGATTATTGCACTTACATAGCGACGTGCATGCACGCTTGTGTGGGTGGGTGTGTCTGTACTAGTCCGGACTAATGCCGATTTATAGTGCTAGAGCACTGAGATTCTATGATGCCGCAGTTCAACATGAATACCCCACTCAGACACAGTATACTCCGTGCCGACCAGTCCTTCTTTTAGCCCCTTAATGCCGAGCACCAGGCATGGTAACAACAAGTACCATCTTTTAACGTCTTTTGGTATGACGCGGCCGGGGATCGTCCTCTCCGGGCGGACGCTCTGCCACTAGACCACGGGGGCGGTCAGCATGTCTAGCAATGTAGTGCTGAACCAAATAATGTCCCTGAGTAAAGCCGGGAGGTGGCTATCTTGACATTACGTATATTTAAATATATTTTATTAATGTTTTCATAAGGTATTTTACACCTGGTCCTACGTTGTGTTGTAGTACATGCATATTGATTATTATTATTAAGAATATGCACATTAATACGTTTGTGTTTGATTTACCTTCAGTTTGTGGCACCGTGTTTTTGATCAATATGTCCTACTTTGTTATGCTCAAGTTACATGTACGCAAATAAAGCGACAAAATCCTTTGCATATCCAACACAAATCTCTGCCTGAAGCATAGTCGATTGTACGATTCCGCCTGTATCATGAACATGTGTTTATGAATCACGATCAAATAGTGATGAAAGTAGGTGTTCACGAAAAGGTGAGCGTATCCTGACCCACCGGTGGCACCCATCACAGATACATGCAAAGACAAGTCAATTGTTCACCTAAAAAAACACGGGAACATATTGGACAAGACAAAATAGGGAATTGCATCGAACATCTTTTTTGTCCCTGGTGCGTCAAATTTGGAAATGTTCTCCACATGTCTATCATTAAACGTTTCAGCTTGTCTGTCTTACCGTGTTTACTCTATGTGTTTCAGTTGTCGTCCTCGACGAAGTCATCGAGAAACAAAATGACAAAATACCCAAAATACTGGAAAATTTAAACAAGCCAGACTCGACAGTGACGTTTGAGCTCGTCAACTCGCAAAACAATGATTCTCTCGGCACACTAGATAAAGGTAGGTACCATCTACTCGACAATCGTATCCAACAGTGCGACTCTCTCGGCACACAAGATAAAGGTAGGTACCATCTACTCGACAATCTTATCCAACAGAGCGACTCTCTCGGCACACTAGATAAAGGTAGGTACCATCTACTCGACAATCTTTTCCAACAGAGCGACTCTATCGGCACACTAGGTAAGGTAGGTACCATCTACTCGACAATCTTATCCAACAGTGCGACTCTCTCGGCACACTAGATAAAGATAGGTACCATCTACTCGACAATCTTATGCAACAGAGCGACTCTCTCGGCACACTAGGTCATAGTAGGTACCATCTACTCGACAATCTTATGCAACAGAGCGACTCTCTCGGCACACTAGGTAATGGTAAGTGCCATCTACTCGACAATCTTATCCAACAGAGTGACTCTCTCGGCACACTAGGTAATAGTAGGTACCATCTACTCGACAATCTTATGCAACAGAGCGACTCTCTCGGCACACTAGGTAATGGTAAGTGCCATCTACTCGACAATCTTATCCAACAGAGCGACTCTCTCGGCACACTAGGTAATGGTAAGTGCCATCTACTCGACAATCTTATCCAACAGAGCGACTCTCTCGGCACACTAGGTAATATTAGGTACCATCTACTCGACAATCTTATCCAACAGAGCGACTCTCTCGGCACACTAGGTAATAGTAGGTACCATTTACTCGACAATCTTATCCAACAGAGCGACTCTCTCGGCACACTAGGTAAGGTAGGTACCATCTACTCGACAATCTTATCCAACAGAGCGACTCTCTCGGCACACTAGGTAATAGTAGGTACCATCTACTCGACAATCGTATCCAACAGAGCGTCTCTCTCGGCACACTAGATAAGGTAGGTATTATCCATCTTTTCCACAATCATATCCTTCAACAACTGCACCAAATGCCACTCGAAATGCAAGCAATAGTCACACAGTCGGGGTAATATTCAGGTTGTTAGGTCGATGTTACTATTCAGCTGAAGAAAGGCTTACAATTACGTGTCTCAATGATATATATGGTGTATCATAAGGTACGTCGTGACTGTCTGTCAAATCACAGTTTGACAAAGGTGTAGCTGTAATTGATAATGCAATCAGATCTAAAGTATATCGGATGTATCAAATGTATCAGAAATCTGTACGTAAAAGAATTTAGTGTTAAACCAACAAACAACCAAAAACTGGTATACAATCAACAATTGTATTACAACATTAACTACGTGTGCAAATAAATACAAATAAATGCACAGAAATTACAATGGCAGTACACAATAGAGTGGTAGTACTATATTCGATGGCAGTATAAAATGTGAGAGCAGTGGAAATGACAATGTCAAGAATAATACTCACCTTGCCGCAACAGTGGTTTAGCTTCCGAGATAGGCCTAGGCTGAACACCAGGGTGAACAGTGATCTTCACACGAAAGCCGGTCTTGATTTAATGTCAGATGAAATGTGAGATGAAATGTGAGATGAAACAGGGACACGCCCGCCCCACTTAACACCCAAACACCTTCCAGAATATTATCTAACGCTTCACATCAGTCCACGCTGTTCTGGAAGTTTACATATCACACTAGTGTATAAATATAATAACTTCTTCACCCCTGTTTTCATTAAATGGTACTACATTCCTGACAACTAATCATTGTCCAAATACAGTGCAATAAACGTCTACTGAATCTGAACAGAAACAATGTAATACAGTTACAATTATTATTTAACAACCATTGTATGTCACAATATGTGCAATGTAGAGTGTCCCACGTAATACACCCAGTGTTCAAAAGCCAATGTTGTTATCGTATGAACTATACCCATTGTAGTAGAT
Organism: Haliotis rufescens; assembly: GCF_023055435.1. NCBI lineage: Eukaryota > Metazoa > Mollusca > Gastropoda > Lepetellida > Haliotidae > Haliotis > Haliotis rufescens. The sequence continues at coordinate 3,826,297 of NW_025963802.1, forward strand.
CCCATGTATTACATCGAATGTTGTTGTTTTTTATCAAATTATATAGTATATACAATGTAGTATGTCCTATGTAGTATGTCCATTGTAGTACAGACCGCCTCCGTGGTCTAGTGGTAGAGCGTCCTCCCGGAGAGCGGAAGGTCCGGGACTCGATCCCCGACCGCGTCATACCAAAAGACGTTAAAAGATGGTACTTGTTGTTACCCTGTCTGGCGCTTGGCATTAAGGGGCTAAAACAAGGACTGGTCGGCTCGGCGTCAGTATACCGTGTCTGAGTGGGGTATATATTCCAGCTATATGACGGCGGTCTGTAAATAATTGTGTCTGGACCAGACAATCCAGTGATTGATATCATGAGCATCGATCCACGCAATTGGGATCAATGACATGTATCAACCAAGTCAGCGAGCCTGACCACCCGAACCCGTTAGTCGCCTCTTACGAAAAGCATAGCGTTACTGAAGACCAATTCTATCCCGGATCTTCACGGGTTTCCCATGTAGTATTACAATGCAGTATATTGGATGTGGTATATACAATGTGGTATATCGGATGTTGTATATCCAATGCAGTATGTCCCTAGAGTATATACAGTGAGGTATACCGGATGAAGTATGTCCCATGTAGTATATACATTGTAGTATATCGGATGTAGTTTATCTACTGTAGTATGTCCCATGTAGTATTTACAATGTAGTATGTCCCATGTGGTATATACAATGTAGTATATCCGATGAAGTATGTCCCATGTAGTATATCCAATGTAGTATGTCCCATGTGGTAAATACAATATAGTATATCCAATGTAGTATGTCACATATAGTATATCCAATGTAGTATATCCCATGTGGTATATACAATGTAGTATATATAATGTAGTATGCCCCATGTAGTATATACAGCGACGTTTATGGATTATAGCATAACCAATGTAGTATATAGAATGTAGTACTGTGAACAGGGATTTTTTGCGAGTTTTGCGAACGAGACTCAGTCGCAAAAATTAAAAACGCAAAAATAAGTATAAATAATACATACATACTTTATTCATTGCAACACGTCATCAAATGTTGAAATCATCAACCAGAACCACAAGTTACTCAATAAGTTAAAAACACAAATGAATCCAGAATGGTCACACAATACATCACAAATGACAGTGTAAACAGACCAATAAGTGTCACTGTTACCTCACAGTAATCCTGCCTTCTTTCAACCTCGCTTGATTGCGTTAGTGTCCTTTGCAATTTTGTCCACAATTTTGTTTGCATTCAAACTCACAGTCAGGACACTGAGTTGAGTCAATTAACGTATTTGATAATTGGTCGCAATCCCACCCGGTAAACTTTTCGACCAACTCAGATTAACTAACTTTGGAGAGATACTGTCTATTGTTTGGTAAGCGATAGGTCATTTCAACATGGCAACTCGCAAAAAATCTCGTCGCAGTATTGTCTTTGGTGTGGTATTCGCAATATTTTAACGGCGCAGAAATAAAGCTGTTTACCGTATATCAAATGTAGTATATCTAATGTAGTTTGTCCCATGTAGTATATACAATGCAATATATTAGATGTAGTACATACATTGCAGTATATCGGATGTAGTATGTACCATGTAGTATATACAGTGTAGTATATCTGATGTAGTATAGCCAATGTAGTATGTCCCATGTAGTATATATAATGGAGTATTACCCATGTAGTATATACAATATAGTATGTCCCATATATACATTGCAGTATACCGGATGTTGTATCGGATATAGTATGTCCAATGTAGTATATTGGATGTAGTATACCCAATGTAGTATATTCTATGTTGTATAACCAATGTAGTAGGTCCCGTGTAGTTTTGCCATGTAGTATGTCCCATGTAGTATATCGGATGAAGTATACCCAATGTAGTATATACAATGTAATATATACAATGTAGTATATATATATAGCAGTAAATCGGATGTAGTATTTACCATGTAGTATATACAGTGTAGTATATCGCATGTAGTATAGCCAATGTAGTATGTCCCATGTAGTATATACATTGCAGTATATCGGATGTAGTATGTCCCATGTAGTATATACATTGCAGTATATCGGATGTAGTTTGTACCATGTAGTATATCGAGTGTAGTATATCCCATGACGAGGTAAGTGAGCTTTTTACGGGTGGAAACGCCGTGGGTATGACTATCGGACGCAGTGGCCACAAGGCTACCGTCCTGGCCTGGGGAAGTTGAAAGAGGTTTGAGGTAGAAATACACAATAATGCGGTTTCCTGTCAAACTCGATTCTCCGGGACTTTGGCAACATGGCGAGAAATAGCAACATCTGCTCGCTTGATGAAATGTCATGTAATGTCAATGTATTACCTCGGGCCTACTGGATGGTAGCGACCTGATTGTAGACTACCATTTATATTCTGGTACTCCAGCATTTCCTGGAAAGATGATTGTATTCCAGTCACTACTGTCTCCTGATCTGTAAATATAGATTTTAACATAAAATGTACTTTTAAAATCCTTATTATTTAATTTAAGTTTCTTAATAAGTGGGAGAATGGTGCGTTATGTTGCGCAAGGGGTGCGTGTTAACTATCGCTCAAAATTCAGTGTTACATACACAGTATAATAGAATCTGGGATTCGAACCCACGACCAGCCGATCCTAACTGACATAAACCTCTGGTCCACCTTACCTCACGTTAATAATATGTATGCAAGAACGTTACAGAGGATAACGCGGCCTTAATTCTAATGATATATTCGACTTCAACGCGCTGATGCGAAAATATTTCTATTCTGTACAAACCGCTATCACAAGACATTTCCCTGAAAGCATACAGGGGTCATCTGATAACTACATTGTTCATACTCGTATACGAATATTTAAGCTTTCATCATCCTAGATCCGATTGCTCGTTATATTGGCGTGTTGATTGATGTATATCTTTGGGGAGCTCCGCACTGCAAGATGATACGACTAGTAATAATATTAATAATATGTTGTGTTTAGTTCAACGATCGATGGCTTTTGAAGGTATTTTTTGTATTTCATATCAATGAAACATCTCTCATGCTTTGGATCCACCATATGTGACTCTAATGGAGCGAATACAAATCTATTGTTGTTGTTCCAGCTGCGCTCCTGGGGAACGTATGACTATTCTCCAGGATTAATAGCTGACCACAAAAGGCTTTACAGATATAGCCATTATTTAATGTAAATGTTAACTTATCCAGTGTATTGTATCTCCATTCTATGATCATAAATGTGGACCCTTTCGCTTCCGTAACTTCGTCGAAAGGTAAACCCTGTACTCCTTCTGAGGGAGGAATCCATTAAATACTAGTATCGATGGATTAGTACTAAAAAACCGACATGAATCAGGACAAGTACATGCACCCACACCTATGAATACGCGTCGCTATATATGTGCAATAATCTTGAACGCGACTTTTAGCCCCATTTCACCTCACCTCACCTCACCTCACCTCACCTCACCTCACCTCACCTCACCTCACCTCACCTCACCTCACCTACAATTATCAATTTCAATTCATGTGTTAGAATATTGCTTCATATGACAGAGGGGTGAGATAGTGTTATAATATTGATAAGTGAGAGGAAGTGATATCTTGGAATATTGTTTTATGTAACAGAGAGGTGTTATGGTTGTGTATTGCCTCATATGACAGAGGGGAACATGACAGAATATTGCTTCATAGGGGTGATATGATACAATATTGCTTTATTTGAAAAAGGGGTGAGATGGTGTAATACTAATTGAAGTGGCACAGTGGCGACATGGTAGAATATTGCTTCATGAACAGAGATGTGATATAATAGGATATTGCTTCATGTGACAAAAGGGATATATGGTAGAACATTGTCTCATGTGACTGAGGGGTGATATTGTGTCAGACTAATTCAAGTGGCAGGGGGCCATAGGGGATACTATTACTTCATGTGGCAGAGGGGAATATGACAGAATATTGCTTCATGCGAAAGAAGGGTGATATGACAGAATATTGCTTCATGCGAAAGAAGAGAAGAGTGATATGACAGATTATTGCTTCATGTGACTGAGGGGCGACATTGGGTAATACTAATTCAAGTGGCTGAAGGGCCATAAGGGGATAACATTGCTTTTATGTGACAGAGGGGAATACGAGTGACAGAATATTGCTTCATGTGACAGAGGGGAATATGACAGAATATTGCTTCATGTGACAGAGGGGAAAATGACAGAATATTGCTTCATGTGACAGAGGGGGAAATTATTAGTTATGGTGTCTTTAGTTTCCGTATACGGTGTCATATTAGGTTAGCAGGAAAATATTGCGCGAATTTATTATGCCGAAAGGTTTACACCATTTAGTATCTTTGTCGCACTTGTCATGTCAAAATGAAAACTTGACACTTACAACCGGTATAAATGACAGGACCAGTACATATGTTTCCGATACAACGCTCTAATGTAAACACAAACGTTAACAATGGAATATATAACTCACTAAATGTGAACGTTTAAACAAGTATTATACCTAAAATGGATAGAATTATAATAAAACTGCCCGCATGTTAACAGGACTCTGTGGTCAACAGTAACTTGATAGCAGTCCGCTTATCCCTAACGTCGGGCTGCTATTGCTATTCTATTGCTATCTGACGTCATTGGCGTCACGTTTGTTTGTGACGTCATCCTATATAATGTTCTATGACGTTGCTATTTGTAAATCCGTGACCTCCGTTGTGAGCTATTTTTCTCTATAATATAATAAATAAAGTCTGTGCTTCAAAGTGAGATTGACCAATCAGACAGCAGAACTACTGATCCCACATGAGCCCGTATTTAGATCATTATATATAATATTCCATTGTTAATATTTATGTTTACATTAAAGCATTGTATCGGAAACATGTGTACTGGTACTGTAGTTTATACCGGTTGTAAGTGTTAAGTTTTCATTCTGACATGACATGTGTGACAAAGATACTAAATAGTGTAAACCTTTCGGCATAATAAATTCGTATGCGGTGTCATATTAGGTTAGCAGAAAAATATTGGGCCTCGCCCAATATTTCCCCGTTAACCTAACATGACACCGTAAACGGCAACTAAAGACACCATAACTAAAAGTATTGATTTATGTTACAGAGGGGTGATATGGTAGAATATTGCTTCACGTGACAGTGGCGCGATATGATAGCCTTCTGTCTCACTTGACTGATGGTTGGATAACCTTTTATTGCATGTGACAGGGGGCGATAGGAGTAGAGTACCCTCGTCCAATTCTCTCTCTACACTCACACACAAATACCCAATATTGAGATTGAAACACAAGCATAACAAAAGCATTAAATTTAAACTATAAAATAAACTAAAAAATTGTAAGAGAAATTCTAAAATGTTCATGGTATTTTCAGTTTGTGACAGAGTCGCGGACGGTGTGATTGGCATCATTGACATCACATCCCCAAGTGTTGCACCGTTGATGAGGTCCTTTGCAAGCACACTCGGCATCGCCTACACCTCCATTGTCGACAGCTCCTACTACCGCTACTCCAGCGGCGACAGCACCATCCACTTCGAGGTGGAACCTACTTCAGTCGAGTTGTTGCGTGTCGTCGCAGCAATCGTTCGCAAGGAGAATCTGAACAATGTTGCCATTGTCTATGATGAGTCTTTTGGTAAGTATTTTATGCAGATTGTAGGAGAGAGAGAGTTTGTAACCCCACAGCGCTGAAATGATCTTGAAACAAGAATATTACCTTACGAAGACAATGACATAGATAGATAGATTGATATTTAAAGCCACATGGCCTATTGTACAGTTGACATTTTCAGTTTCATTTGTTTAGTCACGTGATGTACATGATATATAAAAACTATCTGACAGAGAATATATGTTTCAGCAATATGGCTAATGAACGTATAACAGCAGAGTTGTTGGATTTTATAAAACTGATCATTAACATCTCTATTTTTTTGCCTATTGTTAAACATAGGAATATACATTTCTCCAAGATGTTTATCTTTTTCACATACTAATAAAACATGAAATTCATCCTCAATTTCTCCTAATTGGCAGTTTTTACAGATACCCATTTCAACGTCCCTTTTTTCACACCTACGTCTAAAATTTACACTGAAATTGTGTAATGACATTCTGAATTTACACAATTCCCCAACAAGTGATTTATCATCTAACATACTTATATACCTCTCTGGTTCTATAGCAGACTTGATATCCTTGTAATGGCTTAGGAAACGAGAAGAAGATCATGCCAGTTTTGACTATACATATCCTGTTACCGTTGTTTAAAAAAGTATAAGGATAATTCTTTCTCTGAATTCCTTACAACCTTTCATTTGAATACATATACATAACATTAACAAGAATAAATCAAATAAAATCAGTTGGCTTGATATATTGTTGTGTTGTATATTTTCTAAGAGGATTACGCTAAACTATTCTTCTATCAGTGTAAGATTAAAAAAGAGGCGACAAAACACTTTCCATATTCATTAAAAATCTCTGCTAAAACCAGAGTCGATTGTATGATTTTATTAGGCCAACACAAATGTAAAGAAAAATAGACAAGAAGTGACAGATTGCTTGTCTCCCGCCAGACATCCAGAACACACCCCGGCGAGTGCTGACGAATGTGCCGGCCCAACATCTGTATGTCCGCCAGACGGCCGACCAGGAGGAGACACAGAGGCAGCTCAAGATGTTGCAGGACATCGAGATCAAGAACATCTTCATCATATCCAACGTTGACAATGCTGAAAAGTTCCTCGGCACTGTAAGTTTGTCTGTAGCCTCCTAGTGGTGGAGGGTAGCTATGTTGATAAAGCATTTGTTCAAAGAGCAAGTTTAACTCCGCTTTGAAACAGTATTCCAGTTATATCACGGCGTCAAATGGCCAATGACCCAGGTCCTTATTGGTTCAATCTGGGAAGGCCATTATTGGTGTCCCCAATCATTATATTGTTGCAGTGTGTCTAAAATTTGTTTTAATATTCGGTAGATTCCTAATTACAACTTCGTATGCTTATAACAAAGGGGTAAACAGCCCCGTGGTTCTATGAATTATTGATAACATAAATATGATAATGAGTCATAATAATTCTAAAACATGTGTAAATCGTTATTTTGATGTAACGGAATTCAATTTGACTATGCCTCTTTTTCATTCCAGGCAGACAAGCTGGCTAACAGTAACTTTGACGTCAACTGGTTTGTGCTGACAAAGGTGAGTTGTCACGTCAGACAAAGGGCCATCAGCCACACATACCAAATCGTCTGTATATTTAGCTCACGCGAGTACGTTATTGTTATTGAAGGTTTTCTGTGTCTACCGTTATTTATGTATGAAGACCTGTCTTGGTGGCTGGAATTACACCTTTAATATTTTTCTATTTTGTCAAGCCTTTGTTCACACAATACATCGCACAAAGAAACACAATACATCCCATTTCACAGGACAATCAATAAATCACTAAATAACACATAGCACAACACAAAGCACACCACAACAAAAAAACATAACACATCGCACAAAGAAACAATACATCGCATTAAACAGAACAATCAACGGATCACAAAATAACACATAGCACAACACAAAGAACACAACAACAAAAAACATAACACATCGCACAAAGAAACACAATACATCCCATTTCACAGGACAATCAATAAATCACGAAATAACACATAGCACAACACAAAGCACACCACAACAAAAAATACAACACATCGCATTAAACAGAACACAGCACAACACACAACATTGTACGACACAACACAATGCAATACATCACAACACAAAGAGAACACACAGCACAAAATAACCCAACTTAACACAGGACTGAAAACCTCAGCACGCTAAACAGCACAGCACAGCACAACACATAGCAACACAGCAACAAAAACAGCACGATACACCGCAAATTTAAGTTTGTGCAAATCATTATTTACACAGTGTAATGAAAGGCAAATTTAAAGTTTACTGGTTCTTTTCAAGGCACTTGCGACTACAGCGGAAATTAAATTTCAGTTGTAAGTGTATATGAGGACAATATTGACACGTTCTTTGGCCACACAGCCACGGATAGTTGCCATTGTCTACACTTCAAAGGTGTGGCAGCAGTATCGACTGGTTTGGTTGCAATTCTTTTATGTGTCAAACCGTAAATCAATATAAATTACAAAGCAATCCTGATGTTATACATTGGCACATTTGTAATCTGTGGTATTCAAACAGATGCAGAATTGCTTATTCCTTCGATCATTCATGCCACATGCAATAGAAGGCCGCCATCTGACTGCATCCTTACAACATGTAGTGGAGAGGCCACCATCTACCTTCATCCATACCTCATGTAGTGGAGAGGCCACCATCTGTCTTCATCCATACCACATGTAGTAGAGGGCCACCATCTGCCTTCATCCATACCACATGTAGTAGAGAGGCCACCATCTACCTTCATCCATACCACATGTAGTAGAGAGGCCACCCTCTGCCTTCACCTTTACCACATGTAGTGGAGAGGCCACCATCTACCTTCATCCATACCACATGTAGTAGAGAGACCACCATCTGCCTTCACCTTTACCACATGTAGTAGAGAGGCCACCATCTGCCTTCATCCTTACCACATGTAGTAGAGAGGCCACCATCTGCCTTCATCTTTACCACATGTAGTAGAGAGGCCACCATCTGCCTTCATCTTTACCACATGTAGTAGAGAGGCCACCATCTGCCTTCATCTTTACCACATGTAGTAGAGAGGCCACCATCTACCTTCATCCATACCACATGCAGTAGAAGGCCACCATCTGCCTTCACCTTTACCACATGTAGTAGAGAGGCCACCATCTGCCTTCACCTTTACCACATGTGGTAGAAGGCCACCATCTGCCTTCATCTTTACCACATGTAGTAGAAGGTCACCGTCTGCCTTCATCCATACCACATGTAGTAGAGAGGCCACCATCTGTCTTCCTTACCACATGTAGTAGAGAGGCCACGTTCTGCCGTCATCCATACCACATGCAGTAGAGAATCCACCATCTGTCTTCGCGTTTACCGCATGCAGTAAAAGGCCACGATCTACCTTCATCCATTCCACATGCAGTAGAAGGCCACCATCTGCCTTCATCTTTACCACATGTAGTAGAGAGGCCACCATCTGCCTTTCATCCATTCCACATGCAGTAGAATGCCACCATCTGCCTTCACCTTTACCACATGTAGTAGAGAGGCCACCATCTGCCTTCATCCAAACCACATGTAGTAGAGAGGCCACCATCTGCCTTCATCTTTACCACATGTAGTAGAGAGGCCACCATCTGTCTTCTTACCACATGTAGTAGAGAGGCCACGTTCTGCCGTCATCCATACCACATGCAGTAGAGAGTCCACCATCTGTCTTCGCGTTTACCGCATGCAGTAAAAGGCCACGATCTACCTTCATCCATTCCACATGCAGTAGAAGGCCACCATCTGCCTTCATCTTTACCACATGTAGTAGAGAGGCCACCATTTGCCTTTCATCCATTCCACATGCAGTAGAAGGCCACCATCTGCCTTCACCTTTACCACATGTAGTAGAGAGGCCACCATCTGCCTTCACCTTTACCACATGTGGTAGAAGGCCACCATCTGCCTTCATCTTTACCACATGTAGTAGAGAGGCCACCATCTGCCTTCATCTTTACCACATGTAGTAGAAGGTCACCATCTGCCTTCATCCATACCACATGTAGTAGAGAGGCCACCATCTGTCTTCCTTACCACATGTAGTAGAGAGGCCACGTTCTGCCGTCATCCATACCACATGCAGTAGAGAGTCCACCATCTGTCTTCGCGTTTACCGCATGCAGTAAAAGGCCACGATCTACCTTCATCCATTCCACATGCAGTAGAAGGCCACCATCTGCCTTCATCTTTACCACATGTAGTAGAGAGGCCACCATCTGCCTTTCATCCATTCCACATGCAGTAGAATGCCACCATCTGCCTTCACCTTTACCACATGTAGTAGAGAGGCCACCATCTGCCTTCATCCAAACCACATGTAGTAGAGAAGCCACCATCTGCCTTCACCTTTACCACATGTAGTAGAGAGGCCACCATCTGCCTTCACCTTTACCACATGTAGTAGAGAGGCCACCATCTGCCTTCATCTTTACCACATGTAGTAGAGAGGCCACCATCTGCCTTCATCTTTACCTCATGTAGTAGAGAGGCCACCATCTGCCTTCATCCATATCACATGTAGTAGAGAGACCACCATCTGCCTTCATCTTTACCACATGTAGTAGAGAGGCCACCATCTGTCTTCCTTACCACATGTAGTAGAGAGGCCACCATCTGCCTTCACCTTTACCACATGTAGTAGAGAGGCCACCATCTGCCTTCACCTTTACCACATGTGGTAGAAGGCCACCATCTGCCTTCATCTTTACCACATGTAGTAGAGAGGCCACCATCTGCCTTCATCCATATCACATGTAGTAGAGAGACCACCATCTGCCTTCATCTTTACCACATGTAGTAGAGAGGCCACCATCTGACTTCCTTACCACATGTAGTAGAGAGGCCACGTTCTGCCGTCATCCATACCACATGCAGTAGAGAGGCCACCATCTGTCTTCGCGTATACCGCATGCAGTAAAAGGCCACGATCTACCTTCATCCATTCCACATGTAGTAGAAGGCCACCATCTGCCTTCATCCATTCTACATGCAGTAGAAAGGCCACCATCTGCCTTCATCCATTCCACATGCAGTAGAAGGCCACCATCTGCCTTCACCTTTACCACATGTAGTAGAGAGGCCACCATCTGCCTTCACCTTTACCACATGTAGTAGAGAGACCACCATCTGCCTTCATCTTTACCACATGTAGTAGAGAGGCCACCATCTGCCTTCATCCATTCCACATGTAGTAGAAGGCCACCATCTGCCTTCATCTTTACCACATGTAGTAGAAGGCCACCATCTGCCTTCATCCATTCCACATGTAGTAGAAGGCCACCATCTACCTTCATCCATACCACTTGTAGTAGAGAGGCCACCATCTGCCTTCATCCATACCACATGTAGTAGAGAGGTCACCATCTGCCTTCATCTTTACCACATGTAGTAGAGAGGTCACCATCTGCCTTCATCAATTCCACATGTAGTAGAAGGCCACCATCTACCTTCATCCATACCACATGTACATGTAGTAGAGAGGCCACGTTCTGCCGTCATCCATACCACATGCAGTAGAGAGGCCACCATCTGTCTTCGCGTATACCGCATGCAGTAAAAGGCCACGATCTACCTTCATCCATTCCACATGTAGTAGAGAGGCCACCATCTGCCTTCATCCATTCCACATGCAGTAGAAGGCCACCATCTGTCTTCATCCATTCCACATGCAGTAGAAGGCCACCATCTGTCTTCATCCATTCCACATGTAGTAGAAGGCCACCATCTACCTTCATCCATTCCACATGCAGTAGAAGGCCACCATCTACCTTCATCCATTCCACATGTAGTAGAAGGCCACCATCTACCTTCATCCATTCCACATGCAGTAGAAGGCCACCATCTACCTTCATCCATTCCACATGTAATAGAAGGCCACCATCTGCCTTCATCCATACCACATATAGTAGAGAGGCCACCATCTGCCTTCATCCATACCACTTGTAGTAGAGAGGCCACCATCTGCCTTCATCCATTCCACATGCAGTAGAAGGCCACCATCTACCTTCATCCATACCACATGTAGTAGAAGGCCACCATCTACCTTCATCCATACCACATTTAGTAGAGAGGCCACCATCTGCCTTCATCTTTACCACATGTAGTAGAGAGGCCACCATCTGCCTTCATCTTTACCACATGTAGTAGAGAGGCCACCATCTACCTTCATCCATTCCACATGCAGTAGAGAGGCCACCATCTACCTTCATCCATTCCACATGTAGTAGAAGGCCACCATCTACCTTCATCCATTCCACATGTAGTAGAGAGGCCACCATCTGCCTTCATCCATTCCACATGTAGTAGAGAGGCCACCATCTCCTTCATCCATTCCACATGTAGTAGAAGGCCACCATCTACCTTCATCCATACCACATATAGTAGAGAGGCCACCATCTGCCTTCATCCATACCACTTGTAGTAGAGAGGCCACCATCTGCCTTCATCCATTCAACATGCAGTAGAAGGCCACCATCTACCTTCATCCATACCACATGTAGTAGAGAGGCCACGTTCTGCCGTCATCCATACCACATGTAGTAGAGAGGCCACCATGTGCCTTCACCTTTACCACATGTAGTAGAGAGGCCACCATCTGCCTTCATCCATTCCACATGTGGTAGAAGGCCACCATCTACCTTCATCCATACCACATATAGTAGAGAGGCCACCATCTGTCTTCGCGTATACCGCATGCAGTAAAAGGCCACCATCTGCCTTCATCCATTCCACATGTAGTAGAGAGGCCACCATCTGTCTTCATCCATTCCACATGCAGTAGAAGGCCACCATCTGCCTTCATCCATTCCACATGTAGTAGAGAGGCCACCATCTGCCTTCATCCATTCCACATGTAGTAGAGAGGCCACCATCTGCCTTCATCCATTCCACATGCAGTAGAAGGCCACCATCTGTCTTCATCCATTCCACATGTAGTAGAGAGGCCACCATCTACCTTCATCCATTCCACATGTAGTAGAGAGGCCACCATCTGCCTTCATCCATTCCACATGTAGTAGAAGGCCACCATCTACCTTCATCCATACCACATGTAGTAGAGAGGCCACCATCTGCCTTCATCCATTCCACATGTAGTTGAAGGCCACGATCCTCCTCCGTGTATACCACATGTCGAAGAAGGCCACCATCTGCCTTCATCCATTCCACATGTAGTAGAGAGGCCACCATCTGCCTTCATCCATTCCACATGTAGTAGAGAGGCCACCATCTGCTTTCATCCATTCCACATGCAGTAGAAGGCCACCATCTGTCTTCATCCATTCCACATGTAGTAGAGAGGCCACCATCTGCCTTCATCCATTCCACATGTAGTAGAGAGGCCACCATCTGCCTTCATGCATTCCACATGTAGTAGAGAGGCCACCATCTACCTTCATCCATTCCACATGTAGTAGAAGGCCACCATCTGCCTTCATCCATTCCACATGTAGTTGAAGGCCACGATCCTCCTCCGTGTATACCACATGTCGAAGAAGGCCACCATCTGCCTTCATCCATTCCACATGTAGTTGAAGGCCACGATCCTCCTCCGTGTATACCACATGTCGAAGAAGGCCATATCTGACTGCATGCATGAACATGCAGTTATCGGCCATACTGTACCTCCACGGATACCACAAATAGTTATAAGTCTTCCTTTAAGGACGCGTTTTTACAAACATTCTTTCCAATTGGAAAGCACACTTGAAAATTGCATCTCGCCTAATGTATGTCGAGTTATATATGATTAATAGTTCTCTCATATGGCGAGGAAGGCAATGCCATGGCTGGGCTCATACATATTTCCTGGCACCAGAAGCCTGCGTCATCCATCATCTCTACCCTGCCTCAGATCCACACAGAAGGCATATTGACAAAGAGCTTTTGTGAAATGTCCCCGACATCTAAAACTCCAGGACAAATATAAATCAATCTGTTGCTTGTGAATAAACGTTTTATAATGCATGTTATAAAAAAATATTGATCACTTTATAATCTACTAGGAAGACGAGGAAATATGTTTCCACGCACTCTCGTGTGAGTGAGTTAGCGTGTTTTAGAAATATTCCATCAATATCAGCGAGGGACACCAGAAATTGGTTCAATACATTGTAACCAGTGGGGAATTGAACCCTGGCCTTCGGCGTGACGAGTGAACGCATTAACGACTAGGCTACTCCCCCAATACTCTTGAACTTGCAACCGAATTGTCACAAAAAATTCATCTCTGTGTAAGATTGGAAAAACTGAAGATGAAATGGAGATCACAACTTAAGCATACTTGCAAACTATCTATGTTCAAATATCTGACAATGTATATATAAAGTATATAATTTAATCCTTTAATGCTAGGGAAAGTTATAAATGTATTCACATATTACTTTCCCTAGAATTAAAGGTTTACACTTCATACTTTCACCGTTATATCTGACATGCAACTATTCACTGTCCCCGTCACCATGCCACCCGTTCATGTTACCTTCACCATGCAACACTTTCACTGTTACCTTAACCATGCTACACTTTCACTGTTACCTTAACCATGCTACACTTTCACTGTTACCTTCACCATGCTACACTTTCACTGTTACCTTAACCATGCTACACTTTCACTGTTACCTTAACCATGCTACACTTTCACTGTTACCTTAACCATGCTACACTTTCACTGTTACCTTAACCATGCTACACTTTCACTGTTACCTTCACCATGCTACACTTTCACTGTTACCTTAACCATGCTACACTTTCACTGTTACCTTAACCATGCCACCCGTTCACTGTTACCTTAACCATGCTACACTTTCACTGTTACCTTCACCATGCTACACTTTCACTGTTACCTTAACCATGCTACACTTTCACTGTTACCTTAACCATGCCACCCGTTCACTGTTACCTTAACCATGCTACACTTTCACTGTTACCTTTACCATGCCAACTGTGAACTGTTTCCGTCACCATCCTACACTTTCATTGTTACCTTAACCATGCTACACTGTCACAGTTACCGTCACCATGCAAACTGTTCACTGTTTCCGTCACCATGCCAACCCTTCACTGTTACCGTCACCATGCCAACTGTTCACTGTTACCGTCACCATGCCAACTGTTCACTGTTACCGTCACCATGCTACACTGTCACTGTTACCATCACCACGCCAACCCTTCACTGTTACCTTCACCATGCCACACTTTCACTGTTACCGTCACCATGCCACCCGTTCACTGTTACCTTCACCATGACAACCGTTCACCGTTACCTTTACCATGCTACACTTTCACTGTTTCTGTCACCATGCCACCCGTTCACTTTTACTGTCACCATGCCACACTTTCACTGTTACCTTAACCATGCCAACCATTCACCGTCAACTTTACCATGCTACACTTTCACTGTTACCGTCACCATGCCAACCGTTCACCGTTACCTTTACCATGCTACACTTTTCACTGTTACCGTCACCATGCCACACTTTCACTGTTACCGTCACCATGCCAACTCCTCATCGTTACCATTTCCACGCTTCACTTGCACTGTTACCTTCACCATGCCACACTCGCACTGTTATCTTCACCATAACACACTTTCACTCTTACCTTCACCATGACAACCGTTCACCGTTACCTTTACCATGCTACACTTTCACTGTTACCGTCACCATGCCAACCGTTCACCGTTACCTTTACCATGCTACACTTTTCACTGTTACCGTCACCATGCCACACTTTCACTGTTACCGTCACCATGCCAACTCCTCATCGTTACCATTTCCACGCTTCACTTGCACTGTTACCTTCACCATGCCACACTCGCACTGTTATCTTCACCATAACACACTTTCACTCTTACCTTCACCATGACAACCGTTCACCGTTACCTTTACCATGCTACACTTTCACTGTTACCGTCACCATGCCACCCCTTCACTGTTACCGTCACCATGCTACACTTTCACAGTTACCTTCATCGCGCCTTGATATTGCTAGAATAGTGCTAAAAGCGGCGTAAATCCATACTCACTCACTCACACATCGCGTTTCCCACCACTGTTTCAGGACTACACGCTGGTGTGTGGGGAGTGTCAGAAAGCAATAGTGGTCAACGAGATCGTTGCCAGTTCGGATTACCCTGCTGATAGCGTGTACTATGAGGAGTTCTTGGGTCTCCAAAGGACCTCCATGAAGGTAAGTAATCATATATGTGTTATATGTGCGGATATGATTGCATGGTTCCTTTGCAATAACTCATGTGTTGCAATAATTCGTGAGTTACAATGTAATACATATGTTGAAATAGTTTACGAGTTACTGTGTAATACATGTGTGTTGCAATCATTCTTGAGTCACAATTCAAAACATGGGTTGCAATAATTCACCAGTGTAATGCATGTGTTTCAATAATTCGTGAGTAACAATGTAATACATGTGTTGCAACAACTCACGAGTTGCAATGTAATACATGTGTTGCAATAGTTCGCGAGTTACAATGTAATACATGTGTTGCAGTAACTCACGAGTTACAATGTAATACATGGGTTGCAACAACTCACGAGTAAGAATGTAAGACATGTGTTGCAGTAACTCACGAGTTACAATGTAATACATGGGTTGCAACAACTCACGAGTAAGAATGTAAGACATGTGTTGCAATAACTCGTGAGTTACAATGCAATACATGTGTTGCAATAACTCACGAGTTGCAATATAATACTTGGCTTGTAATAATGTATGCGTTACAAACAATACATATGTTCCGATAATTCACTAGTTTCAATATTCTACTTGTATTGCAATAATTCATGAGTTATAATCTAATACATGTGTTGCAATAACACACGGGTTTCAATTCAATACATATGTTCCGATAATTCACTAGTTTCAATATTCTATTTGTATTGCAATAATTCATGAGTTATAATCTAATACATGTGTTGCAATAACACACGAGTTACAATTCAATACATATGTTCGAATAATTCACTAGTTTCAATATTCTACTTGGATTGCAATAATACACGAGTTACAATTTAATACATGGATTGCAATAACTCATGATTTACAAAGGGGCACGGGTGGCCTATTCGTCTAAGGCGCCACGATTCGCAATGCAGAAACCTATTTTTGTGGATTCGAGTCCCGGTTCGCCCCGATTATGTTTCTAAGTTTGTCACCACGTGCTCGTAGGTTTCACCGAAGTGGTAAACGTCTGAGATCTGCATCACTTCGGTCTTTCCCCTTATACTGAGCTGACACGCCGTGATATAATTGTAATAACTGTTAAAAGCGGTGTCAAACCCAGCTCACTCACTCACTTATGATTTACAATGTAACTTTAGAATGATTCATGAGTTAAATTGTAATATTGGAATAATTCATGAGTCACATTTTAATATTTCAATTCCTGATTAGATACTTTGTGATATAACAATTGTTCAAGAGTTCCGTTGTAATATTGCAATGACTCAAGTGTTATAACATTCTGATTTCGCAATGATCCATGGGTTGCCCGTAACATGGCATTGATCATGAGTTACAGTTTTATACTGCAATGACGATAGAGTTACTATTTAATATAACCATTGCTATTTGGTAGTGATTCATGTACACATGCTTATAATGTAGTCGGAATCGTACAATGGACTCTGCTTTTGCTTGAGATTTCGTATGATTATTGGAAAAATATGTCGCTTTTATTCAAAGTTTCTTTTTGATATTGGAATGATTCATATTGAATTCGATTAGTAATATTGCAACGATTCACGTGTTACTTGTTAAATTATACTGATTGATTAGTTAAATTGTAATATCACAACGATTCATGTGTCACTTGTAATATTTACATTCGTAAAAATGCAGATTCATATATTACCTCTCATAATACAATATTGATTAGTTAGATTGTGATATTGCAACGATTCATGTGTAACTTCATATAATACAATATGGATTTTTTAAATTGTAATATTGCAGCGTTTCATTTGTTATCTGTAATATTACAGTATTGATTGGTTACATTGTAACACTTCAATGATCATTATGTTACTTGTTATAAAACAACATTGATAAGTTAAATTATGATATTACAACGTTTCATGTGTTGCTTGTAATATAATAAACAATAGTGATTAGTTAAAATATAATATTGCAACGATTCATGTGTTTCTTGTTAAATAACAATGATTGATTAGTTCAATTGTAATATCCATTTATGAAACACTTAAATTTTGATTTGATTCTTCCAGTTTATTTGAAATTCATCACTTCTATGTGACTCACTTATTCTAAATGTTAGCATTTGCCGAAAAGTCCATGAATGCTATGAAAGTCCGTGTGGATTCCAGCCCCCCCCCCCCCCCCCCCCCCAACCTGTGCTTGTCGCCGGAGCGACTTAATGGATTAGATGGTTAGGCTGGGTGACCTGGTTGATTGTGAGTCATCGTAGCCCGACGGTCTTGATCATGGCCCATAATATGTATTACTGAACTGTCAGGTCAGTTGCTTAAAATTCAATGTCATATGGCGGATGCTATTGCTTACTCTGGTTTTACAAACAACAAACACCCATGGTAACTAAGTAATGCGATCACTTATTCAGGTAGACGAAGCGCTCGTATATGACATTGGCATGATCACGAAGAAGGCTCTGTCCAAGTTCCCCGACCTCCGGTCCATCAACTACACTGACTGCTACAATGTTTCCGAGCCGAAGGTCACAGACTTGCAACAGAGCCAGAACATCACTCAAGCTCTTAAAGAGGTATTGCCATCTTAGTAATCAACCAGGGCGGTCGAGTAGCCTTGTGGTTAAAGCGTTCGCTCGTCACGCCGAAGACCCGGGTTCGATTCCCGACATGAATACAATGTGTGAACCCATTTCTGGTGTCCCCCGACGTGATATCGCTGGAATATTGCTAAAAGCGGCGTAAAACCATACTCACTCACTCATTCACTAGTAATCAATCAAGCCGTTCGTAACTCCATTGCAAGTCGCATTTTGTATTCATTTGTAGATGTACATACATTCCCTGACAGGGCCATTGGCTTTTTAGTAGATCAATCTCATGTATAGTCCCCAGGGAGCTGAGAATGACATTTGAGAGCACACTAATGCATTTGTGCAGGGTAAAAATAATGTAGTGGTATCAGCATACAAACTTGCGTTAATGTAACGATAAGGGCACGTTTCGGCAAACATAACATCACTTTTAGAATACATGCATGGGACATTATTCTGAGCTTTGCAAGCATGCAACGTATTTACCGCCACTAAATGCGACTACAAATTAGACTATTTGCGGACTGTGGAAAAGCCTTCATGCATCTAATTAGTCACTATTTTGCTTGAGGTATTTGGAAATTGTATAGTAGTCATTGTATAATAGTAACACATAGTTCACTATATACGAACACGGGTGGCAGAGTCATCTAAGGACTTCCCCGGAGAGTTACGTCCCTTAGGCGTGCCAGAAACCTACATTCGTGGGTTCGAATCCCTTGGTCTCTAGGTCTGTCTGCACCATACCCGTCTCACCAAGGTGTAACAACCTCTAGGTTTACCTCCCAAACTAAGAAATTCGGAAATTTCGTAGATTTAATTTGTCGATACAGATTCAAATTTACACACATTTGATCGTGTATGTAACAGTAAAATGTTGTTTCATCTAGATATCATGGAATGGAGTGTTTGGGGCAATGTCCCTTCAACAAGGCATTCTCCGCTATAACTTCTCTCTGAAAATCAACAAGATTGGCTTTGAAGGAGGGGACGACCAAAACAAGAACATGGTCAGTATAATACAGCAGAATATAGTCAGTAGACTTCAGTTGGATCAAGGTCAGAATTATTCAATAAGAACATTGTCAGTGTACTACAGTGTAACGCAGCAAGATCAGTAAGATCTTGGTCAGAAACAAGAACATGGTGAGTCTAGCACAGCAAGCACACGGTGAGTCTAGCACAGCAAGAACATGGCGAGTCTAGCACAGCAAGAACATGGTGAGTCTAGCACAGCAAGAACATGGCGAGTCTAGCACAGCAGGAACATGGTGACTCTGGCACAGCCTGAACATGGAGAGTCTAGCACAGCAAGAATGCTGTGAGCCTACAACATCAAGAACATGATGAGTCTAGCACAGCGAGAATATGGTGAGTTTAGCACAGCAAGAACATGGTGAGTCTATCACATCAAGAACATGATGAGTCTAGCACAGCAAGAACATGGTGAGTTCAGCACAGCAAGAACATGATGAGTCTAGCAAGGCAAGAACATGGTGAGTCTAGCACAGCAAGAATATGGCCAACATACACCAACATTAGGAAGAATATGGTCAGTGTAACCGGATATGAAGAAAATAAAGTATAAACATTTAGAGGTGAATAATTAAGGTACACACAAGATTAAAGTATATACTTGTATGAAAATATATCATGTTTGGATAGAAAGAAGTGCTATGTAATCCTATTGACAAGCGAAAGATATGAGGTATATACTTTTTTGAAAAAATACTACGTTTGGAAAGAAAGAGTACGCTGTAATCCTACATGCTATTAACTATTAACATGTCACAAATGTTATATATGGGATAAAACTTTCTTAGTAAAGTACAGTACTTTTGGGGGGTTGAGTCCGGTCCGGGATTCGAACCCACACTTGCCAGAGTGAGGCACCTAATCCCCAGCACACAAAGTCAGCGATCTAACCCACTCAGCCACCGAGGCTTCCACAAAAAAGAAAGTCAGACAACTGAGAAAGTGTTATCCCAAATATAACATTTGTTACATTTGACTACTTTCTAAATGGCATTGTGTATTCATATTAACATGTCCTTTCGTGTCTCCATTAGCTTTGACAGCTGTTATAGCTGATGTGTGTATAACAGCTATCATAGCTAAAATGGATATATTTATCATTAAACCGCCTGCATATTATCAGAGATGAGCGGGCTACCGTAACTTGGTAATGTCCTCATATTGCTTGACGGCGAGCCATTATCACGCCCGGTGTAAGGTAATGTCATAGTATAGGTATAGGTGACGTCACGTTGAATAGTGACGTTATCTGGTTTGTTCTGTGGCGTTTCCATTTTTGTAAAAAAGGGTCAGTGACATTCGTGTTGATTGCAGTAAATGTTTCAAAACCGATATTTTATTTGATAACAAATTCCATCCATTTTAGCTATAATAACGGTAACGCTTCCGGGCATTATCATTAGCAGAAGCCCTCGGTCTTTTCAACTGCCCTCCTTCGTCGGGCAGTGAATGGAAGACCTCGGGCGTTACCCTGATAATATGCTACAGGGTAACATCAGCTCCCCACCTCTATTTATGATGAAAACTCCATGTTGTACTCTTCAGGTCGGCAACTGGACGGAGCAGACTGGTCTGTCCCTCAGTGTGCAGTCCCTGACCAAATCCAATAGCAAAAGACACTACAGGGCCGTCACTGTACCAGGCGTAAGTTACCATCACGATGAGTGAGTGAGTGTATTTGATATAACGCCGCTTCCAGCAATATCCGGGCGCGTTAGTCTAACGTGATGTTGGGGGTAGCTTAAAAGCTTTCATTCACAAGAGAAGAAACACCCGGCGAAGCCGATCCTGGGAATGCATTTTATTAGTCCTGTATGCACATTTGTGCCCCTTGAGTTAAATTCCAATAATATAGGTATGTCTGGGATGACACAGGCAGCTCGGGTTGTGTACTCCCCTTGGAGCTGAGAAATGACATTTAAGAGCACACTGATTCATTGACCGGGGTCATAATGGTTTAGCGCTTTAAGCATACTTGTGTCATAAATACTTCTCGCATCATTTGGCATTTAAAGCTATTGTTGTTTAACGCCACAATCAGCAATCTTCCAGCAAAATGATGGTGATCTGTCAATGATCGAGTCTGGACCAGACAATCCAGTGTTTGACATCATGAGCATCGATCAACACAATTGGGATACGATGACTTGCATCAACCAAGTCAGCGAGCCTGACCACCCGATCCCGTTACTCGCCTGACGGTGATCGGGTTGGTTCTTTCCTTCAACCGACTTGGTTATATCGGTAGTTAGCTGTTTATACCCATAACAAAATTATAGCAATGGTTGTTGTTGTTGTTGTTGTTGTTTTTGTTGTTATGATGTACAGATTAAAATACAAAAATGCAGCAAAGAGGGTTTGGGTGATCCTGGCACAGTCAGGCTGGTTAGGCTCATCATCAGCCCTGGGCCCTGGGCCCTGGGCCCTTGTCCCCTCTATACGCAGCCCAGACAGCGACTGGGAAGCGCTGCCTTGCCAAACCCACCCAGAACGTTTCGGAGAATGTGAAGACTCCCCAGCACTGCAGCCTTCTGCATTACCCAGATTGTCAGAAGGGCTATATTCCTGGTAGCAAATCCGGGTACTCTCCCAATGTCAGTCAACAGATTGGGAGCTACCAAACTGAAGGCTCCGAGAACAATGGGGAGTCGGACAACCTGGTACTTGAGATGCAAGGGTGACATTTCAAAAGAGAGGGCTGCATATTTGCCATGTTATTATTATTACTATGATTATTATTGTGAATGCAACCTTTGCAATAGGTGGACAAAGAGGTTGTTTTTCGTGTACACATGAGGCCTTTTTGGACATTTCTTGCATATTTATGTTCCAGATGCACCCGTTTGTGTACAAGGAGGGGGGCGAGAACGGCACTAAACCCACATACTCCGGCTACTGTATTGAGCTGCTGGACAAGATTGCCGAACGGATGAGCTTTACGTATGAGATATACGACAGCCCTGACGGCTTGGTGGGCTCCATGGCTTCTGATGGTAGCTGGAGTGGACTCATCAACGAACTCATTCAGAAGGTGACGTGGGGACAAGTTGCATTGTTTCGATCAATTAGAAGTACACACTTGATAAAAAGCAAAGATCAAAAGCTTCAGATTTAAACGCAATCCTGTCCTATCCTTTCAGCAATGGACGTTAGCGCCAGCTTATGGCGTCTGTATTTCGCAATTGGTTGATGTGCTTTAGAGCATTTATGTTTATCAAATTTCATTTTGATTACAAGTTTTCAATAATTTCAATCACGTTTTCACCATCAAAGGCCTGGTTAAATAATTCCAGAAATGTTATGTAAACTTCAGTGACTTTCACTAAACATGACACGTCGCTTGTTAACATGATGCGTGACACTATCCCAAACTATGGCCATTACATGGAGTTTTCAAACCTCCTTGCTCAATGGCACTTACGTGTTTAATGGAAATTGTGATATGTGCAAGCACATAAATCATGATGTCCCCACTGATTAATTCCTATAAGTTTCATCACTATTTCGCCATTTTCGCCCTTTTGAATCTGGAAGCTTTTCGAAGTCGATGTCTTGAATTCACTAATATGCAGTCTCGCGTAGCTTTGTCGTTAGGATCAGATTGGCTAAAAATCAGATTGCACTTTAGAATTTATGGATGTCAACTTCTTTAATATGAGGAACACAACGTTTCGGAGTATGTACTTATTCATAATAAAGAAGTTGACATCCATAAATTTTCCTTATGTGTATCACTTCTAAATGCCTTTCAAAGACATGTTACAAACAGCTTTTAGAATTGCTCACAGTTACATAATAGTCTCGATGATGGCAACAGGACATGCACTATAGTCCTTGCCACTTGAAATGGGATCTCGATATATTGCGATGATTAATTAACAAAGAGAACTGCGTGTATGGTAAAATATATAGAGTGAAAACAAGTCGTTCCGGTAATAGGAATATTACTTACAGTAATTACAAAAAGTGCACTTTTCAAGAAATATCCATTTGTGAACGATAAACATCATCCTTGAGTTTTGATCACGTGGATACGATTCGGGTTAAACTCGGCTGTCAGGTGACTGTGAGCGGCTATAACTTACCAGCGTCTGCAGCATATGTACAATACCAGCACGAACTGAAAGAAAATACCAGTTAAGATGTACTATGTAAAGCTCTATTGAACAAGTTCACTGCTGAATATAACCGCTCGCAGTCTCCTTACGTCGACAAGTATGAAAAAAGAATACATTGCTGGCTTCAGGCAATGTGGAGAAATACAAAGATATAAATACATGAAATGCAAAGATGACTTGATGATTTATATAGGCCCGGGCGAGGGAACGACCATTCTATGTTTACCTTCTGAAGGCAGAAAATTTGAAGGTAAAGTAGGGTCCAGTTTGAACATTCAGTAAAATCATATTCCAACACAAGGAAACTTGAGGTCCTGAGGTCATTTATAATGTAAAACGTCTGACATCTACAGATATGATGCCAAGGTTGCTTAATATCTAACAGTGAATAAAGTTCATGATACGATACTAACATGCTTTTGTTTATTTTTCAGAGAGCTGACATAGCAGTGGGTCCAATCTCTGTGATGGCAGAGCGGGAGAATGTCGTGGACTTCACCGTTCCCTACTATGATCTGGTAGGCTTGACCATTCTGATGAGGAAGCCCAGCTTTGATTACTCCCTGGTCAAGTTCCTCAGCGTCCTGGACGAGGATGTGTGGGGCTGCATCATCGGGGCCTTCTTCCTCTTCAGCATCCTCATCTGCGTCTTTGACAAACTTAGTCCCTTCAGCTACCAAAACAGCAAGAGAGAATGGAACGGGGAGGGCCCGGAGCCGCGAGTGTTCTCCTTGAAGGAAGGCATCTGGTTCTGTATGATGTCACTCACGCCCCAGGGTAAGTTCTGGTTGTGTCAAATGTTCTCATTCTTCAGGGTAAGTTCAGGTTGTGTCAGATGTTCTCATTCTTCAAGGTAGATTCTGGTTGTGTCAAATGTTCTCATTCTTCAGGGTAAGTTCTGGTTGTGTCAGATGTTCCCATTCTTCAGGGTAGGTTCTGGTCGTGTCAGATGTTCCCATTCTTCAGGGTAGATTCCGGTTGTGTTAGATGTTCTCATTCTTCAGGGTAGGTTCAGGTTGTGTCAGATGTTCTCATTCTTCAGGGTAGGTCCTGGTTGTGTCAGATGTTCTCATTCTTCAGGGTAGGTCCTGGTTGTGTCAGATGTTCTCATTCTTCAGGGTAGGTTCTGGTTGTGTCAGATGTTCCCATTCTTCAGGGTAAGTTCAGGTTGTGTCAGATGTTCCCATTCTTCAGGGTAGGTTCTGGTTGTGTCAGATGTTCTCATTCTCCAGGGTAGATTCTGGTTGTGTCAGATGTTCCCATTCTTCAGGGTAGGTTCTGGTTGTGTCAGATGTTCTCATTCTTCAGGGTAGGTTCTGGTTGTGTCAGATGTTCTCATTCTTCAGGGTAGATTCTGGTTGTGTCAGATGTTCTCATTCTTCAGGGTAGATTGTGGTTGTGTCAGATGTTCCCATTCTTCAGGGTAGGTTCTGGTTGTGTCAGATGTTCTCATTCTTCAGGGTAGGGTCTGGTCGTGTCAGATGTTCCCATTCTTCAGGGTAGGTTCTGGTTGCGTTAGATGTTCTCATTCTTCAGGGTAGGTTCTGGTTGTGTCAAATGTTCTCATTCTTCAGGGTAAGTTCAGGTTGTGTCAGATGTTCTCATTCTTCAAGGTAGATTCTGGTTGTGTCAAATGTTCTCATTCTTCAGGGTAAGTTCTGGTTGTGTCAGATGTTCCCATTCTTCAGGGTAGGTTCTGGTCGTGTCAGATGTTCCCATTCTTCAGGGTAGATTCCGGTTGTGTTAGATGTTCTCATTCTTCAGGGTAGGTTCAGGTTGTGTCAGATGTTCTCATTCTTCAGGGTAGGTCCTGGTTGTGTCAGATGTTCTCATTCTTCAGGGTAGGTCCTGGTTGTGTCAGATGTTCTCATTCTTCAGGGTAGGTTCTGGTTGTGTCAGATGTCCTCATTCTTCAGGGTAGGTTCTGGTTGTGTCAGATGTTCCCATTCTTCAGGGTAGGTCCTGGTTGTGTCAGATGTTCTCATTCTTCAGGGTAGATTCTGGTTGTGTCAGATGTTCCCATTCTTCAGGGTAAGTTCAGGTTGTGTCAGATGTTCCCATTCTTCAGGGTAGGTTCTGGTTGTGTCAGATGTTCTCATTCTCCAGGGTAGATTCTGGTTGTGTCAGATGTTCCCATTCTTCAGGGTAGGTTCTGGTTGTGTCAGATGTTCTCATTCTTCAGGGTAGGTTCTGGTTGTGTCAGATGTTCTCATTCTTCAGGGTAGATTCTGGTTGTGTCAGATGTTCTCATTCTTCAGGGTAGATTGTGGTTGTGTCAGATGTTCCCATTCTTCAGGGTAGGTTCTGGTTGTGTCAGATGTTCTCATTCTTCAGGGTAGGGTCTGGTCGTGTCAGATGTTCCCATTCTTCAGGGTAGGTTCTGGTTGCGTTAGATGTTCTCATTCTTCAGGGTAGGTTCTGGTCGTGTCAGATGTTCCCATTCTTCAGGGTAGGTTCAGGTTGTGTCAGATGTTCCCATTCTTCAGGGTAGATTCCGGTTGCGTTAGATGTTCTCATTCTTCAGGGTAGGTTCTGGTTGCGTTAGATGTTCTCATTCTTCAGGGTAGGTTCTGGTCGTGTCAGATGTTCCCATTCTCCAGGGTAGGTTCTGGTTGTGTCAGATGTTCTCATTCTTCGGGGTAGGTTCAGGTTGTGTCAGATGTTCCCATTTTTCAGGGTAGGTTCTTGTTGTGTCAGATGTTCTCATTCTTCGGGGTAGGTTCTTGTTGTGTCAGATGTTCTCATTTTTCAGGGTAGGTGCAGGCTGTTGTTAACACCATTTAAGTGTACTTTTACACGGTAAACATAAAAATGTATGGCATAATAATAATTTGCTTTTACTCAAGTCAGATTGTCAATTTCAAATTTTAAAAAGAACAGACAAATATTAATATACTTAGTTGAATTAAGTTAAAATGAATTGAATTATGTGACATGATACATGACACACCTCTTTGTATTTTCCAAAACGAAACATGGGTTTTGAGCGAAGGAACACATTCTCGCCAATGGGTGAATTATTTCTATAACGCTATAGAATAGTTGAATTAAGTTAACATGAGTTAAAATATGTGTCACGATACACGTTTATGGCCTTGCAAAGCAAAAACATGAATTTTGAGCAAAGGAAAATATTCTCGCCCATGACCCTACCCATGGGCGACAAAGTTTAAAGTTTCAGTTTTCGAAACATTTGTTTTCCATTTTTCCTTCCTTAGTAATACCTATGAACATAGCATGTTTAACTTTGTAAATACCTTTGTCCGAGACTGACTACAGCACCGAGAGTTTCTGGACAAATTGGTTTCCAGAATTAAAATTGGACGTGTTTCAGGTTTATTTCCTAAAAGTAATCAAAATAGTAAATAGCGCCTCAAATACTGACACTAATACTGTGCAATTTAGTCCCAGGTCTTTCTCTGGTATAATATCTCTAATGATACGTTTTAAACACTTTGTTGGTCTTCAGGGGGAGGAGAGACTCCACGTGCGTTGTCAGGGAGACTGATTGCTGCCACCTGGTGGCTTTTTGGTTTCATCATCATAGCTACATACACTGCCAATCTGGCCGCCTTCCTCACCGTGTCTCGTCTGGAAACACCAATAGAGTCACTCGATGACCTCTCGAAACAGTTCAAGGTCAAGTACGCTCCTATGAATGGCAGCAACGCTCAAATCTACTTCCAGCGAATGGCGGATATTGAAAACAAGTTCTACGGGTAAGAGGACAAGCGATAATTGGCTACAAATATCATAATAATTGTATTTGGTTATGAACAAACGTATAAAAATCTAATTCTGCTGAGGCATTGCCAGTGTATGAACCTTAAGGATGTAAGTATTGCTGGTGTATAAACCGTGGTGTTGATGATTTATGTCAGTTGGACAAGCTGCAGCTGATGAGTTTTTGTAAGTATTGCTAGTGTATGGGTATCTGTGGTAATAACAATGAAATCACCTGAATATGTAAGTATTGTGTGTGTATAAGTCTTTGTTCTAATAACGGTATACAACCAGCTGAAGATGTGTGTATTGCTCGTCTGTAGGCCTCTAAGGTAACAAGGATACATTCACGGGAAGATGTAGGTATTGCTGGTATGTTTCTCTGTGGTAATACCGGTGTACAATCTGCTGAAGATGTAAGTATTGGTAGTTTATGGGACTCTCTACTGATAACGGAATACGTTTTAATAATGATGTTGGTATTGCTAATGAATGTAAGTTGCAACTAACGGTATACATTCGGATGAAGATGCTGATATTTCTTATGTATGTACGTTGCAACTAACGGTATACATTCGAATGAAGATGCTGGTATTGCTCATGTATGCAAGTTGGAACTAACGGCATACATTCGGATGAAGATGCTGGTATTGCTAATGTATGTACGTTGCAACTAACGGTATACATTCGAATGAAGATGCTGGTATTGCTCATGTATGCAAGTTGGAACTAACGGCATACATTCGGATGAAGATGCTGGTATTGCTAATGTATGTAAGTTGCAACTAACGGTTTACATTCGGATGGAGATGCTGGTATCGCTAATGTATGTAAGTTTCAACTAACGGTATACATTCGGATGAAGATGCTGGTACTGCTAATGTATGTAAGTTGGAACTAACGGTATACATTTGGATTAAAATGCTGGTATTGCTAATGTATGTATGTTGCAACTAACGGTATACACTCGGATGAAGATGTTGGTATTGCTAATGTATGTAAGTTGCAACTAATGGTATACTTTCGTCTGTCAGCATATGGAAAGACATGTCCCTAGATGACAACCTGGACGTGGTGTCACGGGCCAAGCTTGCAGTGTGGGACTACCCGGTTAGCGACAAGTACACCAAGCTGTGGGAAACGATGAAGACGTCCCTGTTCCCGAGTAACAAGAAAGAGGCTGTCGAAAGAGTCCTGACTGGAGAGTTTGCTTTCATTGGTTAGTCTTTTTGCCTGACTTTTCAAAGTTAGCCCTAAAATCGTACTTGCTTGTTTAGGTTTGTCTTTAACTTGTACTCACAAGCTTTACTAGGTTTCAGAGGTTCAAGTTCAACTTGCTTTTATAGGTGTGTCTCTACGCGTTAATCCCTTTCATACATTAGCCTTAAGTTTTCATTGGTTTCCGTTAAGTGGCATTCGCTTTCATATGTTAATCTTTAAGTAGTCTCGTGGTAAAAAGCCTTTAGCTCGTAACATCGTAAACCCTGGTTCGATTCCTCATACATGAAGTTTTCTCTTCTTTAACGGGTTGGCGATACTCTGGTGGGTTATATCATCGCCTTGTCAAGCCGAGGACTCGATTTTCTATTCCCCAAATGGGGACAATGTGTAATGTTCTCAGTAGTGTTTTCCCTGGAAATTTGCTACAGCGTAAAAAAGTCACCCTCTGCAGTTTTAAATAGATTGATAAAAGAATTGTCGATCCGAAGTTATCATGGTAATGTAGCGTTGTTGTGTCGCTTTCAGCGGATGCCACCGTCAACAAGTACTCTACCCTGACGAACTGCGACCTGTGGGAGGTGGGAGAGGAGTTCTCCAGGAAGCCCTATGCCCTGGCGGTACAGGAGGGGTCGCCTCTCCGAAGTCAGCTGTCTAATATGTACGATTACTTATAAAAGCTCTTTATTTCACTGACCTGTGGGGATTCCGGATAAGAATATAGTCCCAGATACCTATGCTTGTCGTAAGAGGCGACCTAATGGATCGGGTGGTCAGGCTCTGTGACTTGGTCCATTGCATGTCATAGCATTCCAATTATGTGGATCGATGTTCATGATGGTAGTCACTTGATTGTCTGGTCCATACTCGATGTTTTTGAAGACCCCCCGTCATATAGCTGAAAAATTGCTGAGTGTGCGTTAAGCAACAAACAAACAAAACATTGTATTTCACTGGTCAATATGTTTCAGTTGCCTACAAGAGTTCAATGAGTGAAGCCACTTTTGGAGTACCTCGCTGTGGTAAAGCTGGAATAATGCTGAAAGCGCCCTAAAAACCCACGATATTCTCTCGCTGGACGATATCCATTGATACAAACCTATACATAGTGTTACATTTTCTTGTCATACACTATTTAAAATCGTAATGAACTAATAATCGACCCGTGAAGATCCGGGGTAGAATACATGTAGGTCTTCAGCAATCCATGCTTGCCGTAAAAGGCGACTTTGCTTGTCGGAAGAGGCGACTAACGGAATCGGGTAGTCAAACTCGCTGGCTTGGTCGATGCATGTCATTGTATCACTGGATTGTCTGGTCAAGACAGACCGCCTTCATATACCTGGAATATTGCTGAGTGCGGCGTTAAACAACAACAAAACAAAACAAAACTAATAACCTGTCCTGATAATCTTCGGTTCCTCCTTTCACAGGAAAAAACTTTGTTGTTTTGTAGCAGTGACTGACAAAAATACCCTCTCATAAAATCCCAGAAAAGCCACATATAATGGAAAAGACTGGTAAAACTCGTGTTTTATTTGCACAATGAAAGACCTCCATCCCTCTTTTCACAGCATCCTCCAACTGATCAACCAGAGGGAACTGGAAGAAATGAAGACCAAATGGTGGAGAAAGGATCAAAAAGAGTGCCCAAAGATCGAGAACGAGAGCGACGGCATCAGCATCAAGAACATCGGCGGTGTGTTCCTCGTCATCGTCATCGGCTCCGGCCTGGCTCTCATCACGCTGGCCCTGGAGTGCTACTGGTACAAGTACAAGCCGAAACAGAAGAAGAAGCTGTACAACATCAACTCTCAGACCAACCTGACCAAGAATACTGTGTCCTCGGTATCACTGCCTAATGGCATAGAAAACGGTGGCTTTGAAACTTCGTTTGAGAGCATGTTTGATAAGGAAAAGAAAGAGGAAGAGAACAGGGTCAACGGAACTATTGACACGGGCAAGAACGAAAAGGAGGACGGTTACATCAGCGGAGGGTTTCTGGAAATGGTGGAACGTCTCTGAGCCACACATAGTCATCTGTATGTTGATGTCAATGCCAAAAGTCGCACCCGGGAGATTTGCCATCAGAAGTCCATCATGTATCTGTTACATCAGCAACTGTTCTACTACTCATCACGCACGATGAAGTCGTAAACATTAATTAAATCTGTGTGGTCTAGCGTATCCATTAGAACTTTACAATTGATGTTATTACACATGTTTGTGACGAGTGTTTATACTGGAATTATATTTCTGATTTTTGCATTGTTTCTACGTGATCACGTTTGCAGGAAACTTGACCTTCAACTGACCCTGTTGCACAACGTAAACGCCAGGCATTGAACGCCAGCATTTGCGTAGTTATACTGAACAAACAGGTTAAGGATCACGAATATATAGAGGATAGTTTTATGTAATTGTGTGATCAATCTGATCACTGCAAAAAGATATCCACAAAAATATTCATGAGCCCCAACTATGTTTTGATCACTTTGTAATTCCTATATGGCCGCACAGTAATAATAACTGCCAGTGGTTGTTCTTCGTTAGGCATCTTATTGATACAGTTCCGTCCAGTGTGTGACAATGTGCGTGTTTTTACAGTGTTTATATTATATGCTAATATTGTGTAATTTATGCTTGTGCAGACCATCACAGTAACGTTAAAAGCAAGCATCACCGAAGTGTCTTTCATGACGTTTTCTTAGTCACGTTTTGCAAACATGCCTTGCTCGTTCGTTTTGTTTTAACGTTCTTACACTGTAGATCCTGTTAAATACATCACATATATATCCTTGGCCTTCTTTGTATGAATGATGTGTCATTTATTTGTCATACGACACATATTATATATGCCTTTTTATACTCTCGCCGATGTCTTTTATATAGGGTGGTTAGGTAGCCGAGTGGTTAAGCGTTCGCCGCAAAGACGAAGCCCCGGGTTTGATTCTCCACATGGGTGCGGTGTGATTCCACTCTGTCAGGATTATAAAGCGCAGGACGTTTGTAAAACACAAACAATACAAATAACCTCAGCGATGTCAGTGCCTTAGGGTTTTCATATTCGTCTTACCTCCCGGTCCTGTTCAGAACGTACAGAATTTTGTTACCTGAACGATTTCTCACCGAACAATTCGGATGAATGGATTTCATTGTTCCCTACATCTACATCTCCCCTACATCTGAACATCTTTTGACAAAAATGTAACCTTTAAGCTGTATGCTTACTATGCATCGCTGTTTAAGACTTTAATGAATTAGTTTCTCTGATGTGGGCGTATTTGCATTGTTTCCAACATGTGTAGATAATGCACAATATCTAAATGTATTTCATAATATATATTGTATTAAATTATATCCTTGTTTCAAATTATGTTATCTGTTTTTTAAAGCAGTGAACCTCCATCCTACATGTCATAATTGCTCATGTTTATTATTGCGATGGTGCCTTTAATAAATAGATATATGCATTGACATCGCCGACAGTATGGCGAAAAGGGTGAACTTATGTTGTTGTTTTTACCATTCTTAATGATGATACAACATAGTCATATCAGGGGCGGCGGGGTAGCCGAGTGGTTAAAGCGTACGCTCGTCACGCCGAAGACCCAGGCTCGATTCCCGACATGGGTACAATGTATTAAGCCCATTTCTGATGTCCCCCGCCGTGATATTGCTGGAATAGTGTTAAAAGCGGCGTAAATCCATACTCAGTCATATCAATGAGTCATGAGACTCTACGTTTCAGGTCTTGTTAACCATGTGCGTTTTCTGTTGTCTTTGGCACACCTGAGTTTACACAGTCAGGTACGGGTTGATGAGGAGTATTGATTATCTGTTCCTTGTCAAGCCTTCACTAAACCATTCTTCGCCGATTAGTATGAATTAATCAAAATTGTTATCACCGCACACATTCCGAATGTTGATGGCCTATACATGCGTTTCACATTGTGACGTCCCCTGACATATAGTTCAGTTCACTCATTTGAGTCCAACAACTTGAAAAATATTTCTCTTTATGTCAGTTCAAATCGGACAATCAGAAAACTGAATTTGAGTATGGATTATGAATCTAATGGCCATAGGCATACTTTATAACCCGTACGTTATTGTGCAAACGATTGTTCTGTTATACGTGTAATTATTGCATGAATAAAGTTTTATAGATATTATCATACCTGTAAAAGTGTATTGTGACACCATGCTAGTTGTGATCTGACACGGTGCTAGGTGTGAACTGACGCGGTGCTGGTTGTGACGTGACATGGTGCAGCTGTGACGTGACACCAGGGTAGTGTGATCTGACACGAGGCTAGCAGTGACCTGACACGGAGTCAGTTGTGACGTGACATGGTGCTAGCTGTCATCTGACACGGGGTTGGTTGTGACGTGACGCGGTGCTAGCTGTGACCTGACACGATGCTAGCTGTGACGTGACACAAGGGCAGTGAGTGAGTGAGTATGGTTTTACGCCGCTTTTAGCAATATTCCAGCAATATCACGGCGGGGGACACCAGAAATGTTGTGACGTGACACGGTGCTAGCTGTGACGTGACACGAGGCTAGTGTGATCTGACACGAGGCTAGCAGTGACGTGACACGGTGCTACCTGTGACCTGACACGAGGCTAGTGTGATCTGACACGAGGCTAGCAGTGACCTGACACGGAGTCAGTTGTGACGTGACATGGTGCTAGCCGTGACCTGACACGAGGGTAGTGTGATCTGACACGAGGCTAGCAGTGACCTGACACGGAGTCAGTTGTGACGTGACATGGTGCTAGCTGTGACCTGACACGAGGGTAGTGTGATCTGGCACGAGGCTAGCAGTGACCTGACACGGAGTCAGTTGTGACGTGACATGGTGCTAGCTGTGACGTGACACGAGGGTAGTGTGATCTGACACGAGGCTAGCAGTGACCTGACACGGAGTCAGTTGTGACGTGACATGGTGCTAGCTGTCATCTGACACGGGGTTGGTTGTGACGTGACGCGGTGCTAGCTGTGACCTGACACGATGCTAGCTGTGACGTGACACAAGGGCAGTGAGTGAGTATGGTTTTACGCCGCTTTTAGCAATATTCCAGCAATATCACGGCGGGGGACACCAGAAATGGGCTTCACACATTGTACCCATTTCAGGAATCGAACCCGGGTCTTCGGCGTGACGAGCGAACGCTTAAACCACTAGGCTACCCGACCGCCCCTGAGGGTAGTGTGATCTGACACGAGGCTAGCTGTGACCTGACACGGAGTAAGTTGTGACGGTGCTAGCTGAAAAGTGACACGGGGTTGGTTGTGACGGTGCTAGCTGTGATCTGACACGGGGTTGGTTGTGACGGTGCTAGCTGTGATCTGACACGGGGTTGGTTGTGACGGTGCTAGCTGTGATCTGACACGGAGTTGGTTGTGACCGGACACAGTGCTAGCTGTGATCTGACACGGGGTTTGTTGTGACGGTGCTAGCTGTGATCTGACGCGGAGTTAGTTGTGACCGGACACAGTGCTAGCTGTGATCTGACACGGGGTTTGTTGTGACGGTGCTAGCTGTGATCTGACACGGGGTTTGTTGTGACGGTGCTAGCTGTTATCTGACACGGGGTTGGTTGTGACGTGACACGGTGCTAGCTGTGACCTGACACGGAGTTAGTTGTGACCGGACACAGTGCTAGCTGTGATCTGACACGGGGTTGGTTGTGACGGTGCTGGCTGTGATCTGACACGGGGTTTGTTGTGACGGTGCTAGCTGTGATCTGACACGGGGTTGGTTGTGACGTGACACGGTGCTAGCTGTGACCTGACACGGAGTTAGTTGTGACGGTGCTAGCTGTGATTTGACACGGGGTTGGTTGTGACGGTGCTAGCTGTGATCTGACACGGGGTTGGTTGTGACCGGACACAGTGCTAGTTGTGATCTGACACGGAGCTATAGTGACCCCTCGATCAAATACAAAATGACGATACCAGACAAATATGTGTATTTATTGAAACTGTAAAGGGGGTGTTCTTGGAAAAATAAGCCACTACCACAGTATGAGCAAAGCTCCCTGTGGCAGCAGTGAACAACTGGCACAAAGGTTATGTCACTGGGTGGAGAAACATTCTTAACGCCGCCGCTGCTTGATGTTAGCGTCGTGGAAAGGGTTTCCAATATCCGAGGTTAACCGTCATTTGTACGTTACATGTGAGGCGTGGCCACCTGTTCTGGACATCTTGTCAGTCGGATCTGCAACACAGATAGCTAAGTGTGATAGGTAGTGAACAGCTCGTTACGACAAGCATGTGTAGATGGCCCGAATACACAAGATGATAGTAAATAACGGCATAACAAAATAATGGCACGACTATAAACATATCTCTCTTTATACATGTTAAAAACGTTAAAAACTCCAGAAAATTATCACTGTCGAATATACGCCGAAACAGATTCCTTAGAACGTAAATGGCAAAATAGTGATTACACTTATATGAACAGATCAATGAAAATCAGTGATGACTACAGGTGTTCGCGAAAAGGTTAAGCATGTCCAGCTCAACCGGGTTCTCTTAAAAAAATAAGTTTTCTAAATATAGTATATAAGATTGAACTGGGCCTATTTTTATCAAGGAAATTTCAAGTTTAAAAGACATTTTCACGCAAACACTTTGAGGAAGTCCGATGTCCCTGTGACAGTTTGAAAACTGCCGATCGAAACGTTCAGAAACTTAAATAATATTATAATGCAACCACGTTGCCCTGTCTGTTTGTCTCTCTGTTTACAGCGGTGATCATTCATTGGCGGTTTAAACTACTTTTACAGTGTGTATATAGACTCACAACACAACAACTCAATCATTATTGACAGGCAAATATTTACGAGGACAATGAATGCTACGATTTATGATGTGTATCGCTACAACTAATCGAACAGTCACGTTAAAAAAAATAATGCCTAATAAAAAGAATTTTATGACAAATCCAAAAAGAGCACTAATCGGAATGTACTTTGTTACATCCACGTCTTCATCATTATCATTCATCAGACCAAAGTACATGTCTTCACAGTAGCCGGTACACGTTAGATGTGCCAAGGGTGGGGTGTGTGAAACTGTGAATACCTGTTTGTAGTGACTAGTGTGTGTTAATACCTGTTTGTAGTGACTAGTGTGTGTTATTGCCTGTTTGTAGTGACTAGTGTGTGTTATTGCCTGTTTGTAGTGACTAGTGTGTGTTATTGCCTGTTTGTAGTGACTAGTGTGTGTTATTGCCTGTTTGTAGTGACTAGTGTGTGTTATTGCCTGTTTGTGGTGACTAGTGTGTGTTAATACCTGTTTGTAGTAACTAGTGTGTGTTAATTACTGTTTGTAGTGACTAGTGTGTGTTAATGCCTGTTTGTAGTGACTAGTGTGTGGTAATGACTGATTGTAGTGACTGGTGTGTGTTAATGATTGTTTGTAGTAACTAGTGTGTGTAAATTACTGTTTGCAGTGACTAGGGTGTGTTAATGACTGTTTGTAGTAACTAGTCTGTGTTAATTACTGTTTGTAGTAACTAGTGTGTGTTAATTACTGTTTGTAGTGACTGGTGTGTGTTAATTACTGTTTGTAGTGACTAGTGTGTGTTAATGCCTGTTTGTTGTGACTAGTGTGTGTTAATGCCTGTTTGTAGTGATTAATTTGTGTTAATGACTGTTTGTAGTAACTAGTGTGTGTTAATTACTGTTTGTAGTGACTGGTGTGTGTTAATTACTGTTTGTAGTGACTAGTGTGTGTTAATACCTGTTTGTTGTGACTAGTGTGTGTTAATGCCTGTTTGTAGTGATTAATTTGTGTTAATGACTGTTTGTAGTGACTAATTTGTGTTAATGACTGTTTGTAGTGACTGGTGTGTGTTAACTACTGTTTGTAGTGACTAGTATGTGTTAATGCCTGTTTGTAGTGACTAGTATGTGTTAATGACTGTTTGTAGTGACTAGTGTGTGTTATTGCCTGTTTGTAGTGACTAGTGTGTGTTATTGCCTGTTTGTAGTGACTAGTGTGTGTTATTGCCTGTTTGTAGTGACTAGTGTGTGTCATTGCCTGTTTGTGGTGACTAGTGTGTGTTAATGCCTGTTTGTAGTGACTAATTTGTGCTAATGACTGTTTGTAGTGACTAATTTGTGTTAATGACTGTTTGTAGTGACTAGTGTGTGTTAATTACTGTTTGTAGTGACTAGTGTGTGTTAATGCCTGTTTGTAGTGACTAGTGTGTGTTAATTACTGTTTGTAGTGACTAGTGTGTGTAAATGCCTGTTTGTTGTGACTAGTGTGTGTTAATTACTGTTTGTAGTGACTAGTGAGTGTTAATACCTGTTTGTAGTGACTAGTATGTGTTAATGCCTGTTTGTAGTGACTTATTTGGGTTAATGACTGTTTGTAGTGACTAATTTGTGTTAATGACTGTTTGTACAGACTGGTGTGTGTTAATTACTGTTTGTAGTGACTAGTGTATGTTAATGCCTGTTTGTAGTGACTAGTGTGTGTAAATGCCTGTTTGTAGTGACTAGTGTGTGTTAATGCCTGTTTGTAGTGACTAGTGTGTGTTAATGACTTTATGTAGTGACTGGTGTGTGTTAATGATTGTTTGTAGTAACTAGTGTGTGTTAATGACTGTTTGTAGTGACTCGTGCATGTTAATGACTGTTTGTAGTGACTAATGTGTGTTAATACCTGTTTGCAGTGACCAATGTGTATTAATACCTGTTTGTAGTGACTAATGTGTGTTAATACCTGTTTGTAGTGACTAATGTGTATTAATACCTGTTTGTAGTGACTTATATGTGTTAATACCTGTTTGTAGTAACTAGTGTGTCCTGTTCCTGTTGACGATGGTTTATAAGGATAAGCTAGAAAATATATGTTTCGTTTATAGGTACTTCTGACGATGGTGTACATGCAAGAAGATACATTTACTGTAGGGAGATCTTACATTGTCCATGAAGCCGACGAAGCCTTTACAGCCATGCGTCTTGCCGATGATTAAAGGTGAATGCTTGATCTTGATGCCAGGAGCTGTACATAGGAAATATATAGGCATTGTTATCCATAATATATGTGATTTTACCAGGTAACAGTTTGTTCTGTACATAGGAAATATATAGTCATTGTTATCCATAATATAGGTGACATTACCAGGTAACAGTTTGTTCTGTACATAGGAAATATATAGTCATTGTTATCCATAATATAGGTGACATTACCAGGTAACAGTTTGGTCTGTACATAGGAAATATATAGCCATTGTTATCCATAATATAGGTGACATTACCAGGTAACAGTTTGTTCTGTACATAGGAAATATATAGTCATTGTTATCCATAATATAGGTGACATTACCAGGTAACAGGTTGGTCTGTACATAGGAAATATATAGGCACTGTTATCCATAATATAGGTGACATTACCAGGTAACAGGTTGGTCTCATCTCGTGGCATGATTAAGATGCTATTTGTTTTGATTGTTGCATGAGTGAAATGACACCTTTACAAAGTCCCTCGGTGAGACGGGAAACCAAATGTTAAAATGTCGATTATTGTATTGCGTTTTTGGTGCAATGCTTCTTCCTCTTAAGTCGACCGCCTCCGTGGTAGGCAGGCATGCATGCAGGTCGTTAAATGGGTGAAATAATCTTGAACGCCACGCAAAACTTTATTTTACCTCACCTCACCTTTCCTTATTTTGGGTCTTGAATAATGAAGGCATGAAAAAAAGTACGGCATTACGTTTTTTTTCACTTAAGTAAAATAATCGAATTTTGTTTCGATATCTATGAGGCCGTAATCGTTTTCATTTACTCTCGTATGCACGTTACTGTAACATATACACATTACTGTGACATGAAACATTACTGTAACATATAAACTTTGCTATAACGTTTACACATTGCTGTAAAATACACATTACAATAACATGTACACATAACTGTAACATACACATTGCTGTAACATATACATATTTATGAAATATATACACATTGCTGTAATATACAAATTACATTTACATTAACATATATTCATTACTGTAACATATACACAGGACTGTAACATATATATAGGACTGTAACATATACACATTACTGTAACATATACACATTCCTGTAACATATATACTTTACTGTAACATATACACATTACTGTAGGATATGAATTACTGTCACATATACACATTACTGTAACATATACACATTCCTGTAACATATATACTTTACTGTAACATATACACATTACTGTAGGATATAAATTACTGTCACATATACACATTACTGTGACATATACACTTTACTGTAACATACATGCATTGCTGTAACATATATATTTTACTGTAACATATACATATTACTGTAACATATACACATTACTGTAACATATATGAATTACTGTAATATACACATAACTGAAACATAGAGACATTACTGTAACATATAGGCATTACTGTAACATA
Organism: Haliotis rufescens; assembly: GCF_023055435.1. NCBI lineage: Eukaryota > Metazoa > Mollusca > Gastropoda > Lepetellida > Haliotidae > Haliotis > Haliotis rufescens. Next base: position 3,865,403 of record NW_025963802.1, read on the forward strand.
TATACATTACTGTAACGTACACATGACTGTAACATATACACATTATTGTAACGTATACATATTACTGTAACATATATACTCAACTGTAACATATACATATTACTGTAACATATACACATTACTGTAACATGTATACATTACTGTAACATATAAACATTACTGTAACATATATACATTGCTGTAACATATATACTTTACTGTAACATATATATATTACTGTAACATATACATATTACTGTAACATATACATATTACTGTAACATATACACATAACTGTAACATATACACATTACTGTAACATATATACTTTATTGTAACATATATATATTACTGTAACATATACACGTAATTGTAAAATATATACATTACTGTAACATATATACTTTATTGTAACATATACATATTACTGTAACATTTACACATTACTGTAACATTTATACATTACTGTAACATATACCCATTACTGTAACATACACATACTGCTGTAACATACAGCTGCAGCGTTTGTAGCTACGTACCGTGGCTAACTCTGACGGAGGGTAGGTTGTCCACCTTCAGGAGTATGGCATGCTTGTATTTGGACAGCCACACCCGATGCTTCACGTTCGGTGCCTGGAGAAACATACACAACGTCGTTACAGTACGGAGAGTAGGTAGTGCAGCTTTACATACCCTAGCCAAGACTTGAACCATATATTTCCTGGCTAGACTAAAATGAAATATAGCAAGTTAACTTCCTCACTGTACAAAGTTCTTTACAAGACCTTTTTGAAAGGTAACACCAATGGTTGGATTCTGTATGATTACAAAACCTGTATTGTACTGGCATTTCCTATACATTTAGTTCCAATTGGGATATTGATACGTCATGGCTCAATCAATAAGTATCTATTAAAAGACCAATATAAACCCTCACTCGAATATATCATTAAAATGGGGAAAATATTTTTTTTTAAATAATAATTTGAGTTAGAATACTGTCATGTAATATTGAAATACTGTTCAAATGGCGTTAAACAAAACTGTTTACTGAAACCTACGGTATCAACACACCACAACACTAAAATAATAGTTATAGCCTTTATTCCCGTAATACGTCACCAGAAAGTCTTTAAACTATACATTATATAATCAAAAGAAATAGAAGAAAATGCACCAACAGGAAGTGACGTCGGCAGAAGAAACGTATTTCTTCTGCTGTTAATTATTATTTTGTGGTGTGTACTAACTACTGTTTGATTCGCCTACTGATAATGGCGGGCAAGAGAAATAAAGTCGAGTACAGTTCAGTTCATTGCAATTCTACGCTGACAATGATACTGTGTATTTAACAACCTCTTATTAGTAAACCGACATTCATGGTAAAGGAAACAGAAGACTGAAATACTGAGAGTACTGTATATCTCATTGGACAGAATCGTGTTCAATAAAGATCTCATCTAAAAGTTATGGTTAGTACACGATAATATGCTAGAAATCTGCAGTTAATTTACAAGTACAGTTAACTACGGTTATAACGAACACGCCTATAACGAACTGACGGATATAACGAACTTACTTTTAGGTCCCGACTATATGATGTAGTTATGCTGTATATATGCTTATAACGAACTACGGTTATAACGAACTAAAATTAGTGGTCCCTTTGAGTTCGTTATAACCGTACTTTACTGTAACTGGTTTTACTCTTTTACAAGTTTAAGTAAATGTGTTATTAGGAGACATGAGCTTCACTTATCGCGTACCTGATAGAGTATTACTACACAAAAGCCCCTGGTGCCAGCGAGAACATGAAAACGTCATTTAACACGAATACAGGTGTACAGTTACAGTAATATATTATCACTGTCAAAATTACTAAAAGTGATCTGACATAAATGTCCTCTTAAAACACCCAGCTGGTAAGGACTGACAGCTGACAATTCCCCAGTCGGTAACACTGTGCTTGTGCGTTTATACGTCATATGGTCTTTGTCAAATTATTGTAGATTATAGAACGTAGGCATACGATTGCGTTTGGTAGTCGTAGGCACACTACAGTAACGACGTGCGCGTTGTGATCGTAAACAGACTAGGGCATATAATAGGCGTAGTAAAACTTTGATTTTGTGGACGACGCGAAGCGTTAATATATTATATTCGTAATCACATTCTGGCATGTTGTAGTCGATATTCAGAACATGACATATCATTGTCGTAGTAAAACTGTGGCACATTTGGCCGTTCTCACGCGTTGATATATTTTAGAAGTAGTCACACTATGGTATATTATAATCGTAGTCACACTATGGTATATTATAATCGTAGTCACACTATGGTATATTATAATAGTAGTCACACTATGGTATATTATAATAGTAGTCACACTATGGTATATTATAATCGTAGTCACACTATGGTATATTATAATCGTAGTAAAAACTATGGTATATTATGATAGTAGTCACACTATGGTATATTATAATAGTAGTCACAGTATGGTATATTATAATCGTAGTCACACTATGGTATATTATAATAGTAGTCACACTATGGTATATTATAATAGTAGTCACACTATGGTATATTATAATAGTAGTCACACTATGGTATATTATAATCGTAGTCACAGTATGGTATATTATAATCGTAGTCACACTATGGTATATTATAATAGTAGCCACACTATGGTATATTATAATCGTAGTCACACTATGGTATATTATAATCGTTGTCACACTATGGTATATTATATTAGTAGCCACACTATGGTATATTATAATCGTAGTCATACTATGGTATATTATAATAGTAGTCACACTATGGTATATTATAATAGTAGTCACACTATGGTATATTATAATCGTAGTCACACTATGGTATATTATAATAGTAGTCACACTATGATATATTATAATAGTAGTCACACTATGGTATATTATTATCGTTGTCACACTATGGTATATTATAATAGTAGTCACACTATGGTATATTATAATCGTAGTCACACTATGGTATATTATAATATTAGTCACACTATGGTATATTATAATAGTAGTCACACTATGGTATATTATAATCGTAGTCACTCTATGGTATATTATAATAGTAGTCACACTATGGTATATTATAATAGTAGTCACATTATGGTTTAACATAATCATAGTCACACTATGGTATATTGTAATAGTAGTCACACTATGGTATATTATAATCGTAGTCACACTATGGTATATTATAATCGTAGTCACACTATGGTATATTATAATAGGAGTCACACTATGGTATATTATAATAGTAGTCACACTATGGTATATTATAATAGGAGTCACACTATGGTATATTATAATCGTATTCACACTATGGTATATTATAATAGTAGTCACACTATGGTATATTATAATCGTAGTCACACTATGGTATATTATAATAGTAGTCACACTATGGTATATTATAATAGTAGTCACAATATGGTATATTATAATAGTAGTCACACTATGGTATATTATAATAGTAGTCACACTATGGTATATTATAATAGTAGTCACACTATGGTACATTATAATAGTAGTCACACTATGGTATATTATAATAAAAGTCACACTATGGTATAATATAATCGTAGTCACACTATGGTATATTATGATAGTAGTTACACTATGGTATATTATAATAGTAGTCACACTATGGTATATTATAGTCAGACCTGAACAAAAATCGTGAATCACGGTAACAGTGTAGACACTAGGTGTTCATTAAACTGTGAGTATATCCAACTGTAAGCACCAATAAGAAATAAAGGTCAAGGTTACGATACGGTTAATCCTACTGCCTCAGTGGAAAGTTGAAGTAAAATATATGCATATCCAGTTATCGGATGAACCGCTTGACTTAGATCCAGTTGACTATCATTAACGCTTTGTTGATTGTTGTTCAATGCCGCACTCAACAATATTCCAGCTATGTGACGGCGGTTTGTAAATAATCAAGTCTGGACTTGACAATCCAGAGATTGACATCATGAACATCGATCTACGATGAAAAGTATCAACCAAGTCAACAAGCCTGTCCAAACGATCCTGTTAGTCGCTACTTACGACAAACAACAAACAAACAAATCGGTATTTCATATAACAGTATTTTTGAGATGATGGATGAAAGACTGGATGGATGGATGGATTTAAATCTGGAGTGAGTGAGTATGGGTCTATGCCGCTTTTAGCAATATCACACCAGAAATGGGCTTCACACATTGTACCCATGGGGAGAATCGAACCCGGGTCTTTGGCGTGACGAGCGAACGCTTTAACCACTAGGCTACCCGACCGCCCCTTTAAATCTGGATGATGAATGGTTTTAAATCGCCAGATTAGGACTATACATCACTACTATAAATAACAATGATGGACCAATAACATGCTAGCATAGTTTCACACATACATGTAATACAAAAAAAATGTTCAAAATATTCTTTGCATATAGCATTGTCTTACAGGTCGTATATATACTCACCACGCCCTTGACAACAAGGGCCAGTTTTCTTCCATCTTTACACTCAATTCGCGCAATAATCTCTCCTCTGATGGTGTCAAGGGTCACCTTCAAAGTGAAGTACAAATCGTCCTTAAAATCGTTGCCCAAGAGAGCAACCTCTCCTTTCTCTTTGCCAAGATATTGAAAGTCGAAGGACAAGGCAAACATCGAGTCAAGGTCAAGGCCGTCCATCATCCAGATAACAGCGTAGCCTCCCTTCCCGAATTGAGCCTTCTCATGATAGGGAGTGACTGGACCGCATGTTGTCAGGGACGCCTTGTTGTATTCGTCAAGTGTGTTTCCAGTGAACTTGAAGTTGAATAGTGCTGAACACCCTGCAATAATTGACGACAATTAAGTTATGTTTTTGACGTCCCACGTCGTATTGACGTATTCATAAAATAGCAAGTCTAGCAATTGAACATAAATCAATGCAGAGAAAAAACATCCTAGATTTTCTGCCGAAACAGATTCCAATTGGCGTAAAGGGCAAATAGCTGTGGAAATTATATGACTGGGCCACTGAAAATCAGTGATGACACCAGGTGTTCGCGAAAAGTGGGATTATATACAAGTATGGCCAGTACAATAGAACAATCAAGGGCGTGAAATTTATAACGTGAACGCCGGAATATGCACGTCCATCAATCATTGTTCTCATGTAATATGACTTTCCGTGTTATTGCGTATTGATTATTCCAACAATAACTTATAAACTTGGCAACAAAAGACTATATGAGTGCTTCACAACCACAGTTATGTGTTAATGTCTTTCATATTTGTATACATAAACCGTCAACGCCAGAGAATAACCTCGATTATCCGCCGAAACAGATTTCCTTTGGCGTAAAAGTCAAAATGACGGTGAAAATTATATGAATGGACACCTGGTGTTCGTGAAAAGGGTAAACATGTCCTTTCCTACAGGGAGCACCCGCACAATATTTGCATAAATAAATTACGTGTTTGTTTGTTGTCAGACGCCTTAATTACAGCATGACACGAACGCTTCTGAGAGGACATCCAAAACATGTACCGCCAATACGGCTTTAATCCACTTCAACGCTGTTACTTGACGTAGTCACACCTTATATGTCCCAAGTCATATTTTATCATATCATTCGCACAGTTTCTACTGGTGCCAAGTACAAATACAGAACAAATAACGGTAATCGTTGTTCTCTCTCGAAGTTGTCACTTGACAAGAGCGATTAGTGAACACAAAGAGATTTATCAGTCTTTCATGTCCTTGGTAGAAACCATGGAGTTGTTACCGTAGCCGAACATAAAAACATGTCAGCTGCCAAAAAATCACATGAAAACAAGTAAAGCATTTACAAAATATACAGGGAAGGTATAAACTGACAAACAATCACTTAACTACAAGGGGAGGGAGTTATTACCTGGTGGATTCATTTTGTCATCGTTCCCCGACAATGAGGATCTGACCAAGTCTTCATTGTCCAGTTTTCAATGATAATGCTGATCGCGGTGAATATCAGCACACATTTTAGCCAGACTAGTTAAATAAGACACTCACTGTATTTTGGAGGGTGAAATCCCCAGTCACAGACGCACTTTTTGGGGTTGAACAGCAGGCCCGAAGGACAGGGCATCTTGTACAGCACCCCGCCCGCCCCCTCGATGTAGTACTTTGTGGCATCCCCGGGGAAGGGGTTGACATGTGGGGGGCAACCTGGACATGAACACCAACGCATGAAGATGATGATGATGGTGATGATGATAACAGTAATGTTACTACTACTACTACTACTACTACTACTACTACTACTACTACTACTACTACTACTACTACCACTACTACTACTACTACTACTACTAATACTACTACTACTACTACTACTACTACTACTACTACTACCACTACTACTACTACCACAACTACTACTACTACTACTACTACTACTACTACTACTACTACTACTACTACCACTGGAGTATCGTGGTATTCCGACGGTGTGGATCCTTGTACAACATCAATCACTGGATTGTCTGATCCAGAATCGATTATTTATGTCAACGGAGTATTAGCTACAATATTGCTCAGTGCAGCTATATGACGGTGGCCTATAAATAATCAAATCTGGATAGTAGTAGTAGTAGCAGCAGCAGCAGCAGTAGTAGTAGAAGTTGAGGTAGTAGTAGTAGTAGTAGTAGTAGTAGTAGTAGTAGTAGTAGTAGTAGTAGTAGTAGGTAGTAGGTGGTGGTAAAAATTAATAACCAGTTCATGCATGAGCTGTCTGATAATGTACGAGGGTCCATGACATCACAAGCGACTGTAAATGTTTCATGCAAATATTTCAGAGGTTACCGGACCGCCTCCGTGGTCTAGTGGTAGAGCGTCCGCCCGGAAAGCGGAAGGTCCGGGGTTTGATCCCCGACCGCGTCATACCAAAAGACGTTAAAAGATGGTACTTGTTGTTACCCTGTCTGGCGCTCGGCATTAAGGGGCTAAAACAAGGACTGGTTGGCTCGGAGTCAGTATACTGTGTCTGAGTTGGGTATTCATGTTAAACTGCGGCATGGTATCTCAGTGAGCTAGCACTATAAATCGGCATCAGTCCGGACTAGTACAAGCAGCCACACACATACATACACGTGCATGCACGTCGCTACATAAGTGCAATAATCTTGGACGCGACGTTAAAACCCATTTCACCTCACCTCTGAGTATTCAAGAATATCTTGAATCTTTAACGTAACCCTTGTTAATCAGTCCGCTGTGGTATTTACTTCACTCCGGCGATATTTGTTTCAAAGGATGTCTATACAAAAGGTCATAATTTTCATAATTATGTTGTTAATTTCAATCACCAATAATATGGTCCATAATCGAAGTAAAAGAATATATGAATATAAATAAAATCCTTTCCAAAGAGTCGACTGTACGATTCAAACTATATCATGAGCATATATTTATGAATCACTATCAAATAGTGATGATACCAGGTGTTCGCGAAAAGGAGAGCGTATCCTGCCCCACCGGCGGCACCCGTCACAAACACATGCAAAGGCAAGTAAAGTATTCACCTGAAGAAACACGGGAAAATATGGTACAAGTCAAAATAGGGAATTGCATCGGACATTATTTTTGTCCCCGATGCGTCAAATTTGGAAATGTCACCCCCATGTCTTCCATAAAACCTTTTAAAAGCTTTATTGAGGCCTTAAATGTTGTAACCTTGATCAAACAAGCAAGAGTCGTATGACGCTCTCTGTAATCTTGGTATGAAAATAAAATACTCACCAACGCCCTGATGTTTCCACGAATATTGTTTACAGGCACGATCCGGAATGCAACGTTTACCGTTGAAAGAAAAGCCTTGGCGACAGCGATGGTAAACGGATCGTCGTTTCTGACATACGTAGTAGCCGTAGCAGTAGGCGCCGTCGGAGTAAGTGTAGCCAGGAGGATGCTGCCTGCAGGGATCTAACATCAAACAGAACATGGTGATTGCTGGGTCTTACAAAGATCTCACATGAAACAGAACATGGTGGTTGACGGGTCTTACAAGGGTCTAACATTAGTGAGTGAGTGAGTGAGTGAGTGAGTATGGTTTTACGCCGCTTTTAGCAATATTCCAGCAATATCACGGCGGGGGACACCAGGAATGGGCCTTACACATTGTACCCATGTCGGGAATCGAACCCGGGTTTTCGGCATGACGAGCCAACGCTTTAACCACTAGGCTACCCGACCGTCCCGGTCTAACATTAAACAGAACATAGCGATTTGTGGGTCTTATAAGGGTCTAGCATCAAACAGAACATAGTGGTTGGTGGGTCGTACAAGGGTCTAGCATCAAACAGAACATGGTGATTGGTGGGTCTTACAAGGGTCTTATAAGGGTCTAAGATTGAACAGAACATAGTGATTGGTGGATCGTACAAGGTTCTATGATTGAACAGAACATGGTGATTGGTGGGTCTTACAAGGGTCTAGCATCAAACAGAACTTGGTGTTTGGTGGGTCTTACAAGGGTCTAGCATTACACAGAACATGGTGATTGGTGGGTCTTACAAGGGTCTAACATTGAACAGAACATTGTGATTGGTGGGTCTTACAAGGGACTAACATTGAACAGAAGGGTCTAACATTGAACAGAACATGGTGATTGGTGGGTCTTACAAGGGTATAACATTGAACAGAACATGGTGATTGGTGGATCTTACAAGGGTCTTATAAGGGTCTAAGATTGAACAGAACATGGTGATTGGTGAATCGTACAAGGGTCTATGATTGAACAGAACATGGTGATTGGTGGGTCTTACAAGGGTCTAGCATCAAACAGAACTTGGTGTTTGGTAGGTCTTAAAAGGGTCTAGCATTACACAGAACATGGTGATTGGTGGGTCTTACAAGGGTCTCACATTGAACAGAACATGGTGATTGGTGGGTCTTACAAGGGTCTAGCATTACACAGAACATGGTGATTGGTGGGTCTTTCAAGGGTCTCACATTAAACAGAACAAGGTGATCGGTGGGTCTTACAAGGGTCTAGCATCAAACAGCACATTGTGATTGGTGGGTCTTTCAAGGGTCTCACATTGAACAGAACATGGTGATTGGTGGGTCTTACAAGGGTCTAGCATTACACAGAACATGGTGATTGGTGGGTCTTTCAAGGGTCTCACATTAAACAGAACATGGTGATTGGTGGGTCTTACAAGGGTCTAGCATTACACAGAACATGGTGATTGGTGGGTCTTTCAAGGGTCTCACATTAAACAGAACATGGTGATTGGTGGGTCTTACAAGGGTCTAGCATCAAACAGCACATGGTGATTGGTGGGTCTTTCAAGGGTCTCACATTGAACAGAACATGGTGATTGGTGGGTCTTACAAGGGTCTAACATTGAACAGAAGGGTCTAACATTGAACAGAACATGGTGATTGGTGGGTCTTACAAGGGTATAACATTGAACAGAACATGGTGATTGGTGGATCTTACAAGGGTCTTATAAGGGTCTAAGATTGAACAGAACATGGTGATTGGTGGATCGTACAAGGGTCTATGATTGAACAGAACATGGTGATTGGTGGGTCTTACAAGGGTCTAGCATCAAACAGAACTTGGTGTTTGGTGGGTCTTACAAGGGTCTAGCATTACACAGAACATGGTGATTGGTGGGTCTTACAAGGGTCTCACATTGAACAGAACATGGTGATTGGTGGGTCTTACAAGGGTCTAGCATTACACAGAACATGGTGATTGGTGGGTCTTTCAAGGGTCTCACATTAAACAGAACAAGGTGATCGGTGGGTCTTACAAGGGTCTAGCATCAAACAGCACATTGTGATTGGTGGGTCTTTCAAGGGTCTCACATTGAACAGAACATGGTGATTGGTGGGTCTTACAAGGGTCTAGCATTACACAGAACATGGTGATTGGTGGGTCTTTCAAGGGTCTCACATTAAACAGAACATGGTGATTGGTGGGTCTTACAAGGGTCTAGCATCAAACAGCACATGGTGATTGGTGGGTCTTACAATGGCTCAATTTCGCAATGAATGTAAAACAATAAGCCACGCACACCGAGACGGACTACTTTCACCACAATGGAATGTCGGAGTTCCCAGTGCAACTTGAAGGATTCCTCTGTCGCCTTCTACCTGGGTCCACTTGCACAAAAAGATCTTATCGCTACAAGTACTGTTAAGCCATGAGATGGCGATATTCAGCTTCGGCTACAATCGCCATCTACTTCCAAAACACGACGAAAATATCATCGATTTAATATCAGAAATATTGTTACTCTAGATAGCGATCCACAACTATCGAGACCATAGCCTAAATACAAATTTCTGCGGAAGTTAGTGTCAAACAACGGACCTTTAAGATTCAAATATCAGATTTAATATCAGAAATATTGTTACTCTAGATAGCGATCCACAACTATCGAGCCCATAGCCTAAATACAAATTTCTGCGGAATTTAGTGTCAAACAACGGACCTTTAAGATTCAAAGTGGGGAAAGTATCTGCAAGCTACAGCAATGACCCTTGCTAACCCAGGGGCAGCTGATCGAAGAGCATGCTCCAGTTAGGAATTGTCTCCCTTTGTATTATACCAAAGTCCCTGGAGTAACTTGCTAATGTTAATAATGAGTTGTATTTGTTCACGGTTCTTCGTTCTTTTTATACTAATTTGCGTTGATTGGCTACTAACACTTTTAGGCGTGCCAGTTAAAGTTACTAATTTTACAAGTCATCAGACACATGTCACGACACAAAATGTTTTCCTACGCCAGGAATGTTGATCGATCTTCTCATGTGTATCTGTTTGTATTTATATGATTGTTTGTCATTCAACTATTGTTGAGACCACATGGTTTTTATTGTGAAGTTTAATTATTAAGAGTTTTCGGTTCATTATTGTATGAAACGAGGAACCGATGTGCAAACTATAAAAATGCACAGTCCATTCTAAATGAAGCCAAACTCAAAATGTTTATTCGTTAGTAATTAATTGTTCCACATGCTCTTAATTATAAATATAATTTTGTGACAGTTTTTTGTTCTTAAATTTTGAAATATTAAAATATACCGTATTCGACCTAATAAGCGCCCGGGGCGCTCTTAAAATTGGAAAAAGTGGGCTCTTATTAGAATATGATCTTGGTGAGAACAAAAACAGAGTTGAAAAATTGTTAATTTCGTAGTTTATGCTGACAGCCTGAAATAATACAAAAGAAAAATATGTGCGTACCATACACGACAGATATATTTTCCAGAATGTAATTGCCCACATTTAAGGGTGCATATAACACACGACTGAGTATTGTACAAGAATCAATAAGTCTTGTGCACATTGATCAGTCGGAAGGGGTGTTAATTGGGATTGTTCACTAGCAAATATATTAGCAAATATCGCGAAAGGGCGCTTATTACAGCGGGGCGCTTATTACGTCGAATACGGTATGTAATATAAAAACAATGTGTTATCATAGCAAGAGATTGTTCACGGTGTATGTAGACGGTGGAATGCCTACCACGGCACGCTGCCAGCGCCGCTACTCCACTGATTGGTCTCAGTGATTTCGTGAAAAGATTATAAGCAGCAGATTGCCATTATATGTTTGTTGTTAGGTGTTTGTTGTTTAACGCCGAACTAAAGCAAAATTCAAGCTATATGACGGCAGCCTGCAACCCAGTGATTGATAGTGTGAGCAACTGTTGAAAGAGAGCCTCCCCTCGTATAAATTCAGGTGAACGAACCGTTGATAAAAAAAACTTGGTAAAACAAATGTGAAATTATTCCAGCATTATCACCGCTGCAGACACCAAGAATGGGTACACGCGTTGTTTCCATGTGGGGCATCAAACCCGAATGTTGGGCGTGACAAGCCAATGGGTGCGATAGTGACATCAACCATTTGCCCATCCCACCGGGCCGCTACCGAGAAACCTCACACCCCTTGAAAGAATAAGTGTGATTCAGAAGTATTGAAATAGTGTAACACTGCCTGATATTTAATCAGTTCCATCAGACCCTACCGTCTTTACAATCAACGTCCACCGCATGACGACACTTCTTGCCATCAAAAAAAGTCCCCGCTGCGCACGTCTGCAACTCCTGGCTTTTGGCTGCGCAATGGGCGAAGACGTTGCAATATCCGGGCACTCTGTAGTAGCCTTGTCCCGTCTCCAGCAGGCACGTGTCACAGTATCCTACAACCGATACACACCGAGAGCTGACACAAGAAACAAGAAAATGCGCATTAAAAAATATTGAAACACCATGGACACATTTGTTTGGAAATAATCATGGAAGATTTTCTTAGGCAGATCAACTGATTTCAACCCACAACGTTGTACAGTATAGATGGATTGAACAGGTCAACGTAGACCAAGATGCAGTAACAGTAGACATATTAAAAAGGCCACTCTAATTAGCAGATGAACAGACCTTCGAACCATCTGAACTCTTGAACATCTTTTTTTTATTTTATTTTTTTTTACTTTTTTTTTTTTTTATTGTTCCTGGTAAAAGTACATCATGTTTGGATGAGAGTCAAAACACATGACCAGGGTTTCTCTTGAACATCTTGATCAATGTTCTTTGTCTTACTGGCACGAGTAAATGCAGAATACTACATAAATATACATACATGTAGTTTCTTCATACATAGGTTCCAGAATACAATCTCGGAATGGAGTTTATAATTGGGGGATAATTCTTGACATCACCTGTAGTCTGTGGTTAGGTACACCCGCAGGGCTGACATGTTCTTTGTGTTGACCAAGTGAGTAGATGAACTGAATCTGATGCCGATTTAAGCAATATATCAGAAACCAGAAATGGGCTCCACGCAATGTATCCATGGTCACTATGAACCTGTGCGTTTAGCGTTATGGGCGAACGCTTTAACCACTGAGCTACTCTTCCGCCCCCTTGATGTATGTAGAGCGTCCACCCGAGGAGCGGAAGGTTCAAGGTTAGAACGTTAAAAAATGGTACTTGTTACCCTGTCTGGCGCTCGGCATTAAGGGGCTAAAACGAGGACTGGTCGGTCGGAGTCGGTGTTCATGTTAAACTGCGGCATGGTATCTCAGTGGGCTAGCACTATAAATGCGGCATTAGTCCGGACTAGTACAAGCAGCCACACACACACACGTGCATGCACGTCGGTTTATAAGTGCAATAATCTTGGACGCGACGTTAAGCCCCATTTTATTTACCTCACCTTGATGTATAACGCATATTTAAAATACAACTTTACTTATTTATTTATTTTTTTAAACATATACCACTAGAAACGCTCCACGAAATTAATGTACATCAATATAATTCTGTCCACGAGCTTTATCTGAAAGGAAAACTGAAAAACGAATACAGGTAATGTTGAAATATTGAATTGACGTGACTTACCTTTAAAATATGATAATTGTCGTTTGGTCGTTATAATTTATCACAGGTTGAAGATTATTAAAAAAATATTAAAACTACAAGTATATGATTCATCTTTTCGCGTCATCTTAAGATAAAAAAATGCGAAAAGACCGAAGATTCAGTCAATCAAAAGGAAATGCACAAGCCTTACATCAATCTATCATTATTCATCATACTCAAACAAGCAAACCGAAAGCCCTTGGTTCGTACACTGGGATGACAAGATTGTCAAACTTTGAAATATGACATATGCAATAAAACATATTGCCTTGTTAATAAGCTTTCTCCGTGCGTATGTATTTAGGTAGTTCTTTTTTAATTAACATGGCATTAAACAGAGTTATATGCTACTGATCTTGTCAACACTGTAAACAAATTCCTAGAAGCTCCCTGTATCTATTTCAGTATTTGCTATACACTTACACGAGCGCCTTCCCGTAATCTATGATAATTCTTTCAGACGATTTGCTTTGGATCTTAATATTTCCATCTACCGTAGACATCACAAGTCACATTACAATACAGCTATATGAAATATCGAGGCCTGTTTATAATACAAGTGGACGCATGCGCATACACGTACACATGTCACACCAGTTCATCATATCAGCGTCTGTTTTATATGTATTTTAATCAGTTTTAATTCCTTTGTTTCTTTTCTTCTCATATCTTACGTACATACTGAAAACCGATGAATCTTTGATGGAAACAAACGAAAAATCACAAATGCTTATTAAAAGTCAGACTTTGACCCACTATTTTAACAAATAGTGAATGTTATCAGAAGCGTCATTGGCTAAACAACTAAACCAAAGCATGGATAAAGTTAGAATGTGTAAGAAATGCATTTTTTCTACAATTTGAGCATGAATAAGAATGAAAACATAGGATCAAGAAATTATCTCGATTCATGGACTTTGTCCAGAATGTTACTCATTTTAAATCGTGAAAAAAACACCATTTTAAAATTTGGCCTATTGAGTTGATCATTGAAGGCTTTTTATGCTCCATGTTTCTAGTACATTATACATCCTAGAAGCTTACAAATAAGTACAGTAAAGCCATAACGAAATTGTTCAGAATAAAGAATCATTTAAACGTTGCAATGACCCTTTCGTCATAGGAACCAGTAGTTAATCAGTATTGTTTAAGAACTTACTTTTCACAAATGATGCTTTCGGACCATGCGAGTGGACAAGTCCAAGAAGGACTGATGTCGCAACAAGAACCATGAGGTTGGCTTGCGCCATGTTAGGAGGCTGTGCGTATCTGGGCGAGGTGTTCTCCTGCAACTCCAACACCGTGTGCTGCACTATATCAATCACCTAACAAAGTTAAACACACACTTGGCATCAAAGTTAATTCTGTATGCTATAAATCATATGTCGGAACCGTTGCACTTAAGAACTTGACAATGATCGTCTTGATTCGTCAGTGATTGATTCCCAGTTCTGTAGAGATTATCACAAGGAGGTATTGCAACGACAAGAACTGCAGCTGTCTCTAATTGATCACCATGCAATAAACTGACGACTGACAGTAGACTATATATATACAACAGAAAATATAGTTTGCCAGGGGTGATTATAATTGAGATCTGACTCCGATGACATACGGTGACGTCACATCATGTGATCAGAAGGCAAAAACAGATTGTCGAATGCCTTTTGGCGATATATATTGATGTGCTTAAGAATTATGAATATGAAACGTGGTTACAAGGTAATTTGGCCAGGAAGTTTAACTTAAGCTTCAGTTATATCGATGATATCTGATATCGTTCAATAACAATCAAATAGCAAATTCCCTTTCACTGATTTACCCACCTGACCTAGAAATATGGGTGACCAGTTACACCGCCTCATCTGTTTCGTATTTAGATCTGTGCAAGATTCAGGGTGACAAAACCCTCTCCACATGTCGGGCAATATTCCAGCGGCTCCAGCCTTTTGTGTTGACATTTCACAACTTTTGAGATACTACCGAGCATGCTCTTTCTACCAAGATTTCAAAGAGCGTCATACGACTCTTGCTCAGAAGTTGTTTGATCAAGATTACAACAATCAGGGCCTCAGTAAAACTTTCAAAAAGTTTTATGTTTGACATGTTGAGAACATTTCCAAATTTGACGCATCAGGGGCAATACTGATGTCCGATGCAATTCCTTATTTTGACTTATACCATATATTTTCATTATTATAATCTACTGTGCATATACCTCTCAATAAGTTTTGCAACTTCAATATAAGACCAAGTCGCAGAATATCTTTTGCACTTTCATTTTTCAATATAATCTCCTTTCACCTCAATACACGTATTCCATTTGTCCTTGAAGCTTTTAATATCAGTTTTATAGAAATCTTCAGATTGGCCCTCTAACCACGCCTCTGTGGCAGCCTTTATGTCCTCGTCATCCTGGAAGCGTCTTCCACGTAGGGCAGATTTCATGTGCCGGAACAGTAAATAGTCACTGGGAGCTAAGTCTGGACTGTAGGATGGGTGATTTAACTGTGCGACTAACGGACGACTAACGGGATCGGGTGGTCAGGTTCGTTGACTTGGTTGAAGCATGTCATCGATCCCAATTGCGTGGATCGATGCCCATGATGTCAATCACTGGATTGTATGGTCGTATTATTTACAGACCACCGTCATGAAGCTGGAATATTGCTGAGTGCGGGGTAAAACAACAAACCAACCAACCATTTTTCGATATATGATGGCACAATTGTACCTATTTTGTTATACGGCTGGGGCATTAACTATTTTGAATCCATTGAAAAAGTTAATACTTTGTATTTTAAGGTATTTTTTAAGCATTGGTAAATACGCTTCAAATATGGCAGGACTTGTTCATAGCCAGCTGCGTGTTGATAAAATTATTACAAATAGAAGCTCATAGGTACCCATTTCAATCTTACCAAATGCTAAAGCAATTGGATGATGAAGGGAAAACGAATTGGGTGTCTGGTGTAAGAAGCATATCATTTAATACTGAATTTACTTTTGTATGGATCTCACAAGACATCGGTAATGAAAAGCTATTTTTAAATACATTCAACAAAGATTATTAGATATTTTTCAGAAAAACTGGCACCTACAGGTTTCCTCTTCACGCTTTCTTTCAAGCATTATCCTGGTATCAAATGTTACAACCAGAAGAATATTTAACTATATTTCAAGATAAATCTCTGTTGAGAGAATTTAGAATATCTCTCCATAACTTTCATGTCAATCAAAGTGGAACCAAGGTTAGTGAGTGAGTGAGTGAGTGAGTATGGTTTTACGCCGCTTTTAGCAATATTCCAGCAATATCACGGCGGGGGACACCAGAAATGGGCTTCACACATTGTACCCATGTCGGGAATCGAACCCGGGTCTTCGGCGTGACGAGCTAACGCTTTAACCACTAGGCTACCCGACCGCCCACCAAGGTTAGTGATATTGTAAATTGTATATGTACTTACTGTAACAACCAGGAGATCGAAGACAAGTTTCATGTTCTTTTTATATGTGAAAAATATAAAACTTTGAGATCAAAATTTCTATCTAATTTAGATATTAGACACAGAGACAATCAATTAATGATCAATGTGTTGAATTCCAACAATGAAGATGATATAAAATCTTTAGAAATGTATTTAAAACATATATTTAGGGTAAGCTGGATATATATTATGCTGTGTCACGCTGATTTTTCATGTACGTGTTAAAACTGAACTGTACTATGGCCTTACATACTGAATAAACTGTCTATCTGACTGTCTGGTTTACAGTGCGTACAGTTATATTGTCCAGTGTACACTTGCAATAATTGCTTACAGTTTATATTTTATGGGCATTGTTTACAGTGTGACCATTACAAAAATTATTTATATTGCGTACTTGAATGATACGGTTTATAGTGCGTACTTAACCGATATGGTTTATTGTGCGAACTGTTCCGATATGGCTTAAAGTGCATACTTTAATATGGTTTATAGTATGTACTTTAATTATATGGTTTATAGTGCGTACTTTAATATGGTTTATAGTGCGTACTTTAATATGGTTTATACTGTGTACTTTAATTATATGGTTTATAGTGTGTACTTTAATGATATGGTTTATAGTGCGTACTTAACCGATATGGTTTATTGTGCGTACTCTTCCGATATGGTTTTTAGTGCGTACTTTAATGATATGGTTTATAGTCCGTACTTGAATGATATGGTTTATAGTGCGTACTTAACCGATATGGTTTATTGTGCGTACTCTTCCGAAATGGTTTTTAGTGCGTACTTTAATGATATGGTTTATAGTCCGTACTTGAATGATACGGTTTATAGTGCGTACTTTAATGATATGGTTTATACTGTGTACCCTACCGATATGGTTTATAGTGTAACTTTACTAGTCTCCACGTAATGCCTGGCGCTAGGTGTTTACTGTGTGATTGCACATGCTACGTGGTATTTTCTTTCATCATATTACAAGGAAGTCCGTGATTTACAAGTACTACTCATGATTCACAAACACATTTGTTTTTATCAAATAATGAATTTACACTTAAATCATGCTTCTATTTGGGGGCATTTGCATTGATGGATATATCGAGAATTAAAAATAAGTCTGAGATTTGTAAACGTGAATAATTGGTCTGTCCTCGTGTAGTCCCGTGCGAGATGACATGCATGTGAGACATAAGGTGTGACGCATGTTGTGACATCGTACATCAACCCATGCTTAGGTCATGTCCTGGTATACGCAGTGGCTTGTTGACAGGTGCGCGCCCCGGGGTACAAGGAGGTGTGACAGTGCAAGGAGATGTGAAGGAACATCACTTGATTGAACAATTAAGTGGCACGGTCTTTACCATAGCAATATGCTGTTTCCTGCCAATCTTTAAAGCCGTAAAAGAAAGATTATACATTAACATGTCATTGACTTCACAAGATGTCAAATGAAATATATATCATATCCGATGAAATGCATCACGGTAAATATATATGCTTAACGTTTTCTGAAACAAATGTATTTTATTAGAGTGAGTGAGTTTTGTTTAACGCCGCTTTTAACAGTATTCCACTCATATCACGGCGTGTCAGCTTAATGTGGGAGGAAAGCCCGAAGTGATGCAGGTCTCACATGTTTACCACGTTGGTGAAACCCACTAGCACGGGTATGGTGCTAACAAACCTAGAAACATAATCGTAGTGAACCGGGTTTCGAACCCCCAACCATAGATATCTGGCATGCCCAATGGACGCAACTCTGCACAGTGAATCGCGGCGCCCTAGGCGATTGGGCCACCCATGCCCCCTATTTTTATTAGAAAAAAACCAATAATGCTGAAAGGAATAAATTCTGATTTAGCTTCAGTGTTCTCCCGTGACACAATTGTGGGGTGAAGAAACCTAATTCTTTCGTCACGTATTACGTCTATGTCGAGCTGACACCGATGCAAGGAATGACCTTTAGGTCGATGCCCGATACTATCGCAAATACTAACGTCCATTTTAGAAATTTAAAAATGTCCATTTTGATGTTTGCATTTGAAAATGAAATTAAGGTTAACACCAATAAAATGCGTTATGTCTTAATTTTATTAACGATATAACAACACATTTGTGAGGTGAGATGAGGTGAAATGGGGCTTAACGTCGCATTCACGATTACTGCACTTATATAGCGACGTGCATGCACGTGTGTGAGTGTGTCTGCTTGTACTAGTGCACACTGATGTCGATTTATAGTGCTAGCTCAATGAGATACCATGCCTCAGTTTAACATGAATCCCCCACTCAGACACAGTATACTGACTCCGAGCCGACCAGTCCTTGCTTTAGCCCCTTAATGCCGAGCGCCAGACAGGGTACCTACAGGTACCATCTTTTAACGTATTTTGGTTTTACACGGCCGGGGATCGAACCCCTTACCTTCCGGGCGGATGCTCTACCAGTAGACCACGGAGGCGGTCTCACGTCTGTGTCTGGCATTGATAATGCATGCATTTTTAAATGATATTTGTTTCAGACTCCTTGTTGTGGAACAGAATCATCATACAGAATAGAGATCACTGGTAAATATACAATATCTTAGCTTGTCTCTTAGATATTATATATTTTTTTTAAATAATTCATATTTGGGTGGGCACAAGTGGTGCATGAAGTGAGCAACTGACGTGTACAAGTATGTTATATCCACGAATGTTCGTGACAATTTATTTTCTGTCAATCAATCTGCATAACCCCCTTCAATCAAATAAAGTATGTGCACATGTTTAAATTATAAACCTTCAGGCGGGTGTGTTTTTTTCGAAAACTTTGGTTTTAAGTGTGTGCTGCGCGGATATGGTTTCAAGTGTGTGTTTTACGAGCATGGTCTATAGTGTCTAGTTTACGGATAGGGTTTATAGCGTCTAGTTTACGGATATGGTTTATAGCGTCTAATTTACGGATATGGTTTATAGCGTCTAGTTTACGGATATGGTTTATAGCGTCTAGTTTACGGATATTGTTTATAGCGTCTAGTTTACGGATATGGTTTATAGCGTCTAATTTACGGATATGGTTTGTAGCGTCTAGTTTACGGATATGGTTTATAGCGTCTAATTTACGGATATGGTTTATAGCGTCTAATTTACGGATATGGTTTATAATGTCTAGTTTACGGATATGGTTTAAAGCGTCTAGTTTACGGATATGGTTTATAGTGACTAGTTTATGGATATCATTTATAGCATTTAGTTTACGGAAATAGTTTATAGGTCTAGTTTACGGATATGGTTTATAGCTTCAAGTTTAAGGGTTATTGTTTATAATGTCTAGTTTACAGATATTGTTTATAGTGACTAGTTTACAGATATCATTTATATCATCTAGTTTACGGATATGGTTTATAGTGTCTAGTTTACGGATATGCTTTATAATGTCTAGTTTACAGATATTGTTTATAGTGACTAGTTTACGGATATCATTTATAGCATCTAGTTTACAGATATGGTTTATAGCGTCTATTTTACTGATATAGTTTAAAGTGTCTAGTTTACAGATATGTTTTATAGCGTCTATTTTACGGATATGGTTTATAATGTCTAGTTTACGGATATGGTTTAAAGTGTCTAGTTTACAGATATTGTTTATAGTGTCTAGTTTACGGTTATGATTTATAGTGTCTAGTTTACGGATATGCTTTATAATGTCTAGTTTACGGATATGGTTTATAGTGACTAGTTTATGGATATCATTTATAGCATTTAGTTTACGGAAATAGTTTATAGGTCTAGTTTACGGATATGGTTTATAGCGTCTAGTTTACGGATATTGTTTATAATGTCTAGTTTACAGAAATTGTTAAAGTGACTAGTTTACGGATATCATTTATAGCATCTAGTTTACAGATATGGTTTATAGTGTCTAGTTTACGGATATGCTTTATAATGTCTAGTTTACAGATATTGTTTATAGTGACTAGTTTACGGATATCATTTATAGCATCTAGTTTACGGAAATAGTTTATAGGTCTAGTTTACGGATATGGTTTATAGCGTCTATTTTACGGATATAGTTTAAAGTGTCTAGTTTACGGATATGGTTTATAATGTCTAGTTTACGGATATGGTTTAAAGTGTCTAGTTTACAGATATTGTTTATAGTGTTTAGTTTACGGTTATGATTTAAAGTGTCTAATTTACGGATAGGGTTTATAGCGTCTACATTACGGATATAGTTTATTGTGTCTAGTTTACGAATAGGGTTTATAGCGTCTAGCTTGCGGATATGGTTTTAAGTGTGTGCTTTGCGAACATGGTTTATAGCGTCTAGTTTACGGATATGCCGTTGGGTTGAATCATATTGTAGGAAGACAGAAAAACCTCGTTTTTAATATTTACAAGATATTCATCTTTCTAAAAATAATGAAAACATAATGAGAAAAGAATAGGATTTATAATACACAGTGACTCCTTACAACTCTAATTCTAGAGGTGTCGCAATTCTCTTTAATAATAACGTAAAGTTACACAAAGGTGAGGTTGGTTGGTTGGTTTGTTGTTTAACGCCGCACTCAGCAATATTCCAGCTATATGTGGGCGGTCTGTAAATAATCGAGTCTGGACCAGACAATCCAGTGATTAATATCATGAGCATCGATCCACGCAATTGGGATCGATGACATGCATCAACTAAGTCAGAGAGCCTGACCACCCGATCCCGTTAGTCGCCTTTTACGACAAGCATAGTCACCTTAGACCTTTTCTACCCCGGAATCTTGAAGGGTCCACAAAGGTGAGGATGGACATTTGATAAAACAAGGCAATACAGTGGAGGGGATACGATTGTCACTCACTAATATGTATTATGTGACGATATTGATGACATTGGTAATGAATCGTTGGTGATAAGTGGCGACTGGAATCAGGTACTAAGTCCTTTGGTAGACTATGAAAACTATAGAAATATTAATAACCCTGGAGATTAAAAAGATGTTAGATAAATCTTTAATCTTACTGATTTTTGGCGAGAATTAAACACTGACAAAAATAAGTTCACTTGGTGGAAAAAAGTCCTGAAAATATGGATATGTAGATACACTGAAGACATTTTCAAAATTACTTCTATGAGGATAACCATGAACAGAGGAGTTATTGCATGTATCCCGCAGGCAAATAAATACAGTTCCTCGCTGAATAACTGGAGACCCATATCGTTATTAAATGCTTTGAAAGATAATAAGTGCTTGCATAACAAAGAGAATTCAACAAACTTTAAATGTTCTCATTCATGACAATCAGACCTGATGTATTCCTGGTAGATGCATAAGCGGAAATATTAGGCTATTTTGTGATATTTTGTTTGAAACTAAAAGGCCAAAAAAGCAAGGTTTATTACTATTAATGGACTTTTAAAATACTAATATATATTAAATAAATATAACTTCCAAAACCTCCAAACAAATGTGGTAAAGAGGTAAACGATATGTTCTTTAAATGTATGTGGAATGATAACAAGGATAAGATACGTGAATACGGAATATGTGAATACGTGAATACGTAAATACGTGAATACGGAAATACGGAATATGTGAATACGTAAATACGTAAATACGGAAATACGTGAATACGGAAATACGTGAATACGTGAATAAGGAAATACGCAAATACGCAAATACGCAAATACGTGAATACGGAAATACGTGAATACGGAAATACGGAAATGCGTGAATACGGAAATACGGAAATGCGTGAATACGGAAATACGTGAATACGGAAATACGGAAATACGGAAATACGTGAATACGGAAATACGTGAATACGGAAATACGGAAATACGGAAATACGTGAATACGGAAATACGGAAATGTGGAAGGTGGACTTGGGATGTTAAATGTTGGCACTTTTATTGACTCCTTAAAGATATCTGCTCTTAAACGACACCTTTAAAAAAGACAACCTTTGAGGTTTCCCTTTGGATGATGTTTACCAACTGGTTGGTAATATTAGGAAAAGAAGTCGGGTTGACAACCCTTGTTGGAAAGATATCTGTAGCAATCTGTATGCTTGGTCAAAATACATTAATAATTGTATCTTAAACGACAAAAACATAAATGAAATTCTGACGCAACCACTGTGATTTCATAATCAATCACTGCTTTCAGAAGGGAATATATACGTAAAAGATATATGCAACTCACAATGACTTATACCATTTACCGAACTTAAAAAATGTATGTGATATCAAGGTTATTATACTAGATTACAATCGATTGACCCTAAATATACCTAAATCATGGAGAGACCATATTCACAGAACTATTATTATTAACACTTTATCACTAAATATGAGAAATCCCTGATATGACCTCCCTAAACTAATGCACAAGCACATATTGTTCAATTTACTAACAAAGAAGTTTTTGGGGAGTGCTTAATAACAACTTTCTCAATCAGTAGTGAGTGAGTGAGTGAGATTTAACGCCGCTTTTAACAGTATTCCACTTATATCACGGTGTGTCAGCTTAATGTGGGAGGAAAGCCCCAAGTGATGCAGGTCTCAAACCTTTACCACTTCGGTGAAACCCACGTGCAAGTGTATGGTGCTGACAAACCTAGAAACATAATCGGGGCAAACCGGGATTCGAACCAACAATCATAGGTTTCTGGCGTGCCCAAGGGACCCAACTCTGCACAGCGAATCGCGGCGCTTACTTTAGAGTTGGGTCCCTTGGGCCCACCATAAACCTATGATTGTGGGTTCGAATCCCAGTTTACCCTGATTATGTTTCTAGGTTTGTCAGCACCATACACTTGCTCGTGGGTTTCACCGAAGTGGTAAAGGTTTGAGACCTGCATCACTTCGGGCTTTCCTCCCACATTAAGCTAACACGCCGTGATTTAAGTGGAATACTGATAAAAGCGACGTTAAACCAAACTCACTCACTCACTCGCTCACTCATTTTTTCGGTGCAGGATGTGTAGCGTATAACAGTTTGTGCCAAGTCATACCCTGTGTAACACATTGCAGGATATATAGTATCTTATCCATATCCTGTCAGATATTGTGCAGGATGTGTAGTGCATAACAGTTTGTGCCAAGTCATACCCTGTGTAACACCTTGCAGGATCTATAGTATCTTATCCATATCCTGTCAGATATTGTGCAGAATGTGTAGCGTATAACAGTTTTTGCCCAGTCATACCCTGTGTGACACATTGCAGGATCTATAGTATCTTATCCATATCCTGTCAGATATTGTGCAGGATGTGTAGTGCTTAACAGTTTGTGCCAAGTCATACCCTGCATAACACCTTGCAGGATCTATAGTATCTTATCCATATCCTGTCAGATATTGTGCAGGATGTATAGTGCATTACAGTTTGTGCCAAGTCATACCCTGTGTGACACATTGCAGGATCTATAGTATCTAATCCATATCCTGTCATATATTGTGCAGGATGTATAGTGCATTACAGTTTGTGCCAAGTCATACCCTGTGTGACACATTGCAGGATCTATAGTATCTAATCCATATCCTGTCAGATATTGTGCAGGATGTGTAGCGTATAACAGTTAGTGCCAAGTCATACCCTGTGTGACACATTGCAGGATCTATAGTATCTTATCCATATCCTGTCAGATATTGTGCAGGATGTATAGTGCATTACAGTTTGTGCCAAGTCATACCCTGTGTGACACATTGCAGGATCTATAGTATCTTATCCATATCCTGTCAGATATTGTGCAGGATGTGTAGTGTATAACAGTTAGTGCCAAGTCATATCCTGTGTGACACATTGCAGGATCAAAAGTATCTAATCCATATCCTGTCATACATTGTGCAGGATGTGTAGTGTATAACAATTTGTGCCAAGTCATACCCTGTGTAACACATTGCAGGATCTATAGTATCTTATCCATATCCTGTCAGATATTGTGCAGGATGTGTAGCGTATAACAGTTTGTGCCAAGTCATACCCTGTGTAACACATTGCAGGATATATAGTATCTTATCCATATCCTGTCAGATATTGTGCAGGATGTGTAGTGCATTACAGTTTGTGCCAAGTCATACCCTGTGTAACACATTGCAGGATCTATAGTATCCTATCCATATCCTGTCAGATATTGTGCAGGATGTGTAGCGTATAACAGTTTGTGCCAAGTCATACCCTGCGTAACACATTGCCGGATCTATAGTATCCTATCCATATCCTGTCAGATATTGTGCAGGATGTGTAGCGTATAACAGTTTGTGCCAAGTCATACCCTGTGTAACACATTGCAGGATCTATAGTATCCTATCCATATCCTGTCAGATATTGTGCAGGATGTGTAGCGTATAACAGTTTATGCCAAGTCATACCCTGTGTAACACATTGCAGGATCTATAGTATCTTATCCATATCCTGTCAGATATTGTGCAGGATGTGTAGTGCATTACAGTTTGTGCCAAGTCATACCCTGTGTAACACTTTGCAGGATCTATAGTATCTAATCCATATCCTGTCATATATTGTGCAGGATGTATAGTGCATTACAGTTTGTGCCAAGTCATACCCTGTGTGACACATTGCAGGATCTATAGTATCTAATCCATATCCTGTCAGATATTGTGCAGGATGTGTAGCGTATAACAGTTAGTGCCAAGTCATACCCTGTGTGACACATTGCAGGATCTATAGTATCTTATCCATATCCTGTCAGATATTGTGCAGGATGTATAGTGCATTACAGTTTGTGCCAAGTCATACCCTGTGTGACACATTGCAGGATCTATAGTATCTTATCCATATCCTGTCAGATATTGTGCAGGATGTGTAGTGTATAACAGTTAGTGCCAAGTCATATCCTGTGTGACACATTGCAGGATCAAAAGTATCTAATCCATATCCTGTCATACATTGTGCAGGATGCGTAGTGTATAACAATTTGTGCCAAGTCATACCCTGCGTAACACATTGCAGGATCTATAGTATCCTATCCATATCCTGTCAGATATTGTGCAGGATGTGTAGCGTATAACAGTTTGTGCCAAGTCATACCCTGTGTAACACATTGCAGGATATATAGTATCTTATCCATATCCTGTCAGATATTGTGCAGGATGTGTAGTGCATTACAGTTTGTGCCAAGTCATACCCTGTGTAACACATTGCAGGATCTATAGTATCTTATCCATATCCTGTCAGATATTGTGCAGGGTGTGTAGCGTATAACAGTTTGTGCCAAGTCATACCCTGCGTAACACATTGCCGGATCTATAGTATCCTATCCATATCCTGTCAGATATTGTGCAGGATGTGTAGCGTATAACAGTTTGTGCCAAGTCATACCCTGTGTAACACATTGCAGGATCTATAGTATCCTATCCATATCCTGTCAGATATTGTGCAGGATGTGTAGCGTATAACAGTTTATGCCAAGTCATACCCTGTGTAACACATTGCAGGATCTATAGTATCTTATCCATATCCTGTCAGATATTGTGCAGGATGTGTAGTGCATTACAGTTTGTGCCAAGTCATACCCTGTGTAACACTTTGCAGGATCTATAGTATCTTATCCATATCCTGTCAGATATTGTGCAGGATGTGTAGTGCATAACAGTTTGTGCCAAGTCATACCCTGTGTAACACCTTGCAGGATCTATAGTATCCTATCCATATCCTGTCAGATATTGAGCAGGATGTGTAGTGTATAACAATTTGTGCCAAGTCATACCCTGTGTAACACATTGCAGGATCTATAGTATCTTATCCATATCCTGTCAGATATTGTGCAGGATGTGTAGCGTATAACAGTTTGTGCCAAGTCATACCCTGTGTAACACATTGCAGGATCTATAGTATCTTATCCATATCCTGTCAGATATTGTGCAGGATGTGTAGTGCATTACAGTTTGTGCCAAGTCATACCCTGTGTAACACATTGCAGGATCTATAGTATCTTATCCATATCCTGTCAGATATTGTGCAGGATGTGTAGCGTATAACAGTTTGTGCCAAGTCATACCCTGTGTAACACATTGCAGGATCTATAGTATCTTATCCATATCCTGTCAGATATTGTGCAGGATGTGTAGCGTATAACAGTTTGTGCCAAGTCATACCCTGTGTAACACATTGCAGGATCTATAGTATCTTATCCATATCCTGTCAGATATTGTGCAGGATGTATAGTGCATTACAGTTTGTGCCAAGTCATACCCTGTGTGACACATTGCAGGATCTATAGTATCTTATCCATATCCTGTCAGATATTGTGCAGGATGTGTAGTGTATAACAGTTAGTGCCAAGTCATATCCTGTGTGACACATTGCAGGATCAAAAGTATCTAATCCATATCCTGTCATACATTGTGCAGGATGTGTAGTGTATAACAATTTGTGCCAAGTCATACCCTGCGTAACACATTGCAGGATCTATAGTATCTTATCCATATCCTGTCAGATATTGTGCAGGATGTGTAGCGTATAACAGTTTGTGCCAAGTCATACCCTGTGTAACACATTGCAGGATATATAGTATCTTATCCATATCCTGTCAGATATTGTGCAGGATGTGTAGTGCATTACAGTTTGTGCCAAGTCATACCCTGTGTAACACATTGCAGGATCTATAGTATCTTATCCATATCCTGTCAGATATTGTGCAGGGTGTGTAGCGTATAACAGTTTGTGCCAAGTCATACCCTGCGTAACACATTGCCGGATCTATAGTATCCTATCCATATCCTGTCAGATATTGTGCAGGATGTGTAGCGTATAACAGTTTGTGCCAAGTCATACCCTGTGTAACACATTGCAGGATCTATAGTATCCTATCCATATCCTGTCAGATATTGTGCAGGATGTGTAGCGTATAACAGTTTATGCCAAGTCATACCCTGTGTAACACATTGCAGGATCTATAGTATCTTATCCATATCCTGTCAGATATTGTGCAGGATGTGTAGTGCATTACAGTTTGTGCCAAGTCATACCCTGTGTAACACTTTGCAGGATCTATAGTATCTTATCCATATCCTGTCAGATATTGTGCAGGATGTGTAGTGCATAACAGTTTGTGCCAAGTCATACCCTGTGTAACACCTTGCAGGATCTATAGTATCCTATCCATATCCTGTCAGATATTGAGCAGGATGTGTAGTGTATAACAATTTGTGCCAAGTCATACCCTGTGTAACACATTGCAGGATCTATAGTATCCTATCCATATCCTGTCAGATATTGTGCAGGATGTGTAGCGTATAACAGTTTGTGCCAAGTCATACCCTGTGTAACACATTGCAGGATCTATAGTATCTTATCCATATCCTGTCAGATATTGTGCAGGATGTGTAGTGCATTACAGTTTGTGCCAAGTCATACCCTGTGTAACACATTGCAGGATCTATAGTATCTTATCCATATCCTGTCAGATATTGTGCAGGATGTGTAGCGTATAACAGTTTGTGCCAAGTCATACCCTGTGTAACACATTGCAGGATCTATAGTATCCTATCCATATCCTGTCAGATATTGTGCAGGATGTGTAGCGTATAACAGTTTGTGCCAAGTCATACCCTGTGTAACACATTGCAGGATCTATAGTATCCTATCCATATCCTGTCAGATATTTTGCAGGATGTGTAGCGTATAACAATTTGTGCCAAGTCATACCCTGTGTAACACATTGCAGGATCTATAGTATCTTATCCATATCCCCTGTGTGACACATTGCAGGATTTATAGTATCTTATCCATATCCTGTCAGATATTGTCCAGGATGTGTAGTGTATAACAGTTTGTGCCAAGTCATACCCTGTGTGACACATTGCAGGATCTATAGATTCTTATCCATATCCTGTCATATATTGTGCAGGATGTGTAGTGCATAACAGTTTGTGCCAAGTCATACCCTGTGTGACACATTGCAGGATCTATAGATTCTTATCCATATCCTGTCAGATATTGTGCAGGATGTGTAGTGTATAACAGTTAGTAACTGTCCCCGTCACACAGTACACAATTGAGCCTCTGTAGTGTTTTACCTACTTCTCACACTCCGCCATAATGTGAAGGCTCTGTAGTGTGTTACCTACTTCTCACACTCCGCCATAAGGTGAAGGCTCTGTAGTGTGTTACCTTCTTCTCACACTCCGCCATAAGGTGAAGGCTCTGTAGTGTGTTACCTACTTCTCACACTCCGCCATAAGGTGAAGGCTCTGTAGTGTGTTACCTACTTCTTACACTCCGCCATAAGGTGAAGGCTCTGTAGTGTGTTACCTACTTCTCACACTCCGTAATAAGGTGAAGGCTCTGTAGTGTGTTACCTACTTCTCACACTCCGCCATAAGGTGAAGGCTCTGTTGTGTGTTACCTACTTCTCACACTCCGTCATAAGGTGAAGGCTCTGTAGTGTGTTACCTACTTCTCACACTCCGCCATAAGGTGAAGGCTCTGTAGTGTGTTACGTACTTCTCACACTCCGCCATAAGGTGAAGGCTCTGTAGTGTGTTACCTACCTCTCACACTCCGACATAAGGTGAAGGCTCTGTAGTGTGTTACCTACTTCTCACACTCCGTAATAAGTTGAAGGCTCTGTAGTGTGTTACCTACTCCTCACACTCCGCCATAAGGTGAAGGCTCTGTAGTGTGTTACCTACTTCTCACACTCCGCCATAAGGTGAAGGCTCTGTAGTGTGTTACCTACTTCTCACACTCCGACATAAGGTGAAGGCTCTGTAGTGTGTTACCTACTTCTCACACTCCGTAATAAGGTGAAGGCTCTGTAGTGTGTTACCTACTTCTCACACTCCGCCATAAGGTGAAGGCTCTGTTGTGTGTTACCTACTTCTCACACTCCGCCATAAGGTGAAGGCTCTGTAGTGTGTTACCTACTTCTCACACTCCGCCATAAGGTGAAGGCTCTGTAGTGTGTTACCTACTTCTCACACTCCGCCATAAGGTGAAGGCTCTGTAGTGTGTTACCTACTTCTCACACTCCGTAATAAGGTGAAGGCTCTGTAGTGTGTTACCTACTTCTCACACTCCGCCATAAGGTGAAGGCTCTGTAGTGTATTACCTACTTCTCACACTCCGTAATAAGGTGAAGGCTCTGTAGTGTGTTACCTACTTCTCACACTCCGCCATAAGGTGAAGGCTCTGTAGTGTGTTACCTACATGTACTTCTCACACTCCGTAATAAGGTGAAGGCTCTGTAGTGTACCACATGAGCTTACACAGCAATAATTTCTGCTCCACCCCCCAGTAAAATCTTTGCTAAAACATCATGGCAATGTTAAAACATTACCAGTGTCAACCAGCATTGATATATAAATAAATAAAAAAACTTACAAAAAGACATTTTATTGAGCAATGAGTTGACATGACACGTTAAACCAAATCCAAAAGCACAGTCATCCTTTAAGAGTTATAAAAACTGCAAACAATAATTTGATAGTACTAAAGTGTTCTTTATATGTTGCAATTATCAAATGAATCGTACAGTGAGTATACTTTGTATTATCATGATAAGGTATGTATCGATATCTATAGTATCGCGGACACACACCACGCAGAACACGTCATTGTAAACTTGGGGGATCTTGGGGGTGTATGGACTTGCATCAGTCGCAGTGTTCACGTCGGGTAGGCGGGGTATGTGGGGTATGCGGGTATGTGGCGCCGGACATCAGAACAGGCTGGATATACTGAAGAACCCGGGATTGACACACGGGAAGTATACAAACTGAAGTATAATCAAATCACAGTTGTTAAATAAAGGACGGCTTGATGAAGAAAGGTCTGGTCTGGTGATACAATGATATACATACATGTTAGCATGCATACATACACACACACAAGCACGCGCGCGCACGCACGCACAGTCACACACACATAAACACACACAAACACACACATACACAGTAATGTATTGTAACAGGAATTGCAGATGTATCTGTCGAAAATGACAGGTGTTCATAAATATTTGCAATCACAGTTGTGTTAGACGTATTGTGCAAAAGCGTTCCATGTTCAGATTAATATTCGTCAAATCTTTACACCTACACGCACACGCACACGCACACGCACACGCACACGCACACGCACACGAATGGTGCAAGGAGGGTGCATGCACGGACACATCATATGGTCTTTTTTTCTCAACAAGGAAAGGCACTATTGCACCATGTACATTTGATGATTAATGTAAATTAAATGCTTTACGCTGTTCCGTACCACCAACGGCAAACAGGAGTGTTCGTCATCTTTCAGGATATGTATAGAGAGATGATGAAACAGATTCGGCTCCTTTTTTAATGAAGGAAACGAAAATCGACATGATCAGTCATAGAATGGACGGATATCATGACGGATATCATGACGGATATCATGATAGATCATGAGCAGTAACACCCTGAACGTACGTGTACCCATCCTCCTGATTATATTGACACGTTTTTTCCGTCAGCATTCGACACATCATTATAAATGTACATTGCAATGTGTCAGAGTGTTAAAACATAATGATACATGCGTTAAAGGAATTTCATGCTCGTACCATAGCCAAATTCATCACATGATAAAACCTATTTTGTTCGCAAGGTAAACCCATTTAAACATTATATACTGGAGGCAATGAATAAGGGGACGTGTTATTTTTAGACCTTACATAGCACTACTTTTATAAACATAATAATGTTTATGATATAATGTCCATTCCAATATTTCATTTCACTCAGGGGTCATATATTTTTTAACATGAACAAGTGTGTGTATGTGTGTGTGCTTGTGTGTTTGTGTGTGTGAGTATGTATTCGTGTATGCGTGCGTGTTTCTGTGTATGCGTGTGTGTATCGCTGTGTGTTTGTGTGTATGTATACGTGTAAGTACGCGTGTCTCTGTGTGTTTGTGTGTTTGTGTGAAAGTACGTGTGTGTTTGTGCCTGTATGCCTCTGTGTATGTGTGTATATGTATACGCGTGTGTGTTTATCTGCCTGCCTTTGTGTGTGTGTGTGTGTGTACGTGTGTGTACGTATGTGTGTGTACGTGTGTGTGTGTACGTGTGTGTGTGTGTGTGTGTGTGTGTGTGTGTGTGTGTGTGTGTGTGTGTGTGTGTGTGTGTGTGTGTGTGTGTGTGTGTGTGTGTGTGTGTGTGTGTGTGTGTCTGCTTCTGTGTGTTGGAGATTGGATGAGTATTTCGTTGGTTCAAGGTATTGAGTTACACATGTAAGTTTTCCACTGCACTTGATATTTCCATCAGCTTATATATAAAAATAAAATTCGTTACCTCGTCGAACTCGCCCACGTAGTTGTCTAGGCCCCTGCCGGCCCCTATCTGCAGAGGACAGTCACTGCGGCCGATGTAGTCGTTCACATCTGCACAACAAACAAACAACATGTATACTAGGAATACTAACACTACACGTTTTGTTCCAGGGACATAAAATACATAGAGGCTACTTCATGCTTTTTGTCGAATACGATTTATATTTCGTCTCGTGAAGCCTCAAACCCTATATTGTTTCTCGATCTTCGATCTCGAAACAACATGGGGTTTGAGGCTTCACTCGACGAAATATAAATCGTATTCGACAAAAAAGCATGAAGTAGTCTATTTATTATATACATCTCCCATTTTTACATATTTGAAATTGAAATTTAGTCAGATCTTTCAACTACGAGAACGACGATATTTCTCGCGTCTCGATCTGCTCACATACGACCTGTCGCTTTAACGATGAAGTAAATAGTTCGCTCAATTTATACTCATTTCAAATTGTCAAAGAAAACAAAATACAAATGTGAATCAAAAACATTTATTCAAATTGGCATTTTATCAATTTCTTAATGTATTATTGTATACAACTCATTGTCCAAACAATGTTTCGCACTAACGTCAATGCGTAGGAATACATAATAATCCATAGTCAGCTGATTGTGTTCAGAGAAAAACAACGTCGCACACTCGCTTCGCTTCGAAAGTTTGAACTTTTGTCAACAAAGTCAACAACGTAAAAGGATATAACAAACACTGAATATGAACGTGAAAAGGTAAGTCCAAACATATTCTGTTGTCAATATTTTATGACGAACATTATTTATGCCATATTTCAAGATGATCTTGTCATTCTATTGCAAGCATGGTCTTTTCAATGGTGGTAACTCGTCTTTACATGTGTTTGATGTTGTCGCATTTGCAGTGTTTTTTTCGGAGGACATTGATACATTGAACATGTCAGGTGATAGACATATGTTAACATTTCCGTTGATGGTATTTCCAGACAACAAGCTTGTCAGAAAATGTTGATTCTGAAGGCGGTTGGACACAGATTGCATCGCAAATCCACCCTGCATTGGTGCCGAGTCCGGATTTCGATCAGCTGTTGTGACTGTGCTGCTGGCGGTGTTACTGTTTGACAGAATGCGAGATATTCCCTTCTGCTTTTCAGTATTCATACTTGAGTAATTATTTATCGAATTCACGTTTTTGTGGCCTGAAATTTGTCAAACAAAATAATTCAAAATAACATTTTATCCATATTTTGAAAGATGAATGAATGATATTTGTATTTCTCTAAAGAGTATTTTATTTTGTATTTGGTATTTCATTACTTTAATGTCTTAAAACAACAAGTTTATAGGATGAGGCCAAATGTTTATTTTATTCACCAATATATGTTCTCATAATATTCAAAATACCAACAAAATGAATATAACTAACTTATACAAACACATTTTAACCATTGATATTTAAAAAGGAAACTAAATTTGTTATTGTCCCCAGACTTATTAAATAAGTGTAGATAAAATTAATGTATATTTTCACTTCAGTGGAATACTAACCTTCAAAATCTATTTCTAAATATGTTTTTTCCATATAATTTGATTGTTTTAATATATGTAGTATAAATATTTCATAAATTCATTTTTTTATGTTTACAGCTGTCATCTCACCAGATATCTGAATGATGTCATTGGGAGAAACGCCACTGTCTGTCAACTTCTGGACCAGGTGTTTCCTCATACTGAAATGATTCAGGTATATTCAATATCATGCCATTTATTTGATATTTATTACCTAATTTATTTTGACTTACTTTATGGCTGATTGTCATTGTATTTCCCAATATTATACTGAAGTGTTTATCCAAAACTAATATAGATATTGAATATTTACCTGTATGGTGTCAATCTTTTGTCATCAGCTATGTCAGCACCTTCTGTCATAGCCTTCATAATTCCATATAGCTTGTTGACACCCAGTGGGGCATTTTTGTACCAGTACGACTGTTCCTTCCTGTTGTTGTTGACTGCTAGAAAATATGGACTGTCTGGTGTACAAGAGGCTGGTGGTCGTCTTTGTCTGTACAATTTATATGCATTGACAGGGCATTTTTCCAGGTCTTCTGGTGTTGCATAGGCTCTTGGTTTTATTTGCCGTATGTTTTTAGGATTATCCCCAGGTCTTGTTTTTGTTTGTCGCTCACTTATAAAGATAAAATACTCGGATCCATCATCATCATTTCTAATGTCAATGTTTCCCCATTGTAAATTTCTGGTTTCCTTTCCAGTTCTCATGCCGAAGTTCAGACAACAAATCATCCACATGGTGTGAAGGAGGCTGTGTTGGTTATCACTTCCGAGGGTCTTGGCATCGTACATGGCATCAATATCCATATCTGACAGCTCTTCAGCAGCCTTGGGTTTGTTGCCTTTACCCATTGATTTAAGTTCTTTTTGTTTGCATTTGAGTGTTTCTCTAGATCTTGCAAATGTGATATCGGAAATGATGTTAAATGTAGAACCCATTTGTTTCAAGCATCTTTGTAGGGAAGATTGGTAGCTTTTTAGACTGACTGGTTCATATTCTGATCCATCATTCTTTTTTACTGACAGAAAAAATCTTGACAAATAGGAATCTAAAGATACTGCATCGATTTCTTCAATTTTTCTAGTTTCCCACTCAACCATCACTAGGTACTCACTGATAATTCTAATGTCTCTATCTGTCTTCTTTCTTGTGTTTTCATTTTCCAGATCTCGAAGAAACCTTGAAACATCATCATCACTGATAGATTTATACTTTTTATCACCAATTATGCTGTAATCTATTGCAGATAATAAATTATCCACATCACCTCTCTCTATGTTGTCGCTCATTTTGGCTAGCAGACGATCCAAGGGAGGTAATCATGAAATTATCACTCTCCTACCCAGAGTTCCATGCGGCCGGCAGCCAGCTAGTATAGTACCTCTGCCACAGGTCAGCGCCATGTGACGATTCGTCACATCTTTCACAGTCCAGTCAAGATATTGCATATGCTTTTCATCCGTTTCATGTTTGACAAGTCTACACATTTTCATGAACAAATGTCAAAGAATGGTTAACTTTCATTGAGAAAGTATGCAAATACGTAATAATCTACTTGTTTTTGCGTAGTTATCCTATGTTTACATTGGTTGTACGGCTCCACGTGCTGTCACCGAAGCCCAACGGAGAGCTAGCGACACGGTTACTTTGATGCATAAATATATATTGTCATGCAACTCACTGTCGCAGTTGTAGTAGCATATCTATATAGTTATGCAAAACAATATGTAAAGCGCCCCCAAATACTTGCATTAGTCCGTTCTATACTGATTTCTGAAAAAGCGCGTTTGTTTACAAACAAGAGAAAAGTCCGGTCACGTGATATGCAAATTAGCCTGTGGCAGTGGTGTTATGCTGAGTCACCACTGCGACGGAGTGTGTGAAATTATGTCCCTTTGTATCAAGGGGAAGTAACTCGAGATGAAAGTAGTTCCGGTTCAAACCTTATATTTTCACCGGTGAAAATATAAGCTTAATTTTCACTGCAGTGAAATATCATTTTTCAAATTTATTTCACAATACCATTTATATTTTCACTATATATCTATATATTTCATACTTATGTATATAATAAAAGGGATTATTTCACCTTTTTCCCTTATACATGTGGGCGGGTAGTTGGCTCTTACACGGCTTTGAACAGTACTTCATTTTCATCAAGGCGTGTCGAGTCGTTGTGGGAGGAACACGGGTTTGGTTCTAACAACCCCCCCCAAAAAAAAATATCAGGGCGAATCTGGGAATCGAACCTACGGCCATTGTGTTCCGAAAAGTTCAAGGGAAGTAACTCTTCACAGCGACATGACGCGATCGCGCGATGTCTGGGACAACCCTGCACCTTGTAGACGTAGAGCAGCCGGGTAGCACGATTGTGTAAGTGTTCGTACACTGGTTTAAGTCCCAACATGGATGCGATTCGTACAGTAAATTCTCTTTGTATCATTGCATTGTATTAAAAATACTCATAATCACGTGTTATTTTCGACTGATACATCTGATATTTCTGTTACAATACAGTAAACTACGGTTATAACGAACTCAAAGGGACCACTAATTTAAGTTCGTTATAACCGTAGTTCGTTATAGGCATATATACAGCATTTAAACAACAAATGGTCGGGACTAAAAAATAAGTTCATTATATCGGTCAGTTCGTTATAAGCGTGTTCGTTATAAACGTACTTTACTGTACACAACTAACAGGTGTTCACTCACACACTGGCTTTTCATTCCAGTTACAAGGTGACAAATGCAGTTTGTGTTTAAAACAAGAAAGTTTGCAATTAGGTAGGATTTGTTATGGAGTTTTTTATCAGCTACGGGCCACCATAAAATCAAGTGTAACTTTTCGTTAAAAATGTATTTATTGATCATTATTCGTTAAAGAAACTATGTGACTGGTCATTCGTCGCCTTGTTAAAACCTATACAAATTGGTTGGTCGGCCTGTACAGCTATGACGACGTCATAACGTCACAGCTGACCCTGTTGAAAGTCTAATACCAGTTTCAAGATAGATTTCATTATCACACACCAATAATTCACAAAAAATAAATTGTTGAACTCGTATTGATAAATTCGTGCCATCTCATACAGCAGATTATTTTTATTGTTATCAAATGGCAATATGTGCCAGATGTATTTGTTTAATTATAATGTCGGGGGCATGGGTGGCCCAGTCGTCTAAGGCGCCGCAATTCGCGGTGCAGAGTTGCGTCCCTTGGGCACGCCAGAAACCTATTAGTAAGGGTTCGGATCCCGGTTCGCCACGATTGTGTTTCTATGTTTGTCAGCACCATACCCGTGCTCGTGGGTTTCACTGAAGTGGTAAACGTCTAAAGCCACCCTAACACTTGCACGATTTTTGTCCCTGCAATGCCGCGCAATGCGTCGTGGCAAGGCGTGCCATTTCGGTGGTACGCAGCGGAACGTGAAGCCGCTTTAGCGCCCTGTTCGCGCACTGCACACGCATAAGTAACGCAATGTCTACGCAATGCACGGCCAAAAATGGGCCGCATCGGCACGCACTGACACGCAATGGCACGACTTGTTTACGTATAGGGTAAGTATTGTTCGCGCATTGTTCACGTCTTTCGTACCGCAATGTCCTGCAGTGTCACATACGACACGCATAGTTCCCGCTGTTTTCCCGCATCTCCACGCATTGTCCCCACGACTTCGCGCATGCGTGAAGTCGTCGTGGCAATTTTTGGTCCCGCTTTGTCCCGCTTGGCGGCACGCTTCAAATCTCGCTATTGGCGTATGTATATAAACTCCAAATAGAAGAGACGCTTCATTCCTCGACTCGCTGTGGACGATACAACATGCTGAATACCAGAGACACTGCTATTGCAGAACAGAGAAGGTGTCTATATCTGGCAGCTGCAGGACTATTACTTCTTGAAGAGCAGGAGAAAAGGCAGCAAGAGCAAGAGGAAGAGCATGAGAAAAAAGAAGAGACAACCCTAATTATAACTAGAACAAGGAAAGCAAGGACAGTGTGGGTTAGAGAATGGTTGGCGAGAAGACGTGAGCTCAGACATTATGATCAGCTATTTACAGGACTCCATAAGGAAGATCCCAGAGGCTACAGGAATTACCTGAGAATGACACCTGACCTGTTCCAAGAGATGGTGGAGAAGTTAACCCCTCACCTTAAGAAAGAGACCACATTCATGAGAGAATTGCTTGAAGTTGGACTCAAGCTCGCTGCCACCCTCCGCTTCCTAGTCACAGGGAATTCCTATCCAAGGCCACAGTACAGCTTCAGAGTTGAAGCAAGTACAATCTGCAAGTTCTTACCAGAGGTGTGCAAAGCCATCATTGAGGTCTACAAGGACGAAGTGCTCAGCTGCCCCAAAACTCAAGAAGTGTGGAAGGAGGTTGCTGAGATGTTCAGCTCCAGATGGAACTACCACAACTGTCTGGGGGCCCTGGACGGCAAGCAAGTTGCTATGAAGAAGCCACCCAAAGCAGGCTCCCTCTATTATAATTACAATGGCTTCCACAGCATTGTACTCATAGCTGTTGCAGATGCTTGGTATAAGTTCCTGTATGTTGATGTTGGGGCAGAGGGTGGTGCCCCATTGCGCCAGTCCTTCTGTCTCTTGTCATACAATTGTGGGTAGTCTTTTACATATTCTGCTAATTTCATGGTACCCTCATCTGTCAACTTATACTCAGGAATTTCTTCCTTGGACACTCTGATTCTCTTCTTCTGTTTTACTGTGGGCTCTTCTTCACTTGACAGTTCTATTTAAGTCTCTGTAAAAACTTCAAGTTGTGTCTGTGGAACAACATCCACACTTGAGCAGGAGGAAGGAGGAGAAAGATCCCTCTCCCTGTCTGCAATCTCTCTCTTTCTCTGTCTCTGGCCTGTCCTCTTCCTGTCTGTTTTGCACTGGTTTTCCCCTTCTTCTACGGACTTTCTCCTTGTAAGGCATGTTGTCCGTTTGCTGGCAAGTTGCAGAATGACCAGGACCCGCTTACATACGCACTGACGCGAGCGCCGTCGTCGCTCATTGGTAGGGAACTACGCGCGAACAATGTATAAACACTTCGTGAGCAGTTCGTTCATTGCGCGAATGGTTCGTGACGTGCGCGACCTATGCGTGAGCTGGGCGTTCCATGATTACGTGAACAACTCGTGACAACACCCTAACGACCGCACGATCACTCCGCGACACGCTCGAATGCGTGAACGCGGCGCGAACAGGCGCGCCCACAACGTGGACAGTTTGTGACCCATGCGTGGCATGGCGTGTCAGAGCGTGTAGTGGATTCCCATGGCACGCATTGACACGCACCGTCGGCAGTGTTCGCGCCGAGTTCGTACAGTGTTCACGAATGGTTCACGCAAGTGGCACGCACATGGCACGACAATTGATGCGTGCCAAATTTTTGAAAATTTTGAAATTCTCTCTACGACATGGTACGCATCCCCGCACCCTTCACACTCTCCTCACGCTCGTTCCCGAAGACTTTAATCATTGGCACGCCGAAGTGCGAGCCACTGCGGGAACAAAAATCGTGCAAGTGTCAGGGTGGCTTAAGAAAGCATCACTTAGGGCTTTCCTCCTACATTGAGCTGACACGCCGTGATATAACTAGGATATTGTTAAAAGCGTCGTTAAACCCAACTCACTCACTGATGTCTATTGTTTAGTGGCTCACCTTTAGCGAATGTCTGTCTCGGTTGGCCTGCTACCTGGACTTCAATGGCCGTCTCGTTCTGGGCGATCTGCACCAGCACCTCCTGGCGGACGTTCTACAGAGGAGGAGACCGGGATGAAAGTCACCCTAGTGCACAGGTGAGGAGAAAGGATGTTTAGCGTCGCGTTCAAGTTTATTGCACTTATATAGCGACGTGGGTGCCCAACGATGATCAATTCCACAATTAGTTCCATCCAGAACCAATATTGCCAGTGTAAATGTATCGTGGTAAAAACTGTTCCATGGGAATAATACCCCTTGAGAAATATAGCACAAGGAACATTTATTTACAACAGGAACATATATCTGTGACAATTGCACGTATTGGGAACAAGTACCATATTTCATCGTCTATTGGTATGACACGGCCGGGGAACGAACCACCCACTCTCAGGTCCGCTGGCAGGTGCTTTATCCGTTGACCCATGAGGCGGCCCCGAACTCACAGTGTGCATCGAAGATCTTTACCAGTAACATTAACCACGGGTTTAAAGGATGGGAGTGGCTTCCCCACATAAGTTTCATGAGTGAAGGTTTGACAAACAAAACTGTCGCTGTCACTCTTAAAATGTAGATGGGCAATATAGAATAACCAACTCGAACTTACACAGATAACACAGACCTTCACTCCTGATTGAACTCTATTAAGATGGTCCCTTCCCCGCTGTATTTACTCCGGGGGGTGGGGGTGGGGGTGGGGGTGGGGGTGGTGTGGGATATCCTTGCGGTTGGAACGCAACATTTTAACCACAAGGCTTCCTAAACTAACAGCTTGTCTCTGAAAAACAGTTGTTAAATTATAGGTATAAAATATGGTAAAAAGACTCTCTTCATTTTCTGATACTGCAGTAATCTAGACTTGCCAAACATTATAGACTTGCATGGGCTGTATTGGATATATTTGTTTCAGGGTCTGTATGACAGACTATAGGCTCCCCACCGCCACCATTATCTGCGAACATGAGCCTTACCACGTTGATGTTTCTCACGGTGATGTTCATATCCCTGTCGTCGTTCGTCATCTTAAGACTGAGGGTCGTCGTTGCGAGCTCATTGTGACGCCGTTCCTGTCGCAGCTTGAACTCTATGGTCGGTGGAGTGTCCACGCAGCCGTTGCTGAGTATGGCCACGTCACGGAAGGTATGCTGCCCCAAGTACTTAAAGATGAAGGCGATGGAGAAAGAGGGCCGCAGAGGGTTCTGCTGGAACATGGGCAGGGATAGGAACGCCGTGCCGTCGAAGTGGGCGCGGTCGGTGACGACGATGTTGCCTGTGGAGGTTTGGTCGCATCTGTGGCTGTACTCCTTGAAGCTCTGGTCGTAGGAGAAGCGACAGGATTCCTCGCAGCCTGGTCAACAAACATGAGGGGAAGTCTATGATAGGCATTTAGCGGTAGGAAGAACATGATCATGAAAGCATGACACTTTTTAATGGACAGCAACTTATTTTATTCTTTGTGACGACGTTTCGGAGCTACTTCTTCTCCCTTAATCAACAAACATTAGTTGGTTCTCTGAACTGAACTGAACTTTTATTTACACTCAGGCCGCTATCAGCGGCATCAGATGTACAAAATTATTTCAACAACATAATACATATACAAATAAATATAGAATAGATACAAAAATATCTTTGTCGAGCATGCATGCATATATATACAGATTCACTAGTGGGCTCATGATACCGTACAAATATGGTACGTCATGAAATGTGTTCATGACACACTTTTCAAAATATAAGCAACAGTTTAGCCTACTTTGAAGGAAAACGGGTAAATGTATGTTGGAATCATCGTCCTCCTGGTGAATTCTTATTAAAATGAAGTAAAATGGGCGTATTCCTATTAAAATGAAGCTCTTATGTGTTTATTCCTATTAAAATGAAGCTGCTGTGCGCGTATTAATATTAAAATGACGCTCTAATGGGCGTATTCTAATTCAAATGAAGCTCCCATGAGCGTATGCCTGTTAAAATGAAACTCACATGGCCTCATGTCAAGTTCTATTAAAATGAAATTTACTTAAAAGGGCACATGCCTATTAATATGAAGCTCATATGGGCGTATGTCTATTCAGATGAAGCTCATATCGGCGTATGTCTATTAAGATAAAGCTCATATCGGCGTATGCCTATTAATATGAAGCACATATCGGCGTATGTCTATTAAGATGAAGCTCATATCGGCGTATTTGAATTACCACAGATGCAATTTGAAGAAGAATCAACAACAAAAAAACAGTTTCAGTACCGTCTACATGGCAACTGAGAGGAAGGTCAAGGTTACAATGTTTTAGGTGAAAAACTTTGCTGACACGGCGCTGTAAAAAATAGTTTCTCTTTCATGTTTCCTCCAGTGCAGGTAAACGACAAAAGGATCATCTTCCCGAGGCAAGGGAATTAACTGACAATAAAAGTCCAGTTCCACAAGTTTTAGTTTTTCCGACAGACAAGGCCTCAAATAACATAACCATTATATGTAAGCATGTCTACATTGATTATTTGATCAAAGAACTTAGTACAAGTGAAATATCAAATTATGTCACATATAGGACCAGTATGTTAACTGAGGAAGAAATCTTACAAAACCATGCATCAGTACTAACGACTTTTGACTTGACTCTTAAAGCTGAAGACTCTTGTGTACTGGATTCCAACGCTCCAGAAACATCCGTACAAGGAGAGATATATTGCTGGGTCAAGCACATGCACCACCAAATACAATCTCAAAGATTAACCACAATCTTTAATACGATCTAAGACGGAAATTATTTTTCACAGAAAGTATTTGAGACTAGTGAAATTTATAGTATGTGGATTCTCAAAAAACCCAAAGGATTTGCTTGACCTTTAACAATCTCAGAAAAGAACCACGTTCAGTTCTATCAAAAAAATTAATTTTCAACTTTGTACACCACTATCCCACATGGTAAACTTACGGTAAAACTTCATTTCTCGATCCATGGGGCTTTTGTTACAAAACGTGGGGGCCATACATATATTTACATATCTATCTTCAGAGGTTCATGTCAATTTGTCAAAAATGAAAGCAAATGCCATCTGCAGTTTACTGAGAAAACACTTTGTGAAATCATCTAGACTGTATGACAAGAGTGATGACTTCAAATTTCCAATAGCTAATTTTCCCTTTATGTCGGGCAATATTCCTGCAGCTCCAGCCCTTGGCGTCTGCATTTCACAACCTTTGAGGTACAATCGAGCATGCTCTTTCTACCAAGATTCAAAGAGCGTCATACAACTCTTGCTCAGAAGCTGTTCCATCAAGGT
Organism: Haliotis rufescens; assembly: GCF_023055435.1. Classification (NCBI taxonomy): domain Eukaryota; kingdom Metazoa; phylum Mollusca; class Gastropoda; order Lepetellida; family Haliotidae; genus Haliotis; species Haliotis rufescens. Next base: position 3,908,162 of record NW_025963802.1, read on the forward strand.
TACAACTTTCATGGCCTCAGTAGTTGGTGAGGTGAAATTGGGTTTAACGTCGCGTCCAAGATTATTGCACTTATATAGCGACGTGCATGCACGTGTGTGTGTGTGGCTGCTTGTACTAGACCGGACTGATGCCGATTTAGGACCAGTATGCCGACTAGCCCACTGAGATACCATGCCGCAGTTTAACATGAATACCCCACTCAGACACAGTATACTGACTCCGAGCCGACCAGTCCTTGCTTTAACACCTTAATGCCGAGCGCCAGACAGGGTAACAACAAGTACCATCTTTTTAACGTCTTTTGGTATGACGCGGCCGGGGATTGAACCCCGGACCTTCCGCTCTCCGGGCGGACGCTCTACCACTAGACCACGGAGGCGGTCTCAAGGCCTTAGTAAGCTTTCAAAATGTTCTATGGAAGACATGTGGAGGACATGTGTGCCAACGGTTGGGCAGGATTTGATAGTGATTCATAAACCGAAGCTCATGATATAGTCGGAATCGTAAATCGACTCTGTATTTGACAGAGATTTCTTATGAATATGGAAAGGGTTTTGTCATTTTTGTTTATTGGAAGACCTGGCCCTCTATTCACAAACATTATTTCCTGCTTCTTGTGAGAGAGTATTCTAAAGAGTTATCATGGACATTAAGTTCATGTAAACAGTCTTTAGGATTAAAGGCTGGTTTGAAGTCATGAAGAGCAGTTAGTGTAATCACTGCAAGACATTCCCAGGTTTCAAGGTAAACGTATTCGCGGACAATCCATGCAGAAGCCATGTCATGTGCCATTTTCTTTTTAATGAGAGGGAATTGTTCATTTATATTATCAGTAGTCACCATGGCGATACAATACATGACAGTAGCGCACAGATGTCAGGCAAAGGTGATGGCAATGTGGGGTAAGTACTTCAAATTCCTTTTGATCGCATTTAAACAATTAGTGCCTCACGGTTCTTAAGAGATAGTTTTTTTAGCGTTTATTTCATGGCCAAATATATATTACGAGCGTTTCTTTAGACCATCCTCATGCACTTTGACACATGATATACTCTTAAAAAATGGAGGGTATATTCGTAAATAACTTAAAATTTCCAAAATTGTAAGAGTTAATAGTTTCTAGTAATAGTTGCATGATAATAATCAACGAATTGGTAACACATTACAACCGGTAGTGAAGAATCACAGTAGATGTTATGACCACAAACGATCTTGACGAACGACAGGGGTAAGATGGAAAATTTCAAAGCTGTCGTTTGTGCGCAATACCGCCACGAGTTGTCAAACATTCATTCACTCGACGATGCATACTGTGTCTGAGTCTCCCAATGGCGACTTGAGGACCCAAAACGCCTTGCAAACGGGACGACAAAAGGTGCGAGTATGTTGTCCCGATATTACTGTCCAGTCATCCTTTCTTGCACAATATGTAGTGGGGTGCGCTCAGTCATGGCTTTACCCCACACCATAACCGATCCACTGCCAAATCTGTCATAAGGTCTCAGGTTGACATTGGCTCGACGTTTATTTCGACGACGCCAGACACGACCACGCCTATCAATGAAGTGCAAAGTGAATCGGGACTCATTGAAAACATGGCACGTGACCAGGGACGATTACCCCAGTTTCGACGTTGTGTTCAGGGTTGACGTCTGTTGGCAATATGGCGATTTGTAAGAGGAAGCACAACACGTGGCCGTCGAGCATGGAGACTGAAGGTTTGCAGCAATTTCATTCCCCGTTTTGAGCTCGATATCGTAGGGCCTGGTTTCGGATCAATTGATCCTGTGCTCTTGCGCTGACCTGGGACGCCCTGAACGGGGGCCATCGTCAACATCCTGGGTTTGTTGGTACCTGCGCCATAGTCTGCTAATCACAGACTGTGAAACATTGAATGTATTGGCCACTGCACGCTGATGTCTGTTTCCACCGTTCAAATAGCCTGCAGACGCGGCATCGCTTAGTTACACATAAACAATTCATGGAATCAAGTAAATCACATCTATTTAACAGGAATAAGATTGACAGAAATAATGGTCCACATAGATTACTCGACCTTCCTTGAAAGTGTCAAAATCAAGCATGACACCCTATGCACGTGTGTGGCGCTATTGCGAGAGGCACGTGCAAACTATAGGATGTGCTTTGGTGTGACGTTTTAACGACATAAAGGTTCTTGCATAGGATGTCTGTCCTCAACACTTATCCTTGTTTTAATACATGGTATTAACATTTATATTTCATGATGCACTATTTTCTAAAGAGTTTATTAAACAAATATTTATACAAGTTGTTTTGTATAAGTCAGCGAAAGCACTTTTTCGTACTTTTTTGCACTTTTTCGGCACCATTCCTGGTCTCACCTAAATGGTAAACGTCTCAGACCTGCAACTACCACATGAAGCTGTCCACCCGCCCTATTACCGAAATACTGTTCAACTCTGCGTCTAACACGGCTCATTCAACACTACGACTTCAACGGCCAAGTATTTTTCATCACACTGAAATGGGTTTTTTTAAACTAGTTTTAAAGAGGAACACATGAACAAACATTGCTCCTAATTCCTCTAGATGACGCGGATGCTGTCTCCATTCGTGTGTATCATAATGCAAATAATCAATCAAAATGTCTACGGACGGAATTTGATAAAACACCTGTTACCATGTATTTACATCAACATCCATAATATCTTAAATCCATTTTTTTTACTGCCTCCGTGGTCTAGTGGTAGAGCGTCCGCCCGGAGAGCGGAAGGTCCGGGGTTCGATCCCCGGCCGCGTCATACCAAAAGACGTTAAAAGATGGTACTTGTTGTTACCCTGTCTGGCGCTCGGCATTAAGGGGCTAAAACAAGGACTGGTCGGCTCGGAGTCAGTATACTGTGTCTGAGTGGGGTATTCATGTTAAACTGCGGCATGATATCTCAGTGAACTAGCACTATAAATCGGCATCAGTCCGGACTAGTACAAGCAGCCACACAAACACATACACGTACATGCACGTCGCTATATAAGTGCAATAATCTTGGACGCGAGGTTAGACCCAATTTCACCTCACCTCACCTCAATTCCATTTTTAGAACATCTTTAATGTCACTCACTAACGTATCACATGTGAAATATGTTAAATGTTCCCATTAATAACTACTTATGATTTGAAATAGTTCCTATAACCTTTAAAGAGATTATACTTATGTAGGGTTATTTCTACTTTTTCAATGTGTCTACTACACCTTTTTAAGCAGTTAATCACATTTTTATAGAGTTATGGCACAGTTTTCCTATTAACACAGCGTTATATGTGATGTTCAAAAAGAACATTGATAATCATAACTCTTATAGCCCTACAGTAGGGACGGTGAAGTAGTCTAGTGGTAAAAGCATTCGCTCGTCACGCCGAACGCGTGGGTTCGATTCCCCAGATGGGTATATTGTGTGAAGCCCATTTCTGGCGTCCCAGCCATTATATTGATGGGATGTTTAAAACAGCAGCTTAAAACCACACTCACCCACTCCACAGCAATAACTTACCTTTCACGGGAATCAACCATATTCCAACAAGCATGTAAAATATACATGTTATTAACCATGTCTTTGTGAAACGAGTATCCATTTTCGGAAGAGGAAAGAACTATTCCAGATTGCAATGACTCGACGTTGGCGTCCCCCCGTACAAGCCCAGCTTCTCTCTGGCGTGTCTTCCACACCTGGGGCTGGGACGTTTGCACGAGTCAGCAACATTCGAAAACTGCATTTGTCTTTAACAAAATCAAGGCTGTGACAAGCAAAACATTGTCTGCCTAACGTCTTCATTGTCAGTGACGTCTGTCCTGTGTTAAGACACTGTCGGCTTTTACTGTTAGTTCGGCCAGCTGGACCGTGTTTCAAATGTTAGAGTTGCCGCTAACAATGTGTGAGACTCACGTCCCATCACATCCCGTGTTGACAGACGGGTCTGCCCTTATCCCCATCAACACTTCGGGATTGCATCGCTCCTAGTCACTGTTTGCATAACCCGAGGACAACAAGGCAGTCGATTGTTCTAGGAAGCAGCGAATTCAAAACGTCAACGCTAGAGAACAACCCGCCTCGATCAACTACTGAAACAGACCCCTATGTTTGTTTGTTTGTTATTTAACGCTGCACTCAGCAATATTCCAGCTATATGACGTCGGTTTGTAAATAATCCAGTCTGGACCAGACAACCCAGTGATTGACATCATGAGCATCGATCCACGCAATTGGGATACGATGACATGCATCAACCAAGTCAGCGAGCCTGACCACCCGATCCCGTTAGTCGCCTCTTACGACAAGCATAGTCGCCTTTTACGGCAAGCATGGGCTGCTGAAGACCTATATTACCCCAGATCTTCACGGGTCTGGACAACGGGGGTATATACACACCCATATGTAGTCATGTATTAGCACGCAGTACAGTTTCACCGGAATCCTGTTCACAACCCGAACCATAGTGTATTGTCGTCAATCTATGTACTCTGACGGAATGTAGCATGGGGTGTTTCGATTCATAGATAGTATGCACAGTAGCGGAAGAAGTGAAAGGTCATGTGGTGTACTCATGTTAGTGGCAACACCTTCGGTCTTATTTTTTGCAACCATATTCCTTTATTGCCTAATTCATCAATTATAGCCATTAAAGTCACACCTGGTGCGAACGTTTGCACTAACCTGCCTGATTTTTAAGGTGTGTGTGAGTGTTAAAAAATGTTAGTGAGTGTTCGTTTGTGTTTGTGTGTGTGTGTGTTAGTGTGTGTGTACCAGTCCAGCTTCCACCCTTGCCGAAGTAGGCTGGAATTACAGTAAACTACGGTTATAACGTACACGCTTATAACGAACTGACGGATATAACGAACTTACTTTTTAGTCCCAACTATTTGCTGTAGTTATGCTGTATATATGCTTATAACGAACTACGGTTATAACGAACTAAAATTAGCAGTCCCTTTGAGTTCGTTATAACCGTTCTTTACTGTAGTAGAGAAAATGACTGGGACCTCGATCTACCGAAGACCATAGTTTAGCTAGCTTGACACAACCTGGCGCAGAACAAATGACTGTTCCAACGGTTTCTCTGTGCTTTGTTTTCAAATGAAAGTGCTTCCCTCACTTGGAACTATTTCTTTTGCGCATGAATTTCACTTCCCACAACACAACCTGGCGACGCAACGCATGCTGTTCGACTTGTTTTCGTGTACTTCCGTTCTCAAATGAAAGCGTTAACTTCTAATAAGCACAGAATAATCTGTCTCCGAATATGCCATAATGTTATACGATTAAGCGAGTTGTAGTTTAATATGAAACTTTGTCACCAGCTTCACATGGTAGCCAGTAACTATATGAAACATTTCCATACTACTCAAAAAAGTTAAGGATCACACGATTTTTTCATATTACTCTAATTAATCTGTCACGGCATCAACTATAGTAATAAGAAGGATCCTTAACTGTTTTGAGCAGTATATATACTTCAGGTACATAATGATAACATGATAAAACGCTAAACATGTCAACTATGTATTTATTTGGTACTAACTGCATTTTGTTTCAGGTGTAGTAGAACTTGTAGCTCCACAGTTGTCTGTCACTGCTGGTCATTGCTGGGTATTTTAGATTTTGGCAAGGGTTTCGTCCCTTTTATTATCATGTATGACGTCTCACTCATAACACTATAGTGCTGTATAGAGATAGTGACTGTGTCGCGTTCAAGACCTCACAGGCAATATTCATTTCACATTTTGTGTTTGCGATTGGGACTGTTCTTGGTTGACTTTATAGCCTTCGTCCAGAGCAAGCATTGACTCCATATCATCCGTACTGAGCTGAAAGTTAAATATCTGAAAAAAAGAAAAAATTCCAATAATTGTTGGGTTTTTAAAAACAAATCAGGACTTATAATTATTCTTTTTCAATGCGTACCTGCTACATATAGACATTGGTTCTGTTACAATTGGTGACGTTAACGTCCTGTATTCCTCCGATCTTAAATAGTGATGATACCAGGTGTTCGCGGAAAGGTAAGCTTATCCGATACAAACACATGTGAACGCAGGGCAACTGTTCCCCCGAAAAAAACATGGGAACGGATGGTGCAATGTTAAAGAAGATAGAATCGCATCGAACACCATTGTCCAAATGTCCTCCACATGCATATCATAACACTTTTGAAAGCTTTACTGAGGCCTTGAATGGTGTAACCCTGCTCAAATAACTTCTGAGCAAGATATATATGACGCTCTTTGAAGTCTTCGTTGACAGAGGATGCTCGACTGTACCTCGGAATGTTACAACTGATGCAACAACAAACTTCGAGGTATGCACCAAACACCAAAAAGTGCCCTTATATTCTCTTGACACATGGATATGCAATAAACTGAGATCAAATTAACTGAATACAACACTACTAAGAGAGACATTCTTTCAGGCAAAACTGATACTCACATCCATGTTCTGGACCAGACAAAATGGATTCGTACCCTTGGGAACTACTGCATAGCCTCTCTGTATGCCCCACCTGAGGATCACCTGGTGCACACGTCAGTACATCGTAAGTAGCAATATATAAGAGAATAACAGTACGATCAGTAGTGCATAGTTCATACAACATCTACCACAAGGAACATCAGGATCAGTAGTACATAGCTGATAACATCTATCACAGGAAACATAAGGATCGGTTGTACATAGTTAACATCTATCACAGGAAATATTAGGATCAGTAGTACATAGTTGATAACAACATCTAGCACGGGAAACATTAGGATCAGTCGTACATAGTTGATAACATCTATCACGGGAAACATTAGGATCAGTCGTACATGGATGATAATAACATCTATCACGGGAAATATTAGGATCAGTATTTCACAGTTGTTAAAATCTATCAGGGGCAATATTACGATCGGTAGCACATAGTTGTTAAAATCTATCAGGGGAAATATTAGGATCAGCAGTACATAGTTGTTAACAACATCTATCACGGGAAACATTACGATCAGTAGTACATAGTTGATAACATCTATCACGGGAAACATAAGGATCAGTAGTACATTGTTGATAACATCTATCACGGAAAACATTAGGATCAGTAGTACATAGTTGTTAACAACATCTATCACGGGAAACATTAGGATCAGTAGTACATAGTTGATAACATCTATCACGGAAAACATTAGGATCAGTAGTACATAGTTGTTAACAACATCTATCACGGGAAATATTAGGGTCAGTAGTACATAGTTGATAACATCTATCACGGGAAACATTAGGATCAGTAGTACATAGTTGATAACATCTATCACGGAAAACATTAGGATCAGTCGTACATGGATGATAACAACATCTATCAGGGGAAATATTAGGATCAGTATTTCAAAGTTGTTAAAATCTATCACGGGAAACATTAGGATCAGTAGTACATAGTTGTTAACAACATCTATCACGGGAAACATTAGGATCAGTAGTACATAGTTGTTAACATCTACCACGGGAAACATTAGGATCAGTAGTACATAGTTGTTAACAACATCTATCACGGGAAACATTAGGATCAGTAGTACATAGTTGTTAACATCTACCACGGGAAACATTAGGATCAGTAGTACATAGTTGTTAACAACATCTATCACGGGAAACATTAGGATCAGTAGTACATAGTTGTTAACATCTACCACGGGAAACATTAGGATCAGTAGTACATAGTTGTTAACAACATCTATCACGGGAAATATAAGGATCAGTAGTACATAGTTGTTAACATCTATCAGGGGAAACATTAGGATCAGTAGTACACAGTTGCTAACATCTACCACGGGAAACATTAGGATCAGTAGTACACAGTTGCTAACATCTATCACGGGAAATATTAGGATCAGTAGTACACAGTTGCTAACATCTATCACGGGAAATATTAGGATCAGTAGTACACAGTTGCTAACATCTATCACGGGAAATATTAGGATCAGTAGAGCACAGTTGCTAACATCTACCACGGGAAACATTAGGATCAGTAGGACATAGATGATAACAACATCTATCACGGGAAACATTAGGGTCAGTCGTACATAGTTGATAACAACGTCTGTCAGGAGAAACAGGGTGCCTACTGAGCTACAATATTACCAAGGTATAAACATACCTGCGTTGCTGATTTTCCATATTTATTTGCGATGTTGACAATTGTTGGATGTTCCAGGCAGTCGGGCGAGTCCTTGGACATACTGCAATGTAAACCCATAGATTGAGTGACTACATTATCATATATACATAATATATACATATATACGATAAAGTGGTCACTCAATCTATGGATTATAAAATGGATTATAAAATGAGTCATATATAGAACTACACTGCGTGCATGTGTGTGCGTGCGTGCCTGGGTGGGTTTGTACACGTATGTACCAGGGTCTTTGTAATCTTACAAAGTGGCTTTCGTTGGTTCTGGTCATACATGCAGTGCAGAGTAGTTTTGTTTAACACCGCATCCAACAATATTTCAGTTTATCGTGAACTGTCGGCTTGTGAAAGGAAAGCACGAAGTGATGCCCACGTGCACGGTATGGAACTGTGAACGCAGTAAACATAATCGGGATTTGAACCAAAGTTCAGAAGCTTCTGGCACGCCAAGGGGCGCAACTCTGCACTGTCGAATTGTGACGCCTTAGACGACTGGGTTACCCGTGTCCGTGACTTTAAAGACATCTACATCAGCTAGGTTTTTGTGCATTTGCAATATTTCAATCATTGAATAACGTGTCTCACTAGGTTTGTCCTGGCGCTCCAAATGGTCCGCACCCAGTAGTTGAGATGCCGTTTTGCAGGGAGTACTGCAGTAGCTTGTCCTGGGACGGACATGGAGTTATCTCCACCTGAAATGAAACAACAGTAAGATGAATGTACCTCAGTTATTTTATAGTATTTGCATTCACAGATTTCTTTTATCAAATCCTCATCTACCTGGTTATTCGCAGGCTTGTGCTTGAGGCCGTCCATGGCGAGAATCCTTTCCAGCTGCTGTTGGTTGAAGTTGGAGACGCCGATAGACTTGACGAGGCCCTTGTCCACCAGCTTCTCCATGGCCTGGTGTGAAGGGAGGAAAATATATTCACGTGGAACTTCTCAAAAATACCATGTCTTCAATTGTTTGATCAAAGAACTTGGTGGAAGTAACGTATACAAAAATGTTATATTCTAGGCCAGTATGTTTGGAAGTTATCAGCCCAAACTACACATCAGTACTATCAACTTTTTGCTTGACTTTAGACATGTGTATTTCTCTTTTGTAAGTGCATTTAAAGTTCCAGGGGGCGGGCGGGTAGCCTATTGGTTAAAGCGTTCGCTCGTCACGCCGAAGACCCGGTTCGATTCCCCACATGGGTACAATGTCTTAAGCCCATTTCTGGTGTCCCCCGCCGTGATATTGCTGGAATACTGCTAAAAGCAATCTCAGAAGGGAACCAAATTCAATTCTGTCAAAATATTTGATTTTCAACTTTGTACACCATGTACACCAATGGTCTGCACAAATAATACATTGCTGCAATGTGTTTTACGAGAGAAAAGTTTTTATTAAAACATATCTGGTTTTGCAGCTGCAGTTGAAAAAAAAACTCTGGTCACAATACAAAATCAAATTCAAATTCAAATTTACCCTTTTTAGCAATATTCATGCAGATCCGACTTTTGGTGTCTACATGTAAAAGATTTCAAAAAGCGTCTCATATAAGTCTTATATAGATTCTTGCTTAAAAATTGTTTGATTAAGATTACAACATTCTATGCCTTAGTAAAGCTTTCAAACGTTTCATGGTAGAGATGGGAAAGGACATTTCTAAAATCAGAGACCAAAAGAGGATGTCGCCTTTATTCTAGCAATATAGTCAAGGTCTGTTTAATGAACGGATAATATATTTTTATGCACAGTTGGACAAAAAGGAAGGAGAAACATGAATATACCTTGCAAATTTATCAAGAATATTCATTAACTATTCACATTGCTACCTGGAAGTTAACCAGATTGAATAGTTTTGACAATATCAAAAGGGGGCAAGTTTGTAGTTATCGCCTAACGGTTCAGTGTTTCCTTCCTCCAGGAGTTGGGCTGGGTGCTACCTACCCTCCATGTGTCCAGGTAGTCCGTCACGGTCGACTGGGTCCGCTCCTGGTCCTGGGGAAACACTCATATGAAGACACAGACACGCCCAAGCACAATACGGCTAAGCTAGATAACATACATCGTTATATCACCTGGTTACAGTTCCTAGCAGGATGGAGGCTCATTACGTCAGCTGGTTACAGTAAGCACCGCAGGATGGAGGCTCACTGTGTCAGCTGGTTACAGTAAGCACCGCAGGATAGAGGCTCAATGTGTCAGCTGGTTACAGTAAGCACCGCAGGATAGAGGCTCAATGTGTCAGCTGGGTACAGTAAGCACCGCAGGATGGAGGCTCACTGTGTCAGCTGGTTACAGTAAGCACCACAGGATGGAGGCTCAATGTGTCAGCTGGGTACAGTTAGCACTGCAGGATGGAGGCTCACTGTGTCAGCTGGGTACAGTAAGCACTGCAGGATAGAGGCTCACTGTGTCAGCTGGGTACAGTAAGCACCGCAGGATGGAGGCTCACTGTGTCAGCTGGTTACAGTAAGCACCACAGGATGGAGGCTCAATGTGTCAGCTGGTTACAGTAAGCACCGCAGGATAGAGGCTCACTGTGTCAGCTGGGTACAGTAAGCACCGCAGGATGGAGGCTCACTGTGTCAGCTGGTTACAGTAAGCACCACAGGATGGAGGCTCAATGTGTCAGCTGGGTACAGTTAGCACTGCAGGATAGAGGCTCACTGTGTCAGCTGGGTACAGTAAGCACTGCAGGATGGAGGCTCAAAGTGTGAGCTGGTTACAGTAAGCAGTGCAGGATGGAGGCTCAATGTGTTAGCTGGGTACAGTAACCACTGCAGGATTGAGGCTCAATGTGTCAGCTGGGTACAGTAAGCACTGCAGGATGGAGGCTCAATGTGTGAGCTGGGTACAGTAAGCCTCGTGGACATGCTGCATGCTTGAATACACAGGCTTTTGTGACGATTACGAGCGGTTTTGTAAACAGGTTTGTTCATCCATACCACTTACACGCTTGCTATTGGCTGTTGTATGAGTCACCGTTTGAAATTGCCATTTTCTGCTGTGGAACGACTTAAATGGAAATGAAGAAGTAATAGTGTCGTGAATGTAACGACGACATTGAAGCAACTACAGATCGCATTCGCTTTACGTTCCAGAGCGCCAAATCATATTTCAACAGATAATTCAGAGAAATATTTAGTAGATATGGTCTTTTACATTTAATGAACTGTCATCATTATTTGTATATGAGCAAGTGTTACGTCACCCGTAAAATAGTTGTTATAAATCTTCTTTCCATTACTGGTCAATTCTGTCACACTATCAGTCGCATGTGCAATCTTGATTGTGATGTCTGTGATGAACACAACAGATTTGCCGGCCGCTTCACCGTGAATGACCTTCTACATACATTGTGATATAACTACTGTCACTCACCACTAAGGCGGGCAACGTTAAACTGAAAGTGTCAGTTGACAGACACCAACAACACTCATGTAATACAACACGGACCCTTAATACAACTATGCTAGCAGTCGGTTTGCTTCTTGTTTGTTTGTTGTTAAACGCAGCACTAAGCAATATTCCAGCTATATGACGGCGGTCTGAAAATAATCCAGTATGGACCAGACAATCCAGTGATTGACATCATGATGTTCTCATTTGGGATGTGATGACATACATCAACCAAGTCAGCGAGCCTGACCACCCGATCTAACAGTGAGTGAGTTGGGTTTAACGCCGCTTTTAAAAGTATTCAAGTTATATCGCGGCGTGTCAGTTTAATGTGGGAGGAAAGCCCCAAGTGATGCAGGTCTCAGGCGTTTACCACGAGCACGGGTATGGTGCTGACACACCTAGAAACATTATCGGGGCGAACCGGGATTCGAACCCACAATCATAGGTTTCTGGCGTACCAAAGGGACGCAACTCTGCACAGCGAATCTTGGCGCCTTAGACGACTGGGCCACCCATGTCCCCACCAAGGTAACAGATTCTAGAAGGCGCAAAATGCAAAGTAGCGGCGAAAACCAAACGAATGAATCACCTCAAACGATGACACCAGGTGCTCGCGAAAAGAACAAACACGTCCCGCTCCACCCAAAAACATATGTCGAGAAATCTAGGCGTGCGAAGTTCTTCCAATATTTCAATATAGGCATGACTCTTTCCAATTGTGGTAATAGCTGCATTTGATTGTGTGGCCAGATGAAGAGAAAACAGATGAGTAGAATGGTAGAAACATCGCATAGCGCAACACTGTTCAAACTAACATTTGCCATGGGTTACGCGTTCGGTTTCAAATACATTTTCGCTATTACATTTTCAGGGAATTTTTCTCGATGTCGGAAATTATTATGATTAGTAACACTTTGATAAAGTTATGCAACATAAATGTTATATTCAACAAATACATTAATCGTCACTTATGGCTACCTGGATATTTAAACAAAAAAAAGAGGTCTTGACTCACTACGTTGGCCAAGGGGAAGTGTATCAGATACAGATCTATATAATCCATGTTCAGGGCCTCCAGTGACGTTAGACACGCTGGCTCTACATGCTCCGGTTCATGACACTGGCCCGAAACCTGGAATCGTAAGGTACATGTACGTGTTATGGGCGTTCAGGACCGTGTAACAAACACCACAATACGGGATAGTGGGTGACTCGGGTTAACGCTGCTGGGACCAAATGTCAGTTATATCCCAGCTTACCAGTTTAATGTGGGACGAGGGCCGGATGTGAAAGTTGTAGATGTTTACCACTTTGGTGAAACCCCAGAGCACGCGCACGGTGCTGACAAATCTAGAAACATGATATACTCAACAACAAAAGTTCCTGTGACACCAATATTTTAGTGGTTTTCAATATTGTAGTACATCTATGGAATCAAATCACAAAAATGCAACTGCTACAGAAAAGCATGCATTCCATGCAAAAGTTGACTTTTATGCCAGCCCCATGCATTTCACTACCCAAGAACGGGTATAAAAACATGTGCTTCAACGGGATTTTATATGCATTGTTTAGCATCGTGCTGACAACACCCAAGCAGAAAATCAACAAAATTACGCAATTATTGAACATTACGAAATGCCACGCCCGTCCGAAAATGAGCGTCTGCGAGCCATTGGTATGCTTGAAGCAGGATCGAGTCAACGTGATGTTGCAAGACAATTTAACGTCCACAGAAACACCATTTGGCAACAGACGAATGCAGTCAGAGATCATCTTCGGAGTGGCAGGCAACGCGTGATAATCGACATGACAACTGGAATCGAACAACTCCTACGAAATCGATTCCAGCCAGCAACAGTGACTGCAAGAAGCATCCCTGGCCTTAGAATATCTTCACAAACCGTATGTCGTCGCCTCTGATGTGCAGGGATTGTCCCAGAAGACCCGCCAGACGTCCCATTTTGACAGGACACCACCGTCAAGCACGTCTTGTGCAGACAGCGTCTACGCTGGACGGCCATGCAGTGGGGAGAAGTTCTATTCACTGACGAGTCTCGTTTTCACCTCGGCCACCCTGATGGACGGATTCGAGTGTACCGACGTCGAGGTGAACGTTACGTCAATCATTGTGTCATGGAAGAAGATCGGCAGCGTTATGGTATGGGGTGGGATTACAGCAAGACAGAGGACCCGTTTGATAGTAGTAGAGGTAAATATCAATGGATAGCGCTACCGCGACGAGATCATCGGCCCAGTTGTTCTACCGTTTTTGCGTCGTCATGGCCCAGGCATTACCTTTCAGCATGACAACGCCCGGCCTCATATTGCTCGACTTGTTAGGATTCTCTTCAACAAAACAACGTGAATGTCATCCCCTGGCCGGCTCGCTCCCCTGATCTCTCACCAATCGAGCAAATGTTGGATGAGATGGATCGGCGCCTTCGACGTCAACCACGTGTTCCACAGACACTCCAGGAACTTCGAAACATGCTCCAGCAGGTATGGACAGATATCCCACAGGACTTTGTGCGACGCCTGGTCCGTTCCATTAGACGAAGATGTGTTGCTTGCATCGCAACCAGAGGTGGACACACACGCTATTGATTTGTAAATTGACATTTTGGCATGTTCATGGTTTTTTTTAATGAAATCACGCATTTTCTGAAGTCAGTATGGCAAATTAAACCATTTGAACACTTACGGGAGTCTTTTATCAGATGCAAACCGAAATTGTTTCAGATTTGGTAACAAACGTAACTTTACATTAAATCTTATTCAATGTCACAGGAACTTTGTTGTTCCGTATACTTGAAGTCGAACCCACGTTGGGTTGATCCTGGCGCGACTAAGGTACGCAACTCTGCAAAGCGAATTGCGACGCCTCAGACAACAGAAGTGTGTAGAATGGTATCAATATGTCCATGTGTGTAGAATGGCACCAATATATCCATGTGTGCAGAATGGTACCAAAATGTCCATGTGTGTATAATGGTACCAGTATGTCCATGTGTGTATAATGGCACCAATATATCGATGTGTGTAGAATGGTACAAAATGTCCATGTCTGAGAATGAAACCAATATGTCCATGTGTGTAGAATGGTGCCAATATGTCCATGTGTGTATAATGGCACCAATATATCCATGTGTGTAGAATGGTATTAATATGTCCATGTGTGTAGAATTGTAACAAAAATGGCCATGTCTGAGAATGGAACCAATATGTCCATGTGTGCAGAATGATACCAATATGTCCATGTGTGTAGAATGGCACCAATATATCCATGTGTGCAGAATGGTACCAAAATGTCAATGTGTGTAAAATGGTACCAATATGTCCATGTGTGTAGAATGGCACCAATATCTCTATGTGTGTAGAATGGCACCACTGTGTCCATTATGTAGAATGGCACCAGTATGTCCATGTGTGTAGAATTACACCAATATGACCATCTGTGTGTATGGCACCAATACAACCATGTGTGTAGAATAGCCTTGATATGTCCATGTGTGTAGAATGGTATCAATATGTCCATGTGTGTAGAATGGCACCAATATATCCATGTGTGTAGAATGACACCAATATATCCATGTATGTAGGATGGTACCAATATGTCAATGCGTGTAGATTGACACCAATATATCCATGTATGTAGGATGGTACCAATATATCTATGTGTGTAGAATGGCACCAATATATCCATGTGTGTAGAATGGCACCAATATATCCACGTGTGTAGAATGGTACCAACATGTCCATGTCTTGTGGAATGACATCAAAAAGTAAATGTGTGTAGCAAATTGGCATGTTTCTGTAATTCTACACATACACATCTTGCTGTAATTCTGACATTGCCATCTTGCTGAACATCGCATGTGACTTCCTACCTTCGTCACAATGAAAAGCTCTTCCCGCTTTATTCTTCCTTCTTTTATCAGTTGTTTGATAGTGACTCCAATTTCCTGTTCCGTTTCATAGGTCGAGGTCGTGTCAATGTAGCGGTACCCTATCTGTACAGCCGTCCTCACAGCATTCCCGACCTCGTTGAGCTGATACAATTAATATTCACATTCACATATTACTTGGAATAACTTAGGAGAGATTATGACGTAAACAATACATTCATCGTGAGCATTATTATTACAAAACATCATATACTGAACAAAAAGTTATTTTGATGAAATTGTGTGCTCACTCTTCCCTACAAAAGAATGTCTCCAACATATTCATGATCCCTAAGTTTTTGTGTTCAGTATATGTGATTGATAGTGCCATTTGAAGTTGAGCACAAACGATGAAGTCAACATCTGGGGTCAGATTGTGTCAGTTTCTCTGTCTACTTCATCTGTGAGGAGTATTGTAGTTTTTAGGATATAGCCAAGATGATCCCAGTATCTCTACATGAGCACAAACCTTCGAACAACTGTACGTTCCAACCCCCAGCATAGGCATGCTGTGGCCGCTGCTCAGACGTATCCTAGGTATTCTGTCAGCCATTTTCTGAGAGCTATCGCAATAGAACCTTAAAAAGATAATCACATTGATAACTAAGGGTGAAACGATACACCGATATTCCGATGCATCCTGATACTTGACCCACGATACGATATACGATAAACGTGGGCCCATTTATCGATACGCCACGATACGGAACGCAAATCCCAAGTACCGCGTTTCCTTACTATTATGCATTTCAATAAACCGCTAACTTGGTTATAGCGCGCGGTCACGCATGGCTCCAAAAAACGTACTAATCTTACATTTTTAATAAGCTCAGGTTTTACACTGACAGGTGTTTTTCCCCATCTCCAAAAACATTATTAGCTGATCACCGCAAGCACATAACACCGGTCAGCAAATCCGAACTGAAGTACGCAATTCAATGCCATTTTTATACTATCTTTTTTATTAAAACCTGTTCATTGTATATCTAGACTTGTGTTTGTAATATATTTTATTAATTTTATTCGAAATTTCATTTAATATTGTTTTCATTAAGTTAGGTGAAATCGTGTGTGAAGAGATACAGCAACCACGGTCAGATTACCGCTTTTGACGCACTGAAACGAACTTAAGTTGCTAGAGAATGGATACATATATTAACAATGCCCTACTTTGACTCGTTAAAAGTCATATTTGTGGCAATTTGGCTAATATATGTCGACATAACGTTTTCGCAATCGAAATACATGTAGCGAGGGAAGTCCCTACGGTGACTGGTCAAATTGTTCCATACGTATAAATATCCTGCAACAATAATCACCAGTATCCTACGCTTGTGGTTCTTATAATTTTAAGAATATATATAGTAAAAGCTGCAACTAAAGTAACACGATATTGGAATATATTATTCCTGATAAAACAATTATTTCAGATACAATTTATTCGACCATTGCATCAAAATTCTTTGAAGTTGTATCACTGGTGAAGTACATTTATTATTTTCTGGTGTTTGAACTTTGAATTGTTTTGAAGGAAAGTTCCACTTTGAAGCCTAACCACTTCAGTAGTCTTGTTATTATAAAATAATTTTGACTGTCCCAAAATCATGAAAGGTTCAATCTTGACATGCTTTAAGTCTTGTTTTCTTTATCATTGCGTTTGGAGATACGTATCGTATCGTGACCAGAATATCGAGATGCGTATCGTATCCTGACCTTTCTGTATCGTTGCAGCCCTATTGATAAACTTAATAATAACTTCATATCGCAAACGCTGATTGGTCAGATAAGGCAATATGACGTCATAGATTGCATTGTTAAGAACATTCGCTATGACGCTACCATTGACAACGTTACGTCATCTGACTTAAGTGAAGTGTGTATATTTCAGACTAGTAGACTAGATGATTCATAAGTCATCGTTGTTCATTTGTGATTTAGGAGATAAACTATGTGTGTTTTCAGACGTTGATCGGATGATTCAAATGTTAATATTTCCTCACTTCAAATAACACTCGCAAATCTGAAAGCACACATGTGTAGTTTCATAGTTGTAACAATACAACGTCAACTGCAGAAGATAGTCAATCTCGAATATCTGCTGAAATAGATTCAACGCCGATTAATTGCTGAGAGGCAAAATCAGTGGAGAAAATGATGTGAATGGATGACTGAAAATCAGTGATGACAACAGTGATGACACCAGTGATGACACCAGTGATGAGACCAGTGATGGCCCCAGGTGATGGCACCAGTGATGACACCAGTGATCACACCAGACGATGAAAACAGTTGTGACACCAGTGTTGAAACCAGTGTTGACACCAGTGATGACACCAGTGATGACACCAGTGGTGACACCAGTGATGACACCAGTGGTGACACCAGTGAAGGCACCAGTGAAGGCACCAGTGATGACACCAGTGATGACACCAGTGGTGACACCAGTGATGACACCAGTGATGAGACCAGTGATGACACCAGTGGTGACACCAGTGATGACACTAGTGATGACGTGATGACACCAGTGGTGAGACCAGTGATGACACCAGTGATGACATCAGTGAAGACACCAGTGGTGACACCAGTGGTGACACCAGTGATGACGCCATTGGTGACGCCAGTGATGGCACCAGTGATGACACCAGTGATGACACCAGTGATGACACCAGGTGTTCACTCTGGAATTATATGGTGGTGATACAATGGAAGCCGTCATAAACCTTACGTGACAATTAAAATTATTTGATAGAAAAAAGATACTTATTAAGACAGTATTCATTCAGACAGACAGCGAGTAGACCTGGCTATCACCTTGAAAAACTGAGAAGGTATCTGTGAGGCTTGAATGTTTGTGGAAGGAGGGCGCTGCCAACTACGGCCTCCATAGGATTACATAATAAGATTATGTCTGAGGTTGATATTGCTCTTTTTGAGAGGGGGCACGGGTGGCCCAGTCGTCTAAGGCGCCGCAATTCGCTGTACAGAGGTGCGTCCCTTGGGCACGTCAGAAACCTATGATCATGGGTTCGAATCCCGGTTCGGCCCGATTATGTTTCTAGGTTTGTCATCACCACACCCGTGCTCTTAGGTTTCACCGAAGTGGTAAACGTCTGAGACCTGAGTCACTTGGGGCTTTCCTCCCACATTAAGCTGACACGCCGTGATATGACAGGAATACAGTTAAAAGCGGCGTTAAACACAACTCACTCACTCACTCGAGTCCATGTCAACAGGTATTGACCTCACATAAAGTATACAATAGTTTTATTATATAATATAAGATAGCTACGAAGAACGAAGCGTGGTTTATTTCACGATAAAACATCACTTCTATCATTTCTGGAGATTCGAAGATGCGCTCGCAAATAGATGACGAAAATTGGACAACGTTATTTTTCAGAGGGATTTGTCTAGTGAGTTGTGCCCCATGTTTGTAGATGGGCAACCTTGATAAACGCAATGGCCGAACGCTGGCACCAAAAAGTGGGAGAGATATGACTTCAGTATTAGGAGGTGCAGATAATCGACGTACAAATTGTGGGAACATCCGGGAAATACCTAACTTAAGCCTCCCGTTCATTATACATCTTCCCGAGGCAAGAGAGTTAACTGACTTTAAAAGTCCAGTTTCACCCTTGCCGAACTAGGCTTGAATTACTGGGCTCGATCGTAGCGCCACCAGTGGCTATTACCAGTTATGTCCCCTCTAAGCCTCTCCTATGGACCAATCAGATTCCACCTCTCGTGTCACTTGCGTTTGCTTCACACAAAAAGGTGGCGCCCAGTCAGGACGATCTGATCGATAATCAAGAT
The DNA here is from genome assembly GCF_023055435.1 of Haliotis rufescens. Lineage (NCBI taxonomy): Eukaryota > Metazoa > Mollusca > Gastropoda > Lepetellida > Haliotidae > Haliotis > Haliotis rufescens. The sequence goes on from NW_025963802.1 coordinate 3,927,519, forward strand.
CTATATTGTGATAAAACGGGTCTTACATTGCGAAATGCATCAAATCACGTGAGCACCTTGATTAAAAACATGAAAAGATTTGGAAAATATCTGTTGACAACGAGTTGGCGGTGCATATGCTTTGCAAATCCTGCAATCGATCGAAATCTGCACGACAGTTTAACAACCGGATTTCGATTTCGGTTCGCGATTTTGATTGGACTATGCATAGACTCGTTAGACAAGCCAAACTGTAACTCAATAATACCAGCCTAGTTCGGCAAGGGTGGAAACTGGACTTTTATAGTCATAATATGGGCCTGTCTGACATTGCCGAGGTCGGATTCTATTTAGGGAGTTATCATTATTTAAATCTGGGTAAATATTTATAAAGCTGGGATGGGTCGCATCCTGGTGCGACCGTGAGCTGTGTTGTTTTCAGCTTGTATTTTATTTATATTTTCATACTTAGGAAGACCTTCAGTACAATGTAAACATATGGACATGTTTCTTAACATTAGTGCATTAGAACTTCTTAATAAAATAATTGATTGGATTCTAGACGCTAATGAGTAAATAAGTAAGCATACAACTACACTGTATGTCTGGGACGGGTAACTCGGGTACTCGGGTCGGGTTGGTCCTGAGTAGGACCCGGGTGCCCACAGGACTACCCGGACCCGTGGTTAGTCGCGTGATATATTGCTTCATGACAAAAATTCACTATAACTACATGGATACACAAGTCACCTATGTTCGCCTTTCTTCAAGACTTTGACATGGGTGAAATGTGTGAAGCCCATTTCATGTGTCCCGAGCCGTGATATTGCTGGAATATTGCTAAAAGCGTCATAAAACCACACTCACTCACTCTTCAAGACTATTAACGCATTCTCTCTGAATTATATGTTTGAATAAAAATAAAACTTAAGACAACTTCAGTTTTTAGGCATGACCAGATCGTTTTATACGTGTATCTAAATACATTTTGCCAGGGCTACGGTCAAACTATTCCCAATCGCACATTTTGTACCTATCTTTTAAAACCAACAGCGGGTACCCGGGTGGTGGGTGTGTGTACCCGGGTAGTAAATCTGTACTCGTCCCAGTCCTACATACAACTATAAATGCAATAAGCCAGAAGTTGTTGTCCATAACGTTGTACGCGTCCTTCTGAGTGAGTGGGTGAGTTGGGTTTAATGCCGCTTTTAACATTATTCCAGTTATATCACGACGTGTCAGCTTAATGTGGGAGGAAAGTCCGAAGTGATGCAGGTCTCAGACGTTTACCACTTTGGTGAAACCCACGAGCACGGATATGGTGCTGACCAACCTAGAAACATAATTGGGGTGAACCGAGATTCGAACCCATGATCATAGGTTTCTGGCGTGCCCAAGGGACGCAACTCTGCATAGCGAATTGCGGCGCCTTAGACGACTGGGCCACCCGTGGGCCCCCGCTTCCTTCTTTTATACAGATTCATATATAAAGTACAATGATTTTAATGGCATATACCTAATATTAAACTGAGACTAGAAAATACATCACAAGCCACAAATGATACTCATCTTCAATCCTATTCAAATTACACAGTGGCTATATTCTCGCATTCCTTGGCATGTCACGATATTGTCAATTAAAAGCATATGTGAGGAACGTCTAGATTTCGATAGAACATGCCTAATTATTTTAACACTACTTTCAAACTGTTACTGTTGTGCATATAGAGAATCTCACTTCTCAAAGTGGAAAAATTCCGAGGCTTGCCGAGGATTTTTGCCACTTTTATCATCGAGTGTTGATATATTTGATATCAAAAGACACGAGGGTGAGATTTTATTTATCATCCAACATCATTCTTTCAACTTTTTCAATTTGTAGACAGTAATTAGCAGTGTCTTCAGTGTACAAAGTACTGCAAACAGCTTCAGTAGCAGAGCCATTAGTGATGTCATTTGATTGTGACGTCATGGCAACCAGTGACGTCACAATGGTCTGCAAAGCATTGTGATGTAATGTCATTGCAGCGATATCTACAGTGTAGATATTGCTTGATCTAATCCAAGCATATCTCCTGTGGGAGCCAGTTTTGGATGATAAATGTGTTTTAACATTTATAATACAGAAATTTATTGGATGAAGATGAAGACTAACATCAGTTTTGCAAGTACATATTCTTTAACCTTTGTGTGAAAGAGTTCATATCAAATGTGAATTGAAATTTACATTTTGTTCATGCTGTACATAGCCATAACCACATTTTTATAACATTTGTGACCCAATTTCGTTTTACATTAAGTCATACCTTAACATTATGTTGAAACATAACTTTGGATACCTAATGAGTGATATAATCAGTTTTTGTAATCCAATATTTTATAACCTTAATATTTATGCATGTCATGGTTGTTTGTCAAAGAGTGAGTGAGTGAGTATGGTTTTACGCCGCTTTTAGCAATATACCAGCAATATCACGGCGGGGGACACCAGAAATGGGCTTCACACATTGTACCCATGTCGGGAATCGAACCCGGGTCTTCGGCGTGACGAGCGAACGCTTTAACCACTACGCTACACGACCGCCCCTGTTTGTCAAAGAGAATATAATAAAAATTGTCAATGCAAGAGAATAACCAGCCTAGATTTTCTGCGGAAACAGATTCCAATTTGCGGAAAGGGCAAATAGCTGTGGAAATTATATGAAAACTGAAAATCAGTGATGACACCAGGTGTTCGCGAAAAGGGTAAGCCTGTCTGCCCTCCCGGTAGCACCCGCCATTCATACAATTTGCAGAAAAAAAGTAATTATTTATTGTCTGATCCCGACAGCAGTACTCCTGCCTTGCGAAGTCAGCCTATAAACACACCAAACAATCAAGTGATCGATGAACCAGAAAATCCAGTGACACGAGAGTTCCATTAAGGACTGACACAGGCTGATACGACTGGCGTGTTGAGATCCGCTTTGGTAATCCATAATCTTGTCTTTCTCTACCACGTTTCATCAACGTCGAATACCTGTACACCTTTTGCAAGACTGTTCCGGGACAAGGTTGCACGTCCTCATTGTCCATGTCAGGTTGTGACTGAGTGACACTATCAGGTCGGTGGAGTCTCCCTCGACATGACGTCACCCACACGGAGCTACGTGCACGGCGTCACGAACACATGCCCTCCACCGTGTAATGCGTGAACAGTACGATCAATAGAGACAGACAGCCACGAGGCACATTAGACCACAACGGCGTACATGTGAACATAACTTTAAGAAAAGGCATTATGTGGGTTAACCTTACCGTTTCACATTGGTAGATCCGACAGAAAGTGAGAGACGTTGTCCCTAATGTACCATCAGGTGTCACCTATGAAAAATACAGTGTTGTAAATCTCATGGGAGTTCAAACTGTCACACACTTCGTTCTGTTGTTGCACGTGGTGCATAGCGTGCAGTTGTATACACAGAAAACAGAAAGCGTGGCAGGGCAAACAGCTACACGTCAATATGTGTGGCCAACAGGTCCATGTTCAGTCTCAACACTAACGTGTTAAATGACGCCTGCAAGACACATGATTATCATATATCTTACACACACCCTTGCTAGATACATGGTTAAGAGATATATTCTATACTCCCTGCAAGAGATAAATATAGTTGATATATATTTTACATACCCTCTGCTAGAGACATGGTTAAAATATATGTTACATACTCTCTGTAAGAGACATAGTTAAAATGTATTTTATATACCCCTGCTGGAGACATGGTTAATAGAAACGTTAAATACTCCCTGCTAGAGACATGGTTAATAGAAATGTTAAATACTCCCTGCTAGAGACATGGTTAATAGAAATGTTAAATACTCCCTGCTAGAGACATGGTTAATAGAAATGTTAAATACTCCCTGCTGGAGACATGGTTAATAGAAATGTTAAATACTCCCTGCTGGAGACATGGTTAATAAAAAATAATACACCCCCTGTTGGAGACATGGCTAATAGATTTGCCATTTCCCCTCTGCTGGAGACAAGGTTAATAAATACGTTATATACCCCCTGCAAGAAACGTGGTTAAATTGTTCGTTATATACACCTGTATATGTTTCATGTATCAATCAAAATGTGATGGAATTCTAATTCTGTCACACGTATCGGAGCAAGCAACTTACCTTGAACAGCCCCACAGTCGAGATGGTGTCAGGTGTTATGTCACGTTACGTGATGAACGGTTTAATCCTGGAAGGATAAGGATGGCTTTTTTTTCTAACCGTAATATATTCAATATTAGAAGAACAGTTGTGTGTGCAGGTGTCACTTGCGTGTAACCAACAGACCAGGATTTGTACCGTAGATTGGTCACTTGTTGAAATAGTACATGAGAAATACCACGTGACATTTCGCGCTTGAAATCGTTATGTCAGATGTATTCGTATGTGTTCGTGCGTGGTGTGTGTGTGTCTTAGGGGGTATAGAGGCGGGCTCTCACTGTCAAGGAGTGGGTTTGGGGGGAGGTAGCATTGTATCGGATTCGAACAAAATAGTTGCTGATTATTCAACCACCCAAAAATAAACCTATGATTAGCATGGTGCAAAAGGTGCATTGTATCGATTGCTGTGTAGGCAAGTGAAGCCACTGTTGATGTTTTTTACAGGGATCATACGTGACCAATATAGAACCCTGTATCCATTGTTTGTCGACAATTTGGGTATCGGTTGGTTATAAAATTTGATTTGGTTGGTTTGTTGTTTAACGCCGCACTCAGCAATATTCCAGCTATATGACGGCCGTCTGTAAATAATGGAGTCTGGACAAGAAAATCCAGTGATTAATATCATGTGCATCAACCCACGCAATTGGCATTGATGACCGTGCATCAACCAAGTCAGCGAGCCTGCCCACCCGATCCCGTTAGTCGCCTTTTACGACAAGCATAGTCGCCTTTTACGGCAAGCATGGGTTGCTGAAGACCTCTTGCTATCAACCACTGGTTAGTAGGGTCAAGAGGAAAATTTCACCACCTGCGGCATACAACATTTGCTCACCGACTGTTAATGCCCATACGTAATTTCAAAAATATTATATTGTTCACGATAGCGGGTTGGTAAATCTGTTGTAGAGCGTAGGTTCATCACGGCGAGAAACAGGGTTCGCTTCCCTTCGTGTCCCCTCGCCGTAATATGACTGACATGCAATCTCATTAAAATCAGACCTTAGTTCTCGCTACCGCTAAACAAAGATCTGAAGACATCCCATTAGGGGTCATGTCAGACCGACCTTTCATCCGACCAATCAGTGCGTCGCTTACCAGATTATGAAAGTGACAGTCGGAGTGTGATTTCTAATCATACAACCTCGAAAACTTTAACATTGGGTATACCGAACTATAGTTACGGGTTTAACGACTGATTCCTTACAATCTAGACCATCTATTACCCATTCAAGAATGTTTTTTGTTCAGGTTTCAAATTTTTAATCGGAATTTGTCAAAATATGTTTCGAAGCGAAGTCGCCAATTTGAAATTAGTGCCGTAAAGCACGAGAAAGCTGCCTTCTGATTGGTCATTCCATTTGTCGGTCAAAGTTCGCGCAAGGTCGGTCTGACGTGACCCGTAATCGGATGTCCTCAGATCTTTGTTCAAAGGTAGCGAGAACTAAGATCTGATTTTAATGAGATTGACTGACATGTTGCCAAAAGCGACATACAACTCTTTCTCACTCATTCTGTCGGATACATCAACTACTGCTTCTCAGTGCCAATATACACATCGTGTCCCGACGGCGTGGAGCGTTGCTCATATGATCATTCGCTTACCATGTGGTCCAGATTCGAATATTTACCATCTGGCGTCTCAAAGCTGGAATATTGCTTAGTGCAGCGTTAAACAACAACAACAACAAACAAACAAAAGATACCCCAAACATTGTTGCTACCACGTCAAGATACTCGACCAGATACCCTTATGTCATTGTAGGTCAAGGGTACCCATCTCAGAACATTTCTGAAATAAATTGCTATTTTTGTTTTGGACAGGTAAATGGAAAGTTCTGAAAGAACCGAGTTTCCCATCTACGAGCAAGCCCTTTCTCCCACATCAATCTCATTTCGTGTATGCGTGTGAAGGTCACAGCTTTATACTTTCTGGGACAATATATTACCTAGAACAGTTTAACTGTATAACATCGCTTGTAAGGTGACAGATCGTTTACCTGGAGCAGGTAAACTGTAAAACATGACCTCTAATTTTGCAGATTGTTACCTGGAGCAGGTAAACTGTATAACATAACTTGTAAAGTGACAGATCGTTTACCTAGAGCAGCTAAATTGTATAACATCACTTATAGTGTGACAGATCGTTTACCTAGAACATTCTAACTGTATAACATGACTTGTAATGTGACGGATCGTTTACCTGGAACAGTTTAACTGTATAACATGGCTTGTAAAGTGACAGATCGTTTACCCGGAGCAGGTAAACTGTATAACATGGCTTGTAAAGTGACAGATCGTTTACCTGGAGCAGGTAAACTGTATAACATGACTTGTAATGTGACAGATCGTTTACCTGGAGTAGGTTAACTGTATAACACGACTTGTAATGTGATGGATCGTTTACCTGGAGCAGGTAAACTATATAACATGACTTGTAATGTGATGGATCGTTTACCTGGAGCAGGTAAACTGCATAACATGACTTGTAAAGTGACGGATGGTTTACCTGGAGCAGGTAAACTGTATAACATGACTTGTAAAGTGACGGATGGTTTACCTGGAGCAGGTAAACTGTATAACATGACTTGTAAAGTGACGGATGGTTTACCTGGAGCAGGTAAACTGTATAACATGACTTCTAATTTGGCAGATCGTTTACCTGGAGCAGGTAAACTGTATAACATGACTTGTAATGTGACAGATCGTTTACCTGGAGCAGGTAAACTGTATAACATGACTTGAAAAGTGACGGATCGTTTACCTGAAGCAGGTAAACTGTATAACACGACTTGTAATGTGACGGATTGTTTACCTGGAGCAGGTAAACTGTATAACATGACTTGTAATGTGACAGATCGTTTAACTGGAGCAGGTAAACTGTATAACATGACTTGTAATGTGACAGATCGTTTACCTGGAGCAGGTAAACTGTATAACATGACTTGTAATGTGACAGATCGTTTACCTGGAGCAGGTAAACTGTATAACATTACTTGTAAAGTGACAGATCGTTTACCTGGAGCAGGTAAACTGTATAACGTGACTTGTAAAGTGACAGATCGTTTACCTGGAGCAGGTAAACTGTATAACATGACTTGTAATGTGACGGATCGTTTACCTGGAGCAGGTAAACTGTATAACATTACTTGTAATACGACAGATCGTTTACCTGGAACAGTTTAACTGTATATAACTGCCACAACTTGTCATATGGCAGATCGTTCACCTAGGACAGTTAAACGGATTAACATAAGTTGTAATGTTACAGATCGTAAACCTGGAACAGTTTAACTGTATATAACTGCCATAACTTGTCATATGGCAGATCGTTCACCTAGGACAGTTTTACGGGTTAACATAAGTTGTAATGTTACAGATCGTTTACCTGGTAACGTTAGACAAGTCTCACGCCACCCTTGCAGTCGGAGATAATAAAGGTTTGTCTCCACCGGAAATGGCTCAGAATAGATTCCACCTAATGTATATATTCCTCTGTAAAGGGCAGCATCTACCTGTCATACCTGTAGTGAAAACAAAAACAACTTCCACTGTTTTCCATGCATTAATCTGTTTTCTGATGTTATCTTTCACCATATTGCAAATCCCATGGCCAAGATAACCTTCACCTTGACCTTCACCTTGGCCCCGACAGGTCAATGTGTATGACAGAGGACAGAGATAAAACTACATGTATGTTATAACCAAGCACTAATAAACAAAACGTTTTTTTCAAAACATCATTAGAACATTTATCGCTGTGTCTACATAATGCCGCGAAATTCGTGTTGCGAATTAGAGTAGTCCCCCCTTACACCAAGTGGTCAGTCGTGGACCTACGATTATCGCTTTATTCATGGATATCGATATAGTAATGAAATTAATGAAACTCCGAAATAAATAGGTATCGATTTTCGATGTGTTTACTTAAATTGAACATTTTTCCTGCCGATTATTGATCCTGTTTTATTTTCAAGTTCAGGGACATATATTTTTTTCCTATTTGCGTATTCCGTTGCGTACATCATTGTTGGATACATCAAAGAAACCATCGTCAATTGTTCACATTTTCTGTATGCATTAAGTTCATGGACGGAGTAGGGCTCATTTGACTGACGTGAGTAATAAAGGCGTCATTTCTTAAGTGACTAAAATAAACAAAAGTCATAATAATGATTACTACACCGTAAATCGATCATATGTATTCACGGATGATGGAGGAACGTGATGGAGGTATTCCCGGTGCAAACAAACATGGCGGACTGATGTCAGGTTTAGTGTAAACTGGTTCCCTGCTTGCTCAACTTGGACAACATGGTGATGTGTAGAGACGGGACCCAGCTTAGGTATACTGCTGGAATCAGAATGCCTCCAGCTTGCCGAAAAAAGGAACTGAAATAAACCTCCGACCTAATGTGAAACGACATTCCTAATGCACTAAACTTTATATCAGAAAGTGCAGTACCATTATCTAGCGAAGCGATTTTGGTGAAATCAAGGAAACTGAATTGCCTAACTAGTCTCAGTTTCGAACCTACCAGCCCCTGTACAACTACCTGTGTGGCTGTGTAGCTGTGCGTCTAGGGTTCAGTCCTGCCTCATACTGAAGCACATGTTGTGTCTCCTAAAGCTACTGACTTTGTCCGAAAAATACCTCTGTTCATCCACACAGTGAATGGGTACCCGGTAGGATGAGATGGCATTGTAACTGTTAGCTTACTAGCGCCTCACGGGCAGATTTGGTTGTATACTACTTAAAGGGCAAGTTCACACGGAAATGAACCTATTTTTCTTGTACTTTTTCCACATTAAAAGTGTAAACCTAGAGGTGTCAAAGACAAAAATATAAAAATATCACAATTAATTAACATATTTTTCGCATTAAAACGATTTATATTTTTCACATTTACCAAGTGTTCTATTTCCACAACAAAAACACCATGGCTTATGCCCCTTGCAATATGACGTCATTGGTGCCAATTGATAAACATTATGACGTCATCATGCTTTGTTAGAGCCGCTTCACGTGGTGTAGGTCTAGGTGTGTGATTCTAGCGTCTAAGATGCCAGCCAGCATAGTGTTATGCTGAGTCACCACTGCGCCGGATTGTGTCGTAGGCCATGTTGTTTTACCGCAAACTGGTACTTGATATCTTTTGCGTTGAAAATAGACAGGGACCCAGTTGAATTGGCACCAATTACGTCATAATCTAAGGGGGATAACTCAGGCATGTTTAGCTCGAAAAACGAAGGCCTCATAACGGCATATCATTTTCACACTATTGTGAGCTTCCTACTTTCACTGTGAAAAAATGAGTGTATATTTTCAAACACAGATACTAATTAATTCTAAAATTGCGTTTTGTTTAGAAAAAGAAAGAAAGTGATTTTTGCGTGTACACTTCCCCTTTAAGGGGCAGAGGGTAATAATAGTTTCGCGCTTTGAGCTCACATCAGTATTCATTTATTCATTCATTCATTCATTCATTCATTTATTTAAGTCTGGAAGATTAAGATGTATATCGGACAGATACTCTTTCTACCTTGCAAGTAGGCCTACTGATTAAGATTTTTGTTCTTTCAGTATACCATGCGGCCATCGCTGTTTGTACCAATCACTTCCCATTTCGTTTTGTCACTTTCCAGGACGTCATAAAAATTATAAATAGCGCGATTCCTCATCTCTGGTGTGTGACTTCTTTTCATCATCAGTAAAATGTATTTTGTCATCAAGTGACTTTAAATTATCTTTTACAATGAACGTACACAACAATATCTCGAAAACTGTCAACCCTACCTGCTTGACTGCTGATTGTGCAAATGACCTATTTACATTTAATTACGTCATGAGACACTTGACTGACTAATATTAGATACAAAATGGCGGCGGAAGAGGGCAGTATTCCTGTGTCTAACGGAAAAGAATATCATTATAATATCCTATACAATTACGATTCCGGTCACCCAGATGACATTGAAAAGTCGCGATTGATAGCGGAGAGGATCGCAGATACACTGTCATCTATCGGGTTCCGTTCTTCGTACTATTATGACCGGGATTGCCTCCCGGGGACGAATGTGTTCGGGGAGTTGTTCCGGGTGGTTGAAAAGTCTGAGTACACAATCGTCGTCCTCACCCCGGGGTTTGTCTCGGGCAGTTGGAATCGATATACACAGCAGGCCTCCTTCAAGGAGCTTCTGGAGAGGGGCAGGTCTCATCGCTTTCTGCCCTTGTGTTTTGGGCTGGATCAGGCTAATATGCGAGTACCAATAGAACTTGACACACAAGCATCTCTGGAGTTTTCACCTGACTGGGAGAATGACGCGGAATCCTGGATAAAGTTGAAGAGGGTGTTCACAGAAGAAAGGTCAGTTGCTGCATCGGACGTGTACAGCAACCAGCGAATCGGCGACCCTGTGCAAGGTGAGTTCAGAAGTTCGGTATCAGTTAACTTTAATTTCCATACCACAATAAGTCTTAATAATAATAATATTTAACTCGAACTGTCAAAGCGAAACTACAGCACCAAACTTTAGAGTTATTTCCCTTTGATAACCGGGCTTAACCAACCATAAGCTAAATCACTGAACTTTGAACCTTTCTCAGGAGGGTGCTGTGTTCAGTGAAACGGCATCATTTCTTAATCCAGAAAGTTATTAATAATTTGAGTGAAAATGTCAGTAATCCGGAATTGACTTAATCAACGTGTCACTGTAATTTGTTATTGTGATTCAGAAACCAACCCACAGAGAGGCCACCAAGCTGAAAACCTTGGTTCCCCAACAACAACCTCTGAATATAACCCGAATCAGAATGAAGGTGAGTGTAGCATAATTTATAGTTGTCATTCTTAAATTTGACGTCAGGCAAGAAACAATAGTTACTTTGTTATGCGAATTTCTTTCGCTTCCGAGTGAGTGAGTGAATTTGGTTTTACGCCGCTTTTAGCAATATACCAGCAATATCACGGCGGGGGACACCAGAAATGAGCTTCACACATTGTAATCATATCGGGAATCGAACTCGGGTCTTCGGCGTGACAAGCGAAGGCTTTAACCACTAGGCTACCCGACCGCTCCCTTTCGGTTCAATAGGGCGTGCTTAAACTTTTCGCGAACACCTGGTGTCATCAATGGTTTTCATTATCCATTCATATAATTTTCACTACTATTTTGTCGTTTACGCCCAATGGAATTGTTCGGCAAATAGTCGACACTGGTTATCCTCTTGCGTTGATTTTTTAATATTATCATTTTAATAATTTAAATCATTCCTAGCCCAAATCAGATGTTGCGAATTTAACGCATTAATATACAAACGTCTCTGCATCTTGTAGGATAGGTTACACGAACCAGATGCAACTATGCGACTGCCTCCTCTTAACATTGACAGTTGATGTCACGGGTGACCAGCCGTCTGAAGGAGGATCCTCCTCAGAAGGGCAGTGGCATATCATCTACTCACGCACACCCCTGCAGGACTCTGACCGTCAAGGTCAAGGACAAGGTGATGTCACAGAGAGAGGAGGAACAGACGAAAGACTTCAAGAGACAAGTCTTGACCTTGATGGTGATAATCAAGATCAAGATGATTTTACATGGAGAGCAGCTGACGAAAGACTTCCAGAAGCAAGTCTGGTCCACGATGGTGAATGTGAAGGTAAAAGTGCGTGTTCGGTTCAAAATTCAATTTTGCCACGTCAACCATATCTGACGTAAACAAGCTCTGCATTCTAAATGCCACTGAAAGAAGAAATTGAAAACTCTGTTATTTATCTCCTAACTCAGTCACTATAATCATTTAGTTCCTCGTTTATAGGATTACAGCAACGTATAGCTGGAATATTGCTAAAAGCGGCGTAGAACCATACTCACTTATCATTCCAGCTATAACTCGATTATCGACAGCTATACCAGCGACTGAAGGTATCACGAACAACCAACGCCATCGGGGTACGGTGACCCAATAACTTAGCTGTGTTTTTCTGACAAGATCTGTGATATGTCACTGATTGTTGCTCATGCTTTCAGCCACTGGTTTGTCTTGTCCATACCCGATTATTTACATGCTGTTGTGGTGCTGCTAGAAAATGTCTGACTGAGGCGTTAAATTACGAGCACTCACTCACTCACTCACTCGCACATTTAACAGATTTTATTTTGCATACAGTTACCATACTTATTTGACGGGTTTTTTGTGTGTTTTATTTTTCACAGATTTGTGGCACGCGTTTGCAAAACGTGTTTTCTTCAGCATAGCAGAGAACCTATTCGCGGTTGACTCGTTGAGTCGGATACCTGGTGGACACAATTGATTTTAGTCAGGAAGAAGACGTGTGAGTGAGATTAACGCCGCTCTAGGGATTATACCAGTCTTTTGGCGGCTGGGGAATTGTAGAGAGCGTTTTACACATGTACACATGTAGGGAGCAGAAGATGGACTTTTGGCGTGACTAACGAAAGCTTCAACCACCATACTACTCAACCACTCAATGGGGAAAATAAGGCGTGTATCCAAGTATATTTTTCTCCACATTCGACTTCTGATGAAAAGCTACCAAACCAGTTTTTCCCAGAAAGCCATTTACATTCTCAACTCAACGAATCATTCTGGACGTTGTTTGTTTATATTTACCCGCTTTGTTTTTTTATAAGAAATAAAATATTAAATTACTTTAATGCTCTTAAATTGCTTTTGACCGAAAATTAGGATCTGCACATAAACAATGGATTTTGGAGTCCTGTCACTGATGCAGGAATGCTTCTTGACGAGCAGATGAAGGAATGCATGTTTCTATATGACGGCAGTGTTACACCAACATGGCCAACTAGTAAATATGAGGCGAGAAGCATGGACCAGGAACAGCCGTCACGTGGGATTTCAAGCCATGCTAACTAGCCTTCCATAAACAACACTTAAGACATTTAAGCATCTGTGAATAAATCTGCCTTTGTAGTTTCCAGAGGAAAAGGCCAGCTATGTGTAAATTGTCCTCAATTATATACAAGAAGAACCGTCTTGAAGAATGCACGGTTCACAGTGGAGGATAGAGACACACTGACTGACATGGGTACCGCCAGATTATATGTTACTTTTAATACGGTTGGAAAAGTTCTGAAACTTCCATAACGGGGGTGGAATGTGCTTCAAAATCGTTTTCTTAGCTCAATGTTATTTGCAACCATGTTAATAAATGACAGTATCACACATGTATCCGGATATCTCTGTGGTGTTGCCTGACAAATGGCCATGCAGGTATTCGGATATCCCTGTGGTGTTGTCTGACAAATCATCATGCAGGTATTCGGATATCCCTGTGATGATGCCTGACAAAGGATCATGCAGGTATTCGGATATCTCTGTGATGATGCCTGACAAAGGATCATGCAGGTATTCGGATATCCCCTTTGGTGTTGCCTGACAAACAACCATGCAAGTATTCGGATATCTCTGTGGTGTTCCCTGACAAATGACCGTGCATGTATTCGGATATCCCTGTGATGTTGCCTGACAAAGATTCATGCATGTATTCGGATATCCCTGTGGTGTTGCCTGACAAATGACCATGCAGGTATTCGGATATCTCTGTGGTGTTGTCTGACAAATGACCATGCAGGTATTCGGATATCCCTGTGGTGTTGCCTGACAAATGACCATGCATGTATTCGGATATCTCTGTGGTGTTGTCTGACAAATCACCATGCAGGTATTCGGATATCCCTGTGGTGTTGCCTGACAAATGACCATGCAGGTATTCGGATATCTCTGTGGTGTTGCCTGACAAATCATCATGCAGGTATTCGGATATCTCTGTGGTGTTGCCTGACAAATGGCCATGCAGGTATTCGGATATCTCTTTGGTGTTGCCTGACAAATGACCATGCATGTATTCGGATATCTCTGTGGTGTTGCCTGACAAATGACCATGCAGGTTTTCGGATATATCTGTGGTGTTGCCTGACAAATGACCATGCATGTATTCGGATATCTCTGTGGTGTTGTCTGACAAATCACCATGCAGGTATTCGGATATCTCTGTGGTGTTGCCTGACAAATCACCATGCATGTATTCGGATATCTCTGTGGTGTTGCCTGACAAATCACCATGCAGGTATTCGGATATCCCCTTTGGTGTTGCCTGACAAACAACCATGCAAGTATTCGGATATCTCTGTGGTGTTCCCTGACAAATGACCGTGCATGTATTCGGATATCCCTGTGATGTTGCCTGACAAAGATTCATGCATGTATTCGGATATCCCTGTGGTGTTGCCTGACAAATGACCATGCAGGTATTCGGATATCTCTGTGGTGTTGTCTGACAAATGACCATGCAGGTATTCGGATATCCCTGTGGTGTTGCCTGACAAATGACCATGCATGTATTCGGATATCTCTGTGGTGTTGTCTGACAAATCACCATGCAGGTATTCGGATATCTCTTTGGTGTTGCCTGACAAAGGATCATGCAGGTATTCGGATATCTCTGTGGTGTTGCCTGACAAATGACCATGCAGGTTTTCGGATATCCCTGTGGTGTTGCCTGACAAATGACCATGCAGGTATTCGGATATCCCTGTGGTGTTGCCTGACAAATGACCATGCATGTATTCGGATATCTCTGTGGTGTTGTCTGACAAATCACCATGCAGGTATTCGGATATCTCTGTGGTGTTGCCTGACAAATGGCCATGTAGGTATTCGGATATCCCTGTGGTGTTGCCTGACAAAGGACCATGCAGGTATTCGGATATCCCCTTTGGTGTTGCCTGACAAATCACCATGCAGGTATTCGGATATTTCCGTGGGGTTGCCTGACAAATGACCGTGCATGTATTCGGATATCCCTGTGGTGATGCCTGACAAATGACCATGCATGTATTCGGATATCTCTTTGGTGTTGCCTGACAAATGACCGTGCATGTATTCGGATATCTCTGTGGTGTTGCCTGACAAATGACCATGCAGGTATTCGGATATATCTGTGGTGTTCCCTGACAAATGACCATGCAGGTATTCGGATATCCCTGTGGTGTTGCCTGACAAATGACCATGCATGTATTCGGATATCTCTGTGATGTTGCCTGACAAATGACCGTGCATGTATTCGGATATTTCTGTGGTGTTGCCTGACAAATGACCATGCAGGTATTCGGATATCTCTTTGGTGTTGCCTGACAAATCACCATGCAGGTATTCGGATATCCCTTTGGTGTTGCCTGACAAATGACCATGCATGTATTCGGATATCCCTGTGGTGTTGCCTGACAAATGACCATGCAGGTATTCGGATATCTCTTTGGTGTTGCCTGACAAATGACCATGCAGGTATTCGGATATCCCTGTGGTGTTGCCTGACAAATGGCCATGTAGGTATTCGGATATCCCTGTGGTGTTGCCTGACAAAGGACCATGCAGGTATTCGGATATCCCCTTTGGTGTTGCCTGACAAATCACCATGCAGGTATTCGGATATTTCCGTGGGGTTGCCTGACAAATGACCGTGCATGTATTCGGATATCCCTGTGGTGATGCCTGACAAATGACCATGCATGTATTCGGATATCTCTTTGGTGTTGCCTGACAAATGACCGTGCATGTATTCGGATATCTCTGTGGGGTTGCCTGACAAATGACCATGCAGGTATTCGGATATCTCTGTGGTGTTCCCTGACAAATGACCATGCAGGTATTCGGATATCCCTGTGGTGTTGCCTGACAAATGACCATGCATGTATTCGGATATCTCTGTGATGTTGCCTGACAAATGACCGTGCATGTATTCGGATATTTCTGTGGTGTTGCCTGACAAATGACCATGCAGGTATTCGGATATCTCTGTGGTGTTGCCTGACAAATCACCATGCATGTATTCGGATATCCCTTTGGTGTTGCCTGACAAATGACCATGCATGTATTCGGATATCTCTGTGGTGTTGCCTGACAAATGACCATGCAGGTATTCGGATATCTCTTTGGTGTTGTCTGACAAATGACCATGCATGTATTCGGATATATCTGTGGTGTTGCCTGACAAATGACCGTGCATGTATTCGAATATATCTTTGGTGTTGCCTGACAAATGACGTGTGTACGGCTGCTTGTACTTGTCCGGACTGATGCCGATTTTATAGTGCTAGCTCACTGAGATACCATATTAAACATGAATACACAACTCAGAACAGTAAACTGCCTTTCATTAATATCAACCTGATGATATCAACTTTAACTATTATCGTTTGGGTGTAAACTTGTCGTGTCGGGAAACCATTGTGTATAATGTACAAGTTGTAGAAGAAAAAGCATACATTAGTACACCCCTCCCTCTTTTGAGTGAGTGAGTGAGTGCGTGAGTGAGTGAGTGAGTGAATGTAACGCCACTTTTAACAGTATTCCAGTTATATCACGGCGTGTCAGCTTAATTGTAGGTAAGCCCGAAGTGATGCAGGTCTCAGACGTTTACCACGAGCACGGATATGGTGCTGACAAACCTAGGAACATAATCGGGTTGAACCGGGATTCGAACCCACAATCATAGGTTTCTGGCGTGCCCAAGGGCCGCAACTCTGCACAGCGAATCGCGGCGCCTTAGACGACTGGGCCACCCGTGCCTCCTCCCTCTTGTAACTCCAATTCAACGCATTCAGTAATAGACAGGTTTTGAGCACATTTGACTGTTCAAGGATCTGCATAGTGGACACAGGTAATTAAATATCTAACCTGTCCATACAAAGTTGGAGCGGAAAAAAGGTGACTATCTTGAGGTCATTATGATAATGAATATAAAAACACTCATAACTACAACCGACGCCGTGGTCTGGTGGTAGAGCGTCCGACAGGAGAGCGGAAGGTCCGGGGTTCGATCCCCAGCCGCGTCATACCAAAATATGGTACCCTGTCTGGTGCTCGGCATCAAGGGCTTGTCGAACATGTCTATTCATGTGTTTCAGGCATTTCGATTGAGATGTGGACGTGTAGCGATGAGGCGACATTCTGTCATGTATGTTGATGCTGGAGAGCTGTTATAATACTCACAGGTATAATTGTGTTTACTATCACATGGGTATTGTGGCTGCAGGGCCTTTAAATACTTTGTATATATGTTTGCATTTCATTGGCTACACAATGTACAGTAGGCTGCAGAGCCATTAGAATACTTGGCCTTGGAAATGTTCGGTTGGCAGAACCATTATAATTCTGCTGTATTGGGTGTCAGTGGCCCATGTGTGATGGGTCAAATAAAGATTGTACATGTTTGTATAATATGTATTTGAAAAAGTATGTATGACGTGGGTGAAAGGTAATTCAAATACTGTATACTTCTCAGTTACTGATGCTGTTGCATTCGTAGGGAGAAAACGGTTCCAGAGCCTTTTGTATTAACAAAGGGTTTTATCTCTGGTTTTACGTGTCGGGCAAAGGGTTTTATCTCTGGTTTTACGTGTCGGGCAAAGGGTTTTATCCCTGGTTTTACGTGTCGGGCAAAGGGTTTTATCTCTGGATTTACGTGTCGGGCAAAGGGTTTTATCTCTGGTTTTACGTGTCGGGCCAAGGTTTTATCTCTGGTTTTACGTGTCGGGCCAAGGTTTTATCTCTGGTTTTACGTGTCGGGCTTCAGCCACCGTTACCATCTGTATGTTTCGATGTGTTATATTCGATGTTATATCATATGAAATGATGGCATATGGAGTGAAGTGATGTCACTGTGGTGTGTTGCGCGTTGTGCTTCGTAAATAAACTGCCGTGTACCGCACAGCAGTTCCAGTGTATATGTGTGTTATGTTGTGCTTTAGAGTTTGGTGTGGTCTAGGAGAATGAATAATAAACTAGTGTCCAAAAGAAACGATACCAACTTATTTTCAAATCTGTTTTTTACTCAGTGAATTGTCAAGTATGAAAACATGCCAATTCGTATTGCACATCCCAAACACAGCATAGTCGATAAAAAATACCGGGAACACGTGATCACTTCGGGGAAAAAACGTAAATTTCGTGAAAGTGACATTTCCCTCTCTAGCATGTTCTGCACGTGCAGAAAAACTGTATAAAACGGCTGATCAGACACGTTGATATCACAGCAACAAAAAGAACACAAGATATGCCACGTTTGACAGCCATCGAGAGAGAGAGAGCCGTTGGAATGGTCCAACAAGGAGCGTCACACGTCGACGTCGCCAGAAGGTTGGGCTGCGCACGCATCACTATCACCAGGTTGATGCAGCGGTTACGTCAGACAGGTCAGACGTCAGACAGGCCCAGGAGTGGAAGACCACGAGTAACCACGCCCCGTGAAGATCGTTACATCCGGGTATTACACCTGAGGAACCGCACCGTAACAGCGACGTCCACGGCGGCTACAGCTCTGGGACACAGGATCAGTCGTCAAACCGTCTACAGGAGACTACGGCAGTATGGTATCCGGCCACGTCATCCCTACCGCGGACCGCTCCTGACGCCTCGACACCGGAACAACAGACTGATCTGGGCCAGGCGAGTTCGACGTTGGCAACGGCGGGACTGGGCACGTGTTATGTTCTCTGATGAGAGCAGATTCCTCATCTTCAGAAACGATGGACGGCAGCTTGTATACCGACGATTTGGTGAACGTTTGGCGCCTAACTGTATCCAACAGGTCCGGCCGTTTGGAGGTGGAGGGTTAATGGTTTGGGGTGGCATATGTGGTGACGTCAAAACGATGCTTGTCGTAATTCGTGGAAACCTGAATGCACAGCGTTATCTTGATGACATCCTACGGCCTGTTGTGGTGCCCTTTACTCAGCAACAGCCTCGTGGACTCCTTTTCCAACATGACAATGCAAGGCCACACACAGCAAGATTGACACAGAACTTCCTTGCCAACGCCAACGTACAGGTTTTGCCATGGCCCGCATGTTCACCGGACATGAATCCCATCGAGCACTTATTGGACCACCTCGATCGGCAAATCCGACGTTGCCGTGTGCCTCCAGTCAACGTCCAGGACTTGGAACGATGTCTCCTCGAGGAATGGCAACGCATCACTCCCAACGTCATCAGACGTTTGACGTCATCAGTCCGTAGGCGTGTATTGATGCTCACGGTGGACATACCCGCTACTGACTTGACTTTGAGACGTGTGGTGTGACATTTCCCGTTGTTTCTGTGATCAGTGCTCTAACGAAATGTTCATTTTTCGACCCCACCCATCTTTAAAGGCTTGTCATATTGGTTGTACAGATTTTATTGAACTGAAATTTTTGTACAGATGTTGTGAAAGGATTTCTCAAAAGCATAACACCAATCCTAAACTTCTGCACTGTTTAGTTTTTCTTTTATGTCGTTGCAAACAGGTGGTATCGTTTCTTTTGGACACTAGTTTGATACATAGCCGACACAGTGTAGATAGATACATGTTGTTTTAGATTTTCATTAAAAACAGTTGATGCCATGCAAATCAGCATCACGAGTATAAGGGAGGGTCTGTGTACGGCAATGACAAATTGCGTTTTCGGCTTTTTATCCTCGTTTAACCAGGTTATTAAGTCTCCCTTTTATTGTGATTCAGACCCAGGACCCATTCGTCACAACAAGATTTTACGATGTATTCATCATTGCAACAAGCGTCGAAGTACAACCGGGTCGTCTTGAAACATAATGATTTACTTCCCCTGTCTGTTCTCCGGAACATTTCATGTGTAACAGTCTTCTGGTTTTGTTAGGGGGCGGTCGGGTAGCCTAGTGGTTAAAGCGTTCGCTCGTCAAGCCGAAGACCCGGGTTCGATTCCCGACATGGGTACAATGTGTGAAGCCCATTTCTGGTGTCCCCCGCCGTGATATTGCTGGGATATTGCTAAAAGCGGCGTAAAACCATACTCAGTCAGTCAGTCTGGTTTTGTTACACATAGCGAGCGATCTCCTGGATGATGCCGAGGTTCTGAGTGAGTGAGTGAGTAAGTATGGTTTTACGCCGCCTTTGACAGTGAGTGAGGGAGTATAGTGTTACGCCGCTTTTAACAATATTCCAGCAATATCACGGCGGGGGACACCAGAAATGGGCTTCACACACTGTACCCATGTCGGGAATCGAACCCGGGTCTTCGGCGTGACGAGCGAACGCTTTAACCACTAGGCTACCCGATCGCCCCTGACTTTGAATGTAGTTCAATGGGTACAGGGTACAGTACATGACATAAGACGATGACGATATCACACACTGGATGACACAGTTTATTTAAGCTTTACAGTTTATTTCACAGATATATTACGGGTCGTATCATTTGTTACGAGCAAAAACCATTTCCAAGTAAAGACACCAAATTCATTTATGCACCTTAAAGCACTTACGTGACAATATATGTGGACACATTCAGCATGAGCGGTACACGTTTAAGTATTGAAAATCTTGGTAACTTTTAATTACAGGTGGTTTTAGATTTAAAAAGTATCAACATCTCACAAATAAATCCATCGTAGACGCCAGCGTCATCCCTATTCAGTGTAGCGGAACCTGTAGCTACGTACCCCTGAGGGGTTCCCGAGTCAGAACACCTCCTATGTACATGTACCCCATGCTCGGCATAACGGGATCGGGTGGTCAGGCTCGCTGACTTGGTTGATGCATGTCATCGTATCCTAAGTGCGTAGGTCGATGCTCATGATGTCAACCACTGGGTTGTCTTGTCTGGACTCGATTCTTTACAGACCGCCGTCATAGAGTTGGAATGTTGTTCACTGCGGCGTTAAACAACAAACAAACAAAACACACATTGAACTATACACCTACCATTTTAACTGAAAATACAGTAAACTACGTTTATAACGAATACGCTTATAACGAACTAGCGGATATATCGAACTGTTTTTTTGGCCCCAGCCATTGTTGTATGTATGCTGTATGTATATTTATAACGAACTACGGTTACAACGAACTAAAATTAGTGGTCCCTTTGAGTTCGTTATAACCGTAGTGTATAGTGCCGACTAAAGTGGGTATCGGATGGTCAGGCTCTGAGATTGAGATATTTCTGAAATATCAAGAGTGCAAATACAATGACTTTTTATTTAAGCAAGATATTGATGGAAAAAGGAACATGGTGTCCCCTAGTCACGCTGAAGACCCGGGTTCGAATCCCGACATGGGTACAATGTGTGAAGCCCATTTCTGGTGTCCCCCGCCGTGATATAGCTGGAATATTGTTAAAAGCGGCGTAAAACCATACTCACTCACTTACTATATGGAAACACATGAGGGTAATCTCTTTATTATATAATGTCATTATTGAATTAATGGACATTTAAGAAACCCGTATGAATACAGTTTTTTAGTGAACCACATGATTAGTCATAAAGTGTCAATGGCTTGCAGACAAGTTTCGGGAAATCCATATTGAAACATTAGGAATATTGGTCAATATGTTATTATTAAAGAAGGTATATCGCATTGAAATATGGAACTTGGTGACTTTATTTGCATGGTTGTCGGATCCTGATATCAAATTATCGGATTGGTTTTTCGCAACGATAACACTGTCCTTCTATGATAAACAACGTTCCTGAAGACACGCTACAGCATAGTGTTGTATAGTTGTAAAATACCTGTCATACTTGAGATAATATAAAAACCAGGTATATTATCTTCACTTCAAATTTGTAGAACAAACATAGCCCAAAGTGTGTAATATATCTCGCCTTCAAATGACTGTGTAGACTGGCTGTAGGCCTCTGTCATTGCCGTGACTGTTATGAATGGAGCTCTGGATATGCAAGTTTTACTTATTGATTCATACCCTACCTGATTGTACGTGTTCTGGAGGGTGGCGATGTGGGTGTTGTACGTACGGCAGTGTGGCTACCACTGCATAGCCAATAGGGCAAAATCCAAAAATCCAGGCACGCTCAGTTTTCGAGGAGCAAACTCTTTGACAAGTTACCCCGCATTCCAACATTTAACTAACATTCCACAGCTGCATTGAGACCTCGCTAATCTGGACGGTAACGTTATCGGTGAAAGTGTCCGGTTTAACACATTGTCGGATTATCGAATCATGGTTACATGGTGTTTCTTTTGATATATTTTTCCTTTGATTTTCAGTGTTCCATTTATATAATTTTCACAACCATGTTGCCTTTTACACCCAATGGAGACTGAATATTCTCTGGCGTCTTGAGGTTTATGATATTCATATGTTATAATGGTCATGTTGGACCACGGACTTGCTCATTGTTAGATTCGGTATGAAGTTTGAAATAGCGGCCCTTTTCACTCATTTTAGCAATATTTTTTATCGAAAACTTGCAGGAGAAACAAACTATTTACGAACCATCGGAACATGTACGATTATATTCATGCAAATATTTCAGAGGTTACCGGACTGCCTCCGTGGTCTAGTGGTAGAGCATACGACCGGATAGCGGAAGGTCCGGAGTTCAATCCCCGGCCGCGACATACCAAAAGACGTTAAAAGATGGTACTTGTTGTTACCATGTCTGGCGCTCGGCATTAAGGGGCCAAAACAAGGACTGGTCGGCTCGGAGCCAGTATACTGTGTCTGAGTTGGGTATTCATGTTAAACTGCGGCATGGTATCTCAGTGGGTTAGCACTATAAATCGGCATCAGTCCGGACTAGTACAAGCAGCCACACACACACACGTGCATGAACGTCGCTATATAAGTGCAATAATCGTGGACGCGACGTTAAACCCCATTTCACCGTTACTTTATCATTTGACACTGTCAGTGGGCCCACCAATGCGCACCTTGTCCTTTAAACGCCCATAAATTTACACCTCGCCCTTTGCCTCGAATTACCATGTAACAATACAGGTAAAATACTTCCACAGAGTTAAATCCCCAACCGGCTGAATGTAAAGGCTACATAAAACGATTACATTACGTAAAGTACAAAGCAGACCAATACAACAACGATACTGTTGTTGCACCCATCGGTGTGGACCCTCAATGTTTAAATGGGGATTTCCTTATCGTCGCACAAGTGTATATAGCTGATATGCACTACTGACTAAAGTCGGACTAACACAAGGGTCGGGATCGACCAGCATGGCGGAGGGCTTGAGTCGATGTCCTCTACCATATGGGAAGGTCTACCATTTCAACGTCATCTACAACCACGCCCGGAGTCCCCTCTCAGTCACCCCAGACACACGACTGTCCCTTGCATTTGCCAGGAAGGTCGTGACGACCTTAGAGCGTCTCGGTTTCGTGAACACATACTACCATGACCGGGATAGTTTACCGGGTAGAAATGTATTCACAGAGATGTTCCGGGTGGTAGAGGGATCGGACTATACAATCGTTGTTCTAACTACGGGATTTGTTAAGGATTGCTGGAGCAGGTATTCCCAACAATCGACATTCAAGAAGCTTCTCGATCAAGGACAGACCTACAAGTTTCTACCGTTATCGGTCGGACTCAAAGAAAGTGATCTACCCGAGGAATTAACGACTGAAAGCGTTTTATGTTTTCGTGAAAACTGGGAGGGTGATGACTTGGCATGGAGCCGACTGACGCGCGTGTTCACAGAGAATATCCCAGTGACAGAGGTGACAAGGGGACCGGACCTTCACAGCACTGAACCTATACAGGGTGAGTGTTCTATTCACTTCCTCCATGCGGAGGGCGGACAAACTCGCCCGAGTGCGTATTGATATACTGCAAAATTATGCACATACTACAGTTAATGTATACAATCACACAAGGCGAATGCTTGACAGATCACCGCGCGTACGGAAATACATTAATAAGTGCTGGTTTCAAATGCAGCATGACATTCACAGCAATGCATGGATCAACGTATCAAGGCGTTCGGCTTAAACTAACAATAGGATATTATGCAGTGATTGTCATGCAGCATGAATACCTCTGTTGGGTTTATGAGCATACAAGGGCGTAATGGTATAATCTTATGTTCGTCAAGGGTGAGGTTTGATCTCGCTGAAGGTTAGCCTGTCATGTGAGGCTGTAACACGAGATATGACTTTGTAGATGCATGCTTGTCCCAAGTCAATTCTCGTTTCCCATTGTTTTCTGTTTTTTTCCACTTTTAAATACAACTTACACATGGAAATACGACACTTTAACGGGGCTATAACTACCAGAACAAGCATACACTACGGTTATAACGAACTCAAAGGGACCACTAATTTTAGTTCGTTATAAACATATATACAGCATATATACAGCAAACGGCAGGGACAAAAACACAGTTTGTTATATCCGCCAGTTCGTTATAAACGTAGTTTACTGTATTTTCAGTTTAAATGGTAGATGTATAGTTTCATGTTTATTTTGTTTGTTTGTTGTTTAACGCCGCACTCAGCAATATTCCAGCTATATGACGGCTGTCTGTAAATAATCGAGTCTGGACCAAACAATCCAGTGATCGACATCATGCACATCGATCCACGCAATTGGTACAGGATGGCATACATCAACCAAGTCAGCGAGCCTGACCACCCGATCCCGTTAGTTGCCTCTTACGACAAGCATAGTCGCCTTTTACGGCAAGCATCGGTTGCCTACTCTATTCCGGATCTTCACGGGTCGTATAGTTTAATGGGTATGTCGACATTCCAACCTTGTACATGTACAAGTGGGGAAGGTGCATGTGAATCATCGACTGTATCGGCTTGTAAAGTGATAGTCATCCTCACAATTACATACCAGAAATAGAAATAATGAATTAATAACAAAAACTTACAATAGATATAAATATACGCATTTTCGTATTAAAACACATGTATATTTATATTAATTGTGATAGTATGTCTCTATTGCGAAATTCACAGAATTGCTACCAGGTGGTGATATAACCGAGAACTTGTACATGGTATAACAAACTAGAATGTAACAACCCTGTTACAGTGTCAGTACTACACAAGCCACACTGTAACAACCCTGTAACACGCCCATGTGTCAGTACTACACAAGCCACACTGTAACAACCCTGTAACACGCCCTTGTGTCAGTACTACACAAGCCACACTGTAACAACCCTGTAACACGCCCTTGTGTCAGTACTATACAAGCCAAACTGTAACAACCCTGTAACACGCCCTTGTGTCAGTACTACACAAGCCACACTGTAACAACCCTGTAACACGCCCATGTGTCAGTACTATACAAGCCAAACTGTAACAACCCTGTAACACGCCCTTGTGTCAGTACTACACAAGCCACACTGTAACAACCCTGTAACACGCCCTTGTGTCAGTACTACACAAGCCACACTGTAACAACCCTGTTACACGCCCTTGTGTCAGTAC
Source organism: Haliotis rufescens (assembly GCF_023055435.1). Classification (NCBI taxonomy): domain Eukaryota; kingdom Metazoa; phylum Mollusca; class Gastropoda; order Lepetellida; family Haliotidae; genus Haliotis; species Haliotis rufescens. Next base: position 3,952,968 of record NW_025963802.1, read on the forward strand.
TACACAAGCCACACTGTAACAACCCTGTAACACGCCCTTGTGTCAGTACTACACAAGCCACACTGTAACAACCCTGTCACAAGCCAATGTGTCAGTACTACACAAGCCATACTGTAACAACCCTGTAACACGCCCTTGTGTCAGTACTACACAAGCCACACTGTAACAACCCTGTAACACGCCCTTGTGTCAGTACTACACAAGCCACACTGTAACAACCCTGTAACACACCCTTGTGTCAGTACTACACAAGCCACACTGTAACAACCCTGTAACACGCCCTTGTGTCAGTAGTACACAAGCCACACTGTAACAACCCTGTAACACGCCCTTGTGTCAGTACTACACAAGCCACACTGTAACAACCCTGTAACACGCCCTTGTCTCAGTACTACACAAGCCGCAGTTACAACCCTGTAACACGCCCTTGTGTCAGTACTACACAAGCCACACTGTAACAACCCTGTAACACGCCCATGTGTCTGTACTACACAAGCCACACTGTAACAACCCTGTAACACGCCCTTGTGTCAGTACTACACAAGCCACACTGTAACAACCCTGTAACACGCCCTTGTGTCAGTACTACACAAGCCACACCGTAACAATCCTGTAACACGCCCTTGTGTCAGTACTATACAAGCCACACTGTAACAACCCTGTAACACGCCCTTGTGTCAGTACTACACAAGCCACACTGTAACAACCCTGTAACACACCCTTGTGTCAGTACTACACAAGCCACACTGTAACAACCCTGTAACACGCCCTTGTGTCAGTAGTACACAAGCCACACTGTAACAACCCTGTAACACGCCCTTGTGTCAGTACTACACAAGCCACACTGTAACAACCCTGTAACACGCCCTTGTCTCAGTACTACACAAGCCGCAGTTACAACCCTGTAACACGCCCTTGTGTCAGTACTACACAAGCCACACTGTAACAACCCTGTAACACGCCCTTGTGTCTGTACTACACAAGCCACACTGTAACAACCCTGTAACACGCCCTTGTGTCAGTACTACACAAGCCACACTGTAACAACCCTGTAACACGCCCTTGTGTCAGTACTACACAAGCCACACCGTAACAATCCTGTAACACGCCCTTGTGTCAGTACTATACAAGCCACACTGTAACAACCCTGTTGCACGCCCTTGTGTCAGTACTACAAATACCAGTATGTACATATATAGTTCAACAGTCAATTGAACTTAAACTTATTACACTTTGGCAGTATACACAGACAATATCTACAAATATAGAAGATGGGTGGGGGGTTGAAATGAGGTGTAACGTCGCTTTCAAGATTATTGCAATTACATAGCCTTGTGCATGCACGTGTGTGGCTGCTTGTACTCGTCCGAACTTATGTCGGACATTCAGTGCTAGCCAAATGAGATACCATACCGTAGTTTAAACATGGAGACACCATTCAGACATATAATATAGGAGCCTACTAGCCCTTGTTTTATGCCATTAATGCCCAGTGCCAGGCAGGGTAATAACAAGTACCCATTGTGACGTCTTTTGGTATGACGTGACCAAGGGATCGAATCACCGACCTTCTGCTCTCCCGACAGACGTTCCATTCACTCCTCCACGGAGTGAGTGAGTCTGTTGGGTTTAACGCCGCTTTTAACAGTATTCCAGTTATATCGCGGCGTGTCAGCTTAATGTGGGAGGAAAACCCGAAGTGATGCAGGTCTCATACGTTTACCACTTCAGTGAAACCCACGAGCGCTGGTATGGTGCTAACAAGCTGACAAACCTAGAACCATAATCGGGGAGAAGCGGGATTCGAACCCACAATCATAGGTTTCTGGCATACCCAAGGGGCGCAACTCTGCTTATGCAATAGCTGTACAGTATTAATATACATTTTAAAAGAGTTAACTACATTGTAGTTTTTCCACCTTTGCTTACGGAAAGAGCCATAATTCACAGCGAAATCGTCTGGTTTAGCGAATTTGTATTGAATATTGCATATAGAGGCCGGTGCTTCCTGACTAAATAGGTAAGATGTAATGTATGACCCATCTCTACTCTACATAAACATTCCACCAACTGTGAACTTCACTCGTCAGTTGTCATGTTCGCTATGGTGTAAATGTGAAGTGTCCAAAATGATGAATCAAAACGTATATGCCATAAAAGAAAGACATGAAGTTGATTGTATCCAAGGTTTCCATATTAGAGATTAACATAATCATACATAAAACAAACATTCTATCATAAGAAAGTGTTTCTCTTCATGATACAGCATAGTGAATAAAAACTATAAGTTCTTATAGTATCTCCATATATTTACACATCATTTGAAAGAAGCAAAATGTGCAGTACGTTCCATACCTGCTGTATTTGCGAGATTATAGCCCATGAACATCGGATACTGACACGTCTAAGGGACATAACTCTGCACCGCGAATTCGGCACCTTAGATAATCCGACAAGTTTGATCTGCAGGTACTGATTATTTAGTTTTGTCAAGTCCCTCTCAAGTTCAAAACAAGTTTACAGCGCCTAGTAACATAACCTTTAGAACTATCATTCGTATTTCCCAGAAAATATTTCTACAACAGTTTGTCCAAAATGTGTTGAAGACATACTCTCATTACCGGCATACCGGTAACTATGATCAAATAAGAATGTAACTTCTGGTCCACGTTACATATTCTAAGGCAGATGACCGCCTCCGTGGTCTCACTGTGGTAGAGCGTCCGCCCGGAGAGCGGAAGGTCCGGGGTTCGATCCCCGGCCGCGTCATACCAAAGGACGTTAAAAGATGGAACTTGTTGTTACCCTGTCTGGCGTTCGGCATTAAGGGGCTAAAACAAGGACTGGTCGGCTCGGAGTCAGTATACTGTGTCTGAGTGGGGTATTCATGCTAAACTGCGGCATGGTATATCAGTGGGCTAGCACTATAAATCGGCATCAGTCCGGACTAGTACAAGTAGACACACACACACACACACACACACACACACACACACGCACGTCGCTATACAAGTGCAATAATCTTGGACGCAACGTTATACCCCTTTTCACCTCACCTCTACGGCAGATGGTTAAAGAAGCTTGAAGAGATTTTTTGGGCGGTCGTTAGTCATGATTTTTCAACTGTAGAACCCTGTCGAATCAGGATCGATCTAATTTGGGAAACTTCCGAACTCAACACGACCCTACAGTTCAATGTGTCGAAACACCAACGTTCAGTGTCTGTCGAGCAAGTGTTTTGGGGTTTTTTCAAGAGCTTTATTTGAGAAAGGAAGTATGTCAGTGCATCTGAGGTATCAAAGTGACACGAATCTAAAATCGTGTTGATTTATTATTCATCTACAGTAAACTACGGTTATAACGAACTCAAAGGGACCACTAATTTTAGTTCGTTATAACCGTAGTTCGTTATAAGCATATATACAGCATAACTACAGAAAATAGTCGGGACCAAAAAGTAAGTTCGTTATATCCGTCAGTTCGTTATAAGCGAGTTCGTTATAAACGTAGTTTACTGTATTTTCAAAGTTCTAGCTTAAACCTTTAATTGTTCAAAAAACAAGACTTCTGTTCATTACTGTCCACAGGCCATGCAAACAAAAGCAATAAATATAAATAAATAAAACGGAGCAGTTAAATTTGACAACATCTTAATGTGTGTAAGTGGATACTCAGGAGAGGTTCCCAGTCCTCCAGCCTATAAAACCCTTGCATGTTTCAGTTCAAATTACACAGCTTATCGATATAATACGGTGGGTTTATGATAGTCAGTGAAGTGCTCTCATAAATACCGCTCGCTAAACCTGTCAGGCCCTAATCTATTTTTAGTGTTATCTCTTGTGTCAAATACAGATGCGTGAATGTACCGTCATTGGTGTTAATGAGTGAGTGAGTGAGTTGTGTTTAGCGCCGCTTTTTAACAGTATTACAGTTATATCACGGCGTGTCAGCTTAATGTGGGAGGAAAGCCCGAAGTGATGCAGGTATCAGACGTTTACCACTTCGGTGAAACCCACGAACACGGGTATGGTGCTGACAAACCTAGAAACATAATCAGGGCGAACCGGGATTCGAACCCACAATCATAGGTTTCTGGTGAGTCCAAGGGCCCCAACTCTGCACAGCGAATCGCGGCGCCTTAGACGACTGGGCCACCCGTGCCCCCTGGTATTAATGTGTATTATCACTAGCATTAATATGTATGTGTAATAACCACGGGTGTAAATAATGTGCATATATATAATGTAAAAATCAACACCTTAAATCATGCTCAAAGCGCTACATTATTACCTCGGGCAATGGATCAGTGTGCACTCGATTTTCATTCTCAGCTCCCCAGGGAGTATACAACCCAAACTTCCCTATGACGTGCTAGAAGGTTAACGGTCACATTACCATCTCCTCCTACTGGGTACAGATGTTTCAATGTGGGGAAGGGCGTCTAGGTCCCAGGAGTCTAAAGGGGCGATGTTGTAGCCGTGTGGCAAAACCGTTTGCTCGTCACACCGAAGTACCGGGTTCGATTCCCTGCATTGGTACACAATGTGAAGCGTATGTCTGGTGTCCCCAGTCGTGATATTGCTGGAATATTGCTCAAAGCGTCGTAAAATATCATTTACTCACTCACTCGCATCAATACTCTTACTTGCATTACAGCAACCCGTGCTTGTCGTAAGGGGCAGCTAACGGGATCGGGAGGGGGGGAGGTTGGTCAGGCTCGCTGACTTGGTTGATTGATGCATGTCATCGTATCCCAATTGCGTGGATCGATGCTCATGATATCAGTCACTGGATTGTCTCCCAGACTCGATTATTTACAGATCGCCGTCATATAGCTGAGTATTGCTGAGTGCGGTGTTAAACAACAAATAAAGAAACAAACACTTGCATTACAGTGAGTGAGTGAGTGAGTGAGTGAGTGAGTGAGTGAGTGAGCGAGCGAGTGAGTTGGGTTCCACGCTGCTTGGAGCAGTATTCCAGTTATATCACGATGTGTCAGCTTGATGATGGGGACAGCCCCATGTGATGCAAGTGTGTCGCGTGCGCGGGGCTGCGGGGCTGCTTGTACGAGTCCGAACTAATGCCGGTTTTTAAGTGCTAGACAACTGATATGCCATACAGCAGTTTAACATAGATACGTCACTGAGACACTTCAAGCCGACCAGCCCTTGTTCTATCACGAGCGCAAGGCAGGGTAACAACAAATACCATAGTTTAAGTTCGTTTTGTATGACGCAGATTGGGTCTATCCGCCATTGCCTTTGTAAATACTGCAAGAGGCAGGAGGCAAATAAAATTGTACGGTATTGGTGTTCATGCGATGTATTTTCCTATAAACGAAACAAAAGTTTCAACACAAATTCAAATAAAAAGTCTTACTCATTATTTTATGAATCAAACAGGTATTTAATTAAATTTTTGGTCTGTTTTTTTTTAATATAGTTCTCGAAATGTCCGCTGACTTGATATTTTTTTTCCTTTTTAGCCCCGAGGCGACGCATGAGGCGAATAGCCTCCGTCATCTTTCTTGCAACAAATTTTGTCTTACATCTACTTAGGGGCAGTCTTAGGACTTAAGATCAAATTTTGTCTTAGACTTAAGATATTCTCATAGATTGAGCTTCGTGAACCCCGATTTAAGACAAAATTTGGTCTTAAGTCTAAATCTAAAGAGTTGAGACAAAATATGGCCTTAAGTTAGTTTCATGATCCCGTAGCCAGGTTATTTGGTAAAACATGAAATATTGAAATGTCCTCAAAGACACAACACAACACTTGTTACGCTTCATGGTGTTTGTTTTGTAAGTTTCTTCTAACACAACCTGTTCACTGGCTGAAAGAATTAGTATCTTTGGCTTAACAACACCGAAAATGTAATCCAGGTTTGGTGGCCGTGGAGTAAACAAAGCCATTAGCCTACTTCTAGATCCTGTAACACCGTATTACCACACCACAAGGCACCAGGGGTCATTAGCCGCCTCAGATTAGCCGTATCCGTAAACTCCAGTCACAAGAAGGCTTCTACAAATCCGACACTTTTACTTGTTCTGTTTGTATAATAATGCCGAAAATCTACCCGCATAGAAGACACTAGTGGTGTAGATATAGAAAAATGAAAAATAAAAAAAATAAAACAATACTAGGACAATTATCATGATGTCATAAAACATAAGACTTTTTGATGGCATGATCTCGTTATTAAGTATCGCTGATGTATCATCTCCTGGAATGGCTCATTTGAAACATGATGACCTGAATCGATAGTTCTCCTAATACATTGCCCGTGCTACCAATGTCTGTCTGATCAATTACATATCTAGTATCAGCTGACCGCACCCACACAATGCGCGTTACCCCGCCGCGATACACAATTACTGACATGAGAATAGGTATTACTGCACGGTCAGAATAAAATATTACAATCCAGATTCGGGGCCTCGGCGATGTAGGTAGGGGCCCTTAACGCGGACAGCAGCAGTGAGGTTAGGCAGTGAAAATACGTCGTAGACGACGTGTAGGTAGTTGAGGTTGTTGATGGAGACGCCGCGATACCACCATGTCTATCGTCCTACCCGCTAAACCATCACCAGGTAAGATTAAGAAACGTCTCGAATATTGTGTCATTCTTGCATCAACGGATTTGCGTTGATCCTGCTGTGTGGTTTGGTCTTGGGTAACGATATAATACCGATCCTGTAAGCCTAGATTGTACCCTACAAGCGTAACAGTTTGTCAGAACAGGTTTATAACGTGACCACATGGGTAATGCACGATAGTACTGTACACAGCACAACACGTGAAGGTGCGGCAAGAACTGGTATTTATTTTTGTCGTGACGAACTAAATAGTTCACATTGGTCAAGGTTGGAAATGGTGTGAAATTACCATGTCGTGTTAATGTTATCAAGCCATGCATGTGTCAAGGTTCTAGTTTATATGAAGCCAGACGAATTTTGTACATTTTCTATTGAATGTGACGATTTTATAGTTTTTTCAGTTACAGTGAAATACGGTTATAACGAACTCAAAGAGACTACTAATTTTAGTTCGTAATAACCGTAGTTCGTTATAAGCATATATACAGCATATATGCAACACATAGCCGGGACTAAAAACCAAGTTCGTTTTATCAGTAAGTTCGTTATAAGCGTGTTCGTTATAAACGTAGGTTACTGTAATTTGAATAATGCATTTGCCGTTACTGTTTGCATTTATGAAAAACCCGAACTGTATGACACCATAGACTTTTTGATAATTTCATCTGGATCTTCAAATGTACATGTACAGCCGTGGATTTGGTAGTTCTCGTACTTGTATCTCCTCTTGATTTTGTCAAAAGAGACCGCCTCCGTGGCGTAGTGGATAGGAGGTCTGCCGGGATAGCGGAACGTCTGTGGCTCCATCCCCTGGCCGCGTCATAACTAAAGTCGTTAAAAGATGCTTGTTTATTTGTTGTTTAACGCCGCACTCAGCAATATTCCAGCTATATGACGGCGGTCTGTAAATAATCGAGTCTGGACCAGACAATCCAGTGATTGACATCATGCACATCGATCCACGCAATTGGGATACGATTACATGCATTAGCCAAGTCAGCGAGCCTGACCACCCGATCCTGTTAGTCGCCTGTTACGACAGGCATAGTTGCCTTTTACGGCAAGCATGGGTTGCTTGAAACCTATTCTACCCCGGATTGTACTTGTTACCCCGACTGGCCCGCGGCATTAAGGGCTTAAACAAGGACTGGTCGGCTATACAGTGTGCTGAGTGGGGTATCATGGTGAACTGCGGTATGGATCTCAGAGGGCTAGAAGTATAAAACCGGAAGTCTGGACTAGTACAGGCAGCCACACACATATGTGCATGCACCTCGCTATATAAGTGCAATAATCTTGCAAGCAATGTTAAACCCAATTTCACTTCATCTTGTAGGAAAATATGTACAATACAAATGCAGAGTAACCACCCGTTGTGTTTTAGAACCGTGTTTAGTACTGAATAAGCATCATTCTAATAAGTTTGTTATTATACGAGGGTTGGTCAAAAAGTTCTTAGCATGACTAACTTTCAACCGTGGGTCATAACAAACTGAACTAGTCAATGTCGTACATTGTTTGAGTCGTTCATAGCAAGTGTATTTGGTCTGTTGAGGCAGTCTATATATTAGTGACAGCCAGTTGAACGTCACAGGGGTCCAAATGGACACAGAAACGGAAAAGAACGAGAACCGAGGAGTCATCTGTTACTGTTAGATTTCGGTTTATTAAAAATAAAAATGTAGGTCAAACAAAAGAGAATGTCAATGTCATAGAGAATATGTTCGCACATGTTATTTGATACAAAGACATTTGTTGTGTCAGCTATCGGTGTGTTTGTTGTTTAACCCTGCAATATTCCAGCTATAAGACCTGTAAATAATGGAATCTGGATTCGACAAATCAGTGATAGATATGAGCCATCAACCAAGTAACCAAATGACTACCCGGTCAATTAAGACACCTTTTACCTTCTCTAACCTATTGTGACACCGTTTGCAATCATGTCCTTTCTGTAGAGATGTTCCTTCATACCACATCGACTTATATAAAAGTAGACAAGAATCAGAATCATTATTATGTTTCTTTCTTCTTTTAATTCCATCAGAAACCAACACCCCAGATGGCCAACTGAGATTTTCGGGGAGAGATGACCTTGACTATGCAAATGAACCTCCTGAACCACAAGGTGAAGGTCAACGTTTGATAAATCAGAATCGATCTGGAGACACTGAAGTAACTGTGGGGAGGAGTCATTTCGCTAACGTGGGTGAAACCAACAGCGGGCACACTGGGTTGGTTGATGAAACCAATAGCGGGAACACTGGGTTGGTTGATGAAACCAACAGCGGGAACACTGGGTTGATTGATGAAACCAATAGCGGGAACACTGGGTTGGTTGATGAAACCAACAGCGGGAACACTGGGTTGATTGTTGATGAAACTGACAGTGGGAGGGTTGATGAAACTACTGACAGGGCGAGAGATGATGAACAGATAGCACGGCTCGACTGTGGAAATGTAGACAACCCCGAGAGAGTGTCAGCCGGTGAAGCGAGCAATGCCCAGAGCCGCACAGATGATGACGTGAACCTACACCCGGCTCAAGACCAACATGTCACACAAGTAGAACCAGACGGACCAGTCGGTGGAATTCATGAAGGAAAGACGATCACTGAACATGGGAACACAGAACCTCAAAACGCAGAAAGTCAGATCCTAGAACGTCAAAACACGGAAAGTCAAAACACAGGAAGCCAAAACACAGAACGCCAGAACACAGAAAGCCAAAACAGAGGAAGACAGAGCACGGAACGTCAGATCACAACACGTCAAAACACAGAAAGTCAGATCACAGAACATCAGGACACAGAGAGTAAGAACACAGAACATCAGGACACAGAGAGTAAGAACACAGAACATCAGGACACAGAGAGTAAGAACACAGAACGTCAGGACACAGAGAGTAAGAACACAGAACGTCAGGACACAGAGAGTAAGAACACAGAACGTCAGGACACAGAGAGTCAAAACATAGGAAGCCAGAACACAGAAAGTCAGAACACAGAACGTCATATCACAGAACGTCAGATCACCGAGAATCAGATCCCAGATAGTCAGATCACAGACGGTACCTCCATGGACCTGTCCAGGCGACAGACGATTAGGGATACCCGGGTACAACGGGGGAACAATGGGTTAGGATCAACACGCCAGAACATCCCCCGGCAAGACAGAGAACAGGATCACGGGACAGGAGGTCCCTCTACTCCCATGCAGCGTCGAGGAACAGACAGCAGGTTGGGTAACTGTGAGACTGGTACCCACACAATCTCCTCCCTTAGTCTACCCATGACAAGTCTGGAGGTAGACCAGGGGGATTTGGAATCGTCAGTTGTATCACGACTTGAAAGAACGGGAATGGTTGGGTTTCGACAAGAGCTCGCCCAGACGAGGAGGAGATCGACCGATGACACATCAGAGAAGAGTGAAGGTGGGGGTCGCTACCGGCATAGCGTGGATATAACTGCTACACCTCGCTCATTGTTCCTGAAACAGGGCATGGAGAAGTCTGTGCACGATGTAGACCAAACACACCTGAAGTTCACTGAGGCAGAAAAGCAAGAAGAAAACTCTGATCAAAGGCAGCCTCCGGCTTCAACTAATCGAAACGACGTGTCCCCAGGGAGCAGTAGTCCTATTGGAGTCAGTGGTGTATCATATATGTCTTGTAAAAAACCGGCACGTTATCAAACCGGCCCGGATCAGACAGGTCCTTCTATCGAAGCCGCCACGACCACCAGGCAGAATATCACGAAAGTTGATGAGGTGCGAGAGTTGGAGGACGTCCTCTTTAGGGAGACGCTTCCGTCACTGGAGGATTCTGGGATATCTGAGAGCGGGAGTTGGAGTATCGAAGCCAGAACGGACACAGAGAGTCTGCAGGACTTGTCGAGTCCGGAGGAGACATCCAGTGGCGATATCACCATGGTCAAAAGCATGCTGACCTCGTCGGAGCGAGGAACGCCGGATGGGAGCGTCCAGGAAAGGCAGACGACAGAATTGAGTGTTCAAGGAGGATCTTACACAGATCTCCACGCCCAAGGCAGATGTAAGGGACGTGAAAACAAAACTGAAGCAGATCTTGATTCCCCCATTAATGTTGCTCACTACGACCTCAGAGAGCTTGGCGTAACGACGGCTATAGATGAGCTTGGAAGTTCAAACCAAGAAGATTTGTCACGGGTTTCGGGACATGACAGTCCTTTCTCTGACCTATCAGTTTCTCGGGAAGCCCTGAACACTAAGGCACGGGTTTCGGGAGATGACAGTCCTTTCGCTGACCAATCAGCTTCTCGGGAAGCCCTTAACACCAACGGACGAACTCAAACAGACACCCGATCATTATTAAAGAAGCAATCAGTAACTGATACCATCAGTCTCACGAACGAAGCGATGGAACGGTTTGGGACAAGCCAAGCAGCCCTAACCCCAACAAGTGGTGAAAACATGGCATCTTCACACAAGGTAACGTCGCTTGGCAACAAAAGTCAGGAGCACCACAAATCCGGTCAGACAAACACTGAGTCGGCTGAAAGACATGAGCTTCCGGATAAGACAAGAAAAGAGTCTCAATCTCAGCCACAGCAAGACCGCTCAAAGTACACTCCAAGCGACAGTCGGCATGAAGAATACCCAATTGACAAAAAGAGTGTTCGAGTTGATACCGTCTCTGATGTCACGGAGAAGTCGTGGAATGTGCAGGGAACTGAAACGAGGTCTGACTTTGTCAAGCAAGAAGAACATGCCACATCCTCGAAGGCCACAGGTTACCGAAGCAAAGGGTCAGGAGATCAAATTCCAACAACATCAAACACAGGCAGTTCTTTCGACGCCGAATCAGCTGATTCAACACGTGGTAAGTTTGTAATTAATTGAATGTTTCTTGCCTAGGATAATTACACTTTGCATTAATGTTTGCTCTTCTGTGAATTTTAAGTCTTTATTCAAAACATAATGAAATTTAAAGTATTCGCATGCAATTGTCGCAACAAAAGATTAAGGGTGAGTGAACTCGGTTTTCGCTTTCATCAGTAATTCAGTATTATCGCAGCGTTTCAGCTAAATGTGGAAAAATCTGCCCTGCCTCTGCCCCTACCCGTCTCTGCCCCTGCCTCTGTCGCTGTCCCGTCTCTGCCCCTGCCCCTGTATCTGTTCCTACACTCGTCTCTGCCCCTACCCCTGTCAATGCCCCTACCGTTGTCACTATCCCTACCCCCGTCTCTGCTCCTTTCTCTGCCCCGTCTCTGCCCCTATCCGTCTCTGCCCCCACCCCCGTCACTGCCCCTACCCCCGTCACTGCCCTTACCCCCATCACTGCCTCAACCCCCGTCTTTGCCACTACCCGCCACTGCCCCTACCCCGTATCTGCCCCTACCCCGTATCTGCCCCTACCCCCGTCACTGCCCCTACCCCCGTCACTGCCTCTAGCCCCGTCTTTGCCACTACCCGCCACTGCCCCTACCCGTCTCTGCCCCCACCCCCGTCACTGCCCTTACCCCCATCACTGCCTCTACCCCCGTCTTTGCCACTACCCGCCACTGCCCCTACCCCGTATCTACCCCTACCCGCCACTGCCCCTACCCCGTATCTGCCCCTACCACCGTCACTGCCCCTACCCCCGTCACTGCCCTTACCTCCATCGCTGTCCCTACCCCCGTCTCTGCCACTACCTGCCACTGCCCCTACCCCGTATCTGCCCCTACCCGCCACTGACCCTACCCCCGTCTCTGACCCTACCCCCGTCTCTGACCCTACCCGCCACTGACCCTACCCCTGTCTCTGACCCTACTCCTGTCACTGACCCTACCCCATATCCACAACATGACAGCGTGGCATTATTTTTTTTTGCATACCGAATGCGCTACCCACCCACCGCAACCCCCATCCCCCACCCTACACCCGTTTATGTTTTTTTCGTGATACAGAAATGTATGAATGTTTCGCCTTGACACTGATTGATCTGGAGGTTCACCTGACGCGACCTGGTATGGGGGTATTTTATCGTAAAAGATCTCATTTAAAGGAAATTGGTCGTTTACCATTTTGGGAACCCGTGGGCAATGAGGTGATGCTGACGACCCAAGGATCATAATCAGGCTAATATTGGATTCGATGGAATAAAGTAGCGTGGGGTTAATGGAAACCAAATGTACAGAGGTTCTAAAGTTAACTTTACTTATTTGTTGTTGGTTAAATTTGAATTAAGTACAGTAGTTAGAAATATTTTTTTAAACAATTTCATTTTTTGTTCTTTACAGAGCCTCGAAAAACATCACTGTTGGCACTACTTCTCCCGGCATGCAAAGTAATTGTTCACCTGATGACGAGGGCAGAACATCCGTTCTATGTTTGAACAGCCAGATATTGACCTTATGTCTACACCTGCTGATAAGAAGATGGCAGCATCTGTGAAATAAGTAACATTTTAGACAGAGGAAAACGTCAAACATGAGATCATAGGATGCCATGGAGAATGACTTTATAAAATCATGTGCAGACTCAATTTGATTCAACTCCAAAAGAAACGCTCGCAAACTTTTCTCGCCTCGACGTCTCCAAACACTAACACGACCATCGGACAGGACTATACAAAAACGACTTTCATCTGTATAGATAACCCTTCTCATGTACCTGGGCCCCGTCCCACAAAGCCATCATAGCGCTAAGGTGATCGTAACTCCCATACTTTAACACTGGCTTGCGATAGTCAAAGCGCTAAGATCGCTTTGTGAAACGTGTCCCAGTTATGAAAAGTCCGATGATAATGTGCCCATATCTGACGTTCCGGCGATGACGTTGACTTGAACGTTAAATTAAGGTCGACGATAGTGAGTGAGTGAGCTGAGTTTAACGCCGCTTTGAACACTATTCAAGCTATACCAGGGCATGTCAGCTTAACGTGGGAGGAAGCCCGAAGTGATGCAGGTCTCAGACCTTTACCACTTTGGTATCGTCGACGGTGGTGGGGATTGGCACTTCTCAACCTCAGTCGAACGGTTTGACTGCTGATGGGTCTCTTGTGAGTCCAAAACGTCATTGGAGTAATTTTGGTTTCACATACCGACCACGTACTGATCTTGTCAATCTGAAGTAACTCGCGGTCGGCCGCGTTTTTGACGTTCATCTGCACTGTTGGTTAACTGATGACGTTCTTGAAGCCTGTAAATTGTAAAATGATGGACACCTAGGTGTGTGGCAACTCCACTCAACGTCAGTAAGACCGATAGTTAGACGGGGCATGGTCCTTTTGTGTCAAAATTAAATTCAAAACAGCTTGATTTTTTAGACCAGATGACACGGTGTCCAATTTATCGGTTAAAACGTTCTCAAACCTTCTGGTAATAAAGCGAACAGCTTCGCGTTTCTGTTGGAGTTGGGTATACATGTATATACAAAATGTATAGGATATCTGGTGTTTTACAGTGTGTGTTCATTTCGATATATCTTATACAAATATCTACTGAAGTTTGTTCTTTTTCGGATTTTACTTTTTGTATTCAAAGAATCGTTTTTATATCAAGATTTCAATGTTTCTGTTCATTTATATTTTAATTATTTGTGATATTAAGTTGTGTACCTTGCTCGCATTATGATATTTTTCCATTTGAATATATTTATATGAGGCATATCAATTTTCAGCTTCTCTGTATGACGAACTTCTGTCGCAATGATGTTGGATATATGGGTATGTCCTGCATGGCTTCGCACGATGATATTTCCGAAAAGCAATTACGTGGTTAAACAATAAACCTTTTCTATTTTTTGCTATTTCTCACCCAGCAATATGTATGTGCATTCTTTTGTGTCAGGGATTATGTGTCTTTAACACTGAAACCTCGTTATACCAGAAACCCTACCTTCCTGTCCTCCCTGTTGGTTTCTATATTGGTACAAAGCGATACTTAGTAACTATGATTTAATTCGGACATTTGTGAATCCATACAATTTGAAGGGCACGAAACCGTCCGGATTAATGGGGTTTCACTGTATATACGTCTGTATTATTCATAATACAACCCCTTTCTAACTGACTGTGCGGTACAAAATTATTTTAAAATATATTTCATAAGATATATGATTGGCGTTCAATGTTGTTTGTAGTGACAAAACAAGCTTCATAAGTCCGTGAGTGTCCATATCCACCCCAACAATGTGTGTCAAGCAATATCAGTCGCGTTTGAGTGAGTGAGTATGGGTTTACGCCGTATTTAGCAATATACCAGCAATATCACGGAGGGGGACACCAGAAATGGACTTCACACAATGTAACCATGTGGGGAATCAAACTCGGGCCTTCGACATGACGAGCGAAATCTGTACCCACAAGACTACCCCCACCTCCCCCAAATGGACATCTGTATTAATGTATACATGTATATATAAAGTAGATAAGCGGTACAAGACTTTGCATTTTGCTATGCATAGTTGCGTGCCTTGGCCGTGTCCGGATCTGCTTTTCAAAAGGGTTTGAATTCCAGATTTTTCCAAATTCTTATCCTAGCCAGGACTTTCAGCATTGTATCCGAGTGGTAGACAATTCAGCCGTCCTCCCACAGCTGACATGCCATGATATGACTGAAATACTGTTCAAATCGGCGTTAAAATCACTCACTAACTCCCTATATATGTCTTTCAGCATCATAAGCATTTAACCTATACATAATTTTGTTTACTTAGACCTAACCATACAATGTGTTGAAGTGTTATCTCATAATAATATGCACTTACAAATACGTTGTTAGAGCAATGTTTTATAGTGGCATTGAACGTCGTTGATATATGCCGATATTGGAATAGATGTGAATGCTGACAGTCATATTGCAACATAGCCCGAATGCAGTGCTGTAACCCCTCTGTTTGTCGATCTGAGCTGTCTATGTAATACTTGTGTACATGAATTACGGAATTAATATGTGTATGATTTGATTGTAAATATATCGTAACAGAAACATTTACATTTATATACATACATGTTTTGTTGAGAAATATTTCAAAAGCTAAAAATATATAATTAATCAACTAATCAACTCGTGTTTTTATATAGAAACTATTTCGTCACGTTTGTCAAAATAAATGTTGATTTTATTTATGTTTATATACAGTTGATGTATTGAATGATAAGTCTGTGAGTGTAATAAACACCTACATGTGTACATTTACAAGCACATGTTATTGTTTTGGTGATGTATTCATGCAAACAAGAGTTGGGCGTTTAACGCCCATTTCAGCACGGCGGTCTGTAAAACATCGTGTCAGGACTAGACAATCATGTGATTGACGTCATGAGCGTCAACCCACGTATTGGAATACGACTGGTGCATTTAGTCGCCCTTGACTAGAAGAACGGGGTGCTGGGGACCTATTCCGAAAAGGAATCACCCCGGGGAGACAAGCATGAGCTACTTCAGACCCATCTTGACCCAGGTTTACGAGTCACTGTAAAAATATCACTGCATATAATCATGATGTGTTATCCTCTTGAGTGAGGAAACCCAACGTGACATACTTCTACCTTAGATGTGTTTCACAAGCAAGGGTATTTAGGTAACAGACCACAAATAACAATCAACGCAAATCCGGAATTCAAAACTATGTCCCATGGATCATGTTACCGCTAAGGGAAGCAACTCTGGAAAGTCTAATTACAGTTGCTTAGCCATCATTTCATTCTGTGGTCCTGAGCACGAGCGTGCATATCAGGTTTATCATGAAGGATCAATATCCAGAATAGGAAGCCAAGGAATGAAGAACATGATGTCATTGGAAACGGAAATCTACCCGGGTTATGGGAGTTAAATGACTATAAAAGTCCAGCTTCCAGCCAGTTAACTCCCTTGCCTCGAGACGATGCTGAGGGGGCAGAACTCGACAAACTGTCCGTCCTAGCAGGTTTCATTCTAATCTAAACCCACTTATTTGTCTGCTAAAATAGTTCTATTCAATGAAAACATAACTGAATATACAGCCAAGAACAAAGTTACAACAGCTTCAGTTATCGAAGATTTAATTTAGTTAAATAAATTAGCAATTTTTTTCAGATCATTTATTTTTTGGCCCTTGAACATTTCTTTATTCGTTGGTATATGCAACCAGTCGCGATATGTTTGTGGTAAGAATAATCTTTGAAGGATAGTTGGACTCGCCTCCAACAGAGATTGAATTGTATAAATTACAGAGTCTATCTTCTCTGGCTTCAGATTATAATCGGCCGGCCTCAGGTGAACTGTGGTCAATCAGGCAGATTTTTGAAACTGACAAGTACATGATTGAACAAAAGAAATTCTCAAAATGTGTTCACGTGTTCTGATGTTGATTATATTAACCTTTTAGAGCTTGGTGTGGTATTTGAGTTCCAGGTTTGTAAAACATGATTTCTAAACATTAACAGGCGGACTATATATATAGCTAAAGTTATGATGACGGCTATGATCGTTCGCCGTATATGTGGGCATATGTGCCAAGCCGAGACTTGATTAATTTATTACAGGTCTCATTGATATAGAGTGAATATTGGTGACTGCAGAATAAAACGCCAATTCACGGGTCCCTTGCATGTATGAAGGAACTGAACTGATCTGATACCACTGGGTAACGTTTCCCTTAATACCAAATAAAGCGTCGTAAAATATCCCATCTAGCTGGCCAGCGCGCTCCTGTCAAAAGGTTCTTCTCCCATCACATGATCCTGAGTAAGTAGATAAGTATGTGCAGCAGGTTGCAGATAAACACCAACATGTGCAAACAACGTGTAACAGGTTTAATACTCATAGAGTCGCAATTGTGAGAAACTCTCAAAATTGTGCATTCATGCCATAACTAAACTTCCTCATATCCCAACTTCTGGCGCGCCTTAGTTAAATGTAAAGGCGTAAGTTATTTGTCCATTGTCACCTTGGTATTGTGATATATATAACCCACATATGGAAATAGCAGTAGAAATGTTTTTCATAGACTAAGTGTTTACCGATATTTATATCTGCGTCCTTCTGAAAATTTTAAATTAAAGGATTACTATGTTAAACATACGTGTATATTTAATGTACACCCAAATATATAACTGACAGCGGTGTGAGTGCAACACGGTTCTGTTCTGTATGCAGAAATCTCCAATTGTAATGTTCTTTCCTTGTGAGGTCTTAATAAAATAAATGTGCTTGGCTGTATACTTCTCGTTGATACAATTATTGGTATTGGATCTGATTCATGGCATCAGAAGAAGCAACCATAACTTACGATGCTATGCGGACAACGGCGGCTACAAAGCTCACTCGCATGCCGTAAATCCTTGAACAGACGTCTGCATTAAATACACGCCGAGTCAGTATCGCTAAATGAATATACGCCTGCTTTGAAAAGACGGTGCGTCAAAATCAACACAACTATGCCTCGCTAAACATAGACATTCCTTTAGGTTAATTAAGTGATTGAGTCAAATGCAATCACCCACATTTCATTCAATTTACACGTCTCATCTTCATGAAGATTAATAGTGTTGACCATAATTAAAAGACAGACGCCTGCATTGAACGCCGGGGGTAAGACGTCTCTGAAATAAATAGTCGGCCTGTGGTCTATTCAAGGATTTACGGTAACAATAGAAACAGGATAAGTTCATAGCCCGGATCTGTAGACGATGTAACCATCGGCTGGTGTGACGTATATCCTTGTGTTGGTCGTACAGGAACTAATGGACTCTTGCTGTACTCGACAGCATAGTCACGTGCACCCTGTACAGGAAACAATGTTGCTCAATTTCGGACCTATTAATTGCGTTGGTCGAATCTGAAAACAGTACGACCCACTGGAAGGAACATGGTTATTTGAAATTACAGTAAACTACGGTTATAACGAACTCAAAGGGACCACTAATTTTAGTTCGTTATAACCGTAGTTCGTTATAAGCATATATACATACAGCATAACTACAGAAAATAGTCGGGACCAAAAAGTAAGTTCGTTATATCCGTCAGTTCGTTATAAGCGAGTTCGTTATAAACGTAGTTTACTGTACTTACAATAGTTTGTCATCCTTGTAAACTGTACTTTGAAATTAATATTTTATCAGTGGTAAGTCCTTGTTGAAATGGTTTGTAATCTGTAGGGAGTTCTTTGTCGAATTTGTTTCTGAACTTGCATAAATGGCAAACTGGAACTTATTTGTGAAGTGAAGTAATTCTCTGTTGATATGTAACATGTATAATGTGTATATGCCAAGAGTGATGTAACCCTTTAGGGACTAAAGTCAGTGATGATTATTTACCCCCTACGGGTTCATACATATTGACATGTCAAACGTCACTGTCAAAAGTGTTGTTTCACAGTCCTAGTCATGTAGCAAAAAGGACTGTAACCTGATTTCGTGATGGTCCAGCAACTGTGACAGGAGAACATGATCATAAACTAGCATATGTTACAAAATATATATGGCTTCTTTTACACCAACACCATGCCATGTACATGTTACCTTTGTTTGACCACTCATAGTCGACATAAACACTATTGTTAAAATATACTGAAAACAGGAATTATTTTGAAGACACTACTATGATTTTATTATCTGAGTTCTTATGTCAATATTGTATCGTGTGACCGATTTCAAAATACAGATTAGGTTTGGTATTTGGTCTACTGGCCTTAAACACACTTAACGAAAACGAAATGCCTTCAGTTTTAAATATGATAAGCGTGTTTAACTATTTTCCAAATAAGCATATGCATTAATATAAAAACGTGAAGAGGCCCTCGTATTTAATCACGTTCTTTTAACACTTGGGAATATGTTAAACATCCTTTCATGTAATTAATGAGACATTTCGAGAGAAGATTAAACTACATTTCTATATTTTATTTACACCGCCCTGTATAAAAATCTCACTGGCTTGCACTCGCCAAAGCCGCACGCGGTTACAATGTTTAATCAAATGAAAAATAAATTAATTTGTTTTCAAATGTGCTCCCCACGTTTCCACGCATTTCTGTCAATAATTCACATCACTGTGGTAATTTGGGGCCGACAAAAGATCGATATTATATGGAAATCTTAAACGAGAGTTCCCCGTGGAAGTAAAAAAGGGAGAGTTTTTTTCTTGGATTAAACCCAGGCCATATGTAGTATGTATAGCAATCACATCACAACACCACACAAGTTTGTGTAGACGCCGTCGGTGTCAACGTCTCCCTTCATGCAGAGACACGACGTTATGTCACTAATGGACTCGATTGATTCAGTATGGTCTGACGGAGACGTCGTACAGGGAGATCAATGGAGTTGTCGCTATGCCACACGAGGCCGTGGAAGTGATTGACCAATGTCGATATACTGAGCTCAATAAACATATATGAAGAGAAGTGAGCACGTATGTTTATTTTTGTAAAACCAACAATGGGGAGTTTTATGATAATAAACAGTTAAAATTAAACAGTTATCATCAATTAGTTCTAGTTGTTTTCAAACTTTGGGGCGGTGGGGAAGCCTAATGGTTAAAGCATTCGCTCATTATTCCGAAGACCCGGGTTCGATTCCCCACATGAGTACAATGTGAAGCCTACTTCCGGTGGCCCCCCGCAGTGATATTGCTAAAATATTACTAAAAGCGGCGTAAAACCATACTCACGCACTGTTATTAAAAGATAACGTAATTACCGTAAATAACAACATTTATACCTTAACGTTATACAAGTTTAAGTAAGAAACACTTAAGGTATATAAGGAAAGCAATATTAATGGTGTTACCATGCCATTGCAGCTGGTATGTTTTAACTGTGTATCAAACTAAACGATAAATAATCCCCTAAACAACGACAGCTGTACAAATAGTTCATCCAAGCGTACCTAATACCGGAACCGAGGCTAATCGTACACTATTTATGTGTCAAACTTGATTTAAAACTATCTGTTGGCATATATTCGAATTCACTACGGAGAAAATAAACATTTCGGATCACACAATACAAGATATGTCTTATACAGTAATATAACTGGGCGTGGTGAGGAAAAGATTTATCCATGAATAACTTTCAGAATAATTTGATTACAGGTTTCAAATTAGTGTTATCAAAATCTATGATTATATGAATTAACTTCAGAAACATGTATTATGTACTTTCTACCAAAACGTGGCATGTACCGGATCAAACACTAAAGACAACGGTAAATTTCAAGCTACTCCACAAACGACAACAGTTGCGTGCCACTCAAACACAAAATCAAAACAAATATGCCACG
Source organism: Haliotis rufescens (assembly GCF_023055435.1). NCBI lineage: Eukaryota > Metazoa > Mollusca > Gastropoda > Lepetellida > Haliotidae > Haliotis > Haliotis rufescens. The sequence goes on from NW_025963802.1 coordinate 3,973,791, forward strand.
CCCCCTTCTATGTGCTGGATTAGAGTGAGCTCCCTTTGTTTGTATTATAGATGGCGCTCGTGTGTGACGTCAAAAACTTCATTAGTGCTGCTGTAATGTCAGCACATGAATGACTTGTTTGGAGCACTGCGTTCTCAGTTATACTATGGATAATCTCTGTTTTGTGTGTATGGATACATTGTAGTTATATGCATGTGTCACATTCTTGTCGGGATATATCTTTCAGTCGATAGACATGGACGAAGAACATCTCGCAGTTCTACTCATCACGGCGAATGTCGGATCCATTTTCGAAGAAGTGAGTATACAGCGAAGCACCATTGATTGTAAACATTCGTGCAACTGTTGGTGCGTGTGTACCGTTTGCACGACAGACCTCCATCTCAGAGCTAGGTTGCATCTGAATAACTGTCTGCTCTATTATCAAGGTAATAGATCCATCGTTATAGAGCCGTATTGTCTTTTCTGGTGTGTTGGCATTCAATACCAGACTGGAATGTAATTGCTTTTAGAATACGTCAATAATATAATGTAAAGCTCTGTACATATATCGCAGATGTATGTGAAGAGCCTGAGACGTTGACGCTGAAACAGACAGCTTAATTTTGCCATTGAGATGGCATATACTGGCTTTAGAGAATAGTACATAATACTATGATGATGATGATGATGATGATGATGAAACAGACAGCTTAATTTTGCCATTGAGATGGCATATACTGGCTTTAGAGAATAGTACATAATACGATGATGATGATGATGATGATGATGATCTAAATCAGAAAATATGTGCAGTGGTATGTTGTACCATGTGTACGCGTCATGACATACCAGTGATTAATATAGTTGTCCTTGGTCATGCTGTTCATCATTTGTGACATGTGAATATATTTGGTTCATGTCACTGTTTTGATATGTTAAAGTGTGTGTAAATATATATGTATATATGAGGGGATAAGCTAGTGCCTCAAGGTCTGCCTGAATAGTGCCAATTAGCTCGTTACCATAATCCCTCATTATATTGCTACTAGCCTTTAGGCTAATCATGCCAGCATGACACAATCGACAATTAAAGAACTCTGTTATTGATAATTAAGTTTCCTACTCGTTACAAGTCATTTATCATGTTTATTGTTTATTGCATATGTATATTTTCAGTGTTTCATATTCATTCTAACAGAATTTGTATTTTACACGTTATAATAGTTCACTACACCAACTATATAGTTATGTCATTATTTAATCCACATAGTCGCAGGGTCAGTGTAATTAAGGGTTATTTGTCTCTAAATGTTGTACTTGAATCCCAACTAACATTGCTTAAGGTCCCAAAGTTAAATCTATCACTTTCAAAATAAGGACAAAACAAGAACCCTTTTACTTTCACCCTTTTCGATCACTGTATGATAGAATCCCAGTTCTAACGCCTTTGACTTTCATACAATTATATCAAAGGTTTTTGAACTGTGTCAGTGATGTTGAAATAACAGCGTTAAGTGTGAGGTCAGGTTGAGGAAGATGTGCAGCACAAGTTGGCCGTTAAGAGCGGAATGTAAACAGTGGAGCAGAGGAAGGAATACTGCCTACTATAATTAATCGCTGGAGACGGTCTGTGAGACTGCTGGTGATCAGCCAGTGTAAATCTATACTGGCTTCCTCCACTCCAAGGATCCTGCCAGATTACTAGGTCTACATTTCACAGTTCATTTATCTCAGTGATAGCCTCAGCTCATCTCCTGTAAAGACAATGTTATTCCAGTAAGTGTGTGTCTGAAGCACATGGATAGGCCTTTGTGTAGAAATGGTTAAAAATTAATTAATTATTTTCATTGCTGATACATGACAGGACTGTTCCATATAGCTTTGTGTATGCAACACAGACCTGTCAAAAAAATTTGTTTATACAGAGCTCCAGATGACTTTTTGAGCAATTGAGTTTTAACTCCAGGGTTTCTATTTTAAATGGGTGTTTACATTTTTCATTGGGTAACCAGTATTTTTTCACTCATCTATTCATCACTCTATTGGTTTTTTTCCAAAATTAGTGAACATTTAAAGATTTTAAAAAAATGAAATAATGTTTTATATGTATATAACTGTTTTAAATATATAGGCTTGACTCAGAAAGTAAATTTGCTGGTAATTGTGTTTCGTAAATTAGCTCCTTTGCATGCATGCTGAAAAAGTTTCATTGGGTATTTACATGTGCTGTTTTTTATACATGAGTTTTTCATTTAATGTATGTGTTTCGGTACGCAAGTTAATTGAAAGTAATTGGGTTTTGAATATTTTTGGGGGGTATTTTACGCAAATACGCTGCTTATCTGTATCTCTGTTTATACAAGAAGGACCTATTTCAAATATCATTTTGTACAAGACAGTTGTATGGAAGAGCCAGATAATGTGTGTGCAATGAAGTCAATCCAAATATCATTGGTTTATCATAAAAACAACTATTTTCAGGGGTAGATTAACCATGAGATACATCCACATAGTACAAATATCATTCCTTTGACTTTTTCACTAGTTTTGAACTAACAGACCATTTGTCCAGGCCGTGTCTCAATCTGATCTGTAACAAGTGAAACTATACAATCAAGTTCTGTTTTTTGTCATTCTATGATCCCCTCTCTAATATTATGTCTTTTGGCTGGTGATAATTCTAATCCACTCATTTGATATCCAAAATAGTATCATGCTAAAACTATTATTAACGTGATTAAAAGTTACTGTTGTGATGTCGTGTAGCATTTTTCACAAAACACCTTACGAACCCATTATTGTGGCAATAATGTAAGGTGAATCAGATATACCGTATTCGACGTGATAAGCACCCTGGGTGCTCTCAAAATTAGAAATAGGGGGCTCTTATTAGAATATAATTTTGGTGAGAAAAATAAAAACAGTTGAAAGATCGTAAATTTCGTGGTTTATGCTATCAGCCTGAAATGATACAAAAGATGAGTCTGTGTGTATTATACACGACAGATATATTTTCCAGAATTTAATTGCCCATAATTAAGAGTGCGTATAACACACAAGTGCATATTATACAGGAATAAACAAGTCTTGTGTACATTGATCAATCGTAAGGGGTGCTAATTGGGATTGTTCACTAGCCAATATATTGGCAAATAACGCCTTAGGCGCTTATTAGATTGGGGCGCTTATTACGTCGAATACTGTATATATATATCCTGGAATTGATTAGAAATTTTTAGAATTAGGTAGCTAGTGGGACATGTGACACGTCAGGACAGGGTCACCAGAATGCCTTTGTTTTTTTGTTTTAATTGCTGGTTTCATGGATTTGTTTTCTGGATTGATTAAAAGGAACAGGTTTCTTTCAAGTCATTGTGAAATGATTTATGCATATTGTAATTCAAGTGAAATAATGAAAAAAATGACAAGTCAAAGGTTTCTTAGGCGACACTTTGTCGTTTTGGTTTATGCATTTAAAGGACTAACTCAAAACATCCATGATCATAGAATAAAATAAAGATAGCTTTAAAATATTTGTATTTGCATGACTGCGTAGACAAACAAACTTTACACCTACAAATATCATGCAGTATTCTTGATATTGTTAATTGTTTAGGTAATTTTTGTGATTATAATTGATCAATTGTGTTTTCTGTATTCTGCGGCCACTGCAAAACCTCCTCAGAGTAAGATGTACATGCTGCACATTAGACAGGATCACCACTTAAGTTTTTCCACTGAACAAACTGACCCAAATAATTTCATGCTAAATAAAGTATAAAAAGCTGGAAATAATCAGAAACCTGTATTTAACATTTTGAAAAGAATCGCATGTTTCAACATCTTTGCTGAAGTTCTTTTAACCTACAAATTTGAGAAACATTGCAGCTAACATCAGTTCTGAACAAGCTAGCTGTGTTAACATTATCAATATTAAAAAATAATTTAAATAAAAGAAAAAGCTGCATACTATTATCACATATCTGTTGGGTCCATTTTACCTGAACTAAACCATAAAATTAAAAAAGTGTGCCAATGGATCATATATTGATGTGAATTATTTTCAATGAAATATTGTTTGAGTAAACAGATTGGGCAGGAATAAAAAAGAATAGTTTTCGATATTTTGAAATTTGTTATTTCAAAAACACAACAGAATTGAACACTAACTGTGTTTTTCCATGCCTTTTGACAAATTATTATTCATATTGATGTTCTCTGGATCCAATTTGATAACATTATAGTTGCCCATATCTGTTTCGCATTGATATTAAAACATTAGCGTTGATATGTTTTGCTATCCGATGATCATGACATCATGAACAGGTTGTTATCCTTATATCCGTGACATTTATGTGAAAGCGTGGCCATGGAGATGTCAAACATGTCAGGAGAGAACAGTGCCAGCAGTGAGTTGTGGAGGAATACTCAGTGAAGAGTCTTACTTCATTATTACCATATTTTCTTGAGTATAGTGTGCATTTTTTCCCAAAAAACACAGCTGTGTAGGAGGGGATGCGCATTATACACGCCGTAATGAGTTTTTAATGTTTTTTCCCCCCCCAACACAAAGACATTACCGTGAGCACGTAACACCAGAAATACCATGTCAACAAATCTGTACTGAAGTACACAATGTAAACTTGTAAATACACTGTCTGGTTATAAAAAGTGTTCATTATATCTGAACTTATGTTTGTAACTAATTTCATTAATTTTATTCAAATTTCTTTTAATATTGTTTAATTAATTTCAGCGAAATCGTGTGTGAAGTGATCGGAAGATCCCACAACTAACTGTTATTTACAGCAACCACAGTCAGATTAACACTATTGACGCCTTGAAACAAACTTTAGTTGACGGAGAATGGATACTTATATCTTAAATGCCATACTTTGACTTGTTAAAAGTCATATTTGTTGTAGTTTAACGATTCTATGTCAACATGTAGTTCTCGCGATCATGTATGTGGGAGCCTTGACAGTGACTGGTCAAATTGTTCCATGTGGGGTGGTGTAAGGATACGTTTGTACAGTATTGTATCCCTATATGAGGCCGACAATACATCGATTTACAATACCTGTATCACGATACGTATTATACATTGGATCACATTTAGTTCATTTGTTTTAGAAATGTGTATAATAATAGAAACTGTTTGACAACCAGCTTACACAGATTCTTTAGTATTTCCCAGTTGGCTATTAACAATGATATTCACATTTCCCGGTTGGCTATAAACAATAATTACACATTTCCCGGTTGGCTATAAACAATAATATTCACAATGCCCTCCAGCCAAAAGGTTTCTGCTGTACAGTATCCCATCTTTAATTTCTGAAATTTAAAAAAGAATTGACTCAGGGTTGTAATTTACAGGCAAAAACAAGGAATAGCAGTTTGTCCAATGAAAGTAGTGTACCGGGATACAAATGGTAACGCATCAGGAGTAGTATCAGGATACGTATTGTATCATGATCCCACCATATCGCTATACCTTTATTCTATACATACCACCCTGAAAGCCACATACTCATTGCTGTACATGTAATACACCAGGGATGAGAATTTTCCACAGAATTCAAATTCTGCTTGTTTTGTTACGTTAAGGAACCTTTTTGTGATACATACCATTACAATATATACATAAGCCATATAGTTCACTAGACCCCTGGCTGATTTTCAGTTTTCTCAAAACAAATTGTCTCCTCCCTGATTAGACTTATATAAACGTGACTGTTTGTAGGACCACCGTCCCATGTCGCAAGGCAATCTTACTTACAAGTCTGTGTAAATAAATGGGAGTTATTATTGTGTCATAGCGACTGATTTACAACACCCATTGTCTGAAGAAAATTTAATTGCAAAGGCTCATTACCCTGGAGCCATGCCATCTATATGCCTTGAAACACTTAACTGCTGTTATTTATAAGATGCTAATCCTAAATGTTAATCCCCATTTTTGTGTACATCGACCGTCTGCCATCCTGCTGATGAATTACTGTTTACATTTATATTTATTACTTACTAAATGTCAGGTAACCTTGGCTATATAAGCCTTGGTCCAGAGAGATTGAAAAGAGAAGAGAAAAAGAAAGGTCTTACCCTAAGCCTAGCTAGGTGCTCCGGGGCACCAATACGACAACCAATACCACTATGTGCTGACCTGGCACATGGTGTCTTTTGTATGTATATATCTACATGTATAAAGTAAAACTGTATATACCACAAGCCATCGTCTCCAAGTTGTCACTTCCTACTGAGAACCATACGTCGGCCCCTTGCGTATATGAGTATGCAAATTGTTCATTAATCAACGTCAGACCACACGCGTGGTTAATTGCCTCAGTAAGATCTCTTTTGTGGGACAGGGCTCTGGCTAATCTTCTTGTTTTTCAAGGGGGAACGGGTGGCCCAGTCATCTCACATTGTCTAAGGATCTGCAATTCGCTTTGTAGAGTTGTGTCCATTGGGCATGCCAGAAACCTATGAATGTGATGAATGTGAGTTCATATCCCTGGGTCGCCCAATTATATTACTGGGTTTGTCAGCACCATACCCGTGCTCATGGGTTTCATCAAAGGGTAAACGTCTGAGACCTGCATTAATTCAGGCTTTCCCCCCACATTAAGGTGACACTCTGTATATAATGGGAATACTGTTGAAGGTCTGTGGTGTTACCCCAAACTCTCTCACTCTTTGTGGAACAGGGCTCTGACCAATCTTCTTATTTTTCAAAATTCATGGTTGATGCTAATATATATGCAATACGAAGCAAAAAGAAAAAAGTTCTGTTTGACATTCTTGACAGTGTTTAACAGGGAGGTTGATAGTCAAGGGGTCCTTATCATAAACCTATCTTTTTATTATATTCTTGGGGGTGGTAATGGTAGGTGGGTTTTGATTAAAATACTCAATATGCATGTCTATGCCAAAATACTGTTGTGTCTACTGGCCTAAACAAATATTTCAATCATTTTCAGTAGATAGTTGTCTGAGTATAGTTTAATTTGACCAGTATAAGCTGCTCTCTACTGCTTTCTCTAAGTAGTTTACTTGACTCTGGCACAGTGGACTAGAGACTCAATTAACTTCAAAAGCACCACCTCTGCATTGTGGCATTTAGAAAAAAAACATGTTCATAATAAGTATATTTTGAAATCAAATACAGCAGTTTACATATGAAACACGGACAAAGCTGGACAACCTAATGACTTTTGCTCAACAAAGATAAATTACCATGTGATGCATGGTTTGAAAATTACACCAATGTGCAGTGGTTAATATCAAAATGACAAATGTTTGATTATCACACTTCTGTTTGCAGCAACTGCTGAGTTGACTTTGCAGATTTATCCATTTTAATATTGCCGAGATTAGGGGCCTGCCGGAGGGCCCATCACTCACACCGTTTCCCTGCAGGAGATCTTTCAGCAATTAGAACTGAATCATTAATATTAACAGAGCGGTGATGGATTAGCCTTGTGGTTAAAACATCAACATCACACTCGAAGGCCCTGGTTCTATTCCCCGCATGGGTACGATGTGTGAGACCCATTTCTGGGTCCCTGCCATGATATTGCTGGAATATTGCTGGAATATTGCTATATAAAGTGGAATAAAACCACAGTCACTCCTTACAACAGAACTTGGGAAATCTAATACAGTAATAGCCACAACAAAATAGTCTCTAGTCAAAGAATCCAATAAGAACTCAAAGGAAAGTACAAATTATCTAAGTTTCATCAATAAAATACTATGGTGTTTACCACTGTCTGTTCTACCCAATCAGATATTTTTGTGGTAAGGTATAGAATCAATCAGAATGCTCAGCCTCTTCTTACAATATCCCCTGGATGTGTAAAAAAATCAAATCTGATAAGCTGTACCAGTATTGGGCAATGCTGGGTGGGCCTCGGAAGATCCGGGGTAGAATAGGACTTCAGCAACCCATGCTTGCAGTAAAAGGCGACTATGCTTGTGGTAAGAGACGACTAACGGGATCGGGTGGTCACACTCGCTGACTTGGTTGATGTATGTCATCGTATACCAATTGCATGGATTGATGCTCATGATGTCAGTCATTAGATTGTCTTGTCCAGACTCGATTATTTACAGACTGCCGTCATATAACTAGAATATTGCCGAGTGCGGCGTTTAACAACAAATAATGCTGGGGGAACATTCAACATGCTCAGCAGGGTTAGAAACAAACAGTTTTCATCCACTAGTCCTTATAATGATAACATATAGCAAAACCCTTAAAAATGGCAATTTTCTACTTGTCCTTATGATACCTTTACATTGGGCAGTTTGGCAAGGCCTATAGGACCAGTGCCAATTTCTAACCCTGCTCAGTGTGGGGCTATATCGTGTGACTATGGTACACATGCATTGTGAGACAACAGACAGATTTACAAGCTGTCACGAAGCCTAGTAACTTTATGGGGCCCATAATGCATCAAATTAAGTGTCTCCGTTCTTTAGCATACCGAGAAAACTAATCCATTGTGCAGACACCTGTACGCAGAGTTCTCCAATCAGTACGCCACTGCTGTTGAGGTATTACAGGGATTTCTCAGGGCGTGCTCAGAGGCCGATATTCGGAGTCTGCAGCAAATGTCAGTGAAAATTCTCAAATTGGAATTACAAATTTCCTGATTCATGTTACATATTAGGAATAACTAATGTTTTGGCTTTGTCGTCACAGGTGATTGTAATTTCCCAAATCAATTTGAGCAAAATAACTTTTTTTTTTCACAAATTGCCCGCAGAGGGCACAACAGAATAGTCTGGAATCCTGTGTAGTCCCTGCATTATGTGGGTAGCTGAATTAGTCTGTGGGCAAAAGCCAAGAAGCATGCTTGCACTCTGCAGTGTACTAAATTGATTTTTGATTTTTTACAAATATGATCTGCTTTGGCACTGCCAATCTCATCAAAATCAGACCTTTGTTCTTGCTACCACTAGACAAAGATCTGAGGACATCACATTATACAAGACCTTCGCGAACTTTGACCGACCAATGAAATGACTAACAAAAAGTCGACATTTGCCAATCAGAAAGCAGGTTTCTCAAACAATATGGCACTAGTTTCAAACTGGCATTTGAAAACTGATCAAAAGAACATTCTGGAATAGATGGCTGAGATTGTATGGCAGTGATTCCCACAGGCTATGTTGGAATGTTTAGCTCATTGAAATGAGAGATGGATGATGATTTTGACGGCCAGCCTATAACTGTCCTTCAGAAGACCCTGTGTTAACCTTTTTGAGGTTGCATGATTAGAAAATCACATTCCGACTGTCAGTTTCCTGATCTGGTAAGTGAAGCTCTGATTGGTTGATAAAAGGTCATTTTGATGTGACCTGTAATGGGGTGTTCTCAGATCTTTGTTTAGCCTTAGTGCGAACTAAGATCTGATTTTAATGAGATTGAAGTAATACCCACTCACTGACTGATTCTATAGGATGTTGACCTGCATTTTTTGACAATAAGGCAAGGATTTTGGTGTGGCATTCCTGTGCACAGTGGCGCTGATAACTCCCTGACAGCCATGAGGGGAAACTGTCAGTGGTGGACATGATAATAGAGATGGATGATTCATGATAAACCTGTCAGCAGCCCAGCACTGACCTCGACTACCCCCCTCCCCCCCTGGATTCTATGTCAGAATAGGTCCCCAGCACCAAGCTTGACTCCCTGTGTGTATGGACATTGGTAATAGTGATGGATGCTTCATAATAAAGCTGTCATCAGCCAAGTAGTCATTCCTCCCCTCTCCATTGAGCACTATGCTATCACTGACTAACACTTAGTCTCTGAAAATATATAACATTAATTGAAACAAGCAACTAAATTCAGTCTGAAAAGGCGCCCCAGTGAGATAGGGGATTCAGAAACTGAACCTGGTGAAAATCTAGACTTGCTTCATGTAGGTCTATAGCATTACGGTAAGGGTTGAGTGGAAATATTATGGTTCAGGGACTGAGACAGACTTGACCACAGAGTAAAATGATGGCTGGGCAACTGTATTTAGACTTTGCAGAGTTGCTTCCCTTAGCAATGACAGATTCAGTTGAACAGAGGTTTGAATTCTGCATTCGCCTTGATTATGATTTATGGTCTGTCAACTAAATACTGATGGTTGTGAAACATATCTAAGACAGATCTGCTTTTATTTGGGCTTTCCTTCTATATTCAGATAAGCTCAGATAGCAGATCCTGAACATATCCTGTTCAAAATAGACCAGTGATAGTTTTACCCAGTTTACAGTGTCTCACAATCTTGTGTCAAGATAGGGTCCCCAATATCCAATGCTTGTCTCCCCTTGTGGATTCCATGTCAGAATAGGTTCCCAGCACTGCCGCTTGTCTCTCCGTGTGGATTCCAGGTCAGAATAGGTCCCCAGCACCATCGCTTGTCTCTCCGTGTGGATTCCATGTCAGAATAGGTCCCCAGCACTGCAGCTTGTCTCCTTGTGTGGATTCTATGTCAGAATAGGTCCCCAGCACTGCCGCTTGTCTCCTTGTGTGGATTCCATGTCAGAATAGGTCCCCAGCACTGCCGCTTGTCTCCCTGTGTGGATTCCATGTCAGAATAGGTCCCCAGCACCATCGCTTGTCTCCCCGTGTGGATTCGAGGTCAGAATAGGACCCCAGCACCGTCGCTTGTCTCTCCGTGTGGATTCCAGGTCAGAATAGGTCCCCAGCACCATCGCTTGTCTCTCCGTGTGGATTCCATGTCAGAATAGGTCCCCAGCACTGCAGCTTGTCTCCTTGTGTGGATTCCATGTCAGAATAGGCTCCCAGCACTGCCGCTTGTCTCCCTGTGTGGATTCCATGTCAGAATAGGTCCCCAGTACCGTCACTTGTCTCTCCGTGTGGATTCCAGGTCAGAATAGGTCCCCAGCACCATCGCTTGTCTCTCCGTGTGGATTCCAGGTCAGAATAGGTCCCCAGCACCGTCGCTTGTCTCTCCGCGTGGATTCCATGTCAGAATAGGTCCCCAGCACCGTCGCTTGTCTCCCCGTGTGGATTCCAGGTCAGAATAGGTCCCCAGCACCGTCGCTTGTCTCTCCGAGTGGATTCCAGGTCAGAATAGGTCCCCAGCACCGTCGCTTGTCTCTCCGTGTGGATTCCATGTCAGAATAGGTCCCCAGCACCATCACTTGTCTCCCCGTGTGGATTCGAGGTCAGAATAGGTCCCCAGCACTGTCGCTTGTCTCTCTGTGTGGATTCCAGGTCAGAATTGGGCTCCAGCACCCAAAATTGTCTCCCTGTGTGAATCCAAGATATAAGATTAGGTACCTATGCTGGGCAAGAGAGGCAATAATATGGATTTGTCGCCTCTTACGACCAGGGTAGGTTGTTGGGACCTATTCTCGCCCAGATTACACCGAAAGAAGAATTGTTTCAAGTCTGTAGTCACATGTTAAAGGGAGATGACTCTCATGCATTTTTAATTCTTGCCAAATGTGCTTTTTTGTGATTCAGTTTTTAACATTAATTATTATGTTGAATGTATAGTGAATATTATGTGTACAATAAATCCACATAAAAAAACAAATCTCTGTTTCCACTTGATGAATTGCTACCAATCATGCCAATAGCACCAGGTGTCTATTTGCATCACAGACATATTGGGGCTGTGGATCAGCCTAGTGGTAAATGTGTTTGCTCATCATGCTGAAGGCCAAGTTGGATCCCCCACATGGGTAAAATGTGTGAAGCCCATTTCTGGTGTCCCCCACAGTGATATTGCTGGAATATTCCTAAAAGCAGAGTAAAACCATACTCATTCATCCACAGGCATCTTGTGTAATGTGAGCCTATTGTGCTTGTGAGAGACAACTAAATTGTTGTCACAATAGCTCCTGATTATAGATAATAGTAGACCACCAGAAAGACCAACCCACCACTGTCACCTGATTGTGTTCCCACAACATTGACCCTGGGTTCATCATATTTGTTAGTTTGCAGGCAGCTGTTATATGGCTGTAATGTTGCTGACATCGGTATCAAACACCTGTTCAATTTCGCAGTTTCGTTTGTTAATGCTAGGAATACTTCAGTGTTTCATTTTGGGCCTGGTTCTTCCGACCCTTACAACTAACAATGTCCTGACTGTAAACTGTACATTTATCATGTTTATTTTTAACAACAGCTAGGGTAAACAGGGTGAAAGAACAATGGCCTTCTTCCTGCCTAGAATGTATCGTGGTACAAATTACATATACAAGCACATCTTGAGTAAGTTTAGAATGTAGCGGCACCCATCAGCTTGCACTAAAATAGATGTCATTGTCACGCTCAGTGTTCAAATAGCTGTCCACCTAGTCCATGACAGTGATACTTAAGCACTAGTGCTGACTGTTGGCTCTTATCCCTGCTGTCAAGTTCTGTATACTTATGCATAATGGGAGGTGGGGTGGGGTCTACAGCTGGTTAACTCTGTAGCTTAGAATGTCACAATGAAGGCCTGAATACTTATAGTGCTGACTGGAAGCTCTTATCCCTGCTGTCAAGTTCTGTATACTTATGCATAATGGGAGGTGGGGTGGGGTCTACAGCTGGTTAACTCTGTAGCTTAGAATGTCACAATGAAGGCCTGGATACTTATAGTGCTGACTGTTGGCTCTTGTCCCTGCTGTCAAGTTCTGTATACTTATGCATAATGGGAGGTGGGGTGGGGTCTACAGCTGGTTAACTCTGTAGCTTAGAATGTCACAATGAAGGCCTGAATACTTATAGTGCTGACTGGAAGCTCTTATCCCTGCTGTCAAGTTCTGTATACTTATGCATAATGGGAGGTGGGGTGGGGTCTACAGCTGGTTAACTCTGTAGCTTAGAATGTCACAATGAAGGCCTGGATACTTATAGTGCTGACTGGAAGCTCTTGTCCCTGCTGTCAAGTTCTATATACTTATGCATGAGGCTGGGTGGCTAACACGTTTGTTTGTCATGACAAAGGTTCGATTACCCAAATGGATATTTGTGAAGCCGACCCGTGAAGAGCTGGGGTAGAATAGGTCTTCAGCAACCCATGCTTGCCGTAAAATGCGACTATTCTTGTCGTTAGAGGCGACTAACGGGACCGAGTGGTCAGGCTCGCTGACTTGGTTGATGCATGTCATCATATCCCAATTGCGTGGATCGATACTCATGATGTCAATCACTGAATTGTCTGGTCCTGACTCGATTATTTACAGACTGCCCTAATATAGCTGGAAGCCCATTTGTGATGTCTCCTGATGTGATATTGCTGGACTATTGCAAGAAGCATCATAAAACAACTCACTCACTTATACATGTTCTTTATCATTGAATTTCACCTTCACCATGACCATGATTACTTGGAAAGTTTTGCTAGGATGTATAATAAGTTTCATAACTGTAAACGCCAACTGTACAATGCTTCAATTTGGGAGAGGGGCGGTCGGGTAGCCTAGTGGTTAAAGCGTTCGCTCGTCACGCCGAAAACCCAGGTTCGATTCCTGACATGGGTACAATGTGTGAAGCCCATTTCTGGTGTCCCCCGCCGTGATATTACTGGAATATTGCTAAAAGCGGTGTAAGCCATACTCACTCACTCACTCAATTTGGGAGGAATAATCAAGAATGACAATACCAGTTATAAGGACACTTAAAATTTGGTGTGTGTGAGAGAACTGTTGAGCCTCTTCTTTCAGTCATGCAATAGTCATTGCAGTCTTTTGTTTATGAATACAGACAATAAATATCTGTGGTAAAGATCAATGCTCATTAAACCAGTTTCTTATATTTTATGATGTCTGGTTAAACAGGTCTTTGTCTTCAACAACCGATGCTTGTCATAAGAAGCATGTTGTATGTCATCATACCAATGCTGATCAGATGTCAATTACTGGATTGTCTGGACCAGACATGATCATTTACAGACTGACGTCATATAGCTGAAATTTTGGAATATTGCTGAGTTGGCATTAACGCAACGCAAAAAAAATAAAAATATGTAGTCCCATATTGGCAGTTTTCAAAATGGTGGCAGAGGAAAAGATAATTAAATCATATTGTCTGAAGTACCATGTCCATTAAAGATTAAATCAGACAAGTAAATTTAAAAATGAACTACTTTTAGCCCTGTGATATATTAAGATGATTACGTGTATTCCTTATATATTTAAGTGTTCCCACAACCACACCTTTGGTCCATCTTGGAAGTCAGTGAATGGCCCTTGCTAGATATGTAGCATATGCAGTTGTGATTTACAAAGTGTGCCTCCTTTTTTGTGCTTGAAATTGATCGATAATAATACGTTTTTCTTTTAATGATCCCCAGATTTATTTTGTGCATACAGATCGATAACAGAAGAAAAATCCAAACAAAATAAACAAACTTTATTTCATTACAATAGTTTATGTAAGTTATTATTGATGACACAATTTGCATATTGATAATCGCTAATATTTCTTCCCATTGATGATAATTCCGATTATCAATCCATTTGGCCAGCCCTAGTAAATTGTCATAGCGACTGATTTACAACACCCATTGTCTTAACACAGCATTTCACATTATGACATTTATAGCCTGAATCCATTTTCCCCTGGGCCGTGTCTGTAATCACATCCATAAGCCCCATGTCCAGGGCAACACCATTGTCTCTTTGTCTGTCTATTGTTGTCCAATAGTGAATATACATGTTTACATCTTTACTATTAGTCAGTCTGGTATTCCGACAGCATCTGTATGTACAGCCGCGAGTAGGATACGCCTGCTTGCTGGACTTCACTTGTAGTTGTTGAGTTGGAATCTCCGCTCGACATGTTCTATTAGTAATTGTATTTGTTTGCTTTATTGCCGACTAAAGAAGTTTGGACTCAACATATTCTTCGACTTCAATCTGAGCTAATTTCCCCGTCAACATACGCGTTGACAAAATCATGCTGTGCAAGAAGCATGTTCTATGTTCATTTTACATGTACTTGTCTGGTTTACTTGTGTGGAAGTACATCAGTTCTGAGCTTCTGAGGTCACATGATAGACATTGCACAAGGCTACATTGTGACCTTCAAGCACCTGTCACCTGATGCTTATTTTAACCACTGGAACGTTTCTATGTGTTCATACATGCCATCAACCGTCAAGTATCAACTGTCAAGTTTCTGTATTCTAGATCCCACCAAACTCTTTGGTGTATTCTGGCTATGATAAATAGAGGTTATCATGCGAGTGTGTTTGGGGATGGTAAATATCCTGCATTAGGGATAAACATTGTATTTAGCGAGCCTCAGTGCGTGCAGTAATATGTATTACGTCACAGGGTAAGTGATGTGTCAGTCGGACAGTGACAGTAGCCAATACAGTTCCAACCGAAATCTGTTTCTTATACAGTGGCGAAGCAACATATACGCAAAACAACAATTGTTTTTACTTGCATTTCGTGGCAATCCATCAGTCTGTCCGCTAGAGTAACTGCCCTTTGTCAAATGGAAGCTACTCTAACCCTAGTCTATGAGACATCATGGCCACGTTCAGACGTTGGTGACATTCGGCCTGTCCTGTCATAAGAAGTGATATCAGATGTATACACAGCGACAAAACGAAACAAGGTAACAATTCAAACATATTTCGGACAAATCCAACTATTTTGATTTGTGGAAAAGGTTCCAAGCCACAGATATGGCTACTGATGCTGCTTGGCTAGGCCTGGTGCCCCTGCAAAATTGTTTTGAAATTTATATCTCTAAAGTTGCCAAAACTTATAAAATGCCTTAGTTACGTCACAGTTAGACACTGATTTTCAGTATATTAGACTGTCCTTTTGATAATGATAGCAATTATCCCTGTAGTTTATCCAGATTCCCGATGGTGAATTCTGACTTGATTGCCGAATGACAAGGGCGACGCCATGTTTGTAGTTTGTAAGTAGTCCTTACTTGACCTTTGATAATTGCATCTCTATCTGCATATGACCCCAACGGATATCGTTTTTATCCGTTGGCTTTATCCTGCCGAGAAACCTTCTCATTATATGATAAATAGACATATTAAAGGTGCTTGAAGATATTAATAAGCAATAGTTATCATTGTGTGTATTTCTAATAGTATGACTTGTATATCATCAGGAAGTAGCCCCTAACACCTCACCAATATGTCTGATGTAGAGGCTGTAGATTATTGGAAAGCAGAGACATGGCACGATATGTTGTATTCCTAACAACTGATTAGGATTGCTGACAGTGAAGAGGCGTCTGTTGAAAAGCTTAAGAGTTTGGCACCAAGCAGCAAAAAATCTGGATATGATGTAATAGGGGAAGTATTCTTAGAATTACACACGGTAACGATTGTGTGACCTTTTTGCACCGTGCAGTTATTTTAACCATGCCATTAGAGCTGTAACTGTACCAGATCCCAGCTGCACATATGCCATAAATCAGGAGAAATTAATCAATGTTGGTGACAGAGAGGAGGTTGGATGCCTCACTGTCCCTGAACCATATTATTTTCCCTTCCGCCCAGCCCTTCAGATGATTGTGTTGCTATAGCCCCTATTGAAGCAAGTCTAGATTTCCCACAGGTGCAAGTGTTGCCCGAATGCAGATGTCATTAGTGGCTAAATTCTCCATCTCACTGGGTCTCTTTTTCAATGTTAATGGAGTTGTTTGTTTCTGTCAAAATTATATATGTTCAGAAACTATGTGTTGGTCTTAGAGGGCGTGGATGGGCGATCATGTTCAGCACGTTGACACCTGAAAGTTGCTAGGGCTTTAATCCTGGTCCACACTGAGTGTGTCATATTACATGGGACGTCACATCTTCCCGAGGCAAGAGAGTTAACTGACTATAAAAGTCCTGTTTCCATCCTTGCTGAACTAGGCTGGTATTATGGAGTTACATTTTGGCTGGACTAACGAGACTATGCATGCATCAAAATTGTGCGCCGAAATCGAAATCCGGTTCGTAAACTGTCGTGTAGATTTCGGTCGATTGCAGGATTTGCAAAGCATGTGCACTGCCATCTCATTGTCAGCAGATATTTTCCAAATCTTTTCATGTTTTTAATCAAGGTGCTCACGTGATTTGATGCATTTCGTGATGTATGACCCGTTTTATCAAAATATAGATCTTGATTATCGATCAGATCGTCCTGACTCAGCACTACCATTTTATGTGAAACAAACACAAGTGATGAGAGAGGTGGAATCTGATTGGTCCATAGGAGAAGCTTAAAAGGGACATAACTGGTAATAGCCACTGGTGGCGCTACGATCGTGCCAAGTAATTCCAGCCTAGTTCGGCAAGGGTGGAAACTGAACTTTTAAAGTAAGTTAACTCTCTTGCCTCGGGAAGATGGGACGTCATGGGAGACTCATCTGCATCTGATCACCAAGCAGTAAACGGGTACCCTGAAGGAGGAGATGGTGATGCGACTAAATCTGATGCCTCATACGACAGCTTGTATACTCCCTAGGGAGCTGAGAATGAATTTTGAGTGGACACTGATCCAAAGACAATAATAATCAGTGTCATGAGCATTCAAGTGGTGAAAGGAATCTGGCTCTCCATATTTTGCATTAATACATGTCCAAGGAATTTCGAAACAATGTTTTATTTTGAACACTTGTCGCCTATGTTGAATAATGAGCTGGGCAGTGAGACACTCAGAGCTGACATCCTCTGTATATACAGGTTGTAATTAGATCCAGGGTTCCTTTCCATGTATGTGCATATATGAGATAGCTGCACGATAAATCGCAAGAAGAATGAAAAAAGGAAGTTTGGTTTATTTCATGATAAAACATCGTTCTATCATGACGTGATTTATGGAGATTCAAAGATGCGCTCGCATCTATGTGATGACATCATTTTTTAGAGGTGAGTGTCTCGTGAGTTGTTCGCAATAGATGTAGCTGGGCAACGCATTGATAAACGCGATGGCCAACGGATCGCTTCCAAAAGCAGGAGAGATATCTTCATATGACAATCGGTATAGTGAGAAAAGGTAATCAATGTGAGGATTGTGAGAATATAAGGGAAATACCCACCTGTGCATGATATGGACTTGTCCGGCATTGCCTGTGACTGTGACGGATTCTATTCAGAGAGTCATCATTATTTAAATACGGGTAAATATTTTTAATGCGTGTACTCTTTACTTACATCCTTAAAGAAGCTGTAAATAATGTTGATATTTCATAGAAATAAATGTCTCATGGTCGTTGTTTGTTGTACAATAAAACACTGCAGGGAGAATAAACCACTCAGGGCTGTGCAGTATTTTATTGTACAATAAAACACTGCAGGGAGAATAAACCACTCAGGGCTGTGCAGTGTTTTACTGTACGATAAACAACTCCCACTTGTCGTTTTAAATTCTTGTTTTGTTTGTGATCATTTTATTATGTTAATAAATCAGTAGGTCAGATACAGATGTGATTTAGTCCCTTTTATTATGACGATTTAACAATGACCAATGAGGCTTATATTTATGTCCAGAAGCTTTTGTGAATTTAGGAATCAATCAAATACTAAATGCACTAAGTCTGCATTGCCTGACACTTGTGCTAATTACAGGTAGGCCACAGTACTTTGTACAGGTAGGTCAAGGTTTGTTCATCACTGGAATTACTAGGGCTGTGCGATCTGATACGTATCACGATACTTTGCTCACAATCTGATACGTATCACAATACTTTGCTCACAATCTGATACATATCATGATACTTGCATACGCTCTTATCTGTGGTGTGTAAGGCATCTTTTCCATAGACAGGATGGCAAATTACCTGGCACTCTGACCATTTACAGTTGGCAGTATCATATATGGCACAATGGATGAAAATATCTATCTTTTCACTACTAATTTTCACTACTTATTAGGGTTAACAGTTATAAAGTAAACATTTAAGGTGAGAATCGATATTTATCATGAAGTGTGCGACTATGATCGTTTCTTGTATCAAGAAGTAAAAAAATTGCAATCCTCCGATGCATCGGTGTATTGTATCACTACTAGGAATGGCTTCCTCTGTATCAGGTGGTCAGGTTTGCTGAACTGGTTGATGCATGTCATTGATCCCAATTGCTTAGATCAATGCTCATGATGTCAATCACTGGATTGTCTGGTCCAGATTTGATTTTTTACAGATTACTGCCATATAGCTGGAATACTGTGGAGTGCTCCGTAAAAACAACAAAACAACTGCCTCTGTGGTCTAGTGGATAGAGCACCTGCCTGGAGAGTAGGGGGTTGGATCCCTGGCTGCGTTTTAACAAAAGACAATATGGTTCTTGTTGTTACCCTTCCTTTCACTTGGCCTTTAAGGGAATAAAACAAGGAGTGACCGGCTCAGTCAGTATACACTCTGTCTTAGAGGGATTATATTCCATTTGTTAAACCCAGGCACCGGGTATTTCAGTGTGCTAGGAAGCAGGACTAGTACAAGCAGCCACACATGCTAGCACGTCACTCTATAAGTGCATTAATCTTGAATGCAATGGTTAACCCCTTTCACATCACAACAACTCTGGAACTTGACTGTGACCCAGTGCTTTCATCAAAGTGATGCTTAAATAGACTTTAAAGATTTTGAGAGAGGAAAATGTGTTCACTTGGTGGAAGTTTAAATCAATTAATTACTCCTCATGTCAATTTCTATATGGAATTATGGAACATTTTCTTTTAATCCTTGCTCCTTTTGAAAGTTACTGGCCCTTCCCCAAACTAGCTGGCCTACAACTAAAAGGCTCTGAACATTTTAGAACTCTTCACCCCTGAAACATTTTTTGCTGCACTCTTAGATTAAATCTTGGCTTCCATTTGCCTCCTTTCATGGTGATTTATGAGCAAATAAAGTTGTTGTTGTACACAATATTACAAAATGGGGGCCGGTTGTCATTCTACCAAGATGATCCAATTAAAAAAATTAAACATACATGGAGAAGGGGTGAAATTTTGACTAGCCAGATCTACTTTATGTTTCAGCAAGCCCTTTGTCATTGTAACTTGCCACGTGCCAACGGGCCAGCAGTTAAATCAACCCCTGCATCACTGAATTCATTGATGCCACTTTAAATCCACTTTTAACATGTTATAAGTATTTCAAGATAACTTTCTAAATAACCTATCAAAGACCTATAGTTTGTTGACAGACCTAAAACACATCCTGGGTTTCACACACACATGACAGTATGGGGCTTGTTTTCAATGAAAAAGATTCAGTATCATTTCTCTGAGGGTCACTGCACAAGAACGTCTTGTTAGGAGTGTCTCTACTTGGGGAGAAAAGCAGTTAATATTTCATTGCAGGGGATAACAATCAGAAGGTAAACATAGAGTATTTTTAATTACATGTTAATGGCATGTTTGGCACGGTTCAATCTACAGGTGACCTTACGCTCTACATTGAAACCACATGCTTATCCCCATTCTGCATTGTTCTGTATGACAAATTAAACACAAACTCTTTGGTGATAGCGAAGCTCTTTGTTGTCTCTGAAACATGAAGTACACTTTGTGCCCACGTCTGCACATACTCGCAGTGAATATAAAGGTAGTCGCAACTCATGATGTTGCTATTTCTGCACATATGATTATTTCAAGGTACCTAGCAACATTGATAATTGTGGCAGATTTACTTTTCTATTAATATTATTTTTCAAGGTGATGCAGTCATCAAGTCAGCTGTTCAGTCAGAGGTGGTTATTGTCATTTGAAACCTCTGGTTGACCAATCAGAAACAAGAATGTCACAACACCATATAAGAATGTCATCACATACTGAATGGTGCGTTCATATGACATCATGTTGCTATGGGCCTCTTCGCAAACATGGGAACAATTTCAGGAGATTTTGCTCCTCATCAGGGTTAGAAATTAATTGTTATTTTAACCAGTCCACAAATATAATCAGTTTCAGAGTTGGTAAAGTGGTTGTCCACAAGGAAATATCACTGGTCCTTCCTGAATTTCACTAGTCATGGACAAGCAGACTTATGTTAATTTTGAACCCTGCTCATGTGTGGGCTGTTATAAGTTAACCTTTACAATACTGGTAGACATTCTACTAGCCTCAGTTAACCTTTACAATACTGGTAGACATTCTACTAGCCTCAGAATGCTGTGAAATGACTGGAATACTGTTAAAAGTGGCATTAAACACCACACTCACTCACTCACATACTCACTCACTCACTCACTCACTCACATACCTACATACCCACTCACTCACTCACTCACTCACTCACTCACTCACTCACTCACTCACTCCTATCATATTTTGTGTATTTTGTATTTTGTGACACAATCATCATGATGCACTGACCCCTTGGTAATCCCTAATCATGCTGATAACCATCTATTGAGGCTCATCCTAGTGACATCCAGGTCACTCATGGTTGGGTTTATGGAACAGGGGATGTAGACCCAGGCCTTAACCACAAAGTATATCACTTCTATTCATTATCATTCCATGTGTTGCCTTATTTACTGGATCTTAATTGTATCGAGGATCAAGTTCATTAGAACTGGTCCATTACCAAAACAGGTAAATCTCATTTTGACAAGCCATCTCTACTCCACTGTCCAACGACTGGGGTGTCTGACAAATGGGGTATCCCCTTTTTAAAGTAATACTTGTGTGCTTATACAGGGTTTTACCATGACTAATTAAGCAAAACTAGGGGTCTGTGGCTCCTAAAAATTGCTTTCTTAAATGTCCTGTAAAGTAATGAAATAGTGTGCACTGTACTGGACTGCAAGATTTGATGATAACTTTAATTACAGGACCTTTATATTTCTTATCAAGAATGGGGTACAATGGATGTTATTGTGTGCCCCTCTGGTTGCGACATATATTTTTTCTTCATCAATTCTATACATTTGTGCATAGTGGATGCCCATTACCGTGTCACAACCACTGACTGAGGGTTGATTCTGAATTCTATCAACTACACTGCAAGGGAAGTAACTGCAGTGGGGCAAAGCATGCAGCAAGTTCTCTTTATGTATTCGTATAAGAAATTTTTGTATAGAAATCCTGAAAACACATTTATCCTTCAGAGAAGAATAATCTTTGCCAATATTAAAGCCTATAATAGGAGGCTGTTCCATGGGCCTGTATGGATTTCTGGGCAAGACTATTCTGGTCTCCAGGAACCTTAAATAATACTTGTCATAAGGGGGCGACTAAATGGATTGGGAGGTCAAGCTCTGTGACCTGGTTAATGCATGTCATCGTGTTTCAGTTGCATGGAGCAATGCTCTTGATGTCAATCACTGGACTGTCTGGTCCACTTGATTAT
The DNA here is from genome assembly GCF_023055435.1 of Haliotis rufescens. Taxonomy (NCBI): domain Eukaryota; kingdom Metazoa; phylum Mollusca; class Gastropoda; order Lepetellida; family Haliotidae; genus Haliotis; species Haliotis rufescens. The sequence continues at coordinate 3,996,061 of NW_025963802.1, forward strand.
TGACAGACTGCCATCATATTGCTGAATGCAGTTTAACAACAAATGACAATCACTGTCTGGTACTGATTTCCTGTCTAATGCTAGATGGAATTTGTGTCTTGAGTAAAATGGACATTGTCCGTTAGATTAATATGTATAGTTAGAGAAATAAAATTTTCTTATTCAAAAATATATTTCAACAAAATAAAATCCAAATGGAGCCCAGAATAATGCTTAATTTGTGCACTTCAGTTGGATTATTTTATTCCCTAAGGGTTTGGGAGACAGACTATTTCTCTGTCTTTAATTTGTGTAAGTGTAAGCAAAGCAAACACATATACAAATATTAGAACAAAATTTTATACTACAAGAAAGATTTGCTGGGACTGTCAATTTGTCTAGCCAAGCTCCTCTTGTAATAGTTCAGTATGCCCGGAATGTGAAGTATGGTAAAAGTGAAATTTGTTAAATGATTCAACGAGTTCCTCAGTTCCAGTGTAGCCGTGGTAGTAAGAGGATGAAATGAGATGCTGGGGGCTGAGATGAATGCAGCATGTGTTGATGATGGTGTAATTCTCCTTTCATGATGGAGCAGGGATATTTACGTAAATGTTTCGATAAGTACAGAATGTACATTAGAAAAACAGAAACTAACCCCAGGGAGGCCTGATCTTGTCCGTGGGTTATTTTTGTTTTTGTCAACAGGGTCAAGGTCTGAAGTATGCTGGAACACTTAGTGTTAAGGAAGGCATGGTGGCCCTCTCTGTGCAGAGTTGTGTCCCTTGAGACTCCAAAAAACTATGATCATGGGTTCAGTTCCCCTGATTAAGGTTCGAGGTTTGTCAGCACCAAATCCATGCTGGTGGGTTTCACCAAAGTGGTAAACATCTGAGACCTGCATCACTTCAAGCTTTCCTCCCATATTAAGCTGACACGCAGTGACATAACTGGAATACTGTTAATGCTGCGTTAAACCTACTTTCTCACTTACTCACCAACATGATGAAACTGAAATACTGTTTACAAATAATTTGAAAGAAAAATAAGTTTGTTCTTAAAATTACTTTCTTGTGCAAATAGTTTTTACTGGTCATGTTGGCCTTGACACACTATTTAACAAAATGATTCGGGCCGCCTCCGTGGTCTAGTGGTAGAGTATCCACCCGTGAAGGGGAAGGTTCGATCCCCGGCCGCGTCGTACCAAAAGATGTTAAAGGATGAACTTGTTGTTACCCTGTCTGGCGCTCGGCATTAAGGGGCTAAAGCAAGGACTGGTCCCCTCGGAGTCTGTGTACTGTGTCTGAGTGGGGTATTCATGTTAAACTGCGTCATGGTATCTCAGTGGGCTAGCACTATAAATCGGCACCAGTCAGGACCTAGTACAAGCTATATAAGTTCAATAATCTTGGATGTGACGTTAAACCCAATTTCACCTCACCTCACCTTTTATGCAAAATGCTGAAAGAGTTCATAGATGAATTCTACATTGTCCCCCATGTGTTATTATTTGAGTATGGTTGAGTGAGTTAAAATTTAACGTTGCATCGGCATTATTTCAGCCATATAGGGATGAGACCAAGTTGATATATTCAACAAGGAGTCATAGATACAAGGTTATATTTAAAAACAAATTTTTCAAACATATTTGGGCATGACAATATTATTCCAAGTTGATATATATACACAATTTGATTTTGAGTATGGCGCATTGATTTGAGTCTTTGGTGATAAAGGAACTAATAACGGGATAGAATGTCTTTTGCCATATCATGTGAACACCCGATCTTTCAGGGTCATTTAGAAGTTGGCCCTTATCACTGAAATAGGTGCCAAACCAAGGAACAGTCATTTAAGCTGAGATGAAGTCTACGATAAAATAATCAGTGGTCATGCAATGTACTTCTGTTTGATGTGTAACTATCTTAGACAGTTAGCTGGTGGATATGCCCAGAGAGTGGAAGGTTGGTGGTTTGATCCTATGACTATGGCATAAATACCAATAGATGATGAAGGATGGCACTTGTACCCTGCCTGATGCTCAGCATAAAGGGTCTAAAACAAGGACTGGTCGGCTTTGAGTCAGTATACTGTGTCTGAGTGGGGAATCCATGTTAAACTGTGGCATGGTATCTATGAGTGGGCTGGCACTGCAAAACCAGCATAAGACTGGAATAGTAAGAAGCAGCCATACACCCACACACACATGTGAATGCTATGAGAGAAATAATTTAGTAACGTCAAACCCCATTTCACCTCACCTCACGTTACCTGGTGTTCTGTGTATTTCCTCGAATACGGCATATTTTTCTCTTTACCCTGATGTTTAATTGCAAAGATAATAATTGGAAGAATTCTGTGCATAATCAAGTCACAGCATAGTTTTTGAGAAATACATTAATTACAATTTCTTGCGATGATTTTGTAACAAAATGCTCCTGCAAACACAATGACACACATGTTAACACCGATTTACACCAGTATATGACATAGCCAACTGACTGAAGTCTGTAAAGACGTTGCCTGACTCTGGCACAGCCTGATGTAATCCTCCCTTCAAGGTGTCCTGTCTGGGTGACGATTTCCGCATTATATGGATTTGTCAACCATAATCCTTGCAGTCCGTTTTCGGCTGTTGTCGTGTTACTTGTCGCTACGGCGACACACAATCTGAGCATTATAGGAACGGCCCAAGATAATCAGTAATTCGGGTCTTTAGAATACTCAGTTGGTAGGTGATAAGTACATCTTGTATATCGTGTGTATATTGAACTGAGGCTGAAAACTGATAAGGTGAAAGCCAATCTGCACATGCTTATGATATTTTTTTAATTCTTGTGTGGCAATAAACAGATAAAATAGTGCAGTTATGGCTGGGCTTACAAGTCCCCATTGGTCATATCATGCAACTTGTTGACAGGTCATTCCAGGCTACTGCTTCTTGTAAAATGTCTTGATTTGGGATGAAAACAACTAGTTCTTCAAAATATTTATGCTATATTTATTCAGCATGTTGTGTAGAATCTGCAGTGTTCCTGCTGGCTTTTGAAACTTAGCCAGTGTCCTGATGGACTGGCAACTCTGTCAGTCCCAACTTTCACCAAATAAAAAATTGTTTGACAATTACCTGCTTTTAATTCTTTCGACATCATGAAGTTTGTTAGATCTGCATGTCATTTACACAAAGTTTACGCAAAATTTTCTCTTTGTTTAAAACATATTTTAAGTTGCTTCAACTATATATTTAACCTTGAAGCAAAGGGAAATATTATTCCCTTGCACTAAAACAGACAAGGGGAAACCCTGATGGTAACAGACAAGCTGACTTCATTCGAAAAATATGCTTCTATGAATATCACTGATGTTGTGTTCAACAACAAATGTTTATAAGTACTTTTTTGGCCGGTCCACAGGGACTGACAGTCATCTGAACTACCAGACCAAGCCTAATTTTACTGGTAAATGGGAAGACTGGTCTGTACCTTTCTTGTTCTTTTATTATTGACATCAGAGATTATCCCTCCATGGACTTCTTACAAATGGCTCTTTGGAATTTGTTTGGCATGTCATGAAAAGTCAATGATCAAGGTCATGGGATACAACAAACCTCTCCACATATTCTCAAGAAATAGAAATGCAATTAACATTAAAATTGGTTTGTACAGCCTCTGGGATGGAACTCTGCTTTGGGAAGATTTTGGTATAGATTAGTCAAAGGTCAAGGTCAACTTGTAAAACATTGTCAGTTTGTTTCTGAGGCAGGGCGATGGTTCATTAGTTTCTTGGAGAATATGTGTTTTGACTTAACTACTTATTATGGCTATGGTTGTTTAGTTTCTAGGAGAATATGGTTGTGTGATGCACATATTGTGCCTCTATCTAAACTGCCTTTTTCTGTGTTAAACGAAGTATAACATCTCAGGTGCAGCGTTTGTTCATAGATCAGCAGGAACTGCCTCTGTGTGCTGGCAGTTATGTGGAGTGGATGTGCTTCATGAACACATAAAGCATGTGGAAGTCCAGTGAATTGGCTCTGTGTTTACATATCGGCTGGAAGCGGAACGTGACTAGTTTGTTGCTTAGATTTGGGAGTTGCTTACAGTTAATTGAACCATCTACTTGATGACTTTACTGCTTCAGCTTGTTTAGGCTCCAGTTGTGTTGTGTATGTCAGTCAAGGAGTTCATGGTTGCCATGACTACTGTACACAGAGACAATGTGTCAGCCTGTCTCATCTGACCAGATCTTATGCTCTGATATGATACGTCTCTGCTTAAAGATCTGAGGACACCTCCGCAGGAAGTCATGTGAGGTGAACTTTCTAATAAGCCAGTCAGGCTTCTACATTATTGGTACATAGAGACAACATGTCTGCTTCATTCATGTCACTAATGGAAGTTATGTGTTACACACAACCAAATGTTTACCATTTGACAAGTTTCCCCGGCTCCTTTTCTGAGCACAGGAAGCTAAACGCACCAACCCCTGTGAGTTCCACATCAAATCAGGAATATCAGTTCCTGATAATGGAAAGATATGATAAACTCGTATATATCCTGTTGTTTCCAATGGAACTTGATGGGTTTCCCCAAAGTGGTAAACATGTAGGATCTGCATTATGCACTTCGGCCTGTCCTCTCACAGCAAGTTGTCTCGGGATATAATTGGAATACTGTTAAATGGAACATTAAACTGAACTCACGACCTCACTTACTTACTTACTCACTGAGGTCTGATAATGTTACGGTTTGATTATTGGCCAATGTTGAGAAGCACCTGGCTTACCAGCGGTAGAAACTTAACAGTTTTAGTCTACTAGTCCTTATATTGATAACATAATAGCAAAACCCTTAAAAATGGCAAATTTATACTGTTCCTTATGATACCCAACTATTGGGCAGTTTGGCAAGGACTATAGGACTCAGTGCCAATTTCTAACGCTGCTTACAACAGAAGCAGAGAAGTTACACTTGAAGCATTGGTCGTCAGTAAGACGTCATGCCGTCAATATTGTGTTCAAGTTGCCATACATGTAGACTGAAGTGCCAAAACACATTTGCAATGAGAGTCATCAAAAAGTGTAAATACTTTACCATGTTCATGGCTACTCAGACACAAGAGGAAATAGTGATGTCAACAGGTTCTGTCTTGGGAACAGAATCAGGTCATTCAGCCTGTTCAAGGTCACCAGGGGTCACATGAATTTCAAGCATGTTGACATTACCACATAGTGAACTCTTGAAAGTTTAAATATTTACAACTCTGCCGATTGTATCATCACTTGGTATCACATCACATGGTCTGAAGCCCTCATATCTGAGGGGCATGTGGCCTTCCAGGTATTCAGCTGTTTACAACCAAAGTATCTCATCAAGGAAGATGAAGAGTTTCGTGGAACCATTTGTCTGAATGGGTTCTCTCCGTCCATTGTTTATGGCATTTTAAAGAATGCCCATACAGTTTCTCATGCAGCTGATGCTGCTATAAAGACCTTGTCATTTCATTTGGTTTTCCTTTAAGAAATAAGGCTCAATAGTTTACCCCCCAACATATACTCCTCAAAATCAGTCAAAGTCACCAAATGTTTTCATATTAGTCCATGACATGTTAACTATAGTACCCGGTATTTATGAATCCGGTGTTCTTTTTCTGTTTTTTAGTGGTAATTGTTGTCTTTTTGTTCTGTTTCTCATAAGGCCTAATTGAAATAATGTTGTGGTTTCAATTACAATGTCTTTTGCAGTGAGTACAACTGCAGAAAACAGGTCAGGGTCAGCACCTTATATTAGGGTTGGCTATCAAAATTCCATTGTGTTAGGTCGTATCTTTTTCTGGGGTGACAATGGTGCTATTGAGGCATTGAGTGGTCCCAGGTTGTCATTGCCATCAGGACATCAGGGCAGCTACTGAGGCAGATTGTTTCTGTAAGGTGTCAGGTATTGAGAATCTGTTGGCCATATGTACTGCTATTCCCATTATAAAACAGTTGGGTATTTAATACACTTGCAATAAGGTCCAGAGACCACTTTGAACCAACTAGCGCTTATGCTTATCTGGTCATATAGACCCAAACACATACCCTTGTTAGCTGTATTTTGAAAATGGTTATTTAGGAAGTTTTTGCGATGGAAAATATGCTTGATGATGCTTGTCAAGTAGTTTGAAGGATATTGTTTGGCTAGTAGTATATTCTATTTGCAATGGCAAGGAGATTAAGTGTCGAATAGTGTTTTAGGGTGAATTTGAACTCGTCTCAGTTCATAGCATGGATGTTGCATGCTGGGTGATTATCATAGAAAGACAATTTTCTCAGCCTTGTCAGCCATTTTGTCTTCCCTCCAAACCATTCATATATGTTGTTTATCACAATACTCTCAATAAAATTAAAAGAATTGGTGGTTTACTGCTGGTAAATATAGGTTAACAAGCATGTGCTAATGTTCATTTAAAAAAATTGAAAATTCAGCTTCTGATCATAAACTATTCATAAGACCCTGCCAAAGTGGAATGCGGGCTTGTCTAATGAGCCAGCATTTCAAACTTAGCAGAACCAAGCATGCGCAGGGGCTGTAGACGTCCCTGAAGTACTGCACATGTCAGTGTGAATCATGTTCACTTCTAAGTTTCTTAGAGATAGAAAAAGTAAGTTTAAGAAAATCAATACATTTTAAATATTTTATTCAGTTTTCCCCTTGAAAACTGTAACACGCCTTTTACTTCAAATTAAGTATTCCTTTATACATATATAAGTCCTTTCTAGTGAGTGAGTGAGTGAGTATGGTTTTACGCAGCTTTTAGCAATATTCCAGCAATATTACGGCGGGGGACACCAGAAATTGGCTTCACACAATGTACCCATGTCGGGAATCAAACCTAGGTCTTCAGCATGACGAGCGAACACTTTAACCACTAGGCTACCGACCGCCCAAGTTCTTTCTGAGGAGGGGCAGTGGGCAGCCTGAAGGTTAAAGCATTGACCATTCAAGCCAGAGACACAGGTTCAATTCATGAACACATGCTCGTGATATAGGTTCCATTGTCCATGTGTGTACACTGTGTGAAGCCCAGTTTTGTTGTCCCCGCCTTGATACTGCTTGTTTATTGCTGAAAGCTGTGTAAAACCCAACTCACTCACTAATTTCTGAGGACCCGTGAAGATTCCGGGGTAGAATAGGTCTTCAGCAACCCATGCTTGCCGTAAAAGGTGACTATGCTTGTCGTAAAAGGCGACTAACCGTTGAGGATCGGGTGGTCAGACTCGCTGACTTTGTTGATACATGTCATCGATCCCAAATGCGTGGATTGATGCTCATGATATCAATCACTGGATTGTCTGGTCCAGACTCGATTATTTACAGACCGCCGTCATATAGCTGGAATATTGCTGAGTGCGGCGTTAAACAACCAACCAACTAATTTCTGAGAATGTTCCGTGGGTAGATCGGTAGAAAAGCAGCAACATGATGTTTCAATATTGCTGAAAGTGGTGTAAAACCCAACTTACTCACTCACACACTCATATCGGAGGATGTTTCACTGTTGGAGCGGTAGAGAATCAAGAATATGATGCTTGTATATTGCTAGATTAGCAGTGTAAAACCCAACTCACTCAGTCACTCTTTTCTGATTATTGCTGTTCATTTTCTTTCTCTTATTGTGAGGAGAGTCAGAATTGATATCTTTCTCTTGTTGTGAGGACAGTCAGAATTGATATCTTTGTCTTGTAACAAGAGTCAGAATCTATATCTTTCTCTTGTCAGAGTCAACGTCAGCATTGAAATCTTTCCCTTGTGAGAGGAGTCAGAATTGATATTTTTCCCTTGTGAGAAGTCAGAATTGATATCATTCTCTTGTAACAAGAATCAGCATTGAAATTTTTCCCTTGTGAGAGGAGTCAGCATTGAATTCTTTCCCTTGGGAGAAGAGTCAGAATTGATATCATTCTCTTGTAACAAGAGTCAGCATTGAAATCTTTCCCTTGTGAGAGGAGTGAGCATTGAATTCTTTCCCTTGGGAGAAGAGAGTAAACGAAGAAGGCTATAGATGATGTTGAACTATATTTGGCCTGCTGTCAGCTAACATCTCGTAGCTTGTGAGTATTTATACATGTGGGCCACACCCATCCAGATTGCAGATTAAGGAGATCAATTGATTAAGTATCAGACCTAGCTGTGTCACTGTCAGGGTCTTCAAATACATACCAGCATCAGAAATAGACTGTGCCCAACTGGTGTAAATAAATATATGCCACTTACTGTTTCCGATAACAATTAAGACAAGCCTGGTAAATGTCCCATGCGGACTGTAATTTGGCTGCTTTGGGAACCTGAATCAGTGTGTCTCGGTGGGGGATTCAATAGCAGATAAAGTCCCCACCGTCTCATGCTTGTCTCTAGGTGGGATTTCCAGGGCAGAATAAGTCCTCAGCGCCCATGCTTGTGTCCATATACATATTAAAGGGTAGGTAAAGTCCTCAGCGCCCATGCTTGTGTCCATATGCGTATTAAAGGGTAGATAAAGTCCTCAGCGCCCATGCTTGTGTCCATATGGGTATTAAAGGGTAGGTAAAGTCCTCAGCGCCCATGCTTGTGTCCATATGCGTATTAAAGGATAGATAAAGTCCTCATCGCCCATGCTTGTGTCCATATACGTATTAAAGGGTAGATAAAGTCCTCAGCGCCCATGCTTGTGTCCATATACGTATTAAAGGGTAGATAAAGTCCTCAGCGCCCATGCTTGTGTCCATATGCGTATTAAAGGGTAGATAAAGTCCTCAGCGCCCATGCTTGTGTCCATATACGTATTAAAGGGTAGATAAAGTCCTCAGCGCCCATGCTTGTGTCCATATGCGTATTAAAGGGTAGATAAAGTCCTCAGCGCCCATGCTTGTGTCCATATACGTATTAAAGGGTAGATAAAGTCCTCAGCGCCCATGCTTGTGTCCATATGCGTATTAAAGGGTAGATAAAGTCCTTAGCGCCCATGCTTGTGTCCATATACGTATTAAAGGGTAGATAAAGTCATCAGCGCGGGATTTCCAGGGCATTTCCAGGGCAGAACTTAGCCCTCAATACTACAATACAATAGGTCCTCAGCACCCATGTTACCCTATCTTAAGATAGACAAACTCCAGAATGGACTGGAGGATTATTTTCAAAGGACAGTAATGTTGGAAAAAAATGAAATATCAACTGACTAATAAATTTTTATTTGTAGAAAAAGTAACCATGATCATTAGCCAATGATATCAACCATTCATAACAAGCATACACATTGTAATTAATTAAATTAAGATCAGGCTATGTTTCCACAAATGTGATCAATAATTATGTGAAATAGGTTGTCAGGATATTTCAAGGAGGATGAGATAACTGGCTTCTTGTTCTATGATAATTGAACTGCTTATTTCTGATACTGTTTCCAATTAGCATCGTTGGTGGTCAATGGAGGTCAGGGGGGGTCACTGGTGTCAGGAATCATGGAGAAATCAGGATCACCAGGAGGGTTTCTGGGTAAGAATTGGTCACTAGGCAACCATAATGCTTGTCACCTGAGGCGACATGAGGAATTGGGTTGTCAGACACGATGACCTAATTGATAACCCATCATCATCCTCCTAGCTATCAGTCAGTGGTTAGTCGGTCCAGAGTATATATTTTGCAGATTGCAATCATATAGCTGGAATATGTATATATGAGGATGGAAATTAGTACTAGCAGGACCAATTTTGTTTACGTTAATCTATCCAAGGGGCTAGTAGAATTTGAAACATTTTAGGGGTATTGCTATATGTTTTCACTATTCAGGCTTGCAGACTTTCTTTCTGAAATACTTATCAAAGCAGCAGTAAACTGAACTCACTCACTCACTCAAAATCATAATATATACAGTACCTTGAACGTTTTGAACATGGCTAATAGTCTGAACTTCTGATTGTTTTTCATTTATTGATAAACTGGCTCAGAAGATGTATATATCCTTCTGATGAAAATGAACACAGGTTACCAAAATTGACCTATATTTATCTGCCAGCTGACAGATTTAGATTAATGAGATAAAACATGCAAATATATACTAAAAAGAAGTTAAGGACCTCCTGATGCATTAATATCACTATAGTTAATCAGTTATGGAATGACAGATTAACAATAGCAATATGAAAGATTTGAGTGGTCCTTAACCATTTGTTAACTGTAGCATGGCAGATAAACTATAGTAATATTAAAGAATCAGATGGTCCTAAACTTTCTTTGAGTAGTATAGATTTCCAGTTTATGAGATGTGTTTATGCTTCATGATAAGCTGCTTTCCAGTTTTACACATAGCAACTTAGGCTTAGAGGCTGGTACATTGTGTAAGCATTGTAAGAACGCCTCCCATTGCTATGAAGTGAAAACTTTCATTTCTTGTTACAGAGAAAGATATTACTTGACTAACAAGTCGTGGGATTCACAGGAAATGAACTCGGTTTCTTGTCGGAATCTTTCATCAAGAGGCATGACTTGATCCGACAACAAATTGTTTTATGTGGTATTGTGTAAGTGAGTTATTGGGTAATGTAATGGGATCCTTGTTCTGGAACAGAGAACATCAAGGCGGAATAAAAAATATCACTTTTTAATGGTTAGCTCACCTGACTGAAAGTCAAGTGAATTTATATTCTTGGAGTGTTGTCCGTTGTCAGTTCATCCAGACGTCTGTTGTTTACGCTCACTTACATCTCCAATACCTTGTCTAAACTGACGGGCGGTCGGGTAGCCTAGTGGTTAAAGCATTCGCTTGTCACGCCGAAGACCCGGGTTCAATTCCCGACATGGATACAATGTGTGAAGCCCATTTCTGGTGTCCCCCGTCGTGATATTGCTGGAATATTGCTAAAAGCAGCGTAAAACTATACTCACTCACTCACTCTAAATTTGCAGGCCTAAAAGACTGACACTTTGCATAAATGATCCATTGCTATGGTGTCTCCAATAACTGCTTACAGGATTCTGATCCAGTATCTGGTATACAAAATAACATAATTGTTGTGATATTTTTTTGCATATCTTGATTTTTTACACAACTATGACCTTGACCTTCATATGCCCAAAATCATCTCGGTTTAATGTATTCTGACATCTCTGAAACCTCTCGGTGTTTGAAGCTGTAATTTTATGTAAGTGATCTGAGCGATGTTGTTTCTAAAATATCTTCTCAGAATTCTGATCAGACTTGAAATATGGTCATTTTGAAAATGTATGTTTTACCATTACTCAACAATTTCTGTGTGTATCCTTATGGAATTTGATACACTGTGCTTAAGTGGTATCACACATGTTATGTTAAGATGTATTGTCATATTTGACACAACCTCACCGTTTGACCTTTACAATTTGCTGTAGCTGCCAGAAGTGTAATTTTGGCTTCTGTAGTGAATTATTCTTGCTTCATTGTGAAAGATTAATGAATATGTTGTGAGGATGTCTGTACAGTAGACACTGCCGTTATTTCCTTCACTTAGTCGTCTCTCCCGTTGTAGTTGTATGACCTTTCTGATCTATTATTGTCGGATTATATAATTTTAGGCTTCATGTATTTTGGGATGGCCACGTTTATTGCAATTTCCCTCGCTATAATGAGGGGTATGATATCACATTGGTTGTTGGTTTGTTGTTTAACGCCGCACTCAGCAATATTCCAGCTATATGATGGTGGTCTGTAAATAATCGAGTCTGGACCAGACAATCCAGTGATTGATATCATGAGCATCGATCCACGCAATTGGGATCGATGACATGCATCAACCAAGTCAGCAAGCCTGACCACCCGATCCCGTTAGTCGCCTTTTACGACAAGCATAGTTGCCTTTTATGGCAAGCATGGGTTGCTGAATACCTATTCTATCCCGGAATCTTCACGGGTCCACAGATATTGTAAATACTCGAATGGTGGCTAATGTTTATAAGATAAACTTGTCTTGTCAAGGTTATTGAAATTTTTCACAGCAGTCATGTGATTAATGAGAAAACTGTGAATGTTTCTCTTTAGTGTCTGAAACTCATAATACAAGGATATAATCCAGACAAAAATATCAGGTGAGCTACAGGGCTTCTGTATCTGTTTATTGCTCACTTGACACAGTAAGGTAACTCAACACGTGTTCACTTTTTGCGTTTTTAAAAGCTCTGATATTTTTTCGAAGTTTGTGCTTTCATCTTGCTCTTAAATCTCCTGAAATGTAGTTTTTTTTATCAAATATTATCTCTTCAAAAAATAGCATATGAAGGACATGTCTGACGTCATATTTTGTTCAAATAATTTTTGGATTTACAACATTAAAAAAGTCACGTTTCACAAGAACTTCAAACATTATGTTATCATGAAGCCACAAGACTTAGAAAGCTGAACCCTTGTTAGAATGATAATGGCTGTGATTGACATCATGAGCATCGATCCATGCAGTTGGGATACGATGACATGCATCAATCAAGTCAGCGAGCCTGACCACCCGATCCCGTTAGTCGCCTCTTACGACAAGCATAGTCGCCTTTTATGGCAAGCATGGGTTGCTGAAGATCTATTCTACCCTGGGTCTTCACAGGTCATGGCTGTGGGAAGATTAAAGGAATCATTAAAGGCAATAACGTCAGTAGGCACAGATAATGTTACAAAAACAAGTCTTTCTCGAATCTGATTTTCTTAAAGTTGAAAAAATTTATTTTGAAACTAATTTGATTTGTTGCTTAAAATTTGTTTCTGACATGTGCCCTGTGGCTGTTGTTGGAGCCATCTTAGTGCTAAGACATGTTAGTGATCAAAGTTGTCACGGACTTCCAGTGGTCAACGTTCTATAATCAACTTGTGTTTACACGGCTCTGTGACAGAGTGAGCCATGTTGTTTTGGGATATATCTGAAAAACAAAAACATTTATTCTAGAAGATTATATGGTTCTGTCCTGATGTACAAAACCTTCCAAATGGCGGACTGGTTTTCTTGGGGGAATTCAAGTCAGCAAAGAGCCGGAGTGACAGGAGACAATTACAATTTTATTCACAAAAATAATAAACAATATCTTAAATATAGCTGAGGGTGCCAAAGAGAGTCAGTACAACCCTCTGGCTGTGGGGTGAGATGTCTGCTTGGTTTGAGTGTCAAACCCCTACACTTAACATTTTGCTGTGTGTGTTTAATAAAAATTAGAACAATATAAAGGAATATGATTGGTTGTTGATACACAATGGGCGTGTGCTACGGTTAATGAATGGCTAGACAGAGGGGAATACGTAATCCTGTTGGACTGGCACTTATCTTGTTAACATATTTACTGGGTGCTTGGAAAGAGATTATGGTATCACTATAGACAAGCTTGTCTGGGGGCTAATCCTTAATGAGTTTAAATTGATGCATTCGCTGAATGTTATTCTAATATAGGTGATGACAGATTTACTTTAATAAAATAGTTCAATTCAATCTATTAAACTATGCAGACATAACCTTTGTCTTATTGAATAGTATGTCTGGGAGATGGGTTCACGTTACCTTAGGCTAGCATCTATCTAAAAAGCTATAACTGAAACTACTATTATTTTGTATCTGCGTTTTCCTTGATTAATATGTATTACCGTATTCGACGTAATAAGCGCCCAGGGCGCTCTCAAAATCTCGTAAAATCCAAAGATCGTAAATTTCGCCTGAAATGTTTACATACGACAGATATATTTTTCAAGAATTTAATTGCCCATAATTAAGGGTGCATTTAACACAAGAGTGCGTATTATTCACGAATAAATAAGTCTTGTGTACATTGATCAATCAGAAGGGGTGCTGATTGGAATTGTTCACTCGCCATTATATTAGCAAATATCGCGGTGGGCGCTTATTAGAGTGGGGCGCTTATTACGTCGAATACGGTACTTGCTGTTCTATAATTATATGAAATTTTGTATAAATGTTACACCATGATAAATTATTAAAGCACTTTCTGTGGATCTTATTATTATATGAAAACTTAGTATAAATGTTATATCATGATAAGATACTGGAAACAGTATTATTTTTCTCAGGTTAAACAACAAAATGAAAAGATTCACTGAACATCCTGTAAGTCCTTGAAAAATATGTGGTGAAAACGACTTGTTGGGCTCAGCCTTTCTGAGATAAACTTCCATCCGTCCACTTTCCGTTTCCGGAACTCTTGAATAGTTCTTGTTGAAACTCGCTATACAGATCAGTCTAGTGGGGAACTCCAGGTGCCTTTTGATGTTTTGGGATGTCTATATTTTCAATTTTCTTTTTGTTTTCATAACAAATTGGACATATACTAAAAATGAGGGTCGTGCTCGTTTCCAGAGTAGAACTCCAAACTCGTTGATTATTTTTAGACGAAACTTGCAATACATATCATTCTAGTGGTGAACTGGCACTTTTTGATCATTTGGGATGTTATAAAAAACTGAACAGCGTTATTTTTTTCTTTCCTGAACTGAACATATTCAATGGCCGTTGATTTATCCAAAAGTTCGGTATAAGAAGCCAAACTCCATTTCCGAGTTGCACCAGGAAGGTTTAAAAATACATATTTACTAAGACTTGTTGAAAGTGTATCTTTTTTTCCTCCCTCCTTTACATTACATGTATAAGGAAGTCAAAATTGATATTTGAATTTAGAATTTAATTTTGTATATTTTCAAACTACTGACCTGAATTTCTTAGCCAAAAATCTGTAGATTTAAAAATACAGTAGACTACGGTTATAACGAACTCGAGGGGACCACTAACTTTAGTTCGTAATAACCGTAGTTCGTTATAAGCATACATACAGCATATATACAACAAATGGTCGGGAGTAAAAATAAGTTCGTTATATCCGCCAGTTCGTTATAAGCGTGTTCGTTATAAACGTAGTTTACTGTATGTCTGACCTAAGGATATCAGTATTTGTGTGAAAACAGTATGTATTTGGCCACATGTCCAGCATTACCCAGTCAGTAAACTACTGGTTGTTATCTACATTCATGCAGTGCCTGTATTCCTCTATTGGGGGTTTTACCTTCATAACACTTGTCACTATGCCTGTCGTAAGAGGTGACTAACGGGATCGGGTGGTCAGGCTCAGACTTGCTTGATGCAAGTGGATCAATGCTCATGATGTCAACCATTGGATTGTCTGGCCCAGACTCAATTGTTTAGAGACCGCTGTCATATAGCTGAAATACTTCTGAGTGCAGCGTTAAACAAAAAAAACAAAAAACAGTCTTGGCTTGATATTATAACAACTGGCCTGTGCCACTAGTGTCATCATCAGTGTGGACAATGCCACTGTATTCAACGTAGCAAGTTTACAAGAACTGGTTCTTGTTAAAGACTATTCCACTTTGGATTTACTAGGTTAGTCTTCTGATACGTCATTAGAATATATACACTCAAGGCCCGTTAATCCAACACCCGTTAATCCCATAATCGGCTTTATCCAACACTAATGATGGGAACCGATTAAATCAGTGTTTTTAGACCCTTTAATCCGACAGTCTCACACTCCGACTGCAATCCACTTATTTGCAACGAATTACCTGAATCACCTGTCAATCAGTCTCGTTAATCTGACACAGTGATCGGCCTACTCTGTAGTCATCTGCCCGCGAGTACACAGCCATTGTTTTGATGTCGGACGAGTCGGCTGGTAGCTGCATATTACAATGGCTGCAGAGATAAACTTGCTTAACAATAAACAATTAATGCTTTAAATAAACAAAACAGGATTAATCACATGCTTAGATTACCTCAATCTTTAGAGATTGCATGATTAGCTAGAAAACATATTCCGTAAACAATCTAACAAAACAATATGAATATTTCATTTTTCACTTTTTTTATTATGTGTTTGTATCGTTATCTATTGTGTATCAATTTTCGATCATGAATGTTGATACTACTTAATTTCGTTTATTCAACATACTCGTTAATCCGACGTAATCATTTGCAACCAACCATGTCGGATTAACGGGACTTGACTGTATAAGGAACAGTAACTACAGATATTAAGGCATCTCAACAGATTTTGCCAGTGTGCGCGATCCGGGTATATGCGCTAATTTAATAATAATCATGAATTGTGCATGAATAATCACTCAGAAAAATAATCAAACCTGCATTGAAAACCCTTCACTGTATTTAAGTGAAATAATCTTGAAAGTAACTTTAAACCCCACTGCATCTGTCACAGCCCTCTAAGTTCGTTGTGACTCCTAACTGAGTATCATAAGTCCTCACTTAAGAACTTACTCCAACGTTCATACAATGTTTGGCCCTCACATGTTATTTAGAATTGGTCCTATGCTTGTCATTAGAGGCAACATGATGGATCGGATGGTCAGACTCTGTGATGATGATCCCAGACATTGTACAATGATGGTGTGGATCATTGCTCACAGTATCAATCACTGGTTTGTCTGGTCCAGGCTTGATTATTTTCAGTCTGCCACCATAAAGCTGGAATATGGCCGAGTGCAGTGTTAATCAATAAATAAACCTATTATTTAGAACATGAAGATGATAGTCAAGTGAGTGAGTGAGTGAGTATGGTTTTTACGCCGCTTTTAGCAATATTTCAGCAATATCACGGCGGGGGACACCAGAAATGGGCTTCACACATTGTATCCATGTCGGGAATCGAACCCAGGTGTATGGCCTGACGAGCGAACGCCTTAACCATTAGGCCACCCGACGGCCCCTGATGATAGTCAAGACATAGTATTGATTGACATAGTATTGATTGACATAGTATTGATTGACATAGTATTGATTGTCTGTTTGTTTCCTTTCAGCCTGAACAGATGTTCAAGCCATGGCTGAAGGAGTTCCTAGGAGTGAGTATGCTTCCCTTTCACTTCCATGTTCCTTATATACCCGTGAGTGCTGCTACATATAGTTTATACCCGTGAAGATCTGGGTTAGAATTGATCTTCAGTAACCTATGCTTGTCGTAAGACGCGACTAATGGGATCGGGTGGTCAGGCTCGCTGACTTGGTTGATGCATGTTATCATATCCCAATTGCGTGGATCGATGCTCATGATGTCAGTCACAGGACTGTGTGGTCCAGACTTGATTATTTACAGACCGCCGTCATATGGCTGGAATATTGTGGCGAGTCAAGCGTTCAACAAACAAACAAACAAGTGAATAAAGTGTTCACTGATCGCGCCGAAAGCCCCGGGGTTTGATTCCCAAAATTCTCTTCCTTCCTGGCCTGATACTGAGGAAATCTAAACCTTTTAACTATATACTACTCAAAAGAAGTTAAGGATCACCCGATTCTTTCATATTGGTAATGTTAATCTGTCATGGCATGAGAGATTAAACTATTGTAATATGAAAGAATCAGGTGATCCATAACTTCTTTTGAGTAGTATATTATAGAATTTAGATGTTTGTGTTATTGTTGTGTGAAGATGTATGCGAGACACACATCTACAACCAGGGAATGATTTCAGCCTTTGTGTCACTTAAGGTTATCCTATATGATATTGTGACACAGCAGAGACAGGCAGTGGTAGCTGTGTGCACTGCATTAATTCTGTCTATGTCATGTTTAAACATGCAAATGTGTTCATATATTATTCGGGGGCACAGGTGGCCCAGTCGTCTAAGGCGCCGCGATTCGCTGTGCAGAGTTGCGTCCCTTGGGCAAGACAGAAACCTATGATTGTGGGTTCGAATCCCGGTTCGCCCCAATTATGTTTCTAGGTTTGTCAGCACCATACCCGTGCTCGTGGGTTTCATCGAAGTGGTAAACGTCTGAGACCTGCATCACTTCGGGCTTTCCTCCCACATAAAGCTGACACGCCGTGATATAACTGGAATACTGTTAAAAGCGGCGTTAAACCCAACTCACTCACTCATATATTATTCAATGCCAGCATGAGAACAATGTCCCCACAAAACTCTTTACAGTCCATGCATCACACCTACAGTCTGACATTTAATATCAACTGGATTTTGAGGCTGTCATGGGATGACCTTTATGTCTGTCAAACGGTATTTAGTGTTGGGATATTATTGCATGTAATTTCACAAGTGGTTAATTACCCAGGATGTTACGCCCACATTTCAAAAACAAAGTTCACATTTGATCATTGAATGTAAATAGCCTCGGTGTAAACATGTATTGAGGTCACGGCCAGGCTGTTTCTGGATTCATGGGTGATGGGGACAGTGGGTGGCCAAATGGAATAAGTATTGATGTAAAGGACAGGCTGTTTCTGGGGTTTCATCGGTGAGGGAGAACATGGGTAGTACTGAGGTCACGGCCAGGCTGTTTCTGGGGTTTCATTGGTAAGGGAGAACATGGGTAGTATTGAGGTCATGGCCAGGCTGTTTCTGGGGTTTCATCGGTGAGGGAGAACATGGGTAGTACTGAGGTCACGGCCAGGCTGTTTCTGGGGTTTCATCGGTGAGGGAGAACATGGGTAGTACTGAGGTCACGGCCAGGCTGTTTCTGGGGTTTCATCGGTGAGGGAGAACATGGGTAGTATTGAGGTCACGGCCAGGCTGTTTCTGGGGTTTCATTGGTGAGGGAGAACATTGTTAGTATTGAGGTCACGGCCCGGCTGTTTCTGGGGTGTCATTGGTGAGGGAGAACATTGTTAGTATTGAGGTCACGGCCAGGCTGTTTCTGGGTTCATGGGTGATGGAGACAGTGGGTGGCCAAATGGAATAAGTATTGATGTAAAGGACAGGCTGTTTCTGGGGTTTCATCGGTGAGGGTAAACATGGGCGAGCCTAGTGGACTGAAGTATTGATGTCAAGGCTTTGGGGATAATTGTATGTACCAACACAGTGACTGAAAATATATCTTGTTTCTCACCCGGCCAAAGATCAATAAATGGTAGGGTCCTAAGGTTTGGTTTGTTTATATGTTGAGTATTGGAACCGATAAAACTTAACATTTCAATCCTTTACAGTTACACATAGTGTTCTGTGCAAGCTGCTTAAGTACAAATTTTTGTTTGTTGATTAACGTCCCATTCAGCAGTGTTTCAGTTGTTGATGCCTGTCTGTAGGTAATTGAGTCTGGACCAGTGACTGATATAATGGGCAATAACCCACACAGACTGACCACAGCTGATCCATCTAGTCCACTTGTACAAGCTTGGGGTTGCAACTCACAATGGGCAATAACCCACACAGACTGACCACAGCTGATCCATCTAGTCCACTTGTACAAGCTCCGGGTTGCAACTCACAATGGGCAATAACCCACACAGACTGACCACAGCTGATCCATCTAGTCCACTTGTACAAGCTCCGGGTTGCAACTCACAATGGGCAATAACCCACACAGACTGACCACAGCTGATCCATCTAGTCCACTTGTACAAGCTCCGGGTTGCAACTCACAATGGCAACATTTTGAAATGCAAAATATTCACCACAAAATATTTCATCTGATACAAGTGAGGGATATTTGCCTCAGCACTTCCCCAAGGTTCCAGGTTCAAATCGTGTTTGAAACCCAGAATTTGTCCATTAACTTGCCGCTCTATCTAACCTTGCATTAATGTTTCATCCATCAATTTCATGTACCAAATTACATATCCTTGTGGGCAACTTGTTTGAATTTGTCTAGGTTGTCCATGCAGTGGTCACTCTGTCCCTGCCAGCGTTAGAAATTGGCACTAATCCTATAGTCCTTACCAAACTGCCCAATAGTAAATGTATCCTAAGGACTAGTAGAAATTGGCCCATTTTAAGGGTTTTGCTATATGTTATCATTATAAGGACTAGTGGACAAAAACTGTTAGTTTCTAACCCTGCCTGCCATTGTGAATGTGTCGTAATCATATTGGCATCCATATCTATCGATACATATTAATTATCTTATTGCAAGCCAATAGCAATATTTTAGCTATATGATCATATTGGAAGTAAATATAGGCATGGAGACATCATGAACAGTGTTGAAGATTAAGTAACGCATGAAAGTGATGGGGTCGTTGTTGTAACCCTAATGTTACAAGTTATAGATTTATGTTGTCCCGGGATTAAGATACAAAAGAAGAGTTCTGGAGGGCCCCTGACAGGAGCTTCCCTTAATTTCCTACACTGTTGTATCAGACTTTGCTGAAAATACATAGCCCTAGTTGTAGACTGATGTATTTTGTCAGGGATGAGTATATTACATTCTTAATGATAAGGGGCGGTCGGGTAGCCTAGTGGTTAAAGCGTTCGCTCGTCACGCAGAAGACCCGGTTTCGAATCCCGACATGGGTTCAATGTATGAAGCCCATTTCTGGTGTCCCCCGCCGTGATATTGCTGGAATACTGCTAAAAGCGGCATAAAACCAAACTCACTCACTCTTAATGATAAGGTTTGATGTTCTCAGAGTGCTTGGTTACTGCCCTCAGACTTGGCTGCTATTTGAAGTTTTCTCTCATCAACTGAGCCATATGGATTTAACATTCATTCACCACATTCCTGGTCACACATTTCTTTCAGTCTTTCTTGGGTACAAGTTATGGAAAAGGAGCTATCATGTGTTTAATGTGCAATCAAAAATTACATCGTTCACTTATTTATTTATTTATTTATTTATTTATTTATTTATTTATTTATTTCTATTGATAAAATGGCATTGCACAGAAGCGTTTGGTTTTAATAATGTACAACACAGTCACTTTGGATCTGTTTAATGTCAAAAGCCTCAAATTTCCCACTGGAACAAATTATCTGTAATGCAATCAACGCAGCTAATTTAGAATTCCGGGATTTGTACCACTTGGTCCTCATTGGGAACCAGTGGGATATATTAACACCTGATAGAGTTGTTTTATTATCCGGATAATACCGGCAAATAACTCCGGGGAATACCAGCAATAAACACTGGTCAGAGCTTTCAGCCTGTTCTTGTTGAAACTGATAGCCGAGTTAGTTACTGGTAAATTATTGCCTGATCCATCTTTTTGTGAGTTGCAGTAAATTACTTTAAATTTGATCTTTCTTTTGGAACTTTGATGAATGCAGTAATATTATAAACCTTTTGGTTAGAATGGTGCTGTTTTAGGAAGGTGATGTTTCTCTAAGATATGAATGTAAGCCATTGGTGGTTAGAATATGAGGTATGTTATCATGTATTTGATAACTGTAAAATTCACACTGTTTCTGTTCACATGTATAAAAATATGTCAGGAACCATAATCCATCATTTTAAAACCAGTCATGGACTTTCACTCAGTATTTGAAGTTTCTGATGGCCTGGCATGGGAAGTATGTCCTTATATGGAATACTTTTGTACATCGTAATCAAATTTCTTCAGTGGTATCAAAAATCCACTGGAACATCATGGTGTGAAGATCCGGGTTAGAATTGATCTTCATCAACCCATGCTTGTCCTAGGAGGCGACTATGCTTGCCGTAAGAGGTGACTAACGGGATCGTGTGGTGATCGTGTGCTGACTTGGTTGATGCATCATTGTATCCCAGTTGTGCAGATCAATGTTCCTGATGTCAAGCATTGAATTATGTTTAAGAATGACATTTAGAACTGATACACATAAAGAGGATTTATGGATGTCAACTTCTTTTCTATGAGGAACACAATGTTTCGGAGTATATACTTACTCCTCGATTATTTACAGACCGCCGTCATACATCTGGAATATTGCTGAGTTTTGCATTTAAAAACAAACAAACAATAATACATTGGTTGACCTGTACCATGTAACAATGGAGGTGTCATCGGTCAGTTGGCAGAGTTGTGTTTACCTTGTGAACCGTCATGATCAATGCACATCGGTTTTGAAATCGTATTTTGGCAGTAAAGGTTGGAACACAGATGTACTTTATCCTGCTTTCATTTGCTTTCATGGACTAGTCAGTGTTATTGATAATTTTATGTTGCGATATCAGCAATCATCATTTATTGGTGTTTTTCAGTTAAGTTTTTAAATAGACTGAACTATCCTAAACTTGTGTTAGTGTTTTTACGTTTGTTTGTTGTTCAGCACCTGACACTCAGTAAGTTTCAGCAATTTGACATCTGTTAATAATCAAGTCTGTATCAGACAATCCAGTGATTGACTAAATGATCTTCAATCCACATAATTGGGATACAATGTCATGCATCAACCAAGTCACTGAGCCTGACCATCTGAACCATTTAGTCACCTCTTAAGACAAGCACAGTTTCCTCGGGACCTGTATTCTTACCCCAAATCCCAACGGATTAGTTGTTTTATGTCAGTGACAGTGAGATTGTGACAGTCACTACGTGATCACAACCCTCATTTAGGACCAGTCCTAATCAGGGTAGAATACAGCATGGCCGGCATGCAGAGGTGCGTTACCTAAGATCAGGCCTAACCGACATTGACCCATCTGAGAACTAACCCAGCAGGATTACATTCGTGTAAGAAATAATCAGGTTAATATATTCGACATCTGTGTTGACAAGAGGATTTGAAGCGCTGTACTACTGTGTCACTTTTCAAAAACTACATCTGCCTTTGTGACGCATGATGTCTTTTTTGAGCCAATCTTTAGTAAACAAGTCATGCGATCACTGGTCCTCAGAGCTTCAGGGCATTGAGTTTGCATAGTTTCTTTACAAATTCAGTCTATCAGGTCCATACCTTTTTTGTCGAGGAATGTGTTTAATCATAAGGATGCTAAACATTGAAGGGGGCACAGGTGGCCCAGTCATCTAAGGTGCCGCAATTCGCTGTGCAGAGTTGTGTCCCTTTGGTATGCCAGAAACCAATGATTGTGGGTTTTAATCCCGGTTCGCCCTGATTAGGTTTGTCAGCACCATACCCGTGTTTCATGTCTTCATGTATACCCAAGGGGCATGGGTGCATGGGCCAGTCGTCTAAGGCACCACAGTTCAATATGCAGAACTTGCGGCCCTTGGGTATGCCAGAAACCTGTGATTGTAGGTTTGATTGCTATTTCACCCCAAGTCTGTTTCTAGGTTTGTCAGCACCATACTTGTGGAAACTGTCTGAGACCTGCATCACTTTGAGCTTTGCCCCCACCTTAAGCTGACATGCCATGATATAACTGGAATACTATTAAATTAGCAGCCTGAAAGCAAACTCACTCACTCATTGCTTATCAAAGACTTGATAACCATGATGTTTCACTCATGTGCTTGTGATGTTGTGAAACGAATATCCTACTGATCCATGTTCACTGACTTTAATCCAGAGGAAAAGAAAGTTTCTGAAAAAAATGCAGATGTCTGGTTTTGTAAAATCCTGGCACTTCGTTCGTGTTCCCCTCAGAAAACTAGTTTTAGTTAGGTAATATTCAACTTCCACTAGCGTGGTTGTTGAGACGGGTGACGGAGGTATGGATTATTATTTGTAGCCAGGGGATCAAGTAAAGCTGACATTTGCATGTGCTAGGGATGAAATAAACATTTGGATCAATACACATTAATACACAGCATATGAGTCTTGGTATTGGAGGAGCAGGGCTTACGATGCACGGAGCCCTGAATGATGTGATGATGATTTTGATGGGAATGATGGATGGTGCAGAAAAGCCACTAAGTGTTGGTATTATCTTAATGGGGTGGTTGTGAACCTGACATATATCTTGTACAGTCTCACAGTTTAAGGTGCAGTATCGGATATTATACTTTTGTCTTTGTCTTCCATCTTCCCGAGGAGTTAAATGTCCAATTTCCATCCTTGCTGAACTAGGCTAGAAATTCTGGGCTTGATTGTAGCGGCCTTTAGGAGTTATGTCCCTTTTATTGACTAATCAGATTCAACCTCTCATATTACTTGCATTTTCTTCAAATACAGTGGCGTCGTCCAGCAAAGACGCTCTGATCGATAATCAAGATCTATATTGTAATATATCAAATCATGTGGGCACATTGATTAAAAACATAAAAAGAATCGGAAAATATGAGTTGTCGGTACTCATGCTTATCAAATCCTGCAAATTTGCACGGCAGTTTACGAAACTGGTTGTCGATTTCATTGCATGCTTTTGATGGGACTATACATTGACTCGTTAGTCCAGCCAAAATATAACTCATAAATTCAAGCCTAGTTCGGCGAGGGTTGAAACTGGACTTTTTTACAGTCAGTTACCTCCCTTGTTTTTGGAAGATGTTGTCTTCAAAATACAATATTGTTTTGACAGCAAATTATGTTATAAACTGTTGTTGCAGACAGCATTGTTCAAGTTATATTATAGCTTCATAAATAATCAAGTCTGACCAGGGACTATTAGCTGTAAGATTGCAGATGCATCGTGAAGTGAAGCAATATGCATTCATTTATTCCATTCTGGACCAGACAAACCAGTGGTTGATATTATGAGCATTGTCTCACGCAGTCAGGATATGAAGATTATACAACCAAGACATCAATAGAGTCCTGGGGATCTATCCTGCAGTGGACATATTTCATTAATCAACCACCAAATAACAATGTTACTTTCCATTTTCACATCTCTCCAAGCCCCTTATGGCAATGACCCATGAAGATCCGTTTTAGAATAGTTCTTCAGCAAACCATGCTTGTCGTAAGAGGCAACTAATGGGATCTGGTGGTCACGCTCACTGACTTGGTTGATGCATTTCTTTGTATCCCAATTGCGTAGATCGATGCTCATGATGTTAATCACTGGACTGTCTGGTCCAGACTGGATTATATACTGTCTACTGTCATATTGCTGGAATATTGCAGACTGCTATGTTAAACAACAAACAAACAAACAAACAAAAGGTATAAACCCTACAGCAATATCGTCTTCTCTACAATGTCTATTCTGAGTGTAGAGGGGCCATTACACATCTAGGGGTTATCTCTTTCTGTATGAGTTGCATCCCTTTGATAGACCAGGATTGGCTAGTGTCACTTATCTTTCTTCCCAAAGTAAGCAGGCATGCTGTGATAAAATAAAAATATTGTCCAAGAAACATTATTTCCAACACCCTCACTCCTGAAGCTTGCACATATTTCTCTTTCAGGGGTGGCATCATCAGGTTCTTTGTAGAGATGAGTTCTTGTATGATCTATTGTATAATCAGATATACCTTTTGTTTCTTGATACCAGTGCTGGGAGTGTTGTTATGTTTAACAGCAACTCCCCATGTCACCGATCAATCTTTACGCTACCATACTTCATCAAGGACTCAGTAGTCATTGAGCTGACATTGATTGTTGAACAGTGCCCTGATATATTTTCACAGCATCGAATAAATCCTGTTGCTGTATTTGTTTCCATGGAAAGAAATGCAAGTGTGATCTTGACCTTGTAACAATGTTTGTCAATGTGTTATTTCAGTGTATCGAGCCCTGTTGCTGTATTTGTTTCCATGGAAAGAAATGCAAGTGTGATCTTGACCTTGTAACAATGTTTGTCAATGTGTTATTTCAGTGTATCGAGCCCTGTTGCTGTATTTGTTTCCATGGAAAGAAATGCAAGTGTGATCTTGACCTTGTAACAATGTTTGTCAATGTGTTATTTCAGTGTATCGAGCCCTGTTGCTGTATTTGTTTCCATGGAAAGAAATGCAAGTGTGATCTTGACCTTGTAACAATGTTTGTCAATGTGTTATTTCAGTGTATCGAGCCCTGTTGCTGTATTTGTTTCCATGGAAAGAAATGCAAGTGTGATCTTGACCTTGTAACAATGTTTGTCAATGTGTTATTTCAGTGTATCGAGCCCTGTTGCTGTATTTGTTTCCATGGAAAGAAATGCAAGTGTGATGTTGACCTTGTAACAATGTTTGTCAATGTGTTATTTCAGTGTATCGAGCCCTGTTGCTGTATTTGTTTCCATGGAAAGAAATGCAAGTGTGATCTTGACCTTGTAACAATGTTTGTCAATGTGTTGTTTCAGTGTATCGAGCCCTGTTGCTGTATTTGTTTCCATGGAAAGAAATGCAAGTGTGATGTTGACCTTGTAACAATGTTTGCCAATGTGTTGTTTCAGTGTATCGAGCCCTGTTGCTGTATTTGTTTCCATGGAAAGAAATGCAAGTGTGATGTTGACCTTGTAACAATGTTTGTCAATGTGTTGTTTCAGTGTATCGAGCCCTGTTGCTGTATTTGTTTCCATGGAAAGAAATGCAAGTGTGATCTTGACCTTGTAACAATGTTTGTCAATGTGTTGTTTCAGTGTATCGAGCCCTGTTGCTGTATTTGTTTCCATGGAAAGAAATGCAAGTGTGATGTTGACCTTGTAACAATGTTTGTCAATGTGTTGTTTCAGTGTATCGAGCCCTGTTGCTGTATTTGTTTCCATGGAAAGAAATGCAAGTGTGATCTTGACCTTGTAACAATGTTTGTCAATGTGTTGTTTCAGTGTATCGAGCCCTGTTGCTGTATTTGTTTCCATGGAAAGAAATGCAAGTTTGATCTTGACCTTGTAACAATGTTTGTCAATGTGTTGTTTCAGTGTATCGAGCCCTGTTGCTGTATTTGTTTCCATGGAAAGAAATGCAAGTGTGATCTTGACCTTGTAACAATGTTTGTCAATGTGTTGTTTCAGTGTATCGAGCCCTGTTGCTGTATTTGTTTCCATGGAAAGAAATGCAAGTGTGATCTTGACCTTGTAACAATGTTTGTCAATGTGTTGTTTCAGTGTATCGAGCCCTGTTGCTGTATTTGTTTCCATGGAAAGAAATGCAAGTGTGATGTTGACCTTGTAACAATGTTTGTCAATGTGTTGTTTCAGTGTATCGAGCCCTGTTGCTGTATTTGTTTCCATGGAAAGAAATGCAAGTGTGATCTTGACCTTGTAACAATGTTTGTCAATGTGTTGTTTCAGTGTATCGAGCCCTGTTGCTGTATTTGTTTCCATGGAAAGAAATGCAAGTGTGATCTTGACCTTGTAACAATGTTTGTCAATGTGTTATTTCAGTGTATCGAGCCCTGTTGCTGTATTTGTTTCCATGGAAAGAAATGCAAGTGTGATCTTGACCTTGTAACAATGTTTGTCAATGTGTTGTTTCAGTGTATCGAGCCCTGTTGCTGTATTTGTTTCCATGGAAAGAAATGCAAGTGTGATCTTGACCTTGTAACAATGTTTGTCAATGTGTTGTTTCAGTGTATCGAGCCCTGTTGCTGTATTTGTTTCCATGGAAAGAAATGCAAGTGTGATCTTGACCTTGTAACAATGTTTGTCAATGTGTTGTTTCAGTGTATCGAGCCCTGTTGCTGTATTTGTTTCCATGGAAAGAAATGCAAGTGTGATCTTGACCTTGTAACAATGTTTGTCAATGTGTTGTTTCAGTGTATCGAGCCCTGTTGCTGTATTTGTTTCCATGGAAAGAAATGCAAGTGTGATCTTGACCTTGTAACAATGTTTGTCAATGTGTTATTTCAGTGTATCGAGCCCTGTTGCTGTATTTGTTTCCATGGAAAGAAATGCAAGTGTGATCTTGACCTTGTAACAATGTTTGTCAATGTGTTATTTCAGTGTATCGAGCCCTGTTGCTGTATTTGTTTCCATGGAAAGAAATGCAAGTGTGATCTTGACCTTGTAACAATGTTTGTCAATGTGTTGTTTCAGTGTATCGAGCCCTGTTGCTGTATTTGTTTCCATGGAAAGAAATGCAAGTGTGATGTTGACCTTGTAACAATGTTTGTCAATGTGTTGTTTCAGTGTATCGAGCCCTGTTGCTGTATTTGTTTCCATGGAAAGAAATGCAAGTGTGATCTTGACCTTGTAACAATGTTTGTCAATGTGTTGTTTCAGTGTATCGAGCCCTGTTGCTGTATTTGTTTCCATGGAAAGAAATGCAAGTGTGATGTTGACCTTGTAACAATGTTTGTCAATGTGTTGTTTCAGTGTATCGAGCCCTGTTGCTGTATTTGTTTCCATGGAAAGAAATGCAAGTGTGATCTTGACCTTGTAACAATGTTTGTCAATGTGTTGTTTCAGTGTATCGAGCCCTGTTGCTGTATTTGTTTCCATGGAAAGAAATGCAAGTGTGATCTTGACCTTGTAACAATGTTTGTCAATGTGTTATTTCAGTGTATCGAGCCCTGTTGCTGTATTTGTTTCCATGGAAAGAAATGCAAGTGTGATCTTGACCTTGTAACAATGTTTGTCAATGTGTTATTTCAGTGTATCGAGCCCTGTTGCTGTATTTGTTTCCATGGAAAGAAATGCAAGTGTGATCTTGACCTTGTAACAATGTTTGTCAATGTGTTATTTCAGTGTATCGAGCGCCTTGAGCCGTGTTTTGTGGCTCTCCACTGCCAGGAAGTCGGGGGCAAGAACTACGAGACCTCCATGCAGCATGTCAACCAGTTTGTCAAGTGAGTGGCCGTAGTAGGACTTCATGGTGCAGAGTTCGCTCGTCACGCCGAAGACCCGGGTTCGATTCCCGACATGGGTACAATGTGTGAAGCCCATTTCTGGTGTCCCCCGCCGTGATATTGCTGGAATACTGCTAAAAGCGGCGTAAAACCAAACTCACTCACACTCACTTCATGGTGCAGAGCTCAAGATAAGCTTTTGGTGTTGTGGGTATTTTACCCATGCATTTTAAAATCATTGGGTATCAGTAATTCTATCTGGGTATTCAAATTTCTGTTACCCACTAGTTTTTACACATGTGGGTATTTAAGTTAAATATTTAAAAACACTACTCATCTAGTGCCTGCAAACTGGTGTCGTGTGGGTTCGAGAGCTTTATAGGACTCAAAAATACCACGATACTTCCACAAGAAAGTGTGATGGCAAATGATCATGATGTAACTGTCATCGTGGAGTTTGGCAAGGTTGACGGAATGCCCGTTTATAATTTCAAAATAAGTTTCTGATTTACTAATCGAATACGCAGGGTTACTTAACACTATTTTGATGATACGCACAAGTTTTATTTTTGTAGCGTATCTGTAATGTTCGTTGCGTATTTGATACGCTTTGATTTTATTTTACTTCGTATTTCTGCATTTTGTATGCGTATTTCACGCAGATATGCAGCTTATCTGGAGCTCTGATGGTGTCTATGTCAGTGCAATCAGGTTCAGTTTAATACAGAATCCTGGACACGATATGCATCTCTGAGTAAAAACACAGAGGTTACAGCGGTCGAAACTAACATGTTTAGTCCACTAGTCCTTATGATAAAAACAAACAGCAAAACCCTTAGATAGGGCAAATAGTCCTTATGATACCTTAACTATTGGGCAGTTTGGCAAGGACTTCATGACTATTGCCAATTTCTCTATGCTGGGTTACCTCCCCTGATTCTGCCCAAGCCTACATACTTATATCAAGTTTTGAGTGGTTTAGTCTGTATGTATACTGTTTGAGAGGACCGCCTCACTGGTCTAGTGGTAGTGGTCAGGGTTCGATCCCTGGCCACGTCATACCTAAAGAAGTTAAAAGATGGTACTTGTTGTTACCCTGTCTGGCACTCGGCATTAAGGGGCTAAAACAAGAACTGGTCGGCTCGGAATCAGTATACTGTGTCTGAGTGGGGTATTCATGTTAAACTGCGGCATGGTATCTCAGTGGGCTAGCACTATAAATCGGCATCAGTCCGAACTAGTACAAGCAGCCACACACTCACATGCATGCACGTCGCTATATAAGTGCAATAATCGTGGACGCGACGTTAAAACCCATTTCAACTCACCTCAAGTTATACTTACTGGTATTCAATTGAAATGTTATGTATTTGAACAGATAGGTTCCTCCACTGCCATCTGGTGATCTGTAGGGTAGATGCAAATTTCATGTCAAACACTGTGATGAAAGGAAAGGGTGAGTTGGGGTAGAGTGGAAAGGGAATGAGGGTGAGGGTGAGGCAGTCAGTGGGGTGAGGAGAGTAAGAGTGAGGAAAGTGAGGGTGAGGCAGAGTGGGGTGAGGGTGAGGCAGAGTGGGCCGAGGAGGGTGAGGCAGAGTCGGGTGAGGAAGAGGAGGGTGAGGCAGAGTGGGGTGGGGGTAAGGGAGAGGAGGGTGAGGCAGAGCGGGATGAGGGTGAGGCAGAGTCGGGTGAGGAGGGTGAGGCAGAGTGGGGTGGGGGTAAGGGAGAGGAGGGTGAGGCAGAGCGGGATGAGGGTGAGGTAGAGGAGGGTGAGGCAGAGTGGGGTGAAGAGAGTGAGGGTAAGGCAGAGTGGGGTGAGGGTGAGGCAGAAGAGGGTGAAGAGAGTGAGGGTAAGGCAGAGTGGGGTGAGGGTGAGGCAGAAGAGGGTGAAGAGAGTGAGGGTAAGGCAGAGTGGGGTGAGGGTGAGGCAGAAGAGGGTGAAGAGAGTGAGGGTAAGGCAGAGTGGGGTGAGAGTGGGGTGAGGCGAGTGAGGGTGAGGCAGAGTAGGTTGAGGAGAGTGAGGGTATGGCAGAGTGGGGTGAGGGAGAGGCAGAGTGGGTGAGGGTGGTTGAAAGTTGTGTATGTTGGTGGGGAGATTGAGAAGGGAGATTGTGAAGGGAGTTTGCAAGGGAGGGTGTGGTGGTAGGGAGTTGGAGAGGTGAGGGTGAGTGAGAAGGGAGTGTGAGTGGAGAACTTGGTGGTAGGATTTGGAGGGGGGTGAAGAGGAAGGGTCACTAAGAGAGGGAAAATGAAAGTGCTCAACATGCACAACTGCATGACAGACAAGAGCATGAGCGGACAGGGAGTAAATCTGTAGACACATGCCCCACCTCAATCTACGGTGCTATATTTAGACACTTGTGTTGTACTGACAGCTATATATACGCTAGGGACTGCATGACACAGCACTGAATGTTTTGAATGGTGAAATTGATTATTGTATGAGTGTCAAGTTGTGTATGTGCTTGTATGTGCTTGTATGTGCTTGAGAGATTGACCTTTTACCTCGTTGCTAAGGAATTGTGTCTTCATGCAGTAGCTAACTGACAAGGTATTGGTTTTAATATGCTCATGGGGTTGAAATCAACTACCAATCAAAATACTTGTTCTGGATGTGAATGCCACATAAAAACACATTTAAAATAATGATCTTGCCAAGCAAGCCATCGATGTGTTGAATCAAATCAGAAGACTTTCATACATGAATTTTAGCTGGAAAACATGTTTCGGGAGTTTAAAGATTTTGAATGGACATTGAGCTTGTGAAAAGGGTAGCTGTGTAATGATCCTTGTGTCATATTTGTGTCTGAGATATCACACTGAAACATGTGTTAATGGTGGTGCAAGAATTCTGAAAAATGTTTATGTGTATTGAAGTGAAAGTTAACTTTGTGGTCAGTAACCAGATAAGAAAACACTCGTGCAATCAAAGTTCAGATTAAGTTATCTCATTTGCGATAATAAGCACCCAGGTGCTTTGAAATTAACAGAGGGGTGCTTTTTAAAACCTTTAACAACAAGTTTATTATTTTTTCTGTAATGTCAGGTAATACGAGCGATGCATAAAACCAAATATACCCCTTGTGATACTGCTACAACAAGTGTATCTTGACAACATGATGTTTCAATCTGACATTGTAAAACAAAGTTCAGCATTTTGCTTGGAAGCTCAGTGCAAGAGATGTTATCTCCTGCTCAGAAATCCATGTGCAGCCGGTTTCCTCCTGGCAGGGTTTTAGCAGAGATGCCTACCAAATTGTTAATGCACCGATCACGTGAAGCATTCTACAGGGAGCTAATTAAATTGCTTGTACACCGATATTTCTTAGGAACTTGAAACACCACATTGCATTTTGGCAATACAGTTAATGTTGTCACATGATGAATTTATGAATGTGTGGAGCTTTGACCACATGTTTCGTCATGAATGCAATGTTTTCGACACCATTTTTTGTCACCTCACTAAAATATCAGGGGTTTGGGGGCTTGGCCTCCACAGCAGCTTTTATTAACTTGCTTTCGTAAGTGATTTGTAATCTATAATTACCAAAGTTATTCCAGATATGTGTTTGTTTGAAATGTGGCCCCGATGTATGTCACTGATGAGGTTGTCGCATGCCGTTATGGAGCTTCTATTTTCGAGTACTTTGATGTTGATGTCCATTTTTTTCGATGTTGGGATTGATATTCAGTTATGAGGTTTAGTCATATTTTACCATACAAATGCAAGTGGAGTCATTTGTTTCTGGTTATTTTGATCTTTATTGCCCTGTTTTTAAAAATGTGCAGGTTGCGTGTGCAGCTGCATTACTAGCGTCAATGCATGTGTATCCATGCTTCACGTATGTGTCGGCCTAACGAAAATGTCGAAGCAAAAAAACAGCATCATGGGATGCTCTTGACATTTCTCTTTTTCACATGAAATAACGCTTTTTTACCCCACTGATGACTCCAAAGCTTCAATTAGGGTTGGTATCTCTGTGTATATGGAGATTTATTTTCGCACTCAGAAATGAATTTCCCTCCTAGTTCGGAATATGTCGTATTTTTCAAGATCACGTGAACCAATCGGATCTCAACATTCTGCCATGGAGGTAAGACAATGTAAGGTGGATCATATCATACCATATGTTTATCACAACTTTATGCAGGTCCACACAATTGTATAAGGAAGAGGTAAATATCTGACAACATTTAAGAAGCCCTGGGTAGCTACAGCTGTGTGTCTGCGTGACAGTAATTAACTCATGTTGCAGCACATGCAGCCATTTTCATCTCCCCAAGTGGAACAATAAGAACACAATCACCTGTGAAACATCAATCATGCAACAGGTGGCTATAAAGTTTACCTAGAAAAACATCAACATAAACACTTGGCTTTAAATATTTTCTTCACCTGCCTTAGACTTGTGCTGATAAAGTGTTCCTTCGCTATTGCGCTCTTCAATAAAGCGCTAACTCGGCTATAGCGCACGGTAAACCATGTCTCCCAAAGTTTACTGACATAAACTCAAGTTTTTCAATCACACGATGTTTTCCCCCATCTCAGAAAACATTATCAGCTGATCACCACGATCACGTAACACCGGAAATACCAGTCAACAAATCCGAACTGAAGTACACAATTTAATCCTATTATTATAATATCTGGTTATAAACAAAATTGTTCATTGTTTATCTGGACTAATGTTTGCAATATATTTTATCAATTATATTCAAAATTCCATTCAATAAATATAAATCAGGTTTACAATAATTTCGCCGAAATCATATGCGAAGTGATTGGTAGATCGCACAACTCACTTTTATTTACAGCAACCATGGTCAGATTACTGCTATTGACGCCTTGAAACGAACTTAAGTTGCAAGAGAATGGATACACATATCATAAATGCCGTACCGTGACTCGCTAAAAGTCATATTTGAGGCAGTTTCTCTATTAAAAGTGATGTTGCTTCATCACTGAAACTGACACTGCTTGTTTCTCAACTATCAACAGTTCTTAGGTAAATGGCACATGTTTCTCAACTATCAACAGTTCTAAGGTAAATGGCACATGTTTCTCAACTATCAACAGTTCTAAGGTAAATGGCACATGTTTCTCAACTATCAACAGTTCTAAGGTAAATGGCACATGTTTCTCAACTATCAACAGTTCTAAGGTGAATGGCACGTTTCACAACTATCAACAGTTCTAAGGTGAACAGCACATGAAAACAAGACGATATGGAAAAGGTTACACAAAACCAAATGTTTTCCCATAGACTTCTATACTACTGTCATATATTTTTTTTAAATAACTAGGCATTCAACAGCTACATGTACATGTGTGCCTCAAAGCAGCAATTACAAAAATGGCCAGCTTAGCCAGTTCCTTTTCTGAGTACAGGAAGCTGAGAACACACCACCTCCAGTTCCACACCAGTTATACAATCAGTATAAGTTTTCATGTTAGAAATGACAGCACTAAGTATTGAAAAACAATGGTGAGTTGTAATACTTGATGGATGTACATTTTTAAAACATAAAAATCATAAACAAAATTATCCAAACAGAGCTGCCAGATTTCTAGATCTGCATTCAATCTTCTCCATGAAAAAACTGCCTGTGTAACAACTGAACCTTAGTTGGAGGATAATGAAGGTGTCATGTGGTGAGAAGGAGCTTGCTGTGGTGTCACAACTACCTAACTCCCTGAGTCAGGCTGTATTGTTGCAAGTGACCCGTTCCACAAAGCGATCTTCGCGCTATGACTACTGCAAGCATTTTTTAAATTATGGGACTTACGATCATCTTAGCGCTTAGATTGCTATGTGGAATGAGGCCCAGGGTCCTATTGTCCCAGTATGCCTGTACTTGTTGGGAAGACTTTGACTGCACAGAGTTACCTTCCTTTGATGTCAGGATCTGCTGGTCATGCCTAGGTTTGTCTGCACTATCACCTATGCTCATCGTTTTTATCAAATTGCAACATTTTAGGACCTGCATAACGTCGGACAGGTTGCCTCGCGGTGATGTAATTATAATATAGTTCACAGTGATGTTAAACACAATTAGTGGTAGCTGGACCTGCCATGTTAGGCCTCCGTGCTGTTTTATAACTTACTTAAGGGTAACACATTTGTGTTGTGAATGACCTTATCAATAGTGACACATTTGTGTTGTGAATGAGCTTATTGATGGTTACACACTTGTGTTGTGAATGAGCTTATTGATGGTGACACACTTGTGTTGTCAATGAGCTAATTGATAGTGACACATTTGTGTTGTGAATGAGCTAATTGATGGTGACACACTTGTGTTGTGAATGAGCTAATTGATGGTGACACACTTGTGTTGTGAATGAGCTAATTGATGGTGACACGTTTGTGTTGTCACTCAGAGCTTATTGATAGTGACACGTTTGTGTTGTGAGTGAGCTTATCAAGGGTTACACATTTGTGTTGTGAATGAGCTTATTGATGGTGACACACTTGTGTTGTGAATGAGCTTATTGATGGTGACACATTTGTGTTGTGAATGAGCTAATTGATAGTGACACATTTGTGTTGTAAATGAGCATATCAAGGGTGACACATTTGTGTTGTAAATGAGCATATCAAGAGTGAAACATATGTTTCAAGTTGTCAGTTGAGACTACTTGAGGCCAGCAGTGAATTTAAATCACATCAGCAACTTTTTTCATATAAAGTAAAATACTTCAAAAGATTCTTACTGTGTTTGTGGTTTTAATGATCAGTTACAGCAGGGAGTACACGGAAATCTTTAGGTAGCAGCTGGAGTCATTTCCAAAAGCATGTACGTCCGAGTGTTGGTGGAACATATAACTAGGTTCATATTCGTCCACTTTCCGGTCAGCGAGATCACCTGTGATTCAACGTGTTTCTAATCATGAGACGTACTGTTCTCCTGGATACTACGGAGTCAGGGGATGTCGACTTCAGATAATGATCGAGATGTTACAATGACATAGGTACTGTGGGTACATACCCATTTCTAGATCACAAGGTACTGTGGGTACATACCCATTTCTAGATCACAAGGTACTGTGGGTACATACACATTTCTAGATCACAAGGTACTGTGGGTACATACACATTTCTAGATCACAAGGTACTGTTGGTACATACACATTTCTAAATCACAAGGTACTGTGGGTACATACCCATTTCTAGATCACAAGGTACTGTGGGTACATACACATTTCTAGATCACAAGGTACTGTGGGTACATACACATTTTTAGATCACAAGGTACTGTGGGTACATACACATTTCTAAATCACAAGGTACTGTGGGTACATACACATTTCTAGATCACAAGGTACTGTTGGTACATACACATTTCTAGATCACAAGGTACTGTGGGTACATACACATGTACATTTTTAGATCAAAAGTACTGTGGGTACATACTAGGGCTGCAACGAATACACTATGCGGCGAATACAATTCGTATCACGAATATGGGTAATGAATACGAATATTAATTCACGAATACAATAACAAGTCAGCAGTTTAGGTATTGTTTGTCATATTCAGTGAAACAATAACAACATAAATTATTTGACACGGTTTGTTAATTATTAATATATTATACATTTATATATAGAGGTTATCACGCGAGTGTGTTTGGGGATGGTAAATATCCTGCATTAGGAATAAACATTGTATTTAGCGAGCCTTGGCGAGCTAAATACATAGTGTTTATTCCTAATACAGGATATTTACCATCCCTAAAGACACAAGCGTGATAACCTCTTTATCATATAATGTCATTCTTTAATTCTGTACTTCAAAATCGCTTTCCCTCTCTCACAAACATTACCGAAACATTGAGAGTTTTCCTGGAATGCGCGCATTAATATTTATTACGTCAGAGGGTAAGTGATGTGTCAGTCGGACAGTGACAGTACCCAATATAGTTCCAACTGAAATCTATTTCTTATACAGTGGCGAAGCAACATAAACGCAAAACAACAATTGTTTTTAATTGCCTTTCGCGGCAATCCATCGGTCTGTCCGCTAGAGTAACTGCCCTTTGTCAAAGGGAAGCTACTCTAACCCTAGTCTATGAGACGTCACAGCCACGGTCAGACGTTGTTGACAGTTGGTCTGTCCTGTCATAACGTTAAGAAGTGTAGTCAGATGTACACACAGCGACAAAACGAAACAAGGTAACAATTCAAACATATTTCGGCTAAATCCAACTATTTTAATTTGTGGAGAAGGTTTCAAGCCTCAGAGATCTACAAGCACAGATATGCCTACTGATCCCGCTTGGCTAGGCCTCGTGCCCTCGCAAATTTGTTTCGAAATTTATATCTCCAAAGTTGTCAAAACTTATAAAATGCCACATCTACGTCACAGTTAGACACTGATTTTCAGTATATTAGACTGTGCTTTTGATAATGATAGCAATTATCCCTGTAGTTTATCCAGATTCCAGATATAGTTAATTCTGACTCGATCGCCGAATAACGAGGGCGACGCCATGTTTGTTTATGAACAGTGAAAGTAGTCCCTACTTGACCTTTGATATTTGCATCTCTATCCGCATATGACCCCAACAGATATCGTTTTTATCCGTTGGCTTTATCCTGCCGAGAAACCTACCCATTATATGATAAACTGCTTTATCCAGGTACTAGTATCTGCTCAAATGCGACAATGACCAGTGACCACAATACTGTTAAATTAAAGTGTTGTTTTGGAAGAAATCTATGCATATAATATATTCTTAAGGATATTTTTAGGTACAGGGTATGTAAATACACTTGATTGCATATTCATAAATATTCGATTCTTGTGGCCACGAATAATGAATTCAATTCATAAATGGATACGGTTCAATTCACCGAATACGCAAGTGAATTACGCATCAGTCGGAAAGCGCACGTTAAATCTCCAAAGTAAGTAAGTAAGTAAGCAAGTGAATTGTATCAGTCCTAGTACATACACATTTCTAGATCTCGCGACTATGAATTTAAAATTAGCAATTTTTTCCTTATTAGCAGGAAATTCGGTATAATACGTGATTAGTCAGCTATTAATCACATTGGTTACGCATGTCTGGGACCACACCTAATTGTAAAACAGTATCGCCCATCCCCCAAATTTTCAAAAGATATTTATATTCTGATTTAAATATGTTTATGTTGTCAGTTTTGAAAAACAACTGATATAAAAATAAAATCTATGAGTCCACCGTCATCAATGCGTTGCCGTTGGTTACAGCCCTACTTGGTGGAAGTAACTTCGATATCCTGTTATTCAGTTTTCTGCTTTTGAAGTGTCACATGAAAGACTGAATTTGACATTAGAATGGTTTCATCTGTTGGGCTTAGTGAGAACATTTCCTTTCAGTCTTGATTGTTTACACAGTGGATGGTTTTTTCAAAGGCCTGCAGTCTCAAGTGCTTTGATAATAATCAAATCTTACTATTATATGTTAAGGAAAAAGGACTTTATTCAAGCTTAATTCTGTATTTATGCTCTTGCTATCTACAATCTTCATGTGATTTGGTTTTCGTTGAGATAAGGATATGTATTTTTGGCCATTAAACACCAAAAAATATGTTACAATAATTTTGTATTTATATTTTTATTGCTACTGTACAACCTTCGTGTGATTTAGTTTTAGTTGAGATAAGGATATGTATTTACAGCCATTAAACACTAGAAAATATGTTACAATAATTTCAATATGTCACTTTTTCTTGTGGTTGCTGGAACCCACTGTTTGCAGAGTTGCCTCCCTTAGATACTAAGAGATGAAGAGTTCAGGGCCCCCGTTCCACGTAAGCCTATGTTAAAGTATGGGAGTTACAATCATCTTAGCGCTAAGATTGATTTGTGGGACAGGGCCCAGTACCAGTAGTTCACCTGATTATGATGCTTGTCGGTTACTTAGTGACCACATCCATGAATGTGGGTTTCACTGGGTAAACACCTACGTTGTGTGTAAGTTTAGACTTTCCTCCTGCATAAAGCTGAAAGGCCATGATATAATTGAAATATTGTTACAGATGCAATTCAGTCACTCATTAATGAGCGTAAAGTGCAGATGAATGAGTAATTAATGAGCTGTAGGAACTACAGATTATACACTCTTCTGTTCATTCACACAGGCAATGTTTGAAGCCCATTTCTGGTGTTACCCGCTGTGATATAGCTGGAAAATTGCTAAAAGCGGCGTTAAAAACTGTTCTCACTCACGCATTCACTCAGGATAGAAAATATTTCAGAAGCCGTTTTCTCTGGTCCAGTGGCAGAAGGCACTGTGATTTCTTCACACAGAGTTACGTCCCTTTGCAGCCAGGATCTGCTGTTCATGTGATGAAATCCAATGTTCTTGATCTGTCGGTATCATACTCATGCTTATTTAGTTTCCCATAATTGTAAACATGTTGTATCTGAGTGGACTTATACTGTTTGAAACCAAGGAACAGATTGGATTAGGGTGCAACGAGGGCTCGAAAAAACCTTGAATTTTAGAGTTGGTCTTGAAGACTCTTTAATTGGCATTTGACTTGAAAAGGTCTTTAAAATAAACAACATGATTTGAAAAAGTCTGTGATTGTCCAGTGGGTGGAGTGTTTACCTTTCAGATACAAGTCCCAGGTTACTATCTGATGATGGTCCAGTTGGTGAAGTGTTCATCTGTCAGACACAAGTCCTAGGTTCTTATCTGAT